>NC_141347.1:24845496-26137996 GCF_057382095.1 Aulonocara sp. 'chitande type north' Nkhata Bay
TTATTGACTAGTGGTTTGTGCTCCCGTTTGGTTAAGTCAGTTATTGTAATTTATTTGTATCTTACTTTGAACTAAATTGTGTCTAAGTCTTGAATTAGACACAAATTAGTTCACCTACAGTCTATGCCTGCAACTTTTAAACTATCACGCAGCACTCCAATTCAAATGATGCCACTGACATTATATTATGGCAGTCTATGGCTTGCCATTATCCTAGAAAGCTATGGTTTTGGGTATCCTGTTGTTATATCAAGTTCATGGTACTTAAAGGCTGGATAGTTCTGCTGTTCTCTACCAGATTGGGCCTCTTTGATATCTGTTTGTTCTTTCCTGAGGACTTTTGCAAATGCAAGCTAGACAATCTTATCTGAACCAGCCAGGTGATCTCTCCAACTATAATGGAAAGCTGATTTTGATTTCCATCTGCCTACTGCTGATCACTACAGAGCACCCGGATAAAAAACAAACAACACCCAACTCCATATCTCCTCTCTGGCAGTGCTTCTACTTGTATTTTTCATCAAAAACTGCTGCCAGCTTGTTGAGTATATGCCTATCCATATATGTGTGTGTGTAAGCTTTATTGAAATTAAGCTTTTTATTTTTGGGGGCACTCTCACAGCTGTGTTTCTGTCAAAAAACAAGCATGTTCCATTAAAAGGAACAATGGATATCCTGTGTCATGGAGGACATTAGTTAGAACTGATTCATTCCCTGCTTTAGCCTGTGGTTAGCTTTTAAACGGCACTGAAATGTAGTAAGCCTAAGAGAACACACAAAAACAAAATAAAAAAATACACCCCCGCCCCAGAAAACAACAACAACAAAGAAAGGATTTTGTGCAAATGCATCCTGAGTGAGCCTGAGTGTGGTTTATTTTCAGACTGCTGCTTTATAGGGTGTGGATTATGAATTTTGCTTTCAATCCCCTGTCATGTGTTTAATGGCAGGTCCTAACTTGTATATTTTCTTCAAAACTCTGTGCAACTCTGGAGTTCTCTGAAGAAGCATTGACGCTACAAATCAAAACTCTCTTTTGTGTTTTGAGTCACAAAAATTTCTGTAGCACCATAGGTCATCGTACTATGAGACAGGATTACAAGTGAGCCAAAAGTCACATCAGAGACATCTGCACATGAAACCCCATTTCATAGAAGAGAAAAGGGAAAAAATACAGTGGTGTTAGATTTCTAATTCTATTGGAAGATCCAACAGAAGAGGGGGGCAGGGTGTTGACAGAACCCCATTCACTATACTTGTACAGTCATGGACATATAGACTTGAGACAGACCTTTCATATCAGAGAACAACACACTGCTCAGAAAATTCTCCAGAAACGGCTCTTAGCAGTTCCATGAAAATGGCAGTAGCAAAAACAAGCCTAGAAGAATTAATCGCTGTGCTGTTTGAGGCTTTTCCACAGGCCTCCCAAAGCCCACACACAAACTTCAAAGGAAGCTTTTTTTGTTTACTGGCTCTCCCCACGCAACCTTGGACGTCACGGCAATAACAGTCACTATTAACAATCTCACTGACCTGTTAATTTTTCAGGCCATGTTTTAGGTTCTACAGTTTTGGTTACGGGAAAAATCAACGGTAAATGTGCTCAGAGTCTTTTGAGTTTCATAGTTGCTGTTGGTGACTTTAATTCAGTGTGTTTGACATTGAGGGGCCAAGAAGAATCAGCTTTTAGTTAAGTTTTACGAGTAAATTGTGCATCTAAGCTTCTTTGAACATTTAAGTCTGACGTGAGTTTTGCGCAGTACAGTGACAGGGGTTAATTAAACCTTGTGCTAGAAGCGCTTTGTAAAACAACCTCCCTTTGGCAAGACAGGAAATGTGTACAAGATTATGTTAGATCTTCTTTAACTTTAAATGTTGGTCAAAGGGTAGTTTTTTTTCTTTTATTCTGTTAACCCGAAGAACAAAAAGTGAAAGGAATGGTTACATTTGATCAGCAATGTAGAATTTAGCATCTGTTGCAACATGCAACGGCTCACTTTGATATAAACACAAACACTAGGAAAAGTCTCGGCAGGTGTCAGGTTCAGTTTTCAGGGGAAATGCTTCAGAAAGTGTTTTTGTGCTGTCAACTATATAGAAAAAAATGAAAAATGAATGATTATGAATGACCCAGATTTGGCTGTGATTAATTAAACAGTGACAGCAAATAGCCACAATGTCACCACCCGTAAAGTAATCTGTTATTTTTTTTCTTTTTTGTGCCAGTTGACTTTGAAATTGCACAAAACTCTGGCAAAGGAAAGCGATTTCTACAAGTGTGGAGAGACTGGGTGTGTCCACTCACTCTTACCATTGGCCTCCATTTACTTACAGTGGGGCAAAAAAGTATTTAGTCAGCCACCGATTGTGCAAGTTCCCCCACTTAAAATGATGACAGAGGTCAGTAATTTGCACCAGAGGTACACTTCAACTGTGAGAGACAGAATGTGAAAAAAAAATCCATGAATTCACATGGTAGGATTTGTAAAGAATTTATTCGTAAATGAGGGTGGAAGATAAGTATTTGGTCACCTCAAACAAGGAAAATCTCTGGCTCTCACAGACCTGTAACGTCTTCTGTAAGAAGCTTTTCTGTCCCCCACTCGTTACCTGTATGAATGGCACCTGTTTGAACTCATTATCTGTATAAAAGACACCTGTCCACAGCCTCAAACAGTCAGACTCCAAACTCCGCCGTGGCCAAGACCAAAGAGCTTTCGAAGGACACCAGGAAAAGTATTGTAGACCTGCACCAGACTGGGAAGAGTGAATCTACAATAGGCAAGCAGCTTGGTGTGAAAAAATCAACTGTGGGAGCAATCATCAGAAAATGGAAGACATACAAGACCACTGATAATCTCCCCCGATCTGGGGCTCCACGCAAGATCTCATCCCGTGGGGTCAAAATGATCATGAGAACGGTGAGCAAAGATCCCAGAACCACACGGGGGGACCTGGTGAATGACCTGCAGAGAGCTGGGACCAAAGTAACAAAGGTCACCATCAGTAACACACTACAACGGCAGGGAATCAAATCCCGCAGTGCCAGACGTGTTCCGCTGCTGAAGCCAGTGCATGTCCAGGCCCGTCTGAAGTTTGCCAGAGAGCACATGGATGATACAGCAGAGGATTGGGAGAATGTCATGTGGTCAGATGAAACCAAAGTAGAACTTTTTGGTATAAACTCAACTCGTCGTGTTTGGAGGAAGAAGAATACTGAGTTGCATCCCAAGAACACCATACCTACTGTGAAGCATGGGGGTGGAAACATCATGCTATGGGGCTGTTTTTCTGCCAAGGGGACAGGACGACTGATCCGTGTTAAGGACAGAATGAATGGGGCCATGTATCGTGAGATTTTGAGCCAAAACCTCCTTCCATCAGTGAGAACTTTGAAGATGAAACGAGGCTGGGTCTTCCAACATGACAATGATCCAAAACACACCGCCCGGGCAACAAAGGAGTGGCTCCGTAAGAAGCATTTGAAAGTCCTGGAGTGGCCTAGCCAGTCTCCAGACCTCAACCCCATAGAAAATCTGTGGCGGGAGTTGAAAGTCCGTGTTGCTCGGCGACAGCCCCAAAACATCACTGCTCTCGAGAAGATCTGCATGGAGGAATGGGCCAAAATACCAGCTACTGTGTGTGCAAACCTGGTAAAGACCTATAGTAAACGTTTGACCTCTGTTATTGCCAACAAAGGTTATGTTACAAAGTATTGAGTTGTATTTTTGTTATTGACCAAATACTTATTTTCCACCCTGATTTACGAATAAATTCTTTACAAATCCTACCATGTGGATTCATGGATTTTTTTTTCACATTCTGTCTCTCACAGTTGAAGTGTACCTCTGGTGCAAATTACTGACCTCTGTCATCATTTTAAGTGGGGGAACTTGCACAATCGGTGGCTGACTAAATACTTTTTTGCCCCACTGTAAGCAGCCACGACTGCAGAAGTCGATGACACATATGTAACAAGCCTTTTGATGCAACTCTCACTTAAAAAAAAATAATGATATGATTTTTGTTTTGTTTTTTTAAGGCCCAGTCTTGAGGTGTGGCATGTGAAGGTCTGCCTCTCACCCAAACCATGAAGCACATGAGACTGTTCTGGCAGATGCTTTGAGCTCTTTATGCAAACCTTCCACATCATGCCTGAGAAAATAGCCCACAATTCAGGCATGTGACGGTTTCCTTTTCCTTACTGTATCTTTTATCATCTTCCTTCCTTTATCCCTAACCGTTTGCACAGATGGCTGCCCCTCCCTGACGTTTCTTCCTGTATAAAGGGAGTTTTTCCTTCCCACCGCCGCTTACTTCTCTGACTGCACTGCGCCAAGTGTGTGTTGAAGGTGTCAGGTTTGGTGGAGGGGGGGCTATGGTGTGAGGATGTTTTTCAGGAGCTGGACTCTGCCCCTTAGTTCCAGTGAAAGAAACTCTTAATGTTTCAGCATACCAAGATATTTTGGACAATTTCATGCTCCCAACTTCGTGAGAACAGTTTGGGGATGGGCCCTTCCTGTTCCGACATGACGGCATGCCAGTACACAAAGCAAGGTCCATTAAGATAAGGATGAATGGATTTGGCATGGGAGAACGGGCTGACCTGAATCCAATAGAGCCCCTTTGTGATGAACTGGAGCGGAGACTTTGAGCCAGGCTTTCTCGTTTAAATTGGTATCCGACCTCACAAATCGTCCAAAATTCCCACAAACAAACTCCCTAACCTTGTGGAAAGCCTTCTCCCAAGAGTTGAAGCTGTTATAGCTGTAAAGGGTGGGTTGACTTCATATTAAACCCTATGGATTAAGAATGGGATGTCACTCGAGTTCATATGTTTGTGAAGACAGACAAGGGAATATTTTTAAGAAATATAATGTATCAAGTCAGCTTATTGGTTCCTTAACTTACTTAAGGTTTGTTTTTTTTAAAGTGCCAAACCCACAATACTATTAGAGACATGTTTTAGCATCACCAAGGTACTGAAATAAGATATGTGAAAAAGTGCTGACTCATTTCTGTCCATATCCTTCCAAGCCCTTACGAACTCATGCAATCAACACTACTGCTGTGAGCAGAGGTGATAGTTTCACTACTTAGGTCTTTGGGTGGACATTGGGGCTTATGAATCAGGTGCAGTTGTGCTATTAAAATCTATTCACATGGGACCAAAAAGTGGTTTTGGAAAAAAAGAAAGAGAAAGTCAGCTAAGAAGCTAACAGTTGCTAGATATAATGCCACAGTAGTCTGCCAACAGGCTTTGCTGTTGTTTGAGTTAGGTGAACAGATGGGCAGCCATGGCACCACAGATTACTTCGCCACTGGCCTAACCCTGACCTTGTGGCTGAGGTGGAAAACAGGCAATTTGCAGCTTCACTGAGCTATTCAAATGAAATTTGTGAGTGAGGATGAGCAAGCTTTTGCAAAACTATTTTGGAGCCACATCGATTGTAAGCTCTCAGGAATTTACTGCGTTCTTAATGGCAAAGCAGGCTTCCCAAAAACTGGGCCTGTAATTTAATTACTAAAACCTGAGTTGCTACATATCCTAGTAAGCGATGCCGTGTGTATTCACAAAGCAAAGACGACGTCTAGATGCGGATGCTCCTCCTCCGACTCGTCTTGCAAAACAGCAGCATTCATAGTTAAACTGAAGTGACTCACGGGTTTGGAAACGGCAGGGTCCTGCAAAAGTACAAAATGTTGCTAAGTAACAAACTGAGATGCGCTTCAGTGATATGTTTCAAATATTTAAACTTTGCTAAATGGTCTTTCCACATCTGTGATGGTAAGTAACTTTTGAAAAAATGAGCTAATGGGTCAGAAGAGGACAGGAAACATCCAGGCTGGCTCATTTTTGCTGGGCTGACTCATGTGTTTAATACATGAGAGGTGGAAAGCTGGAGTCACCCCTCCCCTATATCTCACTTGATCGTTTCTTTTTTTCCAACCATCATTTTCAGCGCACGGATCATCTGCAGTTACGACACGACTTTCTAATTAAATAATTGCTGTTATTGTATTTCTGATCTTTGTTGATTGTTCCAGTTGAACTGCAGCACAAGTAGGTCACAAAGATAAAGAACAAAATCGCTTTTTTGCCTTTCAGCAGCTTGGGAATCAACGTAGAGTATGCTAAGTAAGTAAACATACAAGAATGCCTTATCGAGGTTCTTAATAGATCTGTGGGTATATCTGGCCCAAGTGATTTTCTACCACAGTGTGAGAAAAGTCTAAAGCAGAGCGCTGAGATATCTCATAAAAGCGTTGAGTGAACAAGGCTGATTATTAGTCTGTTCCTGCAGGTTGAGTCACAAAGTACACACAGTGACTGATCACTCTTCCCATCATTTACACACACACACACACACACACACACCCATAGGCACACATCCTGGCAGAAAAATGTTTAATCTCAAAAGGATTCTTCAAATTAGTTTGTCTCTATGCACAAATGCAACTTCGTGGTTCTCTAGCGACCGCGGTCTCTTATCATTTCTAAGAAAGGCCTTTTGGCTACAAGAACCATCTATTTCTAAATGCAACTCCAGAAGGGCAGGAAATAATGTAATAACTGTAACACTGGCCAGAAAAAAAAAAAAAAGACATTGCTTCACACAGTCCCAGTAGTCATCCCGTCAGAAAGACGCCATGACGTGCAGCACACACTTTCAAAATACATGTAACCAGAAATACACTTGCTCAATTTACATACGAGGAAGTATAGGTGTCTTTATTATGTATGAAAAATGTGTGAGCGGCTGATTGTACAGTTAAAACGTTAAAAAAGGATGCTCGTGACGTTGAGAGCTCAACAGCTGTTGGCATACTGTACTGAGAAATGCAGCTGCAGCAGGGCCTGTTGTCTTTTTTTTAAATTTCTGGGAACTTCGTTATCGTGTGTGTGGCCGCGAGGTTTACTTGGCATTTTTGAAACTTTTCGACACCCAACAGAGGAAGTGGATCTGTTTTCCAGTTGATGTGGTGAAAGAAGGCAAAAATATTCCACAATGGTCACCCGCTGCCTTGTGTGGCTGTAATACACTGGAAACGGACAAATTGTGTTATGATGAACTTACAGTGCATCATTTCCACTCTGATGAAATGGAGTGATTTTGGCAATGTGAATGGTGTGGTTCTCAGATGATTTCTTGTGAAGTATGTGTGTTTCTCAGTGTTGTTCTAGAGAATTGTGATTCTTTGAATGATGGCATCTATATAACTATAATCTCACAGCATTACACCATAGTTCATGAGGGTATAATGGCCGTTATCACACTCCAACTTGTTGGAGCTCATTTTATATTAAATATAGGAATGAATCAGAAAGGACTAGAAACCTGTGAAAACTTTCTTTCTTCCTTGAATGGTCAGTCCTTATCAGAACAGTCTAATTCACTTCATGTGAATGAGAAAATGACTGGAACAGATGAATAGGAGGAGAAAAGGGAGGGGGATGAAGGGGGGGGGGGGTTGCTCTCTTAGTAACAATTCAAGGAATTGATTGTGGCCTCTGAGAAGTATGACTCACCCTGTTGCGTATCAGGAAACCCTTCAGATGTTGGTCATAAGCTGTGTGCCTTAAGCAAATGTGACCACACTTTATGCAAAGCGATCACACTCCTTTTAACCCCTCTCTCGTTCTCTTTAAAAAGAAGAAAAAAACTCTTTCACATTCTCAAAACTCACACAGGCCAGGTGCGTGGGTAGGGCAGCCCCCACTTTCTGCCCCCGCGCAGTCTCCCCCGCTGCAGTTTTACTCTAAAACCTCAAGCAGGTTATCGACACGTTTGTGATTGGAAGTGGCAACACAGAAACAGAAGCAAAACTTCACATGCCACATCAGATGAGTTAACTTCCCCACTTCCCATAACAGGGGCAAACAGAGCAGTCGGGCCGAGTTACCGGCTGCACATTAGTTGAAACAACAGCAAAGAAAAAAGACAGATTTGTCTGTGTAAATCCCACCAGAAAACTTTTACAGCATTTACATGTTTTTTTTTTCCTTTTCTGAAAATTAGGCAAATGTTATTCCTAACACATGTGGCTATTTCTAATAAAACAGCAGTGTTGAAATGCTGTGAAACCCTTGCTTTGCTCCCACTCTCTCATGGTATGTGACATCAGGCCAAGAGCCCTCCCCCGCTCGCTTTTTTTGTTTTTTACCCACAGCAGTGATAGGAAGTGATACTGCTGGGACCCCCGTGCTTCAGCTGCGGTGATGATAACACATGAAGCCCACTCCCAGATGATTTGTTTCCTCTAAACTCTGTGTCTTTTATCACAAATGTGCGAGTGTCGTGTTTAGTCAGATAAAGTTAAATGTGATATCCAGTCAGAGTGAATGATTCCATTGCTTTGGTTTCTGGGTGGGCAAACTGAATATATGAGTCCGGTGGTGTTTAATGAACACAGGAACTGAGCTTAAAAGAAGCCCCCTCAGATACAGTTTGACTAATTTTGGATTTTTTTGTTATAAATACAGAGTCTTTCCATGACTAACTACATCACTAAATATAGAAAAGCATATGTACTGACAACACATTGGTAACCTTTTTGGAAGCACTACATTTTGCTTCATTTCTCATCACCTTATTTGTAATCTTTTCTTGTGATCGTGTCTAATCTGATGTTCTGTATTACACAGTTAAGGATTCTGTCACGCATAAACAATGAAGAGACATCAATGCATGTGTTGTGAACCCTAAAAGGAAAATGATCTGCATTGGAACAAAACCCATGCTTGACTGGATTTAGAATTTCTTTTTAAATCTCTTTGTTGTTGTTGCTTTTAATTAAAGAAAGACAGCACTTGCTCTTTTCTCATGCGCGTTTCTTCTTCATCCGGTGTGTGTGTGTGTTTGCGTGCCTGTTTGGTAAAGGGAGGCACAGAAGAGTGAAACGCCACAAAGGAGACGCCAAGAGAGATACAGCAAGATAAACTGCCGTGCACTGCAAATTGTGGGAGGTGAGAGTGAAACATTTGAGGCTTTGGACATCAAAGGTGTAAACCTCATAGCTTTATGCTAATCTGACTCAGGTGAGCTTTGTCAAAGAAGCCCTGTCCCTGCTTCCTGGAAGAGCCGATCACAAAAAACTAAAACTTTTTTTTCTTCTTTTACACATCAGATAACCAGAAAGTACAAGCTTCCCATAAACAGGTTTGCAATGTCACAAAACGACTTACCTTTCATGAAAAGAAACAAGGCACAGATTTAAAAAAATAGTTGTAGAGAAAGGTTTCTTTTTGCTGGAAATAGACTAATTAATTTGTTGTATTTGAATAGCCTAAAATTACTTTAGGCCACATTTTATGTTCCTTGTGTGGCCTTCCTGGAAATCAAATGGATGGCCTTATTTGGAAGCCAAATGACACAGGTGCCATTCAAATGTCCATTTATTACAGTAACTCAGATATGACACAGGGAAATGCCTCATTATACTCCACTGCACATGATACGAGCGTACTTGCATTCACTAGTTCCTGTCATCAGTTTGTCCGTCACTGACTTATCTCTCACTCGATCATCCTTTTCAAAAAATAAAATTTGATATTTTATTATTATGTTTTTTCCGTACATCGGATTAATTCGTCGCCCACATTAGAATATGAATCGTGGATGCATCATGTAGGTGGGAATGGTGCTATCCAATGCTACGTAACACACAGGGGTCAGTGAGTTCTCGCTTTTATCTGCATAAACACATTCCAGTCGTACATTTCTAAACGTCTAGAGAGCGCATCCATGCACATCTGCAAAAGCACAGCAGCAAGACATCTGCACCCCTGTGCGCAAATTTGTCTCTTTGATTTATGAATGTGAGGGGAGGCCAGATTAAATTTATAGTGTGCATGTGTCTGTAGCTTGTTTGGAAATTTACCTCTGAATGTTCTTGATTGAGAACAGATCCAAGTTGCCTGTTTTAGAGTAATGAATTATGGAGAAGCGCCAGAAAATTCCCTCACAAGATGACGACTGGACTCGTGTTGTAAGAAAACCTGCACAGCATGAGCATTCTTTAAAAAGAATTAAATTTGCTGAATGTCTTGAAAATTAGAGAACTGAAAAACTTAGGGAAGGAGAAGGATATATGATGAATGATGATAAAACAGCTGAAGCATCTTTGGCTGTTTGCATATCATAGCAAGTTTCCATTAGCCTGAAGTGTGACGTCACATGGTGATAACACGGAATATATAAAAGCAGCTGCCAGTGCATTACAAAGCTATCATGAGGATTTTATTTTGCATTAAGTGATGTGTTGACTATTTGCCTTTTAATTTATTACAAGCACTAGTATGTCATTCTCTGGCAGCACGGTTGGATTTAGATAAATACATATCTTTTTTTCAGAAGGATTTCATCTAATTAAGGACAGCTAGCCCAGCCCAGCTCAGAAGTTATTTGGCCAGTATTCGTGATATAAAAGCTCATGCACGCAAACATTACATGTGTGCACTGGCTTTCACTTCATTATCATAAATCTCATCTTCTGTGGAACATAGAGTGTAGTGGCCAGTACTGTTTACTTGAGATTGTCTGTTATGAGGAACCTCTTATTACTGAGAAGTCGTAGTTGTTATCAGTTCCTTTGAAGTTTATTTTCTCGAGCTCAAAGTATTACTTCATGGTAAATGATAAGGCAGCAAAACAGGGTGGCTATGAGTTTTCTGATAAGGAAGTAAATGATCAGTATGCTAGTGTCTAAAAGAGAGACAAAAAAGTACATTTCACTTATCGGCAGACGAGTGAAAGCTTTATAGCGCATCTCAAAGTTCCATAAAAGGTACACTTTCTTCTTTTTCCACGTAAGCCTCACAGAAGTGTGAGGTATACAGATCATCAGGAAACAGATGTCACATGTGTAGACCTACCAAAAAGATCAACTGGCAAACTGTCACTTCAGTCTGTTAGGACAGCTTGTAGTCAAATTACTGCATAGAAATAAAAGTAAAATAGATGAATAGATGTGGAGAATAGAAGCACAAGGTAGACAAACTGCGACTGCGAGAGAAAACAGACAAAGAAGACAAAGCACATCAAGAGATTATTCTCAGCCAAACCCTCTAGGGCTTTTTTTGTTTTTTCTAATGCAGGATATGGATCTGCTGTTTCGCTCTTTACAGGAAAGAATGGCCACACCGTTGCCATAGCAACCAGGTGACATGGCATGCGGATTATCTGCTGAGCAAATAGGCCCAAAGTGGTCAGGCAGCCTGACAGGGTATAGAGACTGCAGCTCCCTAAACATGACCAAAACAGATGAGCGATGACAATTCTTTACTTGGCTGGTTGAAAGTGTCTTTCACCCAGAAAGCGTTATCTGGTTTTTAAGTGATGGCATGACGAATCCTGCTTTCGGGTGCAAACTACCCTGCATTTATTAGAGATGTTTTAATGAATTGTATCTTGCTCTGTTTAATCTCAACAAGCCCCTAAAAACAGTCAGTGATCACTGTCGGCCTCTTTCAGTTTTTATTACCGCTATTCATTTTAAAGCTCAGCTTTTAAAACCTTATGATGTAACTACAACCCAGCCCGCGCAGCAGTATATTAATGAGTAACCTCGTATTGTGGATGGATTATCTCAGTTGTTCTCTTGATTGAAGTTTGGCCAGTTTACAGCATCCTACCATGCGACTGCATTTGCCCCTAACTATTGAGAATCCTCACGTTAACTTTTATCGAGTGGAAAAAAGTTAGCGTTCGCCCTCCAGCTTCACTGTTTATATTATGCTAACATAGCTGTGTCGCTAGCAATCACGTAGCACATCATTATATACCAGCTAGCCCAACTTCAGTAACCCTACAAACGTCACTGCTGTTTACTTTCCTGTCTTCATTTATGTCGGAAGTGATAGCAGAGCTGTACGTCTTAATTAGTTTTAGAAACAGAACATGTTTCAGAACATGGTATATTATATTTAGATGGAAACTAGCGAGCTAACTCCCTGCTAACTTCTAACTCCGTTAAATTTAATAAATTCTGTTTTCATGGATGCGTGGATGTTAAACTTAATTGTTACACCTTGTAGAGCAGAACGCTGATCATTTTATTACAGATGAAAGAATTTAGACAGTTTTACAACTCTAATTAATGCTGCAGTTTGACTTTGGGACCTGCAGCGGAGTTTGGGCCTAGAGATGGCCTAGAGATGACTTAAAGACCAGATTGAGTAATTTAAGAATTTTCAGTGAAATAAGCAAAATTATAAATGTCTCTCTATATATTTTTATACTAACGCAAACTCTTGCACACCAGCCGTTACGCACACAGATACATTTGGAAGTGAAGAGTAGTTTTGTATCCGGCAGTGAAAGTAAAGATCTGTGCCAGAGTTAGCTTGCAGAGAGTAATATGTGGGTCAGCAGGCAGTATTATTCATTTGAGAAATTATTCAAGTTTTGTTTTTTGCACTCAAAAGACCAATATTGCAACAGGCTGTGAAAATTTAGTTTTACTTGTTTGAGATGACAGCTTCCTCTTCCCGCAAAATAAGTCAGGCTGGTTTTTTATTTTGTAAAAACAAACCTCTATTGACTTTCATGCAGACTAAGAATGTAGCTGCAGAAACTTGCTGGCTGAGGTCAGTGACAATAGGTAAATTCCACAGCGGATGATGAGAGGATTTTATTTTATTTATTCCTGCTCACCTTTTGGCAACAAAAGAGAAAGTGTGATACCAAAGTATTGGATAGTTGCCTGAAAACTCATCCAGAATTTTCCACTACTTTTCAGTATGTACAGGGTGGGCCATTTATATGGATAACATGGGAATGGTTGGTGATATTAAAGTCCTGTTTCTGGCACATTAGTATATGTGAGGGGGCAAACTCCTCAAGATGGTGGTGGTGGTGACCATGGTGGCCATTTAGAAGTCGGCCATCTTGGATACAACTTTTGTGTTTTCAATAGGAAGAGGGTCATGTGACACATCAAACTTATTGGTAATGTCACAAGAAAAACAATGGTGTGCTTGGTTTCAACGTAACTTTGAGTTATTCACAAGTTTCTCTTTGTTCACAGCCATTGACATGTCGAAGAGGTTAACACGTGAGGAGCGGATCGAAATTGTGTTGACATCTGGTGAACGCAATAACCGGGTCATTGCAGCAGATTTCAATGCAAGACACCCTACGAGACCACCCATCTCCCATGCTACAGTTAGCAAACTGCTTGCTAAGTTTCGTGAAACTGATTCAGTGTTGGATTTGCCAAAATGTGGATGCAAGAAAACTGTCACTAATGAAGAAACATCAGTGGCTGTCCTAGCTTCATTCAGCAAGAGCCGCATGTCACTGGAGAGTGGCATTAGTCGAACATCCCTCCGGCGGATATTAGCTACTCACAAATGCCACCCTTACAAACTCCAGCTACTGCAGCATCTCAACGAGAATGACCCAGACAGAATTTGCAGAATGGGCAAAACAAAAATTGGAACAGGACCCTCAGTTCACGCAGAAGATTTTGTTCAGTGATGAGGCAAACTTTTATGTGAATGGTGAAGTTAACATACAAAACCACCGCCACTGGTCTGACGCTAACCCACATTGGATGGATCCCTCCAAGACTGTTGGAACAACAAAAGTGATGGTTTGGTGTGGTATATGTTTGATGTGTCACATGTCCCTCTTCCTATTGAAAACACAAAAGTTGTATCCAAGATGGCCGACTTCTAAATGGCCACCATGGTCACCACCCATCTTGAGGAGTTTGCCCTCTCACATATACTAATGTGCCACAAACAGGACTTTAATATCACCAACCATTACCATTTTATTACGGTGTATCCATATAAATGGCCCACCCTGTAGTTAAAAAAAACAAAACTGTCTCATTAGTGCCACATACTATTCTTTAGTACAAGGTTATTAAAATTACTGTGTGGGGATGCAGTTGATAGAAAGCTCTGCTGTTGCAAAGTGACTGGGCAAGAGTCCATTTGCTCTGCCTAGAGAAATCCAAGATCCTCTGGTCTGAGGTAATGCCATCGAGTGTGCAGCTACCAGGCTGCACGAGTGGATCAGGTAACAGCCAGACAAGCAAGCAGGAGACAGTTCCATTTTTAATCAACTCACAGGAGGGTGTTAAATACTTTTTCTACTCTAAATGCTATATATAGAATCATTCATACCATTCATACCACTCAGTTTTTATTTAAAAACTGTAGATTTGGTTATACAAAAGGAGAAAAAGGGACAATGCAGCAACATTTTACATCTTTAAGTGTAAGACCACAGTCTGCTGTGGTAGTCTTTAAGTGTTTTCAGTTCTGGTCATCCTCTGTAGTGTGTTAGCTTTTATATCATGCTAATTATTCAAAATAACTGTTATTTATTTGTTGTATTTAACAATTTCTTTTTTACATTAATCATTTTTTTTTTATCAACTAGCTGTTGTAATAAAATAAAATACATCTGGGTTAAATTAAATGGAGGTAACCACTATACAAGCTGTTTAAATAGCTACTTTATAACAATTTTGCATAGCTAAAAGTACAGGAGCATCTTTACCACAATGTAAGCTTAACCCCCCGTCCTGCAAAATTCCTACGTGAATAATATTGGGTATATACATAATGTATGACACTGTTATTAAGTTAAACATTGGACACTGTTTGCGGTCAACAGGGGCTGATGTAGCAGAAATAAACAATGCTCTTTTCTGAAAACTTCCTCAGAAACTCCTTTGATCGGGAACTGATATTAAACGGACATTTTATCAACCACATTTCTGCTTATTTCAAGATCAACAAGCCTGCACAGTTTCAGCTGTACTTTACATATTTTATTCTGAATTTCTGCTTTACAAGACCAACTAACATGGAATTTTGTCTGTGACACAATATTAAAGATTAGCTCAACTGCTTCCTCTTTCCCAGTAACCAGACAAGAACAGGTCTGGTGTTTCAGTATAAGCGCATGACAAGTTACCACCGTGTCAAAAATGAATTTAACAGAAAGCCAGCTGATTAATCATTAACTTTAAACAAATATCTGTGGGATCACTGCGATCTGAGAGTGAGTGGAATTTCTCCGAACTTTGACCTTTACCTATTGGACTTTTAGAGAGTTGTTAGACAGACTGCACCACACTCTGAAATAATTGCCGATAGCTATATCATTCAAATGCTCAAAAGAACAGACAGAACAAAGCCCTCCAAAAAAAAAACAAGCAAATTATACGGCTCAGGTCAGATTTATGTGAAGAGAGAGGGAGAGTGGAAAAGAGAATGTAATATCAGTAGAGAGAAATAAAGAGCACACATGAAGTAAGAGCTGGTGGAAAAATGATTGCTTTAACACCTGGCTACTGCCCTTGAACAAAAACTGTGATCACATCCAAATTCCAGGTTGTGGTGTTACATTTAAAGATGAATGGCAGAGACAGAGGAAACGAGGAGAGCGAAAGGTTTCCATAGAACTCTGGTGTGTATGGAGGGCTATAGGGTTGGCAGCACACTAGCAGTGAGCTCATGTTGGTCCATCCGATTTTGGCTAGCCTTTTGCTTCATCTTTGAAAACAGTACAGCAAGCTTGAGCAAGAGCTGTAATGGCTTTTTTGTGGAATTACAGTGGGACCGTCTGGTCAAAGGAACAGGCAGATTGAAAGGCATGTTTTTCAGAATGTTATTGCTGAAGCATTTCTATGGGAACAAACACACATCTCAGCTGAGCCACAGTGAACTCAGCAGACAGAGAAGTGGACAGATGTTATACATGAGTGGACAGAAATAAGTTCTTGGAAACACTGCACCATTGTTTGTTTATTTATCATAAAGTAAGTGACTCAGAGCAGTTTGCAGAGGGAGACGCTGTTCTCTCTGCACACAGCAAAGAGACCATAATGTGAGCCTTTGTTCAGCCACAACACGAAGAGATTAAAAATGGGTCAAAAAGACATTCCATGAAACACTAAACAAAGGATTTTATTTTCTCTTACAAGACACAGGAATTAACATCATCCAAATGAAAACCCCCAGTACAATTTTTTCCCCTCCAAAGAAGCCCGGGTAAAATAGACCAGGATTAACCCCAACCTTGAAGCCAACAGTTTCCAATTCAAAACAGACCCATTTCCCTGTAATTCTCCAAAAAAAGCAGGAAGAGAAAATTTATGTAGGGTCATTTGAGTGCACTAAACATTTATTGCACTTGTTACTGCCATTACACTGCTGGATCAGGTGAACCTGAACTCATCGGTCTAGTACGGTGATGTTTTTTTTCTGAATGTGCATGCAAAATGCAAGGAAGTTGTTCATGCAAAGGAGTCGGGTTAAAAATGACAAGAAGTGTTTGCATAGACTTCAGTGGAGGAAGCTTTTTCCAAAGTGCTGATACCAGACTCTGCACAGAAGTTTTACTGTAATGGAGTAGAATAGCAGGAAACACTGCCAGGGCACACACCCTGCTGGGCCTTACTGGAAGCATGGTGCTATTTGAATAACATGACAAGCGTGACAGCGTATGCCAGCATGGAGTAATTGTGTCATTGGTATGCATGCAAACAATAGTTCGTAACAGATTCCCTTTCAGCTTGTACAGCCCATGCTAGAACAGTACATTGTAGTACATTGCAACACGTGGAAAGTTTGACTTAAGGCTTTCAGTATGAAAAGAAGGCGGTCATGTGTGAATGTGGTACATCCACCCACCAAGTATGAAGGAGCTTATTGATATGTGACAAAATTACAAACTTCGCATAAAGCATCGCAAAGAAAGAAAAGTGCAAAAACACTTAATTTTTATAATGCAACTTCACAAAATTATAAGAAATGTAATAAAATCATTGACGTAAAGCAATAAATAAATAAAGTCTGTATTGCTGCTGAATTTGAGTATACTGAAGGTCTGTTTGACTCTGCTTTTGTGTGGGTAGTGTTTGTATACTGTAACAAGCACAGAGAATGGGGAAATGCTGACACCTAGTGTATAAAAGGATGCTCTTCTACGACCCGGCTCAGTGTGACTGCTGCAGACAGTTTATGGGACCATCTGGATGATTAACTACTCGCCTACAGGCTTAGTGCATGCATAATGAGTTTGTGATAAAGCTTGAGCAAACTTGTGCTCATCACATTGAAGCAACAAGAGCACATCTATTACTACTATTGGGCTTTTTTGCTTCTGTGTTTATGAGCAATCAGTTTTTTTAAACACATTTATTTTTTCATTATTGGTATTATTGTTATTGTCTAATGTGCCCCCTCCGTTCTGAAGGGGACACAGCTACACATTTGTTAATTATTAGTTTGTTGGCCAAGCATTATGATACTCCCATTCCTTAGTTATGGCGCAGTAGGCTCAGGCTGCTGTTTGGCTTCCCATGATGCACTGAGCACTTCTTCTCCACCCCCTCTGTGCTTATCCACCACTATGTCATGTTATTAAACTGCACCTCGTCTTTCCTATATTGTATGATTTGTCCTGGTTTCCTAGTGCTAAACTTTTTCATCTCCTCTTTTCTTTTAATCCATCAAATGGTCGGAGCAAATTGATGCCCCTCACAGAACTTGGTTCACCCAGCAGTTTCTTCCGGTTTAACAGGAGTTTTTCCTTCCCACTGTTGCTGAGTGCTTGCTTGGTGTTTCTTTTCATGTTGTATTTTCTTTACTTTACAATGTAAAATACCTCGAGGTAACTGCTGTTGGGAATTGCTGCTATAAAAGTAAAATAAAAAAGGCGACAAACCAGCAGAAAAGTATTTTCCATTCATCAGTTCAGCTCAGTTCTCTGAATTTAAACCTGTTTCCGCTCATTGTTTTGGTTCCGCAACCTTTGACTTTGCTGCTTTAATTCAGTTTCACCCTGGTTTAACTGTACTACAAATACAGCAGAGAGACGTGGAACAGCACAAACAAAGTGGAGACTTTAAGCAATGATGACCTTAACACTCCAAGGTGGACCTCATGGACAGGATGTGCAAGATGCGCTGTTTGTCAGTTTCACAGTATATATGCACCTGTTTTATTATTATTATTATTATCATCATTATTATTATTATTATTATTATTATTATTATTATTATTTATTTTTACCTTGCTGTATTTCCAGAGAGAATAACTGTTGTGTTTACAGAAATTAGAGCTGCTAAATTATTTCATTGATATTAATATTATTAACTCATTCACTGCCATTGACGTCTATAGCCGTCAATTGCAGTGAATGAGTCAATGGGTTTAACTCATTCACTGCCAATGGCTGGCAGTGAATGAGTTAATATGTGGTGATTAGTGCATTTGACAAAGGATAGATTTTCTTAAGATAAGATAAGATAAGATAACCTTTATTAGTCCCACACGTGGGAAATTTGTTTTGTCACAGCAGGAAGTGGACAGTGCAAAAGTTATGACGCAAAAATTAGAATACAATAAGAATAAATACAGTACACAGCTGTACAGAATAGAATAAAATAATATACTATATACAGTAGAATAAAATAGAATAAAAATATACAATAAGATAAAAATAGAATACGAATGCTATATACAACTGAGTAAAAATACAACGATGCCAGAAAGGATTATTGCACTTAGTGTTATTGCACATGTGTGGATGCGTGTGTTTGTTCAGTTAAAGTCTTTGTTGTGGAGTCTGACAGCAGTGGGGAGGAAAGACCTGCGAAATCTCTCCGTCCCACACCGTGGGATTGACTTGTATTTTTGCTAAAACTCTTTTCTGTTTTTTCAGTCTGGCCAAAAGCTATAATCTTCTATTCAGATTTGCTTTTATCTCTAACCTTTTGATTGCCTTGCACAGTTTTCTCTGTCACACAGTGGGATTTAATTACAGCATCTACTGGAGTGATTGCTGCTTATTCCAGTGTATATGTGGGTGTGGGTGTGTGTGTCTGTTTGTGTGTTTGCTTATTTCATTTATTTATTTAGTTAGTTACTTGCACAGACCAAAGCATTGTACATTTATATAAGCAGTGAAAGAAAATGTGGTCAGGAATCAGGTGGTGTCTAGAATCAAATTAAAGACCGCATGCATCATAGTTGATTGGGTTACCATGTCTCTGGCAGGCATGGCGCCATTACAGTGGCTGCAGCTACCCTGCATGATTTTCTAGTCAGCCATGAACATGCTGCCTGGCTCTTGCTGACAATTTACTTTTTGCCCATTTTGCATTATATGTTGGCTTCATTTAACCTTATTAGCCTCCATTGGACTGTTGTTGTTGGCAGTGTGGAACGGCAGCTCCATTGAAGGAAGCTGCACTCTGGAGATAAGACTGTACTCGGCTTTGACAGGAACGATTTGTCTTTGTCCACTGAAGTAAATACTGCACGTTGGGAAATGCTGGGGAGATAGTGGTAAAGGCTGAAGAAAAATAAAGTCATTTGTGCCATGTTCTCCTTATTCCCTCTAAACTCTATTTTTCTCGGGTTGAGGCTGATGGTACTGAGCCGCTTTTTAACCGGGCAGATGCCATCTTACAACTCACTGCAATCATTGTATTCATTGTAGAAATCATACTTTTAGAGTCTTCATCAGACAACTGCCAGTCTTATTACATGAGATTCAGGTCTCTGATGGTGGACCGTGACTTGATGTACCGTTTAAGCCTGATTCCTTTAGAGCTTTTCAACCATCTTTTATACAGCCTTTGATGACTTGTCAACGCATTTGAAGAAAACAATGCTATTAAATCAATTATATACGCTGTCCACTGCTATCATGTCATTTAACATGATGTGAACTGAGGGCTGTACACTATATGACAAATATGGAATAGGTTCAGAGCTGTTATTTAAATGAATCACAGCATGATGCTTGCTTAAATATTTCAGTCATCTCTTATTAACTTTGTACATTAACACTGTAATTAAGGTTAATCTTTCACTATAATATTTTGTCTTACATTCGTCTTCTTCTAGATCCACTAAACATACGGTCATGTGAAAAAGATGATTTTCATCAAGTGTGAGCACCTTTATGAAAGCAGAGGTTTACTGGTGCATTGAGATGTGTGTTAATACACTGCCACAGTCTTCCCAGGAGTGGATGTCCCAGCAAATGTTTATACTCTACAGGCCTCAGTTAGCATGTCAAATGTTAGCATTCATGACAGTACAAATAGAGGAACAGGGATTATTTGGAAGAATTGTCAGGAGAAAGCCTCTACTTTAGAAAAACCATAGCAGCACATCTTAGATTTGCATCTACAAGTTGCATCTGAACAAACAACAAAAGGAGATGTTGCGAAATAAGGCAAAGCACCACATGTGGTGAAAGGCAAAAGTTAGGCCTACCCAAAAGCCAAGTCTGCTTTATTGCAATCAGGATCAGCATTTACAGAAATGCAGTGGTCCAGTCAAGGCCCTCAATCCAAGTGAAATGCTGGGGTGGGGCTTTAAGAGAGCTGTGCATAAACAAATCCTCATAAGTCTCTGAAGCAACATCATAAAGAAGAGTGGGCCAAATTCCTCCACCGTGATGTGAGACACTGATAAAGTTGTGCAGAAAGCAATAACTTTAATTTCTTGCTATTAAAAGTGGGTCTACAAGTGAAGCATGGGGTACGCTTAGTTTTGTTCGTGACTTAAATGTGTATGTTGCATGTAGTAAATACACAAAGATAAAGTACATTTGTTTGATTTTACTGTTGATAGTAATTACAGTTACAGAGATACACCCCCAGGTTTAATAGAATGGGTGTTACATGAAATAAAATAGATCCTCACATCACAGAGCTTGTATATAAGAATTGTATTTCAAGCGCAGTAAACTGATATACCCATACTGGCCATTATAATGCAGTGAGCAGTTTAAATGTAGTGACAAAATACTGGAACAAGGAATCTTTGGGGAAAGGCTACAATTTTAAAGTCTGCCTCGTGTTGTGTAATTTTTATTGCTGGAGTTTTTAGTGCATTAAATTGAAAAAAGTCTCAGTCTTTATGACTATAGTTTGCATCAACTTGAGTCCCCAAACCAGTTTTTCAGTAGTAGCAATTCATCTTTTTCTTCATTTTTACTCTCTTTGTGCCAATGTGCCTTTATCCTAATCCCTCAAGTTTTATCACTTACCTGAGTAGAAGACGTTTTCTTTTTTTCCTAGGGAACAAATGAAAATGAGATCCATGTTTTTTTCAGCTTCTAAAATTATCCTATTACTTTTGGCGCTGACTGAACAAGGGACAGGTCTAATTAACTTTTCAAGTGGTTCCCTGGTAAGAGAAAACATTCCTCCAGGGATTGAGTCCCTCCTCAGTTTATGAGTCCACTCAATCCTGTGACATCTGCTACATACACCCACCCTCAGTGGCAGCATTAGAATGAAGCAATGCAATGTGGTTAAGGTGTCCAAGGAAGTTACGGATTTAAATTGCGGCCGCAGCAGATGGAGAAGAAAGATGAGGTGAATCAAAATGTGAAGAAAGAAGTGTTGGAGAATTAATCAGCCAGACCCTTTGCTGACCTGCAAACAGAATGCATAAAAAATATGAGGAAATGAGCAGAATCTGCAGCATGATTGATTTCAGCCTGGTTTCCCGGCCACATTATCAGGTACACCTGTGCAGCTCAGTGCATTTAGAACGTAAACATCGGAAAGACGACCTGTGAAGTTCAAACTGAGCATCACAATGGAGAAAAAGGGGGATTTAAGTGGCTTTGGATGCGCATGGTTGTTGATGGCAACAGAGTTTTTCAAAAAAGGTTTGATTTACTCGGATTTTCCTCTAAGATTTACAGAGAATAGTCTGAGAAAGAGAAAACGAGCAGCAGCGTTCTCGGTGAAAATGTCTTGTTGATGTCAGAAGTCAGAAGAGAAAGGCCAGGCTTTTTTGAGCTGAGTGGAAGGCAAGAGGAACTCAAATAACCACTTGTTACAATCAAGGTATGCAAAGCATTACTGAATGCACAACATCAAACTAGTAAGCAGCTATAGCAGCACCACCAGACCATATCAGCTTTCAACTAAGAACAGGAAACTGAGGGAAGTCATTAAAACTAGACAATAGCAAATTGGAAAAAACGCTGCCTGGTCAGATGAGTCTTGATTTGTGCTTTGTACCAATTTCTTTAATCAGAATTAGAATCAAAATACTTTATTAATCCCCAAGGAAATGATATTTAAACACCACAGCCTACCTGAGTATTGTTGCTCACCATGTCCATCCCTCTTTTTTGCCACACCGTACCCATCTTCTGATGTGCTCCCAGCAAGATAACAGATCAAAAATCATGTTTCACTCTTATAAAAGCACCTCCACAGTCATGAGATCTTAAAACAACAGAGCACCTGGGATGTGGTGAAATGGGAGCTTCATATCATATATATGCGAGCTGGTGTACCTAACAAAGTGGCTGGTTTGTGTTGTATTATATAGCATAGCATACAACTAGTGCATTCCTAAGATTTGAAGGCTGGGCAGTGCCTCTCACTTGTCTCCTCTTCAGGGGTCTGCTATTTTCCCTTAAAATGCACCAAATCAGACTCCACAGTTTGGTGTCTGTGCTGGGGGCCTTTCACTTAACAGCTTGAGGCTGTATATCAAAGAGAGGTCTTTGTTTGGGCACATAAAACATTTTTCTTCCCCTTGTAATTACAGGGGACCCCTGAATGTGATCGATTGTGGTGGCTCAATATCTTTACTCCATGTGAAATGAAAAAGAAATAAATAAATAAACACGGTCGTAGCTGCATAATGCCCTTCTTTTCCATCGCAACGGTCGTTTTTAATAGTATGTTATTTTATATTCTTTTTTCTTTGTTTAATGTGTTGACACTTAACAACAGCTGGCAAACCATGGAGGAACATTTACTAATAAAAACACTCTCCTCCAGTCTTGCACGTGTCACAAAAATGGCTTGATACATTTTAAATCTTCCACAGCTGGTTAATTGGACCTTTTTTCACTGTGCGGTTCTCGAATTTGCTTCGTTTCAAGGGCACTCCAGCAGTATGACAATACCCAGTGAGTAAGACTGTTGCTGTGCTTGACTCGTGATGTATTCGCTTTTCTGTAACATTAGAGTGGGTGGAAGATTCATTATAATGATAGACTACAGAAAGAAAGCAATGACTAGAGGCACAACACACTAGTTTCATACAGCATGGGAAATCGATGGATGAAACAGTTTAATTTATGTCTCACAGCTCCTGTCCCCTGTGTGCAACATGGTCTCCTATCTTTCTTTGAATTACTCTTTCTTTAAAATACAGAACTGTTATGGTTGGATTACATTATGTCTGAGTTCCATCCATCCTTTTGCTTCCACTTATCCTTTTCAGGGTCACGGGGGGCGCTGGAGCCTATCCCAGCTGTCATAGGGTGAGAGGCGGGGTACACCCTGGACAGGTCGCCAGTCTGTTGCAGGGCTAACACACAGGGACAGACAACCATTTGTGTTCGCATTTACTCCTATGGGCAACTGCACTCCCCACTAACTGCATGTCCTCCGGTGGGAGGAAGCCGGAGTACCTGGAGGGAACCCAAGCAAACACTGGGAGAACATGCAAACTCCACACAGAAAGACCCTGACCTGATGGTGGAATTGAACTCAGGACCTTCTTGTCACGGGTTGCTCTGAGGATCCACTCGCAGGACTCCGGAGTTGTGTTTTAACAGAGACGGTTTATTCACAAAATCTTCACCGAGTGTATTTACAGACAGTGCGAGGACAGTGCTATATACAAGATGTGAGAGGCGGGGTTCCAGGGCTCCAGGGAAAACAAGGGAATCACACATGCGCTCACGCCAACCTCTCTCCGCTAGTGACCAGTCACCTCTTACACACTCCACACGGGGAAACACGGGGACGGGTCCGGGGAATCTAGAACAGAGAGACAAATGTTAACTTTCTGAGACGGAAGAGTGGGAAACTAGGGCTCGACGTGTACTGACTAGGGTCTCACAACAATCCAGCGTTGAACAGCTGATCTCCTCCTTCTGATATACCAGCTGGTCTGATGAGGCCCAGGTGTGCATGATCCGGGAGGGCGTGGACCGAGGGCGTGAACCCGCCATGAGTTCCGCCCCGGCAAAACAGGGAAGGGGGAGAGAGATGCTGATCAGTGCCTTGCCGATCCCGCAGGCCGTGACACTTCTTGCTCCTTGCTGTGCAGCAACAGTGCTAACCACCGTGCCTGAGTTATCATGCTATATTTGGGAAATATGTACTATATTATGGAAACTTCACTGTTCACAGCAACAGTAAATAAGGTGTCTTAGTAAGGTGCTGGGCTATCACCTGCTCCCCGATCTGTCTGTGTTTTGTTGACTAACACCTCAGTAGAAAACCTTCCATAGGTGTCAATTTAGGCTGAGATTTGGTGACTGTTTGTGAGGGTTGTAGCACATGATTCACATAATTTCATAAACCTCAAATCATTCAGTGATCTCTCGTGCCCTATAGACAGGTATTGTTAGACAAACCACTCTTATCTGTATAGAAGAGCCTCATTGTGAAATAAAGCTGATTATTCAGAACAATTTTGTGCAGATAGGCAGTGACCCTTACTTCTAATTGGATATGTGGACTGAAACCATCCCAGTAAAATACTTCCTGCATAAATAAGCCCCTGGATCCCCTGAGTAGTGGGTTCAGATGTTTATAATTTCTAAATAGTTGGAACTACGTCATATTAGCCAGAAACGTTTGCCAAACTGTGCAGGCATAAACAAAAACACAAGCCTGATTAAACTTGGAAACATGGCCAGAACAGAACTTCAATGACAAGACAAATGTTTACAAAGACACGGCAAATCAATCTCACACAAGGACTTCTTGAATGGGATCAATTTACTGATTGATAATATATTTGAAAGTTTTAGAAAACAGCCTCGCTTTTGATCAAAGAAAGCGTTTCTGTTAGAAAAAAAATGGATTCTTAAAACTCAATGCCTAAAGGTTGTCTAAGACAAAATTATTGCACTCTGTCTAGGACAAGGCCGCAACCTGAAGAGTAATGGATTCGCACCAGCTTTGGCGTTCTTCTGCCAGTGCGGATTGAATTATTATGTTCCATAAAAGTTTAATGGAATTTCAGCAGCCCTAATATATAAAAGAGGGTTGCAAGACTGAGCCACTGTGCTTTGGTCCCCCTTTTATAGCTTTCTGCTCTCTGTATCATCTGAAACTGGTCCAGTAGCTGCTAAACAAACAGCTGAGTGGACACAATGTTTCATGGTTTGGGTTTTGATTGACTCGCCGACGCACATGAGATCATGTTGCAAATCACATTTAGGCAAACGCAAGCACACATTTTAATGCTTAAGCATCTATCTCTGTCATGAGCACCCTTAGCGAAGCCTTCTGCCCTCCTTTACCCATTAGAGTGCTGAGCTGTATAATTTTGAAGTGTGTTTAATGCAGGTCCATATCCTGGGGTTGAAAATTCCACTTACAAAACTATTAGCCAAAATTGCATTTTATGTTATGGCCATCACTTTTTTTCCTTGTGCCACAGTTTATGAAAGCAACCAGTGGAAGACCCTTATTATCAGGTACCCTATAGTTATGTTGAAGGTAGGCTGCTAAAAGCTGAGGATGTGCAGTATAATGAATAGCCTTTAGAGTTTTCTTTCAGATAGTTCAGGTTGTTTTATGCATTCGATTTTTTACTGTAAACACATTTTCTCTTTGAACAAAAATGAAGCTTTTTAACCTGTATGGTTTATATTTCTTTGCAATGTATCAATACTGGGAACGTGTCTATAAAAAAATTAGCAGAGCAGCAGCAGGTCCTTAAGGTCCTCACCAGGATCAATATCTGTTTCAGGAGCACCAGAGCCCTGCAAAACAAGCTTCAGCAGGGCACTGGTGTGAATGTCTCTGACCGGTCAATCAAAAACTGACTTCACGAGGTTGGCCTGAGCGCCTGACATCACCTTGTGGGCCCTATACGCTGCCCAGTATCCCGGAGTCTATTTGGGCTTGCAGCAGAGGTTACCAGAATTTGCAGGTCCATCACTGGTACCCTATTCTTTTCACAGATGAGAGCAGGTTCGTCCTGAGCACATGTGACAGACGTGAATGGGTCCGAAGAAGCTGTGGAGAACATTGTGATCTTCTCCATGATACGTAACTTCAATAAGGAAGATCTGTAGTCACACATCTGTCTGTTTCCCAGGTGTTGGCGGCTAATCTAAGCTTTACATCCCTTCCACTTTCCCACGTTTCGAGCTGATTGTGACATCACTGGTCTAGTCCAATCAGCTTTCTGGTGGCCTCCTTCGGGCCAATCAGCCTTCATGCCGTGTACTTTAAATCTCACTGTGCATCTGTAATTCTTCCTTGCAGATGCCTTGATGAAACCAATCTTCTCCACATCACCCCCTCTCCCGTCACTCAGGCTCAATTCAAGTCTCCATCTTTATCTCCACCAGCATCTAGACTCTGTTGGTGGGAATGTCACAACTCCCATTCTGCTGTGACGGGCTCTGGGACTTTAACCGCAAACTGAATTCTGTAAACCATGTTCAATTCCTTCTAACAATCTCTTCTTATTGAACTGCCTGTAGCATTGTTCAGTGTGACCAGTTTGGTGGTGGATCAGTGATGGTCTGGCGAGGCACCTTGACCTCTATTAGGTACCAGAATGAAATCCTTAAACGTATTATCAGGCCCTGCGTTGGTGCAGTGGGTCCTTAGTTCTTCCTGGCCTCATGCGGCAGTTCCTTAAGGATGAAGGAATTGATACCCTTGACCGGCCTCCACGCTCACCTGAACTAAATCCAATATAACAACTTTGGACATTATGCTTCAGTCCATCCGACGCTGCCAGGTGGTACCTCAAACAGTGCAGGAGCTCAGTGATGCCCTGGTCCAGATTTTGGAGGAGACCACCCCTCTCCCAGGGCACCATCCGTTGTCTCATTAGGACTCATTGTCCGGCACATGGGGGCCACACAAACTACTGAGTACCATTTTGAGTTGCGAGCTTGGTGCATCTATTTTTTCTACTTTTTTTTTTTGGGATGTCTTTGCATTTAGCCCTGTGTAGGTTGAGAATAATCATTTTACATCAAAGTCAGTGGTATCCTTTTGTTGCTAACACAGTACTCGTGGCTCCAGATGATACATATCAGTATTGATATCCAGAATGATTTTTTTTTGTCTAGTGAGATCTGATGTGTTTGCATAATCGTCCTTTATTTCTTTTTTGAGCAGTGTATTATTTCTGCTGTTCCAGCAATTATCAAAGTAAATGTTAGTAAAGTACTAACTATCCTGAGTCTGTGTTATATAATCATAACCAATTACACAGAGATTTGACTCTGCAAGGATGCTTTGCATATGAATGAATGCATCTTTTATGGACAGCAGCGTTGCAGCATATTGTTCAGGCATCTCTGAATTCCTCTGAGGCCATCTCTATATCCAGTAGTTTTTTTTCCCTCTCCCCACACTCTTCCTTTTCTGTCTGGGGGCTTCATTTATATTCACAGACTCTACCAAAAGAAACCAGATGCCCACATTCTAGTAACTTCAAGACAAAAAAAAAAAAAGAAAAAGAAAAAAAAGAAAGACGTAAAATGCTTGAGAAGATTTTGAACTTTTTTGGAGAGTGTGTCCTCAGCAAAGATGGACAGCATTAATTATATTTAAACTATAGTGGTGAATGATTTGGCATATATAGATGTTTATTGTGCTTTTTTTGAAGGTACACTAACAGGAAAGTCAAGATTTTAAAGCTCACCTATAATCATGTCGCCTTTATGCCACCTGACATGCCAACAATAGTTTTGATTACACTGTATTTCTTTCCTTTGAAATAACCCATTGCAAAAGAGTCTAACAAAGCAGAGTCCAGCAAGCAGTCTTGCTGGTTCTGGTTGAGCATGAGCACTCTTTAGAAACAGGCCACATTTCATTCAGGATGGAAGTTTTTTTCCAAGATCAGCTTGGCTCCACCAACTCCTGACAGATGACATACTCAGGCTGAGGGGTGCCCTTCATCCCTGCTCCAGATGAAGCCATAAGGAGCCTCTACTGTGTTACTTACAGTTTTCTTTGGCCCTACTGGTGTTCAGTTGTGATTTACTCCGCACAAGAAAGTGATCAAATTTCCTCACAACAACAGTTGCGGCTTTAAATAATCAAACTGTCACAAATCGTCACACATTTGTGAAATTTTATTCAAATCACAGGTAATATTCTCCTTTTTAATTCTGTTTGCAAGTTATATGAAACATCAATCTGGCTTTTCTGCCACAGCTGCTCAGTTATGAAAACATAAGGTCTGTTATGAATGCTTTTTAAAAAAAAAAAAAAAAAAAAAAAAAAAAAAGGAAGACGACGACATCATAAAGTCTTACAGCAAATGCTTAATGTTGTGTTTTTCACAGTGTTCACTTTATTTGAATTACAGAGAAAAGTCTTTCCAGAACAGACAGAATCTCACAATATTGAGTCATTGGCGACAGTAAAGCAGGCAGCGACACATGCACATATTCTTTACTGCTGAAAATAACTTGCAGTTGCCCCAGGAGTGCATTTATCTTTAACCTCATTTCCATGATTAATGTAAGGACTGGTGGGTTAGCTACAGAAGTGTTTCACACAGACGCACAAACTAACATTTAGATGTTGCTGTAGTCAAACTCTCAGCACCAAATGACTTGACGTCTGCATCATTTCTTTGGAGGTTTTAAAAAGCTGTGCAATGCAAATTTCCCCTGGCATTTGGAGAAACGGTGTAGCAGTAATTCTTTTATAAAGTATTAGAAAGGATAGAAACTACAGTCTGATACCGTCTAGTCTCCCGGGTGGCTTTTTAATGCCTGGTGGTTTACTTTTGCAGAATCAGCAGCGTTTCCACTTGAATGAAGTACTTAACATTACTGATGCACACATGCTTAAATACACTAAACCATATTCGAGTCCTCTCAAGTCTTATCGAGCATGCATCAAACCAATTAAACCATAAAATATAACTGGTCCTTTGCTTAAAGCTTTAACTTACCAAATTATACAGCACCGAGCCTGAAACATGTGAACACATTTAAAAAAAATAAATAAGAAAATAAAACTGCTAATCTTTACAGTAACTACTCGGAAGAGTAAGCTTAGTTTTCATGTCTGGGTTTGATTTACTCTACAACATCACGGTCTACAAGGACAGTATGTCACAGCTAGCCTCTGAAAACAATGATGAAGCAGATGTTCAAGAGCTTCTGTATCTACAGTTGCAGTTTTGTAAAGCCAGCTTGCAGAATGGTTTATCTTCTTGGCCCCTGGCCTGTGTGACCAACTGTTTTAGTCAAATAAATAAAATCAAGTCGATAAAAATTGAAGATTTCTGTAGTTTCACTCAGAAACCAGAATGTGCGACTCTATAACATGGCAATGGCTACACCAGAGTCATAATGTCCCTTCATTTGTGTTATTCTGGCAGCCAGCATGAGCAGCAGGCCTGTTGCCACCTCCAGGCTGTAGGAGAGCCAGGCTGTGGCTAATGACCAGCCAAACGACACGTTCACATAGACGAGATTCTCTGGGGGCACAGTTCGCTGGAACTCCTCCATGGCCTGATTGGAGTATTTGATGTAGACGCTAACCCCAGACAAGGTGAAAAGACCTGATGAAGCACAGACAGACAGCTCATCAACTCAAAGGCCTTATTAGACTTTAACACATTCCCTTTTTAGCTGCAACAGAGAAACAGATCTATCAGTGGGAAAGAAAATTACAAAGCGCTTGAGCACTATGATCACCTTTATGCATCACACTTAATCGGCTTTTACAGTTAGGTCATTACAGTAATGACACATTGATGAGCAAATAATACTTCCCCCAACGCATGCTTTGCTCAGTAGACTGTTTAAGATAATATAGACATAAACGCGCTCACGTGTACCAATTTAAAGCGCCGGTCAATTCAAATCAGTCTCAGGAAACGTGCCCACAAAGGCGGCTCCAAATTTAGTCTGGCCTTAAGTGTGCTTCTAATATTTTTTGATTTCTTGTGTTCCCAAACGGACAGATGAAATGTCCCACATAACAATTGCCACAGAGGCGAGCCGACAAGAATAACATCATTAAACGTCAACCTCAAAACATTGAGCCATTAAATAAGCAATTCAGGTCGACCTTTAGTCAGACTCATAGGGAGGAAAAACCAGTCTGAGCAGTCGTCAATTGCAATTAAATCTAGTTAATTACTGATGATTTAAATGCAGAAGAAAAAACCCCAAAACAAATAAAGAGTCACAGCTGTGGTCTTCCTTTGCATGTACTGTGGTTAATTTGCACATCAGCAAAAAGAAAGTGTGTGCATTTCCCAAGTACAGTACATTATCTGTGCAACACTTTATGTGAGACTCATGCTGTTACACCGCTGATGCCACGCTAGGAATTTACTAAACATCTGTTGAGCTTACTTGACAAAGCAATACTAATTAAAATACCACCATGTGAATGAAGTGAATGTATTTTTTTTTTTTTTTTTTTTTTAAAACCTTGAGCTGAACAGCTAAAGAAGGACATTATTACATATTTCCCGAGATAGAAATGTCAGCTTTGCTATAGCTCATATTTATAGCAGGTTGCCCCCCGCCGAAAAATCCAAAGAGATTCATCAGTGCTGCAGTATGTGGTGCGAGTGGGATTACGAAGACCTTCACCAAAATATCAAACTTAAAATACGTAGTTACTGCGAATGCACCGCATAAGGGGAGAAAGCACAATAACACAGACATCCATTATGCCCGCTTTCTTTTCTTTTATATGATCAGTGGTTTTGAAAGTGGCAGAGCTTAGTGCTTGCGGGTCTCCTGGAGTACACACGTGGACAGGACATTCGATAGAAAGCATTAAATTATCTCTGTTTCTATGTGACACTGGAGGTTGAGCATGTCAGCAGAGATGGCACACTGTATAATAAGTCCTATGTCTGTCACAGATTTGCGCATTTACCCTCAATTTCAACCAAATAGAGATTCAATCTCATTCCACTTGAGTTCAGACCTAATCAAATGGATTCTTTGATGGATATTTATGGCAGCTGCTCAACAGCTGAACCCTTCACTAGAGGGGGAAAAAAAACCCAAAAAAAACCCAAAAACCCCCAAAAAACCCCATTTGTGTTACAGTATTGATGACAAAAGCAGGCCCTTCCACTGCCATTTAAAGGAGGAGGGGAAAAGAAAAAAAAAAGCAGAGCACGTGTGATTTGTGCGTGATTATGACACATTTGCACTTACATTTTTAGGAGAGCGTTTCTGATTTGACTCTTAATAAGAGCAACTTTCTGCGTAATAGAATTTATCGCAACCAATTCCTGCAAAAAAGGACAGATGGAAAATGACATCAGAAAGTGCCCACTGGTAATTCCAGGAGGAAGTCTGACTGCATCTTTCAATCAATGACAAGCTCTTCAGTAAATTTGAGCCACTTCATTGTGATCAACAATCAGCCTCCATGCTGCAATCGATTACGTCAGTCTCCATGCTGAGAATGTTTGGTGGTATGGTTTCTAAAATTATGTTCATGCTCACCAGGAACCAGCTTGCAATTCTGTTTGATTTAATGCAAATGTGACAGGGAAACACTGAAGCTGTTTTCACACATCACCCCCCCACCTTTACAAACTGTGTTAGGAGAATCAAGTCGGTACGCCGCCCAAAGTTATAATTAATGCTCTTGCAACTGGGAGTTGTAGAGATGTGCTGTCTGGATAGAGCGGACAACAAACAGGACTCACTAGCTATCAATCCACCAAACAATTACTCGTACTATTCTCGGGTGGGTTCAATTCGACATGCCAGACTTCACTGTCAGGGATGTCGAGTTAAAGAGCATTTAGCACCCGATTAAGTTGGGTTGGACATACTAGTTTTATTCCCACCAAACACTTCAACATGGTAGAGCTCAGTGAATATGTTCTTTTAGCACGTGGCGCCTCAAATGATGCCGTCATACCACCTCTCACTGTGCCATTATGTCTGCATCTGAATGGAGATAGTCACGCTGTTTATCGTTTATTCACAAAATCTAAGGAACAGACCGAAAGGAGAGAGAAGTGCTGCTCACAGCAGTCCAAAAGTGCTCTGTGCCTCGGATCCTTATTTTCACCATTAAATCCCCATCTTCACCACTCTAATAACAGTCTGTGTGAAAAGATCATTACCTAACTCAACTCAATTAAGCTGAATGGGATTTTTAATGTCCGCACAGAGATATTTAATACGTTGCTGCCGATTCGTCTTCTTCAAGATAAAATATTTACATAACTATAATCACCGTTTTCTCATTGGCCATCGGCCAGCTCAAGCACACAGTTTATGTCTATAAAGGCTGAAATTAGATACTACTGGAGCCTCTACTCACAACCAAATCCGATGTGAGAGAGAACAGCTGAAAACGCGCTTCTCAGGGTCTCTTAGATGCACGCGCAACGTACCTGTAAGACCACGATGTGTCGCCCACGTGCGTTTTCACGTTTGCTGTGCGTCTTGCACGCCGACATAAACAAGCAAGAGCACACGGTGTGAATCCGGGCTCAGAAAAAGAAAACAAAGGGAATTCTGTGGGGACTTACTGCAGAGGAGAAAGTAGGATGCTGACGCAGCCAGCAACTTTGGACTGGAGGCCAATGAGCTGACAAGTCCAAAGATCCAGCCAAACACCAGGAGGACGAGGCTGAGAGGCAACAAAATGACCACTACTTTGTGCAAGCCTGCAAACACACACATTTGAAAAAAAATATAAATATATATATATATTTTTTTTTAAATCAGCGATTTTCCAATTGACTCCCATCATCCAGGGTCCTGCTGATTTTTTGTTCCCATTGTCAGTACTGAAATCAACTAGCAGAGACTCCATTGAGTTCTTCTCCCACAGTGGACAGTTTATTACTGCATTTTATTTGTCAACGTTGCAAGCAGGAAGTGTTCCTGAAAACCCTAACAAAACTGATTTTATCTAGTAAGCGCAGTTACAAAAGCACACTTGGAGGGAAAAAACCCCCAATCTCGTCATGTTAATTTGCAGGATGTGATTAATTGCATAGCATATCTTGCAAATGCAGATGTTTTGGGCTTCCAATCAGACCTCTAATCCTTACTGCCAAGAACATACTCCCGTGTGGCTACCATTACCATTTTAAAATGCATCACTTGATCAAGGAACCCACTCACCGACAAGGTGCCTTTCTGCCTCTGTCAGGTTGGACATATTTGCTGTGAAAGAGGGGGTGACTGAACTCCAGTTTGCTCCTGAAAATGTCAAATGAAAAGGTTACACATGACAGGACCAGTGGCAGAGCCCTGGGGACTTTGCAAAATTGCTCTTAGATGTGAAAAAATGTGGTATTAAGTGTGGGAATAGTAGACAATATTAGAAAATAAATAATAGTTTCCCTTTTTGCTAGGGAATCTCCAGGTGAGCACTGCCTGATTAGTTTCATGTTGGATCATTACTTGGCATTTATTGCATGAACTGTGGGTGCCGCCCGAAACAAATAGAACACATTTGGGAACTCAAGCTGGAAGCACAATATATTGCAGCTGTGCCAAAACCATCCTTCACAAGCTCTCCTTGGTCTCCTGTGTGTTCTCCTGCAGGTGGCTGCAGAAACTGGTATGTGTGGGGTAAAAGTTGCTACTGTTAAAAGCCATTTTCCTACCCAAACTGTATTCCACAATTAGAACATTTCAGGCTTCATTTCACTGCATGAGAATTGAATTTCTGTGGATTCAAGGTAATGTTGCAAGAATTTGAGTAGTCCGTCATTTAGAATATCCCCATGCTTCTCATTTCCAATATAAAGGCACTGGGATATCAGCTTCTCCGTGCATCAAGTTCACCTAAGATTAGACCAATGAGGATTAAATGAGGGACTGCTGTTGATCCATCAGAAACTAAAGACAATGTTAAACCTCTGCAGCACTGCATGTAACCAACTAGAGTGAAATCAAGGGATTTATTAGTGTGCCAATTTGAAATCTGCACAAATCAGAATGAACTTTTATAATTTTTTGAGGAGGCTTCTCAAAATTACCTCTGTGAGACGCAGGTCAAAAGTTATGCGAATATGATGGCTGATTTTTAACAAGTCGCACAGCTGTAAAGACCCCAATAACAGCTCATTAAAGATGAAGTTAAACTGACATACCTTCAATAATTCTCCACAGTCCAGAATGGGAACTCAGGTCATCTGAACCTGTGTAGTTGGGTTTGTTCACATCAATTATGTACCAATAATCAGTCCCAATCGCTACGGCGAGGAAGCAAAAACTGAGCAAACCTGTAAGCCCAGCCGATAGAACCACCAGTCCGTACTTCATCGTGCAGCCCATATAAAGCACAGTTTCTCGTCAACGGGAAGATTTTTCCTTTCTTTATTGTTGTAAAATGGGATCTTCAACGACACGCCAATATTTCAGATGCGTAAAAGCGCTCCAGCTAAATCCTTCTCCGCAAAGTGCCAGCTCCCCATCCACAAATATAGTTCTAGAGCAAAATAAACAAATTAATAAAAGAAATCCGGCTCGGCAATGTCAAACAAAAAATGCAAAGCGAGACAAATTAGACGAAAAAATATTTTTTGTCAGTGCCATCGCATAACAGGTAGGGATCCCGGGCGTGTGCATGGTGGCTGTAAGTGCTCCACGATCAATTTAAATTGTCAAAATGCGGGAATATAACGCACTTCCGGTGACGATCTCCAAAATAAAACTACATCCGTGGAACGTCGATCGGTAACATTTTGCAATTATATTTTGATTAATATAGATACATGTAATATAATAAAGACAGGACAAAAATATTAATAGAAATTAACGATTTAATAAACAAATAAAGGCTGTTTGAATAGCTGGAGCAACAATAGATGTGTCGAAAAAAAACCACGTGACACACACGTGAGTTTAAGTAGGAAAAAAGGTCTAGAAGGTAGGTGATTAAGCTTTTTTTCAGTGAGACAAAGAAAATGAATTAATGTAACGTCTTCACAACTTAATGACATGATACAAATTAAGCACAGCTGTAAAACAAAATTATGTAAACATGCTATTCACCACTTCAAAGTTTGAATTCACTGCAGCTAGAGGGTTTGGACAAGCATTTCACCCCATTCGTCCTTGTAAAACTGCTCTGGAGCTGTCAGCTTGCACTGGGGATGGTGAATAAAAGGCAATTTTCAAGTCCTGCCACTGTTCTTAATTGGAGTGAGGTTTGGACTCCGACTTGGCCACTGCAGGATGTTTTGAGGCAATTCCCGTGTAGTAGTGATGGCCAAATGAAGCTTTCCGAAGCACTGAAGCTTGTATTGAAAAACGGTTCATTACTCGAAGCTTTTCAACACAGTCCTCTCCGGTGACATCTGGTGGTGAAAATTTTGAAGAGCAGCTTGAATCTGCAAAATAAAACGGACTGCTCAATTATCACTGCTCACTCAAGAGTGGAGTTCTCTCTGATATTGGGCCACCGTTCCGTTGCTTTGAACATGTAATTGGTTTTGTTTTCTCGATTGGGGGGCTGAAAAAAATGTAATGCGTATCTGCGTAATACATTTTGATCAATAAACTTTCCCTATTTAAACATGCACTATGGTGTGGCCTTTCTTTGCTCATAACTCCTTGATGTTGGTAAATACAATAAGTGAGCAATATATATAATATACATATGAGAATGCACAGCACATTATGGAGTATGCCCCTGCTGTGAAGTCCTGCCTCCATCTACTTGTCGTTTAATCACTGGACAGCTGGACAGGTTCATACAAAATATTAGATGAGGCCAATTGTCCTATACATATTTTTGACCCAGGGGTGGGATTGATTGTGAACTGGAAAGGGAAAATGCTTAGGGAGCTGAGTACGGCTGCATCGTCACTGATTTGTAGAATCATTTTTGATTCGATACAGGATCCGATTCAATTTGATTGGAATCTGGAAAGTTTTGCCTCAGTCAGAAATATTACAATTCTGATCATTTAACAGTATATATCCATAATTTCGTATCTATTAAAAGAAAGCTGACACATGTGAGACTTAATTAGAGATGTAAACAGAGAGTTATGAAACCTGCAGCTGCAGAAGCCAGCGGGGAAAAAAAAGAGGCAAACACAGCGCGGACCCGACGACGCACCAAAATCTGACTCTGACGCGTCGGGTCCGCGCTCTGTGTTCACGTTTGTATGCAGAATCCGTAAACCTGCTCCCAGTTACTGTTTTAGCTGCATGGTGTTTGACGACATGTTGTGAGGTTTAACCTGAGATGCTGGCGTTTCAGGCATAATAACGTTAATTTACAAATCGACACGGGATTTTAATGAATCAATATCACTTTATTCAGTTTAGCATGGATTGTAATCAGAAAGGCGATAATCAAAACCCACCCCTAATCAAGAACTTGCAAAGTAAAAACATGATCAATGTAAGGTAGCCCTTTTGTTATTTACATTTAAAAAGAGGATTAGTGTTACTGTGCGCTGGCTGAGTCTGTTTCTTTTCTTAGAAATAGTTTCTCCTGCCCTGGAGAAAATCCACTTGCATGGAACAGAAGAGGCTGTGGAGTGCAGGAACTACACTGCAAGTTGGTAGATATGCAGGTATTCCTGGGTCCTGCAGACTATCACCTAAAAACAATAAACACAATGATTTTCTAAACTGTGTAGCAATGTAATGTACGTATAGTGTCAAATACATTTTTGTAGTCTTCATCAGCTTTAATTCACATGGAAGTGTTCCTAAAGTCATATGCTGTAATGATATTTCCATTATGAAAACATGATTTTGGACATTTCAAGTTTTTCACTTCGGCAGATAAAATGAATTGAGCAAAATCAACTCAAAATATTCCCACACGCCAGAACGTCCTCTCTTCCTCGCTGGCTCCATATCTGTCAGTGGAATGATCACCTCTTCGCTCTCTGTCACCATCAACACACTCCACGAATCCCGTGGATGATTCACTTCCTTATATCCGTTTGAATCAGGTACCGAAGCAGTTACGTGCGTAATGAAGCTTCGGACGTCACTGGTCACGTGACTTTTGCCAAACGAAGCAAGCCTCGACACAGTGCTTCTGAACCAGTGTGTTGTTTTTTTCGACACACGCTCCGGAGCGTCAGCTTCAAGCGGGCCATCACTACCGTGTAGCTTTATTGCTTTATGTTGGGCTATCTCACCGGGAAATTCTCTTGTTGTCTGCTGGATTTCCCCCGTTTTCCACCAGAAAACAAAAGAAAATCAGACTTCTTTGCTCTTGCTTTTCGTGCTCATTGCACACCCACGGCTGCAGTCTCATGTCATCCAAATAGTGGTGTAACATATACACTTTCTAATGACCCGGTCGAGTGTAATTGCACACTTCAGGGTAATAGTGTTTCATGGTTAATAAGTGATCCAAGCAAACTGCTTCTTTAAAAAAAAAAAAAATCTACTCTCTAATTAAGAAGACTGAAATGTGAAGTCTGTTCTTATGGCTTAAGGGAGGCTGTGGACGGCATTTTTTTAAAAAGGCACTTTTCTAACAAGGACTTTCATCCTATTAATTCTAAGATTATTAGTCACATTGAATACTCCCTTGTCTTTAGTTAGAACAGCTAAGGAAAGGTAGAAGTACTCATATGGCATGTTTTTCTCAATTTTGGAAATTGGTTTAAAATCTTTAGTTTTTGCATTTACACCCAGGCAGTTAAGGGAAAGATAGATTTGTGTGGGCTGGGAAATAAATCTTAATCAGTGCAGTTTTCAAAGACATCGAACCTTGTCCGGCCTCTTTGTAGTTTAACTGGTTTTCAGCTGTGTCTCCTTGAATGCACCAACTCCAACACGTACACTGTAAAAAAGAAAAAGTTGAGAAAACTTAAAATTTCAAGGCAACATGATGCAAGAGATTTTTGAGTTTTCTCAACTTCTGCCAACTGTAGTTGACTTAACTAATATTTTCATGTTCTGCCAACTTGGATCTACTTGTTCACCTAATTAGGATAATCCTGTAAGTCTAACAAAGAAATTCTGGTTTCAATGCCATGTATTTCTGCCTTCACCAAACAAAGATATTCCTGTTGAATTAACATACAATCATTCCCTCCAAGGCCATGTATTCCTAAATTCACCAAACACAGATATTCTTGTTGAATAATCATACAATTCTTACTCCAGTGAGTTGAAAATTTACCAATATTAATAAAGAAAAATGTATGCTGTTATCGTACTTGAAAAAACACTCAAACAGATATAGAATAAAACAAAGCACAACTGAATGTTATGTAAAAACGTATTTATTTTTTTCAACAGTGCTTTCAGTATATTTCAGAAGGTCATGGGCAGTGGGGTGAATTTCTGTAAAAAAGCAAACAAACAGAAAAAAACGTGTTGCCAGTTTCTTTAGGGTGCTTTGAGCACCCCAGCAGAGACATTAAAATTCCAGAGTCCAGACAAAAAGAAAAGTGTCCAGCAGCTTAGTCATTCACGTTCACACCCTGACTGTCCTGTAAAAGCTTAACTTAACTATTGCACACTAAATAGGGTAGTGCAACAAACAATTGCCTTTGTACCCAGACATTGACATTTTACATGGGCTCACTATGATGAACTACAGAAGTCAAAAGTTATTAGAAATGTTACCATCAATGAACAGTGAACTATCAGGTAAAATGAACGATTATATAGAGGGAAATGGGTTGAACTACTGGGTTTTGTTTTTTTTTTTTTACATGACTCTACAATGCACTTGAACATGTTTAAGAACAAGTTAAACTCATGTCTGGCTTCCCCGTTAACAGTCACAGCAAAAGCTTTGTTTTTAGAGACCTTATGCGCTGTGAGCATCGAGAGCCACCAAGTTCAAAAAAGATGCCCTGAATTGCTTCAAAGGTAAACTCATCTGCTTTGGATAATCAATGTTGAGGGCATACAGAAGGCCAAAGAGGTATGCCAAGGCAGTAGAGAGGTCTGGAATGTTATGTAGCACGATGTCCCCTTCCAACACAACAGCATGTTCTCGCACAGACGTATCGGCATCGTCATCTTGCAGGATGGTGAGGATGGCAACTGATGCACCGTTCAACACTGGTTCCAAAATGTCAGTGTCCTGAAGAGAAGAAAAGTAAAATATGAATTATTGAAAGCTAAGAAAAATTAAAGACAAAATACATTTCTAAAGATCTTAACTTTAACCTCTATACCATGATGCTCATTTGACTCATGGAGGTTTTAAAAAGAAAAAGCTTATTTTCCTTTAATTAACGGCACAATATCTTTCACCAACCAACCTTGTGATGAGTTTTGTACAAAAATATTTTCTGCTGTTGAACACCCGCTAACAATGCCCAGGTGCTCCTCAGCAGAAAAAAAAAAGCAGCGAGAGTTATGACAACTGCAATCCTCACCATAAAATTATCTGGACTGCACTGAGGAAGTGTACATTTCCATTTTGGATTAAATCATCTTTTAAAAACATCTCATAGCAACTAGTTTTTCTTGCATTACGTTTTTGTACTTACTAAGCACTTCAGGAAAACCTGTGTTGCATCCTCTCCGAGGAAAATGGGCAGGCCTCTCAGTGCTGCTGTCTTTTGGTGGGACACAATGTCAGATGTCTAAAGAGTATTCAGTGGAAAACAGACATTTAAATTAGTATAGTAACGTGGTGTACCTACACACAATGCAAAATCAGAACTCTTATAGTAATGAAAATAAAATACAGATCAGGCCCAGCAACATGTAAAACTTAAAAAAACAAAACACCATTTTAACAATTTTACTTTCTTTTTACAAATTAAATAAAATACCGCCAAATAAAAACAAAGTAATGACTGATGACATTCATTTCCATTGATGTGTTTTGGCTGAAGCCAACATTTTTTTCTGTTATGACAAAGGTATACTCTCTTCTAAAAATGTCAGGTAAAGGAGCACTTACCTGTTCATCAAGTTTATCCAAGATGTCTTCCATCTCCTCACCAAGAGCTCCCTTCTTAGACCGGTATAGTTTCAGCAGGCCAGGCACAAATTTGTCCAGGGATGCATTGAACGTCCCCAGGAGGTCTTTGCTTGTGATCCGATGAAATTCTTCAGATATCTAAACAAGACAATAACCAAAATATTGCCATTTATTCAGCACAGAAAATTTCTGGGTAGCTGCCTTGTACAGTCTGCACCATGTTATATGCCTGACTGTGTTATCAACCGCAAAACCTACTTCAAAAATCTCTCATGAATACACATTTTGCACAGGAATAGAAACACCCTCCACAAAAAACAGTATCAATATGCAAATATATATTATGTTCACACTGAAATGTGAAATTTTTGTGGATTTTTACTATTGAGTGTGACCTTGAGAGGTGTGATCGTAATGCTCCAGGTGTTTTAAATACACATACAAAGTCTGTGTGAATGCATGGCCAATGTGCACCTTGTCCGTGATGAAGGCGGAAATGTTTCAAAAGAGTCTCTTGACTGGAGCTTGTGAATTTGCAAAATCGGCACTGCATGAACTCCACCCCTGAAACACAAGAGACATAGTCAATTTTGCCAAAAGCACTTTTGCAATGGGATAAAACATCCATATCTAACACACAGAAGGAATCCATAGATGCAGGAGCTGAATACATCAACAAGCCAAAACCAGAGACATCATGAAAAAAATATGTAAGGAATCATATTAACTTACATATGACCACTTGTCTACTATATCAAGTATATGATTGATAACATACATGACATGTAACATAAATGCAAGCTTGAATTCAAACATTTTTTTGTTACTATGATAAAAAAATGCAATAACTATAGAAAAATTAATACTATCTGTAACACAGTATACATCAACAACACACAATCATTCCTTTAATATTGTCTCCTTCCCCATTATGTAAAAAGCTCTGAAAATGTAGCAATCTTATAATACAGAGCATGAAGTACAACTTTAATTTGCGTGTGACATTAACTTACAGCACATTAGGCAATCTTACACCAGCTGACAAACTGTCAAGTCAGCTTTAAACATTACTTTAAAGTAACAGTGCTGCACCGGATAAACGGTGACTATTGAAAAAGTGAAAAAACAATATTAGACAAATATTAGACAATATGCAAGTTACTTATATCACTGTCATATAATTGGCGCACATATCCTACACCGACCCATGAAAGAGTCTCCATGACAACGCGTGCTTGGCCCAGTTTGTTGTCAAGGTTAACATAACGTTTTCATGCAAAGATAACATTGAAACTGGTTACAAAACGGGTAATAAGCTAATAAGTTTTACCATGGCAGAAGTGCTGTAAAAAGCCAGTGTGAGATACCGTCATTTAGTGATGTCTGTCTGAATTTCAGAGTGTTTAACATTAAACATTACTTTTTGCGCTGGCCACTACTCTGAGCTAAAACTTTTTTTTTTTTTTAAATATTAAACTTTATTAAGAAACAGTATACAGAACATGTATACAATCAGAACAAAATTAACATATGCCAGGGGGTGTAATACAAAGAATTACATACATTCAAATAATTTGTAATTACTACAAATGGTAATAGTTTTCATAGCCTTTTTGTTAAGTGATCCACTAATCAATTTTATGTAACATAAAACATCATTATAGTAATGTTTAAAATTAGGTTTTTTGTTACTGTATTTGCATTTGTGAAAATAAAATTTATTTAAGATAACTAATAAGTTTATTATAAAGTAAACATCTTCTTTTTTTTGCCTTCGAAAGAAACAAAATACAACATTTTCCCATTTCACAGTAAAGTCATTATAGAGATGTCCAGCAATGAATCTACTGAAGTCTTTCTCTGAGCTAAAACCTTCAGAGGCTGCTTGTAGCCCGATTACGACACAGCGGCGCGACGAAGGCTGCCCAAATTCACAGTGGACTCCTCTAAATGCGTCCGAGAAATACGTCCTCCTTATAATAAGCATCTCTTAAAATGTTTGCAATATTGAAACATTTCAATATAATGTAGAAAAAAAACGAGAGAAAAAAGTTACGGATCGGACTCCCCGATCCTTATTGCGCATGTGCAAATTCTATCTGTGGAATTAGTTTTAATATTACTCTTTCTGGGTCACAAAATAAACTTTTAAGATATTTTCAGGCGTTAATGTAGCTGTGTAAATTGCTAATATCTGTTCAGTTTATTAAGACAACATATACTTGCAAAAGTGCTCCGACGCTTTCGGAGACGTCTGTTACCCACCAGCTCGATAGCTAGCCAAGGGGGGGGGGGGGTCAATTAAGTCACTTAGATAACTTAAAAATGCTATAGTTGGCCTTTTTCAGTGTTTTACTAGTTCCATCCTCCCGGGTCCTCAGGAGGATGCAGCCTAGGCGCTTGTAGAAAATCTTAATAACACATGTAGTTAGCTTACCTGCTAGGGTAAATGGTCGGCAGCTCCAGCACCTGTCCAAAACTGCAGAAGTGAAAATCCTCAATGGTCGAAAAATTGCATTTTACATCCAAATCTAGCCACGATGGTTCAAATTTTCTTAGGAGGTTTTTAGTCTAGAACACATGGTAAACCACTATCACACAGCTCAGGTCTGCTCAGGCTCAGTTGAAAGTCCGTTTGGTTTAGTTCAAACTTGTTCAGACCACATGTGCCAGTCATCTACGGGGTTTCCCACTGGTTCCCAACTTGACTCAGAAACTCTGCTCAAAAGTTGATAATCTTTGTTATGCTGTCTAGAAAATCTTAGTTAGGACAACAATGAAAGAAATTTGTTGGGTAGACAAGCTTTTTTTAGGTTGTAAATGGAAAGTTTTATTTCTAAGTCAGTTTAATTTAAAAACTTTAGTGAAATCAACAATTGCTAGTTATCGTTTTTACAGTGTAGGGGAGTCAGAAGGGTACATCTCAATAAAAAAACACTATGCAGTGAAACAGAATTAATTTTAGTTATGCGTTTAGCCCAGAGCACACAGACAAATTTCTGCGTGAGCCACAAATAAAAATCAATGTCAGCGTCTTTATTAAAAAACTAATACATCAATTGTGTTTAAGGCAGCTGAGCTCTCTGCGACACGCCAAATCTATCTTTAATAGATTTTTCACTCATCACGATTATTATTGAGTGGGTGGACTTTAATTAGAGAAATATTGTCATTTCTGTTATAGGATGGGTTTTTGTTGGAGAACACTCCTAATGAGCTAATTTGTCTTAAATATAAATATATTTTTTAAAAGTGAAATTCCATTTAATTGACATTCCAACTAGTTTGTGTTTAACCTGATTTATTGACTTTTGTTCCCTTCTTCTTTTAACTATTGTTTTTATTTGCTGCACCACTTTTTTGCACAATGTCTGAGTCTTTACTGGGTGGAATAAAAAAAAAAAGGTTGTCCATACTTGTAGCCTAGCCTTACTCCAGAACTGATCAATAAGTCAACTTTGATCCCTGGCATCTCTTAAAACTTCCAAGTCCAGGCACGCTGCACGCACTGTTCAAGCAGGGCTGCTCTGCACATGCTTTGTACTGGGTTGAAGATATTTTGCTAAAGTACTTTACAAATGCATTTCCAAACAAACAGAACACAGAGACCTCATGTGCACCTGTAAACCTAAGATAACTTTTTTAGTTCTTTTCCTGAGAATAATGCAAATGCCATCCTGGGTGAAAAGCGGGAATGAAATGTCATGATGTGTCAGAGTTCCTGAGACTCAGTAATTATGCAATCATTTGAAGGAGTCTTGAGCAGCGGTTGACACAGTCGCGCACAGGTTGGCCTCTTATTCTGGAGACTTGTCAGTTATTTGCTCAAAACCTCTGCAAGCACTTATTTCGAGAAGCTATTAAGAGTTTTAATTTGAAAAAAATAAACTTTTGTTTTAAAATGAACAAACATCCACCGACAGAATATTCTAGGTGAAACTCTTCATGCTTCATTTAACCCTTGTGTGGTGTTCGTATTTTTGTTACACAGCCAGTGTTCATGGGTCTGGTGGACCCGCTAGAGTTTTGGCTTTCCAAATTAACACTATCAAACAATTTTATGTTAAATTACTCAACAGATGTTTACTTCATCCCAATTACAAGACATATGAACAGCAAACATGGTTAATTTTTTCCCTTTACCTTTGTTAGATCACATTTATGAATTAATGTGCTTCTCGTTTTTCTTTTATATAAAATGTTATAAATAAATCAGTTATAATCAAGTGGAGTGAGTGGAAAGACACAACACATTTACACGTGAAAAAATAATTAATTGTTTAATTTTTCTTTTGAAAAAAACTGAACACGGGTCTCACAGACCCGAACACCATACAAGGGTTAAGTAGTACAACACCACTACTAAATGACTGAAGTATTTTCATCCAGAAGAACAAAAATTGCTCTGTGTTGAGTGCAGAGTAAGAGCAAATCATGTTTTCACTTTTATAACAACCATTTCAAATATTCTTTATGCTCTTTTCCTGATGTACTCCATTCCATTTCACAACTGTGGACAACTGTGTTTTATTTTCAACTTGCAGAAATTGTTCCTAGCTTTTATTTTGGTATCAGAATCAGAATCAGAATCAGAATACTTTATTGATCCCTGGGGGAAATTATTTTTTGTTACAGTGCTCCATTTTAAACCAACATTAAGACAAGACAGACAATACGCTAACTAAGAATAGTACAATATATACATATATATACATACATACATACATAAGTCACTTATAAATAAATATTTGGAAAAGAAACATGTGTAGTTGTAGCAGCAAACAGTGTGTTAAGTGGATGCGTTGTACAGGGAGATGGCCACAGGCAGGAATGATTTCCTGTGTCGTTCAGTGGTGCTTTTCGGTAATCTCAGTCTCTCACTGAACGAGCTCCTGTGACTGACCAACATGTCATGGAGTGGGTGGGAGGTGTTATCCAACATTGTCTTTATCTTGGACAGCATCCGCCTCTCCGACACCACCTTGAGGGAGTCCAGCTCCATCCCCACAACATTGCTGGCCTTACGGATCAGTTTATTAAGTCTGTTGGCATCTGCGACCCTCAGCCTGCTCCCCCAGCATGCAACAGCATAGAGGATCGCACTGGCCACCACAGACTCATAGAAAATCCTCAGCATTTTCTGGCAGATGTTGAAGGACCTCAGTCGCCTCAAAAAATAGAGACGACTCTGGCCCTTCCTGTAAAGTGCTGTGGTGTTTTTAGCCCAGTCCAGTTTATTGTCAATGTGTACTCCAAGGTATTTATAGTCCTCCACAATGTCAACACTGACCCCCTGGATTGAAACAGGGGTCAAGTGTTTCCTGGTCTTCCTGAAGTCCACGATCAGTTCCTTGGTCTTTGCCACGTTGAGCTGCAGATGATTCTGCTCACACCACGTGACAAAGGAGTCGACCACAGCCCGGTACTCTGTCTCATCATCCCTGCTGATGCATCCAACCACCGCAGAGTCATCAGAAAACTTCTGAAGATGGCAGGTCTCTGTGCAGTGGCTGAAGTCTGTGGTGTAGAGGGTGAAGAGGAAGGGGGAGAGGACAGTCCCCTGTGGTGCCCCTGTGTTGCTAATCACCTTGTCAGACACACACTGTGGGAGACGTACATATTGTGGTCTTCCTGTCAGGTAATCAACAATCCAGGACACCAGAGAAGCATCCACCTGCATCGCTGCTAACTTATCACCCAGGAGGGTTGGCCTGATGGTGTTGAAAGCACTGGAAAAGTCAAAAAACATGACCCTCACAGTGCTCGCCGGCTGGTCCAGATGGGTGTAGACACGATTGAGCAGGTAGATGATGGCGTCCTCTGTTCCGAGACGAGGCTGATAAGCGAACTGAAGGGGATCCAGATGTGGTCTTACTATGGGTCGCAGCTGGTCCAGGATGAGCCTTTCCAGGGTCTTCATGATGTGGGAGGTCAGTGCCACGGGCCTGTAATCCTGGGGGCCACTGGGACGAGGCGTCTTTGGTACAGGGACGAGGCATGATGTCTTCCACATCACCGGGACCCTCTGCAGACTCAGACTCAGCATAAACAGTTTATGAAAGACTCCACACAGCTGGGGGGCACAGGCCTTGAGGACAAGGGGACTCACTCCGTCTGGTCCAGCAGACTTGCCTGAGTGAAGTCTCCTCATTTGCATCTCAACCTGGTATTGAGTGAAGGTGATGGGTGGGGGAGGGGTGTCAGGAATCTCACAGGAGGCAACATGTGAAGAGAGAGGCTGGCACAGTGGTGTGGCTCTGGATTCCAGGCTGACTGCAGGTGAGGTTGTGGGGGTGGGAGCAGACACTGTGGTGTCGAATCTATTGAAAAACAGATTCAACTCGTCGGCTCTATTCTCACCTCCCTCAGCTCCCCTGCTGTTGGTTGGCCTGAATCCAGTGATGGTCTTCATGCCCCTCCACACCTCTCTCATGCTGTTCTGCTGGAGTTTCCACTCCAGCTTCCTCCTGTAATTGTCCTTAGCCTCTCTGATCTTGTCCTTTAGTAACACCTGGACCTTCCTCACCTCCTCTTTGTTGCCCCCTCTGAAAGCCCTCTTCTTGTTGTTGAGGAGGGCTTTGATGTCCTTAGTCACCCACGGCTTGTTATTTGGGTAACAATGAACAGTCTGAGCTGGAACAATGGAGTCGGTGCAGAAAGTTATGTAGTCTGTGATACACTCAGTAAGCCCATTGATGTCCTCGGCGTGAGGCTCACAGAGTGTTTCCCAGTCGGTCACCTCGAAACAGCCCTGTAGTTCCGCTATTGCCTCCTCTGACCACCTCCTAACAGTCCTGGTGGTCACAGGTTCCCTCCTCACAATTGGCACATAGCGGGGGGTGAGGTGAATCAGGTTATGATCTGACCTACCAAGTGGGGGGAGGGAGGAGGAGCTGTATGCATCCTTGACGTTAGCATACAGTAAGTCTAAAGTCTTATATAGCATGCCTTGCTATATAAGCTTTGATACAACCCAACAGAAAATCACAGATGCCCAGTCGAATGATTTTGGGCTGCTGTCGTGCATATTTTAAGCCTGCTATTGCTAATCTGTCTTTACAGATTCATAAAAACAGCGTTTGTGAAATTGACTAAACCACATGTAATCGACTGTAAAGACTTCGAGGGCAGTGTAATGTAGCAACAGAGCTTCAAAAGGTAAGCAGAAAAATTCACACCTCCTTGTTTTTAATAAGAGAAGCACCTCTTTCTCCTGTCCAGTTTCTTCTCTCTTCACAAATAAACCAATATGCCCTCTGCCTCTTTCTCTGCCTTAGATCTTGTCTGTCTCTCTTGTTGTTCTGAGAACTGACCCTGCCAGGTCTTTTGTGTTTACCACTCTCAATTTAAGGTTGTTGACACTCTTATCCTTCTCAGTTCTTCAAGTTGTTTTCAGTTTCTGGTATCCTAATAATCCAATAATCTGACGCTCAGCTTTTTCTGTTTCAGGCTAAATAGCATTGATTCTGGTTTTAATGACATTTTTATTTATTTAAATGAATATCCAATAGTTTATGTGTTTGTTTCTTGTCTTTGCCTTAAATTTGCTCGGTCTAGTTTTTGTAGGGTCTGTGTTAAAACTGTCTTTTATTTAGCTTGCCTCTGTCAGCCTTTCAGCTTAAGGTCACAGGGCTCCTTTCCACCTTTTCCTCTTTGAAGCTTTTCCATTGATTGGAGTTGGGCTTACTGGCTCTAAGATGCTTATAGAATGTCTTTGTTTTATGGCTTTATAGCAAAAGTGAAATCGGTCCATTCATAATGACGGATAAACTGTGTTTTGCTTTATGGTGGATTATTATGACAAGCAACTGTTATCTCGTAACTTTGCACTGCAAGCAACAATGTTATAGAAAGTGAAACTGGTCCATTAAGAATACATTTGTACACTGTACACATTCGTACAGCCCGATCCGATGGGGAGGTGTGGGAAGCCAGATCGGGCGCCCCCCTTTCGGCTCTCCTCTCTGCTCTCTCCTATCTTATCTTACTTACTTGTCTTACTTCTCTCTATCACCTTTTCTGTCCCTTTGAAGAAATGAGGCTCCATAAATGTTAAAGAGGTAAGTATTTCTCAGTTGCAGTGAATAGACAGAATAAACTGTAGAAAACTAAACAGCAGAAAGAAGAAGAGAAATAACAATTTTAACATAAACCAGTGACACACTCCAGGGCCTGATCAACCCTGGCAGGGCCTCCTTGGATGAGGGTGTCCAGTGACAAATGGCCGAAACACACAATGAATCCAAGGTCCACTACTGACGATGTGTCCCAAATTTCAGTATAATAATTTTTTATCAGATCTCTAATCCCTAAACCTAGCCAAGGAAAAATGGCAGATTAGTTTTGGTAAAAGAACAAAAGTTGAGGCACACAACGATAACGATATGTGCCGCTGGTAATGTTTCTGGGCTGCTTTTCTTCATAACAGCCATCCCTCAAGATTTTCTCCATTTAAAGCCATGCATTGTCAGGGATTGTAACATCTAGTCCTTTTACTGAATCTGTGTGTCTGAATTTGTAACCCTCACATTTAAACCCTCAACACCGGTCATCTCTGACCTCTTCCCCTCCAAGATGACATCCAATTCAAAGAAACAAAAAGACATTCAGCTGCACAGCGTGTCTGCCCTAAAGCCACTGTGTGTATTTGCGTGTTGTGTGTGTTCTACTGGAAAGCTGCTGCCAATCCAAGGAATTAGCTGAACTTTCTTTAAACTTCATTTGCATAAAGGCTTAGAGAGTCTCGACCATCTGCTTAAAACGACCACTTTGTTTTCTTGTCTAAGGTGTATACTTTTGAGATACTCTAGCAGATCTAATTAAAAAAAGAAGCAAGCCAAGCGCGTGGTAATCTAGCACAAATAAGTTTACCGTAGTGTTGCCGTTTCTTTCCTCCAGAACACCGACACGCATCTAGAACAAACACAATTGTTGTGAAAGCCTTTCTTTTAGTTTCAGTGTTACTTAAAATTTTCCTTGCAAATGCTTTCAGAGATCTTTGGCACTTTCACTGAAATGTCAGACACAGTGCACAGTTAATATGCTTTGTAGAGATGCGGCTGTATGTGTGTTTGCCTTTGTGTGTTTCTCGGTGCCGTTTCTGTCTGTGCAATTTTCTTCCTCGAGTCAGACCAGGAGAGAACTGAAATTCTCAGGAAAAAATTATTTTGCTGTGGACCATAAATATTTGAAATCGCTAAGAGATGACAGAAGGATGGCAACTAGTAACCTGAAAATGTGGCTGTGGCGAAAACACGCCTTTTTCTTGAGAATGATCTGTAAATGCCAGCTGAGCCCACTCTAAAACCCGTGTTTCTTAAAATGATTAATGAAGTTCATGTCAGAGTGCTGTTTTACTACCAGGTGTTTGTGCTTGTTGCAGCAGGATATGGTATTTTCACTGATTATTGCTGCATAGAAAGGACTAAGTGAGGTACACAGTGCCATCCAGTGTGGTGAATGGGAAAATCCTCTTCTTATTAGAAAAATGACTTATTACGGCAGGATCAAGGAGATATTGCACGTAAATTAAGTATAGCAATTAGCAAACTTAATACAACTGTATTTAAACTGTAACGCTTTTCATTTGAAAGTAATATTTGCTGAAATATTATTTAGCCCTAACAATCAGACACAGGCAGCTGGCATCACTGCAACATCTGGGCTTCCAGCTGTAACAAATATTGACAGTGCCAGCGGCACTGGTTATCCCTCTACTTCATGCTACTGGAAGCAGATCTGAAATCATCACTGATGGTAAATGTTAAACTGAAGTCATTTCACGTTTTAATCACAGCTCACCACACTTCTTTGTTGGAGTTCCCCGCACAATGAATTAGTAGTCATAAAAGTCAGATGGCATAATATTGGCTTCTGATACATTACAATGATGTGGCAGATTTTTACCATTAGGATTAGGACTCAGGAGCTCTACGCCAACCGATGATCAGCTCACAAAAATTTCACACACGTCCTCTAAGCCTGACCCACAGCCGTAAATCTCAAAGACAACAGTGATATTATAAGTTTTTATTGTCAACATTTGTCAAAAATCATCATCATAAAGCAAAGATCGTAAAACGATGTCTATATATACATATATTAGATACATTCTAAAATATGGCCAGAGGTTCTCTATAGAGCTGTTACAGGATGTATAGGTAACCAAACTTTTTTATAACTAAAACTAATCCAGATTGCACACAACACAAAACCACTCGTTTAGACATTCTGCTGAAACTATGGTAGATTTTATTACCTTCTGGGAAATATCCAACAAAAATCTACAGAATTAATTGTTTACATTTTTTGGTTGTCCTCTTTAGTGCACAACAACATCTGTTCTAATTAACTCTGGGCAGCTTGTACCCTTAGCAATTTGTTGTAATCATTTTAGTGAGTCCTGTGAGAGATTTTAGTCATAATATGAAGAGTTTCCCAAAAAAAGAAAAGGATTTTGCAGCTAAGGGTCAACTTCAAGCCAATTATTAGTGCTTCATAAGCAGCACCGGGTAGGTAGGTTTTAGGAAGATTCTACTGATTTATTAAACGTACTAACTTGCTGTTGTATCCAAAGTTAATTAAGAAGATCAATCGGTTTCAGTGGGGTGTTGCTGGCCTTTCTATACACAATGACTGGACGCAAAGGTGGAACAACACGTTTTCCAACAACTATAAAGATTTCTGAAGGAGTTTGCAGGAGCTGGGTCTAACCAGCAACCACTAGGCAAGCAAAGTGCATGCACCTTTACTCTAGATGATTAAATATTCTCATCTAAGTTTGAGCAAATGGATGGAAAACAAGCATCCTGGAAATCAATCTTTGCAGTGTTTTTCAAAAACATCTGTTGTCAAAATCCATTATATTTTCTTATGTGGCTACCAGCCTCTCAACATGAAAACAGGACATAACTGGATATACAGTGCAGTGTAGATTAAGGCCCCTAGGCAGATCACCAGAGAAGCACTTCTGAGTTTACATCAGATACATTAGAAAGATCCATCCGATACTTTAAATCTCCTCCGACTTCTTTCTCACTATTCCCTGATGTGAATAAATCATAAATAATTTTTCTGCCGACATTCTTTATTCCTAAAGATGTCTGAACTTCTTCTTTGTGTAGCACATATTGTATATGTCTCAATGTTTGCAGTGAGCCTGGTTTTGGTGTTCTTTGCATTTCCATTTTCAGCCTGTCCACTTATTTTAAGGTCTATCATTTTTTAAAAATAAAGTCAATAAATGTTTCATTAAGACAAATGAAAGCGATAGTGGTACCAACTATGTGCTGTTTTTAAAGTCAGTGGTGCATCACCTTTCAATGAACTATTCTTGATGAATGTGTTAAAGTCAGAGCCTAACTCGAAATCATTTAAAAGCTCTACGCAAATGCCGAGAGGTTTTACAAGTCAGGCTTTCATAAACATGGACAATGCTAGCTGTATAGCACTGTACATAAACCAAACCAAATGTGTTTCTATACATAGGTAAATGTTTTTTTTAATTAAGCCTAAGGATCCAGGGATAATGACACTGACTTGTCACTATCTGTGTTTTTTTTTTTAAAACTTTTGGAGATGTAACCTATTAAACTTCAGCTTCAACAGAAGATGATTTTTGTTGCTATCTATTAACAAACTCTCTGGGTAGGTTAAGCAGAAAATCTGTCAAAGTAACAACAAACAGTGAGAGGTGCTTACATTCTTGGCAGTAACACCCTGTGTTGTGACCGGTTGGTATGGCTGTCCTCAAAGATATAAGGTTGCATATTGAACAAAGCCTGACTGAAAGAACCGTGATAACATCTCTTGTCTCCCCATTTGTGAAATTACAAAAAATGACACATTTTTCACACAGTATGTGTCGTTTGATGTTGGCATTTTTGAAAGACAAAACATCAAAGAAACATATCTTTCTAAAGTGTTCACTTCTTCCCAATTTCAAAAGAAAAAAATCAAGCCAAAAAAAAAAAAAAGGAAAACAAAACAAAGCAAAAAAGGCAGGAAAATATTTTCCAGTCAGTCTGCTTCATATGACCTGGTAAAAGCACATCCTGCCCTTGCATTATAGGCCATCACTGAAGACCCACATTGAAGGGAATCAGTACTCCCAGAGAGAAGATGCATCGACAGATTTGCCATCACACATAAGTGTGCCTCCCTGGTCTCCACGAAGGTACTTGTCATTGGAGCCCTTGATGGCGACACGTCCATGCTCCAGGAACTCAAGGAAAAAATTCTCTGACTTTTCTCCATCTGAGCACACCAGGCCACTGCTAGAGACATACCAGAACTTTCCATTCACACCTACAGAAGAATACACATCCATTAATAATACAATTAATAGCTATTACATGGCAACAAAATGCAAGTGTACTCATTAAAATGTAATATGTTGTGGACACACTGACTTTTTATATTGTAGGCGCCGTCGTTGAAAATCAGTGTGAAGATGTCGTAGACTGATCGATTCGCATCTAGAGTGTTGGAGTTCTTGTGGTGACACACAAAGCCATTTTCTCCACGAAGGATCAGCATAGGGCGGTTGATGAGTTTCATCAGGAGCAACTCATCATCAGCTGAAACGAAGGATAAATACGTGGTGGGAATTTCAAACAGACACAGCTGACTCTCCAGCATCTTGCTTAAAGGCACGTACCCACTGTATCGCTGACTGCGGAGAGCTGCCCGTTCTTCTTTGTACACACGTACTTTCCATTGCTTGCTTTGAGCGCTACTCTTTGTCCCCTCCATTCAATATCAAACATTGTGTTGACCTCACTGGGTAAAGACATAGACAGGCAGAAGGAGAATCAGACGTGAGATATAGACTTACCAGGATTTCGACATTGATTACCTATGAAATGCCTTTTGAAAACCACAAGAAGTTCTGAAATGACACACTGGAGTGTTTTCCACAACTAGAGGCAAATCTTCCTTGGAGCAGTTAAGTTTCACCGTTAACTGTGATTTTCATGTGCTTAGATTTAAGGACAAAAACCACTTGGTCAGGATTTATAAAAGGCAACAGTTTGGATTGATAATACCAATAATAACAACTGCACTAACAACCAAACCAGTGGGAGGATAACCTGTGTCTACAACTAAGTTACAATTGTGAACAAACCCAATCTAATTAAAATAACAACTCATCAGGAATGGTAACATTTTAGAGTTAAATTCAATTCTTAAACACACAAAGTGCACACTTGAGAACTCTTGAATTTAGTAACTCGAAGAACACACTTTAGTTGTGACTTGCTCAACAACTGTGTTTCTGTATCCTTTTTTCCTCCACTCAACCCCAGCCAGTTACAGCAGACTTCACACCATACTACTCAAAAAGAACAGATTGTCATTAATCAGACTTCATATGTTCTAAAATTACTGAGAGGCGTATATATCAAGTCACATGTTCCATCTTATGTATAGACTAGTTTGTTAAACTTGAAGCGATAGCACCTCACAGTGGCCTGTGAGGCTATGATTTAATTGGATGAAACAGTGTAGTTAGCATGCTAATTTCAGTAGATATGTCTGCAGCACACAGTGCAAAGACGTGTCTAGCGTAACATGCATACTGTTTATTGTTTCTTCACGTTAGTATACAGGTTATACATAGCTCCTGCACAGCTTTAATAGCTACTTACACCTCTGTGGCAGTGGATTGGATCTCTCCATGAGTCACTAATGTCCAGTAGGATCCGCCATTGGTTCTGAACATAGACTTTTTGCTTTCCTTATCTATCTCCATCTGAAAGGTCTCCATGTCTGTCTCCACGTCCTGATTGGCTGAAATACTCACTCCTAGTAATAAAGGGAGGAAGAGATAACATTGATAAGTGTGTCTTGGTTAAATGGATTTTTTATTATCATTTTTTTTATTGGTTTATATGGTTTACTGGTCGGAATGCCCTTTGCTTTTTATTGAGTGATAGATACTCAAGCTATAGCATTGCCAAACAGATTGTTTGTGCATAACGGTAATCCACAATCGTTTTAGTTGCTCCAAAGGTTTTAGCAACAAAAGTGTTTCTGTTGCTGTTGACTCCAGTGCATGCTACCATCTGCTTCAAGACTCCAGCTTGCTCTAGTCTGTTATATATCAGCTCTGCTAACCAAGGTATGTGTGATAACAGGACAAGTTGAATAATATGTGCTAAAATGAATATTACATTTGCATTTACCCTATTCTAAATGTTACACTCACAACAAGTCTCAAGTATGAATCTTATGTGCCTTGTAGTCTTTTGGTTTTGAGTAATAGGTACACTGCAGAATTATTTTTTTTAATTAATTTTTTTCCCTGTCCCGTTTGGATCTTTAGCCATCAGAATTGTTGTCTGCAGGCCAAGAAACATGCCAAGCGGATTCCCTTTACCAATTGGATCATCATGGCCTTGCCATATTGGTCCATTTGATTGACCTTTATTATAATTATGTATTTATTTGATTTGATTTTCGGTTGTTACAGAGGGGACAGACATGACTGGGGGATAGGACAGGGAGAAAGAATGAAAGAAAGAGAGACAAAGAAAAATAGAGGGGAGAAGAGATGGTGAGAAAGGGGGGAAGAAAAAAAAAAGAAAAACAAACAAAACACCTGGATCACCTGTATGGAGATAAGAAAACACAGAAGGGAAAACAAACAAAAAAGAGCAACATAATAAATACAACACCATCACAATAAACTAGCTAACAGTAGATAACAGTACATACTAAGTATTACATGTTATTGTGCAGTATGCAAGATTGACAGCGCACAATGTGCTTTGAGGTAGCAGCCAAGAAAGATGTAGAGCCCCAAACGAGAGGTCACCCAGTAGCCACGGAGCAGAGGCCAGAGGGGGTTGCAGTGATGTGCCTGCAGGCTCTGCCGGCAGCCAGCTGTGCCAGAGAGGACCGGGCCTCAGGCCCAGAGGCCTGAGGGCACCCCACCCTCTGGAAGGGGCCCAGCTGGGCCACAGGTGCCAGGCCCCGCCAATCGGCCACCAGGAGTGAGTCGGCACATACATGAGCACCCAGCCCCAGACACCAAGAACCACCAACACACCAACGTCTGAGGGCATCAGCCACTGGCAGGGAGTGTGGTGAGGGGAGATAGGCCTCCATACCTCGGAGAGCCTGAGATGTTCCCAGAGAGGTAGAGTCTAAGACCCAAGCTGACATATAGACACAGACGAACAGGCGCACGCAGACGCAAACGTGCATGCCCACCCCCATATACATAAATAAATACTCAGCACTCACCCGACATGGAGACAGACACAAATAGACACTGTACACACATTCACACTCCCCAAACATACTCTATATCCCAGGTCCGGGTACCCCTGCCACTGCAGAATTTTTAAGATTTGCATTTGTTGAATTTCTAAGGTAAGTTGCATGCTTTTGCCTTTCTTCCCTACCAGTGAACCATATAATCCATCTATCAGTCTTTCAGACCCTAAGGTCTCAATACGGTTTGACTAAGAAATCAGTTTCCCGGCACTGCAGCTATTCAGCCAATATCCAGCATTTGCTTTCTTAAACAAATTTCATGACCTCATCTCACGTGACCTGTTTTTCTCCTGTTCTCTAACCACAGGCGCCTCACTTGCAGTGAGTCTATTGTTTCAGCCCCTAATCCGCATGTCACATAAACTCTGGTGGTAACACAGACAGGTATAACTGAACTGTGTCTGCTGTAGTTCAAATTAGATGCCACAGAAATATCCTTTAACCTCTCTCTTAATCCCGTTACAACCCTAATCCCCCTCAGTCACCCCTCCACCCTTCCTGTTCATTCGCTTGCTGTAATTCCCTGAGTGGTGAAATGCAAATCTGCACGGCAGGGTCCAGTAAGCAGCTTTCAGAGCCTTGTTCCTTAAAGAAACGTGGAGCTGCCACAAGGCAAACCAGTACTGGCGAAAATTAGTCTTAACCTTCTGTTATGTAGATGAACTGTCAGATTGCTGAAAGATTTCCCTCATAGTAATCTCTTTTAATGCAGAATATTATTCTTGCATAATGTCTGCAGCCCAACATTAGTCTGAGAATCCCCTTCCCACTTTTCACTATAGAGGTAATTTAACAACAGAGTTGTCCTACAGTGATAGTTGTTTGAATTATTGTTTTAATTGACTCTTAAAGCTTGAGAAAAACTTGGAAGAAGAAAAAACTATCTTCTCCTTGTCCTGCTTCATCTGCATAATATTACTGGGCAGAGCAGATCACATCAACCAACCTGAAAGAAGATCATGTGCTTGAGCTGTCTGCTAAGGCCTGGCTATAGCTGCTAACACCTCACTGTCACAGTAGTTAACTATAGATCCACATAATGTGGAGAAAGGTAAAAGGTAAAGAGCGTGTAGCTGTAAGGCTTAAAGTCCATTGATGGTAATTGACACCACTGGGGCACAGATCTCTCCTGGAGTCATTTGCACACTACTTAATCTTCAATGGATACAGTGGAAATGACAAAGCCCATTACTGCAACTGCCTTCACAGTTGCCATCAACCATTCCAACATCCAGGCAAAAGTGGCAGAGCTTTATATTCCTAACTGATAAAAGATAACTCATTGCTTTTTTTCTGGTTACTACAATATAGCTATAAAGATGTATTTTTGTAAACCTAGACCATGTGAAGTTCATTATCATAGACAGAGGCAATGTTCTACTCAGAAGACAAGTCATGACCTCAATTCTGCTGGTTTGAACTGTTTTGCTTTGGCTGAACTCTCAGATAACCCCAATAGCTACACCTAGAAAACAATCAACGTAGCCATTATAGCTCAGTTCTTGAATTACTTTGCAAAGTCCCTGCTGATTTAAAGAGAGGCATAATGCTGCAAAGAGACTACTTATCAGAAATCAAATGTACTTGGATAAAAATATTATTGCATATAATCAGAAATAGAACTTGTTCTTTCCTTTGGCGTGTAGTTATTCTAGCTGTTTATCTCACATGTTTATGCTCTTTTTGGTGTCTGCTTGTTACAATTAATGCATGAATGTTTACCTAAAGATTTTATGTCTTTGCAAATGCTTAAATCGAATTGTTTACCCTCTCAGACTGTCGCTCATTAAAGCTATCCCCTCTTTAATGATTTTGAATCTGATACTCAGTTAAGAATAGTATACTGTAAGTATAGCCTTCCGTTCATCATTTAAAAAAGCAGAGCTGTAATGACACGAAGAACATACTTATTTGTATTACACTGCATTGGATCCAAATTACCTTGCTTGACTGAAACAAATCTTTTATTTGCAGCTTGAAAAACTACTTGTGGATGACTCTCTTCCAGATCGAACAGCTCGTCTTTTCCAGGCTTGGAGCATCGGCCTGACCGCAACGTTCCTGTGGGTCCCACCGGGGCCAGGTATTTCCCGTCACAGTCCTTAAAGGCCAGCTTGCCAGATTTTAGCTCTAGAGTGAAGCTAGTTGCATTGGTATTCTCCTTCACAAGTTTGCCGTCGTTGCTGAGGAAACGGCTGTCACAGGTCTTCAGGCTGTACTTGCCATCGAGGTATACCAAGGTGACGAGGGAGTCCACTCCCCAGGGAATGTTGCTGTCCACAGATATCTCTCCATCTGAAGCAGAGAGATGAGCATAGCGCTTACGTGCCACACTGAGAAGGCTGGCCTGTGGATGTAAAGCCAAATGGACGGCCCACAGCTCTTGTTCCCCAATGATTTGGGCAAAGCAGGACAAATAGTCTGCCGAGCCTCCAAAGTAACGTTGAAAAGGTTCTGATTGCAGAGCCCAGCGTCCGTCAGCTTGGGGCACGATAAGAAAACGGCATTCAGGATCACGCATCTCTGCCCCACATATGATCTTACCATCTTTATCAGAGGCCAGATAGCGTCCCAGGTGGCTGCGGAGGAAGACTACTTGCCCATCTTGCTCATCCTGCTCTAAGGTCCAGATCTGTTTCTTCTTCATGCTAGTAGCCGAGGCGTTTACCTTGAATCCAAAAGCCTCAGCCGTCAGGTAGCGGTTCTCATAGTTGATGAGGCCAAACTGCAGCTTCAAAGCTTTGTTAATTCCGTTTGTAGACATGCTTGGACAGGACGCACGTTACAGATTGCGTGTGGAGAAGGTTAGGACAGACAGAGTAATGAGAAATGAAGAAACTCAGGCATGAGACTGAGCAGTAACAAGTAAAATATTTGATTTCTCTCCTCTTCTGTCTCTCAAGCTGTGAAGTAGCTCCACTTATCTCCCTTGATGGAAGTCCTTGCTTCTCTTGTCACTTTCTCTGTTTCCCCAGAGGGCTTGCTCAGGCACTTGCTCTTGGTTCCCTAATGAGTTAGGATTAAAATCAGCAGGACACAGCTCCTCAATCCAACAAGCTGCTGACGTCACAAACCAGTGCACCAACCACAAGCCACCCCTCCTCCCTATTCTTCTCCAGCATGTTGTCTGCGCAGCTTCGTTCCCCCTCTCTTCTGTATCTCCTGTTCTGCCATCTCCTCCTTCTTTTCCTTCTTGTCTTGCTTCCCTGTAACTCACATTGACACACTCATTTGTCAGCCTGACTCCTATTGGTTCTTACCTCTCCTTGTTTAGGTCCATATACTAGTAGCCACGCTATCCAGTCCCAGGATTATCCTAGCGTTGATCTGCTGGCGAACCTCAGTCTAATTGCAAAATGTCCAGAGAGTAAAGGTGCTTTTGGATGTTCCCCACTTTTTCCTTCTCCTTTGAGTCCCCTTACAAATAGATTTTTTTCAATGATTAAGCAGGTTTTAAAAGTGCAACTTTTGCATTGACAGTTTTAAAAACACTACTTATCTATGAGGAGCATTCTCCTCATGAAGCGTCTCTTTTCCATTGCAATGGGCCAGCATTTATGTATATGGATAATTTAGAATCCCAATGCCTAGAGAACTATAATGAAAGTAAAGTTGTAAATGTTATCTTTATAGCAACAGTTTGCTACACACAGGTCCCTAGAGACTTTCTTGGAACCTTTGTTTCCTTCACAAATTCAAATATCTGAGTCAAAGTCTGTAAGCTCACCCAAGAGGGATTTGAATAGCACACATTTGAATGCACATTTGCCTTTTTCTTCATTCTCATATTGGCTGTGTTTTAACCTTCTTCTTTTTGATCCTGCTGAACCCTTCGCTGTTATCCCGCCAGACAATTAATAATAGAGGACGCAGCTCAATATACTGGCACGCACTGTGACCTTTGTAACAGTGCGTGCTAATATCTACTTTAGTAAGAGCATTACCGCCCTCTTTTACCCTCTTTTAAGGATGTTGTGGGTAATACCAAAAAGAACTGTAATATTGCAAATCCACAAAACTATGTGATTAGGATTGTTTTGCAAAGCTAAATTCTGAGGGTATTATTTCGACTTAATAACCTTTAATGGTAATTGCTCTCATCTATTATTAAGAGTGATTAGCATGGTGATCCCAGACCACCTTAGGGAGTTACCAGTATAATGTTAATCTAGGACAAAGGTTGGCAATAGCCCAAACCTAGACAGAAACTGCACCTAGAGAGCAAATAAATATGCTACGGTGATTCCAGTAATAATTTTTTATTGCTGGAGCTAAATTCTCGGCAATTAAATCAGTGTCACACAGGGTTACAGTAATTGAATCACTGAGAAGATGAGTGGTAGGAATGATCCTGAGTGCAACACTATGAAAACATTCTCAGAAACAGAGTGTAAAAAATGTACACATTATCCATATGTAAATCATACTGTCTTTCCCCTCTCTGCCTTTTTACTCTCCCTTCCAGTGTAGGCATTTTGGAAAAATATATAAACTATGTAGAATTTGTGAAAGGTTGTCTTTAAAACATTTAGGTTTACAGTCATGTGAAAATGATTGATTTACAGGGCTCTATGCTGTCCTGTCAAAACATGCTGAGAATCAAACATCTTGGTTAACTGATCATCAACAATTGTAATCATCTCTATAAAAGCAAAGGTTTTGGTAGTTCGCTCCTTTGGACGGTTCGGTGTGTGTTAACACAATGACACAATCTTCCCAGGAGCGGATGTCTCAGCAAATACATGCCAGGAGAAATCCTCTTCCCTCGGTAAAAAACATGGCAGCATGGCTTAGGTTTTCCAAATTGCGCCTGAGCTAACCACAAAGCCTCTGAACAAAGTGCCGTGGACAGATGTGACCAAAGTAAGGATATTTGGTTATAATGCACAGCACAAACGGCGTATACCAACTGTCAAGCGGTGGTGGAGCGGGTGATGATTTGGGTTTGTTTTACAGCCAGACGAACAAGGCACCTTGCAGTCATTGAGTCTGCCATGAACTCATCTGGTAGACTCTAATGTGAGACCACTTGTCCAACAGTTAAAGCTTGGCCAAAACTGGGTCATGCCACAAGACGATGACCCAAACACAGCAGGAAATTGATAACAGAATGACTGAAAAACAAAACAATCAAGGTATTGCATTGACCTCAGTCAAAGTCCAGGCCTCAACCTGCCTTAAATGCTGCAGTGGGACCTTAAAAGACTTGTGAAAAAAAAAACAGTGTCCACAAACTTTAATAAACTGAAGCAGTATTGTAAAGAAGAGTGGGACAGAATGTCTTCACAATGACGTGAGAGACTGGCAGAGTCATACAGAGGCTGCATTTCAGTTTTTGGGGTGCACACTTGCACATTGCCAATGGTATGCTAAGACCAGACAGTCTACAGCTAACCATGTTAGAGTCGTGTCAAATGCATGGATTCTGAGCCACTCCATGCTCACTGCATGCTCACATGGTCATTGTCAAAAGGTATGTAAATAAAGCCTTTCCTATTATTTGTCTTGGATTGTGATCAGGATCACAATTTCCAAATAAACTAGTGATTGAGACTGTAAACTTATCAGGAAATTGCTTTCCCGTAGACAACTGGACTTAATTTTTACCTCCTGGTGGCTGTTAGAAGCAAGGCTATGCTTTCACTGAATGTTACGCCTATTTGTTGAAAGGACAATATTCCCTGTGGAACCACAAAGGAGCAATTATTACTGATTGATAATTAATTATTTTAATTATTTGATGAGTTTTCTGGAAAAGTCCTATCTCCACACACACACACACACACACACACACACACACACACACACACACACACACACACACACACACACAGAACAACAACCAAACAGTTGTCTGTATTGAGAATTTCATTCTTCAGACTTGACAAAATATTGACTGCTCTGCTCTCAGTTGCCTTGAACTGTGCAGTCACACATTCACACTCAGTCTATCCCCATATTCACACACATGTATTCACTGTACATAATTTTCCATGTGTTTTTGCCCTCTGGTCACTGGGTGGCAGCATAACCTCACCCGGCACATAGTTGTTTACTTTTTAACAATAGATTACATATTAATAGCATCAGAGGAGATGCAATTGCAGAGTTTATTTTAAAGGAGAGACGCAGACAAAGCACAAATTTCTCATGTCAAAATCTGTTTACTGGTCGTGGAGTAAAGATGCTAGAAAGTGAAAACAGCTGTTTAATTCAGTGACTCTACAGCTTTACATTTAGGAAAATCCCCACAGTCATGTCGCTTGAGTAAACGTCTTTTAAATTAATGGGGTTTTTTTGTTTGTTACTTTGTTTTTAATTTACATTGTACATGTCATTGTTTTGTTTTTTCCTTTTCGTTAAGTTAACAGACACCACAATGTAGCCTCTTGTGTGTATTTCATTGATGTTTAATATTTATGAAACAATAAATGATTCAAATGAAAATAGGCTAAAATTTTTCAAACTTCATAAAAGGCCGGCGAGGGTCAAAAGCACACCGGTTTGTTGATATTGATTTTATTTATTTATATCAACCTGCATTGTCCCATTTGTGTGATGATATGATATCAAATGTAAATGAATGCAGTAACACAACAAACTCAGTCTGGCTATTAGGAAAAAATATTTTAACACTAAACCTTTGATTTTAGATAATCTGAAAAATATGGTTGAAAAATATGCTTAAAAATAGGTATATTATCTTCACACGCTGGCTAGAGAAGTTCAATTGATCGATGCCCAGTAGATGGCAGTGTTGGCTAGATGTTTCCCATGCCTTCCAAATTTGGATTCTAGTGCTCACTTGGTTATACTGTGAAATAGAAATGAGTTGCTTGGCTGGTTGAACACAAAGCAGAAGCTGAATTAATTCATGGCAAAGTGCCTCAAATTGATTTTAGGTATAAGAAGTGATGAACTGAGGTTTTTAAGCTGTCCGCTCCTGTTTCCGCTTGCACACAAGAATCCAGAAAAGCAGTGTGCTATGAAGCAATGCTGTCAGTGATGTGCCGTGAGTCTCTGATGATAGGAATAATGTTTAACTAATGAGGACTGTCTGTCTCCTGCCCTTCAGATGCCCCTACCCCCTGGCAAGTCGTGGTTGCCTGGTATTCAAGGAAACTTATGAGCCATAACTGTACATCATTTAAATTGTGGTGGACATCCCCAATAAGAGACAAAAATGTCTCTTTTAGTTGTCTTTGACTTCTCCTTTAACCATAACATGTGTTCGAATTTGCAATTAAACGGTAGTGAGAAAGAAATATTAATCAAACAAGGGGGTGAATGAAAGCAGCTGGCTAGTGCAAACATCCACAAATATACATATATGCAGCTCACACACATCAAATGAGGAGTTGAGGTCTGGCCCTGGGGCATGAACATGGATTAATGTGGCCAGCATGATTATTTAATTTATAACTGTCCTGGACCTTTTCAGATAAGACCATTTTTCAGGTTGCCATCCATTAGCACCTTAAGACTGCATCTATTAGCCTGCCAAGCACTCAGAGCTCCATTTAAAGGGCCAGAACCCTGCCTGTTTAGCTTGCACTGTAAAGCGCTATGAGTCGAGCTTTCCTTGTGGCAAATTTAGACATGTCACATCCCAAAATACTAAAGTGCAAAATGTTTCAAATTATCTGAAAAACTACACTTTGGATGTTAAGACAGGATATAACTTTAAAGTTAAATGTCACGAGGAAGGTTCTTTCACCAATTCATCTGAATCAGCTGGTGATCGTCAAATCTATCACTGGTAATTTCCTTTACAGTGTAGTCGTTGAAGTGGCTGAGAGTTCATAAAATCATAACCGTATAACTTGTAGCCCCACTTTTTATGTCCTATATACAAGCAGTCAAAAATGTCCTCTCTTTTTTCTCCCGCGCTCCCTTTGGACCCTCCTCCGGCCTTCTGTAAAACCAGCAGAGGAAAATGGTCCACATGCAGTAAAAGTAAAATGTAAAATGGCTGCCTTGGCTGGGATTCTCCTTTCTCAGCAGCTTGGTACTCACTGACCCCATTAATCCATTCATTCATCTACAGGAAGATCCTTCCAAAGGCCGTTACGGCTCACCCTACTGCGTTTGCCCAGCCCAAACCAGCCCTGTCATGGGCTTCTCACTCACACTGCTGCCCGCTGTAAGAGGTTCTGGTCCTAGATCAGTGTAATTGGGACTGCCTTTTAAATTTAATACGAACAGCCATATAAATGAGACTTGAATTTAAAGCCTTTTACTACTTAGCTGTAACTCCGCACTTGTTTTGAAAGCTGTCATTTTCTTTTATGGTGACACCTCCCCATCCCCCAAACACACGCACCCAATCTCCTACCCCTTACCGCAAATCTCAAAGTAGAAGCCTAAAGACAGAGAAGCAGCCTATAGCTTTAAGAATAGGTGGTAAAATGAAAACTTGAGCTTACTTTACTGTCAGCGTGTACCATCATTGGCAAAGATGGCTCATCTTTCAGCCAGAGCAGCCTGTAAATAGGTAAACAATAAATGAAGTTTCTGATTAATTAAACTGTTGGACTTTGTTCAGCTGTGCGCAGACTTGGCTCTCGCTGCGACGCAGGCTGGGTGCGCTTTAAGGGACAGGAGTGGGCTCGTGTTAATGTTATCCTTGGCTCACTGGCTTTGACATCAGGTCGAATATGAGGCCACAGCTGCTGCCATTCTGACAATTCAATGTGTCTTTCATAGAACGTGAGTGATCGTGTGAATTAGAAAGGCAGGTATGCGTGTCTGTCTGTAAAAACATGCCTGTGTGTGTGAATCAGTCTAGGTGGATGTGAGCTTGCATGCGTAGTGAATGCTGTTCATTTTGCTTGTGTGCATTTTTTGTTTATGCCTGCATATGCATGCTCATGCATACGCTGTAATTTATGTGCAAACACATATGTTTCAGCGTCCCCACATGCTGGTCGGTTCACTCGCACGTTTATAAACAAGCTCTGCCTTTCACAAGACCCAGACATACATTGTACTTGTCATTTTCCCTCATTTATTTTTTTTTTACTGCATTCTCGCATGCATAGACTGTAAAAGAGAGGGTTTTATACAAGAGTGAATGCCATGACTTGGTGATACCATGCGCTATACCCCTCCTGTGCTGATTTGAAAGCTTTAGTTAGTCCTACGTTAAGCAGGTCAGAGGAGCCCGTTTGTTTAGATTCCCAGCATACACCAGTGTGCATACAAATTACAGGTGTAGATTTAAAAAAATGCTGCAATGGCTAGTCATGGTGACATGTGACGTGAGTATTGGCCCTAGTAGCCAGTCAAACTGGCTAAAATATAGCAGTTTAGGTCAGCAGTGGGAATAGATGTGACAACGTAGGAGGAGAGAGGTTGATAAAGAAAGGAGAGAGAGCCCTTATTATGTAGCGTGAACTCAGCCAAGCTGTATATCCAACGTCTGTCTCCGTAAGCCCTGAGCACTTGCTATGTGTTCATCTGCACACAGCGATGCCATTTGTCCCTAGCAGACACACACGCAAACACACACGTTCCCCCTCAAACAGACTTCCGTAGCTTGTCTGACAAATTGAGCACATTTGTTCACTGGAGAAATTTTCATTGAGCAACTGGGTCTTCTCTGTGTCTCCTGTTGTTTCTCATTCAGAGGTTTCCTCCCCTCTTTCTCAGTCTGCGGGTAGATTGTTTACAGCAGGAAGTGCCTGGCATCCTCTCACTTGGCATTGGGAGACAGCGACTTGGCTGCTGCTGGTAACCCAACATCATTCACAGCCCCAAAGCCTGCTTCAGTGTAATTCATGTGCTTTTGGGAGACATCTTTACCGGAATAGAGAGCATTTTTGTTGATTATTCCGTCTGTTTTTGATTACATCCTGGCCTTCCTCTGACAGCTACTGGACAATTTAGCTATCATTCCTAGATGGGTTAATGGCTGAAGGCTTATGTTGTGGTTCAAAACAGTAGGTTGGCACAGATTTTCACTTGTTACAGCGATGCGGTTAGTGTGTGAAAGTGTTAGTTTGTGTGGCAGTACACATGTGTATCTAGCTAAGCTAGCAACATGGCTTAAGAATGGGAATGTCAGCTAGTCAGTCCACTGATTTCCTCCAAATTTTCCAACGTTTTGTAAAGACATTAAGTCTGTTGATCCCTGGACTTAAGGGGCATTTGGCTTTAACTTTAAATTTGCTTTTTGACAATTTCACTAACAAAGACTTCTAGCAGTGAATCTGCTGAAATCCAGCTTGGGGAGGGACCAAGAAAACATTCTACTTCGTGATATGAGGTCTCTACTACAAAGAAGGCTTTGAACTTATCCAGGTTAACCCTCAGTTTTCTGTGCTATGAAGGTGCTTCACTTCTTACCCAAGTGTATCAACATGATGACTTCTGCTGGAATCCTAACCTGCTTCAGATTAGAGATCAACAGGGATGAAATGACCGCCTGCTGACCAATCAATTCTCCAGAAAATAGTGTAACTATTGCTGGAAGAGCCTTCAGGCATCTGTGCGCAGTTTGTTGGAGGGTTTGAAGGATAAAAAGAATAAAAACTATAACGTTCTGAGTCAAACTTAAGCATTAATGTTGCTATTCGCCCAGATGTGTTAATGGAATACTTTAATTCATCTGATTCTCATGTGTCTTAATGATAGAACTGTGATATTAATGAGTCTTACACTTACACTGTTGGCTTTTTTGCTGGTTTTCCTTCACACTATTAAATAAGCAATACCTACTACATTTACTGTATAAATATAGTAGCTTTTTTCCAGTCTTACTGACACAAAAGCTTTAAAGCACACACATATTCATGCTGACTTTCAACAGCAGAACTACTGTACAGAGTTTTTCCTCTCTCAGGGCTGATTTATTTAAATGTGTGTAACCTTTTTCAAAATTTTCTGATATTCCGTCTTTTATCTTCCTTTGTAAAATCAAACCCTCTGCTGCCAGTAGACTTATCTAAGTGTGTGATTGGTCATTGCCACAAATGCTGTGCAGAGGAAACCCCGAGTTAACTTGCAGAGTTGATAGCTCCATGTGATTGCTTAACCTGATTGTGGATGTTAGGATGAGTGAATCCAGGTAATGAAAAGATGGTATGCTGAACTTGCTTTGTGGTACAAGGCCATGGTCTGTCCCTCTCGGCTACAAAACATGATGTAAAGTATTTTGGCTCAGATTGTGAGAGCAGTGTGGCACAAAAGCAAAATTTCCCTTCATGTTTCTTCTTTTTTTAATTTTGTAAAAAAAAACAAACCCCAGCATAATTGATGTGCAGAAATTCTACTTCAGTATATTGCACAATCAATTAACCTGGCAGTACAGATCACGTTTCACGTGGTGTCCAAAGAGTCGCAGTGATGCTCAGTACTATATGTTAGCAGTTTTTATATTAACAAATATTTGCTCAAACATCAGTAAATTATTTGCCAATAGATATAATACAATTTAAAAAATTTTTTTATTTAAATTGACAAACTTCTTTTTGCACTTGTGATGTCATTACTTTAAAATATGAGAAGGTGTGTGGACAGTTAAGTCTCCCCTGTGAGGCAGTCATAAGTCTTACTTGCCAACGACATAGCTATTGATTGTGCCGCTTGTGACATTTGCATTTTAAGTTCATTCTCAGAGAACTAAAAAGCATTACTTCAGGCTCTTGGCTATAAGTCACCAGATGTTTAATCCATCTCATGACTGTTTGACAAGCCCAGTCCCTGTTGTTTATCCAGCTGTGATATTAAACACTATAAAAGAGAGGATATTGGTGTCTTGGAGGTGTAAACAGAATTTGTGCCGTTTGACCCTTGAGATGGATGTGCATGCTCTGAATAGCACGAGCTTCTGCGTAAGTCCTTTAGCTGCTCTCTGTCGGAGCTGTGTGTGCTGGGTAAGCTTGAATTTCCTCAAGTGTGGACCACCTATAAGCAAGCACCACCATCGTATCTGTTTGGTTTGGTTTTTTCTGTGCATTTATATGTTCATAAACCATTTAGCGCGCCCAAACTGGTAGCACAAGTTTAATTCATGTGTTGTTTTAACTTTTCAGAAGGAATAAGCTACTAACAGTGAGAGGTTAGCAGTCTCTTATTAGGGAGCTTTTAGACGGTGTAATTATATTCCTAAAGCGTTTTCTGCTAGTGCATTCTTATGTCAGTGCAAGAGTGTACATGCAACTTTCCCAGGGGGGGCTACCTGATCCAACTACATTATCCACCGCACATCAAAGGGTTAAGAGCTGTCTGCCTCTATAGTCATTAAGCCCTCTCTTAGCCACAGTAAATCAACGCTGTGCCAGCAACAGCTGCGCTGATCACCTATTAAAACTTCCATAATGTGCGGTGTGTACAGAGTGGGGCCTGTAAGCTGACACTGGCCAACAGACCCAAGATAAAGGCCATATTGAACCTCTGATCTGCTTCGCATCTCGATGGCAAACGAAGGAAAGCTGGGTGGGGATGACAGAAAAAGCTTTGTTATTAAAGCTCCAGTTGGCAGAAAAATAAAGGGCGTAGCCTGAAAAGAGACTGACAGACCTCCACCTGGATTCAGATCCCACTTTTACAAGTTACAGTGCTCCGCTTAACCGATTGTGCCACTGCAGCTTACTTCCTAGGAGGATTTTTTTGCTCATTATTCAATACACCTGATATGCTCTTAAAGGATCATGTGATTGGCCAAAGTCTCCCAACAGGGGTTTGGATTCTCTAAGGTCTGAAAGCAGAGCCCAGAGGAGGTACAGGAGTCTAGCTCCCTCTCAACTAAATTGAAATATGCTGAAAGGTTTTTGTGGCATTTTTGTCCAGTGCTTTATGACCTCTTAGAGCCTGTAACTATACAGGAGAAGAAATGGATATGTCATATATTATAAATGGATTTATATCTTAAGGCACCAGAATATAAGATGATAAAGGACTTTGAACCCTATATCCAAAGCTGTAGATTTCACAGGCCAGAAAAAATAGTGCTTTGTTTGTTTGTTTTTATGTAGTGGCACTGGAGGAAATCTTTATATTTGATTTTTCAATTAAGAATCCTACATTAAAAAATGTTATGAAGTAAAAATATGCAAACTTTAGGTAAGGTTTCTTTGAGTTTCCTTGGTTCAACGCAGACGGTGATCTTCAAAGAATACTCTCAAATGACTGCCTAGGTATGGAGCATATGACGCATGCTAGCTTTAGCTGGTACAGTTTGCTCTGGATCTTTTAATCTTTTAAATAGAGCGACTCAGATGCTCTGACCTCTGGTAGCAAGTGGCGCTTCTTCTTCTATGGTTGTTTATTAGTAGTTGGCAAACCCTAACCCTTGTCGTTGCGTTACCGCCTCCTTCTTCCTTCTTTAAGTATTTGCATTCTACCAGTGAGTGGTTTATTACACAAAAAAGAAAAATCTGTGTTTCACACCAATAACTTCATCCACATTTTTATGACTTAATGACTACTAAAATGTTGTAATCGCACCGTCATGCTTAACAGTTGGTCTGAGGCGTTTGTGCTGTGTTTGGTTTTCGCCAAACATGGTATTGTGCACTGTGGCCAATCATCTCCTCTTCGGTCTTTGTTCTCCGTCATGTAGCACTTAGCATGCTAACTTAGGCCTAACTGAGGTTATGTCCACACATACATGGGTATTTTTGTAAATGGAGATTTTCCATTTTTGTTTAAAGAAAAATCCCGTCCACATGTAACCGCAAAAACGAAGTAAAACGCTGTCAAGAACATGCCAAAGTAACAGGTGGCGATATAATCCTAACCGTGTAGAAATGTCGGCCAATCAGAAGTCTAGAAGCCTGGGAGGGAAAGAGTAAACAAAATAACTGCGTGTGTATATGTAAGACTGCAGAGAGCAAGATTAACAGCAACAGTATTTTGTCTATATGTGCCATTGTAGAAATTCATCTCATGTAAACAATAATGCGTGAGGTCAAAAAAGGCGCACACCTTTGATGTTTTTGAACATCTCCACCTTGGCAGGAGTTTTTAAAAATCTCACTACTCAAAACTGAGTTTACGTGTGGACGAAAGGCCCAAACGCATAGAAAAAGCTGCGTTTTCAAAAATACCCATGTACGTGTGGATGTAACCTGAGTCTGAAATCAAGCTGATGGTTTTTGCTTTACTTGTTTGATTTTTGCAGTTTCTCTGAGCAATGCTTGGTTTGACATTCGGACGAATTTGCTGGGACGTCCATTCCTGGGAAAATTGGCAGCTGTCTTCAGTGTTTTCCACTTGCGAATAATCTTTCTTACTATAGAATGATGGACTTAAAACTGTTTGGAAATGGCCTCATAACCCTTCGCAGATTGATAGGCAGCAAGAATTGCTTCTTTTACATCATTGCTCTGGGTTTCCTTGTTGACAGCGCGTTAACACACATGATTGCTCCAAGCCAGCGACTGCCAAAACTTCTACTTTTATAGTCGTGCTTATTCGTTGAGTTCATCATAAAGTTTTAATTAATAAATCACTTAGACCTGAAAAGTTCAAATCAATATAAATAAGTAAATATTTCCCTCTTAGATGGTGTAGAACAGAAGTAGAAAGTGACATGGAGAAAAGACTCAGTGCAAGTACCTCACAAGTGCACATAGTTACATTTCACCACTGTTTATATGATCAGAGCTACCCACACCCATATATAATGGCTCTTACAAAACACACACACACACAAACAAAGAAAAAAAGCAAGTTTGCTTCTAATGATCAATGCAAAATACATAAAGAAATTAATCTCAACATTGAAGCAAACTCACAGCTGTTCTCCGCAGTTATCAAAACCAGCCCCACGTGCAGAAGACTTGAAGATAGGCTAGCTTTTTTTTGTCACTGATTTTAATGAGGAAATTGTGTGGAAATACTGTCAGTCTGTACAGAAGCACACACTCAGGAGGGCTGTCTCCATGGAGACACAAACAGGGCATGAGACTACCCTCAGGTGAATTCTCTGTGTGGCTCCGCCAGCTGAATTGGTCCATTTAGGTTTCATTTCCTTTCTTGTCCACATCTTTCTTTTTCTCCCTTTCTTTCACCTTCACTCCCACCGTTCAGCCGCGGACCCTAACCCGACTTCACTGCCGTCTTCTTTCATTCACCCACTTTCTGTGTCTCTCCCACTGACATGCAGCGTGGCTAAAATTCAAGAAAAAAGATAAAATTGAGTCTTTATACATAACAACTGTCTCAGGTCATTCAGGTGATAGATGCTGATTTGCCCCTGCTAAGGTTGCAGAGATGTTTGTCAGCTGATCTCATATTGCGGTCCATGCATGCTGTGTTCTTCTCTCTTTTCTTTCTGACAGAATTTCTTTTCACCCTTTTTTTTGTTCTTACCTCTCTTTGACACATTTTCTTTTCCTGATTTTCATTCCTCACTCACGCATGTGCATACTGATTGTTTTTGCTCTTCATTAAACAGACCATATATGGCTTATGTCTCTGTTTCCTCCATCGCAAGGTACATTTAGTGCTTAGGGTTTGTTTCGAATTTAGCACATCAACCCCGCTGGATTTGTTTGAAGAAAACGAGAGATGTCTCCAAAATGTCTGATCAAAGCCTGGCTTAGTTGCCCAGGGGCTTCAACTCATGTTGAGAAGATGTCCAAGTGCCAGTCATGGAGCTTATGAGTGCGTAGTATCTAAGCAGATTGTATATTTTTAAAGTGCTAGATATAAACGAGGAGGAGAGAGGAGCAGAGCCATCCAGTGAAGGACATGGATGTGTTTAAGGGCTCTGGCAATCGGCACTGGAGGCCTGGCAGCTGGGCAGAATTCTTTTATATCCTGCTATGACAGGCATTTTTATACATACACATAGGCATGCATGCAAGGCTCTCTTTCTCTTTAATATGCTCACTCACCACTTGTGCTATTATACACACTGATATCCCTTTTCATCGTAGTAGAGGCTATTATCGAGCTGGACTAGGTGGGAGAAAAGGGGAGTGTGTGTTCAGCAGCTTAAACTGATGCACCCATGTGTCATCGTCACCCTGAGAAATCTGTGGTGAATGTGGAGGAGGGTAACAGTTGCCGTGACCACCTGCATCCCAGTATAGGGGAGGTTTTCCTTTCTGTTTTGCCTTCTTTCCTATTTCGTCTCCATTTTTTTTTGTACCCCCAGAAAACATAAACGCAACATGAGAAGATGAGATCAACACACCCACTGCCTTACTGTACATGTGATGGTATATACTAGACTTGCTAGACTAGGTAAGCTCGTATTCCCCTGGACAGATGCTATTGTATTGTGATGAATGGAGTGTCTCCTGTCGCTGCAGCCACGGGGCACTGCAGTGGTCCACTGGGATCCTGTGGGTGCTTGGTGGCCTTTCTCCTAGGTTTCCTGTCTCCTGATTCAGCACCAGCTGTGCACATCAGCAGGAAAACGAACATGCGAAGGGTAAAAATAATTCACTTGAGATTCCTGTTATAATGACCCTAAGGCAGTCAGATAGACAATGGTCTTCCTTTTTACCTGATAGCAAGCCAGGCAAAGTGTACAGAGGGAAGGATTGTTGTCCACTATATGGGAGAATGGTCACTATAGATAATGTGGATCATGTAGGAATATGCTATATTTAGGTTATCTGAAGAAAATGTGCCAAAATTATGAAAATGCAGAGGAGTTATCTTATTGTAATGTCACGCTAATAAAACCCCCTGTTTCACTTTGGAGGTGCCTGTGCCAGTTTATTCTAGATCATCTGGATATGATTTCTGCTTGTTTGAACCACCACAGAACTGCATCCATACGGAGACACTTAATCAAGAGCTGAACTTGGCAAATTTTGTCTTGCGGTTTGAAGACAATCTCTGACAGTTGCCCCGCCTGACTCTATGCCCAGAAGCCACTCTGGCATTGAGGGAGACTGAGCTTTATGGCAACAATGGCGGGCGTGCCAGCGGAGCCAGGCAGTCATCGTGGTAGCGACCAGGGTGGGCTGTCAAAGAGAGCTGTGTGGCAGCACTGTGCGGTTGAAGCGCCTGCTCTCTCCATAATGGAACAGCTGTTTGGAGCGCGGTGCGCCAGGGCGCTGGAGCACAGAGTAAATAGAGGAGAAGAGCAAAGTAAACAGAGGAGGGATGGTGGGAGCTGCTTCTCTGCTACCGTGAAAGAGGGTAAACACCCAAGAGAACTAGATGGAGGGGTTGTCATCACAGGAATGCACAAACACCACTACACAAGAAGGTGTGGAAAGAGAGGAGGCGTGTATTGTGAAAGAAGTAAACCATAATGCTCTATTGTGGCCTCAGGTCCCATACCATTTCTGACCTGTATGTTTTCATTTTGATGGAAAGGATTAATTATAAGAGTTTAAGGCAAGACATACATTCACCAACCACTTATTTAGGGACACCGTGACCATTTGCCTTAAAACTGCTTTGTTTCTTCATGGCACAGATTCAGCGACGTGCTGGAAACATTCCTGGTTCATATTGACATGATAGCATCACACAGTTGCTGCAGATTTGTCGGCTGCACAACTGTGATATGAATCTCCTGTTCCACCGCATTCCAAAGGTGCTCTTTTGGATTGAGCTCTGATGACTGTGAAAGGTAGGTAGGTGTGGTCTTCTGCTGTTGTAGCTCATCTGCTTCAAGGTTTGATGTATCTGTGTTCAGAGATGCTCTTCTACATACCTTGGTTGTAACAAGTGGTTATTTGACTTACCGTTACCTTTCTAACATCTCAAAGTAATTTGTTCATTCACTCCAAACCTCTGGCATTTTCACCCAGACAACTGCTGCTCACTGGATATTTTCTCAATTTAGGACCATTCTTTGTAAATCCAAAAGAGGGTTGCGTGGGAAAATCCCAGCAGATCAGCAGTTTCGGAAATACTTGGACCGGCCTATCTGGCACCAACAACCATGTCATCTTCAAAGTCATTTAAATCACCTTTCACCCCCGTTCTGAGGCTTGGTTTGAACTTCAGCAGGTCATCTTGACCATGTCTGCATACCTAAATGCAGTCAGTTGCTGGTCTGTGATCTTCCCAAATCTGAACTCTAAACACTAACAACCTGTGGGCTGAATATGCAGCTCATTAAATGTATATCTCTTTTCCCTCTTAAGGTGGTCAAAGGCCTTCCTTTGTTATTTATGGGATATAGAGCTTTTCCAGCTGTCCTGCATTTGCAAGTAGGATAGCACAAGAAGGCGCCTGGCCCCTTTTTTCATGACAGGCTGTAATTTTTCCTGCTATTGTTAGGTCAGCAGAGCACTGCGGACAGTGAGAGAACAACTGCGGCTCTTGGCGCAGTATTGTTTCATAATGTGACAAAAGGGACACTCTAAGGCAATCTATACATGTGAGAGAGCTGATTCTGGTGCGGAGGTTGACTTAGGGGTGACAAGTGACCACTGTTGTAGTTCCTGTGACTATGCAGGGGAGCTCAGCCGAAAGCAGAATTACTGACATATTTTTTTACATCTTTTTTTCATAGCTCGGTCATGTGCAAAAAAACAGAGTCAGAAAAAGATTTGGTATTTTAGATTCAGACACACATTTAAAATCCGCAACAATTGCTGCCACGCTGGGTTACTGCACTATGATTGAGCAGTTTGAAACACATGATGGTGTTTCGTACCATGTAGTTAAGCATTTGCTTTTTTTTCTTAACCCCGTGAGACAGCCATCATATACTTATACAAATCCCCCTTTTCCTGAGATTTGTTCTCTTTTCATTACCATCGTTCACTTCGTTATGAACACGCAAACGTATGCTGCAGAAGAAAAGAAAAGGAAGAGAGAGATGAATGTGAGATAAAACACAGCCCAAATCAGAAACGAAAAGAGGGGGAGACCCTGGGAATGAGTCAAGCAGTTATTTTGTCTCTACCATGTAAACATGTTGGTAATATTACAGCAGAGTTTGTACACAACATATTTGGTGAGGAGACACAGTAATCCCATGTAATACTGTGAAAAGCTCTTTTAGCATAGCTGATACAGAATCTTTACAAGCCACTAATAATGAGCAACAGAGAAATGGATTAGGGGCGGCGAGGCTGGAACTGAGCCACAGGAGGCAATACACAGCACAGCTAGTGAGTTTACTGCATGTTGGCATACAGACAGGTGACAAAATAAAGGAAAAACTCTGAACTCTTGACCCTTCCAGGAGGAGCCCCTGGATCTCCTCCAGGATACCTACTTGCATTTTGCATGGTTGCATGACCTGGATTGAGTTCATTTGCCCCTTTTTTAGATGAAAGGAAATCAATACAAAGGTGTTCTTTGTGATCACCTTTATCCCATGATGAAATATTTTTCTGCTCGTGGGAGGGAGTCTTTTCAAGGATGACAAATTCCCCACGTGTAGGGACAGAGAGGTCACTGAGTGGTTTGATGGATTTTGAAATTATATGAATCACGTTCTTTGGCCTTCACATGCAATTACTGAACAACAACTGAGGGGAAAGCTTTAGAAGAAATGGGGTTCTTCCCTCCTTTAGACTTTTATAAAAGACTTTTATAATCAATGCTAAGGTGCTCTGAAGGTGTTGTGATAGCACATAGTGACGTAGTCGCTTATTTGGAAACTTTTTACTGTTCTTTTCTTTAGTTTGTCACTCATCTGTATATGCTAATATCTTTATTCCAGCATATCCCTTTGAAGAACTATGGGCATTTGCTAAAAGCATTCAGATCCCCACTGATATTTAAACTTTAGCTGCTAACATATTAACAGTTTCTTTGCGATTAGACACCAAAACACTCATTTTATTGAGCATTTACATTTTTATATATCCGGCACCCTGCAACATGAGTCATTTGATATCAAATATGTTTTTTATTTCTCACACTGTGGCTGGACTTTTGCTTCTCACCATTGACGAATGTAATTTATGGTAATTCCCCAGTACAATATGGTCGAGGTTTTTCCACGATGGCTTTAGCTGCTCCATAACCGATTTGCTCTAGAAGAATGATCAGGGTGTCGTTTAAAAATAAGCAGTTAGAGCCCGAGTGATCTGTTTGCCCTGCTCTCTTCTCCCAGCACCTCGTTAAGACCCGAGACCTCACCTCAACCCTTCTCTCGCATGCGCGCACAGAAAACCAGGCTGTCTGTCCCCTGTTCAACCTCGTCACAGTCAGAGGCCAGACAGGGTCAAGCAGAAGGCGAGACATTTATGAGGTGTAGATATTTGTGCAGGAAAGCATTCCTCCTGTTGACACTGAGCAACATGGTCTGGATGCTCACCAAGCTGAACCAGACAGGCACTGAAATGTAAGGCAGGCAGACCAGTCTGAGTGAGATCTCACACTTAGGTTGGGGTGCAGCTGAAGAGTTGAGGCAGTCTTTGAGGAATGCGGTCCGATGTACCAAAGTGTTTTAGTGGTATTTATCTTCCTCATAGAAACAAGTTGTTTAGTTGGCTTAATTCAGAGAGTATAATTTGTCTAAAGTATTTTAATTAAACCCCAAATTATCCTATTAGATCTCTAATGAGTCTTATGTGTACTAAGAAGTAATGAAGCAAAACTATCTCGAAACATAATAATGACCTTAACATGTGCGCACACCCACTCTTAACCCTCTGCTTTAGTTGAGTCCTGCTGACGCAGGAAAGGCAACGGCTTGGACACGGGGCAGTGGCCATAGTCAACACAAAAGGTTGTGGTGGTAAATAGAACTGTTTGTGTTCACTGGGACGCTGTTGGAGATGACTGATGTACCCATTAGTCCCTGCCCGGGCATTAGGGGGCGGGGTTGCGGCGCCCAGGCTCCATGCAGGACAAAAAGACCCCTGGGCCTGCAGAGAAAGGTCACTGACCCATATTGTGTCTCCTTCAGGCCTCGTCAGTAGTTGTTTCCCGGGTTTCAGGTTACAGAAATTGGCTTTGTCAAAGCCGCTATGCATATATGCAAATGGACAGATGCTGTAGGTTACGGATTGTGTGGGTGTACAGAGGAATGTACCTGCTGCTTCAGGCACTGAATGAGCATGGGTTTATATTGCTGCAGGCATTTCATGCTCTATTTAAAATTCATGATACTAGACTGTGTTTTGAGATTAAATCTTGTGAAGAAAAAAGTATTTTTAAACTTATTTTATATGCAGCGTGCTTTGTGTTCCACTAGAGAGCACTCTTCTTTACTTATATCCTTTATTTGACATGTCCTATATGGAAAAATGTTTGAAGAAATCCCTTTATTTTGATAAAAAAAAATAACCAAATATGAATATCAGTTGTACATTTCTGTTATTTCTCTTATTTTGAGAATCTATATCACTGAATTATATATAAACATCACAGGACTTACACATTGAATTTACACATTCAGACATTTTGATGTGATTAGCACTCTAGACTTGGATCTTTTGGGAGGAGGGTGGAGAAAATTGTAGTTTTGTTCACCTTTCGGGGTGATCATATGCCTGTCCACCACCCCCACCAAACACACACCGTCAAAGAACCGTTTCATTTTTAAAAGAAAATAGACAAATATACTCTATCTTGAATCACAGAAATTCAAATTCACATCTATCTCTGAATCAGTCAACATCATATTTACAGAGCTTGGCAGCTAAACCCACTAGGCTTTATTTGATGCTGTGACAGATCTGTCTCTATTTACTAAGGAACACAAAGCTCACATAAACTTAGTTCAGCCAGAGACACTTACATCAAAGGATTTATTGGAACAAATAAAATAATTTGGCAGAAAAGGGGGCTTTGTGCTTGATGGTGCTTTGCAAATGAATCCAAGTAGCCTCAGTATTCTAAGGGGAGCATGTTAAAGCTCCCTAAGGGGTATAAAGAAAAGAGCCAACACAGACATGTAAATGGTGCATGTGATATACATAATGTGCAACATGACAAGAGGTCCCTCCAACATCTAGAAGTGGTGGAGGCTGGGGAATTTGTAATTAGAAGGTAGATAAGTAGAAATAAGTCATGTGAGTTGAGTAAAAAGTAAAGAGTGTAATGTGCAGCAAGCACGAGCTTGCCGTGACGATAGTGTGCCGACTTCACGAATTTCTGTTTTGGTGACTGTTAAGTTCAAACGATACAGAGTGTGCTGTGCTTTGCCTGAACTAGTTACTCCATTTGCATTAACAGCCTTACTTTTTATTATTTCTTTTTCTGCCTTCAATTTTGTGTCCATTTGACACACTCATTTTTCTAGAATTATATCACTCTGTCTTGCTGATATTCAGTGCTTGATAAATTTATTAGACCACCACCCAGTGTAAGGTTTGTGTGACAGCTGCCCTAAATTAACAGTATTGGTAATTACCAGAGACATTTTTATGTTTCTGTAATGACTGTTAATTCACCATCTCTTTAATCAAAATTATATTTTTAATGATAAAATATTATTGCTGTTTTCTATGAATTTTCAAATTTACTGTTTTAAAAAAAAGCATGTTATGTTTTAAAACATTTTTTTTTTAATAAAGATGACAAATCACAGGTAATGTACTTGCATTCATGAACAGAAAAAGGTAGCTTTAGTGACTGAGTGTTATCCTTGATTAATGAATTTCTGACTTGTTAGAGAAGTCCAGTGTGCCGGCTCAAATTTGGGTATAAAAACATGAATTTGGTTATTATTTGCCTAATAAAATGCCTAATAAATAACTATATAAATTTGTTTTTTAACCATTTTTTTGACAGATTTTTTTTATCTTTTCTTGTTTTTATGACTGGTGGTTTAATACATTTGTTAAAGAATCACAGATGTATAGTGTGCACGCATAGAGAGTGCAGTTTTCTAACTTTCTGCTTAAATGAAATAAAATAAGTGTTTATTTTTGCTTCACAAAATTAACTAATATACTGTATATTAAAAAAAGAACAGGGTTAAACATACTCTATATGGACAAAAGTACTGGGCCACCGACACATTACACCCACAGGAGCCGCTCAGCCATGGGAGCTCATGCCCCGAAGCTCTGGGAGCACAGTTTTCGTGCTGATGTTAATGCAATCAGAGATTTGGAAATATCTAGGGGCAAGAAATTTCACAAACTGACCTGTTACAACAGTGGCATCCTATTACAGATAAAAGCAGACTGTGTGGCCAGTTGCTTGACTTTTTTTTTTTTTTTTTTGCTTGATTGAAAACAGTGAAATTTAAAGATTAAGAGGTGTGGGCAATGCTTTTGTCCATATAATGATATAATGTTTGGTAATAGGAAATGAACAGTAAGATGAGTGGGAAACAGTCAAAATAACAGAATTAAATCACAGAGGTTTTTGGATGAGAAGAATCCAGTGTTGCTTTATTTTTTAATCTTTTTTTTCACTAAATGGCCTCTATAAGACCAGTTTTATTTAAGAAATGCAAATGCGACATCACACCAAGAAAAAAAAACAATGTCACATTCTCATAAAGCGCTCTTGGCATGAACAGCAACATTGACAATAAATAAAATGTTGGCAAACAAAATAAAACTTTGTGAGCAAAAAAATACTCAGGATTGCATATCAAACAAGACAAAAATAGAGAAAATGTACTTGGCACAAATTAAATAACATAAGTAATTTCCAGATCGAGTAAACCTGCTCTATGTCCATTGCTTTGTGAATCTGATTGTCCTTCACAGTTAGCATCAAGGATGTATGTGTTCTGTACAAAATAGACACAGACGGCTAATGAAACTAAAAATGGACTCATTTCAACAAATTGTCAGTACTCATCTTCTTTCCTTATCAGTACCTTGACCTTCACAGTCACACCTCCAGGTGGCATTTTGGTACATATTTATGTACTAACCAAAACTGCAGGTACGTGTGCAAGAAACCATTGTCACAATGCAAAGCCAGTAAATTTGCACATAGTGGAGGACAATTATTTTATAAGTTACCAGTGATTTCTGTGTTCAGTACAGGTGCTTGTTTTTTAAATAAAGGAAATTAAGATATTAAAGACACTTTGGTATTTTGTAGGCCATATTATGCTAAACTATGCACTGATGAGTGCATTGCACATTTAACACATTTTCATTAGAAGATCCAGTATTGTGTAACATTGATTTGTGTGGACACGATTATATTGTCGGGACACTCATCGCACACAAACGTCGCGCTGTAACGGTACGCTCGTATCACATCTTAAATCACTTTCGACCCGTGGCTGCGGTTAAGTCTGATCTGACTTTGTGATGATGACCATCAGAGAGGTAAATAAATAAAAAATAGCCAAACGAAAATGTGAAGGAACAGACAACTACGCAAAAAGCCACTTGACCTATGTGGGGGTTTTTTTCTTTTTAAACAGAATGACACCTTTCTCTTAGAAAGGGAGTCTTGTCCTGTTGTAGACTAAATCCTTCTGTCTTTGTCTGTGCTCTGTCTCAGTCTCTCTCAGCAGGGCATATGCAGTGCAACACTAACATCTTCAACCTTAACTTCCTGCAGCAAACGAAAAAAGAAAAAGCACACACAATGTAATGTATTCTACACATATATAAAAATAAATCAATTGCAAACATGGAAAGATACATTTCATATATACATAATAAACTCCTATATAAAATAGCTTTTATGTACATATAGACAACAGACAACAATACAATAATTGAACTATACAATATACACCTGAACAGTTAAGACAGGTGAGAGGTACTGAAGTGTATGGCTTCATTAGGAACATTTAAAAATATTTACAGACATCAACTTTACATCCTTTACATGTTTTCAACTTCCCTGGAATGAAGAGGCTTGGGTCGAGCCCCGTGCCTCACTTTTGTTTCCATTCCCTAAGGCTACCTTTTAAAGAATTGGTCCACATTGACTCTTGAGCCTAATGTTATTTTTTACAGTCAACTACAATTTCAGCTCTCCTTTTGATAGGAGCTGGAAGCGTGAGTTTTTAAAAAGGAGTTGTGAAGCTGTCAAAGGACCTTTTTAAAAGAGATTAGTTAGATGGTTGAAATGTCACTTATTGAATTTTGCTCTGCTCAGAAAGACACAGACTTTCTGCTATTCTTAATGACTGGATCAACCAGCTATGCTCACGGCCTCACAAATGTTAGACACCAACAGACTCCAGTGTGTAATGTCAGTCAGTCCAGTTTTGGTGCTGACATCTTGTCTGTGGGTCCTGGAGGCAAACCCAAATAACATTAGCCATTCTGCCGGACTGAATGGTTGAATAGGAGAAATCATGACGTTATATTCTTCCTCCGAAGAAGTTCTTCAGTAGTGTGTCCCCTTAGTGGATCAGCACATGATGGAAACGCCTTCAGCAGTGACCAACTGACCAGTGGTCGGATCGTACGTCCCAGCCAGGTAGTACAGATCTGGAGAGGTACTGTTCGGCTTCTGATTGCGAGTCAGACACTCATACTCCTCTCTGCTCACCACCTGGCACTTGTGAGAGATTGTCTGGACATCATTCTCATCCTCGTGGCACGACTGATAAAGGGCATGCTGGACAGAAACAAGGGATTAGTTACAGGATATTCACAAAGCAAAACGTTACAAATATAGCTACGAAAACAGTGTTATGAAATGTATTTGCCTGCTTCTTCATTTTTTTGCATATTTGTCTGCACTGTATCCCGTATAACAACCCAGCTTACCTTGCCATCTCGATGCCTTTTCCCTAGCTTTGTCTCTTCAGGGTGGTAGAACCATTTGACTTTGACTACCATTCTAGAAGTCCATGATTCCCAGAAGTTCTCAATTTGACCCACATATGGGAGGTTAGGTCGTCCAGCTGAGAGGAACACAGCACAATCTCCCACTTTCACCGTTTCTCTGCCTCGCACAATGGCCTTATAGAAAAGCTTCTTGGCCTTGCCCTTAAGTCCTCGCCTCTGTGAAAAACCAGACACTTTGACCAATCCTCTTTGATAATGACGATTATTACTGATGTTTGTTGACCTCAAGGGGCACGTATTGTAAACTATTTGAGCTAATATTGCAAGAGAAAACCTAAACCGATTGATAGCCTATTCTCACCTGTGTAGGGCTTCCTGACCACCTCCACATTTGTCTTCCTGAAAGGAATGCGGACATCTTGGGCCTTGGAATAAATGTAGCCTCATCTGGAAGCATCCTAGGTTTCTTGACAAAATCCTTAGTTGGTTTAGATAGGGAGCCTGCACATTCTTTCCTCTTCAAGGACTTGCTGTGAGAGACCTGGTTAAGGGTGGCACCTTTGGCACTGGAAACAGCCATAGCTTTGGCCACAAAGGCATGCTGGCGAGGCCTTGAAGATGTAGAGGGTTCTGATGGTTGTAGGAGCCCCCGATGGGAGGAAAGACAACTCTGCAGCATCAGTGTTGAACTATCCTCATCCTCTGAGCTGTACGAGGAATCATTTTCAGAGGAACAGAGGCTGGAACTTGAAAGAGAGCCTGAAGAGGAGGAGCTTGAAGAACCTGAAGAAGAGGAGGAGACCGAGAGACGAGAAAGGAAGCGACCAGCAGTCCTTAGTCCTCCTGAGGCTGCAGCCAGTGCAGCCCTCCTCTCTTCCTCTTCTTCTTCCTCTTCATCATCCAGATCAGAGTAGGAGCTGTGACAGTCTCTGTGAGAGCTGAAGCCCAAGTCACCATATTCCCCGAGACGCATAGAAGTAGAGGGCTTTCTTTGAGGTGTGGTCCCTTTTAGAAGAAGTTCTACTCTGGAGGCTCCCTTCTTGTTATCCTTTACCAGCAGGACTGGATGAGAGTATGCTTCTGTCCTGGGTAAGCCACTTACACTGGAAGATGCCCCTCGCAGCAGCAGAGCCTTGCTGTTCTTTGTCTTGGGGGATGTCACTCCTTCATGATCCAACTTGATGAGGAACTCTTGTCCAGACCTTTTGCTCCTTGGCATAACCTGTTCATCTTGTTTGCGCTTTTCACCATACAGCCCACTTCTGGAACCCAAAGATAAAGCCGAACCTGGTCCTGTAGACTGGGTACAGAAGGAAGAGTAACCATTTGCAATGCTTCTAAAGGAATCCACCTCAAACGAGCTGCTGCTGAAAAGGCCTTTGGTTGGGACGGAAGCCTGTGACTGGGAATGAGTCATAGAGAACAGGTCATCCTCCTTTCCTTTCAAGGTCCTCTTGGGTGCACCGTTGAACTGAAAGAGATTATCAGACGTCCTCTTTCTGGTGTTGGTCAATGAGCTCCAGCCCAGGAAAGGCGAAGGATTTTTATTGGCATTCTCAATTTGCTGCTGCTTTTGTTTTTTCCCAGAACCCTTTGGTCTCCCTAGAATGAAAAAACATAATATGCTTTAACAATAAATCACAAATGAGCAAACACGGGTGTGTATTTGTACACACCCGTGTATATATATTAGATATACCTTTCATACAGTGGAAACACCTTTCAATAAAATATGTCTAGAATGATACTGAAAATAACTAAATATAAACACAACAATAAGCTGTTCTAACAGCGAACCAAAGCTGAAAAATAAACACTTTACAAAGTATTTTTGTCAAGGCTGTTGTATTAGATCGCATTGCAGCCTATTTATTGAATTATTGTCAAGAACTCCTAAATTTCTTGTTAAAATCAACAATGTTTTGTTATGAGATAAGACATGTCTTCATCTTTAACATTAGAATTGCCAAAGGGTTCATTTAGACTCCTCGCTTAAAATAAAACCCCATTATCTCTTATTTCATGACTTTTCCTAAAATAAATTTCATTATTACATAGTGAATTCTGGGGTTTGATGAGAGACAAAAAAGAAAAAATAATTATACCTAGAATCGCCAAAGAGGCCATTTTGACCTCCATAGAATCGAAGCATGCCTGGTTGCCTAGCAGCACATATTGTTTGCACACATTTTGATATGCAGGCTGTCGTCATGACTGATGGATAAATATAGACATGCAATGGAACACGACAAAAGCAGAGCGAAAACGCAGACTAAGAATCCCAGCTGTGCAGAAATATAGCCAAACAATGACGCAGTGAAGAACCTCCAACATCCAATATTTGTTATGTTAACTTCACTGTCTGCAAATATTTCTTAAAACTATGTCGGAAGAAAATGTTGTTTATTGAACAGTTTCTGATAATAAACTGCAAATAAACGGTGCACTGTTTTGCCCAAATCCTCGTCCAGCAAACCTTTTGGCTACGATGGAAAAACCTCAGCATGGGCCACTCACGCCTAGGGGTGCGACCGGTCAGTGGGTGAAACTTTGTGTTGCTGGCAACTTTTCGATCTTTAGCCTGAGTATGTATCTATTTGCAGTGTTACTAAAACTACAGTAATTCTTTCTCAAATCGTCAACTTATAAATTCATATAAAATACAGATAAATTTAAAAAAATTGTTCTTTTTTTGTTTTCTTTGTGCATATGAATCAATACGTTTTGAAATTATAGCACAAATTAAATATCAAAATGAAAATTTTGGATCTTCTTTATTTTAGTATAGCTAATACTATAGGTTATCTAAAATTTGCTTTTAGCTTTTCCATAATGATGATTGTCTAAAATGATTATATTATTTTGAACTGTTAATTATCATTTTGTTTGTTGTACCTTTGTTTAGATGATTATAAAAGTCTTTCAATCTGTAATAAAATGATCTAAATCATTTATAAAACTCCTAACAGCTCATGTAACACTGGAGGTAAACATGGTTTCAGGGGTTAACTCTCACCTGGTCTTCTTTTAATAACGGTCAGACTCGGGGTGGTGTTTACAGTGTTAATAGTGCTCAGTCTGTCTGAAGGTCTCTCACTGATTGGTGCCTGCTCCAGACTGGAGGTTCTCTTGGCTGCTGAACCACTGGGAACCAATAGGGAAGGAGATGGCTCTCCACCTAAAGTAGAACATTATCAGCATTTAGTTAACACAGTATGCCACACACCCCAACAAAAAAGGGTCTAATTCCATGTTACTCCAAGAGGAGGCACCCACAGTGAATTTGGTATCCTGGAGGCAGGAGGCGGATGTTGGGGAGTGAAATCTTCCCTCGATCCCCATCATCAAACTCTACCATCACCCCGCCTTGCTTCCTCTCATCAGATGAACCACCTGCAAGTGGTAAAAATTCACTCTATCAGCTGTGATAAAAGCGGACGATATGCATATACAGTTTTCTTTGTAACTGATGCCTCACCTCGGCGAACATAGCCTGGGTATAAGCAGCGGGAGCGCTCACTCCAATAAGCGCACACTCTGGTTCCTTCAGCGAGCATAGCCTCCGACTCTGGACGTATATCCAGGACCTGGAGTCAGACCAAAACATAATTAAGATTCATTACAGGTTCCACACAATGCACACACAGACATGCTTGCATACACACACTGACACACACATACAAACAGTGTGAGAGCAATGGAGCATTGTGCTTGGGCAGCCACTGTGCCACGTTTCCAAGCGGCACTTATCTCATGCCAATGTGCCAGTCAGGGCTGAAAAGAACGGAAGCCATGATGCAGTAAATCCTGACTTGCTGAGTAATACTAAAGAGGGCCTGAATAGAGGGCTTGTGATTGCAGGTTGCCAGATCCTCCCTCCAACAATGCAGGCAGCCCCAGCATCCGCCACTCACTGGGGGCTCTTTCAGGTTGCTTTCATTTACTGTTGCTATGGCAAGGGACCCTTTGACTGATGAGGTGTAGATGTGAACGTGTGTGTGCTTGTGTGTGTATGCGTGTCAGGGGTTGGGGGGGGGGGGGGGGGGTATCAGGGTACTGCTGTCAGAGTCAAATGAATGGCTCTTTTGAACCTTAACACTCTTGGACTAATCTAAAGACACCAAAGTGGAAGTATGGCACAATTAGAACCAGCTGCTATGTGATGAGTGTTTAGATAAGAGCAGTTTTGCCAGAACTACTTGGTATAAAACTGCCAGGAAAGTTAGAAAATGACACTACGAGCGGGAAATAGAGAAGAAAGTTAAAGAAGGAAACGAAAAAGCTAAACTGATCACATTAACAAGTTGACATTGATGAGAGGAGGTAAGTGTTAAGGTAGAGAGTAGGCTAACGTGTACTAATGGGCATGCAAGATCATCTTGAGGATAATTGAAATAACATTGTGTTCTTGTATGACTATGTCTGCATTTATACCTGAATAAAAAAGCAAGGGCGTTACACTATACAAAGAATACTTAAAAAGTAAGATTTATTTTTATTATTGTCTTTGAGACCATATGAACATGTGATATATAATTATGAATGAAAGGAACAGCAGTGTGGGTTAGCTGGACACCTTGTTTGGCTGACATAGACATAAAAAAAAATCAGAGACCTGTTTGTGAGCATTTTAGGTCATGATTTCTAGATAGATATAGCTACTGTTTGGGTTTTTTTTTTCATTTTATAATGAATGTATTTATGTATTTAGTTTTGTTTATTAAGAGCCACAAGGCAATTTATGTTGTAGTTCCATTATATTAAAGAGAATGCAGATACATATATATGTATAAAAAAAACTGGTCACCTACACCACTCACCCTAAACAATCTAAGTATAAAATCAGTGATTTTGGTGTGAAGTTTGAACTTTAAAAGATAAAAAAATTAATGAATAAATAATGTAAATAAATATATAAAGTCATCTTACTAAAGCTAGTAAGTACATTTTATTTCTATAGTACATTTAGAAACATTTAAAAGTGGTTTATCGTTAAAAAAAACGTAATAACTAAATATGAAAAAGTTTTTCAGAAAAAATTCATGAAATACACCAAATATAATACACACAATCTCTCTGCGTTCGTTTCTTTGTCCTCCAACTCCTTCTACACAATCAGAGTTACACCAGCCAAACTTGGCTCACGAGTGAAGACTCTTATTTATACTAGATATTATGATGACATCATGTTGCCTAGCAACCAGCTAGCAGCAAGTGAAAATGACCTATAAGACCTTTTGAAAGCATCTTTATCGTTTTAATTTCACAACAGCAACATCTCATTTATATCCGCAATAGCTGAATGATACATTATATACAATAATGTCATCACGTTGCCTAGCAACCACATAGCAATGAGTTAAAATTACCCTCTTTTCTTGCATCCATTCACCTAGAACAGCTTTATAAAAAGCATTATGTCATTTAAAATGTGAATGTGTTTGAAAATGTTTGCATGCTGCATGTATCCATAACCATGAGGAAGTTTTGGTTACATGCAAAGTTTAAAAAACACCCACAACTTTATCGTTTAATTTCTAAAAGAATTTTAAGTGAGCTATGAGCACAACAGCATTTAGGATGAAGTCACTGCAAAGTTACAATGGCCTCTTAACAGCTGCAAACCACAATCGTGCCAGTTAAACTCTGCTCTACTTTTCAGCTCTCCTCGTCTTAGGAATATTCCTTTTGAGCAAGCATAATGTCCTGTGCCCTGTTTGGCAATAATGAAGTCAGTTTCAGGAGATGTGGGTACGACAGCTCTGCTTTGAGTGACCCAGTTGTTATTAGTGCAAAGAGACCTGCATGAACAAATCTGTCCCACTATAGTAAACAGTATGAAGCTATTGTGAATACAGAGAAGGTAAAGAACCAGCCAAGGTATTGAAGCGGTTAAATAAATGAAATGGCAATATTACAATAGCTCTGTAACCCAACATTTGCTTCACAACAGGTCTTCATACACATATAGTGTATTTGTTAATTTCAGCCTTTAAACAGCTCTTATTTTGGCAGTAAAGGGGACGTAATGTACGCATCATGTCCTATTTAATCTCCAAACCGTGAATGGATCCTGGTTTTGGTGGGATTATTCAGCCCACACAAAGAGCTTAGTTTAACAGACATTCAAAGATACTCACACACATAAACCTAAAGATCCTGCCCATCTGTTCATATTCACTTAAGTTTAGATGCTCTCAATGACCCCTGAGAGGAAACAAGGGAAGTTGAAAGAGAGAAAGCGAAATGACTAAAAGAGGCTAAAGAAAAGCTGGAAGGCAATGTGGAAAAAAGTACAAAGAAAGAATATATTGTCGTGGCCAAAGATGAGACATGGCTTTCTTTTAACAAAGAGTGTTTAGGTGCAACAAGGTGAACTTACAGCTTCTTGTAGCAGTTGCTCCAATGAATAGATTCTTGGGCGGTTTCCTCTTTCACCGTCAATAACAACACTAAAGCTAGAGGGAGGCACAGCAGAGAGAAATAAGATGAAGCTATTTTCAGATGCTTGTATTATGCTTGCCTGGCTCCCATGTCATGTGTTACTCCCACTCTACTGTTGTTATAGCATCTCTTTGCTGCCTGCACCAGAGGAGCTGTATTGATACTCAGAGCCTAGTATGGAATAATGTGACGTTTGTTAAGTAAGAAGCATGAAATTATTGATAACTTCTATGACGAGCATGCAAAAATCCTTTTTATTATCAACATGGCTCTGACAGCTATAATAACCTTCTGTAGACGCCCTTTTTTGCCATACCTCAGCTTCTGCTTAGAAATGCCACTTTGACAAAGTTTACTTCAGGTTAACATTGACCAAAAGGTCAGACTAAAGTTTTTAGGATATAATTTGAAAGCTAACATCCTTGAGTTAAATTAAGACTAACATTAAAAAAAGTGTTGTGTATATTTAAAAAAAAAAAAACAGTTCACTTACATGTCTGGTAGCTCCAGAGTGTGGACCCTGGCAGCATATAGAAGCTCATCCTCCTTGGAAATCAGCACCTTCAGGCCATCGGTTAACAGCTCTTTGGTCAGGACACAGTTTGGAACTGCATAAGAAAGAGCAAACAATGTATCCTGGTTAAAATTTGTAATGGTGAAAGTAACCATTCTATCTGCTACTTAAAACACTATTAAAAAAAAGATATAAAATTTTATCTCAGACCTTCAGGGTTTTTGCGCGAATGGCTGCTGTGCTCCTCTTCCTCTGAGAAGCTGCTACCATCCATCTGAAAACCCTCATCAGCGGCGAAGCTCTCCAACAAACGACTCACTGCTCGTCCCTTTGGCTATACAGAACATATCAGAAGGGATGAAAGGAAGCATAAATGACTGTGAAGATGAATAAATAATAAATGTGGAGATAGTGTGATAAGATATTGTTTATAATGCTTTTCAAACTAGCAGTTAACCACAGGGGACAAAACCTGTACCATTACCTATCTGCACTCATTTTACTTGTTTTTTCCCTCCCTCATAACACATAGTCTTCTCCGCAGAGTTTAATCAGCAGGAGGCTGAGCTATGCAAAACATGCTGAATGCGTATAGTAGTTCCACAATAATGTGTTGGAAAGTAAGGCTACGTTCACACTGCAGGCAAAAGTGCATCTAATCCCATTTTTTTGACCCTATGTGACCCATCATGGTATGGCAGTGTGAACGGCACAAATTCGATATCTTCAAATCCGATCTGGGTCACTTTCGTATGTGGTACTGAATCCGATACATATCCGATGTTTTAGAAAGTGACTGCTGTTTGAACGGTCATGTCGCATTAAATCCGTCTTTTACGTCACTGACACAAGACAGACGCCAATTATCAGCGCCGGAGAAGACATCGCGAACGCTTCCTGGCCATCCAGTGTAGATGTCAGTGAAACTGTTGGGAAGACAATGTTGGAGAAACGTGAACATTTTATTTGTACTGAAATATCTGCAGATTCTGACAGAAATCTGCAACTATCCTTTGAAGCACCGCTCCACATTTTATTTGTAGTGTGAACAAGCAGACAAAAAAAATCGGATTTGATCAAAAAATCGGAATTGAGCATTAAAACCTGCAGTGTGAACGTAGCCTAAGATATGACCAGAATTGAAAGCTAGTGTTTGTTTGCTGTTCGCCTGCTGGTACCTGTTGGTCTTTGCTCCTTTGTCCCCTGCTTCCATCTTCGCCCTGCAAAGATGAGCCCCCAATTGGCCAGCAACTTCTCCTCTGGTAAAGTGAGAGAAGAGGAATTATTGCCACAGCAAGGGCACATGAAGATATACCATATGCAAAGTTTGTACTTCAGTTTTGTTGTGTCATATCTTCAGTATATGTGGTTTAATAAAATTGGTTGATCAAAATTTCGATTGGAAAATTTTTTTTTTTACCTTGTTAATTGCTCCTCTCAACATGGTGCTCTTGCGGGTTGCCCGCTTCAGCCTCTCACTTGTGGTGGGAAAGGTAGCTAGTCCCATGCTCCTCCTGTAGCGGTTGCCTCTGGTCCCAAGACTGCCCCACCGAGGTTCCTTAGACCTGGGCCCACATGTTTTTCTTGCTACTTCAGGCTGCCGATCTTGGTGGTCTTGGTGATTTTTAACTGCTGTGGTCATGCCCATCCTAGAGTTGGACTTCTTCCTGATTTTGACTTCCCCCTCTGCACCAGACAGACTCTGGGATCCTGTATGGTTTGATTACAGAAGGACATTTAGACTGAGCTAACAATACAAAGGAGGACAAATGTAAAACAGATGCTTCTTGAATTATCAATTATTTTCAAAGGGCAGTCTTACCATAAAGCTCCTGCCTTTGTTTTTTGTTCCAGGCTTTCTGGTTGGCTTCCAGTTTTACAACAGACGATGGACTAGGCCCAATCATGGAGGAGCTTAAAGTGACATCTCTAGAGGGTTGGACTTTGTAATCTTGAACTTCATCAGTATCACAACTGCCTTCCTCTTCTTCATCTTCTAGCAGATTTAGGAAACAATAAAACATATATTCAGTAAAGGCATGAAAAAAAACTTAGCTTATCCAATCCATCTCCCCACGTCATTACCAACCAGTAAAGTTCTTTAACTCACTCCCAATCAATCCACAGACACTTCATTAGCATTAAAGTAAATAGTTTAACGGTTCATAGGAAAGATATATGAACTGCTTTGCTTCAGTGGTATTTCCTGGTGTGAACCCACATGCTACTGAGAATGTGTGTGCTAGGGAGAGTATGAGGGAGTTTTTATGTTTGTCACTGCAGTTTTTTTTCTTTGCAGCGGCTCTTTGACCTGGTATGTGGGTCTCCAGGGGTGTGCAAAACTCTCACAGCCAGGTGTCTATAGTTGTGTGTCTGTGTCCAGCCCAGACCAGCCAACAGAGCTGACCACTGAGCTGTTGAATGTAAATGCACATCTCTGCCAAGACATACATCCCAATCTTTCTTCACTCGCCCATCAAAATGGATTGGTTTTCAATTTTTTTTTTTTTAGAAATTAGCAAAAGGCAATATAGATTTAAAGGAGCTTTTGGATCATAGACTGACTCAGTACATTAGCTGTACTTGTCAGATATGCATTTTTATTTTATTTGTAGAAATTTGTAGAAATGTTTCAAAAAATCCCTGTCATATTTTCATAGCTAGCTATTTAGATATCTAAAGGTAACTTTCAATTTTGGTATTCAATTTTATCTATATAGCAAAAATTCACAATTGGCGGTGCCTTAAGGCATTTTATATTGTAGATAAAGACCCTGTGATATTAGACAGAAACCCCAACAATCATGAGCAAGCACTTGGTGACAGTAGGAAGGAAAAGCTCCCTTTTAACAGGAAGAACTCTCTAACAGAACCACCCTAAGGGAGGGGAAGCCATCCACCGCAACCGGTTGGGGGGTGACGGCAAAGAGAAGCGAGCAGTGAGAGAAAGACAGGACAAAAGACACACTATGGGAGAAAGAGCCAGAGTTGAATAATTATGAATGATTAAATATAGCAGTGGTGTATAAACACAGAGAGAGCAAAAAGAGATGAGTGAAGAAGAAATGCTCAGTGTGCCCAGCAACCTGGGTCTACTGCAGCCTATGTTTTAGGGATGTTTCAGGGTCACCCGATTCAACCCTAACTATCAGCTTCATCAAAACAGAAAGTTTTAATCCTAATCTTAAAAGTAGAGTGTTTGTCTCCTTAATCATTAACTTGACTTAACTACGTCTCCAGGCTCAGCATTTACTGTCCCACCTTGATCAGAGGAGTCGCTCTCTGCAGGCGAGCTTTCTTCCTCCTCCATTGCTTCGTGCCTTTGGCCACGGTGAACCTTTGTTCTGTGCTGGCTCAGGGTGGTCGATCCCTTTTTACGTCCACAACGCACCAGTCCGGTCCAGCTCTCTTGGTGGACACTGTCCCCACTGGCTGCTGAAAAAGTTTAAGAAATAAATCACTGCTTAACTCTAAGGGTAACTGCTGATGGGGGGAAAAACAACAATACTCTGCACAGTAAAACTAAAAACAGGAGGAACAAGCACAATCAGTGCAATGATTGCCACTATCTACCTGTATCGCTTTGTCCCCCAGACTCTCGCCTGGAGTCTGCTTTGCTTGTGCCCTGGCTTCTGTGTCCATGCTTAAGGTTGGAGCTGCAGAGTGAAATTTCCTTGTCCCTCGAGCCTGTCCCTGAGAGATTCTTTTTAACCTGGGCCTTTTGCTTGAGCTGAACCACATCTCCAGCCAGCTTGGAGTTGAGCATGCTGTGAAGACTGCTTTTTCTGCAGCTCTGTGCTTTTACCTGCTGCAACAGAAAGACAGATGAGACTGGTGAAAACCAGTTACACTCCTTACAGAAGCCACAAAAGCATCACAATGACATCATCATGACATCATCATCTCCTCTGACATTGTGAAGAGAGCCCTTGTTTTCTCAAGAATAGAGAATTAAAAAAGCAATTGGAGAAGCTCTAACAAGACAGACATTTATATGGAGAGCAGAGGATCAGGATGAACTCCTGAGGGTAGCGCCTAATTAGAAATGGGATGCAACAAAGGGATATATCAAATGCAACGAAACAAAGAGCGGCTTCTTTTATTTCTGGCTATGTGTGGGACAGAAGGGAGTAGGACAAGGGGACCCTGACCTGTGTGCTGCTGAGTCGCTCAAAGCCTCGACTGGACAGCCTCTTCTTCCTTCGCTGGCTTTCTCCGCCCCCTCCCAGGTCGTCAGGCAAACCAAGCCCTGCCCCCATTGATCTGCAAGGGGAAAAAAAAGAAGGGAGTTGAGTCACCTCTCTCTGGGATCTGGTAACTTTCCCTTTTCTGTCAAGTGAGCCGAATGACAAAAAGGACAAGAAGAGTCCAGTGTCTGAGACACCCACTTGAAAATTAATCTCTAACAAGAAAACTGGGATTGTTTGAGGGCAATTTGGTGCTTCTTCTAGGGAGAATGTTTGTCCCCTGTAAAGCACTACTGCACAGCTTTGAAGGATACCGTGAATGGTTAGAAGGCACTGGAATTTGAATGTGGTCATATTGTATTCAGTGAGTATCATGCCTCTCTGGTTGCTTTTTCATATCACTGTGGCACACACTTTCCCCTATGCTGAGCAGCATCACAGGCCAACCACTCCAAATGCCCTTGAATTTCCCCCTGGAAGACTGCCCGTAGACCACACCGAAATGAGCCAGACCATGCTCAAACAAAAGATTAACTTCCTCTCTCCTAGCATGCATACAACCTCGGAAACCATTCCATTCCAATGACTAAATCTGACGTAGATAAGTAAAATACTGCGCATTTGTTCTGCTTCCATATTGGTGCAGAAACTGTTTTTAAAGTAAAGAACCATGTGCTGGGTTTTTTTTGCATGTTTGTTTTGATGTCATTTATCAGCAGCATGCGAATTCACAGTGCCCATGAAGGTGCTGATTGTGTGTAAATCTCATAATTCCAGCATGCACCTGCAAGACTCAAGAAGAATGAAAGCAATTGTCAGGCAGTGGGACTCTCTGCCCACTGACTGACAGGAGAGTGACAGAGGTGCCAGTGGAGTGTGAGTTGTCCCCGTGAGGCAGATCCCACCACGGCTTGCTTTCCGCTGCTGACAAACACAATGTGACAGAGTCCCTCCCATTTATGGTGGAGGGGGCTGGTGGAGCTGAGTGTACAGTGACTAATTAAACAGAATTGATTATCAGGGTTTGCTGGCAAGCAGGAGTTCTCTCTAGCATACAACCCCGTCCAACCCCAAATCAAAGCGACACCACAAAGGACCCCAATGCTCTACCCACAGGAATAACATAAGCGTGCACAGAAACAAACAATGCCTGCTTCAGTGCTCATAAGCACACTGCTGCATCCATCTCTAACTAAACAGATGCATAAAATTTGCAAGTTGGAAGGCTTGATCACGAGGCCTGAATGTATCTCCCACTCAAACACTACCACACACACGCACCCCCGGTGGTTAAAGCAAAGTAGGGAAAAAGATACTGAAAGGCTGGGTGGGCTATCCACTGACCCACTGACCCACTAACCCCCATCAGCACAAAAGCATCAGCGTTTTGTAGCGGCATGACTGGCAGGTGCAGGACAGCGCTTTTATAGAACCCTGCCACATAACGCAACATGGGGCTAAACAGTCCTCAGTCTGCTTGCTTGTTTCTCATTCACAAGTATCACGTCATTCTCTTTTGGGTTGTGCACACATCACAAACAAAAGGGTGTACTCCCTGGGAGCTTTTAAGAAAAATAAAGTGTCTTGGCTGTGATTGAATTTAAAGTACAACAAAAAGACAGACTTCAGTTTACTCTTCTGTGAGACTGTAACCCCATATCTGCTCCCACTTTCCCTCCACTGCACTTCACTTGAGGGCCCAGGCCTTATATTTGGGTGTCATTGTCACTCAGCATTAGCATCTGATCAGCACGGGCCCTAGTGAGGGGGGTGCAAGAGGATACGGGTGGAAGAAGAGTGGCAAGTGACATTGCAAAGGGGCAGCTGTGGACAGTTGTCCAGAAACTGAAGTGAGAAAAGAAGGATTAAGATGGACAGAGAGGGAATGCTGCGAGGTAATATTTAGTGCCCAAAGGCATTCTGAGCCTAGATGCCGGGGATAACTGAAGCCTGAGAGTAAACCTTTTACCAACCCCTCCAACACAACTTCCAAACAGGAAAGGCATCCCTATTTTTACAATGTTGATTTAAAAAAACATTCTCCTGCTCGTTTCTGCTAATTTTTCCTCTTTCGTCATATTCCTCAAACACATACACGGACAAACATATACATGGACTCAAAAAGTCAGCTTAACTCTTATTGCCTTGCGAATCAGACGTGCACAATTCAGCCCGGTAAAGTTGAATGTTTTTATTTATATATATATTAACCCTGAATGAGTATTCTGTAGGACACAGCTGACACAGACTGCCCCGTTACGCAATTAATAACACCAATGTTGATTAGAGTAGAAGAGGTTTGATTCGACTTCCTAGAATAGTTCAGCGGTTCTCCTGTTTCCTGCTTATGCCAATGAGAGGCAGCGCCTGTATGGCAGTGATACAGAGGGGCTTATCATGCATGACTGGACTACAGCCAGCTAGCGGAGATGGGCTAACTGATACTCACTTGACTTTTCTTTGGCCCTCGGATGAGGACACTGGACCTGTGGTGAGGGTGGGTTTCCGCTTCCTCGGCCGCCCCGGTCCTCGCCGTGCTGGGCTGCGAGGTGTTTCTTCCTTCCTGCTGGCACATGCAGATGTAAACACACATGCAGCCGGTCGAGCTTTAAGACGCTACCTATATCTAAACTCTGAAGGTTCTAAAGCACTAAAAGAAATCCATTTTGAAACTATAAGTGAATGAAATACGTTTATGTTTTTACTACTTTGGAATGGACCGATTGGGAATCGGCACAGGTAAAGGAGGACCGCGCCATACTCACTGATGATCATGCTTCCTCTGAAGTTTGGCAAGCTCCTTCTGCTTCTCTTTATAACGACGTTGTAACTCAGCCAATTTCACACGCATTGCAAGCTCAGGACCATCCATTGTTTCCATGCTAACTTTGGCTGGGCACACCTGAACAACACGCATAATTAGTGGTTATGTAACATGTAACAAAAGCAATCAAGGAACATTTTAAGTACAACTTCATTAGTTACTATTTGTTTGAAACATCGTTAGAATTCTGGGAACATTTTGAAGCGTCAAGAAGGGCACACTTTTATAGCCTTACTGGTTCATTGCGAGGTGTCCAGGTGCATTTCCTTCGTAAATTGAGGATCCTGCGGGCTGGAAATTGTCGCTCAGAACTCGCGCTGCTGCTTTCCTCGGAGCCCAGCTCCAGCGCACGGGCCGTGGCCAGGGTAGCAAGGCTTTGGAGGTCAAACATGAGCAGTTCCTCCTCTGTTTACAGAAGGGGGGGGGGGGGGGGGGGGGAAGGGTTCATATTGCATCTATACATTTTCGATTCAGATGCCACAGTGGACAGAGCTTATTTACTTAACATTTGTGAAAGGAAACTCATGTCAAAGTGAGAGAGAAAGATGGGTCTTTTTGTTTTTGTTTTGTTTTCTGCAGAAATTTGAGCAGATTAGGACAGTATGAGAAATCAGCAGCATATCTTTTCAGAGGTCACATTATTTTGGACTCACCATATGCTGATATCTCACAGACCATCTGGACTGAGCTTTTCCTATGTAGCCTATCTGCTTATGACACTGAGTAGTCTATCTGCCATTAATGGTCTGAGCCACAAGCTGAATAGCAGATTGTAGCCTAGTCACAAGGAAAATGACATTTTGTTTGTAAGAGTAACACAGTCTTACATCTTAACATGAATAAATAAAAATATACTGAATCGTCTTACTAACCATAGTTGTGACTCTAAATCGACATTTGCTACTTGCCTGAGCTGTCAACAATATCGCATATCGAAGACATCACTGACTCTGGAATCAGATGATACCCTTTTTAAAGAACCATCTTTTGGGAGCAGTTAAATGCATTAGGATGCTGTGGTAAACACAAAACATCCTTTTGCATGAATAAAAAAAAACAAAAACGCATGGTACTTTGAAAAACAAGGAAGCTTTTAAAGCCACTTTAAAACAATGGGGTCTAATTAGCCAGGCAATGCTCCAGGGTGCTGAAAACAAAGACTGCTTTTGTGATTACACACCAACTTTCAGTATGAAGTGTTATGTTAGTGAGAGAATGAAACAAACTGGTGTCTCTCCTTTAAGTTTAACTCTGTGTATTTGCAGTTGTGCGTGTTTGGGTGCGCGCGCATGAGTGTATCAAACAGCTGCAGGATGGAGAGACACAGACGGTTCCCTGAGGAGAGCTCGAAGGGAGCGTGAGTGAGAGAGGAAGGTGTACACCCTTCACTAGTAGTTCAGCCCTGTCCTCCTGCTTTTTCTCCCTCTCCTGAGGCCCTGCATCATTAGAACAGCCTTTTAGGAAATAAAAGTGGCTTTAACATGCCAAAGAAGAGCAACGGCAAGCAAGCATGTAGACAGCCTCTCTGGGGATGTGTTAGAATTCACAAGAGGCTCATGAGACCGGCAGGAAGAGAGGACTATCTGGGAGGGAGCACAGAGCGATGAGGCTAGGCCTGAGGGGGAGTGGGAGTTTGTCTCAATGGACATAGAGGAAAAGGAGAGTAAACTATGAGAGAAGTGCATTCTGTTGATGTGAGTGTTGCTGTGTGAATGTGAATGTGTTAGAGTCATGGAGGAGCCACTGTTTCTCACCCTGGCTTTTTCCACAAGTGCGCTTTTGCTGCTGCAGCTCCAGATCCGCTAGTTCACTCAGAAGCTCGATACCCTGGTGTGGGTTGCATTGCGATGGGGCAACTGATGGTGTACTATATGAGAACAAGGGAAATGGAGGCACATCTGTACAGAACGCAGCAGCAATCAGCAGCTCCAGACTCCAGTAGCAGGGCACAACAGGTTTTGGGGCCACAGCAAAAGATTCCTCGCTTGGGCTAGGGGCAGAAGCTGAGGCCGGGGAAAGACACACAGAATCCACTGAGGCATCATTAGAGGTCATCTTGTTGTCGTGCTTCTGCTCACTGTCCTCTGCGCACTCATTAGGCGGGGACTGTGACTCAGGAGAAGCAGGATCAAGCTCGATGATGGTGGGCAGCTCTGGCTCTTGCTCTCCAGGCATGCTGACCTTTTGAGCATACTCCACCTGAATCTCCCCACCCGTCATCTCATCATCCTCCTCTTCTTCCAAGGTAATGACAGCGTCTTGCCTGTCAGGTTCTTCTGTTGAAATGGAGACTGGGCAGGAAGGAGCCTCACACACAGTACTCTCAACAGGTGGACAAACCAGCACCTCTCCTGCAGTTTGTCCCTGCTCCTCTGGTTGCTCCTCCTCTCTGTGGACATAGTTAGCTTCTGTCACGGCTGTTATTTCCACCTCATCCCTCTGCTCCAGAACTCCATCAACCACTCTGTTTTCCTCTTCATGCGCCACTTCCTTGAGTGGGAGTGGCTCTGGAAGGGGTCTGACTACCACTTGACAGTCTAACTCCTCCCCTAGGCTGGCCAGAGACTGGGGAGCATGCTCAGCAGGCTCCACTTGGACTGCGTCCAGGTCAGCTGGCTCAGCCAGCTGAACACCCTGAGGTGACGGTCCGCTCCTGTAGTCCATCGCAATAGCAGGGTATGTGTATCCAGGAGGCAAGTCTATAGATGAAAAGAATATTTATTAATTTAATATTTAACAATTGTCTATTTATTCCAAAAATTCTGATAAACCATCCTCCCAAAAAAACCCACATATTATGATTCCTTAATAGAAAGCACTGTTTTTGTGATGCGGATGTGTTACAGATTACCAATCATACCCATGATAAACGAAACTCTCTTGCTAACTAGGTTCCATGGAGTGAAAAAGCAGGGCAAGGAAATGAAAAAGCACTTTCCCTTGATCCCCCAACCTTAGGAAGTTACCACAAGTAACTGTGTGTGTGCGTGTTATTTAAAGTGGACAAGACCTTTAGTTTATCAGAGAAACTGATACAATTCCTCTGGCTTGCGGGAGCCGTTAGCCAGACATTAATAATGATGAAGATAGTGTCAGGCGTGTGGGGGTGGAGGAGATGTAAAGGCCGCTACTAAGGTATTTCTCAATCATTACCAAGGTAACAGTTCTGGAAAGTCCCAGCACAGCCGGCAGCCATTTTCTTCACCGTTTATTCAATCAGAGGCTTTGCCAAAAGAGCTACCCACACATATTACCGCAACACCAGCAGAAAAAAATGGGGTCACTGAACAGTGACAACTCCAGTTATAAATCGGTATGATGCACAAGATTTGACTATATGTTAGAACAGTTTTCTGTTCTCTTTCTGGTTTTCTACATGACTCTGTTATTATACCTGATTAGTGTGAGTATGTTATCTCACAAGCGCTAATTTGATGATTATTGTTTGTACAAAAACCACTGTGCACACTGCTTCAAAGACAGTTTGAAAACTTTTACGCACAGTTTTTGCATTTTTTTTCTAGACACTTCTTTGCACTTACCAGGCTCCAGAGACCCTGGGTATTCCTGTGGAGGCTGCCCCTCTCCCGTCTTGTCTTCGGATTCAGGAGCCTTTAACATTTGAGGTGGAGCAGGGCTAATGGCAGGTGAATGAGGTACTGCTGCAACAGGGCTAGGAGCGGGGCAGGGTGTTGAAGGAGTGCTTTTGGGATGTTGTCGCAGCGAAGGGGACTGACAACAAGGGGACAGGTGAGTGGTGCAGGTCCCAGGGGGTGAGGTGTTTCTCTGCGGTGGGTTGTAAGAGTAAGCTTTGGCAGGTTTAGATGTTCTTGGCTCTGAAATGAGTTCTTCCAGTTCAACTGAGGGCTCGTCTGCTCTCTTCTGTATCTGTGGCATTAATACAAAATTATTGCATATCTAAATTTAGTGAACAAGTGATTTTATGCATTAACCAAATAGTACATTTATTGCAATCTGGTTGACAGCCAATGCTACTTGCTTTTCTGTATTCGGGAATACACTTTTTTTTCCCCTGTAGGAAAGTTGGCATATCCTTCAAAGAATATTATGCAAATTGAAAATAGACTCAAAAGTCACGGGATCCATGACTCGCTTACGCTTCGCTGTATTGCCTGCACTTTTGCATGTATTAATCTCCCTTGCGTATTTTGACTCTGCAATCACCTGTGCATTGTGAGCGGGTTGGTGCTGCATGTTCATGGCATGTGCAGCTCTGTGCTGCTGTGGCTGCTGCTGCTGCTGCTGCTGAGGTTGAGACTGCAGTTGTGATTGCTGCGACTGGTGACTCTGATGCTGATGCTGAAGCTGTTGATGCTGCTGGAGAGCGTACAGCTCCTGTTGCCGTAGAAACTGGGATCGGGAGTACACAGCAGGATGTTGCATGTGGGAGGGTGGGCCCCGGGCGCCGTACACAGGGGGCCACAGCCCTGGCTGCTCCATCACATCTAATGAGAAAAAAAAAAAAAGGAGAAATGTGATGGAGGGGGCTACCTTAGAACAAAAACACATGCATACACGTACACACACACACACTCTACATCACTTTTCTTTGGGCTCATACGCATTGACAGTAGGCACGACTCACTAGAATACATTAGCAAACAGAGAACAGTTGTGTTCTCCATATTTATCATTATGTGCCTCCCACACAACTATTTCAAAACACTGAAACCATTATGGATCATTTAAAGAATCATTGTATTCACATTTATAGCAACAACATGTATCCTTTAAGGAAAAAAAGATTTTTGACTTCACAGAACAACATCTCCCCAGGCAGAAACAATCCCACACTCTCCTCCGCTCTGAACAAAAAGCTGTCTCTTAAGAACTGCTTTGAGAATTTTGGAATGCTGGAAAAAGACGTTATGAAAATGATGAAATGTGAACAGAATATAATGGTCATAGGTTGATTAGAGGTCAAAATGCTGTGCTGGAAATGCATGTTTTTCTCGTCAGAGCATTCGTCTTGGCCTTTATGCCAAAAAGTCCCACCTTCCCGGCCAAACCACAGTAGGGGTTCTGCAAAAGGGCCCAGCAGTAAGCCTGGTTCCCATGTGTGTGGGTGTACAACCTGTCTCATTATGTGGATTTAAGGACACGCACAACTCCATATGGGTGATCTACAATGACAGAGGTGCCTTTTGGAAAGTACTAAGACCACACTATATAGAACTACATAATGAGCGTCTTCATAATATCTGTATTAGCACTGTGCTACACACTCCACATTAGCGGTTTTATTATCCAAATGAATTTGATCTTTCAGCTCCTTTTGCAAGACACACTAAGAATTTCGCCACATAAAATCGGATATGAAAATATTTCCTGTGGGAAAGTTTCTGTGGATGCACTTCCCTTCTCAGCTGAAACTCCTGTGGCGCGCAGAAGGAAACATATCGTCAAAGACTGGGAGCCAATTAAATTTCACAGTCTGTTCACTGAATACGCATCTACAATGACTCTGGTGAAGTGATTTTCACCTCATTCACTTCCTCTTCCTCTGCTGTGGTATTGTAGGGGCAAAATAGCTTTGTATGAGCATCCTGAACTACTGAGAGTGCCACTGTTGCCAGGCCAAGCAGTTGGCATGTAGCAATTATCATAAGATTGCAAACTTATCTTAGCCCAAAGTAATATTAACAGTGAAATAACTCGTTTTAGTTTCACAGAACATAAGCTAAATTTGGTGCATTTCTGCTGCTTGTGTTGTATTTATTTGGATTCCCATTAGCATCGGCCTTAGCCCTTAGCTTCTCTTCCTGTCAGTCCTCATTCATCCATACACACACAGTTAACAATCACAAAAACATAAGCATAATAACAAACAAGCTTTTCTTATTTTTACTCTTTGTATACAGATACTGTACCAGTGGAGTTTGCTGTGCTTTGTAGATCGATTAGATTAACATATAAAATGCCATGGCTTACCCAGGTGATGGGTCGCAGGATGGGTGGGAGGCTCGGAGGGCAAGACCACCAGTTGGGCAGAGGGGTCTTGAGGCAGAGGCAGGACTGGCTGCAGAGGGCCTGGCATGGCTGCAGAGAAAGCTGGTGGCAGATTCTGGTGTAGGGTTGTATGACCTATACCTGCTTTATAAAGAAATTAAATTACAGAATTCCATATAAACAAAAGAACTTTAAATATATGTATCAGCTGATCAAATCAATTCTAAACGTCTTTGTTTTGGCCTTTTTTTCAATAAACAAAAAAAAGCTGGACTATATGTCTTTATAACACATGAATAAATATAAACATAACCATAACAATAAAATCCTGCCATCAGAAAGCGTCTTACCATAAGAATGTCCCGTCATCCAGAGAGATGGGCTTCCAGTTCTTGGCATCCAATGATGGTGAGCAGAATGTGCAGCAGGATCTCCCAACTGGCCAGACTGGAGGGACGTCCCGCCCGGGACCATGAGATGAGAGGCAAGGTCTCCGTGACAGCTGCTGGAAGGGTGGATCCTTGCAAATTCCACCCTCTCTTTGTTATCCCTGACATCAGAATGACATAAAGATAAAGAAATACAAATTAGAATGTTTCTGTAAAGATTTTAATTTATTAAGTATTGAACAACACCTTTAAAAATACATACCTGATATATGCATCCCTCTCCCTGTCCAAGCAAGTGAGACCTATTTGTTCCTCACTCAGCCTCTTCCTGTCTTCCTCAGTGGTGGGATCTGACAGATACATGGAGCGGGGCTGCCCTGTGAGGCAAACATCAACTTTCACCATTGTGGATCACAGTGAGAACAAAATCCCAAGTCTCTCGCCACTTGTCAGAACCGTGCCGCAAGTTGCAAATGAATACATTTTGAGTATTAAATGCTTTTGTATTGGCAGAATTCATGCTAAAACCATATAGTGCACAGTATTGACATATTACTGTCTTATTTGGAAAGAAAAATAACTTGCTTCATAATATAATAACACATTCAGATATTTATGAAATAAAATTGAAACTTGATGTAGGTCAATTTTGTCCAAAGTTGTTTTGTTTTTTTAATATTGTATTTTTTTGTATATCTATTTATTTCCATTTATATACTGTTGTTCTCAGAGCGAGGCTTAGAAATCTTATATTAATTACTTTTTATCTTGGCAACTCTAAATGGACTCAGACTTGACATCTGTAAACATCATGGTTGATGCCTGTTTGACTCACTAATGTTTGATTAAGGGCAACTAGAAAGTTAAAGAGGGGAAAACCAAGTTAAAATCAGCAAGGCATTGTTTGGGACTGCTGCAGAGGAAATTTATATTTAAACCCATAAGTATTAAACTCCATTCATAGAATTAGCTATGCCTATATTATCCTGTAATGGATCATGGGGACTGGAGCGTATACCTGATGGCAATGAGTGTGAGAATTATACCATTCTGGATTTTTACTGCATTCAGCAAAGGGTATCACCACAAAATCAATATTTTTCTGGCTTTTTATCCGCTTAAAAATGTGCTTTTTCCTGTTTGTTTATTTTCTATATGGCTGTTTCTCTGTTTGCAGCGATATTGTTGGCAAGTTACAGATAAAGAAATATAAGGCCTTCTCACAAGCCAGTGACCTGGATTGCTTACCTTTCACAGACGGATGGACCCTGCCCTGTCGGCTGTTCGGATGATTTTCAGCTGAACGACAAGGTGGTTCCCTCTGTCTGGCCACCGCCACCGCTATTCCTACTGGCGGCTGCCGCACCTCACTTTCACCATGACCTGGCTCCCCCATTTCCCTGCTCCGCCCGTTATAATCAGGACGCTCACTGTCATTAGCCGTACCCTTCCTGGAAGGCAGAGTCTGTTTGTTGCCCTGCAGGGCACAGCTCCCCCCAGATGGACCTGATTTGAGATTTCCTAACCCCCCAAATGGATTCTTTTGGGAGACGAGCAGTGGTTGTTGCTGGTTGCTGTACTTTAGTAAGCTTTTCATTGCACTGCTCTCTCCCTGAGTTGGACCCTGGGGATCAGGTTGCTGCTGTGGTTGCTGCTGTTGCTGGCTGAGGGGAGGTGCGGTGGGGGGCTGTGGAGGAGGGAGGCTTATTCCCGGCTGCTGCTGCTGCTGTTGTTGTTGCTGCTGCTGCTGCTGTTGTTGTTGTTGCTGCTGCTGCTGCTGTTGTTGCTGCTGCTGCTGCTGAGAGTGTTGCCCACCAGTGCTCCCCAACTCCATATATGACTTCCTCTGCTCCTCCTCAGGTTGCGACATGTGGTGAGGAGGCCTCATATTCCAGGGTGGCACTGGGGGCTGCTGGTGGTGGTGCTGCTGCCCACTGCTGTTGCTGTAACCATAAGGAGACATGTCCATCTTTCTTTTAAGCTCCTGACTATTCCCCTGGTTCAACTCAGTGGGTGTCTCTGGGCCAGGTCGGCCATGCTGCTGGTGGCGAATCCTGGCTACCTTTTGGCCGTCTCTCTGTAAAGAGCAGCTACCTCCGGGACCACTGTGTTGTGTTCCACTGTGCTGCCCCATGTTTTTACTTCCAAGTGGGGAAGAGTTTGGCGGGGGTCCGGGATGGGAACAGTCTCGATAAGGAGAAGTGTTTACAGAATGAGGGACCGAGTGCCCTGCCTTGGGTCCCTGGGGCAGCGAGGGTCTGAACACATCCATTTCCACACCACTGTTGATACACTCAGCACTCCGCGATCGCACTACTTGATGCTGCTGTTGAGAATGTGGTGGTTGTTGCTGGGGAGGTGGAGGAAGCTGTGAGGACTGAAGGTGTTGATGGTGGGATTGCATCCAGTCTGGAGCCTTCTCTGTCTTTCTGTATGGGTGCTGCTGCTGCTGCTGTTGTTGCTGTTGTTGTTTTCTGTGCCAATTACTGTGGTGCCCACCGCCACCATTCTTTTCGATTGTCTTGTCCTTGGCATTGCTGCCTCCTCCTCCACTACCCACACCCTGGCAGTCAGGGTTATTAAGCTGGAATGGCCCATTAGATTTATCGCCTACGTCTGCCACAGATGGCACAAATGTAGGCCCTGTGACTTTAGGTTCTCGCCCCACATTGACTGGCCCCCTCTCGTGCGAGGCAGGGTTGGCTAGAGGAGCAGGTGGCGGTGGGCAGAAAAACTCTGGATGGTGGTGTGTGTGGTGGGAATGATGTGGGTGGCTGGGGTGGAGCTGAAGACAGTGGAAGCCCCCTGGATGGGGATGTGTATGGGGGTGAGCATGAGGATGTGGATGGGCCCCTCCAGTAGCAGAACTCATATGTAAGGGTGGGGGTACAGAGTAGGGCAGAGAGTGGTGAAGTGGTGCCTGACCCCTTTCCAAACAGTCTGAAGGTTGTTCACTGATCCTCATTTCCCCACTTACCCCCTCTTTGGTGCAGCGGCCACTGCCACTAGTCCCCAAATGTCTGTTCTGGCTGCTCCCCCCACCACCCATAACCCGAAGGGTTGTGTCCTCACCGCCACAGCTGGACATGGACACCTTAGCCCCTGCTCCAGTTCCTGGATCTCCATTTTGCATCTTGCTATTGTGCAAACAGGCACTGAGGGGCTTGCTCATACTTTGAGGGTGCTCTTTACTGTACATCGTGAGCGACGCCTTATGCCTCTCCAGGGCCCGGCTGTTTACCTCCTCCAGGGGCAGCGGGTGCTGAGGATAGTGCGGGTGCTGCTGATGAGTGTGAGAATGGTGGTGGTGTGTTGGCTGGGGTGGCTGGTGAGCGTGGTGCTGCTGCTGTTGTTGCTGCTGCTGCTGTCTTTCCTTAGCCTCTTGTTTACCACTGGATCTCTCCTTGTCCTTGACATTTACCACTCCTCTTTCCACAGACCCCTCTTTAAGACCCTTATGTATGCCTGTGCCTACCCCTTGATCTCTGTCTCTGCTGCAGGACCCCTGAGTGTGTCCTGAACCTGCCCGAGACATTGGTGGCAGACTATGATTGGCTGAGATGAGAGGTGGCTGGGATGGGAGACCTCGAAGGTAGAAGTTCTCTATAAAATAGAAAAAAGAAGACAAATTAGTCACGGAAAGAAAAAAAAAGCATGCTCTCAGTATTGCACAGACAACAGCACCAGACTATACCGCTTCCATTTGAATTCATATTATTTCCGTGTGATAAAATTTTAATAGTCTCACGTCCCACCTTTTTGTGTGTCATAGAAACGGTGTTGCCCATAGAGAACTCCACTGTTGGCATGGTGATCCAAGTGGCTCATAGGAAGGAACGTGTGGGCCAGACTCCCTGAGAATCGAGGATACCCTGGACCTGCTAAGATATCAGAGAGGGAGAGAGTTGATAAGAAAGGATAACAACCACAGAGATGCAGTTATCCAGTGTAATCCTTCAGGTCCAATGCAGCTGGTGGTGTTCATACGCAAATAAGTGCTGGCTGTGCCTCACATGTTTGCCTTTCCTGCTGGAGTTTAGAATGAAAACAATAACAGACAAGCCTGGGGATTTCTGTAATATATGAAATTTGTCTTTGAAACATATGGTGCTTTCTTTAACTCACTCTTAGAAGTGGCAGCCGCACCTTGAACCATCTGAATGGGGTGATAAGGATGGATTTGAAGCTTGTGTTTGCAATGAACAGAGAGCTGGGCGGCTAACCTTTACTGACCTACATCAGAGGTAAGAGGTCATCGGGATGTTGGGCCTGTAAGCTAGTACACCTGGGCTTATTACACCAAGCCCATCTGGAGGACGTTTACGCCACAACCAAACAAAAAGCTCATTTTGCAACGGGACACTGGAAAACACAAAGGACTTTGAGTGTAGAGGAGAGAAAAGATGGACTGAGATGAAAGCCCATCGCAATATCAATACAAAAAAAAAAAAAAAAGCATCTCTATGACAACCCACTTTCACTGCATTTGAGTAACTATAGCATCTAAACACATCAATGTGAATTAAATTAGCCTATCTATGCTACCGTGTAATTAATCATTTCACCCAACCAACGGAATAAAATCGAGGTACTGTAAAGGACACACAAAAAATGTCCAATAATGCGATGATGTTGCTTAGTGACAGCAGCGCTATAGCGTAATTTTAGTTTAATACTTTAAAAAAGCATGATTAAATCCAAGTCATCAGTCTACATACAAGTTAAAGAAATAACTAAGGAAAATAAAAAGACTATATATATATTTATATACACACACACACACCGTCACATGAGTGAACCACTTTTGTTGAAATGGAAAACCAAAAAAGACAGAGACACACTTTTTTGTTTCTTTTTTAATTCATAGGACAGACAGGTCTATCAGCCCACTGTCATGAAGTAAAATTTAAGTGATTAATTTCTCTTCAGCTCAACTATTAGACCCATCTGTCGCTGTAGCTTTACTTTCCAGTGCAGCTCATGGATGGCGTAAAAAGGATACGGGCCGAAAGAGAGGAAAAGATTTTCGGAAAACGTGCGACCTGATCCCAGAAAGCGCAGATGCACTTTATTCGGCCATGTGTTTTTGTACACACATGGTTTTTACAGCAGCTATGAGTGTTGAATGTCTCACTTTCTGCCGGTGGAACAATGGGGCCCGGTCCCAGCTCTGGGGAGGGAGGAGTGTTGTGGTGGGCTTAATGACCTCTTCTCAGTGCGGCCTCTGCATCCTCCCATCTTAATTAATGAAATACACAGAGGAGGCAAACAGCCCTGCAATAACACAGGAGGTGCTGCTTTCTGAGGAGGGCAAAGGGGTGATAATTACATACCCTCACTTTTCCCTTTTCCCGTTTTTCACCTATGTTTCTACCTTGTTTTTTTTCCCTTCCCATCCCCCCTCTTTTGTCTCTGTCTCTTCCTTTGCTGTCATGATTAATAAGAACGCAAAATTATGCCAATTCATTTACAGCTTGGGGGGGGGGGAGCTTTGTTTAAGCAAGTCATTTTTTCCTTTGATTTCAGGAGAGGGAAAAGCAGAGAGCTGTTTGCCAGTCTTTATCCAAGCTGGGAGAGGGTCTTTTTTTTTTTTTTTCTGCGGCAGCATGTTGTTTGTGAGCGTGACGATTGATGGCGTAATCCCTTTTCACAGTGTGGTCTGGCTGTGCCCGATAATGCCAGCCTGCTCAGTTTCAGCATGCTCTCCACTGGGGCAGCAAGAGGGGGACTGCTGGGCACGGCGGAGCTCATTCAGCCATTAATCTGGCCAGGACAAGGGAAGCTGCTACTTCTGCTGCCGCTGCCGATGCTGCTGCAGGCGACGTGAGCAGGGTCTTAGTGCAGTCTGCTGACTGCACAGCAACCTCGCTCTCCTTCGCTCCCTCCGCACACTCACACATAAACACGCCAGCATCAGCAAGTGAATGGCAGAGGGGAGTTCACAGCGCATGCCCTCCTTTCCACCGGCAGAGCAGGGGTGAGAGGCAGAACAAACAGAGCTGCATCCCAAGGAGGGATTTCTAGAAGTTCTGAAGGTATTTCTCGCAACATGGTGGGTTGAGAGAAGCAGGCCAACAGGGAGGACAAAGAAGGGGGTTAGATATAGAACAGCACCTAGAGGCAGAGGAGAATTATTCCTGCTGCTTTAGAGGCGGTTTCTCACTAGCACAATACCAGTCCTCTTACACCTTCTCTGAAGACATTCAGTTACTGATAAGGCTTTCACCACTTTTGATAGAAGAAAAAAATAACATAAATGAAAATTCTATTTTCTCCAGGGAGGTGGCTGTAACGCATCAGAGACGAGGAGATAGAAGGACGGAGAGAGAGAGAGCACGCCACAGGAAGACCGAGAGGAGAGGAGGAGCAGCCTGAGCTGCCTGTCAGGTCCGCTAATTGAGAAAAAAGTGACAGAACCATCAAGACACAGAAAGGGAGGAGAAGAGGAGAGGAGACGAGAGATGTTTGGCGGAGGAGGGGCAGTGCTGTGGTGGATCTCTTCAGGTTTGACTAATTGAAAGGAAGGGATGCAGACTGGCACAGGAGAGAGAGAGGGAGAGGGAGAGAGAGAATGAAAGAAGCAGGAGTAAGGAAGAGGAGAGGCGGGGGGTGCAGCTTAAATCCTACAAAAGGAAAAGCAAGCAACTGCTCACAGAAGGAAAGATGGACAACTGAAGATAGGCTTGGAAAGGCGTATCAAACAGAAGTGGATTAGACAGGTGTGTGCAGGCAACTCTGTGTGTGCGTGCACGCGTGTGTTTATATGTGTGGACAAAGATATGAGACTGCGATTATTTTTGGCATAACTTAAGAAGTCATTTGGACCCTGGCCAGCTGGCCTCGGGACTGCGAGGAGTCGGCAGGTTTTCTTTTTATTCTTTACCCACTCCCCACCCTTTTTTCTCCTCTTTTGGTCATTTTTATTTATTTATTTATTTATTTATTTCATTTTTCCACTCAGTCGATTCAGTGGGGTTTATTCAAACAGTCCCAGACATGAAAATAAATCTTTCAAAAGCTCGGTGGGCCTAATTTATTTTAACAGGTGTTGTGAAAACATTTTACATTTACTGAAACATTCACTACACTGCATCTGCCCCTATTTTTGTGTCCCCCCACCGCTGACCCACCCTCCTTCTTGCATCCGTAGCCGTATACTAAGACTCCGTCTCTGTGACAGTGAGCTCACAGCACTGCTCAGCTCAGCAAAGGAAAAAAAACAGACAATTCCTTGTGGTAACATACAATGGCTGCTGCTGTAGCTGGCAAGAAGAGATTCTGAAACAAAAACTTCCTTTAATCTCTGTTAACTCCTCTGACGTCATGAAAGCCACTAATGATTTGGGTCTTGTTGCTGTGACCTTACAGAAATATCCTAGAATTTGTTAGACTGGCTGTACACTTTCCTTTTCCCAAAACAATAAATCTTTAACCAAAAGTCAACAAAAGACTGTTGTGTTAAAAAAGAAAAAAAAAATGCCTTTGCCAAAGTTATCCTTACCGCCAGTGTCATTTAAAGGAGCCTAAACTGACAGGAAAGCACGTCCAGACTACTGCCCATGCCAGGGCAGCTGAAGTTGAGAGACCTTTTTTTCCCTCTTATTTTAGCCAACCTGAGAAACTGAGGTTGAAAGTTTGCGATGGGATATTTTGTTACTTTAGTAGCCAAAGTAGGGGCGTTTCCATGGATATGTTTAGGGTCAATGCATAAGGTTAAAATATTCAAATTTTTGTAACAGCCCGCATAATCAGTAAAAGAAGTGTAATGCTGGTACATCTGGGTGCTGAAACCTTGAAAGAATGCTGCATTTCTGAACATTTTTGCTGTTTTCTCTGGGCTTAATGGAGCAAAAATAATATCCATCTTACATTTTATGTGGCTTTTCTTTATCACCAACTCATTTCAAATGCCCGCAAAACTTATTATATTGAAAAGAGGAATTAATTCTTAATTGACTCACCAAATAGGAGTAATAAAAAATAAATGTGATTAGCCTGCTCCATATAGCCACAGTCCATTGTTTATCCCCACTAAGTGACTAGTTAGCAAGCAAAGGAGATAATTGTTCTCATCTGCTTGTTACGTGCTAGATTTCGGGCTTTTAATCTGCAGAAAAATGTGTCAGAGGAATAGCGGAAACAAAGACGTTCCGCGCAATGACAGGTATATGCCAGAAACGTGCGAATCGTAAAATCGTTTTCGAATACAAATTTGAACTGCTTTGCTTAGATATGCATGCAAGCAGCCACTTTAAAAACAGAGAAAAAGAAGAAGAAGAAAAAAAAATAAAAACACAGCACTTCTTTGAGGTTACAAGCGAAACACTAATGCACCGACACAAGCACAAGTCAATGCCTGCTCTGATGCTGGTGGGGTTCTGCTGACACCCGGAGAGAGAAGGCGAGAGTCTGGGTAATTGTGCCGCTCATTTTGATGACTTGCTTTTTATGCAAAACAGGAAAAAGACAATATGCAATTATCTTGAGGAGGGAACAGCTGAATGTGGTTGATGAACAGTCTGGATTCAATCATGCTCTTAGTGCGTTATATGCAATTAAACTGCAATAGAGATAATGGCCTCCATTGCCAACTGAGTAATAATCCCAGTCATAATCACCTCCATTACTTTTATTAGGCTTGGCATTATCTTCATCACTCTTAATATTATTTTACTTTTCCACAAGAAGAAAGTGTTTGACAATGAAACCTAGAAAGTATAAGATAAAGGAAACACTGATGCTTACAAAATGAGTTTGGAGGGAAATGTCTGAGATTGGGCTGACGCCGGAGCTAATATTTTGGAGAAGTCTAGAGTTTAATCTGGTGTAGCATCTGTCCACTGAGTCAGCGGCCTGGTGCCCGGGGCATCAGAGCAAGGAAGTTGCTGGGAGATATCATATGACTTAACAATCTTCATGACAATACAGCATCTCAGCTGTAATCCACTTAATCATCCCTGGACACATAACATGTAGGTGGGGTGCCGCTGATGAGTGACCACGAATTTCAAAAAAAAAAAAAAAGAGAAAAGAAACACTTCCCACTGGTCTCCCCACCAATAACATCTGGGCTATTCTTAGATAATAAATATATTATAACCGGGGGCTGAAATAACAAGAGTCCATCCAGGATTGTGATTCACCAGGTAATTTTAGGTGGCCATCACAGTGCGTAATTAGCAAGATGTAAATCTGAAGGTGAAGACACAGAAAAGCTGACCTTACGTTAATATATTAATAAGATGATTTGTCTTGTGTTTATCTGTCACCCCAATTAATTCCTGAAACACCCAACTTCATTAATCCCTCAGCTTTATCGTTATCTGACTTCCTGGCTGTATGGAGACAGAATATGAGGTGTTGAAGTTGGTTTGTGAGTGTATGTGCGTGTGTGTCGAGTAAGGGTTTAGTAATTCTGATTGGTGGGAACCTTTTTAAGACTGTGATGGAGACACCGGCTGAAAGCTCTGCAATCACTGCAACTTTTTTTTTTTTTACTGGCACACAGTCGCATGTGCTGCTTCAGAGGGCCCTGAGTGACATTCCTGCTGACATGAATCGAATACCGCAAGATTCTGTGGCTGAACCTTTAACCCTGTGTCTGTATCCAGAAAACCGTGGCACAGTGCTCTATCCCAAACATGCTGGGTGTGGGCCTATTTTAGTGCATAAATAAAAGGGTTGGAGCCCAGACGATTATAAGCCATACTTTGGTGCAAACCTAGCGCGACACAAAAATATACAATATCAGAGTAACAATACACCGTGCAAAGCTGCCTCCAATAATGCCAGGACATAAATATCACCTCATCCAGATGGTGCGGTCAGATGAGGGGCTGTGTGTTTGTGTACATGTGTGATTTGAGGTACCTTCATGCGAATGGGGAAACCAGATTTGCGAGGCGCTCGAGTGGGGTCCGCCACGGAAGGAGGGCGAAGAGGGCGAGGAGGGCGGCCGGGAGGGATGAGACGGGTGGGAAGGAGGGGAACCCAGACTACTGGCCAGAAAGGTCCCCATGAAGGAGGCAGAAGAATTGCCCATCAATCCACTGCCTGCATTCCCACAGGAACAAAAGGTAAGGAGAGAGAAGAATGGTTAGAATTGGGAGTGTGTGTACACTGGGACAGTGAGTGTGACTAAAAAGGAAAAACAACAAGAATAGCTTTGCATCTCAGTGTGAGGCCCACTCATATATACATATTTTTCTTCTCTTTTTTTGGTAGAATCATTAAGCCAGGCAAATGTGATCGCTGCTCTCGGGAGAGGCTGAATGAGTGAGAGAGCGTATGTGTGTGACAGAGAGAAAGTGTGAGACTCTCCTCCCCCTCACTGTCAGCAGAGTCCTCTTCCCTCGTCTTCTCTCCCCTCACACCACCTCTCCCCATGGGCAGACAGAGGTCTCATCTCACAGCTGAGTACACACTTTCTCAGGCTCTCTCCCTCTCGCTCTCACACACTTTTGCTCCTGCTCCCCAGTGTCCCTTTCTCAATTTCTCTCCCTCCCTCCATTATCTTGTGCTCTCCATCTCTCACTTTCATGCCCTCAATCTCTTTTATTGCTTTGCTCCATTTCACCTCCTCTCTGTCTGGTTTTCTTTCAGTCTTGCTTTTTCTCTGCGTGACGCTGACAATCCCGTGCTCTTCTTTCTTCTCTGGTTCCATTTCGGTGTTTCACTCCTTTCTCCTTCCTCCTGCTTTGTTACAAAAGCTGTCTTCACTCTTCTCGTCCCCTCCTCTGTCCCATTTTGATGTGCAGAAATACACCATGCCTCTTCCAAATCCTCATTGTCTCTTCCTTCCCTCCCTCTTTCCCTGTTTCTAGCATTGCTTTGCTTTGTTCTTTACCATAATAATGGCACCAGCAGAGCAATCTGTCCCTGGCTGGCTGAACTGTGTGTTTAACAAGACTATGATGAGTAATTGACCATTTGTAGCAACGCCCGTATGACTGGGGGCTGATTGTCTATTATGCATTGCTGGGCAAGCTGGAGAAAACACACTGATTAACCACTGCTTAAATTGCATTCCCATTACGCGCCCGCCAGTGCACTTGAGCGAGGGGCCCGGGTGCCCAGCTCTTTGCGCATTCATTTCCCCCAAGTCACACCACCGTGAAGTCTCATGCATATGTATGAAGTTGCCTGTATGAGAGCACACATGCAGATACATGCTCAGACACACATTAGTGTATCGTATATCGCGCACACCAAAACACGGGGAGAGCGACACAGTAGAAATTCATTATGAGCCTCTTATGACAAGCTGATCTCCCAAGGAATGCTGAGTGATTTGATTTTCTTGGAGCATGAATCAGTCCAAACATGCATCGATCCTTTTTTTTTTCTTTTTCTGGGAGTGTGAGAACAATTGTGTGGGAGCCTTAATCAGCCAGCCAGTGAGTGAGCACATCCTCTGGGCAGACAGCAGGGATAAACCCATCAGTCTGCTTCTCGCTTTTGCACCGAATAGCCTATGGCTCATAGGCCAGAGCACAGAAGCATGCAGAGGCGTGCGCGCACAAACACACAACACGTACAAAAGCACCTCTGTCACACTTGGTACCACCGCCCCAGACAGGTGGAAATCCCCCACGATCCCCAACCTTACAGCGCCCTGCCTCGAAAAACTACCTTACAACCAATCCTGCGTGTGTGTGTGTGTGTTTGTGCGCATGTGGATGCAGCGACACTCTTGGAGGTCTCTGAAATTTGATCACAGAAAGAAATGAAGCCAAAGTGTGTTGTGATTCATTTCTCTTTTGCTGTAGATTATCTGGATTATCAGGTTATCTTAGTCTAAGCCTGTAAAATTGGGCTGGAGGTTTTTATTTAGATCCACTTCTAATAACAAAACATTGGAACAAAATAATGAGACTACATCTCCTAAATCACATGGTAGCAAAAATCTTCTATTTAATCAGATTTCAATTGTCTATAGCAACATTTCACATGTTGATGGGAGACACTGTCAAGTAGCCTGGTCACATGCTACACTATCCATGCTGTTCTCCTTTTGCTCTGTATCAGTCCCCATTCCCCTCTGCTGCCACCTCCTATCACTTGGTCCCTGTGGAGGGCTCCTGGCACGGTTCTGCGGAGTTCAGAGTGGGTGTCGGGGGCCAGTGGAGGTGGGGGGTGGGTGGGTGGATTATGGCCAGCATGCTCACCAGGCACACATCCAACCTTCATCATCCAGACACGTCGGGCTCCTGTATGTCACCGCCCTCCATGCTGCACACTCATTGCCCCCCTCCCCTCTTCTGCCTGTCGCCCCCAGGAACCCCAGCTTTCCTCAGTGCCTCCGGCTCACATAAATCAGCTAATCCTCCTGCATTATTAACAGCCTTGCCTCAGAGTGAGAGAGGGAGAAAGGGTGAGAGAGACATAGAGTGACAGAGAGAGGCTGCAAAGCCCCTCTTAACGCAGTGAGGAGAGAGCCTCTGCCAGAAAGACAAGGAAAGGAGAAGGACAATACATTAAAAAGGGGATGTGTAGATGTCGGGCAAGGAGATCTTTGAAGTTTAAGCCTGTGTTCAGGGAGAAAGGGATTGAATGAAAACCTCAGAAGGGTCTTGGATCAAATCAAACCACAAGCCCTTCCCACAGCACAACCAAATCAGACCTTCCAGTGGTCCAGTTTGGCCATGGCATCTTCACTTGGTGAAGGACTGATGTAAACTGTAGCAGGTGAGAGTTAGTGGTTGGCAGACTCCTCAACCTGTCAATCACACTAAATAACCTCTCCCTTAGTGTTATAGTTGCCTCCTACTGAAAGTATGCTGTGCATGACGCCACACAAATTCCTGCTTCTTTTTTTTTTCTTCAAATTTTCATACTCTTGTTTAGAAAACACAAACTCCACTCACGCTGCGTTAATACAATGCCCTCCCTGAACCCATTTAAATCCTAATGAATCAGAGGTGTCGGTGAGAAAGCACATAGGTTATAAAAGTGGGCTGGTTTTTCACCTTTCTTTCACTTCGGATGCCAACTAAAGCAGTGCAGAACAAGTGGAATAAAAGTCTGAGCCATGACGGCACCACTGCTCGACTTACTATTACAGTTTTAGTGGTGTAATAAATAGTGACTTAGCCGTTGCTCCACCGCCTCCTTGTAAAAGTTATGTTTTCTTCGCCTGTGTGTTTTCTCTAAACTGTGTTTATTTATTTCTCCAGTTCCTAAGTGGAGCCAGCAGTGCAGTTGTATGCGCTCTTAAGAAAATCGGGTCATGTGCATCCTAATCGGCACCGATCCCTGACAGAGATGAAGATTAATCCTATTAGGGAATTAAAGGAGAAGGGGACACCGGGATAAGGGGAAACCCACCTCCCTTCCTGACATCTCAACACCACATCCCAACACTCAAACTCACACAGTTGTGTTCACATAGATCCAGAGAAACAAACACAAATGCCGCAGAACCTCCGGAGGTGGAAGTGTTAACTAGTGCTACTGTTTTGCTCCGGCGTTGGTGTGCAAGGGTGAAGGAGACCAGTTTGCGTGCAACAACAAAAATATACATGCATGCACACACAATAATGTGGGCCCAGGCATGGGCCCCTGAGGGCGGCACGGAGTGAGCAGCAGGCAGGGAGGCGTAGCTAGGAGAACGAAGGCCCAGTTGTCATGGGAACGAAAGAGAAACAGCGCTCGAGGCAAGGAGGCTGAATACGAGCCATTACAACAGCAGTGGGCAGATGCAGTTGGTCAGCATGCTGCTCAGCAAGAACAGCCAGTCTACCTTGAAACCCCACTTAGGTCACAGTTGCAATCAAACACACACTCGTCCAGTGAATTTAAACAGGTTTCAATTGTCAAGTTGAGGGGAGGATGTGATGTCATCATACAACTCGGGGTAATTTGGGGCCTTGACGAAGCATAATACAATCTCATCTGCATGTGGACCACAAAGTGATGGGGTAAAAGGAAAAAAAAAAGCTAGGAAGACAACAAGCACCCACCCACAACATCTTGTTCTTTTCAACGCTGGGAATCAGATCAAAAATTTCTCCTGAAGAGGCAGACGCCCATCCACATGCGCTTGTGTTTATGAGCATGTGAGGGAGCACATGGGGATCTACAACTACGCCTCTAAGAAGAAGAAGAAGAAGAAGAAGAAGTACATTTATTTCACCTTGGATCATATTTCTCTGTCTGCTCTTGAAAAACAAGCCAAGGCAGTCTAAAGCCCTCCGTCTTATTCACAGACCGCAGCCCGAAGGGACGGATGGACGTGTCGTCTAGACAAAGAAGCCAGACGCACAATGAGAAGTGAGAGTGATGGTGACGCGAGGAGAAGAGAGACGGAAAGAAAATTGCAGATGTGACTGCATCAACCTGCTCTCCACAGCTCAGTGATCACCAAGTGCCACAGAGTGGAGGGAAGAAGCAGAAGAAGAAATGCCAGAGAATAAAAACACACAGACACACAACCAGTTTATAAGAGCTCGTATCAGAGAGTCTGTGAGCAGTTTAGGTCGCTCAGTGAACGGTCAGTGCCATGTGGCAGCTGTACTCTCTCTCACTCTCTCAGTCATGTCCTCTGACAGAAAATACACACTCCCCTTCTTGTCTTAAATGAATGAAATTAACATCAGATTGGTGATTCAAGGGAAAATAAATATAAATGTACTTCTTCCAGGAGCTGCTAGTTACTGGCACTGCTTTAACACAGAAAGAAACGCGACAGAACCTATACTGGTAAGCTAGGTTTTATATTATATCAGACATTTAAGAATTTCTGTGTTTAGCTGTAAATTGTAGCAGCTTGTTTCTTTAGCACTTGTTTACGAAAGAACCCACTATGAAAGTAGGAAACAGCAAGGAAGAAACAGACATTTGAAGAGTTACTTACCAAGTAAAAACATACTGAGCAGGATGCTCGTTGGTAAGCGAACTTCACTCCCACTTCAGTGTCTTTTTCATCAGAGTTTCCTACTAATGTAGTTCCATGTTCTGCCCAGGAATTCAGACGCCCAAGAAGAAGCCAGCCAGACTTTCCACACATACACATTCACTCAAACACAGGACTTAGTTTTTGACCCTCCAGTAACACAGACTGGATTGGGCAACTGTACACATCAGCAGCCCCAGACAGACTGCACTGCTACCCTGGAGGGCCGCTGACTAACCCAGCACCTACTTCCTCACAATAAAACACAGATGGAATTTCAAATGGCTACTAAAGTGGGGGGATTTCCTTCAAACAGTCAAAGTCATCTTGAAAACATTAGTGCAACTGGTAGCCAAATTCCTCCTCACTTCAGAATGGCTGTAGCAAGTTTTTTTCCCCTTCCTCTTCTTAACTTGCCCCCTGCTTTACAAACTCCCACCTCCCTGACTTTTTTCTTTCTGTGTCGATGTCAGGCTTGATGGTGGGACTGGGGGAGTGGGCTACTGCAGGAGGATCAGAAGTATACTGAAGTGAGGGAGAGAAAGAGTGAGAGAGCGAGCAGGCAGTCCAGTCCTGGACCTGGGCCCAGTGCAGGGGTGGGGGAAAGTGCCAGCAGCGGACGCCTCCAACACTCTCCACACTGCGTGCCTGTGGAGTGAGTTTAGTGGATGTGGTCAGTGTGGGGGTGGGAGAAAGAGAACCAGTTATAAGAATGGATGGCGAAAGAGAGTGAGAAAGCCTCGTTACTACATGCAACATCCAGAGGAGGGGAAAGGGGTGAGAGTTTAGAGTAGATAAGAGACCGAGGAACTGTGAGAAACTTTCAAAGTGAAATCAGCAGAGAGCGTGTGGGAGTATGTGTGTGTGCGTTTATGAACATATGTGATCCTTTGTGTGTGCGATTGTGCATCCGTATGGTGGTCGTCTCGCTCAAGTTGACAGCCTGTGTTTGCTGAGTGGCTTCGTGGTCAGCCACTCTCTCACTACTGAAGTGATGACGGGGTAAAAGGGATTCTGGGAATTCTTTGCATGAGTACAATGCAAATAAAATTGGCCTGGAGAGGTCAGCTGAAGAACCCCTGCCACTTCACCCAGCTGTTTATACAATATAGAAGTCGACATGATATGGATAAGAGATTCTAATCCTAAACAAATTAGACCAACTGGCTCACTCAAGTTTGGCAGGGAGCCCGAACATAACAATGGAGCCACACATGCCACGCTAAAGAGAAAACGGGAGAAAATGTGCACACATGCCACCAGCGTCTCTCTTTATCTATTCTACTCCTCGAACCTTTTCACTGTTTATACAGCAGTTTGCAAAACTGCAAAAGCCAGCATCACATGTGTCTAGGTACCTGGCCAGGCTGCCATTTCAAGGAGTACAGCACGTCATGTTTATCACAATTAATCATTCATGAAGCTCTTTTTCAGAAAGGTTTATTTTTATCAAAAAGGAGCTTCCTCTTCAGTTCCATAGCCGCTGTGCCAACACTGGTATGAGGGGCAGGAGGGGGCCAACAGAAAGAGATATCAATGTCTGATAGAGTTCCTGCTGAAGAGGTGTGTTATGGGCAAAGTAAATAAAGAAGACAGACTGAAATTTCATGGCTATTTTCTGGGGAGCGGGCCAGGAAGTGTTGTTTAAGAGACAATCAGACATCTGACTGTCAAAGTGAGATTGTGCTAAGCGGTGAAGATTGCAGGTGAGAGCTAGAGCGGAGTAAAAAACTGGGGTAAGAGCGGGGCGATGAAGGGTAAAGTGCAGTGCTAAGGTTTAATGCTACTCACTGTTTATTGCTATTAAAATATTAATAGCCTCAGGCAAAGGTTTGGGCTCATCACTTAGACCCTTGCTGTGAGCCATGTGAAAGTGCAGTTGTTTGCTGAGTCACTGGCCTCATCTGTGGAGAACAAGCAGACATTCCAGGTCCGGGACTCGGAAGGTGGGAGGACAGATTCGAAACAGCAACAGCACCAGGCCAGGCCAAATGAGCTCAAGGCCCATTACCTTCCTTTTATACTCACCCACACATGCACACTCTCTTTACCTAGTCCCACAACAGAGATTTAAGAGAACATACAAGAAAACCACAACACGAAATCACCGCATTCTGCTTTTGCTCGTTTCTGTCCTTTCTGTGAGAACTTAAGTGTTCATGATGTAACAGGAAGTGCAAATTACTCAAGCAGTTTTCTCATTACGAAGTGTTTTCTCTCAAAGCACATAGTTATTTCCGTCAGCATTTTACTTTATTAAACTTCCCTCCACGCTTTACTAAACCTATCCCTTTTTTTCCCTCTTGGCTACGTGGATAAAATGCAAATGTTTCTTATGGAACGGGCATAAAAGGCATCAGATTTAGTTGGAACTACTTTACTCCTTGTAACTTCTACAGGACATTTGATGTGTCCAGACCAAACTGGTGGTTGTGCTTGTTAACTGACCCATTGTTCCACGAGGGTCATTTGTTGCATCCCAGCTCTTTATTCCCGAGGCATGAAATTGCGATTCCCATAGTGGGGCTCGTTCTCTCATCCACAGATTCACGCTAACATCCACATTTTTATTTTGCCTTCTCTTCCCTTCTCTGGTTGATCCTGTCTTTATGATATACGCACACAGCAGCAGCACACCCAAACACAAAAAGAGCCGCCCACAGCTGCGTCAGGCCATCTCTCTAACAATCCAATCTGTTTTCTTTCCCATGATGTTTCCCATTGGCACAGGGAGGAGAAAATCAGATTTACTCCCCCACAGGGCCCATGCAGTTGCACTGATATGGAAAATGATTTCAGTGCTGCTTGAGCCCATAAACATTATTTTGGTCTCCCCTGTTAATGACACATTTCTTCCCAGCATTGTGGATCTCACAGAGGAAGAGATGAGATTCAGGGGGCGAACAAGGGAGGAGGAGGAAGAGAGGAAGAGGGGAGGAATCCTCCAGGGCCTCGCATACGACAAGGGAGTCCTTCACCCCTCAAACTGCTTTCTGACATCCAAGACTTATTCAGCCTCTTCTTCATTCACACACGCACACACTCAGAAATACAAACAGCTAATCATCCTACCAATCATTCAGGAGCTTGAATTGCATGGGTCATTAAATACCACCACTCCCCAAATCCCAAAAAACAAACAGACAGAAAAAATAATAATTCCCCGTTAGAAAACAGAGCAGAGTCAAAGAAGGCTTTCTCACCTCTCTCTATATCGAGCTGTCAGCCTGATTCTAAACACACCATGTTTGGCTCCGGGGCTCAAAGCCGCCTTACTACAATTGTGTCATACAGCCCACATATCTTTTTATTGGTGGTAGCAGCCAATATAGCAGCCCCTCTTCTCCTCCTTTAATGCGGGGATAAAATTTATACTTTTAGCGGTGTGTTACAAACACTTTCTGCCCGAGGCATATTGTCAACGACAGGAGCACGCCGTTGCCTTGAGTCCTAAACGCAAGTCATTTAATATGATGGTGTTAAAAAAGAGACTCCAACAGGCCAATAGTGAGGCACTAAACCTCCCATTTGGCATCCATTAAAGCCCATCTGCAGGAACAAATACAAGCCGGATGAGCAGGAAACAGCCACGTTAGCTATGACTAAAAACGATCCTTCATTTGTGAATATTCACTCACAGGTCTCTGAAAACTCTAGATCCAAAAATGGGATTTTCATGGTCCTCCTGTTTCACTGGAAAGATCAGATGGAATGCTCTGAATCTGGTTTGTTTTACAGCTGATGACTGATCCTTCTAAATCCATTGGTTTTATGTTCTGGCCATGGGGATGGATGGGTGACTAACGGCAGCTTGCGTGCCATGTTTCAGCCGACGCAGGCAAAGCTCAGCCAGCCAGGTCACGGACACAGACATGCCTCGTAGTGGGGAAAAAAGAGAGATTAAAACAAGGATTCAGCACTATTCTCTAATTAGTACCCTGTTAACTTTTGAACTTAATTGGTTAATTGAGATGTGGTTAGACCGGGCAGGTTTCCCCTCCCTCAGGGTGACCATACGGCTCCAGCATTTCAGCCTGGCAGTGCCTGGCACAGGAGGTGGCTGCGTCTCTCTCGCTCTCGCTCTCCTTCTCTTTTTGAGCATCCCACCGCTCCACTGACGAGGAGTAATGATGCCGCACAGGAGGCAGTAAAACTGTGTTTTGCGAGTGTGTTTTAGCAGAGATTGTACCCATGCACTGCACATATGCTCGTGCCACATCAAAGCGGTGCTTTGACTACCCAGTCCTGGGTGGTCTAATCCTCTCTTCTCTCAACCAGCAGTGCTAGGTAGATAGACTTTGGAAAAGTGTAGTGTGGATGTTGGTGGATGTTACCTCACCACAGGCGAGGGTTCTGTCAAATTCAGAAGTTAGTTTGCTTTGGAGGAGACATGGGCAACGTGCTGAGGGAGAATAAAAGTGCGCTGCAATGCATACACAGATAAACGCACGCTCACGCTTGGGCGTCGCATTGCTCGAGTCTCCCCATCTCCTTTGGTTCATGCACAATGATAACCACAACACCACATAAATCTGCAAGCAGCTCAATTCATTGGAGCAAATTTTGCCTGCTGTCTTCCCTTTTTCACTTTCATCCCTTCTTCTCCATTTGCTCCTTCGAGCCCCATCACTCATTCCCCTTCTCAGTTTTCCTTTTCCGTCCTCACACCCTCTCCATCATCCCACATCACTCTCCCTCCATCCCCCTGCTGCTCAGTTCCATATTTCTGTCCTCCCTCATCACCTCGGTCTCTTCCCTCAGTTGGCGTCAGCCACATGCTTCAAAATGGAAACACTTTCTCTTCATTTTCAGTTTTTTTTCTCTTTAAAAATCACTTTTCCTCCCACTCTCTTGTCCCATTTGCGCTCCGTTTCTCTGCTCTTGTTTGTCCATCAGTGTTCACAAGGTCCAAAAGTGTAATGAACATCTTGTTTTATGGGGTTAGCCCCTCCCTATATCAGAGTCACCCATAAATCAACATCCTAGCATTCAAACGGCAACGAGGACTCGTCGGAATGTCCTGTTCTCCCCAGTCTTCCCATCTTTTCTCCCTCCCTCCGTCTGTAGCCTGGCACCTCATTTAGGTCATGCAGAGCAGTCCCGGACATCAGGGGTCTGGTTGGAGTCACTACGTTGCTGCTGTCCTCCAAGTTCTCTTGGATTGTCCTGTAATATGATAAAGTCTGATGTCTGTGAGAGAAACAGAAGGCAGCTCCCTGCTCTGGCTTCTCTCTTTTTGATGTAGCCTGTCAGACGCACAGAGCAGAACAGTGCAGATAACAGAGCCGGGAACCGCTGCACCAGCCAGTCCAAGGTCTTTCTGCAGCCCTGAATGTAATTTGCTGTTGGTTCACAGGGGGAACAAAGGAAAAATGTTTAATTCTTGTAGCGTTCGGCTAAGACAAATGCAAGCAGTTTTGTTCTGATAACCTACAGACAAGGGGAAGCGAGGCACCTGGGTAGCCAAGGCCAAACATTATACAGTATCACCTTGTAAAGAACACAGTGTATAATCTCACATGCATCACCTTGACTTCTCTTGTTACCAAACGTCTTAGCCATAATGACAAAACTCTTCTCGACTCATGGAGATAACCACTTCCTCTCCCACTTTATCCATCTGCACTTTCAAATGCACCAGTTTAGCCAAATCACGCTGCCAAACTGGCCTTTAAAGATGAGTTATATCTTGCGATAACTCTTGACACCGGTCATCTATGGAATGCTGCTGCTGGTGCTGCTCAACATCTGCAGCCACAAAGGCAGAAATGAGTAAAATTAAGAGCATTTCCTGTCATCATTACAAAAGAACGGAGCTCATCATTGCACAAACATCAGCAGATGAAGTGTAACACAGAGCAAGGCAGCAGCAAAGACAAAACCCCCCACAAATTTAAATGCCTCTTGTCTCCCCTCCTGTTCCCTGACCTGCCATGACCTACCTTAGCCTCCTCTGCTCTCCAGCTGGTTATCTTGACGGCTTTAACGACTCATTGTGGAAGAGGCAAAAATACAAGGTCAAACCACGGAGGAGGAAGGGGGATTGTTTTTTCTAGATCAGCTGCTCATTCCTGTCTGTGTGGATGAACAGCTACCACTGCAGTCCTCCATTACTTTTACAGTGATCGCATTTAGTATGTTGGAGGGGCATTATGGGCCATCGTGTGTTATCCTCCCCTCTGTATTTGTCTGGGACACACACACACACACACACACATATATATATAAAAGAAATAGCAGAGAAGAAGGGAACAGACCTTGTGGGCTTACAACAGGCTTGCAGCATCTGATCGAAGTCAACAGATGTGTTGCAGCTGCTTGTTTGGTTTGCCTTAGCAGATCCTTCCAATCACACACACTTACTGACAAGTCACACAAAAACACCACTAAATACTGAAAAGTTATAAACCTGCAAGTTAAAAAAAAATGTTTTCCAACTGGCCATGTCTAATAGTTCTATACTAGCAGTGTTTTAGGTTTCAAATAAAAACTCAGTATCCCTGAGTAACTATTAAAGTTACTTTGAACAGTGCACCTATTCTTATTTTTCTTTAATTTATGCTTAACATTGGTGGCCATAAAATATATCAGCACCTATGCTGGGTCAGAAAGCCAAAATTTATATGAAAGGTCTGAACTCATGCAATGATTTGGTGAATGTATGAAACAAATGAAGCAAGTCATAGCTGTGGGGTTGACCGGAGAACACGAGGGAAAAGTGATGCAGGGAAACCTCGGCTGGGAGTCTGCATGCTCACAGGAGAGCAACAGCTTTCAGCAGGTTATCATAACGCCAGTGTGAGCCAAGCGCCGTCTAGATCTGGCAGAGGCCATAATGGAGAGGAGGGGCGTGTGGAGGGGAAGCGGCGAGGAAGCAGACTAAAGAAGAGTTATTAGGGTGCTGTGAGGCAATGAGGGGAAGAAGGTCTCCTGAAATGTTTTGACACAGAGATCACAAATGTGACACAGGTGCTTAAACACAGATTTTGAAAATCAAAACACGGACATCTTTCTTTTTGCGTCCTCTCCCCTGCGTCCTTTGTTTTCTTCTGCTTTTTTTTTTGAGACAACTATTAGTTGTCACTTCACCTTAAACCGCTCATTCACTGATGCTTAATGGCAAAGCGTGTTTTATGACTGTCAGACTGATTCGTTACCAAGCTGAGCAATAACAGCAGAGTCCAGGTTCTTTACGCAGACTGCCAGCACCCTAAACACCCCATTATTTTAATGGGTTAACATGAAAACCAGACAGTCTAGCAGAACGAATAACCTGTGCTGGGACCGCAGCTTTATCCATTGTTTTGTGCTGTATGTATTACCACATGCACCGCATTCCCTCACAGCCACTGTGTGAGTATGGATTTGTGTTTTGGAGAGTGTGGTTTCTAGCCTTTACTGTATTTGATCTGGCATAGCTTTCTATTGTGGCGATGGGCTTTGCTCTCCTCAGATAAGAGAGCAGTTATGTCAACACTGGGTGCTGTGAAGGAGCCGCCTGGTCGTGTTGACATTCTACAACATTGCTTATTTACTCTGACCACAGAGTTCAGTCATCATCTAGTTACTAATACGCTAATAACCAGAATCCTCCTGAGGGTGGAGCCCCCTACTGGCACTGCCTGGTACTGACTGTGAGCAGGTGAGTAAAGAGGAGTAGAATGGGGGTAACAAATGGCTTTGAAAAACCCTGAGTTTAAAGCAGGCTGCTAGCAGACTGAAAAAAAAAGCTTGACAAATGCTTCTCACAACACAGACTCAGGCAGCATGAGTCTGCATATTGAGCTGTGCTGAGCAGCCCTATCAGTAAAGAGCCAGTGGAGCAATCCATGCATAATTAGAGTAGGGGGAGGGGGTTAATTGACTTCTTTGAGAAAGATCCTGATTTCTATCAGCCAGTCCCATAATCATGTGAGTCAGGGCTCTCATTAAGCCCCCTCCCTCATTTATCTCTCTTCTCGTCTTCTCTTCCCGTCTAACCCTTTGGCCTCCTATACCCCCCCCCCCCCCCCCCTCCAATGTTTGTAAAAGAAAAGAAAAGAAAAGAAAAGAAAAGAAAAGAAGAGAGAAGAAAAGAAAAAAGGTGAACCCCCATCGGCTCCTGCTGTGTCCTCACCAGGCCAGGAAAGGGTGAGCTAGATTTATAGCTAGCACCTGAGTGAGTAAGGTCCACATAAAGACATGATAAATGTACATTCACATGCACACCAACACTAAAAGCTCCAGACTTCAGTTGACCCGACTGCGACCTCAGTGTGGTAATGTGCTCACCGGCAGATATTAGCAGCAAAAACCAGTTACATTCAGCCCCGTGGCCAGCAGTGTTCTCCATATAAAGTTGCACAAAAGATGCAAACACATTTTTTTTTCATTTATTAGTGTCAACAATGATGCTCAAACCACAATGCAGCGGGAACAGCACCATAACAAGTGTTTTGAATTATTTACAAGCAGAAAGTATACACTGCATACCGACATGCCTGCTTGCCACAAACACAATACGTTACGCTGGCATGTCAACACCTATGAATATTTACTTGAAGCATATCCGCTACGACAAGGCTTTTATTCAACATGGTTTTAAACCAATCGCAAAAAAGGACTACGGCTTCCTTCTGGCTGCCGTCCTTTTCGCTTCCCTTTCTCCCTTATTCTGTCTTATTCTATTGCTGCTTTGTGGAAACAGTGAAAGATCTGGAGAAAAACTGAATTCCACTGAGACGGAGTGAGAGAAAAAAATGACATGAAAAAAAGACGAAAAGTGGCAAATGAGAGATTTCCTTCACAAGCCCATACATCACAAGATGTGGGCAGGGGCAGTATAAGGTCCACCTTAAATTTCTTTTAAAAAAAGACTAACTTTTTTCACCCTTTTTAAAAAAAAAAAATCCTTTCACAAGTAGCTCTAACCACCATTCTCCCTTTGCATGTTCACAAATACAAACCTACACAAACATATGTGCATAATCAAAAGAACACAAACTTTCTCCCTTCCTCTCCGCACAATCTCCCAGATGGTGTATGTGGTGGGATGGCACTGCTCCCCACCAATCTGGTTGTGGCACAGCAGCCTGGCTGACTGGCTCAGAACCGTGCCTCATAAAAATCTCTTGCAGTTAGGTGCAGGGCGGCCTTCAAACAAAAGCAAGTCCAAGCAAGCGTGCTGTAATGAACCCTGCTCATTCTCAAATAAAAACATACAGGCTGGTAGACCCTGAAGTGCAGCTGCTCCTTCAGGTAAGAGACATGGACCAGTGTGGGGAAATATGCCCTTTGGTGAACTTGGTTAATGCATGCAGTGTAGGGCTACACACTTGGTGAGAAGCTGGAAGAGCAGAGGGGCATAGATACCCTACTGGGATTAGGTATCTGTTGAACTGGTAGGGAGGAGGTGGAGTAAGCAATGGGAGCAACTGTCAGCAGCCTTTTTAGCTTCAGCGCTTGCGTGAGTTAATGTGGACTGCTGCTGGATGCGAGACTTAAAAGAACCGCCGTTACACTCGACATACGTGAGCTGGGTAAAGCAAGGTGACGAAACGGCTGGTTTGGAGCGCCGGGAAGGCTCAGCCGGTGCTTGAGAAACTTGAGCCCTGTGCAGGATGGTCCCAGAGACTGATGGAGATCCAAAAGGACTTAGGATCTGCTTTCATTCTGAGTGTTCGCCATCTGCCTAGCTCGAAAGAGAACCCATGGAGCTGGAGAAAACTGACAACTGACAGATGAGACACTGAGCCCAAAAAAAGTGTGTGTATGTGCGTCGTGCATGTGCACGAGTGCAGTCAGCATGTCAGTATTGATCCTCAAAGCAGCTCCACTTTCTGAAATAAGATCTGTCAAACAGGGATACACGCATTTAGTCACACACACACACACACACACACACACACACACACACACACACACACACACACACACACACACACACACACACACACACACACACACACACAATAGAGTTAATACACTGTGGACCTCATAGCTTAAAGAAAATTTGCTCTCTAAAATAACAGACATCTGCACAACCCTCACATGTTCCACTCTTCCCAACAATCCTCTGCTTCCCACACAGCTGCCTACTTTACCGCTACACACGTGGTATTTATCCATCCAGTTTCCATGTGTACAGATTATTCTAGTCTCGCAATACCCTGTTACCAAGGATGACCAATTCGCTCCTCATACCTCACTGCTTAGCCGACACGTTACTGATCTTGTACATGAATTAATAAACTCAAACTCATCCCATTTTGTTTCCTAACAACCACACACGAATAAACATACACATGACACATTTATGACTGGTAGTCATCAGTGGACTGTTGTTGGGGTTGCATTTGGGGTCCCTGCTGTATGAAAATGCCTCCTGAAGATCTCTCATGTGATCCCGTGAGTAATCCTTGAAACACACCAGTCTATGTAAGAGCCACGACTAAACCAGTAAGTAATCAGCACAGATACACACTAGAAAATTCCTGTGACTCTGTTGAATGTTTTCTCTGACCTCCAGAGCTCAGAGAAACCACAATGATGTCTGTATTTTTTCTGCCTAGATAAAAAAACAGACAACACAGGCCTAAGGGTCTGAAGAAGAAACAGCAGATATTTCCCATAACTGTCAGGCCATATGCAAGGAATATCATGTGATTTTAAGCACTTTACTGCTGAGCTTCTTGTAGAAGGGAAAGAAGCCTTTACACCTGAATAAACACACACACACACACACGCAAAATCCTAATTATAATTCAAATTATGAGGTGAAAAATAAGCACAGCTTCTTAAAAGTCCTACCTGATTACTTCAGCAACAGGCTTACAATGTATAAATCCATCTGTGTGCTATTATTCAGACATACCCGCTAATCAGCAATGTAATTGAAGCAGGTGGATTTATCAACCAGCAGCCCCATAAAGAACTGGAGAAGAGAGAGATGGATGGAATATAAAATGCCCAGAGATGAGGTAGAATTAGGCACCTGCATCAGCCCCCTGTCCACCCCCACATGCTGCCCTCTCAGCTGCCTGCCACTCTGTTTCCTCTCTCACTCCTTTCATACAATCTCTACACCACACGGCTCCTTTGATTGCCGTTTCCCATGGGCATACACAGACACACACACAAATACAACAGAGGCATACACACAAAAACTCAAAACACACTAAAACACACTTCTTCTGTACTGTTCAGAGACAGTTGTGCCAGCTGAGTTTTGATTTGGAAAGAAAAGTTGCTTCTACTACAAATAATGACAGGCACTCAAGAAACAAGCGGAGCACAGCTATCAAACAGAAAACGCACAAGTATGCAAAAACTTGCGGGAAAACATGCAAAAAGCACAAAAAAACCCCACTCCTTAAAAGCAAGTTTAATCAGAGATACACACAGGCAGCCACCCACACATACCAAACACACACACACACACAAGTGTGTTCACACACCCTCCCATTATGCTGTATAACCAAAAGGCATCGAGCCATTTCAGCAGCTTTCTGAGAGCCAGCCAAGTAAGAGGTCTGTCAGTGCATTAGCCAGCATGTAATCATAGCCCAACCTCACTGCAATTAGAACTGGTTCTAATTCTTCACTGGAATCGCTGCCTTCTCCCACCACTAATAGTTTACTTTACTGCAACAGCTGACAGACCCAACCCTGCCTCCCTGCTACAACACACACACATCCACAGCTGTAGCTCGTCCGTCAGCATGCCAGATCAAAGTGGATCCTGGGAACAGTCCCCTGCCATGTCCCACTTGTGCCACATGAATCCCATGAGTCTTTAGGCTGTGACACAGTTCACCTTCGTGGTGAAACTCTGTGAGTAAAGGCCTCTTCTTTGCTGACATTCGATGCCTTAAAAAAAAAACTCCTTACACAAATGTGAATGAGAAATGACAGCGAAACCACGGAACAACTGCAAGAATAAAACACGTAAGTGTTCCTAAAGGCTGTCTATATAAGAGGCAAGCATGTAAGGCGTGGGTGGCGAGAGAGTACTGGGGAAACTTAGCTAATGAAGACTGAGGAAGAGGGAGCACTCCCTATACCGATGGCATTGCCATTAGCCTGTGAGCGGGTGCACTTGGGTGTCACTTCAAAGCATTCCCCACTATTAATCAGAGGCTATCCAGCCCTCCGGCAACGACCCTGCTAGCTGTGCCGCTAACTACCCCCCTAAACATAAGCACAATGGAGCTATCATTACGGTCGTTACGCTACACCTCGGCCAGACAGAGCACCTTTATCTCGGCATATATGTTACACACTGGCAGCCAATTAATTTACCTGCCACGTCTGAGAATAAAGGAAAAGGAGTGGGTGGTGGCAGTTTGGTGTATGCAAGCAAGCATTTCCATTATGTAGGAGTTTATGTATTAGGGTGGGGGGATGGGAAGAACCTGTCTCAAGTTGCATCCCACAGGCTGTGCATTCAGCCTCTTTTCTTTTTCCTCTTCTTCCTCTTTTTCTTTTTTGTAATGAAAACACCTGCAAGAGGCTGCAGCCTGCCTGCCCCCCCCCCCCCCAAAAAAAACCAAAAAACAAAAAGAGGCACATCCCTGGCCTGATCTGGCTCTCACCTGGCATCCCCAGGCAGGAAGCCCAGTGCCTCCCCCGCTCCAGCCCCACCGGCAAACTGCAGCCACTCAGCTGGGTGTCAGCCACCAAGCTTGAGGATTAACTACAGCACTGGCCCCGTCTCTTTAATACTAGATACATTTTATACAACGTTAATCCCAAACATCAACTCTTACTTCGTTTTGTTTGGACTGTTTTGGATGGACGGCGCTCTCCACTGGGTCAAACTAAAAGCCTACAGGGCACGGGTGCAGAATTTATTCTCTTTTATTGGGGTGACTGTCAAGGCTAATGGATAAGGGGGGAAAGGAAAGAAAGAAAAAACAGAAAACAGCGATTGCTTTGTTTTGCTGTTGCTTGTTTCTCATAAATTTGCACATTCATGTTACATGAGGATGAGAGGGCTTACAATACAAGACACTCTCCCCCTCCCTGTCCTGTTGTACTGTACTGAGACACTGCAGACTGTAGCAGTGCTGAGGGGATGAGATAACCGCTCACCATTGTGAGAAAAGGCTGTCAAGGCTTTGTTTTTTTTCCTCTTTCTTCTCTCTCTCTCTTCGTCTCTCTCTCACACCTTCCTTTTATTCCTACTCCCCAACTGTCTCCCTCCCTCCCTCCCTCCTTCTCTCTCTCACTCTGGAATATGAAAAAAGCTGGAGTAGTGGTTGCAGAAATAGCCCTGTTTCTATAATTAGATGTAAACAGATGAACCAGACTCTCAAGCTTGCTCTGTCCCACTGGCCCCATGGCCTCCTGGGAAGGAAGATGTGTGAGTCTGCATGACGTGCTTATGATGTGTGTGTGTGTGTGTGTGTGTGTGTGTGTGTGTGTGTGTGTGTGTGTGTGTGTGTGCATACGCAAGTGTGTACATGCTGTTTTTTATGCGTATGTATTTGTAATGCACCAGCAAGTGTATGACAGCATTTGACAAGTGTGCATCCAGACTTGCCGTCACATCCCTCTCTCTGTCCGTTTTTTCTTTCTTTCTCGAGGAAACAAAGTAACCTTAACTCGCTAACACCAGAGGGGAGGTCAGTGGGCACGCATGGCAAGAGGAAAAACCTTACTGCAAAGCAGCGACAGCAGACGTACGCACATCTGTTGCTGCAAAGCCAGTCATTTACCCCGGATCCACGGGATGCATACTGTATCAGAGAGAGAGGAGGCAGTGTAGCCTAGTGGTCACATCAGGCAGAGGGGGCAGGGGGAAAATATGCAGAAAGAGGTGGAGGGCAACAAAACAAATCCATTTTGAGGAACTGGTGGTGGTGGTGGGGGGGGGGGGGGGGGGGGGGGGTGAATATGAAAAGGGTGGGGGAAATGGAGGATGTGGGGAAGCTTCAGGGAGGAGCAGAAAGGGTATGACATGGATCATCAAAGAACAAACGTGTAGGCATGAGAGAATTTATGGTGCAAAACGAGTGATTTGAACAGAAAGCAGAAGGGGAGGAAGAAGTTTTTGGGGGGGTTCTGATCAGTGTCAGGCAGAGCTCAGGATATTCATGCAAGAGAGAGAGACCAAGACAGAGGGTGGAAAAAACAGAGCGAGAGAGACAGAAAGTGCAACAAGTCCCTTTTGGATTGAGGACTTGGCATCTGGTTGGATATTCCCAAGAGACTTATTAAAATGGAATTCCTGATGCTAATCTTTGTTTTCTCACAAAAGGGCTGACACACTCTTCAGAGGCATACGGCTTGTATATTTAATGGCAATTTTCTTTTTTGCATATACTAAGTGGAACATCTTATTGAATGGTACTGTACATCACAAACACCTGCTTCTCTTCACTGGCAGACTTCGAAACGTGGGTAAAGTTTTTCTACCAGTTTGCCGCACACTATCATTTATAGATTACAGTCATTTGAGTAAGGGAAGCTCAGAATCCAGAAAATAGAAAGTGAAGGAAATAAAGACAAACTCTAGAGAAAAACCATAGCAGTTGCTGAATTATATCGTTGTTTCAAAATAAAAATCCAGACATTACAACATGTTAGTGCTGAAGCAGAAAGTGAAGCCTGCACAGCTACCCCGAAAAACTGTCATTTTCAAAACTCCTAATTTGTGCGGAGAAAGAACACGCCATTAGAGCAGCATGCTGTTTCCTGTGAATGCAGCACAAACTGGGACTGTTACACATGCCGCACCAAGTGGCATTCAATTCTGCCAGAGAACTAACATCAGATCCAGCAGAGACAGGCTCAGACGTTAGAGGGTTAACAATGCACCTGTCTAGGCCTCACAGCCAACCACGGGGTGCCTCAGCTCTAGTGGGGTGGGGTGGTTTGTCTGGAGAACACTACCCCAAGACACACAAACACACACGCAAACCCACCCACCAACCCAAACATAACCACACACACATTCATAACACTCGTGTGCTTGCAGTATTGTCACTGACCGCAAATCTGCTAACAACAAAAGGGCCCCCCTATTTTGTTTTTTTTTTTGTTCTTTTCACTGAACGATTACAATAATAAAATTGAAATTAAAAAAACAGTAATCTGGATTTTCTGCTTGAGCCGTTAATAATGTCTAACAGCTGTCACATGCAATACGGCCATGCGCTGAGGTGGGCCTGGGGCTGCCTGATGAGAAGCAGCCTGATACTAGAAGAGAGAGGGAGGGAGCATGAAGGGGGCAGAGAGAGATCTGAATCACAAACAAAATAGCAGCGGTTGGCTTTGGGCAAACCTATCAGTCTATTTAAGCAGGCAACAACACTTTTATTTTCATTATTTTTTGCGTGCATGCATATGTGCGTGCATGTTCATCGTGGCTTCGTTGGATTCGTCAATTAACTTTTCACTTCCTCACATTGAGTGTAAAAATACATGAGAGGGTTTTGAAATCCAATGCCCTGAAATCCAATACAGGAAGGTACTACCCTGGTAGTCACTGTCACCCATGGGACTCCTTTGTGTTTGTCCTGTGTACACGCCCCAAGCTCAAGGCAAGGGTTCTGTGGCATCATGCCACATGGTGTGGTTTGGGTAGCGGACTGAGTCAAGAGCCTGTATCTGAGGTAACATGGCCACCAGTTAACCACAATCCTCTTGCAAAGTCAGATCCTTTTTTTTTCTCTACCCAAGGCGTTCACTTTGTGTGAACAGTTTTGCTGATAAGCAACAAAATTTAAATAATAGAACTTTAAATTTATTACACTCAGTGGCTGATTTAGATGCTAATATTTTTTCATGATCACTTAAATCATTAGTAAAAAAAATTCTTTTTAATGATACAGATACACCTAAAGTCTTGTTACTCTTGCAAGCAAAGGTATTTGCAAATATGTAAGGGGCTTACCCTTTCACAGACAGTTGACTGCCCTTGCCAGTCAGTTGGATTTCCAGGGGGGGCCGCAGTGTCAGGGGAAGGTGACAGATGGCAGCTGCACAGGGCAAGGTGCTATTTCAGCCAGGTGTAGGATGCCAAGCAACGCCTCCACTATTCAGGGGGACTCCACTGACAGCATGTCTGAACTGTGTTATATCACAACAATCCACAAACGAGCCCAACAACAGGCCATGGTTCTCACTCTGTTTTGCAGAGCCGTAGCGTAAAGCCAAATAGAACTTGGCTTAAGACCCATGCTCTGTCACTGCACATCAACTATAGTTGCCCCTGTGTACAAGTAGCCTTTTAATACAATGCTCACTATATTCAAAATGTATGTTCGCTCAGATGTCACTATAGCCCAAAAGGTTTAGAGTTCCAGAGAAAAGACTAGTGGCAGGATGAGTGAGGCTGGAAGCTGTGCTGCTAAATAATTACACTGGCCATGAAACACACTCCAGCCGCTGCTCTTGTCTGGGGTCAACAAGGAAGGGGAGTGGGCAAAGGCAAACAGGAGCTGGGTACAAACCCGGTGAGTGTTCAAAACACTAGAACTACAAGGCCAAGAAGAAGAAACCTCTTTTCCCACAAACAACCTTCACTCACTCGCTGAAGTTTATTGTTTTAAAGACCCTGGTTGTAACCAGCCCCTTGCTAACTCCACCAAACACCTGTGTTTGTGTTTGAAGCCTCTTCCCAGCATCCACAGACCCATGGGACAGTCCAGCAATGAGACGTTCAATAAAAGTCCCAGTAAAGTTATTTATTCTCCTTTGGAAAAAAAATGGGAGAAGCCAGACAGCATGGCTAACCTTTGAAGGGGGGGGGCGCTGCTCAGATATTCAACTAGGACATAAAAACCAAGGGAATGACAGGGACATCCTACCAGAAAACAATAAAGGGGGTGGAAGGGGCTGTTTTTTATCTTTAACAGCAGCTGTAAAACACACACAAATCTGTGGTCTACAACAATGGCCCAGGGGCAAGGGAGGGTGGCTAAAACAGAAGTGGCAGGAAGACCACTACTTCCCAGACACAAGAGTCTTCCTGCTGGAAAGAAAGGAGACTGAAAAATGGAAGGGAAAAAGAGACAGAGGACAGCCTATGGAAAGGGAGGCCGGGCAGATGCAAAGGAAGAGGAGACTAAGTGAGATGGCATAAATATGACCTTTGATTACATGGGATGTTTAGAGCAGAGCTCAGCCATGGACAGGCTGTGAACCCCCCGCTGCTTTCACACAGCCACACCTCAGTCAGAGCACACTGATCAGAACAATATGGCTGAAAGATGAGCCCACAGCCATAAATGCCAGCAGTAAAGACAGCTCCACTGTGTCTCCTGCTCTGACACTATCCAACATCTGAATCTTGGCCTCACAGCCAAGCGAGGACCGTCTCCAACTCTGCATTGGAGCCAGAAGAAGATAAAATTACTATTTCAAAGTCCTTGTAAATGAACTGGCCAAATTAAATCGCATTAGAGGAGTTTACAGGTCTGTGTCGAACTGTATCAGCAAGTACAGGCAGAGAGAAGTTGCTCCAATGTCAGATTCCCAGAACACAGTGCAAGTGTAAACTATAAATCGACCACCTGACATGCATTACAAATGACTGGCTTGTAGTAGGTGAAGATGGACAGAGGCAAATGCAAACTGACAGAGTCTCTACTGGCTCTAAGTAACATGGTTCAGTGGACAAGAGGGTAGAAGTGTGAATGTGGCATGCCGAAAACCCCCCCCCAAAAACAAAGGAATTTTTTCCCAGAAAAAAAATTCAAAATTCCAAAAGCCTGTTAGGAACAATGCCAGAGGAGAATGCTGCAACTGCCATCGCTCTTTTTTAGCAGCAATGGGTGAAGGGAGCGCTCGCAATAAATACCTCCGCAACGTCAGAGGAACCCTTTCAAGGAGCCACATCAGAAACCCGCCTTTGAATGCATTTTTTACATCAACCCTGAAATATTCATGCTCTTTGTAAAGTATTCATGTGAACCAGTGTGCAAGTTAGTCCCCAGGGGTAAAGTGAAGAGAAACTGAACACACTCCGCAAACAACACGCTCAGTTGTGCTAATGTTGCCAGCATACAGGACACTTGAAGGGACACTAATGACCTGCCCTGTCAAGATGAACAAACTGGAACCAGTTTGGTTCGACACCCTACAAGCATTTAACCAATCTTACATAGTAAGATTTGATTTAATGTTTTGGGGAAACTGAAAAAAAAATCTATATGAAAGCAATTAAATTGCAAAGTAATGTTGTTCTTTCTAAAAAAGAATTCAGAATAAGTACAAATCTTTTTTTCTTTTTCCTTTTACAACACGAGTTTACATTTAAATTGTGTTTTAATGAACTTTCTATCCATGTGCTGGTATTAAAAGCTAGTTCTGCCACCAAATATTTCTTTTTTTTTAAATGTCTAAAAAAATGCAACATGCGGTCTTGACAGAAATAATCCAATATTTTTACAAGCTGCTATTATATGTATATATATATATATATATATATATATATATATATATATATATATATATATATATATATATATATATATATATATATATATATATATATATATATAAATTATGCTTCATGTCTCATCCACATATCTGCATCATGGCATGCCTGACATTTACAAATATTATTGAAACAATGAATCAAATGCTGGATGTCAGCAGAGCACAATAACAAAGTCATCCTAGTGGAGGCTAGAGAAGATTTGGAAATTATGTCAAATTATTTTTATGTTAATTCAATCAAACACTTGAAATGTAAAGAATAAAATCATTTTGCAGATCACGAGGATATTAGATCGCGCCGCTGTCACGCCCATGCGCTACTGACAAGACTGAGGAGAACAATAAACCACCTGTGTTGCTCATTGAACAGTGATGACATTTGGAAGGTTAGGCCTTCGTGTGTGTAGCACAATACTACGAAAGGTACACCAAATATGGTTGGGGGGCAGGCGGTGGAGGGGTGCACCTGTGCTCTGTAGCCAGCACTGAGCCTTCGTGCTCTCAAGCAAAACATCTGTAAGAATGAATGGTAAGAAAATAAAAAAATAAAAATGAAAGACATATGGATGCAGGCACTGTGTGTGTGTGTGTGTGTGTGTGTGTGTGTGTGTGTGTGTGTGTGTGTGTGTGTGTGTGTGTGTGTGTGTGTGTGTGTCACTACTGCCAAAAGCACACATGAATGATGAGAGATGAATTGTGAACGGCACCCATGAATTCTCCTGAATGACTAATTATGCCTCATGTTTAGTAGGATTTTTGCAAATGAATGCAGAATTTGGTTAGGATCTGGTTAACTTACTACAACCCTGCCCTGCTGTAGCAGAACACTTTATTTAAAAAATCCCAAACATAAATAAACAAACAAGTATATAAAATAACAATTCAGATTTTTTTTATCATCAGGGATGACATGCATGCTGAATTTTCACCACCGACACTGAGCGGGTTGTTACACTTTTAGCGGCTTGGGCATATAAAATAACTTTAAAGGGTTTAAATATTTAAATATGCCTTTTTGCTTGCCAGTAACCCAAGACTGCTCAGCTGCATCATAAACATGTGTTTTTAGGGGTTGCATTTACATATTTTCAAAGAAGATTCTTTCAAAAGTGGAGCTGTTTGATGCAATCAATACGCCTCTGTTTTGACTTATCTTATTTAAATCTCTTTTGTTTTACATGGGTGGACAAACTAAAAAGGGCCAACACGCATTTTGTGATCCAGTCCATTAAAACAGATGTGCAATATAATTATATTATCCTTTTTTTCCTGTCTGAACTGAATTCTTGCCATTATATATTTAATTAAATCCAGAATAATGTGTGAAGAGAATTTAAAAAAAAACTGAATGTGGGCACAAAAAGTGACCACAAATCAAGTAAATGTGTAAAGAGGAGCACTTTCAAGGTTTTGTGGGGTGGAGGGACTGTGCATCATTTTCTTTTATTGTCCTTTAAAAAAAACAAAAAAAAACAAAACATATGAGCTGTTGGAGTTAATTCTGCAGGGTTGTAAATTTTGGACTCTTCTGTGCAGACACAAATGTGCATACTTCCGTTTGTAAAACATTCACATTTGGGTTCACATGAAACCCAAGTCACTTGCTAAACCTGATGCATTCACTGTGAACACATTTGCACCCCGACACTTCAAAGCCCAATATAGAAGGAGGATTAGTATTGCTTTCCTTCCTATAACCTTCATACGCCATAACCCATGCAGACCTGCTCATCCATCCATCCATCCATCCATTCCGTGCTTATGGCTCTGGGTATGGCCAAGGGTTTTGGTTAAGCGATGGCATCATTGTGACACTTTACAATTTAACGTGAAGTGACAAAATCTCATTTTAAATTCAGCTCGCGAGCCAGCAGGAAATCAGTGTCGTTGTGCTCTGTCCAGCTTCCTACGTGCAAACTAAAACAGCTCTTAAACACATGGCATTTACCCATCTTATCAAGTGACTATTTGTTTAACAAAGATGTCGTCATTACCTTTATGATAAATGTTGATTCAGCTTAATCACAATTCCTGGTTTAAGGCCTTGTGTAAATCAAATCTCTCTTGATTTATTAGCTGATATTTGCATAGCGGATTCCTGTAAACAGTCACACCTGAGCAGCCCATAATTTATAACAGAAAACCCCCCTCTATTATTCTCTTTTGTGCAAAAATAATCAGCTTGGTACGACTCCATATACATGCCCGACACCGTCTTGTATTCGGGCTGATAAATGCACAGCTGGCTTTATGGCACAACAAAATGAGAAAAAAAAGAAAAAAGAAAAACAGTATTGCTGTGTGGGAGACACACACACATTATACGTTTGACTAACCTGAGTGGGGAGCCATTGGTATGTGTGAGGGGTAGTATTTCCCCGGCGGGAAGTGGCCGGCATGCTGCACAGAGCTGTGGCCCGAGGGAGCGATCCGAGAGGCGGCTCGGTGCACCAAGGCGCCCCGCTCAGAAAGGAGGTGCGCCGGAGCAGCGAAATCCCGTCCTTCCATTCCGAAGAATGTTTAGTAATCCGAAATCCGGATAGGGCAGGTCAGGAAAATCAAATGCAACCCATATAATAATCCTTTCCCTCGTATCTATGTGTTGCATTCAGTCGATCGCAGGCTTCTCCAGCCAAAAACGTAGCCCCCGATCATCTTTTCTGTCAGTGGAGAAATTCAGAGACATGTTCAGTAAATGGAAAAAATGGAAAGGTCATTTAAGATAAGCCTAACACGATGCAAAACATTACTGCAGTCTAGTACTATAAAATAAATGGGAGAAAACACATCATTAGTACCGCTTCATTTATTTCTGCTCAAATATCCTTCCTGTCACACTAAGTATATATATTTAAAATATTGCTAATAAAAAAATAAACCTTACGACTTATAACTGACTACAGAAAATAAGACATGGCAGATACAAACGACCACCGAGGCGCCCGAAAGCCCACTGAGCCGGGTTCAGCTCCGGCTCTATTGATCAGCCTGGGATACAGGCCTAAATATGGAGGGGAGTACTTCAGATTTCACAGACACGTCGAGCAGGGTGACACATTTTAGGTTTCTATATGTTCACTTTTGTATGCAAAGCATTACAATGCTCAGATTACGTCGAGCCTAAACATTTTATTCAACATCCATGTCAGCAGTCACCAGATGTCACCATCTCTAAAAGCACAATGACATGCAATATAATGATTTAGATCAACTGTGATTTCTGCGGCAATCTGACAATCCCCCCTACCCCCGCTTTGTAGTTTTGATAGGGAGAGGAAACGTGTCGTCCTGTTTCGGAGGGTTAAAAATGATGGAAGCCTACTCAGCCTATCTCAAGGTGAACAACGCTGCCTGCCTTCTCTAGCTCGTCCTATTGTCTCGGGTTGATGCATGGCGTTTTTTGTGCCTCTGTAATCTCCATCCACCTCTCATTACGCATGGCACCGTTTTGCTCTATAACGATATTAAGTGGCATAAATCGCGAATATATCATGCAGCATTTTCAAGCTACAAAAATCCCAGTTCTTAATAAATATGACAATAAAAGAAACTATTTGAAGAGGAAGTCTGAGCTGTCACTTCGCAGAGTTTCGACACAAATCGTAAGAATTGTATTGAAAATATTAATAGTAATAATAATAAATAATAATATACTTAGAATACAGCCTTATAACAGAGATGCATCAGCTCCTGAAAGGCATGGACTCACCCCCCCCCTCTCTTTCTCCCTCTCTCCCTGAGTGTGTGTGTGAGCGAGTGTGTGCACGTGCGCGCGTCTGCGCGTGAGTATATGTGTGTGCGCACGTGAATAACTGCACTCTCACTGTCTTCGTCTGCCTTGACCTATTTCAGGTCAGGTAATCAAATGGAGTAGTAAATACATTACAGGCTACATCCTCTGCCATGCCACAAAAATAGAAATATTTAGTCTGGATGGGAAAGTGGCCCATTCTCAAAATGAAAATAAACTGTATTTTACTGTTAAAAAAAAAAAAGGAGAAAAAAAATATATATATTACGAATTTTAACAGGTCTCCCAAAAGGGGAAAGCTTATATTGTGCTTCAGTACTGGCTGTTGGTGGGGGGGATTAAAAAACAACTCTAGTAATTTCCAAAATATAAGTGAAAGATTCATTTTATATTATAGATTCTCCATCTGAGGTCATCAATAGCTTTTACAAATGGATTGCCAAGATAATAATCTATATCTGTTTCATAAATGTAATAACTAAAATAAAATGTAATTAAATTAAAACTATTTTTTTACAACGTCCAATAGAGAGCAGGCATATTATCATTTAAGCTATTTCATTCTCAGCACCATTATCTCCCCATGTTGCCAGTTACAGCCTCCAATCCAATGCCACACCAACAACAATAAAATCGCTCCATTCGCAGGTCCTTGGGAAGAAGAAAAAAATCGTATTGACCGAGCCTTCCTGAGGTAATGTGTGAGCTTGCATGTGAATCCTCAACGCGAAAACGTGAAATAAGCCCTGCTATAGCATTCATGATAGCAGAAGATTGCGTTCTTGGGCTGCAAAGCGATCCAAGGTGAATGGCCGCCCGTCAGGAGGACTGCCTTTGTTTCCACACTGAGAAAGTGCTTTGCAGTCGGCCATTACCTTCCCCTCGCCATGCTGTTACGTTCAGCCTTCCCTGTATGCCAACAGACCTGTAAGAATAACACTACTGAGCATTTACCAGCTTTCTAAATATTCCGAAAGTATACGCACGGGCATGTAATTGCTGCCGTGTAATCGCATGTGGTTATTTGTTGTTGTTGTTTTTTATTTTAGCCTAAAATTTGCGAAATCGTGCATCAAACAATCGTTCGAATAACGGGAGAAAAAAATCAAAGGATCGACCACCATAATACAATTGATTAAGCCAATGTCAATTACAATTGTAAGATCGAGTCGACGGCAGGAAAGCAGATAGTTAATCAAATCACGCGGTATAGGTCGGATAGTGCTGCGAGACAAGCGGCCCTCCGCGACTGAGCTGGCCGGCAAGGAGTGCACATCGGCCGGGGTGTGTGAAGACATTCCTCCCGTTCTCTTTGTATGCAAATTTTCCGCTAGGAATTTATAAGTCTGGCAGCCATAATATAGACACACCAAGAGGTAAAGCACAGTATTCTAAACTATTAATCAAACGATATTATTTTTTATTTTATTATTATTATTTAAATAGCTGAAATTAAAATTAATCAAAAAATAATTAAACTAAAATATAAAAACACATAAAATATAATACAGCTAAGCTTCTTGATAATAAAAAAGAGCTGTAAAGTCGTTAATTAGTAGTCATTTTATAATATTACATTGCATAATAATAATAATAATAATAATAATAATAATAATAATAATAGGCCCTTGATTATGTCATGTAAATGTAAATGTAGGGTATAAAATTACAATTTATTCCTCGGAAGATACAGCTCATCCTGTTTTGTTATTTTAGAAATTATAACAAGGCACTCTATAATGCACAGCATGCCACATACAGCCTGGCATTTTTTTAAATCTGCATTTTTACTACACCATCTGTCATTTTACAACGAGGAAACAGGCCCTGGTATGTTTTATTAAAAGTAAAGAAAATCAGGTATATAAAATTACTACTTACTGGTATGTTAAATCCTTGCATAACCATAAATTATAAAATCACAAAATTCAAGGAGGAAAGGTGCAAGGCCAAGTGCGACGCCCATTTAAATCAAAATCTGAAATAAACCATGTGGCTAGAGTGTAATCCTATAGTAGACTATTTCCATCTGAGGCTGTGCAGTAGCCTGCTGGTTCACTCTATGGAAGCAGTGCGACCGGGGCTTCCGGCCTGGCTGGATTGCGGCTCGGATCTCCGAGCAGCGGTTTCTCTCCCGGTGCAACTGCGTACCTCGCGTCTCGAGGGCAGGGTAAACACATCCTTCCATTGGTCGGATGCCTGCATGTTAATGAGCTCGTGCCGCCTGCCCGTGGACAGGGTAGTTTCCGATTGGCTGGCAGCAGAGACCAATAGTGTGGTGACTGGCAGTGATAAAAGGAGTGAAAAGCGCCAGATTTAAAAGCACTGGATGCACAAATCGCTACAATAGAGCGCAGTGCACCACGAGCACAGCTTTTAATCTATCGCAGATAAAACTAAGATAGAGAACGGCTTGATGATAGTATAAAATCAAGAATTAAACGGCACATATTACATTCATGTGCATTTAATTATTTATAGCAGTGCACCAAAGTATTCTAAGGAAGAGACACTAATAAAAAAAAAGAGTCGTTTTAACCATTTACCAAAATTCTAAAGCCACAAATGAGCAATAATCCACATAAAAGCATAAACACTTAATATACGTGTGTGTGTGTGTGTGTGTGTGTGTGTGTGTGTGTGTGTGTGTGTGTGTGTGTGTAAACAAGAGAGAGAGAGAGAGAGAAAGAAGAAAAAAAAAGAGTACACTGTAGAGCATGGATGTCAATCTCATTTTACTTTTTGGGCCATATACATCCAACTTTGATGTGAATTGGGCTGGGCCAGTGAAAATGAAGGATATACGTGTTCATTGCTCAGACTGTCTTGTAATTGTACATTTAGAACACAAAGCTTTCTTTCATTCATAGAAAACGTCCTTTTACTTTGGTCTAGTGTGGATGGCAGTGGGGGGTGGGGGTCTTAATCAATAATCAAACCTATAAAAATACAGTTAAACGTTCCAAATTTTTGCACAACTTTCTAAAGCTGTACAGGGAGCCGGATTGGAGTCTTTGCAGAGCTAAATCTGATCCTCAGGCCTTATGTTTGACACCCCCTATTGAAGATGTTAAATTAAATTGTTTTTGTTTTTTTAATTACTTATTTAAAGCTAAACAAGGGATCTTTGCCTACAAACCATCTGAGCAGTCTTTTCATCGCTAGAATATATAGTGTTTAAATAATCAATAAAATAATACCGTTTTTATTCACAAATGCAGTTTTGAAAACAAAACATTGCAACACCAAGTACAAGCAGACTACTTATAGATTATAGATTAATAGCCCATATCTTTTAAAATGTTGTTAGCAATTCAAGGCGTTCATCCATGGGGATACATATAAACACGTGTACTTCTACTTTTCCCCTTCTTTACAGCCATTACAGCATTTCTGACCAATGCTCGCAAGACGAATTTATCTTATCTCCATGCGGAATCATGGAGATAAGATATATTCCCCAATTTTATCCACGCAGTGCTATTACTATGGATTGGTTACTGCATTATTTTAAATGTTTACAAATGAATCCCCTATTGTATGCTTGCTTCTGATTGGCTGGCACGAGGACAGAGCATTGTCAGTCACAGAATGTAAACAAGACTCTGATTGGCTGTTGGCCAGTCCGCATTGGGCTGTCCGGGAGGGAAAAAAAGGCAATAACTGGCCCTGCAGTTTCAAGGCGTCCCAGGTTAGATGATGAAAGGGGGGATAAGAAGGAACGGTTTTAAGGCGCCCCAAAGGCGGACCCCTATTGGCCCTGAAGCCATATGAGTCAAGCGTGAATCAAAGGGAATACTGCAGAGAGGGGGAAATTATGTGTTGGATATTTAAAATAATGGAGGTTAGTTTTCGTGTAAATGCCGACTAGCGATGCCGGGGCTTTATGAAAAGTAATGAAAACAAGTGAAACGAGCCACGAAACGATTCGGGTTATAGGCTGCACGTGAGGGCGCTGGAAAAGGGGGTTAAAAGAAAAAAAAAAGACACCCCCCCCCCCCCCCCCCCCCCCCCAAAAAAAAAAAAAAAAGCAAACAAACAGAAAAAAAGCTCCGGTTGTGGATCACCCCGCCGAGGTCCGCTTTAATGGAGAAGAAATCCTGCATGGAGTCTTTCAGCGCTTTAAAGTGTGGCTGCATGAGGTTTGTCGTAGTCCGGTCAACGTGCTCCTGCTGCTGCTGCTGATATAAAAATGGGGGGAAGTCCAGCGTGATTTGTTTGCAGGAAATTTACTTGGAGTTAATCGGATGATCGCGTCGCATGCTGTTTGTCTGGCTTTCGGTAAATTCAGATCGGGGTGTAAAATACGAGAGCGAGGCGAGATAGCGGATGGATATGTGGAGAGGCTGGAGAGACGATCGTGAATGTGGTGCAGCCAAAATATTTGACTTTTTTTTTTTAAACGACGGTCCTGCATGTCCCTTGTTACTATTCCAGCAATAGCTTGTTGACTCAAGGATTTACTGAAAATACTCTTGATCCTGCCTGCCTCGCTGCAAATGTGGGTTGAAATATTACTGAAGACGTGTTTTATTTTATTTATTTATTTTTTAATGTGGTATTTATTTTGAATAATAAAAAAGCGAACTGCCCTAGTTTATTTTTTTCTTATTTGGCAATGTATGGATGATGACTAATAACTGTAATTATTCTTTTATTTATTGGAATTTTTTTTAATGTGTGTGTGCGGTTTTAAAAAGGTAGACTTAAGGGAATTTAGGGACAGCTATTCAAGGCAAAAATAAAGGTTTATGGTAAATTATGTGTGCGCGCGTGTGTGTGTTAGACATCCATCTAAGAATCTTATTTTTAAATGGATAGCCAAAAAAAGAAAAAGAAAAGAAAAAGCGAGTAATTTATATATTTTTGAGCAAAAAGAAAATCTCAGGCTGGTTTGGTGTCACTTCACTTCAGAGAGCCTGTATACCTCAGCCCTCAATTGTTAAAAATCAAAATATGCCCTACGTTAAGATGGACTTGGCTAATGCATTTCCCCCCCTTTCTTTCTTCTTTCGAGTTTTGTGTGCACTGCCCTGTGTGAGATTTCACAAACGCTCGGCCACATTGCTTGAATACTAACTTGTATTTTAGCAGAAGGTGCTGGAATTTCATCTCATCATGAGCCCTTCTCAAGTGAGTGCGTGCAATGCGAAATATTCAAAAGGGTGCTTAGTTGCACACAGGAGCACACACGCTAATACGCGCGTGTGCACGCACGCCCACACACAACAGACATAGTGATAATTAATGCGGAGTGAGAGATTTCTGCAGAAAAAAAAGAGAGCGAGAGAGAGAGACCGTTTTTACGACGGGGATTGTCCTTGATCAATGAAGCATTAATGATTGACAGTCTGTAGCCTCCCACCCACATCTATACACGGATAAAGGGCCCTTGGATATTAGGGAAAGGGGAAAAATGTCCATATGATTTTAGTTCCACAATAAAATACCCAGCAATATTCCAAGCAGCCGTACATCCGGGGTAATTTGAGCGTTATATGGATTCCACGTTTAGAGAATATCTGTACCAGGTAAATTTGGCGAAGGGGAAAAAAAGAAAGAAAGAAAACTTTACATGAATCAGAGATTAAAAGTCATCTAGGCAATTTTAATCCAATTTTCTTACAATTTAGACACATATTCCAAAATCGTAGTGTATTGAGTTTAACCTAAAACAATGAGATTCATCCCTGAATGAATTTATTACTGGGGGTCGCTTTCATGTTTCTACTTTGGCCAAGTTAAGCCTTTAAACAGCATGTAGCCTGAAATAATACAGAGATGGTTGACAACAAATGACCTATGACCTATGAGTGTGTGTGTGGGGCCGTGTGTGTATCTGCATACTTGTGTGCTTGTAAGGTGCTAGTGCTAATAACTGTGAATTGTAGTGGCATATGGCAAAACCAGAAGCCTACTAGGACTGGACTCTATTTAAAACTGCCCTCTATGTCGTCCTGTCTTCACTTCAAGGAGAGAACTCTGGTTTTACCACACTAATAAAAAATATAGATGTTATTCTTGCAAAAAAAACAAAAGAACACGCTCATTTCCATCATATTACCTATGATTGTAAACAAAAGCTTACTGAAGGTGTCTACAGCCAATGCACAGAATGTACATCCACAAACCTCCACGCAGACACACACTTATCCATCAGCTGTAGATCAAATGTCTGTGTTTGGCAAAGAAGTATATTTTGACTGCTTTAAAAATAATAAGTACAAATTTAAAAATGAAGCTTTTCAGTCAAATTATCGCAGAGCTAAAAGTCTCAAGGTTTTAAATGACGCGGGTCAATTGTTTGTTTAAATGCAAGATCTAATCTTTTTCTCTCCAAGTTAGCGCTCTGTTGCGTTTGCCCTTCTTTACCTTTAGGTTCACTGAGCCTCATGTCATATTTTAAAACCCTCATTACCTCAGTGAGGATTATAGTGGAGCAGCGATTGTTTCGCCTGTAGCCCTGCAGGCCCACAATAGAAATGATAATATGTGAAAAGTGCATAACCAGTTGTTAGTACAATTCCATGCTTCTGCGGTAACATGAAGGAAATGCACTCAAAGGCTAAGTGAGTGTTCGTGCTCATGTATGTGCTGAAAAAAAAAAAAAAACATACTGAATTGTTGCAAGTAATGAATTCAACTGACAGGATGCTCTTTTGGTCATGTGAGCAAAATGGCTGTTGTTACCAAAAAGCTCTTGTCTGGGAAAAGAAAAGAGGGTTTGTGTGTTGGGTGACTAATTTCCACCCCAGCTGCAGGTTGGACAACATTGCATAAGCGTCACATGACCAAACTGGGCAACGATCACGACAATCAGTTCGGGGGGTCCCAAACGAGCCTGGTGTCTCCCCAGACCCTGGTCTGTCTGTGGCAAATCAGCTCAGCTATTTGGGTTTCCGCTTTTCATTCAGGAGCACACACAGACACACTCAAACACACAACTCACTGTGTATTCCCTCCCCCTCACAACACCATGAATCCTTGTTAGGACTGGTTTGTTAGGATTTTTTGATTTCAATTGCCAGTTTCAATACTGGGGGATTTCTGCTGACAGTGAAATAGTTCAAATAAAGAATTCTTTTACTGCTTGCTTTGTAATGTCAGAGAGAAATTATGTGGCAAATCCTGCTTTAAGATGATTGCTAAAATCCTTTGCACGAGTTTTAAAATGACAAGAACCCAGATTGTCTTGAAAATTCAGTATAAAGAAAGGAGAGCAAAACATTTATGAGCAACATTTATGATAAATCCAGCTTTGGAAAGGAAAAAAAAAAGTATGTCATAAGATAAGATAAGATAAGATAAGATAACCTTTATTAGTCCCACACGTGGGAAATTTGTTTTGTCAAGGTACCAGATAATAATTAGCAAAAGCTGTAAATGTGTTTGAACGGCAGATGCAAGGTACAAACGAGCCTCAAATAAATAATTATAAAAAAAAATACATTTTATTGCTCATGAATATAGTAAAACAGCTCTGCTTCTGCAATGCTGTATTGTGACTTTACTGCAACACATGTAGCAGAGACTGCAGAGCAAAGCAAAAAAATGAAACCAGGGCATAACACTACACCGCTGCCGAATCAAGAAGATGCTGAGAGTGAGCCACCAGTTACTGATGAATGATCAATAGGGATTCAGTGACTCAAGCCTCGCGGCACAGCAAGCTGCGGGCCTGACTGAAACTATGTGGCTTTTAGTTAAAGGCACTGATGTCAGGACATGTTAAAATGCCATGACTTCCGATAACAAGCAGAACAATTGGAGTAAAACTAAGCATTCCTTCACAGCTATCTGATGCGGTGCATTGATTGTAAAGCAATAACAAGAATATAATAATAGTGGCCGGGTGTCTGCCTTTGATTTATTTTCCTTCTAAGCATCTCCCCTTCTTGTCCTGTGTCTCTGTGTCTCTTTGCAGGCTACTATAAATCCAGCTCAGCCATCATTCCAACAAATGAGTTTATATGACATGTATATATTTTTGTGTGACGCATCCAATTAAAAATGTCCTCTGCAAGGCCTAAACCAGTTTTCCTGAATGCTATTGTGGTCTCCTATAGCAGATGGCCCTTCTGTCATATTAATTTCAAATCCCAATGGCCAACTGGGGTTCCAACATAAAAGTGAGCAGCTGTATTTCAGGGTCCTGGCTAATACATGTCTTGAAAGATATGGGGGCCTTCTTTATGGATCTTCAAATATGCAGTTATGATTTCCTATTGCTCACCTGACAAGCCTGCAACGTCTGCCAAAGATAAAAGTTTAACAGCGCCAGATCCACCACAGCAACGCTGGAGCGGAGAAAAGCAGAAACGGCATCAGGCACTGTCAGTTCAATAAGCAACATCTCCTCTAATATCATCAATAACCCTTCATTTTTAAGAAAGAGAAAGTTTGAATGTGGATTTATGAGCTGCCAAACCAGCAGAGTGACACAAAGCAACACACAAAGAGAAAAATTATCTTATTTTTTTTGATGATTTCACTACAAGCTTTGGCCTCTTTTTTAAAAAGTTTGTGCTTTCACATTTTTCTGACCTGAGCACGAGCTAGAAAATCATTATCTATCTAAATCATTTTTCATTATATACTCAGGTGGGTTTAAATGTAAACCTTTTAGCATGATCATTTGTCTCTCTGTTTGTTTCTGTTTGTGCGATTGTGCATCAAGTGTACCCCTGATATGCATTTATTGCAAAAGATAGGGGTTAATATTGTTGTTCAGTTGAATATGACCAGGAAGCTATGTTCTTCATCCTCAAGAGGACATGACACATGGCCTAGGCCAGAGAATAGAATAATGTGTGGCAGAGTGAATGGCTGCACATGCTCATTAGTGTCATTAATCACTAGGGACAGAGATGCCTAATGATAGAGGGAGGAGGGACTTCACAGAGAGAGGGGAGAAAAGGATGTGACAGAGATGGAGGATTCCTCAAGAATATTAACATCTGGAAAATATAAGAAGATTTCACATTCATTTAAATGTATCTATTTTGAGCACTCCTGGGTCTGGCAACATCGCAGGGATTTCTTGAAACAAAAAGAACGATGTAATTAATACCAGGCTTAATTGTCACTCGAAATTGTCATATAATTCTCACTCAGAGTGTGAGAGCAAAGTGGGCTGTGCCTGTTCCCTTGTGAGGGGGGGAGATCTCTTTTGGGATCAAATGGGTGTGTGACATTTTCTCACAAACGTTTGATTGTGAACTGATGGATTTCTCTTATGGGGGTTCTGCTCAGCGCTTAGGCCTCCGTTACCCTGCGTCATATACGGCTAATGGGAATAACTGAGCCTTGAACCAGATCTCAGGGTGGAGAGTGTCGAGTGGAGCTGCTGGCTTCTCTGTAGCCTGCGCGGTGAGAGCAAGAGGCCGTGAGCTTGTCCATCCCTCTGCTGCAGCAGAGGCTCCGGGGATAGTTGTACACGGTGAGGGCAGACTGTTTGATCAGCACATATTTTTAATTGGCTCGAGGCACCCTGGAGTGTCAGCATTGCTATGGAGTAGACTCCTACCGCACCTTTTCTAATTAAAATCATTATAAATTCCAGGCGCATCATAAAGGATTAAATGAGACTTGTGTGTGTGTGTGTGTGTGTGAGTGTATGTTTTATCTAGTAGTGTGTCTCTGCACAGGCGTGTTGTCTCCTTGATAGCTAACATGTATAGCTTAATTGTTTTCTTCTTAGTAATAGTAAATGAGAGAGGGCTGGCTGTAATTCTGGTCCACCAATCAAATTACAAGAAAGGGTATCTCTCAATGTATTCACAATGAAATGCTGTGATGGAATATGTGTCAAATAAAAAAAGCCTTACTGGAGTGTTTACCTGCAGTTTTGTATCTTTTATTGAATATTCACATATGTCCTGCTGTGCATAGCAGACTTAACAGGAGCATTTTGTCTTATAAGAAATAATTGATGTGAGACAAATTGCGCAATTCCACAGAGAATCATTTCCGAAAGGCTTGGAAAACAAATGAGTTCAAGAAAACTTCAGTGGACGTTTTATTCCCCTGCTCATTTTGATGGGAACAACATACCTTGCCTGTCTTAATCTACAGATGATGACGATATTGTATTAAAGCCCAGCTGCTATACTGCGCTTTAGGGGAAAAAAAGAAGGAGTGGCTTCAGTCCGCTTGACAAAGGAGGCTTAAATCTCTTAAATATCTAGCACTGCCACTTTGCCCTGAGGGAGCATAGGAACAAGGGAGTGTTTCTTTGGTCTGATATTGGAAGCTAGAGTTCATGGGAGCAAAATGCAAGCAAAGACTATAGAAGAATTTGAGGAGCTGGCTCTTTTCAACAAAATATGCGCCTAAAGCCTTAACATACATCCTGAGATAAACTTCAAAATCACATGACAGAGAAAACTACTGTCATTCATATTGTAATAACCATGCCTGACCAACATTTACGATGAATATCTCAGTCATGAACAGTTATAAAAACCTCTGTGGCATTCAGCGACAACATGCAAGTGTTCGACAGAAGCTTTATGGAGAAGAGTTATGAAGATTTGGATTGATAATGGCTCTTTTGGAACACACAGTGGTTCTTTTCACATCAACAACCATAAAAATACAGAAACTTCTACAACTGTTAATGGATGGCATTTTACAGCAATGAATGACTGTACTATAGGTATGTAGATGCAACAATGGATGGCATGCAGACAGTCAAAGTTCACTTTAAGTCTTGTTTATGGCGAAGTAACTGCTAAAATGGTGGGGAACTGCATGGGTTTGAGTGACTGTATTGAAAAAGGATGAATGTATAACAAGTATTTAGTGATTTTCTCAAGCTCCCTTTATGGAGTCACAGTTTGCAGAAAATACATTTTCTCAGTGTGGCTCATGACCAACAGACTAAATTTAGACAAACGTGTTTTTGAGGATTCAACTTTGTAGAGAGAATATGAAAAAAAAAAAAAAGAAACGCAAAACGTCTTTTTGAGGCCTATTTTTGTGGAACTGGGTTTCTATTGATGCAAGGATGACGGACAACTGAGAGACATGGCAGATGCAAGAAAGTGAAAAATGGATCGGAAAGACGACGGAGGGGTGGGGTGTCTCTTCAAACATTGCCGCTTCCTGTCCGGAAAAGTCCATTCATCATTTTCACGTCTTCATGTCGTGGCTTACTTTAGCAATAGCCAGAAGTGTGGGAATGATGACACCCAAGATTGATGAGGTGCAGGTGGGGGTGGCTAGCAGGGGTTTGGGGTTGAGATGGTCAAACCAGATGCGGCAGGAGGTGGGGCTGGATGGACAGAGCAGGACCCGATGAAGGTCATGATGTTACCCATTGCTCCAATAACCGTATCTGTTTGCAGAACTACATGGATGTAGGCCATGCACAGCAGTCGTGCTATGAATTCTGATGTGTGTGGAAAAAGACACACAAATGCCAATTTCCACTCATATGCTTCCCTTCAGCATGCAGGGATACTTTAGCCATGATGTGCGCAATACATCAGCATTACAAACAAAAAAGTTATAGTCATTAAATTAAAAGAACAGCATTAGGAAATTCTCTTGATAGAAATAATGACACTAATCTTAACGTTTGCATGCTGCATGCAGTACACAAAACTACTGCTGGCAACTGGTGATACACAAACAACCTCTTATTTTCCCACACAAGTAAAACAAAATCTTAATTATGCTTTGAATGAGAGACAGCATCAGTGTGCCTGTGTTTGAATAGATTGTCTTCTTGATAGCTAATATATATATACTTTCCCCCCCCCCAGTAATAATAGCTGTAATCCTGCTCCTGGTATTAGAGATGTTTATACTTTGAGGAGGGTGGGGTGGTCAAATGCAGATCTTTCACTCAGGAGATGAGGCCAATGTTGGGTTCACAACATTGGCCTCATTTTAGAGACTAAACTGTTTTTGTTATGGTTACCAGTATGATTTATTTCCTGAAAGAAAGTGAAAAAAAATTATCTTGTAAATAATATAATTATATATAACTATATATGCTCTCTCTGAAAAAAGGAAGGTTTGGGAGAAAATATAGTCATCCATCCCAAAAAGGTTGATTCTGTTCATCTGAATGTAGCGCTTTCAGTGGAAGAAACATTTCGTCACTCATCTAAGTGACTTCTTCAGTCTCAGCTGACTGCAGGTTTCCCCAACCTTATAAACAGTACATTTGCACAATAACTGAACTTTGCCCACTAAATGAACAATGAGCTGTGAGGTCAGTTGTTCATCCGTTATATTCGTCCATCTTCATCTGTCTATCCAGTTCAGGGTCATGGGGGAGGCTGGAGCCTATCCCAACTACCAAGATAGGCTATGTCCTGATACAGTGAGAATCACAAATGAACCAGACTGGATTTCAACCCAAGACCTTTATGCTGTGAGGCAACAGTGCTAACCACTGCACCACCGAGCTGCCTGGGAGAGAGAAAATATGTTTCACGCATAATTTTTTAAGACTGCAGTTCTATATGGGAACAAGGCATGACTGTTAAATCTCCTTGATGACTACAGCGGTACACAGGTTAACATGTGTAAAATGAAGCATATTTTTTAATGTCTGGTCTTTAAGTTTAGCTTCTCTTCTAACTCTTCCTGAGATGAATTTAACGTTTTAACTTCTGACAGCTGGGATAAGCTCCAGCACACCCTCCCCACAACCATGAATTGGATTAGTGGAAAAAAGTAGACGGATGGAACTTTTGACTAACTACATTAAACATTTTTATGACCCATCCCTAAAACCAAGTGCACCCAGTGACAACACCAGCATGCCCCCAAATCTTTTTTTTATACTAGTTTAAACACTGTAAAATGAAGCGAAAATAAAAAAGAGGAGCCTAACAAAGGCATTTCGTAGATTCCTGCACCTCAGCTGCAAATGGTTTGACCTCTTTTGAGTTCTGTTTGTCTTTAGATGCCTTAAGTTGCTTTAAAAACTCAAACCTGTTGATTGTTAAGTGGATTTAAAGGCTACAGCAAAGGTTTTTAATTATCCTTCAAACTACTGTAACATTTCAACTACCCCCTGAGGGCTTGTACATCTAAGATTGAATCTATATTCTATCCAACATCAAACCAGAAAAGAAGGATGAAAGATTCTTGGGTCTACAGAAGCAGTGATACATGAGTGGGTATTGCCAGACTCCCCCTTGTGGCAAAATAATACAACTGTAAACGACTACAGTCTGGCAGACAGGCAGGGACACTCAAAATTGTAAAGAGGCAACAGGACTCAAACTGAATTTAATTAGAGCCAAGGGTGATATCAAAATGTGTCCTCTCTTCCTTCACTCTCCATCTTTCACTCCGCAGCGTACCCCTGCTGGCACTCGGCGGACTCCAAAGAGTGTGGTTCTCCCAACTCAGTAGCTGATCAAAACCAGGTGGGAAGGCCTCCATGTGCTTTCCATTTGTGCAGGATGTAAATGGATTCAATTAGATCCAAATGCACAACCTGTCAGCCAGGGGGAAGTGGCAGACTTTCAAAGGCCATTAGATTATGGACAGGATTTGGAATAAAAACTTCACTGGCCGGGATTGAGCTATTAAATTGGTTGATGTGAAACTACTGAAGTGATTTGAGCTCGCATGCTGACTGTGCACTGTTCATGTAGGTGCAAATTCTGTCACATACACCCATTCCTAAATTATCATTAGAAGAAGCCCCCACCCCTCAAGTTCTTTTTCCTTCTCTCGCTGTCACTCCCCCTCTCTCATGCACAACCTCTCACACATGCGAGTGCAAACACACAAAGGGTATATGCATAAAGCAGTAATATGTTTTGAGACATATTGCCAGTGGCCTCACAATCTTGCCTGCATAACAAACAGGAGCTCTTACAGCTTTAAAGTCAAATGGCTCCATCAGTCATGGCTGTTAAGAAGCCCAGCCATAAAAATTAAAGACTTCCGCCAAACTGACCAACTGTAACACGTTTGCTTTTTTTTGATTGGCTGCAATGAAATGATGTCTACTGCACACATTTGCTAACACTCAACAGTCTGTTTAAAGGTGCAAAATATTGTAAAACATGGCGGATAGTATGTTCTCAAAAAAAAAAGAAGCAATAACATAAGATTGGGAAGCCTTACAGAAAGGAATATTACAAGAGATGCAGATGCGTTAACTACAAACCAGCTTCACTTATCATGCATTGGAGTGGGGGAGGGGCAGTCAAAAACAAAGGATCTGCCAACCCGATAGAGGCAAAACATACTGTGGGAGAGACCGTTCAGTTGATGACCTATGATTTTAATGAAGAGAGAGCCTTTACTTCACTAGTCTGATACAGGAGTGAATCAATGAGACATTTCTAAGCCATTATTATCAATCACCATTGCTTAAGACAACCTAGTGAGCTCATTAGATAAAATGAACACCAGATTGATTGCAGAATGTGGCAAGTAAAAAGTAAGATGTAGAGTAGTGGGAGGTGATGGAAGAGAAAGGAAATGGGTCTCATGGATCTCTCCAGAAAAAAGAACTGGGGAGTGAAATTAAACGAGTAAGAGACAGGCCATGTGTCTTGAACTGTATTTGAGTTTCCACATTTTTATTCAGATCTAATTATTTGCGTCTTTTCAGTCTAGTTTGAAAACCGCACAGAACTTAGGTGTTTTTATTTTGTTTGGGGGTTTGATGCAGAGTTAGCCTCCGATGGCAAGATGTCATCAAACGGCGGTGACGAAATGACCACAAACCCTCGCTGCTTTAGAAATGATCTTGTGTCTCCCACACACATCTAGCTGTACGTGTTCCACGCAGTTAATTACGAGTCACTTTGATAATATGTGGACATATTATTAAAGTGGGGGAGGAAAATGAAAAGGAAGGGGAAAAACTGAGGGGGACAGAAATGAGAAAAATAAAAGAACAAAAGGAAGAAAAATCAGCGAAGTCACAAGAGGAAGAAAACAAAGAGAAGGAAACAACAACGTAATAGACTGCTCTGTCTGAATAGGGGGAAGGTACGAGAGCCCCGCTGGTGTAGGATTTTGGCTGTTGTGTTGCTGCAGTGGATTGAAAAGTGAATATATGTAAAGGAGGGTCAGTATGAAAGCAGCAGAATCCCACTCTGTCTCCACCTAGGATGGAACAGATGGGCCCACAACTCCAGCTGTTGCCAGATGTGACTATAGAACCATCTGCATGAGCTATTACCGTGTGTGTGTGTGTGTTAAAAAAAGAAGAAGAAGGGGGGGGGGGGAGGCATGCACAGAAAGTTGCAGCTTATATGAGTCAAACTGAGTAATGTCACTATTTTTGATGATTTGATCCTGACAATTTCTCTCTGCAATTATTCCCTCTAAGAATTATGGATGATCCAGATAGCCTCGAGGTGCACGTGGGCTGTTTTATGGGAGAGAAAAACAGCTAAATGTTTAATTACTGGAACATAGTTTGAAGTGTGTATATAAAAAAACAGATCATAAACTGTAGCTGTACAAACACAGTTTGATCTCCCCCATGTGACTGCTTCTATTCATCAGTTCAGTCATACTGACGCACGTACAGCATTCATAAAAGGCATGTTTCTTTCTATTTTAGCGCAATGGTACATGCACATCTCTTTTTTTTTTAAACTATTGTACTGAAGTGTAAAAACAATACTTCAACTTCTCTTAGGGCCCCATAACATCATCCACTCGTTTAGCTGGAAATATCGAAGAAAAGAAATTGATGTGACTGAAAAACCAAAAACGAGATCAAAGACATAAAAAGCAGAAAGTCATCTTTTGTATGATCGTAGAATATAAAACCTGATGAGACATATAAAGCTATAAAGTGTTATGAAACCCCGGGAGATGGCAGATTAAAAAGTGCAAGGGCAATTTCCACCAATAAAGTTGGAGACAGCGGCTGCTCCACCGCTGTGCTCTGCTCCACCAGGCAAAGAGAATGGTCTGAATAGATTTCAGCAACCTTCATAAGGCCAGGACTAAATCCACTTCACAAACGGGAACAGAGAGCAAGCCAATCAATTAATGCCCCCCCCCAACAATAACGAACACAGACAGGTAGAAATGCTTTCAGAGCCGGTGCATGTTTGATGCTCGCTGGGTTCCAACGTCATGTGGCATTGAGCAGGAAAGTCAGGGTCTACTCTCTGCATGCGCATGGCTTCGTTCTTTGTGTGTGTACACGGGTCTGTGTTCTAATGTATTCCTGTGTGTATGTCTGTGTTGAAAAGCTCACTATTGAATGAGTACATTCAACAGAGCGCTGTGCTCTTTAAATGCCAATGAAAATAAAGAAAGGGAAATTGTAGGCACTCTGAAGCAACAGGGAAAAAACCAACAGAGCGAGACAGAGAAAGCAAAACCTTACCGCGCCAAGAGAGACTTCACAAGGTTTAGCAGCCCTCCACTCAAATATATAGGGGCCATAAATCCTCTACTTAATGTCTTTTGGGCTCGACTTTTTATGGGCAGTGACAGCGACAGTGAGTGACTTCTTTTTTTTTTTTTTTATGTTAATCAACACAGCAAATTTCAACAGCCCTGTCTGGACAAACTCCAGCTTGTACTCTCTGAAAAACTCCAATTCCAGTAATGAAAGTCGACATTACGTTCTGCTGCACTACACAAGACATTCAGAGGGATGTAAAATATTATGTTTCCACTGAAGTTTCGCGGGAGTAAATCATTAAATAGAAACCGGACAGCTCATTGCATGACACTGCGCTGTTTTAAAGACCACACTTGAAGAAATAAAGGTATTATGTCTCTTTCTGGCATTCTTGGTAGATCCTATTCGAGTCCTAGGAATTTAATTTACTGCGACAATACACGTGCAACCTTACAGAAGAAGTTGCGCTTAAGTATCAGCTGTAAAATTTACTACTTAGGAATCAAAAGTAATAGTCATCTTTATGAAGAATGGCCCCTTCCGGAGCGCTAAATTATTAATGCACAAAGCTGTAGGGAGGATTTTAATGTAGTTGTGCAAACTATTTCAAACAGTGTTAGACAGTCTGAACACCTATTATCATTTCAGGAAATGTGGGATTGTCAGAAAGAAGGGGTGCTGTTCACACACAGAACCCAACATTTTGTGAAATGTGCTTCTTCTTTCTTTCTTTCTTTCTTTCTTTCTTTCTTTCTTTCTTTCTTTCTTTTTTTTTTGGTGTAGTATTAAATGTGAAAAATCTATATTGTCACATTTGTGTGAAAAATATGAAGCTAGACCTAACAACTTTGCTCAGGATGAAGATTCAAAGCAGGGTCAAATGGATAACCTGGCTGTGTTTAAAAGGAACAGAGTACACTTACTAGCACTATGGATTAACTTATTTTTGTTTGATCTATAGCAAAGTGAATATGTCAATATGTTTTGATCTCCTGCTGTTAAAAAAAACAGTAAAATTGATGATATTTTTAACTGAATGGAATATTGAGCATAGAATACAATAATATTGTGAATGTCTGAGAGGTCCAGCTAAGAAAATCAAACATGCTGAGGCAATACTTCATAGACAGCTGGGCCTAGTCAGTGCCACTTGTCACATAACTGTCCATCCCTCTAAAAGTGCACAACTTTAAGCCTTAATACAATGTAAACAGCAGAGTTTGTTGTAAAACATTTTAACATGGGAGTCTGTGGAGATTAATCACAGACTTTGTACAGATGAACATAGCCACTGTGATGTCACCCACTGGTTTTAGACTTCCCTTTTAAAGCCTTAACTTTAGCATTGTTTAGGGGTTTTTTGAAGCACCAAGATATCGGCTAATGTTAGCTAGCTGTACTCATAATCTGCATGGGTGCAAGGCAAATACATTCAGATCAGTTAATGAATGCTTACATGCTAACAAAACACTAGAATTTCACTCACCACAACTGAAGATTGAACAGGTTGTAGACAATTATGCACCATCATTCACAGTGACATTTAGGCGTTTCAGCAATCATGTGCAGTGCCAAAAAAATACTTTGTCCAAGGATTACTCACTGTTTTCTTTGATGAAAAAACACACAGAAAGCTAAATTATGTATCAGATCATTCAATTAAAAATGCTCCAAAAGGCAGGTAGAGCATAAACACACAGTGGACAATTCAGTGGATTTTAGGCCGTTAGCTAGAGCAGGTATGTTAGAAAAGCTATCAATCAAGGGACCGTCCCCTTTAGTCCACAAATCAAAACATTCTCCAACCGAACAGCTGTTATGATGGAGGAAACTACTCATGTAGGCTAAAAACATATATTATACTTCTTCATGCTGTTAAAGTAACTAGTGAAAGTCAAGTGGCCATTAGAGGAACTGCAGTTTGGCTTGGCTTTTCAGTCCTGACATCACAGCAAAATTTAGAAATCTGAAATCAAGTCAGCGAGGGGAAAAGGTGCATTTCAAACTAAATTCCTGAATTACTTTGTATGCTAGCAGAGACTGTATAAAAGACTGACACAGCCACCATCCTGCAACCCATTTGTTTTGGATTCCACATTTTAAAACCACTTGCACATTGGGTTCCTGCAGCCAGAATTGACCATACTAGCTTGACCATACATGCTTTGTTACGTCCAAACGCTTTATGGACATAACAAAGCATTTGAGTTATAAAATGAGTTACAACTTAACCACATTTCAGTTGCTGCTCGAGAGCAACTCGCCTTTGGTATAGAGTTTCAGTGTGTTGTATAACTCCCAGCATCCACATCCACCCATACATCCGACCTTCATTTGCCTGAAGTGAGTATCCTTTACAACCAAGATTCCCATCTCTGAATATCCACTTTCTTTAAACGTCTCACCTCCAGTTTGTAATGTAAGCTTTTTGTTTCAAATCTAGATTTGATTTTTGATTTTTTTTAAAGTCACAAGTATGTTTTTCCCACATTGGATTCACAGCCAAAGGAGGCGGTGGATGGTTTAGAGCAGCGGTCCCCAACCTTTTTTGCGCCACGGACCGGTTTATGCCCGACAATATTTTCATGGACCGGCCTTTAAGGTGTCGCGGATAAATACAACAAAATAAAACTAGTACAGGTCCCGAAAAAAAGAAAATTTATTCATAACACACGTGAAAAGACCAAGGAAAACCGAGTAAACGATAAAAACGATAACAAAATAACGCTGAAAACCGATAAAAACCCTGAAAACTATACATTTCACACCTGAGCCTCAACTCTCGCGGCCCGGTACCAAACGACTCACGGACCGGTACCGGACCGAGGCCCAGGGGTTGGGGACCGCTGGTTTAGAGACTCTTTTAAAGGCACTATATTTTCCCTTAAATTTCACTGGAATAAAGTCAAACATTGCAGAAATCGCCAAGAATAGCGCAAGTGAAGTCAGAGAGTTGAGAAAAAAATGCACTTTACTATATTCTAACTCTACCCATCCTTTTTTAGTATGATTCAGTTAACTCAAAGGTTATGACATGATTCTTATACTCTGAAATACTTTTCTTCATTCTTATGCATGTAATTAAAAGCTTTAAACATTCTCATATATGTGTATATTTTTTTGTGGGAACCCTTCGTTGTTTAATGGTTACTCATGTTTTTACACCCCCTCACCTTGTAACCAGTCCAGCACAGACAATCATGCCCCATCATTCACAATAACATTGAGGTGTTTCAACAATCATGAGTGTGCCCAAACAATGCTCTGTCCAAGGATTACTCGCTCTGTTTTCTTTGGGGAGTCAGTTTGTTTTTCTGTTTTGTCCATATATCCATGACTCCATATAAGCAAGCCCTGTGATGTCAGCCTTTTTTATCCATGTTTGTGGTTGCTCAGCGTCGGTCTTGATGGCTCATCAAGTTGTCATGGCCTTGCAGCTTTTACAGCATTCCTTTCTTTATGTCCAAGAGGCTTTTTCTTTTTTCTTCTTCTTTTTTTAGTGCACACTAACTCTTCTGTAAAATAAACCCATGAATAGACCAAAAGCTTTGAGGTGCACTCAAGGCCAGGTACGCTGTGTTGATATTGGAGGAGCACTGTTTTCCCTCAGAGAGTGATGCCACTTTGGACCTGGCCTTCCTTTTCGGGGACCAGTGGGAGGTCAAAGTCTTTGAAAGTCTTTGCTGTGGGTTTTTTGTGTGTGTGAAAACAAAGGTCCTTGTGCTACATAGAAGAAAGCTGCATGGGATTGAAAAAAGAGCAAGAAGAGGAAAGTTTGGTCACTGTGGGCTTGGTTGCACACTCGGTAGAAGAGTGATCATCAGTGGCGAAAGGAGGTGGAGGGAGAGATGGTGACTGAGTGATTAACGGCCCACGAGATGTGATAGATGTCTTTAATAACGTCGGGCTGTTTTCTTAGTGTCCTCGAGGATTTGTTGTTATTAAGAAGCAGGTCTTATTATGATGACCACCTCTCTCGTAGTCTCCCACATCACGCTGGGCTTCGGTCCAGACAGTCAAAATAAACACTAGTCAAAAGCCCCGCCGCCCCGTACTTGCGCTGATGTGGCACTTGTTGATGGTGCCAGCATGTCTCAGTCCTGACTGAGGCATATGTGTTCTCACATCAGCAGTGAGGAAAAAACACAGAACATCGTATCACCTGTTGAATCAGCTGGAACCTGCAACCAGTGATCTAGCAACACTATATGACAGGGTAACTACCACGATGATGTTTAGGTAAGTGGTGTATAATGGTTTTCATAGGCATTTCCATTATTGGAAGGAGAAGAAGATAAAGGATCTCATTAGGAAATGCATGTTTGACCATGGGAGCCATAAGAAGTTGTGCTCATCACCGCTGGAAAACAAAATGAGAACATTTTATTGTACTTCCTTTTCTTCTCCAAATAAAAATCACAAACACTCTCTCCTTTAGTGTGTCTAAGTAGCTCCAAGCTCTATCACAGACATAGAGTTGGTGAAGGCCCATGTTTTATTAATTTGCAGATGAGCTCAGCTATTGATGGTGTTGGCCGCCCATGGGTTCAATTAGGATAATACAGGGAGAGGGGCAGATTATGGGCGGCTATTTAAGTGAGGGTATATCTCTTCCTGACAGTTATAGTCCAAATGCAACAAATTGCCCTTTGGTGGCTGCGAGCGGCGCCATATCGGTCCTCTGGTGATGAAACATGCCAGTGTGGCAGGTCAGCCGTGTTGAGACGACACCAGGCTGTGTGAGCCGCGTAGCTTGTCCTCTCTGAACTAACAACGCAGGCCTGAGTGCAGCCCATTTCCATTCAGTTAATAGGGTCCATTTAGAAAACAGCAGTCTATATGGTGGTGTGCTGAGTGCATGTTCTACCCAGCCAACCCTAAACAGTCCCACTTAGCATGACACTCTCTAAACTATTGCACTTATTCTCTGCAGAGCTCTCTGGGTTGAAAGCCCGCAAGTTTTGACAGTTCAACAGAGCAAAACGGAACCACGTAAACATCACATTTTACAAATACAAGACAGCGTGGGTGAATATTCTCCTAAGCATCCATAAAAGGAGGAACAGCTGCAGCATGCATGTGACACACAGAACTCTGGGATGAACGTTTATAGCGTCCGATTGGGGCCCAGACTCGGCTGTGCGATGAAAAGCTTAAACTGTACATTGCCCGTGGAATGTATTGTGTGAAATTGAATAGGGAGGCCATAAAGTGGACTGGAGACAGCGGCCCAAGCATGCAGAGCTGGTTATCTTCCTTGTCTGGTCAGTCCGGTCAAAGCTTTAAAACAGCTCTATAGATAGAGGCCGCACTGTGCTTTCTTTCGCTCAGGAAAATGACGACTGTGTCTCAGCTGCATTGGAGCTGCATGTTTAGGCTACAGTCACTGAGGTAATCCAGCCCTCCCGTCCACACCCGGACATCAGCATTTAGGAAAGTGAGCACTCACAGGAGCAGTGCAGGTCAGCTCATAAAGGAGAAGGAAGAAGATCCTTAGTTTTTGTTTTTACTTAAGAGCAAGTCGTTTTAGCCTGAGTGCTGTGCTTTAGTAGCCATACATTCCGTATTTTAACGACCTCTATCCTCAGATGACTTTCCCTGCTATGTGTTGTTTTTTTCAGATATTGCAATATTTTTATTCTGGCAGTAAAATTATTGATCAAGGCCAAGTGTATAAAGAGAAAATACTCAACATTTCACAATCACCTGAAAATTTATTCATCTTGATTCCTGACCTGTACAGTACTTTATCATCCGGACCACTAATCCTTCCCTCTCCTTGTTTGCCTGCCCTGGCTTTCCTTGTTCCCATCCCCAGCCAGGCAGGGGCAATAGGGCACTGCTAATGTGCTCGGTGGGTCATTAATCCTTAGGATGGCCGTGGGCAGCAGAGCAGGCGAGCTTTGTTGTTTGATATCGGGCGAAATGGTGATGGGAGGCAAAGCAGATGTTTGTGTTGGCTGGAGAAGGAAAACACCATACTTGATGCCAACCCAATCACCATTTCATGCCAGGCAACAGCTGCCCAAATACATTTCAGCCAGAGTCTGGCAAACAGAGTCAAAGGTGACCAGAGCAGCTTAACACAGACTTTTTCTGTCTTTTCTCATGTTCTTTTAGTCCTTACACTTATACGTATAACTATATATACACCTGAATGTCCATTACTTGAGGGACTGCCCTGTGAACATTATTTAGAACAATGTTGGTTAGATTATTCCAGGAGCTTTGGTATCTGCAAATCTTGAAACTGAAGGTGAACCAGACACTGATGAATGTAAAACATGCACAGGTTTCTCTGTTTGCCTGCACTGTTGTGTGTAACTGGTGTTCACCGTGCATTCACCTTTAAAGCGAGATGGGAATCAGCCGAGAGGACACACAGAAAAGGAGCCATAGACTAACCCAGATTTTTAGCTGGCCATGGTAAAAATATAACAATGTATGCGCATACATAGACCGCAGAACAAGGACAGCACATTTAACTCTCTCCTGCTTCTCCACTCAACTGATGGGAGCCATTCATCATCGCCCACCTTCATATCTGTGTGCTGAAAGGAAAGGACTCTGTGTGTGTGTGTTTCTATGTAACAACTGATTAAAGATAAATATCTTCTATGTAGCTCACATGTCTTGATCCTGCTGTGGAGTTGTTTACTGTTTATGAGTTTCAGACTGCAATGAACACCGTTGTCTAGCTAACAGAGTGTGCTGCCCTCTGCTGCTCTGTTTGAGAACATCTGTGCTTAGAACATCTGCCGCTTCCACAGCACAGACTGGGATGCACACTCAACCCTACTGGGGTTGTTTTAATGGCAGGTTGGTGCAGGAGCAGCCTTTGGGCTTTTGCAAAATTTCAATGACACTTAATGTTAAATAAGATCAGAAAAGTTAGATTAATTCATAAATAAATACATAATTACATACTTGGTTAAAATAAAGACAGCCCTTGGCCAACTTTAGCTGTTGTACCTTTTACAGTTTATTACTTCATCAACTTAAAGAATCATTTTTGGAAGCAATATTGTATAATATCTTTAATAGGCTTCTTTCCTCCCTCATGCATATTGGAAAAAGAAATTTAATCTATTTATCTCTCTCTATATATGTATATATATCTGTCCACAACAAAACAAGAGGATATTCTGATATACTTCAGATGATGATGCTTAGATGAAAGGCTGTATGTTGCTGTATGTTAGTTAAATCATGCACCTGCAGAAAGAGGTATATCTGTACAATGCGGGAACATTTCTAACCCATTTGTCATCTCTAATTTAGCAGAGGTGGAGTGGGTGAATCAAAGGAGGCAAGTAATGAGCGCCCACAGTAGCCAGTACGGTAACCGTGGTTACATGTGGTGCATTAATGTATGTAATCTATTACTGTGTCTGTGACAAGGACACATAGCATGCTAATTAAAGAAACCTTTCATTGTGCTTCCCTTAGACACAGGTCATGTCTCATTAAAGATGGTCTCAGTGCATGGGGAGCCATTCATTACTGGAGGGGAAAAAAAAGTGGATAGATGGGATACCTGTATGCATAGACTTTCCACAATGAGCAATTCTGACAGCATGAATAGCCAATAGAAAACATTCCTTCTTGCACTGAAAATTAAGAGTTGATATATTAACAACAAACCAAAAGACATCATTACTTTGGAAAGCATAAAACATTTGGTGACCAGAAGCAAAAAAAAAGAAAGAAAGACAACTGTTGAAAAATCAATAAATTTTATTTATGAAATGAGAGGATATTCACAAAAGAATCATTGCCACATTAATATCATGTAAATTACTAAATATATAATATAGAAAAAATATAAAATTGAACAAAAATAAACCACATCTTCAAAAGGCTTTCATTTCTGCCATGCCAGTTTAAAAATTAAAATAAAAGAAAAACAACAACTGAGTTTAGTCCTGGGACAATGATTTAAATAAATCAATCCCAACAGGATGCTAGAAACCCACCTGGATGTTTGGTGCAGAGGGACACTCATGCAGCAATATCTGAATGGTAGTGCACAGGCAGAAAAAACTATCTGCTCTTTAGTGGCTCCAGTAATAATTGCAGTCCAAGCCTATTTTTTATTTTTTAAACCTAAAAGGCTGCACCGCAACTCTGTCTGGACAGAAACAACTAGCTGTCCCCCAAATGCACCATCCCCTGTACAATAAAGGAAAGAAAGAAAAAAAACAAAAAAAAAAAAAAAAAAAAACTGAGAAAATAAGACATCTGGAAGGCTGTAGAGCTAATGGGTGTTATTACTGTTTGGATTTCTCTTTGTGGTCACGAGATAAAAAGGTAACATACTGGATCACTTTTCCATGGTCACAAAACACTAAAATTATCTTTACTTCGTCTGAGCTCAACTCACAATAATCAAAGTACTCTTGTGTTTTTGTTAGTCAGCTTTGTCCACTCAATTTTATACCAACCAGCCTCTATTGTCATTATTATAAGAAAAAATAATAATACAGACAAATAAGAGCATTCCCACTGTCCCTTTTGATCGTTATTATATTAATTTGGAAATGGCTTCATCCAGTTGTTATTTAAAACAGTAACATTATAATTACATGCACCTTATTATAGATGATTCAGTCTGCATTAAGGGCTGAGTGGTCGACCAATCTTATCAGATAACTTTCACAAAACTTGCAATACAGAGGTATATTATTTTAGGTCTAACTGGAACTAACTACCTTACCCTAGCTCCCATGTTGGCCAGGAGGCTATTCTCGTGGTTTTCATGTCATTTCCCTGCCTCTCCAGTACTTATCACGTTCCACAAATAGACTTAAACGCCATTGAATTGGACTACAGTTAAAGATGTTGGTTCTTGTCCTGATCTGCACGTCTGCTGAGCTTTGCATTATGAAACATGTACAATTTCTGCGTCTGCTGCAGATTCTGGCTGAAGTGACCTTTCAGCTTACAGCTGATTTCGTACCGAGCCAGAAAAGAGCCTTCTTGGGATAACAGACTCACTGAAGGCAGCTGAAAGTTTCCCAGCTAGCAGAAAAAAGGTGGGGCTAGCTGGTTAGCAGTGCCTTGGCTTTCAAACTAAAATAACAAGGTACTGAATTGAGAAAAAAAAAAAAAAAAAAAGTAAAAGCAAAAGCACTGGTCCATCTTTTTATTTATTTTTTTTTAATTCAGTATCTTGTTATTATTAACATGAACTAACAAAAAGTGTGATTCAAGTGATCCACACATGGTAAATTTCAAAATCAGAAGTAAATTAAACTACATGAAAATGAACACAAGAATGCAATGGCACTGAAAATATTTTACCAGTCAAACTGTTGGAAATTCTCTGTAGTGGAGTGTTATCAATCCTTCAAAAATGTGACCTTCTCCGTGACCCAACTCTAACACGTTTGATTGAGATGCATTTACAAAACAGTAAATCAGGTATTTAAATAATTAAGGGTTGAAAAGATCTTGTCCTTTGCCAAGTTAACAGCCATGGTTTCTACAGCCCCCCATAAAGTAGTCCCTGTCTGATTATGAAAGCAAATGAGCAGTCCAAGACAAGTGCAAATCCTCCCTGAGACTGGTCTATGTACTTACACAGACATCTGATTCAGCATTTTACAACCCCCATTCCCCTACTAGAAGCCTAAAGCAGTCACACTGACCAGCCTAAAATTGTGTATGGTGGCACCTTGACAGCTTGCTTTGTTTTCACACAACATTTAAGACAAAATACATGGATTCATCATCATCTTCTAGTCACAATAAGGCTCATAGAGAAGCACGTAAACCAGACTGGTCGGAAAATAAGTGGATCAAAAGAATGGTTGTTGATCACAGTTATTATTGCTAAAATGATTATCATTATGATTTATTTTAATGATGAACCATCCTCAGACACATGACCAGATGCTGGTCTCCATCCACACATCTATAGAGCTGTGACATACCACAGTGGAGATGGGTGGGGAAGAGATGTGTGAAGTGACTCAGCATGTGATCCTCATACTCATCTCAGGGCTTCAATCCTCTGGCGACAGACAGAGGGACGTTATGTCGTCATGTGTCTCTCAGGTGACCTCGGTTTTGAAGGCTCTGGAAGTGGGCATCCTTCAGGATGCGGTTGATATGCAGGTAGGACACTGGGTTTGTGGGCTCAAAAGAATTGCCCACACTAAGCGGACTGCAGGGGCCCTGAGCACACTGACTGACGCAGCTCCCAGCTGCACGTTCAGGACTGCTGATGCTGCTGCTGCTCTCACTGTTGGATGACTGAAATGCAGATATTACATTACCATTAGAATGTTAGAATCCAGGGTCTGCACATCAACGTGGAATTTAATATCATACAAAGTGAAACAGATACTACCGTAATTGTCGGGCTATAAGCCGCTACTTTTTGCACAAGCTTTGAACCCTGCGGCTTTTAGTCAGGTGCGGCTTTTCTATGGATTGTCTCTGATTTTTGTGCTATCGTAAGACGATTTGTTTTGTTTGTTCCGCTGTTGTACGGCACTACGTTGCCTGGCAGAAGGATCGGGGTTCAAGAGTGGTATGTTGGTCACATGTCCATCCGCCAGGCAACATAGTGCCGTACAAGTAGCGCGAAAAACAAACTTCAAAGTAGCGCTACGCGTTCAGCGGGAGTCGTGGATGACGAGCGGCGATAAACTTGCGAAAAGCAAGTTGTGCTCAACTCCACCGGTGGATTCTGACAGCGTGGAAAAGTGTGAAAACATCCACGATCACCAACGGATTTTGAAGGGCTGGACTGCTGCATGATGAAGAGGAGGACACCGCCACGGCCCTTCAGAGGGTGTTCGACTCCGACACTGACAATGACAATGAGGATTTCTTTGGTTTTGAAAGTGACAACAAAGGAAAGAAGCTGAGAGTGGATGACGAAGCCATCCTGATCCTGTTCGTATCCGACACTGGAGAAGAGGACTTTGGTGGTTTTAGAGCGCAGGAAGATGGTGGTGAATGACTGACTTTTCTTCTTGTTAAAGCCGTGTCACTGCACCTGAGCCTAAAAGGTAGTCCGAATCTATTTTTCTGGTGTGCTGTAGGTTATTGTTATGTAATACATTTGTTACTCATTTATGAAGCACAGCACATGTGCAAATATGTACCCATAACTTGTTTTTCAAAATATTAATAAAAGGGGTGTGTCTCCAAACAGCCATCTCTTTCCTGACAATTCCCTTTGTGCATATTCTCTTACATATGATGAGTCAACATTGAAACACCTGCGGCTTTTGGTCAGGTGCGGCTAATGTATGTACAAAACAGGATTTTCCCCTGATTTTAGCTTGTGCGGCTAATATTCAGGTGTGCTTTGTAGTCCGGGAAATACGGTACTTTAAATCTGCATCTAGTAAAATTCAAAGCTCCTGACTAAAAATAAAATTAAATACTACAAAGTTAAAATACCACATGTACACAGACTAATACAGGAAAACAGAGGGATATTTCAAACTAAGGAACAAGCAGTCATGATTTTACAACAGTTTCATCTGCACAGTGACATTATGGGTGCAAGTAAGTGTACTTGTTTTCTTTTATTGCAGATTTGGAAAACTGACATGTTTCAGGTCAAACCAATTTTAGCATTAGACAAAGATAACCTGAATGAACACAAAATGCATGTTTTAAATGATCTTAAATCTTAATATCTTTAATTGAAAGTTTTGGAAAATAAGGTTTGAGTTTCATTAGTACCAGCATAAAATTTAATTTGTACATCAACATCATATCCATCTATTCTCTACTGCTTATCTTTTTTTCAGGGTTGCAGGGGTGCTGGAGCCTATGCCAGCTGTTATAGGGCAAGAGGCAGGGTGCACCCTGGACAGGTTGCCAGTCCGTCGCAGGGCTAACACACACACACACACACACACACACACACACACACACACACACACACACACACACACACACACACACACACACACACACATCTATGGGCAATTTAGAGGTTCCAATTAACATATCCCTATTAACTGCATGTCTTTGGGCTGTGGGAGGAAGCCGGAGTACCCGGAGAGAACCCACACAAACACAGGGAGAACATGCAGACTCCACACAGAAAGACCCCGGCCTGATAGTGGAATTGAACCCAGGACATTCTTGCTGTGACGGAACAGTGCCAACCACTGTGCTGCCAACATTACATTAAAAGTCAAATATGGTAGGTAACGTTTAAGGGAGAAAGTCTGTTGATCAGTTTGTGCCATGAAGCTCAAACACACTAGTCAATGCAGTAGGACTTTTATCTAAAAACACACAAGCAAGTCCACCTTTGAATGGCTCAAGAAAACAAAAAAATGGACAGCTTTGGACTGACCTAGTCAAATTCTAGACTCAAATCAGATTCGGATGCTTTGGGTTTCTCCTGAACTCGAAAAGTGCTCAAAAACCTAGAGAGTGTAGCTGAATTAAAACAATTCTGTAAAAAAGAAAGGGCAAAAATTCATTTACAGTAATGTGAAGGACTCGTAGCCAGTTATCAAAAGCTAGACTGCAGTTCTTGGGTCAAAGGATGGCACAAGTAGTTATTAGGTTTACTTGTTCACATAGGGCCAGGTAGGTTTGGATAGCTTTTTCCCCTTAATAAATGAAACCATCATTTAAAAACTGCACTTTGTATTCACACCAGTCATCTTTGTGTAATATCAAAATTTTCTTAATGACATGCAAAAAATGAGAAATGCTTATTCTGCATTTCTATTCAGGTTTCTGTGAGTATCATGTTACCTTCCCTCTATAGTTTCTAAATGAACTGAATAACATGCTTAATGCAAGTTTCAGTTAACGCTTGTACCTCAGAGTCCCAGGCATCACGCCCTGGCTCAGGAGAGATGGGATGTGCTCTGGTCTGCCTTTTGGCTTGGGGCACCAGGTGGCCATTCTCCTCATCACCACCACTGTGCTGCCGTTTCCTGTTCAGGTAGAAAGCCAAAATAGGTAAAGATTAATTTGGCCTCACCAACTTATTAAAAACAAGTGTAAGCAACATATGAGACCTAACTCCTCAGTTAACTGTAGAGTAGACGAATTTAAAAGCAATGACTTATCCCTGCTACAGTGTATACATGACGATTATTATGCAAAGTCACTGCAAGCTGCCATTGTTATATTCAAGACCAGCTAGCTCGGTATATTCTCAACGGTACTTCGAAGACACCATAGACCTACAGCACTACAGTTGTTAAAGTAATACAGTTGCTGTGACCAGTTACGGTTGCTGGAACCATGCTTATTTTGTTAGCATATTCAATATTTTACGTGGGTCCTGCAACAAAGGCCACGGAAACGTCGAGCCAACTCTCGTTCAATCACTACTCAATCTACTCAAATGGAGTTATATTGTAAGCTCACCTGCTTTCAGTCAACATATGATAACACTTGAGCAACCTAAATGAGATTCTTCTTTTTATTTTCTTCTGAGCAGACAGGAGGAGCCGGTTGGCTGTCGTTATTTGCTGGTTAACGGAGCTCGTTTCCTGTCTGTCGACGGCCTGTTAGTTTAGCTAACTTTGCCTGATTAGCTAATTACGCTCAATAACAATGCGATACGGTTTTCCATTTCAGTCACAGTGCCAAAGACATCAGTTAGAGTGATAAACCACACAAAAAAATCAACGTGGCGCTAATTGACAACAAAAAAAGATCAGGCGTTGACGAGCTAGGTAGTTAACAAGCCTGTCCTAAAGCGCTTTATCATAGGTTCAAAGCTAATGCTAACGTCACCGCAAGCTAACGGGAATCCTCTTATCATATGTTAGCTAACTACAGCACGCAGTACAATTTTTACTCCCTTTCGGAACTATTGCGCTCTTAAATCGAAATAAAATTACTAGCGTTCAAACTCAACCTAGCCAACGATACTTGCAACTGATAACACGCACAACCAACCGCAACTGTTGTGTTTACATGGCACCGCGCCTGCGCAAAGACCAATTATGGTGCCTTTAAAGACCAATAGGAAAAAACGAACCCTAACTCACATGGCTTTGTTTTTTTGGGAGAACAAAGCATATATATATACCAATATAGACGTGAAGGTTAATAACAAGGGCAACAGAAATAAGCAACAGAAAATAAAGCTAACTTGTGTAATGCATGCTTTTCCTTTTTCATAAGTAAAAATATGAGGTGGCTTGGGACTGAAAGGAAGAACGCCTAAAGGTAACAGTATTCTAGCAATTATAGTGTGAAATTTGTACATTCGCTTTAGAAGCAAGTTTTTGGTTCGATGTCAGTCAAATGCACAAATCTCTTGCTCTTGTTCCCGGATTCTGTGGTAACCGAAAGTAACAAAGCATTCAGAGACTTACGTTCTACACAAGAACTGACTTTAAACAGCACATTAACCCTGAAAATGTACTGATCAAGTCAACCCCATTTATACCACATTAATTTCCCCATAGGATGTCGCCATTTGCAAACACATTTATTGTCATAATGTTTGTCTTGAGGGCTGAGACTATTAAATAGAAACAAGTCAACAAAGCAGTAAGCTGAAGTCTATTTCCACATATACCTTCTTATGGATATTTTATACTGAAGAGTAGACGTGCAGATTAGGTTGCCATGTATTATATTGTATTTTCTGTTGTATGGCAGATAGAAGGCTTAAAACAAAATATCCACTCTGAAGTAAGTGGCTGGCACATTTTCAACCCGGAAGTTGCAGTCTGTAGTGCAGCCTGCTTGCCCAGTCAGCCAATAGAGTGAAAAATTGTCTCCGCCAATGACTCGAGCGAAGGACGAAGGTGAGATTATCAGGGATTGTCAGTAGCGGCGGTCCTTCTGTGTATAAAGGCAAATAACCGCAATGGGCAGCACCGACTCTAAATTGAACTTCAGGAAGGCAGTGATCCAGCTCACGACCAAAACACAGGTGGGTTATGAGCAGTTTATATATATATTCTATCCAACTAAATAAATCGTTAAAAGACAGAGCCAGTGGGCGCACCGAAGAGCATCGTCGACGAGATGAAGGGATAACGCTTGCGACGCAGGAGCAAAAGAAAATATATATAAATAAAAATAAACTAATCTCGTGTTGCATGCAGCCTTTTCGGGTCACGTCTGTTTATTATTTTGCAGATTATAAATATTTATCACCTGAATGTAACGCGGCAAACAGGCCTGTGTCGTATTTTTATTAAACTGGATTAAATTGTCACAGAATCTGTTTTGTGAGTCACCGTAATTTGTTTTTGTTTGTTTGTTTGTTTTTTGCTTGTTTGGTTTTTCAATGCTGTACGCGTTCAGTTCAGATGATTATACATTATGGCGTACAGCAAAATCAAAGGTGATGACGTAGGTCTGGACTACGTTTGCAGATGCGGCAGGTGGACTGTGCCGTCAGTGTCACAGATACTGTTTGCGCTGCTGCTAGAACAACCAATTGTGTTGACATTGCCATGAGCTCTGATTATGTATAAATAAAGGATAAGCGTGTACATCTTTGTATGAAGGTAAAGGTCTCAGATGCGATTTTAATGCTGTGCAGCGCAAGATCAAGGCTGTTGTAAATAAAATAAAATAAAATAAGACGTCTGGCCGAGGTTAAATGCTCAGCTTTGCTTCAAAGGGAACTGAAATGTGCACATATTTTTCTCCAGCCAGTGGAAGCCACAGACGATGCCTTCTGGGATCAGTTCTGGGCAGACACCACCACCACGGTCCAGGATGTTTTCGCACTGGTGCCAGCTGCAGAGATAAGAGCTGTTCGAGAGGAGTCCCCCTCAAATTTAGCGACCCTTTGTTATAAAGTAAGCATTAAATAAACTCTCGGCGCATTTTGTGTTACATAATGGAATGCTGTTGTTTGGAAACTGTGCTTTATTTTGACTGCAGAGCCCTGCACAGGCTCTTAGATGTCTGAATAAATGAGTCAGCTCCCCTTCCTTTTCCCGTTGCTTCCCGTCTCTAGCCACCAGCTTCCGTTTTGAAGCTGCCTGTCAGAAACAAACACAGTGGGGCTCACAGCATAATTAAATGAAGAGGTGGGGATGAGAGCCCTTGAAAGCTGAGCAGGTTCAAAGGGGTTCTTGCTTATTTTTAGCTTGCTTATCTGCAGCGTGTATTTGATTAAATTTAGATAATAAATCACCAAGTAAATTTTTGTTTTTGGTCCAAAAATTGCAGATACAGAGATTAAGTATGCTTGTCTGTTTGTTGGTAAGACTGCTGGTGCTTAACATGGTGCCATGTTTCCTAACAAACAAATGAGCATGACTCTTGATAACTGCTATAATATCTTTATGTCCTCAAACTAAAAGTTGATTGGAAATTATTATAATCATAGATTAAAATCTATGATTATGGATGGATAGCTGTTTTCCTCATGGTGACATTCTGGTTTGGAAAGAATTCAGTGTTAAAATAATTATATTATTTCAAAAAAATGTTATAAAACACTATAGATCCTTGATGTGTGGTGAGGTGTGCTGTGTGGGTCATGCTTCATTAACTAAACAAGTTCTAGCACCAGTGTAGCTGAAGCATATTCACTGTTTTTAAATTGAATTAAAACACAATATCAAACTGAATTAAATGATCAGTGCCATATATCAGTACAGAAGATGTAGATACTAGATATTATGTTCCATACTAAATATAATCACCCACTTACAATGTTTCTGGATTCTTCAGGCCGTGGAGAAGCTTGTCCAGGGAGCAGAGTCTGGTTGTCCCTCTGAGAAAGAAAAGCAGGTAGTCCTGAATTGCTGTCGCATCCTGACCCGCATCCTTCCCTACATCTTTGAGGACCAGGACTGGAGAGGATTTTTCTGGTCCACAGTGCCTGGTGCTGGGCGGGCTGGGGTGAGTTGGCATGGGAAAAGGAAGATCAGTTTGTCACAGATTAACATTGTGTATCCATGGTTGTATGGAAGAAAATCGAGGCACACACTGGAGAGGTCACCAGTCTATCACAGTGCTCACAAGGCTGGATCAGGAGTTAAGAAAATAGATAGCTAGATAAAAATATTCATAAATATACTCATCACATTCAGCGGGTTTTTAAATCACTTGTAACACTAAATACTGCTTTTGTTTGTTTCTAAAAAAATATGACAGAGTGTCAACAAGCTTCTCGGAAGCTTTCTTATTTTACTTATATAAAGATGGATTCACCTAATAAATTAGTTGCAATGTTCCCTCTAAGCTGAGCGCGTGAGCAATCGCATACTGCTGACACGGTCTCCCCACACAGAAAATCACACACACAAAAAGAAAAAAAATCCAGCCTGAATTGGAATTAAAGTAAATACATGTATTTATTTTATTTCGCTGATTTTCTGTGCGCGGAGACTGTGTCAGCAGTGCGCGATTGCTCATGCACTCAGCTTATAGGGAACAGTGGTTATAAGCCCTGTGCTTTCCCAAGTGGGAATGCTTTATTCCAGTGAACCTAAATTCCCTCATTCCAGATATAAAAAGGTGTATTCTCTTCCTTTTCTTTAAAAAAATGTAAATATTTTTGAAGGATTCCACTTTTTCCACATTTTTTCAGACAGACGAGCTGGATGATGATGAAGGAGCTCGACCACTGGCCGAGTCGCTGCTCCTGGCTATCGCTGACCTCCTCTTCTGCCCTGACTTCACTGTGCATAGTCACAAGAGGGGCCCTGTGAGTAACAGCTGTCCTTCTGACACGGTACAGTCCAGTGTCATTAATTTGTCATCCTACCTCCATCCAGCAAAAGAAGTTACTGCTGACAGAATAGTGCAGCACAAACATTTATTCCTTGACCTTAGTCTCTAACATTGTTCCAGACGTTAGACATATTTCTTCAAGCACTGTTTCCTTCTTCCTGATCAAAGATTTCCCAACTAACCTGCCACTCAAGTTTGACCGAAGCACCGAGCTAGGTTCTGGTGGCTGATACTTTCTCAGCGACAAAGGAAGAATTCTCCATGAGTATGAAAAGAATGTTGCTCAGTCTGTAACTTTGAACTCCCCATTGCTGTTCATGTAATCATTTCAGTGCTAAGGTAGATGTCAGAAAAGTCTGTTATGGCAACTAAAGTGAAATTATCTTTTATATAAAAAGTGACAGCAACAGCAAATTATACCTACCCACAATCTGGATGGCAATGGCAGAATATTAGAATTCATATACCAGAAATCAGGTTTCATAAGCTATTTCTTACCAGGAGTTAACAATGTTTGACAATGTCAATCTTCCCATTATCTACAATTGAGTCTAAGTCACTGAATAAATTACTTTGCAAATCTAAGACCAGGAAATGTAGCTATAAAGCTATTTGACTGGATTTTTTGTGTGTGTGTGTACGTCTGTGTGTGTGACTTTATCCAGGACTCAGTAGAGAGCATGCAGTCTATAGACAGCTGTGAATACATTTGGGAGGCAGGGGTGGGATTTGCACAGTCGCCCCCTCTAAACTACATCCATGATCTGAATAGGTGAGTTGGCCTCAAGTGTGTAAAATCTCATGTGTGGTAAAAGCTAAAATGTAATCTTATTTTTGTGTGTGTGATTTACTTTTCTTTTTTCTTTTTTGTCTTTTCTGTCTTTTCAATCTCCATCCTTCAGGACAGAACTGTTGAGATTATTACTGACCTGCTTCTCCGAGGCCATGTACCTCCCTCCTTCATCAGACAACACTATCCTCAATCCTTGGGTGACATTTTTCTGCTCAACAGAAAACAGGTAATGGAAAATAAAAGCACATGCACACATACAGCAATGATTTAAAAAAAAAAAAAAAAGAAAGAAGGAGAAGTACACAAATTTTAAAATCCAATTCTAAAGTTTTACTCACAGGACACGATAAAAAAAAAAAAGGCCCTTAGCACATCTCAAAATGAGGTAAATACAACCTCAGATGAACTATGGCATATGACAGCATGTCATTTATCACTTAACACAACTTAAACCAGACTACAGAAGCGGTGTGTGACAAAACCAAGTACATCCTTACTGGTTCCATGGGAATTAAGAGCAGCCAGGTGCTGCTAACCAAATATACGTCATTAACTGATCATCAGCAAGTGCGACAACTTCTAAAAAAACAGATATTTTGGCAGTGGGAGGTTTATAAGGCAGTTTCAATTGTTTTTCAGCGAGAGACATTATTCACAAGTGGAAAATATTGCAAGACAGCTACCAGTATCTTCAGGAGTGGGCATCCCAGCAAATTTACCCAAAGGTCAGACAGCACAGTGCTCACAGAAAGTGCAAAAAACCCAAGCTGCATGTCAGACTCAAAAAGAAAAAAGTTAATGTTTTTTCAAAGCGATAAGAAAAACACAAGCATCTTCTCTCTAAAAAGAATGGCTTAGATGTGAAAAGTTGCATCTGAAAACACCAGTGTCTTTTATGCAAACAAGACCAAAGCAGAAATGTTTGGTCATCATGCAAAGCACCACATTTAGAGAGAACCAAACAAGGCATATCAGCACAAACACCTCATACCAATTATAAAAGGTGATGATTTATGCTTGTTTTCTTGGGCACTTTGCAGTCACTGAGCTGACCCTGAACTTTTCTGTATACCAAATTATTCTAGAGTCAAATGTGGGGCCTTCTGTCTGATATCTAAAGTTTGGCTGAAACTGGGTTATGCATGTAAAGAAGAGTCCATAATGATGGAAAAGACTGATAAAGTCATAGAGAAAACAAGTAGTTCTAGTTATTGCTGATAAAGGCAGTTCTTCAAGCTACTGAATGGTGCATTTTCTTCAATTTCATATCAGTTTTTAAATAAATAAAGATAAAGTGTAATATGTCATGCTGTTGTTCATCTTAGGGTGACACAGTAAGGACTAGAAAATGTTTTAATAATTTCCTGATATGTAAACCTTAGAACTGACAGAAGGTTTTGACTATTTACCATGACACACACACACACACACACACACACACACACACACACACACACACACACACACACACACACACACACACACACACACACAAATGTAGTGATGTACGCAAAAGGAGCCAAATGCAGACTATAGAGGCCAATCTTGCTAAATAATAATGACTTTTCTTCTAGTGGAGTATAAGTCAATACAAATAAAAAGCAGAAAATCGACCACTGAAACCAAGGAACCATAACAAACAGATCGGACTGAACAGGCTGAGAACACAGACGGCCTGGCAAAGGACAAAGGAAGATAGTGATTATAAATACACAGAGGGGTTATTGGTGCAGTGAGGAGGAACCTGGGACACACAGCTGAACTAAATCAGAATAATAAGTAAAATTAAAACATGACACTAGGAGACAAATGACAGAATAAAGCAGGAAATAACAAGACAGAAAAACACCTACCACAGAGGCTAAGAGCTGACAGCAGGATACAAAGAACACAGAGGGGGTAAAAGAAACCGAAGACTTAAGGAACTAAATATTAACAAACTACCATGAGAAGAAATCAAATACTTGTTCAGAAACCAAAAAAGCCTGAGAGTATAAACATAAAGAAACCAACCAAGAATAAGTGCTGAAAGTAAAATAATACAACACTCAAACTCAGTCACAAAACCCCCTCAGTGTTCGTGACATAAACCTTGCTATATCACCATGGTGATGTGTCATGGTTCAGTTATCTCTTAGATGTAAATAAAATTGCAAAAAATGAAAGATGGATTGCATGACATTTAGTGACATTGTCACCATCTTTGTTTGTCCCTAGACATGCTCTGCCTCTATTCACGTCTCTCCTGAATGTGGTGTGCGCTTATGACCCGGTGGGTTATGGCATCCCGTACAACCACCTGCTCTTCTCTGACTACCGGGAGCAGCTGGTGGAGCAGGCGGTACAGATCCTCATTGTGACACTGGAGCATGATGGAGGGATTCCCCACCCCCCTGCCTCTCCATCCAGCATAGAGGAACAAGAGGTAACTTCAAGACTGTGACGAAGACACTTGATGGCTTTATTGCATTTAATTAATGTTATTCAAATCTTTCTGAATTTGTTCGGCTCAGTCTACAGGACCAGAAAACCTGTTTGTGAATTATTTGTCAAGGATTCACAGAGAGGAGGTATGCATATCAGTGTTTCTTAAAAATCCTCCAATGTCATTACTTTAAAGACTGTATTGTGAAAATCTGTATCTTTGTGGTCTCCCAATGGTAGGACTTTGATTTTGTACTGAAAGGCCTGGCTCGTCTGCTGACCAACCCTTTGACCCAGACTTACCTGCCTAACTCCACCAAGAAGATCCAGTTCCACCAGGAGCTTCTGGTGCTTTTCTGGAAACTTTGCGACTTCAATAAGGTTAGAACAAAGATAAAGGCTTCTTTGGGGAGGCGATGCATTAAAAGGTGCTTTCATTTGACGTCACAATCTACTTTGTGTTCCCACTGCAGAAGTTCCTGTTCTTTGTCCTGAAGAGCAGCGATGTGTTAGATATCCTGGTTCCTATACTCTATTACTTGAATGACGCGAGAGCAGACCAGTGTGAGTCTCCTCAGTTGCTTCACTGCACACGACAAACCTCTACTAGAAGCATGCATTTAACAATTTCTGGTGTGATTTGTCTTTTCTGCAGCACGTGTTGGACTTATGCACATTGGTGTGTTCATTTTGCTGTTGCTGAGTGGTGAGAGAAACTTTGGCGTGCGCTTGAATAAGCCCTATTCTCTCCATGTGCCTATGGACATCCCGGTGTTCACAGGGACTCATGCTGACCTCCTTATAGTGGTAAGACACACCTGCTGCTGTGCTGAAATGGGAGTTTTCTTGATAGCTAACTAATTCAAATACAGTGAAGTTTTACAGCTGTGGCTCTGTTTGGTTTCTAGGTGTTTCACAAGATAATCACAACAGGCCACCAGCGTCTCCAGCCTCTCTTTGACTGCCTACTAACCATCATTGTAAATGGTAAATACGCATTTGATTTCAGATTTTGTTTTCAACATAACCACGCCATGACAATTAGTTGTTACAGTTTTTATTTCACACCCTTTTAATACTCCTGCTTATCCTTCAGTTTCCCCTTACTTGAAGAGCCTGTCAATGGTAGCAGCTAATAAACTGCTCCACCTGCTGGAGGCCTTTTCCACCACCTGGTTCCTGTTCTCTGCAGCTCAGAACCATCACCTGGTTTTTTTCCTTCTCGAGGCTTTCAACAACATTATCCAGTACCAGTTTGATGGTAAGAGAAAGCTGGAGACATTCAAGGCATAGATAGATAGATAGATAGATAGATAGATAGATAGATAGATAGATAGATAGATAGATATCTAGTTCTTTTGTTGTGAGATACATTATTTTCACAAGTGTCCATGTTTCTCTCCCCAGGAAACTGCAACCTGGTTTATGCCATAATTCGCAAGCGTAATGTGTTCCATCAGCTGGCTAACCTGCCCTCTGACCCCAGTTCCATCCAGAAGGCTTTGCAAAGGAAGAAGAAGTCGCCCGACGTCATTTCCCGCACCAGCTCCCAAGAGACTGTATCCATGGAGGGCTCACACCCTGCAGTGCCAGCGGAGCCCGGTACACTAAAGGCCAGCCTGGTTGCTATGCCAGGTAATGACTCTACGTGTTGTTTGTACGGTAATGTTGTAATTTCAAAACAATCTATTCACTGTGTGGTAGTCACAGCGCACATAACATATATCTTCGCCGGACACATTTTTCCTTCAGAAGTCTTTTCATTTTTCATGGCACAGATTCAAAAACGGTGAGGAAAACATTTCTCTGAGATTTTGATCCATATTGACATGACACCACACAGTTACTGCACATTTATGGGCTGTAAATTCATGATGAGAATCTCCTGTTCCACCACATTGCAAAGGTGCTCTATAGGTCTACGATCTGGTGACTGTGGAGGCCATTCAAATACAGTCAACTCATTATCTTCTTCAAAAAACAGACATAATTTGAGATTCGTCACGTGGAGCGTTATCCTGCTGGAAGCAACAATTAGGAGATTGGTACACTGGTCATAAAGGGACTGATATGGTCATTAACAATACTCAAGTCCTCTGTGGGGTTTAAATAATACTCAGTTGGTAATAAGGGGCCCAAAATGTGCCAAGCGTTTATGTTGTTCACACCAAATTTTGTCTCTACTATCCGACTGAGACTTTGAGACTTAGCAGACCTGGAAGAGTTTTTCCACCAGCCCGTGTGAACTGTAGCTTCAGTTTCCTGTTCTTAGCTGACAGGGGTGGCACCTGGTGTGCTTTTTGTCGCTGTAGCCTATCTGCTTCAAGGTTCAATATTTTGTGTGTTCAGAGATGCTCTTCTGTGTATCTTGATTATAAGAAGTGGAATTACTGTTGTCTTCCTATAAGCTGAAAGCGGTCTGGCCATCCTCTTCTGACATCAACAAGACATTTCACCCAGAGAACTGCTGCTCATTCCATATTTTCTTATTTTTAGACCATTCTCTGTAAATCTTACTCAGACCAACACATCTGGTACCAACAACCATTTCATGTTCAGTCACTTAAACTACCCTTCTTCCCCATTCTGATGCTCGGTTGGAATTTCAGCAGGCTGCTTTGACCATGTCTACATGCCTAGATACATTGAGTTGCTGCCATGTTATTAGCTCATTAGATGCAAGCTGCTGAACATCTATAACTAATAAAGTGTCATGTATTTCATGTACATATGCACATCATGCACATGAAAATGACTGCCTTAGAACTAGCAGAATGAATTCTTATGTCTTTAATTTAGTCTCTATGCATTTTTTAGTTACAACACAAAATTAGTTGGTGTTGCATTTAATTTTTTGGTAAGACTATAAAAGTAAAGTAATGTCGCCAGACACATCTGTAACGTATTCACTAATGTCCTGTGATTTATGATGCTGGTTTCCTGTAGGCATTGATAAACTGACAGAGAAGTCCCAAGTATCAGAGGATGGCACCATGGTGTCAGTTCCAAAGACAGACTCCCCAAACGCTGTCCACCCAGACCAAAGTGCAGTCACTGGGACCAGCGACACGGAGTCTAACTCAGGCAGGGACAATGAAGTAAGTGCCTTTTTATGGGGTGTATTGGTTTGCTCCAGTGGAAAGAGGATATTTCTAAATGCATTTATTCACACTATTAGGATGTTTTCTACACTGAAGCAGAAATGGAGAGAAGACGTTTGTCAAGTGCATCGTCAACGTCCTTTTGGGCTCCCACACCAGACTGGGTTTGCTTTCAGCCTCTCATTCAGTTTTTGTTAGATGTTGGATATTTAGAGGAATGAGAAGTCAATTTAGATTTGCTCGCTTTTATCCCAGGTCCTCTCTTGGAAATGTAAGCTACCCCTGCAGACCATCATGAGACTTCTACAGGTGCTGGTGCCTCAGGTGGAGAAAATCTGCATCGACAAGTATGCAAACACTTCGCTTAGCTTTGATCGGACTGCAAAAAGCATATTCTAACTGTTTTGATATATTACTAAAAATGGTGTAAACGTCTACTGTGTCTTTCATTGCAGAGGTCTAACAGATGAATCAGAGATCCTAAAGTTTCTACAGCATGGCACATTAGTGGGCCTGCTGCCGGTTCCTCACCCCATCCTCATTAGGAAATATCAGGCCAATGCAGGCACTGCCATGTGGTTTCGCACCTACATGTGGGGCGTCGTTTATTTGCGGTGAGTTAGAAATTTTAGACGAGAATTATGGACACTGATATCCTCAAAAGCAAATTAAAACGAATCCATTATTTTCTTTTTTTCTGTTTCAGCAATGTTGATCCTCCGATCTGGTATGACACTGACGTCCGACTATTTGAGATCCAGAGGATGTAGACTGTCAATGAAAACGAATCTAGGGTTCTTCATCCCTTCAGTATCTGCTGGTTTTGTGGGAAACCTCATTGTGTTGAAACTATCCTTGTGAACCTGTTGCTTGCTTCTGACACCACCAAACTAGACAGGGGAGTCATTCAGATGAGTGGAGTAGAAATTTCTCTCTATACTAAGATAGAAAGTGTTTGAATTATCACTAGTGTCCATAAACAACTGTGTTTGTACATTTCTTCAAACCTTAAGACCGCAGAATGTTTGTCAAAGCACTGAGATGACTGGAGTGTTTGGTAAGGGCTGAGGCAAATTTTAGCAGTATAAAAGTGAAAGAGGGAACATTGTTTAACTTTCAAAGATGTGTAACATATCCTGTATAGCTCAAAGTTATCATTCCAATATTATTTGTTGTACTTGAAATGCTTTAAAGTGAACTTGCACCTTTTTGAGTTGTCGTTTGTGGTTGAAGTTTATGTGATTATATTTTGAGACAGATTGTATGTTTTTATGTATATGACAAGGTTTCATTTTTGAGAAATGCTTATAATGTTCTATGCTGAAATTGTATTTTCCTTAAAGTGTCCTGAAAAAAAATATATCTAATATATAATATGTATCTGCAAATTCTGCATTGGTCACATTATGTATGACAGTGCTGTAAAGCAAATCTGAAATTTCAGGTGTGTAAACAGTTCATAAAGTAGCAGCAGTTCTGCACAAAGTCCAATTCTGCCATCTGTAAAAGCGCCACCTTCACATGTTAACCACTAGGTGGCATCATGCTCCTGTTCGTCACTTAATCTGCAAAAGGTTTATTATATGAACACATTTGCATCGCCACATATCAAATCCCTGCACTGAATCCTTCTACAGGGAAAACTGAAAACACGAAGACATTTTTTAAATTTATTTATTAAAGGTAGTTAAATAACATGTTAAATGTTTTGATACATAAAATTGTTCACTTTTTATACACCTAAATCAAAATAATGATTACGAGATTAGTCAATCTCTTAGATAAACTTCAAAGAGACTGGCCACAGCGTGCATGCGATAGAAGATTCCAAAAGGAAGTCCAATATTCACAATTGCGTTCCACATTGTGTAATTGTAAAAGTATATCTCAGCGGAGTGGTCGAACTGGGGACGAGCCCCAAATGCAGGCATGATCCATAGCTGTCAATATAGAAAAAGGGAATTAGACACATTTTGACAGGAAACACTGGTTGTTACAACTGTAGATAGTCCAATAAGCACAAATACAACTTACAATTATGTTTGCCAGGAGCAAAAAGGCACACACTTCCCTCAGAACTCTCCTTTTCCAACTTGGCTTTTTAGAAATTGAGTATCTTGATATTTGACCCTCCACGTCATTGGCCATTTCAGCATGATCTTGAAAAGCACGGGCATTTGCCGGCATTACATTGATGGGCTCCCGATGGAGGCCTTCAATGATGAAATAGTTCTGCAGGCCAATCTCAACCACCAATACCACAGCCCAGGCCAGGTTGAGCACATTTAGGTAACCCTGGGCTCCAGTCGCCACTGTAGCCACAAGGCTGAAATAGCTAATGATGAATTGCCCCAAAGAGGATGCCACCAGTAGCCCCACGTCCAGGCTGCGAGTGGGGTTTTTGTCTGATACATATTCCCTGCGGTCCAGTCTGTAAATAATGCAGCCAATCATAGTGGAGAGGGACATCAAGCTAACAATCACTATGTTCATAATGAAATGAATCAGCAGGGCCTTATTTCGTTTATCCTTGTCTTCTTTGAGTATGTTAATCTTGTACAGTACAAATGTAACAAGTCCTGCCACCACCAGGAGCAGTCCTGCTACAGGCCCTACGAAAACATCTTTCACATAGAAGTTAAATTTGTAGTGCTTGTGATGTTCAACAATTCTGCCCACGTTTTTCCACATTATGTAGGTCATGGCAGAAGCAAAGAGGCTGTATTCTATGTTGAAGGGGTACAGGTAGTAGAAGGCCTCTTTGAAGGTCTCACATGCCATATGACTGCATGTGCACTTCTTGGCACCGTAGTTGGCTGGAACAGAAAGAGCAACCATCAGTTATTTTCCTTGTAAACACTGACCTTCATCTAAAAACAGGAAGCTACGGCTCAATACCTCTGTACAACTTGTGCGAGACACTTATATTCAGATGAGTTATCTCAGTTTGATGAATTGACTCCTCAGTCACTGCTGCCATCCACACCACCAGGTTAGTTGAAAGTGTAAGAGTAAGCCCACATCTGAAAGGGAAAAAAGATAAGGAATGTTATATACTCTGAAATGAGTGAATGGAGGTGATGAAATGTTTAAAAGAATCTACCGTGTTAAGCTGGTGTGTAGCTGCACGCAGTCCCTTGAATGAAACCACAGGAAGTAGGTCTAAAAGAGACAACTTTTAAAAGTTTTGCCAGTGCAGCATGCAAGAGCGCGTATATTCTTACAATTTTCATAACATGCAACAACCTGGAAAAATAAAAACACAGCTTGCACAGTGGGGTAGGCTACTTTAACAGGAGAATCACAGTGAAGGTAGCCCACATAAGTGGCGATCTTGAAGATGTCCATGAGGAAACTAAGGAGGCCAAACAGCACAAGCCCAGCTGCAACATATAAAAAAATAAAAAATTAGGGGTTTAAGCTGAAACGAGCAATCAGAAACAGAGCCAGAAAGCACTGCTCGGACTTCTCACCCTTGAGCCACACAGGCCCAGCATGGCGATCTTTAAATAAGACTGCACGATCCTTTCGGGAGGTGACGACCATGTAAAACAGCATCCACAACATAGTAAGGACGAGGAGGGTGATGAGGAAGATTTGCCGGTGCACTGGTGTTATGGCCACAACATTGAAGGCGCTGCTGCTGACCAGAGCACAGCCAAGCATCAGGATGTTGATGCAAATTATCCCAGACAGGAGCCATTCACCACCTTGGGGGGTCCTTTCTTTAACTACTTCCACATCGTGTCCACTTTCACTAGCACCATCCACAGTGGGAGGATGGGGGGGACTGGGCAAATGCTGGATGCTGTCCACTTGTGTCACAGTTCCACCATTTGATGGATGAGCCGTCATAACAACGTTTGGCATTTTCCTACAAAAGATCATGTGCTTTAGCTTAAGTGAAGCTGTAATGATCCCATATCTTTACAGGTTAACCGCTGAGAAATACAAGATTTTATTATGAGCCTACTAAAGAAAATAAGCGGGGAAGGACTATAAAAGCGCACTCAAGAGTACTAAAACACCACATGAGTCTTTTATTATGGAAAACAACGATATTTCAGCTTTAGCTACAGGATTAATATTATTTACATCCACCACTATTTTAAATGTGATTGTCCAAAAAAGAGAGAGAGAAAGCGAGAGAAAAGAAAGACAGAAAGAAAAGTGAATCTTTGAAAACTGATCTACAGCGTTCGTGTTGGACTTTCAAACTAGTGTCAAGATGCCAGAGGGTGCATGTTGCTTTCGGGTTAAAGTTTATCTAAACTGAACACTGAGTTGGAAAACAAGGCATAGCCTAAGTGGATCAGCGCTCTAGTCTGCGCAGGTCAGATTGCACAGAGAGCGTCCGCAGTGCTCACGTAAACGACTAAAAACAGGTGCAGTTAGTTTTGGCTGATTGTTTAATCTCTCACCGCACCCAAAGGAGACTTACACCACATATTTTGGTGTTTTTCCCCAATCGTCACTTGTGCTGGTCAGGTCCGGTTTCGTATTTGGTCGTTATTCCATAAACAACGGACTCTACTAGCTCGTGACACTGGCGCACGTCAGGAACTGCCTGAAGGGAAATCCAAGTGCGACGGGTACTTGAGTCTGTTTACTATGCAGATACTTGCAGCTTCCAAGAAGGAGCTATTTTGGTCGTGCGACTGTAAGTGTAGTCCTGTTGACCTTAGACATTTGAAAATTCAAGAAGTAAACTTGATGGCTTTCCTTCGAATGCAAAATAAACAATGTAAATGATATGGACTTTGATGCATTCATATTAAGCATCTGAATGGATTTATGTGCATATAAATGCTCATTACTCACTGAAAATGAATTAGATGATGGTTGATCATTAAGGTGCGTATCTGATGCTGGTAGCAGTCAAATTAATTATGTTTGACACACACACACACATTATTTATATATATATATATATATATATATATATATATATATATATATATATATATATATATATATATATACATATATTGTTAAGGTTCAAAATTGAGGAGGGAGAGTACAAACCACCCTTGGTCCAGAAGCTCTTGGTCAAACAATGATTTTAATGACTACACACGTGTGGGAAGACACTCTGTACGCAGACAGCAAGTGATCTTCGACTTAATCAAAGCATAAACAGATATTTTATAGCATCAGGGTTTGATTTACTGACGCCCCTTCATGCGTCACAGATACATTTTATACATAGATCAGATCAACACCACAATGACTTTTAACCCAGAAGATCATCTTCTATTTTCATGGCCGGCACTTCCTTTCTACCTTTCAGTTCCTCTTTCTTGCCGAGACGACAAGGACGGTTCCTCTTTTACCGAGACATGACTAATCTCTCTCTCCTCTAAATAAATCTAACTCATGTGTGTGTGTCACGACCTCACATGCTCTCTGTGTCACCTCTTCACCTGTTGCACTTCTGACCTTTCACTAGACCAGAGGCTCACTGAGACTATGTGTATGTCTTCTACTAAATAAATGTTTTAACCAAGAACCTCTACTAAAACCTTAATATGAAATGACCTGATATATAAGTGTTTTGTAAGCATGTATTGCAATTCCTTCTATGTTCTAGTTTTCCCTCAGCATGTATCACCTGAACAGTCACGTCAGTGAAGCTTAAGACCTTTAAAGAACCTGAACATCAACTCAAATAAGCACAGATATGCATTGTGTACACAATAGTTATAACTGCATCTGAAATACAAAATTAACATCATCATAAACATCTTAAGGCCATCTTAAAGCTATCTGTTACATTGTTAAAGCAATGATCATACTGCAGATTATATTATTAATGCAATGGTAATAATGATGATTATTTAACAATAGCAGTAAAATAATTTCCCTGCTCCACAATATATATATATATATATATAAAATTTAGACCAGAAGCTAAATTATTGCATCGATCAGAGAATTAGCATTACTGACGAAGCAGAATTATCACCACATTTGATTGCATTGGACTTAATGTAATTCAGTGAGTATACAAATAGCAGTGTCAGTGGCAATAGCAGCAATATAAACCTAAATAATTCATATCTACTTTAGTTCTAAGCAGAAATGCATTGAAGGGAAAATGCAGTGGTAAGGATGTTTTGGTATTACCAATAAAACCGGTCTGTTGTAGCAGAAAATGTAAATGTTTTACCTGCTTGAGCAGGCTGATTTGGTTTAGTGCCCTTAGTAAGCTGTGTGCACTCGTGTTAGTCACAAGATTTGAAACAAAGGTCACGCAATATTCTTTTAGGCTGTCACAATTACCCAGGATGCTGAAAATACCAGACATGCTCTTGCTCTTCTGTCTCGTTGGGGTAGCAAATGCCCTATATAAACAGTGGATTCCTGATACAAACTATGAGAATAAGACCAACTGGGACAAAGGCGATATTCCTTGTGGCAATGACATAGTTCAGTTTTCGGCTCAAAGAAAAGTGTCTGTGTTTGTGGAGACCACTCATGCTGTGCTGGAGATGAGGTTGCCAGTTGATGGGGAGTTCATCCTGAATTCAGGAGCTGGATTTTATGCTGTCACCGGGCAGGACCCAGGCTGTGGAACGGGTGTCACGACCGAGTTTAAAGATTCAGAGTCATTTCAGTGGTACGATCCAACTCTATGGCAGGCAGCTGCAACTCTGAATGACCTAGAGAAAGGAAACTTCCTATTCTCTGTCCACGAGGAGAGCGTCCCCTGCCATTACGATGATGTTGTTTTTAAAGCCCTCTCCTCCTTCAGAGTGGACACCAGCTCTAGTCATTCTAGCATCACTGTCAAATCTGTGTCTGTGCTGGGGGATACATTTACTACCCAGTCTGAGTTCTCCCAGTATCTCAGCTCAAGTTTGGGCAAACTGCAGTTTCATGGATCCTCTGCTGTTGCTGTCGGAAACCCAGCCTGTGAGGATCCCTCTGGTTGTGACTGTGGGAATTCTGTACACCATCAGCAGATCTGTAGCACAGTAACGTGTGACTCTCCAAATTGTAAGAACCCTCTTCGCCCAACAGGACACTGTTGTGATGTGTGTGGTGCCATTGTTACCCTCCTTTTTGATGACGGTTTTAACCTTCAGACTTACAGGGAACGAATCCGTCACCTTTTTCTTGCCCTGCCACAATACCAGTCCATTCAGCTGGGGATGTCCAAAGTCTTAAAGCCACAGCGGCTGATGGGGATAATCAGTCTTGGTACGTTATCTGAAATCCAGATAGTAATACTGGATGGAGAGCAGGGAATACAGTCAGCAGCTTTGGCCCAGGACATAATGAAGGATGCTCGTTCTCATGGCTCTAATTTGGGAATCTCCGGAGTTGAAGTTCAGACCTCTTCTGAGGAAACTGGAGATAGTGCAGGGTTGGCAGTTGGAGTTGTTTTTGGAGTTTTACTGCTGATTACACTCATTATCTTGGGTGTCTTGATTCATAAAGGGGTTGTTCAAATGCCAACACTGAACAGATTCAAAAATAGAAACAACATACCAGATCTCGGTGGACCTCTTGACCATGGGTTTGATAATCCTATGTTTGACCAGCCCACTATGATGCCTGACATTCCTAGTCTATATGGGACTGGAGTTAGTAATTCAATCTCGATGACTCAGACAGCTGTACACTTTGTAAACCCAGTTTATGATGAGAGTGAAACAGATTTTACTGCCTAAAGATGAACATATGTTAGCATTTAATGACAGTACTTTTGTTTCAAATTGAATGATTTTAAATCCCACAAATTAAAGTATATAGTTGTATACAGTTTTATTACCACTGAACAATGTAAATAACCTAGGCGACAGGCACTAAATCTTCGAATAACCAAATAAATCTGTAACGCAAATAAAAGAATTGCTGGCAGACAATTGTGTGTTTTCCTCTTCATTCGCATCACATTTAAGAGCAATAAAGTTTCAAAAAGCTGCAGTAAATCCTTAACACTTCATGTGCTGCATAGTTTTCTCCATGGTGCGCATTTACTACCACTATTCACTTTAAACTTCTATGTTATCTATTGTGGGGGTTAAAAAGCTCTTTATACAATATCTTTACAAAGCTTGTTATGTAACATCAATAAATAGTCATAATAGACCATTTCTTTTCTTTTACAAGCTCACAGTGGAGGCAGCTCATAATCTGTTAGCATATACATCATTCTGCATTGACCAGAGCAAAGGTTCAGTGAAGTCGGCCATGAATTTATGGAGCAGCTTGACAGGACCAGTAACATTATGAAATGAAACTGAGCCTTGGTGATAGGCAACATATTAACCAATCCTGCTAATATCAGTAGTTTCCAAGATGGGCTCCACACCAGTATGCCAGGCAGAAAAACATCCGCTGTTCTTTCCCACGCACCAGGAAAAATTGTTCCCGGTGATGCAGCTGCTACTTTACTCTCCCTTTCGATCGATACTCTTCTCACTCAGCTCTGCTTCAATATAGTGTTTTCCCAAGTAAAGGCTCTGTAAATTCATGGCTTGGCATGAGTATTCAAAGTCGGGATGTTCCGGGTATCTGTGCTGCCATGGGCTGATGTTGGTCAGGTGTCTCGGTCAAAGGTCAAACTTCTGGAGTCTTAAAAAAAAGGGGGAAATAGACAATGTGGAAATAAAAATAAGATATGACAAGCGGTGGGTGGGTGATGTATTGAAGGGTTATTTGCATTTTAAAAAGTCTTCTCCGGTGTCAGGGTTAGGCAGGGTAGAAAGATGAGGGACTGGCACGGATGATTTAGTACCATTAATTTGATATAGAGGTTTTTCTCATGATTGTTTACACTATATTGAATTTCAGCTCTGTGTGGCAGTACTACAGCAGTGCTCTGAGCTAAATGCTAATGTTAGCATGCAAAATTTGCACACAACACAAAGTAAACTGTGTTTGTTTTATGCTTAATCCAGAAACAATAAACCACTTTATTTTTCGACATCGTGCTTGGAAAATGTAAACTAAAGAAAAAAAAAAGGGTCATTAACGTCACCCTAAGAAAAACACGAACGCCTGCGATGTAAGACTTTTCATTCAAAGGAAAAAATATGAAACTTGCAGTGTTGCTGAATAAATTCATTATCAAAGTAGTCATCATAGTCTGGATCAGATACTGTAGACACAGAAGACACTGATACACACCAAGTGTCATCCCTAGTGTCATGAATGTAACCCCCCCCCCAAAAAAAATACAAAAACAAAACAAAAAACACGCTGTAACAATTCGTATGAGGCCTTTTCCAGTATTAGGCGTGGAACCACCTTGAAAACGACTGTTATTACCAGGATTGGTTTATATCTTGACTTTCACCGAGGCTCAAATAACCAAATATGACGTGTGGAACAAAACCCATGTTGTGAGTGAAACTCACCACTTTTGCAAATCATGCTCAGCTTTCCACTGCAGGAGGAAAAAAATAGGGAAAAAAAATCAGGTTGTACAGTTCCTGTGTAATATCTGTTACTATTTGGGTGTAAAAAGATTCGATGATCCATGCAGTTCATGTTCACATTAGGTAGACATACAGCGGTCATTCCTTTTTTCCACTCTGAGTACCCTTGTAAACAAGCCAATTTAATTTAATTAAATTATATTTGAATATGAAAGGACTTTATATTGCAAGGTAAGACCTTTATGGAAATTGTTATTTTCATAAAAAGAAAATAGCAATTTGATTGTGAGTGGCAGTGGGAACAAAAAACAAACCAAAAACCCTTATACAGAAGAATCCTCTGTACAAACCAGGGTCAGGAGGGTCACCTTCTGCTTTGACTGCTTTAGGTGATGGGATAGTAAAGAGAAAAGATCAAAGAGAGGCAACAAACCATGTAAGAATTATGACTTGCATGCAGGTCTGGAATCAGAGAAACCCGCAGCTTACATAGAGAGAAGAGGGCAAGCAGAAGACACGTGTACACAAACAAAAGAAACATATATCAGGTAACCGATGCATTGTTTATTGTCATTGCTTTTTTTCTCTCTTTGCTTTTGCCTCACCATAGTTAGTTAAGGTAGATTGCTGACCTATGTGCGGTTCTGCAGGTTTTTCCCTCCACACTTCTGTCATTGTTGAAAAATGCCATGATGTGAAATTTCTTTGGTTTATCAAAAAAACCAACATCAAAAGAAACATTGTACTTCTTCTGTATAAATATCCCAAAAGTTGAAATTCCTGTTCTTTGTATACTGTCAACACATTCGTTTCCAAAATAAAGTCTTTGTCTTAAAATGCCACACTATTACAATATGCTCTCTTTTGCCCCAGGTGTGCTTGAATGCCTTCAGTCTGTATATGGGCCTGTTTTTTGTTCTCCTTAAGGCACTTCCACTGTCCCTTTTCTGGCCTTCTCCACAGCTCTCTGCAGCCTAGGAAACTACTGTTCAATGATAACACAAACCTGAAGGAAACTGGACAAAATCATAATGCAACTAGATGAATGAATAAATCATGCAGTCAATGCTCTGCGGTGTTTCAACTGCCTTATCAACTCCTGAGGCACTCTCACTAATCTCCCTCAGTTCCTTTGGTGCTCAGTCTACAAACAAAAAGCACAAAAAATAACACATGCTACATCTACTGACTAAGTGAGCCCCAGATTGTAAGTAAAAGATTGCAAAACCATTGTATTCCAAATGATTTTTACTCCTTTTTTAGAAAATTTTAGGAACATTTTACCCTGTAAATAAATTATATTGTGTTGTATCTTTGAGACCTCAATTTGTGCTTCTCTCTCTCGCAGTCCAGACAATTGAATCAGTCCTCCATCAGGAAGAAATAGTTGAGAGGAAGCTTATGAACCTCAAAATGAGATGTCATGGAGTGGATCCACTAAGTGATGGTTTTGAAATTTGGCTTTTTCCTGCTCTGAGATGGCTCTCACAGTAGGGAATAGGGCAAGTCAGGCAGAATTTTAGGGCTTTACTCGGGCTGTCAATGCAGGAATCACATACCATGTCTTGTAGCAGAAGCATGTTGGACATCTCAACTGTGCAATCTTCCAGTTTGTTTTTGATGTTAACATTGTGTTTATTGCCCTTCAAACTCTCCACTGTATTACCGCTAAGAGTTGCCATGTGTTGTTCTTCGAAACTTGACCCATCTGATCTTTGAGACTGCTTTTGAGCCTAGGGACTGAACATCCTCCCTAGTTCTCAATTACAGACTCCAAAACTGACAATTTAATTAAATTTCAGTAAAACTAATATTATCATACAGCAATATAATTTACAGATGACATTTGAGCCATTTTTAAAATTAGTTTTATCCACTGAGACAACTTCCTCATTTCCTGTCATGTAGCACAGACGGAACAATGATATTCGGGATCAGCAATCGTGTACTATCACTATGGTGATACAACAATGGCGTTTTCACACCTATACTTCGTTAACTCTGGTCAGAATCAGTTGATGTGTTTGTAAACTTGTAGCTTTTTCCTGTTGTTTGGTTTATTTTTTCACACAGAGAAAAATCTAAGTGAACTCCAAGCAAATCAAATTGTGTCAGTTTGTTCAGTTTACCCATTGTCCTTATGCAACAAAAGTAGATACAAGAACAATTTGCTATGTTCTGGACTAATGGAGAACATGGAGAATTTATGTTCTTCTCATGGCTAGTTGCTAGCCCATACAGATCTTAGCACTTCTATAGTACTTTGCCGCACTGACAATACAAAGTATATGTGGCTATTGGATGATTTTTAGCTCAAATTTGTAATGTACACTGGGTAACTGGTTCATATTGAGGTCGAATAACATTCATACCATAAATGAACCGCTCTGGAGTCTGTTTGGAACGATACAGAAACCACCTTCTTCAAAGCGGCCTTGATGCGGTCAGTGTCAGTCTCTGTTTTGGTCTGCAAATGAGTGTGATTACTGTGTTCACACCTGCACATATGAACAGCACCAAATGGAAAAATGAACCAGAATTCAATTTACATGGATTAAGCACTGCCGCTGTGAAAACACCTTATGTGTGTCTTTCAAATACAGACACACACAATTATCTTAGAAGAAGCTTCAAATGCAAACTGTAAACAGGAGATGACTAAAGCAGGATGTTTAGTGATCAGTCAAAGCTATCTCACTAATGAATGGGCATTCCCAGAAAAATGATATCACACATGAACTCAATCTCACTCATTAGAGCTAATGCTCTGCATTATGTAACTGAGGTTTTTTCTGCAATCAGTGTCACTCTGAGTTCAGATGAAATGTTATATAGCAAGAAGAAGTAGTGCATGCACACACCCTTTAAACAAATTACATCATTAAAAACATTTTTAATAAGAGTAAATTCAACCTACATTTGTTTACAAAAGTTCAGATAGTAAACATTAAAGTGCTACTGAGCAAAGGTACATTAATATAAAGCACTCAGAGTAAACAAAAACAACAAAAACGCAATTTCATGATCCCACTTTAGTCTAATTCTACAGAGACATGTTACAGTGTAGTATGCACTTATTAAAAAAATACTGTGGTATTAGATTTTACATCACAAGTGTAATAACAACAAAGGATTGGCCTTCACTACCAGTGGGCTACTCAAGACCTGACGTGGCTGTCTGTATGTAAACATATACAGAGACAAAATATACAAATACAAGTAAATGTTACTTCAGTTACAAATAGTTATTAAAAATTCTGTTACAGCTGAAATCACACTAGTGTATTTCTAACAACATACACTTTTCAGCAAATGCACAGGCACAAGCAATGCAGGCACATGAGGTCCAGGTTCACCCCGAGGGGGTTAAAAGGTTCAGGGGACACAGACCCCACAATCATCTCTCTGTTAACTGTGCCAAACGGCATACAATGTGCACAGTGCTACACTCAGATAAGGGTCTTTCAGTTTGTGAAACCATGCAGCATGGGGAACTCCAATAAACCAAACAGAGATATTTTCAGTGATCATCCTGAGCTAAAAAGACAGTAAAGGAATCCTGTTAAGGATTTATCTCATGCTTGATATATTCATCATGACAGTGTCCTTTTGGGTTTAACATCCAGCCCATATGTGACATTTACTTTGCAATGCTCCACTAACCTTTAAGGCCGGATGAGCACACAGCAGGATGGGTGACCACATCTTTCGTTATCTGTAGAACAGAAAGAAAAATAATGAATGTTTGTAAAATGAAAGATTCTTTCAAGAGCTATAACAATAAGACAACAAAAAAAGTCCAGAAACACAGTTTTGTCTTTGTGTTTTGGCATGTGACCTAATACCGTAAAAGATTGATTTTGATTATTTCAGCTATACTTTTTTCTATATCCAGCTCTTCAGTTTTAGTGATGATAGCAAAATGCAGACCAGACAAGCATTTTTTCAGGATGGGATGTTTTTGACTTGCAGTCATCTGACCTTAGTCACAACTAGGTATGTGCTTCACTAATAAAGACCAAACATTAGGGAGGAAAAGAAATATCTAAGATTCATCAAGACTAATGCAGTAGCTGATCTATTAAAGTACTAGAACAATAGCAATAGCTACAAATAGAGTTAAAAATTAGCAATAGCTCTACACTATATGTGCAGCACATCAGTTTCATGCTCCATAGTGTTTCATATCTGAACTATGTTAAACTGCATTGTCCCTTTTAAAAAAAATAAACTAAAATTGAAACAAAAAATCTCAACACTCACAATTCTGTGTCCTCGATGTAGTCAGGCTCAACTAAAGTCTCTCGTCGTCTCTTACAGGCATCTAAGATCTTTTTCCTTGGTCCTAAGGGTATATGGATGCTCTTAAGGTCATGATCGGAGCACAGTAACAGCGCTGCAAGGTCAATCTTCTCCCTTTTGAAGATGGAGAAAAAGTCGTTCATGCTCTGGGTGGCGAGGAAGACCTCCAAAGGGCTTGTATCAGGCTCATCATCATCATCCAGCCCTAGTTCAACTTCTTCCCAAGGCAGTTCTTCAACATTTCTCTCCTGTAGGCTGCGTGCACTGCCAATGCTGTCTTCATCTAGACTTGGGTATTGCTGCAATCGACTGCGTAAACGCACATTATTGCCTGAACGGGCCACACTGGCTGCATCGTGACTTCTAAGGTCAAACATTCCTCCGCTCACATAGTTCCTCCTAAACACCATGGTGCCAAGACCGGGTCGGTTGAACAGGGAATCGTGTCCAGAATCAGTGCTGATCTCAGAATAGTCCACATCTGGTCCATGGAGGTCTGGCTCACTCATGGCACGTGAAATGGCATCGTCATTGTCTCTGGGAAACATGTCGCGAACATTGCGCCGGGCACGATCCTTTGGGTTGACATAAGTCCCTTGTTTGACAAACATGACATCATTACCCAATTGAAGTCCAGAGAGGGAGCGCACACTTTTCCTACCATCTTCGTAGATTTTAAAGGTGCCATCTCCTTGTTTTTTCTTCTCCAGCTTCTTCTGGATCTTTGTCTTCCCTCGGCTTGTGGCATGGAGAGTTGCCTGATAGGATAGTAAGCATGCAGCAATGAGGCGCACATCAGAAATGAAAGACTTCCATCTTAAAAGCTTTTTCAAATTTGAGACAAATATTCTTAAATTTTGTGTCTATCTTACATTAGTAGTAACACATTTTAATAGATTTATTTATGGTAGATATTTTTCACACTGTTGCCATCCTTTCTTGGTATATGTGTTTTGAATTCTTGGATGTGCTTCCATGCAAATTGAAATACACTGTCATTGTATTTACTACTGATAGCTTTCCCCAAAGCAATACATTAATTTTACTTATATGTCTTGACATCTTTGAATGGATTATCATGAACTTTTGCACAGTTTCACCAATCCATCCATAAGTAATCCATCTAGATCAGGGGTGGGCAATTCCAGGCCTCGAGGGCCGGTGTCCTGCAGGTTTTAGATCTCTACTTGGGTCAAAACACCTGAATCACATGATTAGTTCGTTACCAGGCCTCTGGAGAACTGCAGGAGATGTTGAGGAGCTAATTTAGCCATTTAAATCAGCTGTGTTGGTTCAAGGACACATCTAAAACCTGCAGGGACATCGACCCTAGAAGCCTGGAGTTGCCCACCCCTAATCTACTGTTAAGACTTAAAGTTAGGGATGTGGCAGCTTAACAGACAGGTGGGTTAGCTAGCTGTCTGGTTTTCTTCACCTGTGTTGTTGCTGCTTTTTGAAGGTTTTTCATGAAAAAATCTGAAGACAACATTTTGGCGGTACAGACGAACCAAGAAGTTTGTCTTTTTTTTTTTTCAAGGTAGTCTAGAATTTTATCAGTTTGTCACCAATTAGTAGGTACCTGTCCAGTTTAAAGTGGCAGCTAACCAAGCTTGCTACATATTTTTTAGCACACTATCCTGTTCATATACAATCATTTCTGGCTACAAAGCACCAACGTGGCAGGAGTCAAAATGCTCACGATGAGGAATCAAAAAGCAGAAGACTTCATGGTGGTTACATCCAACTTTTACATACAGTTTATAGTCTTTCACCACTTGAAGTGGCTTATGCCTTATAAAGTGTAACATATTTTGTCTGTGGCTAAACAGGTATAGCAGCAGTTCAAGCCAGTGGCAAGGAAAGGCCTGGAAAAGCATGAAAAAATATAGAGTTGAGAACTCTATATCCTTACTCTTTTCAGGCTTTGCAATTAAGAGAAGAAGCTCTTTCTAGGTGGCAACAATCCAAAACAAAAAAACTAATTACAAACAACAAACCTGGGAATATGGCACACTGACAGTGGCTGTGTTTAAGTTGAGCAGCTTGTGGCTAAGAGAGCTGCTCGTGTAGCTGGAGAAACTCATGACATCTGATGCAGACGTCTCAGAAACTTCCTTGTAAAACTTTCTCTCCATACGTTTGTGGTGCTTCTTCTGCATCTTCATGCATTCTTTGATTCGCTGTTCAGCATCACGAAATGCCCGATCCTTCAGCTTGCTGACCAGCTTGGGATTAAGGCTTGTCTGCTTGGCAGCGATGGAATCCAGGTAGCGGACACAATCCATGTGATTCTTCGTGGCAGCCATGTCCAAAGGTGTGTGGTAGTCATTATCCAAGCACCATATGTTGGCACCAAAAGATACCAGGAAGAAAAGGCAGTTGAGGTGACCATTGGCAGCTGCCAGGTGGAGCGGCGTGTTCCCCCATATGTCACACTTGTCTGGGTTTCCCCTGAAGGTCACAAGAAAAGTGTAGACACATTTAGAAAGTAATTTATCGACTATTTGGACATTCTTATTCAAAATATGTCAATGTCAATTCAGTGTCATTTTTATTTTTATACATTTAAAAGCAGCAAAGTTGACCAAAGTGCTTCACAAGTTAATGAAAAAGAGAAAAAAAGACATGAGATGAAGTAAAACACAATATATTTAATTAATTTAATATAAAAAAAAAATGAGGTAGAGGATTCTTTCTTTCTGACTAGTGTTCAGATATCTCACTTGTGAGTAATCATGTGATTTTTGACCGTGATTTCACCACTGAACTGCCAATTACGGGATGTTAAATGGACCTCTTTTAATCATTTAAACCTTAAGAACTACATTAAGTTTCAGCAAATAACTGTTGATCTTCTGTAGTTTTGATCAATTGAAAAATGGATCAATTCTTTTTTCCACAGTGGAAGCACCATAATTAAATGAATCCTTTAAAAGAAACAATTGCCCTTCACTGACATTCCACGACCTTAGGGTTACCTCTATCTGTGTTGTAATGTTGCTGTCAGTCTGTAATATGACCACAAGCTTGCTGGTGCCACAGCTACACTTCCTGTATCTTATTACAGGAAACTGTAAAAAGAATGAGCGCGTGAATGGCAATGTCACACTAAAGTCCACAGAACAAAACACATTGTTACAGCTGAGTTAGATTACTTTGAGGGCAAATTTTCCTTTTTTTTGCCCCTGCACATTTCCTACCCCACCACAGGTCGATTACGCACATTACAGCTCATTATCATCATTTTTTACAAACTAGCATCCCATGAAGAAACTTTCTGGTAACTGGTCAAAAACAGCATGTATTCATAATGCACAACTTATGTGTGCCCAGTACACCTAAACCGAGGTAAATTTATTTTAGGCTATTATTTCTGTGGATTTTTTAAAAAGTATACAGTCTTTTGCTGGCATCACTCTTCCTGTATTTACATTCTTATTGAACTGTCTTGTATCTTATCCATTTCCTCCAATACAGCCACATACAGAGTGCTGATACCAAGGACATGAAACTACTGTTGAAGTGAAGCTGTATTATTGATGGCTGCTGTTGCACAGTTTTCATTGGGAATGTATGTACAAAGTCCGCCATAGCTTAATTTAGCAAATCACACCACCTTTATGGACAGTAATAGATTTAAATATGCAGCTTTAAAAACAAGCATTATTTGAGTTCATGTGAAGAGTGACTTTTGTCAGTTTGCATGAGTGAGTGTAAACACCAACCACCCAGAAAGTAACAATAAAACAGAGATTAAACAAAGGCATCATTATTGCCCTTTTGTGCTGTAAAACACTGAAACGACATTATCTTTTCAACTCGGGTGAAAAGATAAATTGAAATTAGATATTCAGGTTGCACGTTGAGACAAAATACTTAGAACCTTCTACAATCTCTATACTCTATATACCATACAGTAGCTGCAGTAAGGGGCCATCTAACTTCATAGGTTTATGTATGTAATTTATACCTGTCCTTGTAAAGTCGATGATTACAGTAGAGCACACATTTTCCTCATCTGCTCTTTATGACATTATGGGCTGTTTGCTTCTTTACTCCCTGTGACAGTTTGATGTTACTGCATCTGTAATATACTTGCCAAATACGGCAGAGGAGGCATCTTTCCCATGAAGCATGTCAGGCAGCATTAAACTTATCTTATATAATGGGGTCTCTTGGGGTTGAATTATTGGAGGATTTGATGTTTAATTTTAGCATCACATGTCAATCAGTAGTTTATATGTGCTCTTATTAGCAGAGGTGCTTAGCCGCTATCACCAGATGATATGTCTGGTCTGCTGTTGAGAACGTTTCAGAAACACTTTAAATTCATAATGGCCCCATTTGGGAGGATTTGGGGGGGGGGATGCAAAACAGGTCAAGTAGATGTAATGATAAATGGGCTGTTCCATGTGAACACCAATCACATTTGTAGATTTTGCTCAATACGGACACCGGCAAAGATGCAACAACTCCCTAATATGATCTAATTTGCTATTAATTCGATAATTCTTTTTCTACCACTGGAATTACATTTTCAAAATATTACGGAGGGAATAGAGCAAACTGTCCAAGACAAACTCTGTTTTAAGGAACTTGCATCATCTTATCATCATGGAATCATGCGCGTCTGTTATAGGACAAAATAGATTTTCTTTCTACATGTAATTCTCTGATTCTGCACTAGCATGAAATAACATCTCCACATCATGAGATGACTTTGAGCAGTGTCATGAGCTGAGCTTTTAAAATTTATGGTAGAGTGCTTCATTTGAACATGACACATAACACACGCTGTTATTTGAAATTCAAAGCTGTGTGTGACCTGAAAATAGATGGATAATAAGGGTTAAAGTGGCATCACAATGTTGGATGTTGAACCTCAGCCAAAATTCCACAGAAACAACGCCACTGTCTAAATTATCTGTTTAAAGAGGTTTTGTTCTTATCAAACAAAGATTTAAAGTCTAAATTAGAATATTAAGATCCCCCCCATCTGAAGACATAAGGTTCATTCAGATTTTGTGGATTTCTGATATTTCTCTGCTACTACGCTATAAATATATTCATATTAAAAGGCAGCCTCTATATTTTTAAGACCTGGCCTAACAGCATATCTACGTGGCTATTTTCTGTTGGTGAGACTGAAATTAGGTTACAGTAAAGAAAAACATTGTTTTAGTGTTATTTCAGTGCCTGTTAAAAGTCTTGTAATAAGTGTAAACATTTTATGGTTGTGCTACAAAAACGCCCGTAGTTTAAGCAGCCATGTCAATTTCTGCAGAAACATACGGGCTTATGCGTCATGTTTATGGCCCTTTATCATTTTGCGCACAGTCTCATAAATCATACTCACCCCCTCGACACAATCAGTCGCAGAGCTTCCAGGTTGCCGTGATAAGCTGCCCATAACGTCGGTGTCATGCCATCCTCATCCGGCGCGTTGAGATCCTTCCGAGTTGCCTCTTTAAGTAGGTCCAGGTAGCCATCCCGGGCCGCCTTATGGTATCTGTCATTCATGGTGCACAATTAAGTCACCCAGCTCGACCCCATTCCGACGCGTCAATATTGCTACCATCGTCTTCTTCGTGTGGGTACACAATGGTAGCTGAGCGGCTAAGGGGGCAGTTTACCCCCCTTTTCACTCAGAACCATTTGGTCAGATCAGACACAGACCGCAGTGAAGAACGCGTCGGTGGTATCCAAGGACGCGCTGCAGTACAGTGCTTCCGGTGGCCGAAAGGTCCCAATTCGCCCAAACATATATCCAGCTGATATATTATTTATTTTTAAAGTGACATTCAACATGTCAGGGAACAAGACATGAAACACGCTTTACTCTACTAAAAAAAAAAAAAGCTGCCCTGGTTCTTTAATGTATTGTGATATTTGAAAATGCTATTAATATTTCTTTAAGTTTTCTTTATTATTATTTTTTTATTTTTCAAATTGAGTAATAAATCTTATTACATCTACTAGCTTTAAAAAAAAAATAATTACACTAAACTACATTAAAGTTGGAAACAAATAAATTATTGACCTCATAGCAGTTGGAACACAGGGGACAAAGATTTAGTTGATTTGTTAATACTGTTTAACCTTTTGAATAAAGTATTATTCATGCTTTAAACCTTATGCTTCGAAGAAAAAAAAAGCAAGGCACACAAAGAATTATTTCATTAGGACAAAGGAGTGTTTCAAGAAAGAAGCACCTCAAATCTCAGCCCCACCCGGATGAAAAGAGCAATGCTGCCTCATACGTTTGTAAGTTCTCAGTCACGCTACTCAGTTGAAACTTCGTTGAGGACACAGATCTCGATCATGTGCAACATCTGCCACAATTTATACGATAAAATAGATGGTAGATCACTTTATATCATGGGTAAAATTTGTGGCTGTTCATCACTTTGCACACGCATTCGCATAAATCCTTACCAACCCATTGCCACAATCGCCTGATAACACAACTGATAACACAGACCATAAAATTAGTGTCATGCCATCCGTATCCGGAAGAGATCCTTAAAAGTTGCTTCCTTTAGCAGGTCCAGGAAATCATTCCAGCAGCTTCGTGGTACCCGTCATTCATGGTGCAGAAGTGGCAGTCTGAATGTGTAGAAGCACACAGTGACACAGAGTAGATATCAGTGCTTCTGATGGTCGAGGTGGTCTGAAACTGAGATGACATCTTTGGGGCTCTAAAAAGAAAAAAAAATCCAACCCGAAACGGAAACATTTCCTGAGGTTTTTATTAATTATTTTTACACCACATTGCATCTCGTTAGGAAACAAAGACAAAACGTGCTTCACTCTGCTAAATGTGCCATTTTGGATCTTTAAAATAAATATCAATATAAAAAATATTTTAACATCTCTTCGACTTCTCGTTATTCTTTTCAACTCATTTTTCATGGTGTGTGATAAATCTCAATCCAATGTAATCAACTTCATTCAAGTTGGAAAAAATCAGAGATATGAGAGGTATCATTATGACGTGGACACAGAAGACAAGAAGTGTCACTGTCCTTTTGAATCAACTATTGTTCTCACTTTAAATCTCCAGTTAGAAAAATGCATGGCACACAAAGAATGATTTCATTAGTACAAAGGATTGCTGCAAAAAAGTACCTCAAATCTCAGCCCCACCCCACTGCAAAGCGTAAAACTGCAGCATAAGTATGCACGTTCTCAGTAAGACTACTCAGACTACTTGGAACTTCCATGACAAAATAGAGATGATAAAATAGACAGGTAGATCGCTTATTTAAAAGGATTAAAAAATGGAAACAACTTGAAGCACTGAATTAAAAAAAGATATTCACTTAATACAACCTACACCCATTTAGACATCAATGGATTATTGCTGCCTTACAGGCAGTTCAAATAAATTTATAACAATAGGATCACAGAAAAAAAGAGGTAACACAAAACCTCGAAAGCATTAAAGCAAAAATTTGTTTCATACCATTTGTTTTTTTTCTACTCTGTTTGTTGTGGCCATGCTAGTAAAACTTCCATGACACCCATAGCATACCTTGCATAACAATAAAATGTACTGTATAATATCAAAACACAGCTGTTTATGAGAAAATAAACCAGTTCCTTTTTTTTTTAGTTTCTTTAGAATTTGTGAGAAAACAAGTCTTATTCTTGGAAACATCCTTTGAACTTTACAGAAACATTAAGTCCAAAACACACTCTGTTTGGAGTACTTTTTGCTCGTAGCAGATTTATTGATATTTATGACTCTTTGTAGATCATACTACAGTGTTTTCTTGGGCATATAAATGTAGTGACTGTCTAGACTGCTCATAGGATCTTGTTGAGACAGGTAGGCTTACAGGTATCCAGTAACTTTTCACTATTTTTAGCTCATGTCCTGATTTTCGTAAAATCAGGACAGGAGCTTGATTTTTCTCTCTGATAAGCACCATTTTTTTTAAATAATATTATACAATTCTTTCACCTGCTCTGTTGTAATTCTTTATTTAGATGGCATGGGATGCTGTTGGTGAATTCAAGAAAAAAAAGCACAGCTGATCTAGTTATATTTTAACTGCAGGAGATATTTTTTCTGATTTTGAACACATTACACATTATTGTACACACTATGTGTAGTAGAAGTGTGGAAATAGAATTTTGTTTGTTGATTTAAAAATTTGTTTTGTTTTAGATAAAAAGAAAAAGACCAAATTGTGCTGATTTGGCATTCGGAGAAAAGTTTCTTTTGCGCAGGATCACTCTACTAATAGCAACCAAGACTGGGTGTGGCTGTTAAACCTGTCTTGTCTTATATAGAAACAAATCCAGCAGAGAACTCACCTGTGAGCAGAGAGAGTAGCCATGTCTATCAGCTCTTGCTATGAGTTTAACTGTTTGACCACAGGAAATCAATGTGAACCCTGCAGAATGATGGCCCAGGACAAGGAAACAGAGGAGGTCCACCAGTCAAACAACATAAATTCACCTTGTCAGGAGGGAAGCAAGGATGAACCCGAACTGAAGATCTCTTCTGCAGAAGTTGGGAAGGAAAAAAGCCAAAGTTGGGGATGGATGGGATCTGGGATCATATGTGTAAACATTTTGATCCTGGGCAGTGTCTTGGTCACCGGGAGTACTTATGAAGATATAAATATCAAAGCCCCTCACCTGCAGATTTTCCTCATCATCATCCTCCTGCTTACCTCCATGTGGATGATTTATTACAGCATCTACACAGCCAGGATTAAAAATGCTGTCAATTACAAGGATGTCCACGCTGGGCCAACTTGGCTCAGGGGTGAGTAAATGTTCAGTTCAGTTTAAGTATTATTGGGTAGTTTTACGATTTTTCATCCGTTCTACATCTTCTTTCTTTTTTGCTCCTCCAGGAGGACTTGTGCTGTTTGCAGTCCTCAGCATTATCATGGATATTTTCAAGCTTGCCAGCTATGTTGGATACCTCCACTGTGGTTCTGCAGTTAAAGTTGCATTTCCCGTGGTGCAAATTGTTTTCACATTTGTGCAGGTAGAAATGAATAATAAAATGCTCCTTACTACATTTAATCTGGTCTTGATGGTTGCAAAATAATTATTGTAATAATTGTAAAATCAATTTGTAGACATACTTCTTGTGGGTCCATTCCAAAGACTGCGTGCAGCTACAAAAGAACATTTCTTGGTAGGTAATTAAGATATTTCCTACCCCTTTCTTCATCATTGTACTTCCAGGTGGTATCTATTTCGATACAGGGAAAGTAACCTAGTTACTGTAAAATCTGTTGTCCAAGAAGCTGTGAAAAATATCAGAGTAACTTTATACTGGAAATGCTGCAGCCACTAATTATGCTTTTCACTGTCTATGATTCCCAGACCTTCTGAAGGTCTCTTTTTAAAAGGAGGCTATAACCAGTAGTTACCATCTGTATTAAAAGGTGTAGAAAAAGTTCTTGTGAATTGTTTTAGTTAAAAAATGATTTAAAAAAACCTCAAAGGAAGTTCATTTCCTATAACAGTGAAGTAAGAGAACCAGTTTATATTTAAAATTTAGATTTGAAACTCTTTGCTTTAAAAGGAATTTCCATGCTGATTAATCAGGATTTAGCTTGAAACTATAACAATAACCGGAAACATTACACTCATAGGTATTATCTGATATGTTTTATGTTGGACTATCTAATCCTTGTTTTATTGTACCTTCTTTTTATCCCTCAATATTAGTTGTGGGCTGATGCTCACCCTCTCCACAAATCTGGTTTTGTGGATGACTGCAGTTGCTGAGGAGTCTGTTCACCAAACGTTAGTTCCCACCAATCTGGACAACATCACTAAACTCACTGGGCGAAGTTTGTACATCAGTAGAGGTAATTAAAGCAGTTTTTAAAAAAATGTACTAGATAAAAGAGTCGTTATGAAACCACAACATAATTCTTTGGTTTCATGTTTTACAGCAAGTTATGGAGACCGTGAGTGTAAGTGCAGCCACTCTTCATGTAGCATCTTCAAGGTTGCCTACTACTACTTGTACCCTTTCAATATCGAGTACAGCCTCTTTGCATCTGCTATGGCCTACATCATGTGGAAAAACGTGGGTCGATTAGTAGGTGAACATGGCCACGCCAAAATCAAATTCCGTCTTAACGGCATATATATTGGTCCTACTTTTGGAATCCTGTTAGTGATCGCAGGGCTGGCGACCTTCATTGCATATGAAATGGAAATGAAAAATGAAGATGCAAAAACCAAAGAAGAAGCATTGATGATGCACTTTGTCATGAATATAGTCATAGTGAGCCTCATGTCTATTGTGACTGTGATCGGCATGATGATTTACAGGGTTGATGACCGCGAACACGTGTCAGAAAAAAGTCCCACACGCAACTTGGATGTGGGGTTGCTGGTCGGAGCCTCACTGGGACAGTTCGTCATAAGCTATTTCAGTATCATAGCCATGATTTCAACAGGAGTCAAAGACCCCCTGAATAGGCTTGATCTGTCCTTTGCCATAATTATGGTGATCCAGCTTGGCCTGCAGAACTTTTTCATCATTGAAGGTCTGCATCGGCTGCCTTCTCACAAAGTGAAGGAACCATCTGTGATTGTAAATCCTTATGTGGTGGAACCCGGCAATGACATGAACAACCACGAAGGCTCAAACACGAACACAGAGACAAGCCCTGATATGCCAGAAGATAACCTGCAAGGCGACAAGATACAGTACAAATACAAACCGTTGTGGAAGCGACAAGTGTTGAAGGAGGTCTGCATGTTTTTGCTCATGGGAAACATCATTGTGAGTACCTCGTCTCTCGCTGCCTTAAATATGGTTTTTAAAAACTCACTAAATATTAAGGCTCTCTTATTTTTTTTAATTTTTTACAGTTGTGGATCATGCCTGCATTCGGTGCTCGTCCTCAGTTTGACCACACCACTGAAACTGAATTCTACAAATTCAACGTATGGGCTCCTGTTGTAAACGTGGGACTTCCTTTTGGCATCTTTTACCGAATGCATTCGGTTGCCAACCTTTTTGAGGTGTTTCTGATATCATAACATGGAAGCGTGCAACTTGTACAGCTGACTGGGTGGACACTTAAACCATTTATAACCTGTGGTTTGTTCCAATGATTTTTCTTTACAAATTTCGGTCAAAACTAACTAATGAATACAGCCACTAAGATGTATCTGATTATTTTTTATATGAAAATGCACATGTATTTATAATGTTTTCAGAACTGTTTTTGTTTCTGATCTTGTATTAACTGATTTACACTTCAGGCATGTAAGCACAAAATAAATGCATGCACAAAAAGAAAAAAAAAAGAGTTGTTGTTGTTGTTATTATTAATTCAAGTTTACAATATAAAAGTCCATCCATCCATCCATCCATCCATTCGCTTCCGCTTATCCTTTTCAGGGTCGCGGAGCCTATCCCAGCTGTCATAGGGCGAAAGGCGGGGTACACCCTGGACAGGTCGCCAGTCTGTCGCAGGGCCAACACATAGGGACAGACAACCATTCACACTCACATTCACACCTAGTGGCAATTTGGATTATCCAATTAACCTATCCCCACAAGCTGCATGTGCAATATAAAAGTCAAAGTAATTATTATTATTTCAGTTTCTCATTTATCCCCCCCCCCCTTTATTTATTGTAAACTAAATAGTATTGGCTTTTTAATTTAACATTAAATGTATTTTTTTCTGACTGTACTCACCAAACCATCCATCCATTCGCTTCCGCTTATCCTTTCAGGGTTGGGGCGCACTGGAGCTGGATCCCAGCTGTCATAACTATAACCACAAGCAGCCAATACTGTAGTGGTGTATTATTTTGAAATGACCATTGAAAGCTAGGACTGTTCGATATAACGATATATATCAGATGACGATATAAAAACGTCTATCGTTTCATTTTACGCTATTGTTTGTTTCGTGGTGTCGCAAAATAAACTGTTTACGGCAACATTTTTTCATGGTTTTGATGGTCACTGTAGTGGCTATATTAATTTCTTAAAGTTCTCTCTTTCTCTTATATTTTATATGACCACACTAGGGACTAGGGTTGCCAACCGTCCCTTAAAAAACGGAATCGTCCCGTATTTAGAAACAAAAGTACACGTCCCGTATTGAGCTAATAAGGGACGCACTTTATCCCGTAATACAGTGAGAATCAAAAGTAGTCTATAACTTTTAATGGAATTAACACTTTGTTTGAAAACATAATTCCCAGCCCCTCTCCTGCTTTGTGACCAATGCGCTGACAGCACACTTATGACAATTCGAGTATGACAAGTCAGATTATCGCTTATCTCATTGGTCGAGGAAAGATCGCTTACGAAGAAAATACCGGCCAACAGGGAAACAAACGCCGACACTGCGGTGCAAGTCTCGGACAGCACACTGTGCCTCCATAAAATGAAGGTTATAACAGAAAATCTGTCGCTCTCTCTCTCTGTCTGTCTTTCACTCACACAGACACGCACACCGCCACCATCAACTTTGCTAAATTGCTAATGAAAAACATTAATAAGGCAGCTGTGATTGAGCAACAGTGTAAATCCAACTATTTTCACGGTTGTTATGGTCGTGATAATTTTGTGATGCCACATCGAAAAGGCTCGGATGAGCTTTCCAAAGTTCTACAAGTTGTGCCTCCATCGCTTGTGTCCAGATCACACGCTGCACAGCCGTGCTGCTCCATCTTTTTCACCGACGTTTATGTGTTTGCGCGTGAGCAATGTGAGCGCCTGTGGTGACACCCTCACGAGCGATTGATGATCGGGAGCTGGTCGTGAGGTGTTAATCGCTTCTCGTTACCCCACGTATACTACACGATGCACGATGAAGGCCAAAATCGGGCCGATCACCAAATCGGTCGCACGACTCAAAAATCGGCTCAAAATGGGCCAAAAATCGCACAGTGTAAGCCCAGCATTAGAGCAGCAATGTTTGTTCGCTCAGAGAAAGAAAAAAAAGGCTGCAAAAGTACAGGGAGGAATGGGAAAAGGAAAACACCTGGCTGGAAAAGTGCACTATAAAGCGCACTGCACTGTGTGCCGGCGCACTTTTTCCATAGGCATGCTTCTAATGGTGGGCACATGAAGAACACGAGGGGCGTGAAAGCTCGGGGAACCCTTAACCAATTTCTTGTCCACCAGGCATGGCAGAAGCAGATATGGTATGTAAACACTGGTTTGTTTTTTTAAACCCTCTGGTTAAGGTTAATATGGGCATGTGCAGTGAATATCAGCGCTATGTGGCCAGAAGTGTAATAATATAATTTATTTTGTGTAATAAACAACTGCAAGGATAAATGATTACAACAAATAGATGACTAATACATAAAAGTAATACATAGACGAATAATGATGATGAGTTATGATGCGTAATCATGGGAACAAGCGGGTTTACAAACAGGAGCAGCTGATTAGCATTAGAAAAGCTGAAATAATACCTCAGCTGAAGCCAATTGTACTAAATGCACTATATGTGCACTGTTACAAGAATATTTTTGTTCTATTGCTTTCTATTAATTTATATAATTTTAAGTTAAGCAGGACAGAGTTCTTTTAAAGAAAGATTTACTTATATTCTCAAAAGTTAAGCATGACAGGCTTCTGTTTAAGAAAGAGACCTGTTTTACTGTGTTAATGTTGTCATTTTGAGCTAAAAATAAATGGCTAAATGATCATTTGTTTCACATATGGTCATATCACAAAGAATATGCATCTGCTTAAATCAAGTTCAAGTCAAATGGTTAAAAAATAATTTCACACACAAAAAAAAAGCTACCACACTGGGAAGGGTGAAGACAACTGGGTTGCCCAGCCCTGGCCACGAGGTGTCCCTTATTTATTTTTCAGGGAGTTGGCAACCCTACTAGGGACGGACAAGCGCCTGTTTTTATGCATTGTGGTTAGCAACAACGACGGTAACGCCATCGCGTGTCCGCTTGTTTAAGTTCCACATAAAACTTTCACAATAAAGCTCAAGATCCTGTTGAGATTTTTCAAAATAAACTGAATCACTTGAAAGAGCAGATTATTTACGGATGAGAAGTAAAAAAGCCGCCAGGTGCTAAAAAATAAACCTTAGACTCAAACGTTAGAACAGGCTTTTCCCCGCGGCACACCGTGTAATAAATACTCACAAAGAAAACGGTGGCCTTTACAACTTATGTCTTAAAATGTATAGTTTCATGCATCTGTTAAAACACTCGACTCCAGGTACATGACGCGCAGCTGGAAACACTTCCCGCAAGTCGAGCTGCCCGAGATTCACAGAATTTACAGAAAATGTTATATTTTTGTGATTTATATCGTTATCGGGATGATAGATGTCTTATATCGGGTTATGAGATTTTGGTCATATCGCACAGCCCTATTGAAAACAGTGAAGACCTTACAATAAATACGACTAGTCAGATCTGCTTTGCCCACGTCTTTTCCTGTATAGCTTAGGAAAAAAAACGAATGAAAAAAATCATCTCCCAACCACCACACACACAAACGAAAAGAATCGGTCAGAAATGTTCACATTTCTAACTTCACTAGCGATTTAAATGGTGCTATAAATACAGAACTTTTTATGTCGAATCACTGGCTGCATTAGTTTTGGGGGGTTTACGCCCTTCTGTTTGAAGACTATAGATAGATTATAGATGCCATAATAATTGAAAAAATACATCCCAGCGTTACCTTTGTACTGGCCCAGTGACTGTAAAGAGAGTTGTGACGACTCACCTGCTCTGACACGCGCCGGTGTTGTAGTGTAATGACCAATTAACTTTCGCCTCTCGAGTTCCTTGCCCTTACTGCCCTTTTTAAAAGTTATAAAACAAATAAGTTAAAACGCAACAAAGAAAACGCTTTCCCAGAGCCCGTACAGCAGATAGGCTACTTATTAATACAACAAGCTTAAAACATAAACGGATAATCTACGTATTTGGGAGTGTTGTGCTTACCTTTGTGTCTGGCAAATTCAAAGCCACACCTTCGCGGGGTCCTTAGCACACGGGTTTGTTTACTACACGTCACCAGGAAGTAGAGCTTTCTGGTGCCAAAATGCAGAGACAGGTGATCGAGCTTAAATTTGAGTTGTATCAGTATTTAGAAGAGATTATTTTTTGAAATAGGCGTTTTAGACTGTTTAATATTTATCAAATAAGAGTAAAGCGCCGTAGCAGGTACTTTTCTCGGTGTGTTTAACTTTGTTCTGGTTTCAGGACACTCAGGATGCCCCTCTTTTTGGAGAAGAGGATGAGAATAACCAGAGAAAAAGGTCCAAAATGAGGTAAGATGTTGCACTTAATGTGTTTTTGTTTTTTGTTTTTTTAGCCCAAACCTCCTTAACCACGAACTAAATTCTCCATTTGGGGGTTTCAGACATCCTCTGGTGTCTTTTTTCCATCTCTTCTTCCGAACAAGTGCCATCTTGGTTTATCTCTTCTGTGACATTCTCAGCGGTCGCTTTGTTGTCTGCATGGTCACCATCATACTTCTGCTATCATGTGACTTCTGGACTGTCAAGGTGGGTAACGTTTCACCACAGGGCTAAATGCAGTTATATAAGTAGCTGCCACGCATAATTTTTTTTTTTTTTATAAGGGATAGATCGTGCCTCAAGAGTTGGCAGTTCATCTTGTAATTGGAAGGTTGCCGGTTCGAGCCCTGGCTCCGACAGTCTCAGTCGTTGTGTCCTTGGGCAAGACACTTCACCCGTTGCCGACTGGTGGTGGTCAGAGTCCGGCAGCCTCGCCTCTGTCAGTGCGCCCCAGGGTGGCTGTGGCTACAATGTAGCTTGCCATCACCAGTGTGTGAATGTGTGGATGACTGGATGTGTAAAGCGCTTTGGGGTCCTTAAGGACTAGTAAAGCGCTATACAAATACAGGCCATTTACCATTTACCACTGCATTGAGATTTTTTATCTTTTTACTTTATCATTTATTAGAAAAAAATTACTAAATGCATCTGGAAAAGATTATGACAATTTACCTTGTGGGTTTTAGAATGTATCCGGCAGATTGTTGGTGGGTCTTCGATGGTGGAATCAAGTGGATGAAAATGGGAAGAGCCACTGGGTGTTTGAGTCAAAGAAGGCAAGTAGGAACTAATCAGCTTTGAATGGGTCTAAGGAGCTTGGAAAGAAAAGAATCTGATCTTCTCTAAGTTTCTTTAAGATGTTTCACCTCTCATCCGAGAAGCTTCTTCTGTTCTAAGAACAGAAGAGAGAGTCACAAGTTTTTAAGCTTAAAAATGTGTGACTCTCCACCAAAGCCGAAGAAGCTTGTTGAATGGTTTTCAGGGGTTTTATCGATTTTTAGCATTATTTTTGAATCGTTTTTATCATTAACCCGGTTTCCCTGGGTCTTTTCCCATATGTTATGAATAAATCTTTTTTTTCCTTTGGTACCGGTACTGGTTTTATTTTGTTGTATTCATCCATGACACCTTAAAGGCCGGTCCGTGAAAATATTGTTGGACATAAACCGGTCCGTCGCGGAAAAAAAGTTGGGGACCGCTTCCTTAGACTACAATGACCCGGATGACTTAGAACCTTCACAGACATCAGGTATGAAAGGTTTAAACCACCAGCTTATAGATGGAAAAATAGAAAAACAAGGGAAAATGTACATACACAGCCACAATATACAGTCACCTAAAAAAAGAGTTTCCACACTCTTACTGCTTCCATTGGAATTAAAAGAGTAAGAAACATCCAAGTTCTTTAAATCAAATGTACTTGATTAATTGATCAGCAAGTGTAAGAACCTCTAAAAAAGCTGTTGGTAGTTTGCTGACCTGTTGATTTTAATATGTGGCCATGCCAGCAAATTCACTCCAAGGTCAGATCATATAATGCGATCTGACCTATGCAACCTAGTTGCAACATCTTAGACTCTACAGGCCTCAGTTTGCATGTTTAGAGAATTACTGTGTGGCTTATTTGGAAGGTTTTGTGAGAGAAAAAAAACTCTTCTCTGGTATCTTGGTATCTTAGGCCATCTGAACAAACCACAAGTCTTTAGGAATAATGTTCATTGGACATATTTAAAGAAAACCAAACTCAACATGTCACCACATATACTTCTTACTGACAAGACCTGTGCACCTTGCAGTCAGTGAGTCAACTGTGAACACCTCTGGATGCTAAAGTATTGAAATTGGTCCATATGTCAGGATAATGATCCTAAGCACAACAGCAGATCTACACCACACAAAGAAAAGACTCAGAGCTCGAAAACCTCAATGAATTGAAGCAAATGGTACAAAGAAGAGTCCAACACAACATTGTGAGAAACTCATCCAGAAAACAATCACTTCAAGTTCTTTAACTTACTGCTGCTAAAAGTGGTTCTACAAGCCACTGAATCATGGGGTGGACAGGACAGAGTGCACAGATTTATGTGACATCTTCCTTTTTCATTTGACTGATGGTGATATAACATGTGTATATATATCTTTAAATATGTCTACTTTTCTTAACAGACGCACAGCAAAAACACAAAGTCCAGCGCAGAATCCCGGGTATTCTGGCTCGGCCTTCTTGTCTGCCCCATTTTCTGGATCCTGTTTGTGTTCAGCACTGTCTTCTCCTTTAATATTAAATGGCTGGTCAGTTTAGAGTTTCAGCGTGTAAGACACATTCCTGACAACTTAAATAGCTGCTGATTATTGGCTGACATCTACTTCTTGTTTCCTCCAGGTTGTGGTAATATTGGGCTTGGTTTTACAATGGGCAAACCTGTATGGTTATGTCAGGTGCAAGGTGGGTGGAAAGTCTAACCTGAGAAACATGGCAAAGAACTATCTCGGTGTCCAGATTCTTAAACGGGTATGTGAATCATCATACATTAGCCCTTCTTTTCTGTAGTTTGTCTAATGAACTTTTACATTAATATTTTCCTCTTTTTTTTTTCTTTTTTAAAACAAAGGCAACGAAGCAACCAGAAAGTTTTTGAAGTCAGCTGCTGGATGGGCCTGTTTCTTATTAAAAAAAAAAGGTGTTTGGTCTTCTTTCACAGCACATGGGTGATTTCAATTCCAGGAAGAGGATTTGGATAAGGAAATCATTCCTTTTATCTTGAGGGTGTGCCACTTTGTAGCCTTTGACAACTCATGCATTTTTGTAGCCTCATGGAAAAATACATTTTACTGTGCATTATTGGGAAAATGTATGTAATTACCTGCTACCTACCCTTTTTATGGTGTTTGATATTGGGTATTGTAAAGACAAAGTGTTTTGCAGTTTAGCTGTAAATTTATACAAAAGTTGGTCATTTTTGTTAAGGTATGTTTATGGGAAATTATATGTTATGGTAAATAAGAAAATAAAGGTTTACTGTCATTTTTGGGTTGAAATTTGAATCTTACCATTGTGGTAGTCCAACTATATTATTGTCGTCAAAAAGTATTTAAAAGGCTTAGGAAAGATTCAGCATGTCTATACTCTCTTAAAACACTCTTGTATGTGTCATGAGATTTCGTCATGTGACCCATCAGATTTCATAGAGCCAGGGACTATTATCTTGTGGTGCTTTCCACCAATAAGAATGTCAAAACTATGAAATGGGTATTGACTTTCTTAGCTGCTCATTAACGCAAGGAAAAGTAACAGTAAGTCAAACAAATAACCACTTGTTATCACCAAGGCATACAGAAGTCCAAACCAGGTGCCACTGTTGCCAGCTAAGAGGAGGAAACTGTGGCTACAATTTTCATGCAAATTGAACAATAGACGATTGTCTCAATTTCTGCTGTAGCACTCCGATACTAGGTTAGAATATGGCATAAACAGCATGAAAGTATGGATTCATCTTGCCTCCTGTCAAGGAGGTGGCGGCGTAATGGTATACAGGATCATTTCTTGGCACACTTTGGGTCCCTTAGTACCCACTGCCACGAAGCTGAAATGATCTCAAACTGGTTTCCTGAACATGACAAAGAGTTCACTGTACTCAAATGGCCTGCGCAGTCACCTGATCGCAATCTCAATAGGGCATCTTTGGAACGTGCTGGAAGGAGAGATTTTCACCATTGAAGTGAAACCGACAAATCTCCAGCCAGCATGTAATGGTATCATGTCAATGTGGACCAGAAACTCTAAAGATAGTTTCCAGCACTGTGTTGAATATTCCATGAATAAGGCAGTTCTGGCAAAAGAAACCCCAACCCAGTACTTGAAAGCTGTACCTAATAATGTGCCTGATGACTGTATATCGTCCCAAATTCTAAATATGAACATCCTCACAATTTAGTAGTGTTGTGCAGATAAACAGAGGTCCAGCTACTAGCTAATCTCATAAATATGTCAAAGAGGAAAATCGATTAATAACGTTGTCGCCAGACTGCAGGTGAATCATTCAGCCACTTGGTGGCAACAAAGGAACACTTGGGTTTAGCAGATCTGGTAAATATGTGGATATAATCACAATAAAGAAACCCTAAAAATGATTTTTAGTTCATGGTGAAAGTTAAATGTCTTTATTTCTCTTATTTTTAGAAGTATGCAATAACATCTTTTTTGCTAAACACCCAAAGACACAGTACAACTACACATTTGCACACATCTGTAGACATCTGTAATTAGCATATCATAGTGACAGTGTGGTTTAACTAATCTAATACACACATGCAGAGGTTTTTATCAGTCATTGCAGCTGACATGTACCCTAAGATTTAGCTTTAAATAAATGTAGTTTGGTTTTAAGAGCAGCTCTTAATGCACATCAGTTATACCAGAAATCAAAATGGTTAACTTCACATTTATAATTTAACATTATTACAGTCATCATAACAAGGTATCCAAGGCCACCAATGAAATAGATCCAGAAAAAAGTCTTGTCCAACATGTCGGCAAACTTGTGTTGTCTCTCCTTTTCCGCTTCGTTGGTCTCATGAGTTTCCAAGTATTTGGCCACTTTTCTGAGTATTCGACTGTTCTCTGAGCCATTCGGCTGGATGGTGCTAATGTCAGCTTTAGTTTCTGGAGGGATTGAAATCATAGTTAGAATAGGTTATGCCATTATTACTAAAAAAAAAATCAAGCCTCAATAAACATCAAGACACCTCATACATAGTAACAATTTACAGTTTCAATATTTGCAGGATTTGCTCTACAGTCAAGTCTTCCTCACCCTCATCCTCATTTTGTTCCTTGTTTTCTGTAATTTTGGGGGCTGATCCTTTGGACCAACAGCAGAAAACCAGTTGGCCTTCTAGGGATAGCCTAGTAGTTAGCATGGACACCAGCATGCTCACAACCAAGAAGATCAGGCAAATACAGAAGTGGGGTCCTGCAGCACAAACAAATTAGTCAGGTTTTTTATTTAACACCCAGTGTGAGGCCATGTATACGGTTTGTTTGTGCACATGTTTCTCTTGTAACATGACTCACGGATTATTGGGCTGCATTCACTGTCTCCAGGGAGCTGGCTATTTAGGATATTGATAAACAGGGTGAAGCTGAGCACCAGGGTGACCTTGAAAGCATTGCGTCCTCCACCTCGCAGTGGCAGAGCAAAGCTGACTATATCAACAAAGAGGATCAAATAACTGGGCAGCATCAATGTTAAGAACGGGTTGGTAGATTTGAGTTTTAGTTCCACCTTAGGAGTATAACAGAAAACATAGCAGAAGGAAATAAAGTAAGTGGCTTTTCATTTTTGAAAGAATCTTTGTAACACTTGACATTTTTTTACACCTATGTATATAAATGTTAGCCAGTGTTCAATTTAAAGATGAAAAGGACGTTATCTAAGGATGCAGCAGTTAATAAGATAAGTCCTTTCTTTGCTCGTCCTAGCTGTTGAAAAAATGTTGGGTCACCATCATATGTGACAAGAGAACCAGCAAATTCCCCCCCCCCCCCCCCCACGAAAGAAAGTGGGTCTATGTACAGCCAGATTCTTTCATTTTTGGACAGTGACACAATTTGTCACTGCAGTAAAGGCCCCGAAACAAACCTTGTTGACACTGGCTATGTCTTCTAAACTTCAGGAATTCAAAAAACACAATGATAATCATTTAATTTATTTTTAGTCTAATTCGTTTTTAACTGCTGGAAGGGGGGGGGGGGGGTGTATAAAAATGAATTTAACTCTTAAACAGTCACTGCAGTACCCTTAGTTACAAATGGCAGGCCTGGGTGAACTTACCTGGATGTAATTGCGGTCATCTCCTTTTTTCTGAAGTATTGCAGCCATCGTTTGCCAGTCTCCGTGACTATTATCACTTAGTCTCACTTCACCAAACACCAGTGTTGTACCACATTCTGAATAAAATTAAGTCTGCTTTGAGATTGCTTATTTTAAAATAGAGTCATAAAGATAATTTCTTTTCAGTAATCGAGTGACTTCTTAGCAATATTGTAAGACACAAATTAAAAGCAGTAAAACTGGTAGCAAAGACCTGCAATGAATTAAGTTATATTGAAGAACTGCAGTTACCCTGCTTTTTTCCATGTTACACTTTTATGATCGTTGATCATAAACGGTGATCAGCGGTGTTGTTATGAGATTATCGTACTGTTAAAATTATTACAATTCCATTCAAATGGTAATGCATAAATTTTACATTTCAACTTATACAAATGGCCAAAAAAGTACGCGAAAACGAGACATTATAAAACACATCTCAGAAATGATCACATATGTAGTATATTAGTGAATTGCTGAGCTTACTGTCAGTGTCCCAGGCTTGTACTGCAACAGGACACACATCATAAGCGAAGGGATAGTTGAACAGGTTAACTTCACAGTTCACTTCTGCATTTATGATCAGATCGTCCTTCACTGTGCCGTTACTGTACACCAGCACATTAGCAGAGCCATGCTTCAGAGTTGATGTCATTCTACACAGAAGAGATAAGTGATGTCTCAGAAGAATTTTAGCCATTGTTTGAACTGGCTTAGTGATGGCTCTTGGATGAAACTACTTACGCGTTTGTTACAAGGAGCTCTGGAGTCCAGATTTTGTCTACTGGCAGAATTACTTCATCAAACTTGTACACCGATGTGTCCCACGCCAACTCAGGATCTTCCCATTCCTGTGTTTTCAAATCAAAATTTATTTTTTTCAAAATAATGTTTTGGGGTTTGTTTGTTTTTTTTACTTTTTTAAAAAGTATTTTGAAGCTTACGATCGAGGCTCGTAGAAGAATTAGTAGATGGAGTTGCTTTGTGTTCTGTTGAAAACAAATTAGGTAACAAAGAACTGTCATACAGAAAAGTCACCAAAGAGGTGTAAATGGAGAAATGAAAATATATATATTAGCTCCACTACAAAAAGTTAATACTTACAACTTCCAGAGTCTGGTACTCTAATTTTGGCACTCGGACTTCGTGAGTGCAGCTATCGTTCTGTGGCTGCGACAACAGATTTTTATCTATCAACACGTTACTCAGACATCGGCGACTTGTGCAGTTGGATGAATGCACATGTTCTAAAATTGGAGAAAGTTTGAACATAAGTTTGAATACTTTTTACAACACTTTTTCACTGTTCTGCTCCCTCTTACAATATATTTTGTAGGATAAGCTTTGACAAAAGTAAGGTGCACTTACCTACAGTTATTACACTCAGTAAGAACATAGTCCTCACTAAATTGTGGGAAAGAAATTTCAGCATTTCTGTAGTCTCTAAACCGGACTTTATATCCAACTAAAAACTACAAATTGACCGACCAGTTGTGTGCAACTTTTTACCATAACTGTCCTATCGTCCTTGTTTAGGTTCAGCCCAACATGTCACTTTTATAACCCAGCTATGTCGTGTAACCTCTTAGAGTGTGCACGCTTCAAGACACTGATGCACAATAGCCTTTAGGAACACAATAACATGGTTATTTACAGAGGGTTCAGTGTGTTCGTGAGTGATCCTGTGTAAACAGAGAGCACATTTATTTCCAGTGTATTTTTACCTACTGACAGATACAGGTAGCTCCAGCTGCTTTTTGTTATTAGAGCTATGCTAATCTGCCTAACAATGGGCTGTGTATGTCATACATTAGAGTGAACTGAAGCAACCAGTAATACAGACAGTAATGCTGAATGAGGCTGGTCTGCCAGCCATAGATTCAGAACAAAGATCTGAGACATCTGTGGCTTAAGTTAAGTTGAAAAAAGGCGTGACCATTGATCAAACATCTAGTTTCGACAGCTGCATGATGAAGTCACTCAGAAGCTTATTAAGTTACATAATGCTCAGTCGAAATTCTGCATTGAGCTGGTACAATACATATTTTTTCATATGTAAAGACATATTGTTGCTGTACCCTATAGGCAGTATAATTATGGATTATGCGAAAATAAACAGATCTCTCTGTCTTTCAAACTGCTGTGCCTCTGCGTGTTGATTTTAATTAAGGCCATCCTTAAATTTCGAATTGTACAGCAATTATGTCATATTATGTTAATGAAAATTTGAATTAATATGCATTTGGATTACATAGTTGTAATATAAAGAAAATAGTTATAATAGTTCCAGTAAACTAAAATTTCTAAAAAAAAAAACAAACAAAAAAACAAATTTGGCCTCAGTAATATTTTATGTGCTGGAAAGCATGTGCTACTGTACATTTAACTCCTTGCATGCTTGACACATGATTTAACAACATCTCTTAAATTAAACCCTTCTTGCCTCTTTTTCCAGCTCAAAACACCATCTTCTTTTTTAATCAAAGCTTTCTCTTAAAAACTCTGTAGATTGTCTTTAATCTGATTGTTTCCTTACCACTTTTTCGTGGTGGATCACTACAGCATCACTCCTAATCCATAGCAGTCACATACCTTTCAGTCACAGACACATAGTCTACATCAGTGGTCCCCAATCCCAGTCCATGAGTCCCGTTGTCCCTGCAGGTTTTAGATGCGTCCTTGATCCATCACAGCTGATTTAAATGGATAAATTAGTTCCTCAACATGTCTTGAAGTTCTCCAAAGGCCTGGTAATGACCTAATCATTTGATTCAGGTGTGTTGACCCAGGATGAGATCTAAAACCTGCAGGGACACCGGCCCTCGTGGACTGGGATTGGGGACCCCTGGTCTACATGCTTTCTAATAGTCTTGAAAATAAAGTGAATTAATCTTGGCCCATCACTTGCATGGCCCTTTAATTCTAATCTTAATTCAGGTATGTCATAATGTGTAGCCTTGCAGACATTGAATTATGTATTCAATATTGAATATATTGAATCCTACTTGTTATTAATCTCTGGCTGTCTTCCACAGTATGTCTTTTGTCCAGTCTTCCTTCTCTCACCCCACCTGGTCGTGGCAGATGGCCCCGCCCCTCCCCGAGCCTGGTTCTGCTGGAGGTTTCTTCCTGTTAAAAGTGAGTTTTTCCTTCCCACTGTCACCATAGGGGGTCATATGATTGTCGTGTTTTTCTCAGTATGTATTATTGTAGGGTCTACCTTACAATATAGAGCACCTTGAGGAGACTGTTGTTGTGATTTTGGCACTGTATTAAAAAACATGAATTGAATTGACAGTCAGTATGAGCTTATTTTATTGGTTATCTGATCAAAATCTTCTTTTAACTAGTTTACATTTTTACTTTTACCTCTTATTTATTTACAGTTTCTCCCTCCACACTGTGCAGGGCCATACAGGCCTATAAAGACATGTATGGCCCTGCACAGTGTGGAGGGAGAAACTGTAAATAAATCAATAAACCAATCAATACACCCTTGTGTAACCTTCATATTTTTGTGTTATCAGTCATGTAGTTAAATAGATATACTATTTCCTGTCTGTTTTCACTTATTCAATATAAAGCTGCTGCTTGCAAGTGACACACTGATGAACTTCCCTTCCAGGTTATCTCTCAGAGGAATGTCTCTTATCTCTGTCTTCACACATTACTTTAGAAAACCAGCTTCGTGAATCAGGCAGGTTTTGAAATGGAGGGACGATCATGTTCTATTTTTGAAAGCACAAGAAGTTTGTTTTGCTGTTGCTGACCTTGTTGCAGCTAAATTTGCTCTTATGACTGCAGTAAAAGTGGTTTGAAACGTAGTGTGTACTTTCGGTTCACCTGTGATCTTCCTTGTCTTATCAGAGCTAAATTGGGGACAATTGAGACAAAGAAAATCTGTGTGCCAATGACAAAGCCTTTACATGACTGAGCAAAGGTTAACTTCTTTTCTAATAAAGCACAGAATTTTAACATGAAAAGGCTTTAAGGCTTTGTCGTAAGGAACTTCTAAAATATTCCATAGGTCATAAATTCTTGTATCCAATAAGGGTTCAAGGAGACATGCTAGCAGTGATATCGCAAAAAAATGGGACTTTGCCTCAGGACCAGGCCGGCCCCCTACAATGTCACACTTTGCAGCCAACTAAATGTGAAGGTTACCACAACTTGAGCAACACATCGTCTTATGCTTGGTGGAATTGATGGACTTGTGACACCTGACGTACTCTGATCTACTCTGCAAGTAAGTTGAACATGTTTGTGCTTTGCAATGGGTTTATTAAAGGGGTACCTAATGTGTAAGACAGCGTTTTTAATCGAATGATCATATTTTCTAATAAAAGAATTAACTTTGTGAGCTACAAAAAAAACGCTAATAGAAAAAAAGTGCATAGTTTCTTTTACTTAATAATTGATAATATTTAAAAGACAAGAGGCTACGTTTATAAAAGTAAAGCTCACAAAACTCACAGAAAACAAAAGAGACATTCAGTTATAATAAGTGGATCCTAAATAATCTTTTATTATTATTATTACTCTAAAAACAAGGAACTAATTTGGAAAGACATTTAAAAACAAGCGATAGTGATATATACATTGTAAACTGCAATGACTTAACAGCATACTGGATCTGTGTCATTTCAACTGTCTTGTAGAATTCCTCGAGGGTGGGAGTGGTCTCAGTTTTCTTAGACCTGACTGTCCTTGTCATTTGACATTCAGGGAACAGACTGATTGTTGCAGCAAATATGAGTCTAGCATTCCCCTACTTGTAATCCAAATACCTTTGCACTTGTTTTCCTGTTTTTTTCTGTGCATTAATTTAACATATACCAAAATGCAGACATCACCTTGACATAGTTTTCCATGGAAGACTTAGTAAAAAGTAGAAATAAGACAGTTCATCTTTTGGGCTGACATTTATTAAACTGTCATGAACACTGATTTGAAGATGATGTTGATTGACACAACTGTACAAACATTAACATTATTTGGTTTCATAATTAAACCACAGGAGATGTAAGATTAGACCTATTGAGTAGCCATTTATCTCGAGAGCAGATAAACAACAGCACGCAGCTCATTCAAATAAGTAATAAAAACACTCACTGGAAGGACATAGCTTATTGATCTGTGACTAAGATCCTGAAGAACAAAACTGGTAACAAGCTTAAAGCGGTGCCTTTGATTGTCAGGTGTCATTTATGATATCAATAACACCCGAAGTAGGCGTGTGTGCTGCAGACAAAAAGTGATAAAACCGTCTTGGCTTTGCCTTATTTTATGTGTTACTAAAAGAAGTAGGTGTGATTAAAGTTTGACATCTGAGGTAACATTTGGAGGTGAAAACTGTTAGAGGTTGTTGGTGAGTAATTATTTACCCTTTCGATAACAAACACAGATTAATAACTACACTGCACTAAGGTCAAGATTTTTGCTTAATTAACCGAGACAAACCGAGACTTAAGTTCTTAGGATTCGAGTGAAAAGTTACAGTAGCTGGCCTTAACTTTTTATGACTTTAATTTCTCAGAAGTCATTTAAGATAAGATAAGATAAGATAAGATAGAACTTTATTAATCCCTCGGGTGGGTTCCTCTGGGAAATTCGATTTCCAAAAAAGCACAGCACCGACAGAAGTTACAGAGTTATACACACACACATATATATAAATACAGAGACAATATAAATAAAATATACGAAGGGGATAAATAGAATAAATAGGAATAAAAATAAAAATACAAGTGAATTGCACATTTCAAGTATTGAGTCTATTGCACCGTTGACTATTTACAAAAGTATTGCACAAAAGGTATTGCACAGTGAGGTGAAGAGGCACTACAGCTTAGTTGTTCCCTCCTTTGTCCTCCTGTTTCCCCTCCCTCTCCCCTCCAGAGAGGAGTTAAACAGTCTGATGGCGTGTGGGACAAAGGAGTTTTTAAGTCTGTTAGTTCTTGTCTTTGGGAGAAGCAACCTGTCACTGAACAGACTCTTCTGGTTGTTAATGGCCGTGTGCAGAGGATGCCTGGCATTGTCCATAATGTCCATCAGTTTCTTTAGTGTCCTTTTCTCTGCCACTGTCACCAGAGTGTCCAGCTTCATGCCGACCACAGAGCTAGCCCTCCTGATCAGTTTCTCCAGCCTGGATGAGTCCCTCTTTGCTGTGCTGCTCCCCCAGCACACCACAGCATAGAAAAGTACTCAAGCAACCACCGACTGGTAAAACATCCTCAGGAGCTTCCTGCAGATGTTAAAAGACCTCAGCCTCCTGAGGAAGTACAGTCGGCTTTGGGCTTTTTTATACAGGTGCTCTGTGTTGCATGACCAGTCCAGTTTATTGTCCACCCACAGCCCGAGGTACTTGTACTTGTTGACCACCTCCACCTCCTCCCCCTCTATCTGAACCGGCAGTGGACCTGCTCTAGACCTCCCGAAGTCCACAACCAGTTCCTTAGTCTTTGAGGTGTTGAGTTGCAGGTGGTTTGTGTGACTCCATGCGACAAAGTTCCTCACCAGACTTCTGTACTCCTCTTCCTGATCATCCCAGATACACCCCATGATGGCCGTGTCATCTGCAAACTTCTGAATGTGGCATAATTCAGAGTTGTAGCAGCAGTCAGAGGTGTACAGGGTGAAGAGAAGAGGGGACAGCACAGTTCCCTGTGGTGCTCCTGTGCTGCTGACCACTGTGTCAGACGTGATGTCCTTCAGCCTGACGTACTGTGGTCTGTCGGTGAGGTAGTCGGAGATCCAAGCCACCAGGCAGGGGTCCACCTCCATCCTGCAATTTGCACTCTGTTATCAAAACACTGGTCACTGCTCCCTGCTGGCCATTGTCACATCTGGAAGACAGCAAACTTGGCTAAAATTCAAAACTAAAGAGATTAGCCGAAGTGATTAAAAAGAGGTTTTTCACTGAGGAAAATAGGTTTTCCCATAGCTTGAGTTAATCTTGTTGGATGGTCGGGGCCTAATCTATATAAAGCAACAAAGTCTGTAACAGTGAGTAATTTAGCAAGCAAAATGTGTTAAAGTAAAGAAAAATGCACAAACAATACAGTAAAGGACGTATCATTATGAAAGAATTATGTCAGGCACTCAAACAGAATATTAAGCTTGACAGGATAAAAAAAATACACACTGCGTAACATCTAACAATTCTGATCATTAACAGTTGAAAATTGAAATTGAAAAAAAAATTGATCCAACTAAGTTAATGCAATATTCTTCTTACTTAAATAACGGTTAAGTACAATAGGATCAGAAAACTAGTGTTTATGGAAGCTTGTTGAAATGCCATGAAATTGACATAGATCTGCCTGGTAACTGTTTTTTGGGCTTTTTTTTCCACTGGTAGAAACATACATGTTTGTTCTTTTTACCGTAAAACAAAGCTGGTGTTTTGTCCAAGACAAAAACAACATAAGAGGAAGAAAATGGCATACTTACAATATAACAGAGGAACATGCCGTGCTTACATAAGTCTGTGTAATTGCCCTAATAACAATTTGGTATCAATATGATAAAAATGGTTTTGGACCTGGATTATATCTGACCTCTCTTAATGTCTTATATAACTCTTTCTATGCAATTGATGGCTAAACTTAAACATTAATGTGTGCGTGCAAGTTACAATGCTCGGCTTGTGGTTTGATCATTCCCTGAACGATGACTGATTTATTAATTTTTTTCACATATCTGTACTAATGAGTCTGACCAGGGGCGACCACAGCGCTATTTTTTTATGCCTAACTGTAGATTTATTAACTGGCTTATTTTCAGTGCTGGTAATTTAACAGAACTGAAAAGAAAAATTCCTATTCACAATTGCACTTTTTTATAATGTGGCCATATAAGTGCTTATTGAAAGCTTTGTAATGGAACTTTTTAGTTAATCATCAGCCAACAAGAAGCAGGTGATCACGAGGTCTATTTTTTCACACCTGCTCATTTTCTGCTAATAGCCAAAGGCACAGAGTGACCGTGGCTGCTAAAACATGAAGGTTTTGAGTCTGCATCTACATTTTAGTCACATGTAATGAGTGAATGAATACATGACACGTTATTCAAGGTAAACTAAAAACTTGATATTTTAGTCTGCATTTTCATGTCATCTCTGTCTTTCTGCAGGAGACTGAACTTTAGATTTAATCAAGATGAGCACAGAAAGAAGTGAGCAGGTCATTGATACCTGCTGCACCACAGTCCACACGCTGGGCAGGCAAAATGCAAAGAAGGAAAAGAGTCTCCGCTACATGCAAAAAGATGGCAAATTCCCTGTGATGTTTCAACAGGCCCCTGGAGACTGGACCACATATTGGATCGACATCTTCACCAGTCTTGTAGAGATCCGCTGGAGAATGATGTTCCTTATTTTCTCCCTTAATAATATTGTGTCTTGGCTTCTTTTTGGTCTGTGTTATTGGTTAATTGCCCATGTAAATGGAGACAGTGATAATGCAGATGACGATCTCTGTGTTTCAAATGTGCGCGACTTCACTGGGGCATTTTTGTTCTCAATGGAGACCGGGGCGACTATTGGTTACGGCTACAGGCATGTAACCGAAAACTCTATTGTAGCTATCATTGTGGTGACGATTCAAACTGTGTTTAGCTGTCTTCTTGACACAGTTGTCATTGGCGTTGTTGTAGCTAAGATGGCATCTGCTCGTAAGAGAGCCCAGACGGTGGGTTTCAGCAGATGCGCGGTGGTCAACTTACGAGACAGGGTTCTGTGTCTGTCATGGCGCCTCGGGGACTTCAGAGGTAATCACATCCTGGAGGGGGTCGTCAGGGTCCAGTTAATCCGCTATGTAAAACAGCCAGTGGGGTCACTTGTAATCACTTACCAGGACTTAGATATAGAGGAACGGGAGATTGTCCTCGCCACACCTACCACTATTATTCACAAGCTAGAGCCTGGCAGTCCCCTGTACAACATGGGTCCTGATAACCTGCGGGACAATCGCTTTGAGCTGGTAGTTTCTTTCACCTACACAGGGGACTCCACAGGAATACTCCACCAAACACGTGCTTCCTACACATCAGCAGACATCCGCTGGGGCCAGCGTTTCCAGGACGTGCTGAAAATGGGCAAGAAACACTACAAGGTGGACTTCAGTCTTTTTCATGTGACCACATGGGTGCCGGTGCCTTTCCTCAGTGCAGAGGAATACAACAGGAGGGGACGTCCTGCAGATGGCACCACACTTATACCAATAGGGAAGAGAAACAGACACATTGCTCAGGTGAATCTTAACATCAATGAGGAGATGATCCTGCAAACATTTTTGTAGATGAAATGACAAAAGAAATCAAAATGAAATTAAAATGCAACTTTCACTGTTCCCATAAAGATTATGTGATAAGGTGAGCTTTTGTAAATATGTTTATAGCCAATGTAAAATCATATAATACAGCATTCAGAAATTCATGTTTGCTTCTGCCATGTAAAATGAAAGTGTAAGTGAAATAAACTGGAAAAATCTTCTCTTTGGTCATTTTAAAATGGGTTTTATTTCTAATTGCATGATAAAAATAGTACCAGTCATAAAAACTACTTTGAGTCCTGTGTATGTAATTACCTTTGTAGCTCTTTACCTCCCCCTTGTGTTCACCCACTCAATATTCCTGCAGTCCTAGAGATTTTTGTGCAGGTCAGAGATACAGTCATATCGTTCTCGCACAGTCACTTTATTTACTTTAGACTTAAACACCGATTAACAAACACCTTACCTTACCACCTTACCTACATTGTATTCCTGTGACCAGCGTCATGCATGTTTGTTGCTTGGTTCCAGTTTCACCGTGAAGTTTTAAAAGTGATGTACACTGAGTGTCCCAGTCTGCCAAAAAGTACATTAATAAATAAACTATAAATAAATAAGAACGATATAACCTCTTTTTGGACTAGAAACCTTAAACAGGCGCTGCAGCTTTCCATTGGTTGTCACTGCCACAGGGGCGGGGATATGCGCACGTGTTTTTTTATAGTCTGTCTTTTCAACCACAAATATCTTCTCTAGTATTGCTGGAGAGGGTTATGGCAGAATTTACAGCTCCACACGAGAAGCCAGAAAAAAATACTAACAGAACGTCGAGATTTAAAAAAGGGCAAAGTGCGCATATCTGGCGCACATATGGAACTTACTGCGACAAGAAACGATCCTATTTGCAGCCAAGGACTAACAGGTAGGTAAAAACATGTGTTGTGGGAATGTTCTGTGTAGTTATGGATGTGGGGACATTGGGAGTAGTTGAATGTGCGTGTTGATGTTAAAAACGTGAAAAATGACTTTTCACGGTTTTTAAGGAATAAAAAGTTTTGATCAGAAAGTAATACCACTTTCTGCAACAATATTATTGTTGTTGCAGTGTGGTTTCAGAGACTGCAGGATGTGAACTGGATGTTCTGCAAGGATTGTCTTTGATTTGAACTAAACTCTTAACTCTGTAGTTGGCGCGTGATAAACATGTTGTTAACTGTCTAATAAAAAAGGAAATAACATACAGCATACATACATATGTATATCTATATCTATATATATGTATATATACACATACATATATGTATGTATGTATGTATGTATGTGTATATATATATATATATATATATATATATATATATATATATATATATATATATATATATATATCGATTTGTGTGATGAAAAATAGACCACCTTTATGTAACCAGTTTCCATCTGCCTCAGCTGTTAGCTCTAAATGAGAACACATGCAAAACAAACAATCCCAGGTTGTGCAGCCTTTGGAAGCCTTTTCTGTCACCATGAAACAACCTGCTGTAATAAGTGATGTGATACTGAGCAGATAAAAGCTAACTGTGCAATAAGGAAGGAAGCTTGCAATGCACTCAGTGCAGGTTTATCAGGACTTGCAAAGCTGGAGACTCCATCCAAGTGTTTGAGTTTGTGTCCCACAATACACCAGTATAATTGCTTGTATAAGACTCCTTGCAAGTGTATGGGAGAAAACAAAATAAGATAAAACATTTAAAACTTGGAACAAGCATGGTTTAAATTTCCTGAAAATACCAAGTAAAATACATTGAAACCTTGAAACCTATTAAACATAATGTTTTGGCATGCTTTGCTCTGTGTAAATGGTGCCTCATATTATGAGTGGCCTGTTGCTGTTTCAAGTTGACCCCACAATGACATCATAATAAGTTGAGAAAACAGAGATGATGCAGGGAAACCACGTCCAGCAAATCTTATCCCATGTGACCTTTGACAATATCCAAAACAATTTAAATGACTTGAATGACTATCGAAGAGCTTTGTTGTTGTTGTTTTTTTTAACGAGCTACAATTTCAGAGTTAAGAACAATCAGAATATTCACTGAAAAGGGCTCTGGACTTCATTTATGCCCTTCAGATGTGAATCTCTGATGAGATAATGAGTTTTAAAAGTGGAGCAGTGATTTATTTTGGCACCACCAGAGCGTGTCTGGCTGTCCATAACCTTTTGTAGCCTGTGGTGTTGTATTTTAATGGACCTCTCATGCCACACACATCAAGTCAATAGCTTTTCTAATTTAGCTGTCCTTGTTGTTCTATTACATATAAAGCAAGGCTACTGCTTCATTAATTGTGGTTCAGGGCGACTCTGTATTCGCTCAGTAATGACATGTAATAGCTTGTGAATGTGCTATAGGTTTTTACATGCATGCAACATATGATTCTGTTATGTCTGTCCAGAGCTGCAGCTTGTAATGTATTTTTCTTTAAGAGATTTACTAGATTAACATGAACTTGATCTATAATTTGACTCCGTTCCCCAAGGAAGGGCCCGCCCTAATTAATACTTATATTAAGCAGTGTAAACATAATTTCCTACTTTGCCAGGTGTCTAATGCTTTCCTTCTATTACTGCTAATTTACCTAATCTGTTGACTGTGCTTTCTGACTGCTCAGTTTATGCATTTTCTGAGAGTATACTAGAATTGTGCTATTAACTTTAGATGTGCACTGCATTATTTATTTAACAGCTACCACACACCTAGCTGTGCTGATCTATGTTGTCTCTCTGTCTATAATTTCCACAGCCCACTTTACTAATGAGGTCCAAGCCAGGCATCAAAGAAGAGTGACCAGCCCTCACCAACAGTGCTCATCACTGGCAGAGAAGCACAGACCTAGTCTCCCCCGTCCCTCACAGGACTGAATCCTGTTTCCCACATTTTCTGCACAAGTTTGTCCTCAAGATCATTTAAAACTGTTTCTCCAACGCTTCTACCAAAAACTTAGACTGTTTTCCAAAGCAGAATCGGCCCAGCCCTCCCAAGAGGAAACTATGGGGAGTGTGAGAGGCCACCGTTACAGCATTGTGTCCTCTGAGGAAGATGGCATGAAGCTAGCGAATATTGCCATGCCAAATGGCTACGGCAATGGCAACGTCAACAAGGGGCATACGCAGCACCACCACCAGAGCCGCTTCGTCAGGAAGGATGGCCACTGCAATGTGCAGTTTATCAATATGAGCGAGAAAGGCCAGCGTTACCTGGCAGATATCTTCACCACCTGCGTGGACATTCGCTGGCGCTGGATGCTGGTCATATTCTGCCTTTCTTTCCTGCTGTCATGGCTGTTTTTTGGCTTTGTCTTTTGGTTGGTGGCTCTCTCTTATGGGGACTTGGAGAATGAGACGCAGATGTGTGTTTCCAACGTGGACAGTTTTACTGCTGCTTTTTTGTTCTCAGTGGAGACACAAACCACAATTGGCTACGGTTATCGCTATGTGACGGAGGAATGCCCCATTGCTGTTTTTATGGTCGTCTTCCAAAGCATCGTAGGTTGCATCATTGATGCTTTTATCATCGGTGCCGTCATGGCCAAGATGGCAAAGCCCAAAAAGAGGAATGAGACGTTGGTGTTCAGTCACTATGCTACAGTGGCCATGAGGGACGGCAAGCTTTGCCTGATGTGGCGGGTGGGAAACCTGAGGAAGAGTCACCTGGTGGAGGCCCACGTAAGGGCCCAACTCCTCAAGTCCCGTACCACTGCCGAGGGAGAGTTCATCCCTCTGGATCAGGTAGACATTGACGTAGGCTTTGACAGTGGCATTGACCGAATTTTCTTGGTTTCTCCAATTACCATTGTTCATGAAATTGATGAGGACAGCCCATTTTATGAGCTGAGCAAGCAGGAGTTGGAAACATCAGAGTTTGAGATAGTGGTGATCCTCGAGGGCATGGTCGAGGCCACAGCCATGACTACTCAGTGTCGGAGCTCCTATATTGCCAGTGAGATCCTCTGGGGCCACCGCTTTGAGCCAGTGCTCTTTGAAGAAAAGAACTACTATAAAGTGGACTATTCTCGCTTTGACAACACCTATGAGGTGCCCAGCACACCCAGCTGTAGTGCCAGGGAACTGGCTGAGAAGAAGTCCACTGCCTCTAGCTTGAGGAACTCCTTTTGTTATGAGAATGAAGTGGCTCTTGAAAAAGTTGAAATGGAGGAGGAGTTTGAGGTGGAGGAAAACATGGTAATGAGGGGTGTTGAGGTTTGCGCACTTGAGGACAGAAACACAGATGAGGTGTTAGACTCTGAATGCAACCTTGACTCTTTGCCTTTAGAGTCAAGGCCTTTGACGGTAGAATCAGAAATATGAACCCAGGTTAAAAACTGTCACAGGGTACGTGAAGCTTCGTATGACTTGGGTCTCTATTGCTGTGTTTGAAAATACAGGGCAAATAAACCCTGCAATTTGAGTATGAACTTCTCAGTATGCAGAAGCTCTCACATGAAACAACACGTACAGACAAATGTGTTGTGTATGGTGAAAGTGGTGAGAGATTAACTGGTTGCATGGTGTCAGAGGAATAAAATGGGAACGATGCCTTCGCTAATACACACTGTGCAGTTTGTTTTCGTGCACAATGCAGAATATTATCCACCGTAAAACATTTTACTAGAATAGTCAGTTCATTTAATGACTAAATTTGCCTATTTAATCAATTGCATATTCGTAGTTTGCACTTTTTGCATGGGGTTCATCTATGGTGTAATACCTCATCCTTGTGGAATAAATGTCACAAGGTGTGATTAGCTAGACTAATTTTATATATATGTAATTTTATACATATATAAAAAACAAGGAATTATTTGAATCACATGTTTTCATCATTCTTTGCAGCAACAACCCAAACCTATAAATTTCTAATCATACATTTAATGACAACATTTTTGTTTAACAGGCTATAACATTTTTACAAGTTCAACCACCATTAAATAAACAAGGTATCATTTGTTAATGAGCTGGTCTCTTAGCGAAGTTTATTTGCAGTATTCTTCAATGTGTTGGTCTGAAAGCTCGATTGAGGATTAAAATTATGTCTTGCACAGATTACGGGCATAAGTACACTGCTGTCCTCAACCTATCATCTTGTCTATAGAGCATCTCTTGCAATGTGTGCCTTAACAGAAGTTTTAGTCCCAGTAGAGGCACTCAGGTGGTTTGGCTTCGACTACGCACACAATGCATTAGATGTAAAGCAGAAGGAGTAGCATTAAGATGTGATTCATTGTGCAATATACTGCCACTTCTTACAGGTCTCTGTGTTGTAATGTGCAATACTGTTCAGTGGTGGAAAGTGACAGGAAGCTCAACCTTTAGCCAAGGCTATGAATGTTGATGACAGCTGCTGCTAAGTTACATATTGTATGTCAGACAGAAATCTAGAAGCCAAAATGTATTATTTGTGTTTTAAAGCGTTTTGAAGTTTGCCGATGCAGCCTATAGTTTTATTTCTAGCTATAGACAAGCATGACTCTTGTCGGTGTGTTTTCCAAAGCTTTAGTGCACTTTCTTCCTCATTTGAGATTTTTCCTCCCAGTAAGAGCAGAAACTAGGTTATTTCCCTAAAAGCCAGATGTGCACATATTAATAAGAGGCAACTGTAACACATCTGTTAGTTAATTGGAAACTTGAACTGATCCTCATCTAACAGAGCTTGGCTTTTGAAACACTGAATTATTTGAATAGCTTTTTAACATGTTATTTTAACATCAGTGTTCTTGGCAACTTGGGAGATTTGCAGAATTTGGAATTTTTTAACCTTTTAGCTTCCTTACTGTGGGTCTTGTGAAGTTATTTGTCATTTCTGAATGGACCCCTGCTTTGTCTTATGAAAGATCAGGACTAATAATTCACTTACAATCAGAAATCCTGGCCGGATGGAGAGGGCTTGACTTCAGTCTTACGTAACATTAAGCTTTACCTATTACTCTAGGAGTTATTATGACACATTCGAGCGTGGATAATGTCAGTGGATGCCAGAACACTGTAATGCTTTTTTGGTAAGGAAATCTCACATGGGCACTTCTCCTGTCTTAGATTTTTATTTTTCTACCAGGGTCTTCCCACCTTCCTGCACAAACCACAGACTGAACTGATTTTTTTTTTAATCTTTTGTAAATTATAATGCAAATACTGTATTCTGATATTGCAGTTGTTGAAAACAGTTTGTCCTTTTTTCAATAAAAAAATTAATAAAATGAAATCATTGTGAAGTTGATGCATTAATTGTAAACTCCGCATCATGGAGATATTGTGTCTGCATGATCTTGTGATCTGACTAACTATCCATCCTGCTCTGTCGCTTTTCCCAGCAAAACTTTATAAAGAGCTGTGTGGTGCTGTGACCCAAATTTCCAGCTGTCAAAGCTAACGCCATCAATTTCTGTATTTCAACAAACTGATCCACTCCACTTCTGTGAAAGCCCACAGTGGCAGGTGGCTTAACTGGATATAATTTTTAATGACACAATGGAAAGAATTTCGACTTCACTTTTCTCTGCCTTTTTCCGTAAACTGTGGGAAATAAATTCTGCGGTGTACAATGTCTCAAGGGAAAGTGTTGATATGTAACAGTATAATATCAGAATGCGTAGCTCTGCTACTCAAATCCTTTGCTAAGACTTTATTTTGAATGGAGATGCTCTCATATTCTCTTAGATGCTTCAGTTGAAATGATATATGTGCTGCTCAGTAAAACAAATTGCGTAACAAACCAATATTCTAGATGCAATATGCAGAGGATATGCACCATGCAATGCCTCTAATTCCGCATTTACATGCACAAAATACTATTAAGCCACAGATCTGATCAATGTAGCTGAGTAATAGCTGAACTTCTGTTTTGCAGGTTGACACGGCTATCTGCAAATTTAGCTATTTTCCATCCACAGCACAGACTGATCCTAGTCTCATCCATGCTGAATGCAACAGATTGATCTCGCACATCCGCTGGGAGGCAGTGGGCCGATTTGATTTGTTTCTGCATAGGAAGTGTCCCAAGCCTCTGGGCTTTTTCCACATTAGCCAATCAAAATGCCACAAAGCTGGAGTTTGGAATAAAATTGAGGGTTATCCCTTTTTCCTTCATAGCAAATTAATTTTAGTTCAACAATTACAATTTTCTGTAAAAATCAATCTTGTTGTCAAAGAAAGGCAAAAAATTAATTTTAATTCTTATTAGCTGTAAAATCCTATAAAGCCGAGTCCATATTTGTAGCTTCCTTCTAAAAATATCTTCTTAATTTCACCAGTATCATCTCTAAACTTTTGCTATGATCACAAAGAAATTTCACTGGATGCGGATGGTGGATGGTGACTGTTTAGTCCATGCTGCGTGCCCTATTTGCAAGAAATCGACAGCCAGCGCCGGCCTGAGAGCTCCTGTCAATGCTTCTGATGACGTCTCTCTGGCGAATTCCCTTGAACTGGCTTATTAGCAATAGACTGATCAATCTGACCTTCAGAGTAGAAGGGTGAATGTAAACATAAACAATTAACCAGCAGAGTCAACCAACACGCGAAAGAACATACAGTATAGCTTATGGGTTCATGTTAAATATGGTAGCAGTTGCAGCAATTTGAACAAAAAAAACCCTCTGACATACTCCATGTTTCAGACCTGAACATAAATAACACATTAAGATATGACCTCCTGTCAAGTCTGTAAAGGCAGAAATGTCCCTGGATTATCTCAATGGCCATCGCTTGCTTAAAGTTTATGGTCATAATTTTAAAATGTATTAAAAACACAGTCATATTTATTGCTCAAGAGGAAGACTGTCTGTAGTCTGGAAAGTTGGTCACATCTAGGAGGGAATTATATCAGAAAAACTATCCGAGCCTCATCTTATGTGGGCCACATCCGCAGCTTGTCACTTTATAAATAGCTGTAACAGTGTATTTGCCCTGAATTAACGTCCTAAGTGTCCTGGTGAGGTCATTAGGCGGCAACAAGATTAATGCTGTAAATCAGATTTAAAAAAAGAGGGGGGGATTACAGAGGAGTTTCCTCTTTATTGTGAAAACAAATTGTGAAAATCCAAGACAGTGACATGTGTGCGTTTGCCTGATTAAATGACTCCGGTCTCTTTGTTTTCACTGGGTTAACCTTGAATCATGAGTTCTAGCAGTTTGATTTGAGCCGATCTGTGTCACTTGTTTTGGCTTATTGTTTCTGGTCATCTAACAGCTAAGACATCTCTGTTACAGTCACATCAAACGCTAGTTTAGCTCAAGCAAGCCACTTGTTTTTCCTGATAGATCAGCTGATCTAAATGCCACCTCATGTCAGTTCATGGTTCATCTTACATCCTTCTATGCATCATTTTGGCAAATCTAATATAGGGCATGCACCCCACTTCAATCCTAGGAGTTTTCAAAGATGTGTCTGACTTGCCTGCTCCATTTTGTACAGTTGGTCTTGAATCTGATCTCCCTACTTTACGCTTTTTTTAAAGTATGAGCATAGTTGAGCCAGGCCATAGAGTGGAGCCATACTGCCAGTTATGAATAACTGTTAAACTACACCTTTTACTAAACAAACCTCTGAAATTGGGATTAAGAGACAGCATCGGCATTTTGGATATACTAAACAGTGGTTTGGGCCTTGGATTTTGCAATAATATAACTAATGGCAAGTATATGTAAACCTCATAGAAAGTCTGTGATATATTGCTGTCACATAAGAAGACGGGGAATGCCACAAAATTCAGTAATTCAATCATAAATTAGCCTTTTATAAATCCTTGATCTTTAGTGTAAATAGGGGGGAAAGACACCATGACACCATAATGGTGTTCTGTGAGTGCATCAGGATTAAATTAGGTAATTATATAATTCTGATGACATGGCAATTACATAAGTTTTCTCGGTAGATCTGGCAGTGCAATGGAGGCCTGCTGACTGTCAGTCGATGATGGCGGTAGGGTGACTGACAATGGGGCAAAAAATACTGATACTCACCTGCTGCATTTAAATTGCCACACCAAAAATGATCATGTTGCCATATTTCTCATGTAAGGACACTGCTGCAGCAGAAATGCTAACCCATGTAAATAAAAGAAATGCAATCTGAACAGTGCGGAAGCACGTGACTGGTAATGGGATTAACTCTTACACAAGCACTCAGAATCTAGCATTATATAGAAGAGAATCAATTTTTTTGTCTCTATGTGTGATTTATATTCACACATAGATTTTTATTCTATAGATTTACAGGCCATTACACACAGAACACTGAAAAAAAAAACAAAGCAAAGTTTAGAATTTTTCTAATCTGAACTTGTCGTATAACATGTACAACACAGTGCGTTGCATTTCTGCAGTAAATTTGTCCTTTAAAAATGCACTGTACAAAATAGTCAACATCAAGCAATGATGAGCTGGTCCTGAAACAAGAAGAGGAAAAAACTGAGATTCTGTTGTTCATCTGATTCTAAAGAGAATTTCATGGTTTGATCCAGGAGTGTTAGTTGTATGATGACTGCTTTCGCACTTATTATAGGATGTCATTGCAGCAGTTTGAGCTCTTGTTGTCAGAGCAGTGGCCACAAATGACAAATTATTTCAGACGTGGAGCAGCATCATCCATGTGTACTCGGTAAAATAGTATTATTTTACTATTTGTATTTATACCAATGCCAGTTTTGCCACTGTGCCAACACACTTGTTGCCAAATGCATTGGCTTGATTAGGCTGATCTGTTTATCTGAAAAATATGAAATATGAATAGCTGCAATAAGAAGAGTCCAATCATTCTTTTTAAAGCAGGAAATATTTGCACAGATTTTACGTATATACAGTATATAAAGACCTTCATAGCCAAAAAACTGATGTAAGCGGTATTTAGCATTAAAACATGTTAGCATGATAGTTGTTAGCACATTGATATGAGCATTTAGCGCAGAGCCAGTAATTGTAGCATCTGAGATTACGCGATACAATCAGTTTGGCATTTTCTGTTGGAGCCACACAGTTTTACAGTTCATTTTAAAAAGCAATAGAGTGCCAGATCACAGATAAATGTGTTTAACTAACACGGCCAACACTCAACACACTTGTCAAAATCTTCTGCTGTTGAGTGTTTAAAGAAGTTTCTGGCTAATTTATTTATTGGTTTCATTTTATCAGCCTGGGCGATTTCAACTTGATTTTGCCCCCTTTGTGTTTTTTCAGTTGTTACTCAAGTTTCATTGTTTTGCCTACCAAGAAAAATTTAAAAACGATTTCACGTTACATTGGCATGCGTAACAGGATTATGCTGTATCAAATTTCAAGTAATCCTTGCTAATTTTTAATGTCGTTTCAGCTACAATAACCTTACACATTTGCACAAACACATACATACACACAGCACACTGACACTCATTTTGGCCTCATCTTTGACAGCTGAGTGTCTCATGACACTCAGGGGAGGAATAGGAGAATCCAGCAGGTACAATATGTTGGATGGGATTCAGGCTTTTTCCATTCCCCGAGCCCGGTGAAAGACAATATGTATATTTATTCACAGTGGGTGTGTCCGGTCACACAAGCAGCAACAAAAACTGCATTCAGCAGATTGCAGTAGTCACATTTACATGCTGTCAGTTTATTGTTGTTCCCACTTTGCGTTCTCATTTCATGCAAATTTTGTTTTGCAAACATTGTCATTTAGGCACGGTGCATGCACGGGCTTGCAATCCTATATGTCATATCTCAGTAAATGCTTGTCTATTAATGCCTCTGATCTTCTGGCTCTGGCTCCTCTGACCTTGACAGAGACAGCCAGAGCCAGGAAACAAAAGTGATCCCAACTTTATGGTCATTGTTGGCTCATAACCAGTAGCACTTTGTACTTAGAGGACTTGGCTGTGTGCGGTATCACACTTTTTACTTGTTTATTTATTTTAACCTATAATACAGTTGCTTCAGAAAATAAGAAGCAATAGCTAACATGCAGCCTTCCTGTCCTCCGTATATACTGCACGCTTCCATTTCAGCATCCCCAGCATCTACTTGCAGCTCAAATGAGCTACTCGTCCTGAGGTGGAAGTGATACATTATAGGATTAACAGGTGCAGGTAGTCATCACTGTTTTGTGTATCTCTGTCTCCTTAAATGTCTGATTTGCCCGTTTTATGTCATTCTCCTGTTTTGTCATGCCTGCAAAAGTATCCGGTCTCCCCTTAAACTTGGTTAGTGAAGTCTGGAAAACAATAAAGGAAAATAAAACTTGTGATTTCATTGAAGGATAATTTAAATGGAACTGGATACTTGAGAAGGGTTTGTTTATGGTGACAGCTGAGGAGTGATGGATTCCTCTCAACTGTGTCCAGCCCTTGAGTGATAAAGGTCAACATTAAACCGGTCTTGTCAGCCAGCGACTCTTGTACATTCATATACAGAGCACAGCCAACTGCAGGCCTAAGTGTCAAACAGGGCATTGTTTATTTATGTCAACCAATATCCGACCAAATTGTGCTGGCCGTAAGACTAAATATTTTCTTATTTACTTATTCAAATCTTCTCGATGATGTTTTCACAAAATAAATACAATTCCAGAGTTTGAAAATTATGATAGAGATGATCCTTCGCTGTATTCGCTGGCACCCAGTTCGACCACAAGCCTGTTTCTTTAAGAAGCGCACCAGCTGGCTCCATGTTCAAAGAACAAAACTGCTCATTCAGTGTTGTAAATCTGTTTTTGTGAATGGTGCGCTGTTTTCTTTCCGCTGAATGTGTGGCACAGCAGCTCCCTCAGGACAAAACAGCTTCCACACCTAAAAGAGCCAACAGCCAGGGTTACCATAACGATATCTGGGCAACAAGCGACGTCAGCTCCAGTATGGAACCCTCTGCGGGGCAAACAGAGACACATAATAAACTTGGAATCAAACTCTTGTTGTTTGTTCGGCATCCCGAATAGATGATGATGATGATCATCATCATCATCATCAACTTTATTTATAAAGCACTTTAAAACAACCACAGCTGACACAAAGTGCTGTACATTGGAACTGTAAAATAAAATTACATGAGATATAAATAAAAAACAAATAAAAGAAGAGTGAAATCATTAATTAAATAACTACTGCATTAAAAAAGAAACTAAGTCTCACTGAGGTTAAAAGCCAAGGAATAAAAGTGGGTTTTAAGACGTGATTTAAAAGTGGACAGTGAAGGGGCCTCTCTAACATGCATGGGCAAATTATTCCATAATTTTGGAGCCACAATAGAGAAGGCCCTGTCCCCTCTGAGCTTCCTCCTGGATCTCGGTACCTCCAGGAGCAGCTGGTCAGCTGACCTGAGAGACCGACAGGGTATGTGGGGATGAAGAAGCTCAGAGAGGTAAGGCGGGGCAAGACTGTGTAGACATTTAAAAACAAACATAAGAATTTTAAAATTAACTCTAAAAGAAGATGATGATAGTATGACATGTTCAATTATTTTTAGAGCTCATGTGACAGGCTTCGTGGCTGAACCTTTGCTCCCCGGTAGATCTCTGCTGCTCCTGCTGTTGCTGCGCTTCGTGTAACTGCTTTTATCTGATTTGCAATGAGGCCCGCAACACTTTACTATATTTGCCTTTTTGTATTATTTTTATAGAATTAGCTTGGGAGCTGTTCCTCACCAAACCCAAAGTGTGGCAAGGTAACAAATACTGTATAAACAGCCAATAAATTTAGAGTAAATATTCGGTCTTCTCTGTTTCGCAGAGGATGAATTCTGTAGAGCCAAAATGAAAATTATGATTAACAAAAACAGATATTCAAGTTCTAAGATTGTACATGTTAGAATATTTCTGCAAATGTAATCAGTGATTCTTTTCGACATCTGCTTGGCAATTAGACGTTGCTATTAATCCAGTATTGTTAAAAACTTAGAGCACAAAATATGCGTATTGAAAACTATTCTGTGCAGCGGTGACCTTTTATTATCATCACTCAAACATCATCAAACAAAAATCCGCGGATGGATAAAAAAATGGTCCTTGAGTATATTCACTTTATTTATAGTGTTTATAGAAAATGTGCTAATGACCCCACCTCATTTTTCGAGCACATAATATTGCTGAACCTAAACCTGACCAACTGACACAACCCTGAATAATAGCACTGCCCCCACAGGCTTGTTGAGTACTCACCAAGGAGTGATGGGCACACCACTTCATCTGCCTCTCCTCTTACCCTGATACATCATCACTCTCTAAAGGAGTAAATCTGGACTCATCAGACCACATGACCATTTTCCATCACTCCATTTCAATCTTTATGTTTTCCAGCAACGTGAAGCCTTTTTTTCTTGATTAGCCTAGCTGATAAGTTCTCTTCTATATTGTGCATGTAGAAATGTTCTCAAACAGTTGTGACTTCTACTCTTGTTTTTGTTTTTTTCTGATTTGATTTCAAGATTTTTCTTTCTACCACATTTCTTCCTTGAGGGTCCAGCCAGATTTTAATAACATGTTCTTACCCCATTTTTAATAGTTTCAGCAACCTCTTTAGGATATGTCTTCTTATAGGGTTATTTAAAAAAAAAAAAGGAGAAGCAACTCACTGCATCAATTAGGGTTAATTAGCCTGTTGTCAGTCAAAACTCATATTTAACTTATATATTCACTGTGCTGCTGTGGTTACTCGCTGCATTGTTTGAACTCAGATAACCTTGGATATCTGTTAATGTCAGATAAAAACGGTTTGTCTGATACTATACCTGTTAATCATGGAAGAGGCGAAGCAGGAGTCGCAGCGACACACCATCACAGAGATGTGGAGCAGACCCAAAGTGAATGCGGTCATCTTCTTCCTTGCTTTAAATTTAATTCACGTAGAACAAGATTAGAGGATCCAATCAGTGGTGACACTGAACCTGGCACCCAGTGGAATGAGACACCAGGGAGGCCTAATCATCCCCATGACTCGACTCAGCTGCAGCAGGCCAATGAAATCCCCTCCAGACTAAGCAGATGGTCGATATCATCTTCTTTCTTTTCTAGGTGAGATTATCTTTTAGGCTTCAGACTTTACAAGTGGATGTTTACTGCAGTAGTGGCCTTTCTGCTATCCGGTTGTGGGACGCTAATGTTTCCCACTGCTGTGTGAGACCCAAAGTATACAAACAGCGAAAGGGTCGCCAATGTTCCCAGTGTGTTACAGTGATCATGGATTTTATACATGCATACACTGAATTTCTAGTATCATAATAAAATATAACTGAAAGAAATTGAAGGGAAGCAAACAAAGACTCTAAAAATAGTTAACATATTAAATGCATATTTAAGTAAGCAAAAAGCTTCCCCATTAAAAAATAAGTAAATAATACAGACCAAAATACACACACACACACAAAGCAATTTCCTCATTATGCTCGGGCTGCAATTTCTCCAAACAAGAAGATTATTTCTTACGTCACAGCACAATTTTCTCTTCGGCCCTGCCTGTCCTGAGATTACAGAGGTAGTTTATGCTTGATTTAAGCAGGTCGCCCCAAAGGAAAACAATGCAGAAAAAAGCTCGGCATGAGGTGACACGTGATCCCCTGATTAGGAACTCTAGAGGGGAAAGAGTGAAAGGGGAAGAGCAGGCCAAGGTCGACATGATAACACTTGTGTCCTTTACAGTAAATTATCAAAAATAATAATGTAACATTTAATATTATCAGCTTTGTCGCTTTAAAAGCAAATACACAATATATCACGAATCCAGTACCTGTAGTTTGACAAGTGATACATATGATAATGATACATCATCGCTCCTCTGGCAAACTAAGTAATGTGTTGCATAGCAGGGTAACAAAGTAGGTACTGGCTATCCAGTGCAGTCTAATTAATGTGATGTAAAAGAGCCACAAGAGTAACAGAAGCTACTGTATCTCTGCTCAAGTAGAGCACTGAAAACAGGGCAAGTTTTCTGTCCAAAGAGAGTAACGGGTAACAGAAGAGGAGCAGCGCACCACTTAAGGACATCCTTGTGCCAGAGAGAGGGATCAGCTTTACACCTGTGGGCTAGGTAATCAACGTCGTGCCCTGATCTCTTTACTTTCCTTGTCACTTACCTTGGCACCTTGGAATCAGCACAAAGACCAAGGAAAAGTCAGCCTTCTGATCTCAAGACAGCAAGAGTTATACGAGCAAAAGGGAACGGGAAAAAAGGAAGTGCCTTGCCAGAATTTAAGTGAAAATGATGTACTTGCAATGCTGTGACCCCATGTGAATGTGCATGTGGCACACTCTTTTGTCAACTGAAAGATTACTTTGAAAAGGAGACGCAGCACATACGCCATCATCCTTTTTCCCAGAAGCCAGGATTATTTGTGTCATTTAAATTTTGGCAGACTTTGAAATAATCTGGACAAAAGTCAACTGCTTTGCCAAGTCTATTTTAAAAACAATACATCATCCCTTTCGTGAGAGACGATTACTTTCCATCGCTAATTAAAAGAAGAGGGGGGGGGGGAAAGTGAATGGGGTGTGTTAAGGGATATTGATGCAATCACTGGATCTAGCAGGGCCACTGGAGCTGGATCAGCTGACTGGCCCTGCTCCTGAAAGAAACTCATAGCACTGGAAAGAAAGCGTTTCCACTTTTCACAGTGGCGTTTTGAAGATGAAAGATGATCGTGAGCTGATGAAACGAGGTTTACGTATGCACTATGATTGATGGTGTTTTTTTCCATCCTGGTTATACTGCATGAACAGGCACAGAGAGGCAGAGAGGTACTCACGATGAAAAGCATCTCACTTTGGGATTCTGTGCAAAAAGGTTAAAAAAAACAAAAGCAAAACATTAATTTACGAATTACTGAAACTCCATATTTAAGTAAAAATATGACATTGCATGTTTTGCTCGTTTTACATCAAATAGAGGCAGCAGGAGATAAGCAGGAGAAATACGCGATGGAATATCTAAAGGTAGGTATGCAAATATGTAAAAATTGTGTATGTTTCTGTTCTGTGTCTTGTGCACTGTTTGTTTGTATATGTGTATTTCTTGCTGCTGTTACACCCAAATTTCCCCTTGTGGGACAATTAAAGGATTCTTCTAATATGATTTGGCATAAACAGACCATAGGGAGGCTGAGTCTTTCAGAAATAAAGATGGGCAGGGATTACCCTTGTTCAGTGAAGGCTACAGTGGCCTCCCTACAACCAAGGCCTTTCATGCAATTTTAAAACTAAAACAGAGGCAAACTGCAAGCATGGAAAAATGTTTGGCTTTCAAAACTTTAGCTGCTGGTTCCCTCACTTCTCAGTGCTTAAAGGTTGCCAGTCAAAGAAGAGATGGTGACTCAGAATATGTTTTCATTCAAACTAGACTGGCAACACTGAATAAGTAGAAACGAATCTGCAGATAATCTCAGTTAATCACTGTACTATTTATGAATCAGTTACTGACTAATCTTGGTATATTGGTGCAATGGCACTGATGCACTGGGAATGTATTCTGTTTTAGATAATATACATTTTTCTAGGCACTTTTTCTCTTTAGCTACCACTTTGGACCTGTCTCCCAGCTTGAGCAGCTATTTAGTGTATAGTTGACAGATCCTGTAAGATAAGGATTAGCAACAGGAATGCAATGGGTCACCATGTGGTCATTTAGTGTGTGTAAATGTATCTGTGCACTAATTTTAGTGCAAAGTCAATTCCTGGGTGTAGCACACGTACACACTCGCCTGTTTTCTCCTTTGTCCTCCCCTGGGCCAGAACACTATTTAAAGGTTCCAGGAAGAGATCGAGGATGTGGGGGAGATGCTTGAGGAGTTTTTAGGTGCTTAAGTGGTGTTTTAGAATCACATTGTGTCAATATTAGACACTGCACATGAGTTCCAGTTTTATTGTTTCCTATTGGAAAAACAATGACACAACATCCTCCAGGCTAAAGAAAAGAGGGACGGTCTTTTTCAGGAAAGGCCAAGCTAGAATCTATAGAATCTTATACCAGATGAGAATGGGAGAGCATTTCCTCCCCAAAGTCCAGCAACTGGTCTCCTCAGTTCCTAAATCTTTACTGACTGTTATTAAAAGAACAGTGGATGCTACACAGTGCTAAACATGGGCTTTGTCCCAGATCTTTTGAAATATGTTGCTGCTACCAAATTCAAAATGAGCTAACAATTTTCATGAAATACTGAAAATGTCTCACTTTAAATACTTTATGATATTTGCGAATCACTAGATCCAGTTTTTACTGCTTTTGTTTTCCAGAATGGGAGTTTATCTTTACAGACCTGTTAAAAGTACATTTTATATTATGCAAACACTGTAAATCTGTATGGATGGACCACGTATGAGACACTGCACAGGACCACAATACTAGGACCACACAAGCCGGCACACGTAACTGTTGAGTTACGTGTGCCGGTTTGTGTGCGTGTGTGTTTGCAGGTAACAGGCTTGGCACAGAAAACTCGTAAGCATTCTTCATTTCATTCAGGAATATTCTAGCAGTTTGATGGGTGTTACCATTCTGCTCATTTGCGCAGATGCCTACCAAAACACAACTGGTAGATCAATAGTTGCTTGTCAGTAATGCTGGAGGTCATCAATGGAAACATTGAAACGCATTTACGTAATCAGGCAAATGGGTGATGAGGGGTCAAAAAAGCCCTTGTCTCCTCCTTTAGGTCTGGCTGAAGTTGCAGCGTGCAAGCAACAAATTAATTGACCTGGGCTGGAATAAATATTCATCAGTGAGGTTATTATTCCAGATTTGGATGGTGAGGGCTCTGCCTTCAGCTGTGGTTTGACAGGAGAGGCTGCCTTGTCTCGCTGCAGCTGTTCAACTTGTTGACATCAGTTCACAGCACTTCTGCTCCAGCAGTGATTGTGAAGATATTAAATTTCACCTTCTTCTGCTGTCCCGAGTTTTAAAATAGTCCAAATGTTCCCAATCATGCAGTAAACAACACACCCTCCTGGTTCCCTCAGCAGTGCAATCCATCATCTTAGCAAAGGGCTATTACTGATATAATTATGGTCTCTACTAATGTTTCATACTTTATATGGTGGAGGAATCATTGCATGATGACTTGACTAAACATAACTGAGCGAGGGTTAGAATTCTAAGCAATCGAAACTCGTACGTCACACTCACCTGCTTTGGGTCTTTGCAGTGGATCCATTTTACTGAAACCATAAACTAGCACAAACATTGGAGCTGAAATTTGATTGTAGAAACCTTTACCACTCATTAGATGGGCATCTGAAAGTACACAGAACCCATTTGCCAGTTTGATTAAATACACTGTCATCTCTTTTTCATGAGGAGTACTGATGACAAATATTTGCTTTAATATGCGCTCTGCTTATTTACACACGCACTTCATTCTGCACACAGGAAGCAGCACCGAGACACACACATCTCCTCTCAGACTTTGCTTTGGCCATGTTGTTTAGGATGGATGCTTGCCATCGGTGCATCAGCGTTTAATTACAACATGCTTTAATCCAGGCCCCACTATCAAATCGCTAATCTGTTGAGGTATCACCTTCAGCACAAGACAGAAGTACTAACATGCACCTGAAGTATGTTTTGGGACAAAGTAAGGTTAAGCTGCTTGTTAATGTAGTGTAATACTAGATAGTTGATTTCCAGTGGGTTTAGCTTGGAACAACTCTGAAGTTTTTTTTCGGGATATCCATTTGAAGCAAATCATTCTGTCAAGAGGTCGAGAAAATCTCTCTAACACAGTTGCTGTTCATAGTGTAATGCTTCTATTCAATGTTTAATTCAATTAGCCCTTACATTTGATATGCAGCACCATGACCTTGCACCTGATAGCATGCTAAAGCTGTATCCGAGGATGGATTACCAACCACGCAAAGGCCCACGAGGTTTGCTAAATATCGCTTGTGGGGCTCGCACACAAGAATTTCACTCGCATGTGCTGTGCCAGTGTGCCTGCACATGTGATGTGACAATAAAAAGTGATTTGATTTGATTTGATTTGAACACCACCCGAAGGTACCCTAACAACATCACATCTTTGGTTGTGGAGGCCAAGTGAGTAAAGTGATCTCGTTCTGTCGTCAAGAAAACAGGCCGAGATAAAATGAGCTGTGTGACATGGCATGTTATCCTACTCAGGGTCGCCAATAAAAGATGACACTTTGGTCAAGGTTAGACATGGTTAACATCAATACTGTGGAATTTAAATGATGCTCAGCTGATGACGAAGTGTGCCAAAAAAACCCACACCACTGCACCAGCAGCATCAGCTTGAATTTCTGATACAGTAGTTGTTGGCATTGTTGATGGTTGCAGGACGGATTCTCAGTCCTCAGTGCTAGGACCAATTCTGTTTACATTATACATGCTTCCCTTAGGCAGTATCATTAGAAGACATAGCATACATTTTCACTGCTATGCAGATGACACCCAGCTCTATCTGTCCATGAAGCCAGATAACACACACCAATTAGTTAAACTGCAGGACTGTCTTAAAGACATAAAGACCTGGATGGCCGCTAACTTTCTGCTTCTTAATTCAGATAAAACTGAGGTTATTGTACTCGGCCCTGAAAAGCCTAGAAATATGGTATCTAACAAGATTCTTACTCTGGATGGCATTACCTTGGCCTCCAGTAACGCTGTGAGGAACCTTGGAGTCATTTTTGACCAGAACATGTCCTTCAATGCACATATTAAACAAATATGTAAGACTGCGTTCTTCCATTTGCGCAACATCTCTAAAATTAGAAATATCCTGTCTCAGAGTGACGCTGAAAAACTAGTTCATGCATTTATTACTTCCAGGCTGGACTACTGTAATTCATTATTATCAGGATGTCCAAAAAACTCACTGAAAAGCCTTCAGCTAATCCAAAATGCTACAGCAAGAGTACTGACAGGGACTAGAAAGAGAGAGCATATTTCTCCTGTTTTGGCTTCCCTTCATTGGCTTCCTGTTAAATCCAGAATTGAATTCAAAATCCTGCTGCTCACATACAAGGTCTTAAATAATCAGGCCCCATCTTATCTTAATGACCTTGTAGTACCATATCACCCTATTAGAGCACTTCGCTCTCGCTCTGCAGGCCTACTTGTTGTTCCTAGAGTATTTAAAAGTAGAATGGGAGGGAGAGCCTTCAGTTTTCAGGCCCCTCTTCTGTGGAACCAGCTTCCAGTTTAGATTCAGGAGACAAACACTATCTCTACTTTCAAGATTAGGCTTAAAACTTTCCTTTTTGCTAAAGCATATAGTTAGGGCTGGACCAGGTGACCCTGAATCCTCCCTTAGTTATGCTGCAATAGACATAGGCTGCCGGGGGATTCCCATGATGCATTGAGTTTTTCCTTTCCAGTCACCTTTCTCACTCACTATGTATTAACAGACCTCTCTGCATTGAATCATATCTGTTATTAACCTCTGTCTCTCTTCCACAGCATGTCTTTTATCCTGTCTTCCTTCTCTCACCCCAACCAGTCGCAGCAGATGGCCGCCCCTCCCTGAGCCTGGTTCTGCCGGAGGTTTCTTCCTGTTAAAAGGGAGTTTTTCCTTCCCACTGTTGCCAAAGTGCTTGCTCATAGGGGGTCATATGATTGTTGGGTTTTTCTCTGTATCTATGAAGCGCCTTGAGGCGACTTATGTTGTGATTTGGCGCTATATAAATAAAATTGAATTGAATTGAATTGAATTTTCCAATCCGGTCGTTAAGTCTGACGTCACTAGCTGTGTCTGGGTCTAAACTCCGCTGCAGGTCCATATATCAAATGATCACTATGGCATTACTGAGAGTTGAAAAACTGTCTAAAGTCTTTCATCTTTAATAAAATGATCAGCGTTCTGCTCTACCAGGTGTAACAATTGAGCTTAACATCCAGGCATCCATGAAAACGGAATTTATGATATTTAACGGAGTCAGAAGTTAGCAGGAAGTTAGCTCGCTAGCTTCTATCTAAATACAATATAGCATGTCATGACTGCAGGGTTTTGGAAACAAATTAAAACGTACAGCTCTGTTATCACTTTCAACATAAATATAGACAGAAAACTAAACAGCAGTGACGTTTGTAGGGTTACTGAAGTTGGGCTAGCTGGTATATAACGATGTGCTACGTGACCGCTAGCGACACAGCTATGTTAGCATAATATAAACAAGCTAACTTTTTTTTCACTCGATAAAAGTTAACGTGAGTGTTCTCGGTGGTCAGGAACAAATGTAATCGCATGGCAGGATGCTGTAAAAGGACCAAACTTCAGCCAGGAGAACAACTAAGATAATCCATCCACAATACGAGGTTAGTCATTCATATACTGCTGCATGGGCTGGGCTGTAGTTACATCCTAAGGTTTTAAAAACTGAGCTTAAATAAATGATTAGCGGTAATAAAAGCCGAGGGAGGTCAACAGTGATCACTGACTGTCTTAGAGCTTTTTGAGATTAAATAGAAGAAAATACAAAACATTAAACATGTTAACAACACAAAAGCCATATTAAACGCAGACTACTTTAGGCCCGGAAGTAGGATTCGTCAAGTCATCACTTAATGACCGGATTGTTTATGCTCATCAGATCACAGAACCACCGCTAACCGCATTTTTGTTTTTCTATTTGGGCAGTTTTCTGAAAATCCCACAGATGATTGCGCACTGAAATCCCAGTAGATCAGTAGTTTCTGAAAGGGCTCACCCTTCATCATCATTGTAGCTTAAAATAACCTTTTTTCCCCATTCAGGTACCCTTGACCTCGTCTACATGCCTTAATGGATTAAGCTTCTCCCAAGTAAATGGCTGGCTTGAACAACTAAACCGATGTTGCTGACAAATATTGTACATCCACTACAAAGCTGTGATTTATTGAAAAGTGCGAGTAATTAACACAAAAAATGGGAAATAACAGCTATTATTAACTCAAAAGACAATAGCAAAAGTGGTGAGTATCATTACATTCACAGCTGCTAGCAGTTATTTTTTGGCACTTTTAATGCAAAATAACAACATTGATTGGGGAAATAATGAAACCAACTCGTATCATGAGTGTCAAAAAGGCCAGGTGGGAGGGTAATCGGGCCATGCTGCTTCTGTAATCATGCAAGCCTGAAAAGCTGGAAAAAAAAAAAAGGTACAGCAGCAGACATTCCCAAGCCACTGGCTGTTTTTGGTCCCAAAAGATCTCACCAAAGTGTAATTATGTAATTGCCTCGTCCTGTGCAATGCCCTCTGAGACATTTTTCTGCAGAAGATTTATTTATGGCCTAGCGTCTGCTTTGTCACCCAATCCTTTGAAACCAGAGAGCACAGAACTCCCCTCAAGGCTTTTAACAGAAAGGAGACAGTTTACATCCAGCAATGTGGCGCTGCACACCAACATGTTTGCATGTAAACATGGTGATTATTTTGCAGGAGTTGTTTCAGCCCTCTCGTCATGCTTAAATGATCTATAACTTTCATATACTTTTCAGTGGTGAAAATAAGCTTCTTGAATGTTTTACTAAGGTAAAATACTGTAATCCTTTTTTTTTACTTTTATATTTTATTCTGTTTTATACTTTCACTGTGTTACATTTATAAAGGAAAACGTTACTTTTTAAACTGTATTCGTTCATATATTTTTTACTAGTATAATCCGGAGTTCACAGAAAAGATTTGCAGTATGGAAATGAAGCATCCAGCAGATATCAGTTGAGTAACATTTGTTGCATGGCTTCTTATTATTGCATAAACTGTATTATATTCAATACAAAATGTAACACTGACAGACCCGTGTTTGTTTTCTCAATGAGTACCTACTCTTTTAGGTATGTTTTCCAGTAAGCCTTAAGGATTAAAGGACTGAGAAAACAATTTCCATCTGAACTTTGGAGATTTAAAAAAGCTAATGTGCAACAAAAGGTTTTTCAGCGAGCGGACTCTTTCTTACGATATAAAAAGTTTCTTTCTACATGAAAAAAGGTTGCCAACTGCTTTGTGATGTAATGTTTGGCTCATTTCAAAGATGGCATCTGGTATGTCTCTCATGGAGGTTATACCTACAAATATATACATATATATATACACATATACATATATATATGTATATATTTGTATTTCCTGAGGCAAGTTAACTGGCCATGTTCCTCTTTGATGTCAACAGTCACCACTTTGTAACCCATTCTTTACACCTCCCAGACTCTCAGTGTGAGTTGTATGCATCTACAGTACAAAACATTGCATAAGATTGTGATGTCAGCCCAGGGCTTAGGAAGATCTAGTTCCATAAAAGTTCTTTCACCAGTCTCAGTAAAATGACCCTATTCTAACTTCCCACCACAGGCCACGCTGTGTTATGCCCGTCAAAGGGAAACATACACCATGTCATCTGCTTCTTGTGCATCTGCCCTCAAAGGGCACGATAATGGCCACATTTTCCCTGGCAAGGAGTAGAGAAAGAGAAGGCTACCGATTCAGAGTGGCTCGACGCCGAGCTTTCTCACAGTTTTCATTACACCGACTAATTATGATAATTAGCAAACAGAGTTATCAGTGGATGCCGTGATTGTATGTGTAAGAGTATGCGTACGTGAGACACACTAATGAGTTGTTTAATGGCTTGGAAAAAAAACATTCCACTCGAACTTCGATCTGAAGGATGCAGGCAGGTCAGGAGATCGTGAGATCTGGCATAAGATTAAGAAAACAGTTCCAAAATGGAGTGCACATACTTTGTCTTGTCTGGCACTCTTCTGTCCATCTGCGGGACCCTTGGGGCAACAGCAAGAGTTCCCAAACTTTACTACACCAGGCAAAAAATAGGCATAAGTTTAATCCACTAGTGCTTATTTGTTAAATGAGACCTATCTGAGAATTTGAAATGAGATAGTAAAGGTTGAACAGAAAAAAGAATATCAACACAGACCCCAACATCTGCCTGCTGATTGATGACGTGCTAAGATAGTCAGAAATATGCGATAGTCACTTGAAACCACAGCAGAAATATCCAGAATGAGGTGGACTATTAAAAATAAAAACCATAGCTTTTTCCTAATTAATGCCTATAAGTTAGGATTATGTCATAACCTGTTTTGGCATCTTAACTTCTCCATCACAGTGCACTTTAGGCTGAGCTCGGACACCAATTCAAGCAGATGTTAGCTGTTTTCCCCCTTCACACGACAATCTTTTGTGTAGCATTATGTAAGCCATCATCAAAAGAGTACTTTCTTAAAAAGCGCGTCTTTAGCTTGGCTGACAATCCCCCTCTACTGCACAACACTGGACCACTGCCTGCAGTCTACTGGCATTGAGTTTTCTCGTCCTGGCGTGAAATCATAGGCCTCTGCCTGACACACTAGAGGCAGAATAGGCTGCTCAAAGTAAGCTTTTGTTGAACTGCACTGTTGACACTCGTGTTTTTTTTCTTTTAAAGCAATCAGAAAGAGTCTACAAAATGAAGGAATCCTGTTCATCACGCACCCATTAAGGGTCACTGCCTTCCCAAAAATGTGCATTCACATCAGTGTAATTACATAAGGACGTTTACACAAGCAGTAACTGTGGTGTTACTGCCACAGGCAATTTTTTCCTCTGAGCAACACTTAACAATAGATGTATGCAGTTGTGTCTCTCGCCTCAATTAAATTATATCCTGCACTTTACAGCATAAAGTGCAGGACGGACGTCTTGGTGACAATTGCATCAGTCGGCTTCTTTATTCATGCAAGAGTGCATGGCTGCACAAACAAGTGTCTAAAGTGGAATTCTTACTAACATGCAAGTAAAAATTTAGATGCTTGTGGATCATACAGGCCAATTAAAGTGTACAGTGTACTGGAAGACAGATCTACAAAGAGACAATACTGGAAAACAAACAAAAACCCAACAAAACTCTTGACTGGACTCTTTTTGAAGCCTTGACTTTAGCCAAGACCAAATTTACAAATGGACAACTTTTGCTTTTCCATTACTTTAAATTACCGAGTGAAACCTTAAACTCGTTAAATGCTTGACATCGCCAATCAAGTGAGCAGCATTTTCCTTGTAGATAAAGAATCTTGTGTTTTGTAAACCAGTCGCTCACTGATGGCAATTGTATGGAATTTAAGTTTAAGGCAAAAAGTTGTAGTCCGTGTCCATCTTTGACACACTGTTTGATTAAATGTCACTCCAAACAACTTTCTAACTTTAAACTTCAGAGCTGTACCGTAATGCCTGCATTACCCTTGGAAGGTTTTATTGGTACACATGCAGGAATAATGACATGAAAGTTAGTTACTGAACAATAAAGCATTTATTTATTAATTTTTTTTGTCTGTCCGTAGTTCAAGTTTGTCATTCCCACCCAGTGAAGAGGTGGCAAATAGAGTGAAGGAATAAGAGGTAGAGCAAGTGTTCCATTCTCATTGTGATCAGCGTAAAAGCTCACTTTTACACACCAAGGGAATGGCCATGCAAAGAAGGCCGAAAAAAAAAAACGAAAGAAGAAAAAAAAAACCCCACAGCAGCTTCTTTGTGGTGTTGCTAGCTTTTCCCTTATTCACAATCATAAATACTCCTAATTCACTGACTTAAAAGGTAGCACTACAGTGTAAACCAGAGGGGCAGCGAGTACTAGCCATGAACTGAGGCCCGGCAGTTATCGCCACCATCAATACCATCACCATCTCAGTCTCTTAACACTTGGGGGTGGGGAAACTGCCACATAACAAGGGCCTCTTGCTGTGTGCACATGGAGCTCTGCATAGGATGGTCTGAGAGAAACAATGATGGCTGCCCACCATGGACTTAAAAAAAATAATAAAAAAATTAGGATCTTGGTCCAGTACTCATGAAGATGACCAGGGGGAGGGGGGAACAAGGGGGGGGTGTCATCTTTGAGTACTGATAGGAGAGCGCAGAAACCTGAATGGTGGAGCACATCAGTCCTGGCCCAGTCAGCTTGCCCTGTGAGTTTTGTGTGCATGCGTGTCACACTGCATTAAAACAAACTAATCCAACCACTCTACCATTCATCTACACCGGGACAGGTTGGGACAGTGTCATCTTACATTTATAAAGAAAAAACAAAGCAAAGATATTTACATCTTCCAAACATAAATTATTTCCCTAACATACTGCCTGTGTAAGGCATAAAAAGATCTCTAAAACAAAAACAACCAGAATCAATAAGATAAGAAGGAACTGAGACGAGGAGGGGGTGGGGTTAAAAGGGTGGTTGAGGGGGGGGGGGAACAAAACAAAACACAGGAAAGAACAAATGCAAAAAAGAACACAAATTATTTAATGCAATAAGTCATGAGAACGATTTGCAAAATGGCACATAGAAGACGAAGCTGTGAGCTTGATTAGGCAAACCCCTGAACACCACCAGGCAGTAACAATGGCAGCACAGGAGCCAACTCTGTAATACCCAAAAAAAAAAACACAATGCGGGGAGGGGCCCACTGCATGGATCAGATCTGTGCGACTCGACTTATCCAGAATATGACCTTTGACATTTCTTGCGTTTTGTCTCAGCTCCGGAGCCTCCCACACAGCCTGGCCCGCAACAACTGGAGCCCCTGCACTGATCAATCACACGTGGGCAGCAACCAGGTCAGACCTGATCCGAGCTGACCAGTAAGGCCCTAGTGTGGTAAAATTCACACTTTTCAATGAGCTACAGTATTGAAACGGATACAAACGGATATGCAAATATAGCTTTCAGTACAAGAACAGCATACACATTAACTGATGGTTTTGCAGATATAATTGAAAGTATGCATAAAATATGTCACAAACAAATAAAGGCTGGCTCTGTCTGCTTTAGAGAAAGAGTTAAAATAAGGATTTTTTGGAGGGGGACTGAACAAGATAAGAACAACAAATTGGGGTGAGTTCATATTTGTCGTACTGCATAACTGCTCACACAGGAAGCTTGGGAAGAGTGAATTAAAACCTCTCCAGTTGACCGTACAAGTTCATATCACCACTGCTGTCCAACTCCAGTGCTGTTGGGCTGCTGTCAGTCTTTGGGTCACCCCCTTTGTTGTGTGTGGGTGCATGAGTCTGTCATTCCAGTGAGTTTTCACAAAAAGGTAGGCCATAGGTTCGTTTGCTGAGAGGTCCCGCCTATCCCCGATGAGGCGGAGCCTGGAGTGACCACATCAGTCATCCAGGATGACCTTGACGAAACTGGCCACGTCTGTCTCTTTGGAGTCATGCAGGGTGAAAAATGGATGTTTCTGCATACATATAAATAGAAAATACATAATGTTTCAGAATGGCAGGAAAACATTCTACTTACAGCTCTCTTGTTATTTACATGTTAAATGCACATAATTTAACAGGTTTGTTGGGTTAAAAGAACAAGGCTGCCCTCTTGTGGACAAAAAAAAGAATGAGACACTGATCTTCATGGCAGGAATGCTAATGGCGGCAAAACTGCTTGTTACATGACAGGTGTTTAGAATTTTTGAGAAAGTGATCAAATATTTACAAACAACTAACCATCAATTCTGTATAAGCCGGTCGTTCATTGGGCTTCTTTCTTAAGCTGTAAAACAAAAGAAATGCAAAAGTGAGAAAAATAATAACAATTTTATACAAAAACTATACAAAAGAAGCACTAAAATGTGTGAGCATGGTCTCATGTCCTGTTACACACAGAAACACTCTCCTCCACCTCTTTCATTAAACAAACGGCAAACACTGACCCCTGCTGGATCTCAGTGTTTACTTCCTGTTTTTTTTTTTTTAAAGCACAAGGTAATGATTGCCATCTAAGGTGAAACTCACCACTGAGAGATGAAATCTACAAACTCTGGGGAGAAACGGTCAGCAGGCAACTGTGGAGAAGGTTCATCCACCACCTGTTTGAGCTGTTGGAAGGGAGTTCCCCATGACTCGTAGGGAAATTTCAAAATGGCCAGTTCAATCTAGGAAGAAAAGAAAGGAGAATTCAACAAATACTGTACTCATTACAGCTCAACTTCATGATTACATGTTACATGTACTGGTTTACTTTCATGTTTGCAGAAACTCAGCACATTTTGCAAAATGTCTTTCTACAGAATTTGAATTTTGCACAATTGGAAACTTTTATTACGCTCACTGGCCACTTCATTATGTACACCTGTTCAATTGCTCACCAATACAAATATCTAATCAGCCAATCACATGGCATCGGTGCATTCAGGCACGTAAACACTTCAAACCAAGCATCAGAACTGGATGGACATGGCTGTTGGTGCCAGACAGGCTGGTTTGAGTATTTAAGAAAACACTCCCGATCTATGGAACAAAAAAAAAAAAAAAAAAAAAAAAAAATCCAGCAAGCATAAGACCATAGTGGAGGCCACTCCTGTCAGTTAAGAACAGGGAACTTAGGGTACAATTCACACAGGCACACCAAAATTGAGCAATAGAAGATTTCTACTTCATCATTCGATGGTAGGGTCAGAATTTGGAGGATCCTAAAAGTGTTGCACTGGATCCCTTTGAATCAACTGAGCAGCATTAAAATGCCACAAACCACCAGAGTATTGCTGCTGACCATTTTTATCCTGTTATGATCTTCTGATGCTTCTTCCAGCAGAATAACTTGACATGTCACAAAGCTAAAACCATCTCAAGTTGGTGGTTGAACAGGACAAATGGCTTCCACAGTCACCGAGTCTCAATCCAACAGAGCATGTTTGGTGCGTGGCGGAACGGGAGATTCATTTCAAGGATGCAGAGCTGGCAAATCTGCAATAACTGTGACGCCAACATGTCAAGACGAACAAAATTCTCAGAGGAATGTTTCCAGCACTTTGCTGAAAAATTAAAAAATGGTTTCATGCAACATAAAAAATTGATTTAAAAAAAATTTAATCAGCATTTGTCTTGAATTAGACCAATTTTTACTGAGAAGCCTGAGATGCATCCTTCATGTCAGAGCAATCAGATTTAGGAGTGAAAGTAAAAACGAGTTAATAAAAGTTCTAGCAATCTGTAAGCCATTTTATATATTAATTGAAACCACCATGAACTACTATTATCAGCCGAATGAAATGGAATCCATGTGGCTCGGTTATCAAAAGCGTAACGGTCACCATGACTTAGCATTAGCTGGTAGCATTGTATCTCACCAAATGGTTAGTTACACAAATCAACCCGAGGAAGCCTGCCATTGTTTGCATATTCGTTCTCATGATTTCTGACAAGAAAATTGAGTTTATCATTTTATTTTTGTGACATATTAACTGCTCTGATTGACAGGACAATGGACAGATGATTACATAAAACTGAACCAACATTGTGAGTGTGGTGGTTGCCATCTGTGTGACTGGTGTGGATCCAAAATAAAGTCGAAGCAGCAGAGCACATAAAAGCATTCATCATCTAACAGAAAAAGGACGGTTTGCAACCTTTAAAAGTGGTTTTATCCGCATGCGAGTAAAAAGGTAAGTCAGTGGATGCTACGAGGCAGCACTACTTTTTGAAAACATTTCTTTGCGTGCAGGTAGAAAAGATTCAAATTTCCATGTACAGCTCCGCTCACCATTGTGATACCGAGGCTCCATATGTCCGACTTGACACTGTAGCCTTTCTGGTTGAGGTCAGGGTTGATCCGCTCAGGCTGAAAAAGAAAACATTAAGAACAGATAAGTGGTACAAATATTTGATCATTACTTTTCTATTTTTTTTTAATAAACGAATTTAAAAAATGAATCTCAAAGTCAGACATGAATTAGAATCATTGAACATTCTGAAGTATCCAAAATAGGAAAACTTTCAAGACTATTTCAAATAATGCTCTGGTTTTGTGAGCTGACATTTCAGGGAGGATGTCTGAAAGCTTAGACTGTTGGGCAGCAGAGGCTCTGACAGTCCTCACTCACCGCCATGTAGGGCTTGCAGCCTGCATCCATCGTTTTAGCCACTGAATCCACCAGGTGGCCACTAATGCCAAAGTCGCACATCTTCACTTGGCCCAAGGTGTTGATCAAAACATTGGAGGGCTTTACATCTGGTGAGAAACATAGTTAAGAGTGTAAGAGAGCACATACAAGACTAAAAATGATGAGAAAAATCTGTACATTTGTGATTTGATCTTTTGATTACCTCTGTGTATCACTGACAGGTTACGGTGCAGATGTTCTAATGCCTTTACAATCTGTAGAATAAATAACAAAATTTCAGAAAAAGAATATATATATATATATATATATATATATATTATGTGTTATGCTAGGGCAAAAGGATATGGTGATTTTCAAATGATTCATACCTAACATTTATTTGAACATAAAACATATCTGATATGGAAAATTTACAAACAGGAGGTTGCGTTATGCTCATTTACAATTTGATGCAAACAAGTTTGAAAAAAAGTTGTGCATTCTCCCACTGTGCTGCATAACTTTTAATGGTAGTGTTTGGTCTGTGTGTGTGTGTGTGTTGTGGAAACAAAGAGACCAAATTGTGTAGTTCTAAAAACAATAATGTCACAATAATGTAACAGTTCAGTGCCACGTTTATTGTGTTTGTTTTCATAATTCAACAAAGTTTCTCATGAGTCTTTTTAAAAGCTTCCTGAAGTCTTGCATAGCCCGTGCAGTGATTTCCACCACATAATCATATCTATTTTCAATGCAACACTGTGCTTTGCATAAACTTTATCACTCTTAAACTTCTCGGTTTTTTTTTTTTTTTTAAAGGCTTCACAGCAATCAAACGAGGCTTATGCTCTGCAAAAAACACAAATTCAAATTTGCTGTTTAAACCATTTTCTTACTGTTGTATTTTTGGGGTTTTGCACACATCAAAGTTACGATTTTTTTCCAAATTGTACACATGCAGAAATGTAAAATGTTTGCAGAACTGGAGGGACTTGTGAGAATGTTCTGACAAACGCTTATCAGAGCATCCATACTGAGCATGTCAAACTGTAGCTCTGCCTGACTGGCGACCTCAACGTGTGGCAAGATTCTAGAAAGTCTCTACGCCCAGCTGCTGTTCACCAGCAAAACCACAAACTGTCATTCTACTTATCTTCCTCTTAAAAAGAAAGTAAGCATTTGTTCTAGAGAAAAGGAAAGTGAGCTACTCCTTTAGAGTATTTGCATGCACATGTGCATCCACCTAATCTTAGTGATACTGGCTTTAAAATGTCGAGGACGTGACTTACTGCTACCGTGATCTTGCCCAAGATGTCCTCGGGAATAGTTCTGCCCTTCTCAATAACTTTCTTATAGAACTTATCCAAAGATGTGTCCATCAGTTCCATGCAGATCCAAACATCACCCTAAAAAAACCCAAGAAGATGATCGACCATTAATAAGGTGAGAAACACACAGTGCACAGCACAGTCATACACGAATGACGTTTAAACACTAGCTTCACCTCTCTGAATAGGGCGCCATAGAAAGTCACAGTGAAGAAGCAGTCCACGGTCCTCATGGAAATGTCCAGGTCCATCAGCAGCCTCTTCTGCTCCAGAGTGTTGACTGTGGCACGGATCCTCTGGTGACACAAATATCATAGATTTGCAGTTTCAGCACCATTCAATTTAGCTTTATTTACATAGTGCCAAGGCTCCACAACAGTCACCTAAAGGTGCTTTACATTAAGGTAGAGATGGCACGATACCACTTTTTTATGTCCGATACCGATACCGATATCATAAATTTGGATATCTGCCGATACCGATATGAATCCGATATAATGTTTTTTAATCAACAAAACTGTTTTTTTTTTTTAAATATCTTGCTGCATTTTGTATAAGTTCATACTCAAGTTTAAAACAACAACTACCCTAAAGCTATTCTGTTATACCTATATGCAAAAAAAAATATTTCATAGTTCAGCAATACTGATCAATCTAATAAACTTAAACCTACACCATCCTCCCTATTCTGGTATTTTAAAGAGTACTTAGCGTAAATATTAAGCAACCTAACTAATAGGGTTCCAACTCCCAGCAACAACAAAAATAAATAAATAAAAAATAGGGAACCACCCCTCACACTCCACCTCATGATGCTTAATCAACGTAATCAACCTTAATTTGTTGCAGTGTGAAAAAAAATGCACAGAAATCAATTATTTTTCAAGAAATATTAAATAGATTCAACATCTTTCTTCAACAAAATTGCAGACTGCACAGATGGTACCTTCCCAAAGGAAAAAGTACTATAGCTTACTAGGGTATATATATTAGACTTAATAGTCACTATATACAGTAATGGACTTCTATTCATTTTACATCAAATTAAAACTTTGGGTGTCAGATAATTATTTATTAAAAGCTAGACATTTTAAATGAGAATAAGAAAGAAAAGTATGTCTTTGTGCCCCCTTTTCCCTGTTCATGCCCTATCGGCCCCCCCGGCTAAACTTTGCTAGATCCGCCCCTGCACAGTTACCAGCCGTCAGCTACGTAGAAAAAGATCCTCGAGTAGAAAGTAATAATAAATAAATTCTAACAACAGCTTATCAAGCTTAAACGTGCTGCTGTTGTTCAGCCGATGGTTTCCTCTTTCTGGTGCAAAGTGGGCCAAAAACAAACCAGAGAGACGGACTCGCGACAGAAAAGCCGATCAGCTGATCGTTAAGCAGTTTCATGATTGAAGTAGCAGCCAGAAGAAGCAGTCGCTCCATATATCGTTTGGTAAGCTTAACGCAGGAATGCTTTACAAACATTCAGAGATGGACTTACACACTTGCTTTACTTCTCTCGGGGATAACTTTGTCGGAGATGAAATGCCGGGTTGCTAGCGAAGCTCCACATGCTATCCAGACCACGACAGGTCCCGCATGCCACAGCCGCTCTATCACGTGATGCATACTGCTCCGACGTGCTAACGTTCTGAGGTGAGTTACGGCGTGTTGCAAGTTTTGTGAGGTGCTTTCGTGATATTTAATGGATCGGATTAAATTTTTTATTTTTCTCCAATATCCGATCCAGTAATTTAGGTCAGTATCGGACCGATACCGATACGTAATATCGGATCGGTCCATCTCTACATTAAGGTACAGACCCAACAGTGTCTGACAGAAAATCCCAACAAGACTCGCTACAAGCAAGCACTCTGAAATGGTGATAAGGAAAATGTCCCTTTTAACAGGATGAAACCTTCAGAAGAACCAGGCACAGGGAGGGGTAGCCATTGACTGTGACTGGTTGGAGGATGAGGGAAAAAGAGATGGGACAAAACCCAAACTCAGGGAGCCAGAAGACAAAACTGCAATGGCATGCTGCAATGGTGCATAAACACAGGTAAGTGGAGAAGTGCTCAGTACATCACATGAAGTCCTGCAGCAGGCTGACTCTATAGCAGCATACATAAGGGGTGGTTAAGGGTCACTTGATCAAGACCTAATTATAAGCTTTATCAAAAAGGAAAGTTTTAACTCCAACCTTAAAAATAGAGAGCGTGTCCATCTCCCGAATCCAAACTGGGAGCTGGATCCATAGGAGAGGGGCCAGATAGCTGAAAGCTCTGCCTCCCATTCTACTTTTAGAAAAGTAAGCCTGCAGTCTCAAAGCAAAGTGCTCTGTTGGGGTAACATGATACTATGAGGTCTTTAAGATATGACACGGCCTGATTATTCAAGACCTAAGGAAAAGGATATCAAATTCAATTCTTGATTTAACAAGGAGCCAATGAAGGGAAGCCAATATGGGAGAAATCTGTAATAAATGCATGAACTCGGGCAGGTATAGCTTAAATCAAATTGTCCATGGCGCTCCTTATATCTACATTGCCCCTCAAACATTGAGTCACTGAGTTGGAAGGCTCCAAGTGTTTACAAGCTGAGGTCATATACCGGATACATCTATCACTTATATTAGCATTTTAAAAACACAGTGCATTTACAGAGATGATAAATCAGGTAGCCAGAGTAGTAGCTTTGCAGCCTACCTTGACAGCCATGATAACACCACTGGGCACATGTTTCATCTTGTCCACCACACCATATGCTCCCCTCCCCAGCTCTTCAATCTGCTCCAAGTCATCTGCCTTCACGACAAAGTTCTAGACCAAGAAGTGAAAAGTTGTGACATTGCATGTATTTAGCTCAGGAAAAATCAATAGAATTGCATGTTTCTGAGGAACACAGAGCCAGCTTTACCTTATCTCCAATTTTGACACAAGTTATAGAGTCAAGAGCTCGAGGGGGCCTGCAGGAAAACAGGAAATAAATAAGCAACAGCAATTCTATGCTCAGTTGTAATGTAACTGAGATTTATCAATCTATTTGAGCCAACTTTGAGAAGCATGGCTCACTATCTCAATATTAAAAAATAGCCTTACGCTGTTACTTCTGGTGGTGGCGTTGCAAAAACTTCTTTGGCCAGCTTCAGCCCATGGCTTTTCTTCCTCCCTTAAAGCAAAACCATTAAAACAAATGAATAAAACATTGCCATCTCAGTACGTGGTGATCAAGAAAACTGTATGCAGTAGAAACCACAAGTTGTATAATTAGCAGTCCTTCCAGTGGAGCAATTATTCATCTCTTCTTGCAAAACTTAAAAGGCTATTTGGCACTGAGTGTAAAGCTGCCATCGTCTGCACAACAAAATATGAAAATTGAGGTTCAGAATACTTCGTTTCAACTACTGCCTTTTTATTAATAATCCACATTTGCTTATTGATATGTTTTTTTTTTAATTCCTTTTCTGTTCTCATAGTAAAGAGCACTTTAAAAGTCAATCACTTTGCTGTAGCCTTCCGCTTACGCAAACTAAAGCAAATGACCTGTTATCTAACTGGAGATTAGGTGTGCCCAAAGCTAAGGCCCTTCCATAGAGAGAAGGTGGACTAAATGACTAATCAGCACTGGTATGATGACTCAAATGAAGCGGGGGAGTGAGGGGTACAGTGGAATCAAGCCTTCCTTCCTGGCGTGTTTTGCGTGTTTAACCAATACAATCATTCCTTTTTTTCTTTACAAAAACAAATTCAAGTTCTTTGTACATTTTTTTGTTGTGTGGAGAGCAAACTATGGTCCAAACTCTGCAGCTGTGGGAGGTTCCTCTTCTAGTTCCCTGACAGCCACCCATTCATAAACACAGTTTACCAGCAGCCTCTGAGACTTCCCACAAGAGGCTGCGAGTCTCTGCCAGAATGACACAGCTACCGAGCTTACGAGGAACAACAAGGGCAGGAAAATAGCTTTCGACTCCTCTTGACACTTGTGTCGAGCATGCTCGCTCTTGTTCCAGGCTTGAGAGGAGAAACAGAAGACCTTGTTTACTTTTATCTGCGTGCGCTGGGACTGCGAGGCCATAGTTTCGCCCACTAGGATGTGACGTAATTGTTCTAACCATAGTTCAGAGAAACTAGTTCAATGTGCAAGTAAGTCACCTTCAGTTTTAGAAAGGAAAAACAGCAACAATTGGGCGAAAACTTTGATTTTTTAGCTGTCGTTGTTACTTGCTTTCGCTGACTGAGTCACACCACTACAGTGTGGAGGAAGTATGTTTGGGTAAACCCCTCCTTTGGTAGCTCAAGCTGGAAGGGAAGTGAACTTTCTACAACGATTCTATAGCCAACCAATGAAACCTAGACACATCCATTTTGTGCTGCAACCCTAAAATAAGCCTGCAGTGTCTGGACAGACTACAGTAGTCTCATGTGGTAGGGAGAGATTGAGTGTGATTTACTCACACATGCTCGGTCAAAAATAGATTTTGCATTTCCTCTGCGTGGGATAAAGCGCGAGCACTCACAGTCTTCTGATGACCTGACAAATAAGACAAGCCTGTCCCCATGCAACAAAATTAGGGCAACATTACTGACAGATCTCAAATACCAAAGCTGATTTTAAGCTTTCGAATGCATTTAACAATGACCTCCTGCAGCAGGCGAAAAACTACCTAAGCAATAAGATATATGTGCATGTTGTAGTTTGAGTTATGTGGGAGTTATGTGCAGTGACGTTTCAGTGGCTTTGGAATATAATCTCCTGTCAGGTAGTCGTCCTGTTTGGGGACACAGCATGTGGTGTGCGGTGTGACCCTGTAGCAACCATAGGGCAGTGGGATATGAGTCACAGCCAGTCAGACGGGACACATCCGCTTAAACACTCAAAAACTGTCAGGACCCTTTGGGAAATATGAGGTCATTTCAGTTGGCTCGCTTGTTGTCCCTGTTGCAAACTGAGCCTCAGAGGACACAATAGTGCCATGACAATAAACACAGTCAAAGTATATCAAGCTGCACGTGGAATTAAAAAAAAAAAAAAATTATGGAAACAGACATTTTCTCAGAAATGCTCTGAATAGAGAGTGTTTCTAGGGAGGAAAAAATCCTAGTGCTTACCCAGAAACTTGTGCCTTTTTCAGAAGTAAACCATAAAAGGAACCATGCCAGTGTCTGCACTAAAGACTTGCTTTATAAGCAATTATTAGACGTATTCTGCATTATTTTTTTTTGTTCATACACAGGAAGATGTTCATTCAGGTCAACCACTACAAACAGTATATTGAATTCTTAGAAATCCAGTGATGTTCAGTGGAAAATACCCAGAGAACAGCAATGCTATACATAATGTGAACAAGAATTTCTGGATTGTGCATGGGATCAAAGTGCCAATAGCTGTGCAGCGAGTCACCATCAGGAAGTTCCAGCCTTAGAGTGGGTCCATATAAAGACAATGATGACTCATGCCCAGATAATCTTCCACACAACCCTATCAGTGTGTTAGAGAGAACCCAATCTCCAAACATGCCTCCACAATGCCATGCAGTGCTCTTAGACCCACACCGCCACTGACCGGGGAAAGTACAACTCCTTGTAGTGGCCAAAAGAAAGGAAAAAAATCCTTCCACAACCCGCTTTGCACGCAGTAATAAGAGTACAGAACCTGTGTAGCAGCTATCTGCTTGCAGCAAATGAACTGTCAACAGACTGCTGCAAGTCAAAACATGCTATAGTAGGCCAAAGGCTGAGACTGTCTGAATAGCACCCAGCCAATCTAACCCGGCCGTCTCAAAAACACCGAGCACTCCCAGTCTTGGTAACGCTAACGCGATAGTGTAATAACACAAGCGGTCAACTTGAGATGTAAATTGACATCATCGGTATGATCATCATCACGCACTGTGTGACGCAGAGGAAGAACCTTGACTTTTTTTTTCCCAAGGTGTGTGTTTTTTTTGTTTGTGATACTGGCCCTGGATGCTTAGCCTCGCCGCCTGCTTTAAAAAGAAAAGAATTTCCACAGCGAGGGGGGAAAACTCCACAAACACACGCACAAAAAAATACAAAAGGTATTTTCACGGACGCGAGGCTAAAAATACCTTTTGCGCTAACAGACTGACCAAAACAAAAGGAGACGAAAAATAGATGATTCATAAGTCAGGAGAGAGGAGGGGGGTACTAAAAATATAAACACCTGTAATCCCAGTGTGCTCTACTTTACAGAAACACGGGAGGTAAGCGCAGCGTTGTGATTTCCAGCTGAGAGGCAAGTTTGGCGAAAGTCCTTTTTTGTTTTAAAAAAATGCTGTTAGCTAACCACAACACGGGAAGTTAAACGAAGCGACGCGGTGGTATTCTTTTAGCCATAATACTAATCACATAAAGTATAGAGTGGAAGCGCCTTCAATATGTTAGTGATGAATACGCTACCACGAGATACCAGGATGTCAGGAGTGGGTATAACGATAGGAAGCTGAAGAAGAGACCTGCTGGCTAGCTTCTTTTCCCTCTTCTCATACATGCAGCTCTCCACCTGGTAAGGTTACATTTCCTATACAAAGCTAGCTAAAATACTTCCCCACAAACTGCCCGTCGGCGTTTCCAATAAATGCACGGCTATTTATTTACTTAAGTATTTTTTTAAAGAGAGCAAAACAAAGACACTTACCTCCTTTGGACAGAGACATTTCCCCTTCGCTTTGATGAGGGGGAAGGGAAGCACAAAGACTTTTGCCTTTCTTTTTTTTTTTTTTTTTACTCCCTCCCTCCCTGCATTTACTCTTACACCCGCTCAGTATATCGCTGGCTTGTGTTGCAAGAGCTAGCAGCGATTAAAAACGAGTCGCCTCGTCTTCGTGCAAGCTTTGCGCTTCAATCGCCAGCTTTTAAGATCCAAAATCGGTTAGCAGACGAATGCACAACTTTAAATAAAGTCGCAGAGTTCGCGTTAGTTTGCTAACAAAACCTGCAGGGTGGCCAAAGTCTGACAGCTGAAGGTTCCGATGACGTACGTCCGGCCGCGCGCAAAGCATCACGAGGACTGTAGTTTCCAGGCAATTTCCCGGTAATCTAAGACCCCCCCCTCCCCCCAAGGAAAAAAAAACCACACGAAAAGATTACCTTAATTTTAGTTTATCAAAGTTTATTTTGGAAATCCTTACTAGTCACCACATACATTTCTTTTCTAATTGTGTTTTCTCATACAGATTTTTTTATTTGTTCCAGGAGAATCACACAGGGACTTTCTTTAAAAGATAGGCAACATTCAAGTGTAACAATAAAAAGAAGAAGTCTCTACAGTCTTGCAAGTCAACTATATTATTCTAAGGAACACTCATAATGGGATTTCACTTCAGTTTCCACTGTTTGGCATGCAAGATCCAAACAGGAGCATATCACAGGAATTGGGTGCCATGTAGTAAATGTTTCATTACAGAGTACTGGATGAGAAAATGCATAAAAGTAAGCTCAATAACATTTTTATTTTAAAGGAAAACGTCTACTGGCCTATTAAAAAACATATTCTTCGTATTCTTTTTCTTTTACCTTTTCCCGTTAGGGCTCACTACAGCAGATCATCCACCTCCATCTCATCTTCTCCCTAGCATCCTCCTCTACCACACCAACCCTCTGCATGTCCTTCACTACATCTAGAAATCTTCTCTGTGGTTTAATATTTTCCTTCTCTCTGGTAGCTCCATATTAAACACCCTGATGAAGCCACTATCACTCTGTTCTAACCATGTCAGCCTTGCTTCTCTTACTAGATCACATAGATTGAATACATTTAAGGGGAAAACTGCCACACAAAAACAGATAAATACAGTACAGTAACACTGTTTCTCAATATGGATGAAAACATGAAAAACCCATCATCATTACTGTAATAATCACTGCTGAGCAGTTTATGAGCTGTTATTTTGAGTCCTTTATTTTATGAGACAAATCTTTTTCTTACTAGTTGGAAGACAAGAAAATGCACAAACTAATCAACACTGGAATTGTCACAGATCTGACACATACACATGTATTGTGATATGAGTGTACTTTGGAATATGTGCATGTGATTGTGTGGGTGGATCACTGATGATGAGGCCTCAGTGAATTCCTGTTTTTACTTCCTGGCAACAAGAAGGGTATGGTAGAGAGGTTTTATTACAATGTGCAGATAGAGGGAGCTGTCAATCAGGTATTCGGATGCACGCCGCTGCAGATCAGCATCCAGCAGAAAATCCCCAGCTTCCTCTGTGCTTTGGTGGAAGTTGTAGACATGCTTGACCACCACTTTTCCCTGCTGCTTTGTCATTACAATCACCGTCTTCTGGAAACTCACGCCGGCAAAGTCAGGGCTTGAAGTGGCTGGTGTTACAATGATGCGAGGTCGACCTCCCTCCGTGCGGGTGGGCTGCATAGCACCCAGTTCGGTATAAGTTGACCTGGCACTGAGCGGGAGCCACCGAGGTGAGAACAGGGCGTTCCATGTCACTCTCTTACTGGAGTCATGGCCACTGGGTCCAAGCTGGGTCTGGAAGCTGAAGCTCCGGTCATCACGGGTGGGGTTGTTTATGATCCAAGGTGATCCCCAGGCAGAGGACAGGTAGTTACGGGGAGTAAAAATACTGCAGTTGACATCAAAGTACTTGGCAAGCTGGATAGGCGAGGCAGAGTGAAATTGGAAAGCTAGATAGAGGAGATCACGGATTGACTCATAATACTTCACCATGAGGGGGGAATGTTTCTGAAGACGGAAGAGATGCTGAGGGTGGATCATGCCATATCGAACGGCCCTCAGGGCACTCTCCACTGTCATACGAACAGGCTGGTTCTGGTTAATCCATCCCTCCAGTGCCTCGTAGAGTTCCAGCTCACTCTGCAGAATGAGGTCAGAACGCTGGAGCAAGGAGAGGAGAAGATCTTCACTGATGAAGCCCCATTCTCTGCTCTGCAGCACAGAAGACAGGTTCCAGGACAGGTACTGCAGACAGCTGTCCCGCAGGGTTATGTCCCCAATTTGTAGAGCATAGTTGTACCAACCAACCACGTGGCCTGTGGGTGAATCACTGGAGAGATGTTGAGTCATATATTGGGTCAAACCCTCCTGCAAGCCCCACACATGGTACTTGCTTGCCAACTTATGTAGAGAAATAGCCTGATCTAGCCGCAGAGAAATATCACCACAGTACAGATACCTGCAAAGAGATTTTTTGAAAGCATTGTTAAAAGAAAGGAACATTTCTGTGGGGCATACTATATTTTGAATCTTTTTTTCTGCACGCATCTGAGTCACTGAAAAAAGCCCACACTCTCTGATTTTAGACTGCAAGCCTCAAAGAGCAAGTGTAATTTTAGAATAGAGATGGAGATGGAGCATTTTACTTATCTGAAAAGAAAGGAAAAATAGGAAACGTGTCTATCTTTTTAGTCATCAACGATATGACCCAGTAACAAATCAGTCTCAATAAATCGTGGCATCTGACAGTCCCACTCACCTGACAAACTTCTCAAAGATGGCTGCACAGTCAGGCGTCTCCCTCAGAACCACAGAGCTGGTGTTGCGGCTGAGCAGCAGCTCCTCAAACACATCACTCTGCAGGGTAAGAACCAGGCTGTGTGCCTGGATCACCTTCACTTCGTCCGTGTTGATGGTCTCCACACGGAGAGTGACATCACTGCCGTTTCCCAGGGCCAGCAGGGTCTCCATACGATGCACTAAATTCATAGTATGATTTAGCACTGTGGCTCCACTATCCAATGCCACATCATGCTTCAGGGCAGCTGTGGGGAAAAAATAGTGCAAGATGATTTCCACTTCTCAGAAACTCAACAATCACTTGAGCTTTTTTTTTTTTTTTTAAAGAAAATGTATTATTCATCTCTGATTACAGATTGATTCTTTCTCTATCTTTTTCTTACAAGTTAAATCATATCTGACACATCTAGAACTGGAATAGCACACCTCTTTCGACTAAACCACAACTGGCAAAATGCGCCGGGGGGAAAAGCAGACTTGCACATCCTTCTCTACCTCTCTTCTCAATTAATAGGGAGCGAGAGCAACAAGCCAGGTGGCTGACTCAGACAACATCAGATACCAGGTGCACCAAAATGAATCCTGAGTTTGCAGCCCCATTGCAGATGGATTCTTCTATGGGTCCTCTTGAGCATAAATACAAGTGGCACATACTGGAGAATCATACATGAAAGACTCAGCATGAGAAGTCGCTGATTCCATTCTGCTCTGCCACAGCCATCAGCAGCCTTCTTGGCCTGTTAACTGGGGGTTTAATGAGACACAAGGGGGAGCACACTTGGCTTCCCGGGATGCATCACAGTCTTTATTTCTCCACTGCAATCAAGAGCTCCCACTTCAAAGTAACATTTTTCCAATTAGCCAGCCAGCACTGTGATCCAGCTGAGTATATGGGAGTGTGTATTGACAAATGATTCTGGCATGGTGTGATCAATTAAAAAATATAAATCCCAAGACCCACAATGGCTGTTACATCTTTTTGCAGAATTTCTTTAGAAAAAGAATAACAAATGTGAAATTCAGTTAAAAGTAGACAACTTAAAAAGTAGTGCCTCTTCTACTAAAGCTTGAAAAAAGCTATCAACATGAATTGGTTTATACACATTAATAAATAAGAATTAAATGAGTCTGTGTACACACATCAAACAGCAGCATAATGTGGCCTTCGATAACTTTTGTCACAATCAGCCCTTCTTTTAAGGAGTAGAGGAGATTTCCCTCTCAGCACTTGTACTCTGCTGTACTACTGTGCTGGCACAAAGCCTAGTGGCAAATGGACTTGCCCGTCTTTCACTGCACCCGGCACACAAACAGATGAGGACAGGATGAGTGGAACAGATAAATACCCCTCCTTTGCCCTGAGGCTGGGCACGAGCCACACATTCATGATGTGCCCTACTACCCATGACTGTATGGGGGAAGCTAGACTGAAATAGAACAATACAGCTTCCCTTAGAGTGTAGGATGTGGGGAAAAAAAAGATGTAAAGGCAAGAAGACTCTTTAGTAGCAAAATTCAAACTACTGATTTTAATTTGCTATCTTACCTCCGCTAACTGTGACAGAGTGGATCAAGAGTAGCAGGGTGCCCACACAGACCCAGGCAGGAATCTCTTGTTCACATGAGCGTACCATATCTTCTTAGTTATTCCCTCCTTCTCTTCCTTTGTCCTTTTCTCCACTCTTCCGTTCTTCCTAACCCTTCTTCTTCTCACTGCTTTGCCTTTGTCGTATGTGTGTGCAGAAAGGTGTGTTGCCCTGTGTGATGCCCGGTTCCCTGTCCTGGACTCTTTATGTAGGACGCTGGCCTTTCCCCGGCGCATCTCACAACCCCACGGACTCCATTGATTGGTGGAATCTGGCAGGGGCGTTGCTATAGCGACAGCTTTGATTTTGAATTTCTCCCTTTTGGATGTTACATGGCATTGATCTGCAACACCGGGCCAGCCAAGGACTCAGCTTAATGTTTTTTAGTTTAAAGTCAGTGGGGGTTAGCCACTATTAAGAATCAATAACAACACAGTTTCACATTTTAATGGCACTTAAACTGCAGCAGATCTCTGGGCTGAAAATGTTCTTTTATGGTACCTAAGTTCAGTATAATCAGAGCTGTGTAATTTATCAGTTAATTACTGCAGGTTGCATTGAGACTATCTGTCAAAAGTAATTGAGTTTCTAATGTGTGTGACCAACTGCAGTTAATCAAATTTCGTAATCCATTTATTAGACCATTTTTCAGCTGAGTGCAATTATTTCTTTGATGGCATGTTAATCATACTAATGTGAGGATAATTTCATTGGTGCTGGGTCTGCGCATCAATTTGAGGCAAGCTTTGTCTATCAAACTCAAGTGCCAATCAGGACTTTTTTTGCATGTGCTTTGGAATTTCTGCTCTTCGTCAAAGAGCATGTAAAATAAGCTTTTATGAGACTTCCCAGTGCATCATTAAGTACTTGTAAAACCTTTTCCCTTTTCTTCCTTTTCAGGTGCACTCAGTGCACCACAAAGTGTGGCGTACTTATTGAGAGTATCTAGTATAAATACCAGCTAGATATGGAGGTAATGGTTTGCTGCTTGCAGGGAACATACTAACCTCCCATCTATAAAAATCAATATTAAATGCTATAATGATTCAAAAGTGAGCTAACCACGTGACAGTAGAGAATTACAAAAAACACAGAGTAGGTGGGGTACACCTATATTCAGTAGGTTCTGATGTAAGATAGCAACCATGACAACAATACATAATTCCTTCAATCATGTCCCCTGGGTTCAAAGAGATGTTTGCATTCTCATCTAAATTAACCTTTATTTAACACTCAGCTAGTACTGAACTGCTTGTCAGTGATGGGTCTTTCAATACTGAGATCTCTGCTAAACTATTCTTGAAATATATAGATTGGGTGTTTTTTGATCATTGCAAGATCATTAGTTGCGATATTCAGTGAAATAGAACAATGTGATGAGTGTTTTTAAAAATTATGCCCATCTACCTACTTTGGGAAAGACGAGGAGAGAGGCCATTTCAGATGGAACTGGGTTGTGGTGAAGTGCTGAGGGCTGCCAGGCTGCAATAAAAATGCAGGAGAAGAGATGTCCTGTGAGACCCAAACCTGAGCCACTTCTATGAATAACCTGACATGTTCTCAAAGGAGAGCAGTGCAGCTGAGGTGTCCTAATGAGGTCTGCTGCAACAAACTGGACAAGACAATACAGACAGGGTACAGGATTATATATGGTAGCATCTCATCATCTCAGTCTGTTTTAGCTTTAGACAGAAAATATAGACATCACACTGAGACTTATGTCAACTACTCAGCCTGTTTTGTTGCATGTAAATATTATGAATATTTTTATGTATTAACTGGGTTTCGCTTGGTTTACCAGTTCAGGAACTTGGTATATGCAAGCAGAATTCACAGTAAAGTAGGCCTAAAGCTCTGAAAAGTGCATGTCCTTCATTTAGGTCACATTGCTTTCTCCTTCGATCTAACCTCCTATTAAGAATCTGAGCGGACCAAAATGCAAAAGGATGGATTGACAAACTGCTGGATTTGTGAGAGCACCCCTGGGGACAAGATCCATTGAGAGATCAATGCACCATGGGGGGCTCCATCACGCAGTATAAACAATAAGTTAAGTACAGGCTGGATGCCAGAGCCGGCTTTAACAAGGTGCCCTGGATGACCTTACCCTTGTTCTAAACAGGGAGGGAAAGCATCAGTTAGCCAGGGTTTCAAACAAGACAGTCATGAATTTTCAAAAAAAAAAAAAAGTTAAATGAATGTAAATGCATAAAACTTTCAGATGCTTTAATGCACAAAAGTTGACTATTTCTGAGCAAGAATATGAATTACGTCTAAGCAGATAGAGACAAATTCAGAGACAAATGAGATGACTCCACTCAGGCACGTCTGCTGGACCAGATGGGGTGAGTCCCCATGTCCTCAAGGCCTGTGCAGTCTTTTATAAACTGTTCATGATGAGTCTGAGTCTGCAGAGGGTCCCATTACTGTAGAAGACGTCATGCTCTGTTCCTGTACCAAAGATGCCACGTCTCAGTGGCCCCCATTACAGACCCGTGGCACTGACTTCCCATGTCGTGAAAACCCTGGAAAGACTTATCCTTGAGCAGCTCCCACCTATTGTCAGACCATATCAGGATCTGCTTCTGTTCGCTTACCAGCCCCACCTCGGAACTGAGGACACTATCATCTACCAATTGTGTCTATGCCCATCTGGACGAGCCGGTGAGTACTGTGAGGATCATCTCTTTCGATTTTTCCAGTGCATTCAATAGTATCAGGCCAACCCTCCTGGGTGATCAGCTGACAGCGATGCAATAAATGCCTCCCTTGTGTCCTGGATTGTTGAGACTTCAGCCACCATAGAGACCTGCCATCTTTAGAAGTTTTCTGATGACTCTGCGGTGGTTGGATGCATTAGTCAGGGTGATGTGATGGAGTACCGGGCTGTGGTGGACTCCTTTTTGTCATGTGGTTCGAGCAGAATCATCTGCAGTTCAACGTGACAATACCAAAAAAATTGATTGTGGACTTTAGGAGGACCAGGAAACCTGTGACCCCCTGTTTCAATCCAGGGGGTCGATGTGGACAGTGTGGAGGGCTGTAAATACCTCAGAGTACACATAGATAATAAACTAGACAGGGTTAAAGTGCCAGTGCACTCTACAGGAATGGAGTCACCTCTATTTTCTGAAGCGGCTGAGGTATTTTAACATTTGTCATGATTTTCTCTGAGGTGGCAGGTTGACTCAATAAATCTGATCTGCAAGGCCAGGAATTTTGTGGAGATACAGCTGGACTCCCTTAAGGTGATTTCGGAAAGGCGGATGTTGTCCAAGATAAGGACAATGCTTGACAATACCTCCCATCCACTCCATGACATGCTTGCAAAGGAGCAGGTTCAGTGAGAGGCTGAGATTACCCAAATGCAAGACTGAAGAACACAAGAAATCACTCATCCCTGTACAACTCCTCCATCTAATGCACAGTACACAGTACAATAGTTGCAAAGTTTTATAGTTTTCAGTTTAGGGTAAAATGTCAATCATATATATTTAATCTTGATAATATTCTGGATATTTCTAATTGAGCTATTTGTATATATTAGAGCTATTTCTTATATTTAACTTTGAAATGTATTTTATTATTTAATTTAGTTCAGTCTGTTCTGTACTTACTGTAACTATATAATTTCCTTTGGGATTAATAAAGTATTCTGATTCTAATTTCTTATTTCACAGCTCATCCAGTTGTGTTTCTTTTATCTGAAAATCTTCACACCTCTACTGTCAACCAATAATTGTGAACATTTATTGCAGACTTCAGTTTTCTCCTGCTTTGATTATTGTAGCCGATTACGTCCTCCATAGTTTGTCTTCAATAGGTCCACCTTGGTACTTGCCAGTGAAGCCAGTGAGGAGACGCTTACTCTTATATTACACTGAATTAAAAAACAAAAACTTTATTACTTTTTAAAAAATTTTTTTGTAGTTTATTAAAATTAGAGGAGAAAGAGACTGCTTTTAAAAAAAGAGTGCAAAGAGAAACACAACATTGAAAACATGTTTAACCCCCTGACCCAAAATCATGTTTATGTTTTATAAATTGTCAGATCTGCAACCACTTGAAAACACAGACTATGGCATAAAACACCACTGAATAACTTTCAGGAATGGGGGGAAAAGTTACTGATGGAAGATAAAATAAAGCAGAGCTTTTTGAAAAACTGACAGTCTAAAAGCTTAAAATCAATTCCTTCACTAATGTGCTTATTTATCTTATGGTTTTTTAACTGACATGTCCTACTGTACAACGGATCAATAGAAAGATCTATTTTGTTGTGTAATCCAATTTGTTTGAAAAACACAGGACTCAGCCCAGCCTTGATGCCACCAGGTGGCTCTGCTTACCATACAGTCCCTCCTGTAACTGTAACTGCTCTAAAGTAGCCTAGACATTTGGGCAATAATAATGCTATATTTCAGAAATTTGATATGCAGTATTGGATTTAATCATCTGAACCAAAATACGAATGTGAGTCATTATATTCCACAATAGGAGCGCAAAATAGGCAACTGTAAACGCTGCTGTATGCGCAGGAGCTGAGTATTTCAAGGCCAATCTCAAAATTGACCTAATTACAAAACCTGTTAAAGTCATCGATGATCGGCGTGTTTGCATGGGTCATACCACTTCGCATAGCCTGTATACATGAGTGCTCCCTTTGTTTGGATGTAAGCTGCCTGAAATAAATAAGTAGGCCGGGTGCTAATCTCAAAGAATATGCGAAGCTGTAGATACCAGAGGCTGGGGAAGGAGCAGGGTGGTTTGAGGTTAGTCGTTAGAGAACTTTTACAGAATATTAATAACAACTAAAAGAAGCAACTACTTCGTTGGGACTACCTGTGAGGTCACTATAAGATGCCTGAATAAAAGAGGAGTGGCCGATGGAGGTCCGTTTCTGATCCCGCCCGAAAAAAAACAAAACAAAAGTCAACACCTGACGCACAGAAATTATTGGTCGAATCATCAAGAAGTGTTGTAAAAATGGAGATGAACTACTACCACCAATAAAAAATCAACTCGTTCGTGCAAGGGAAGTTCCTTTTCGGAGGTCAGTAATCTTTATCGGACTGAATCTACCTGTTACCTGTTGGAGAGGCTAGCGGAACAGCTCTCATTGCAATCCTGGTAAGAGACTCGTGTTATTACGCAAAGACTCCTGATTGAACCTGTTTGTCTTTTATTTTTATAACATCATAACTGTCTCCCCCTCTAAGTCTCTCCGATTCTGTTATATAAATAATCATAAACAACTTGTTGTCCTTTAAACAGCATGTCCTGTTTTTGTGGTTAGTTAACTAAGCTAACTCACTGGGTGTAATATAATTATTAAATAAGCAGCAGGACGATGTTCTCATCCCACACAGGCACCTTTATCTGAAATCTTCACAGTCAGAAAGTTCGCATAAAAAGCATATTCATTTTTGAATGTCGTGTCCTTTAATTATTATATTACAGTTACAGTCAGAAGAAGAGAATAAACAATAATTAAGTTGCCGTTCAATTATAACTGGTTTAAAATGTACACCTACAACTATACATTCTGCTATTAAAATACATATGATTCCTGAATGACACCTGTGTGCGTACTGGAACAGGGATACTGTGTGGAAATACTCATTAGGTGTCATGGTAAAATGCTGAAATGCTGAAATGCTGCTTTTCCTAATTAGCTGGTCTTAGGAGGCTATAGAGTGAGCGGTGACTAAAGCTCTGTGTAGAATGACTCAGTTTTGTAATTACAGCCAGGGAATGCAGTACATAATTCCAGGATTCTTTAGAGACCTGAATGAATATTTGAATTTACAGTAATTAGTATGGCACATTAAAACTCCATAAAATAGAAATGAGGTCATTTTCATATTGAAACTCCAGTGGAATGGCACAGCTGTATATGCATGGCACCATTTAACTTGCTCACACAGTAATATTACTGTGTGAGCAATATTAAACTATTACAGTAATATTACTTGCAATTTAAACCAATAGTTTGTTTTGTAATAATCAGGGATGTTATTAATGAAATCTGTAACTACAACATTAACATGTATGTTGAAGTAATCAAATTATTTTTGTTTCTTTTTTTTGCAGTGAAGCGATGGACCCAACTAGTGCTCCAAAAGGATGTGGTGGTGATGTGAGCTCCATATATTATAATCTGTGTGACCTGACAGCAGTATGGGGCATCGTAGTGGAAGCTGTTGCTGCTGTTGGTGTGCTGACTGCCTTTATCTTGTTCGTCATTCTCATGGCTAGCTTACCGTTTGTGACAGACAAGAAGAGAAAGGGTATGGTGGGCCTGCAGGCCAGCATTTTAGTTTTCACACTGGGTCTGTTTGGACTTAGTTTTGCCTTTATTGTGGAGCAGTATTCTACTACCTGTGCTGCACGGAGGTACCTGTTTGGAGTACTGTTCTCAGGCTGTCTGGCCTGCCTGGTGATGCATGGGCTGTGGCTTGCCCTGCTGCAAAGGGGAGGCCAGGGGCCCAGGAGCTGGATGTTATGGCTGGGAGCCCTGGCTCTCTGGCTTGTCGAGGTGATCATCAACACCGAGTGGCTTGTCATTACTGTGGCCAGGAGCCCACTCAGAGGTCTCGGTGTTCCTGACCTGGCCTGCAGCTTTGTCAGCCGGGACTTTGTGATGGCTCTTATATATGTAATAGTTCTGATAGCAGCTGTGGTGCTAACGTCTGTGCCCTCACTAACACACAAGCAAAAGCACTGGCGCCGAGATGGAGCCTTTATCCTGGTCACAGGAGTCCTCACTTTGGCACTTTGGATAGCTTGGATTGTCATGTACATCTATGGGAACCGAGCAGTTGATAATTCCAGCTGGGACGATCCGACTATGGCTATAGCCGTGGTGTCAAATGCCTGGGTGTTCCTCTTGTTCTATGCAATTCCAGAAATCTGTTTATTGACCCAGGAGGACCCAAACAAGGAACAACCCGATGGGGAAGAAGTCTATCCTGCTAGAAGCCTGGTTTACGACAACATTCTGAAGGAGCCACAGCCCACCCCGCAGCATGTCTACGTAGAAAATAAAGCCTTTTCTATGGATGAACCAGGTACAGCATAACACATTATGGTCAGCCATTAACTTCACAGTTCAGCAGTTTAATACTGTTTAGGTGGGTACAGAATCATTAGAATTAATACATTTTATTAAGTAGTAATTAAGTAATCAATAGGAATTAATTTCTAAATTTTATTGAGACACGTTTGGATTATTCCAAACTGATAACAAGCACTGCGTGGTATATTACATAATGCATCAGTGTAGCAAATGAAGACCCACACTGGCTACAGTACACCTTCTCCAGTTTACTGTTTTGTAATTTTGAAAATTGCTGTTTTTGTATACCACTTTCCTATTTATCCACAACCCACATTATCAGCACAAAGCATATTGCCATTGCGAAGAATCACTGCATTGCAATATGAAGTCTGTTGCTCGCAAACCTTACATTCTCAACACACTAAATATTGAGATCAATGATCAGGTTTAACTGTTGGACCCCAACTGGTATCAGCCGATACCAATACAGGATACATTATACTGTTATCATTTAAAGTATGTGGCACATAGTACAGATTGCTTCAATGTTAGGAAATATCTAGGGTGTGTGTGGTGCCTAATTTTCCCAAGTAATGCGGAATATATTGATTCTTCTCTTCACTGTACAATTTCAAACAGCAGATGTATTAAATTGTGCCATTTCAGTTGTTAATAATGGTTTAATAATGGTTTTTAGGTTTAAGTCTTGAGCCACCTCATATGACTGTACAAACATACATGCCAAGACAGTATGTTAGCCAAGTAGCAAAGTTCTAACGAGTTTGAAGGAGAATGTTTTGGATCACCATCTTTATTCTTTAACAAAGGCTGGATTCTCTTAGGCAAACGTTCTTGTCATTTCTTTAAGTAGACTTCAGAAATACTTCTCGAACTCTGACTGGATTTACTTTTGCCGCAGTCTTGGACAGTGTTCTGTCAACAGTGCTGTGTGGCTGTACCTTATTTGTACCTTGTTTGAATGTTTTTCTGGCCCAAACCCAAACTGCTTCAGTAATGTTGAGGCTCAGACCACAATATTACTGAAATATATAATGTCCCATTCTGTATTTTTCTATCCACGTCAATGCCAGTTTGAATGTAGCAAATTTCGTTACATACAAGCACATACACATATATGCTTATACCATGCTGAGATATGCAAAACCTCTGGCTAAAGGCACTTTGGGCATCAATTTGTTTATTTTTTAAAAAAAAACAAAACTTCAGAAAGAATGGACAACTGATGCTCAACATCACTTGGACAATTTTAAGAAAGTGCAGCTCCTTGGAAGCGCAATAATTTTAAAAAATTGGGAGTGGCTCTAGGTTTTTGCAACAGATTGCACACAGACAACAAAATGAATCCAGTAATGACTGTAAAATAACATTTTTTATGACAGAATCCACAAATCCAACGTCTCCATATGGGGTTTACAATGGTCAGGCACGAAGTTGTTTATACCAGCCCACTGAAATAGCCTTGATTGCCAAAGGTCTGACAAGGGTGAGTGCTATTTTTAATCACGAAACATCCCGTCTTTATGACATCACATGTGAAAATAATCCATATGTGTATTTTCACAGAAGGACCAAGACTCAATGATACTTCGAACCACACCTGGCCCTTTGAATATGGGGAGCTGCAGCTCCTAGTCGTGCTCAGTGGATTCCTAAACATCTTCAGGACTATCATAAGTTAGCAGCCCAAGCCGAGCACATTGCACTGAGCTTTTCCATCTCAGAGCTCCAAGAATCAGATATTTTATATCTCTGTTTTCTCTTAAGCAATAACAGAGTGAAAGTCCAGTAATATTCAGTATATGACTGCTTAGTTTCCATTAATGCTTATGCAATGCTTGCTCTATGTACATCAAAACCACACATTATTATAATGATGCAAACCACACTGGGCTTACAGAGGAAAGATTATATAGTGAAATACAACAAATACAAGATATGTGTATATATATATATCATCTGTGTATATATATATATCATCTGTGTGTATATATATATCATCTGTGTGTATATATATATATATATATATATATATATATATATATATATATATATATATATATATATATATATATATGACAGGTGATATATATACACACATATATATAAACAAATTCTAACACGTTCACATATATGTGTGTGTGTGTATGCGTTAGAATTTGTTCATGATCACCACAGTATAACATACTTAGTTGTAAATTTGTGTAACTATAATAATGTAATCATATGCAAAAATGTGGCTTTTAGCCATGAATGAAATAAATGTGAAGGTGTAAATTCTAAGGTGTCGCCCTACAAATTTCAGTTAAATTCTCTGGCGTTTTGGATTGCAGAAAGAATCAACTAATAACGAAAGGTACTGGATGGTAAAAGAGGAAGTGTCATCATGTCAGCAGGATTGCTAAGTTTACTGCTTCAAATATTTACATATGTTTGCTTGATAAGCCTGGCCTGGCACCTAGCACGACATCCAGGGGTTGGCTCTGTGATGCCTGAGTTTGTAGTTCAGCAAGAGAGACCGCTGTGATAGTCAAGCTGATGTTGTTGTAATGCTGCTGAATCCAATCATCAATCGCTGTGGTAACAGATTAATATTGCGTACGTATTGCTGCGAAAATTTTCATCTACAACTGCTCTGACTCACAAGAGGTAGTCTGTCTTCTCTACATGACAAGCACAATTATTTTAATATAATTTATCTCGCTCACACACACTCACACGTCTTTAAAAGCTTCAGTCAGCAGTGGCTGCCTAGCAGCAGGCTTAAATGTCTCTCTCCCAATTACTCTTTCCCATCCTGTACTGTCAGCAGCCATGGGTACTTGATCGGAAGATAAATTGCTCACTAACAGGAAATCAGACAGCACTGAACAACAGAACACATAAGCAAATGATGTTTTCCTCTGTAATAACCTTCAGTATCACCTTCTTGATCTGGCTGAAAAAAACAAGCGTTGCATGATATCCAAAATGAAACACTGCATGTGGACATAAACAGAGCAGAATATTTCCAATGAAACTGCTCAAGTCTGGTTAGATTTCGTGCTTCCCAGCGGACCTTTGGATGGTTGGTAAAACATTTAATACAGAGAACTCACAATGTGCCACATTGCACTTGAAATATTTGACTATATAAATACGCTAACACGATTGAAGCTTTGTATATTACGTAACTCCGGGGTCAGTAAATTCAACTAAAAGAAGAAGAAGAAGGTAAAAAAAACCCAGTATCTTAACATCCTAAGTGAAAAACAGCTGTAAAGCTCTGATAATGTGAACAGCTGTCCTGCACACAGGTGGAATATAACCAATGGCAAATGTGCTCAGCTCAAGGGAGTCGGTGCACCCAATCACCAGCAGCTGTCCCCACTTAATACATTTCCGTGTCACTGTGACAACCATCAGAGGACAAACATGGACTGAGGGTTTCACCAGTCAAGCTGATTAAATAGCAGTGATTGGACCCACGAACCAGATAAGAAGAATTCAGTATTGACACCATCTGGTCATATTATTCAGTTGATCACTATTGCATTATATTATCAATGTGGTTTTTTTTCCTTAGATAGCATGCTTTGAAAGTTTTTGAACAAAGATTTGAATATGCGCAGTCTGTCTCATATGCAAATATTTAAACAATGGCTTCGTTCATGAGTGTAAAGCCTTCGAAGGATTACAAATATAAATAGCTGTGCCAGGCTCTAATAAATGCTGCACATTTAAAAAGGCTAATGGCTCATTTATCCCAAGACAGAGGCTATCACAGACGTACAAACAAAAAACAGCAGCTGCAAAGGACTTTAAAACCCAAGAACAGCTAAAAAGGTCTCATGAGGATATTTGTTTTTTCAGCTGGTGTTTCTGAACATCAGTGTGGATGACAATTCCAGATTTATCCAAATGCTCTGGAAAAAAACAGGGAATATGACAACAAACAGCAAACATCTGCTGAGGAGCATGGAAAAAATCAAAAACATCTAATAATAAATGACCTCATGGTTTCTCTCAACATGTTATTTACATTTTCTATATAAAATGCAGTCATTACCACTCAACCATTTAACAACAATATAAAATACTTCAATATATAATGTGGCACCAACAATGAGCAAGTTATGTCGGCTGTGTACAAGAGGAGTGCCATCTAGTGGGACCACTAAAAACAATCAGAGGATCATCTTTACTTTGAAATAACCTGATGGATGGATTTTACTGTCCATCACATGACGGACGACCTCAGAATTTGGTTATCTGAACATGCAAATGTGAAAAAACTGTAAATACAAATGATGAAATACGCAAGCGTTCCAAGGGTGATAAATGAGCATAGGCAAAATATCTCCATGTATTTTCCATCGGACTTGGGAAATGACTCTGCAGTGTTACAAAGCACTTTGAAAGCCGTTCACTCTTTTAAATTAACAACGTTGTGAAAGCGGCAGTGTTGTTTAGTGTACCTAAAGATAAAATGGAATTATACAGTGCCCTTAAAGTTTTCCCAACCAACCGCTTTACACAAGGAGCCACATCCACCCTTGCACACACAGACATTTGAATACTACACATTTTCCCCCTCTTTTAGACAGCGTGGGTGGGGGAGTGGTATGTTGCCAGTTTCATGAAAAGCAAACAGCCTGCTGTACCTGTTGAGCTACAGGAGCCTCCAACAGTGGCCTATGGATGCATAAAGTTCCTCCAGATATTAATCTCAAATGTGGCTAGCTCTCCATCTTATTTAGACAGTTTCTACAGATCACTGCTCAGCCCTGCTGCTGCCAGGAACACTGACTGCAGATGAGCTGAGTGAAAAGCGACATTAATGAAGGCTTTTGAGTTTTCTCATGCTTGCAGTCCTAGCTTCATACTGCTGCTGTTTCTGTTTCTTCAGCTGACGGTATGCCTCTACTGCTCGTTCCCGCTCCTCCTCCATGATTCTCTGTTTGGCCATGGAGGGCTTTGTAGTGGAGACTGCAGTATGGCCAAGAAGAGAGTTTAGGAGCAGCTCCTTTGATGCTTTCTGCACAATGAAATGGGGAAAAAAAGGAAATAGGATTTTATGAACCATCTGCATGGTTCGATGAGAGATCATGTGATCAATGCACGGTGTGATTACCTGAGATTTGACTTCAGCTTTCCTTGGTTTGGCACTCAAAGAGGGAGGGGCCATTGTAACCTCACCAAAAGGAACATCATCTACGAAACAAAAGCCATCATTTAACTACAGGGATTTTTTTAATGACCACTCACCGTTGCCATGTTAAGCTGCCTTAATTAAATACTTCTTGCCATTTTCCATGTTTGTATAGCCCAACAACTTTTAACCATAACACCTGATTTATACACTGGTCACTTTATTAGCTACACTGTCCTAATAACGGCTTAAACTCGTTTTGCTTTCAGCACTTCCTTAATTTATGGCACAGAGAATTTGGTGCGTACTAACATCACAGCATCGCGCAATTGGTGAAGATTTGTGGACTGCACATCCATAACATTTCCCGTTCCATTATGAGTCTATTATGAGTTATGAGGACTGTGGAGGCCATGCGAATACAGTGAACTCATTGTCATATTCAAGAAACCGGTTTGAGAGCTTTGTGAGCGATCATAGGATGCGTAGAATGTGATTATACATAGGTAGGCTATCCATCTATCTACACACACTAATATTTGTTTTTCGACCAGTCTCTGTAAACCCCAGAGATGCAAATGCTCTTCCCACTTTCTGTGTAGGAAACAGTGTAGATTTATAAGGGCACAAACAGAAAAGATGAGCATAAACAGTAACTTTGTGGTTGATTTTTATGTCAACTGAAGGCATTAAACACTGCATCCATTGTGGCTTACACCAGGAACACATCATCTAATATACTTGAATTGGGTCCTTACTTTAATTTCACGGGGAACTACAACTGAGGTGATTTGGTTCTGCGTCATTTGGTTTTACTCTGGCTCAGACTGACAAATTTTTAATGTTTGTTTTGTTCTAACAGCTGAATCTGGGATTACTTCAGATAGAGGTTTGAAATTTCCTCAGAGGGAAGTGATCAGGACAGTACTGCAAAAAAAAAAAAAAATGCTTTACTGAAAGAATATCTCACAGCATGTCCTCCATCTGCACCCTTGTTTACCTAGTAGATGGTGTACTACGAAAAAAGAAATGCTACTGAAGCAAGTGCTGTGTCGAAGACCTTTAGTGTTTTAAATATGTCAAAAAGACCCAGACTTTCAAAGAAATGTTGAAAATAATATCTGGTAAATGCTACCTCTTGCTATTAGTACCAAACCGAGTGACAGTCAAAGACAGATCCCATCTAAAGAACAATGCACCACATGTCCTTGTAAAACCTTCATTCTTACCTATAAACATCTGTTCTTCCATCTTGTCCTCTTGTTTGTTCACCTTTTTCTGCTGTAGCTTCTGTAGCTTCATTTTACCATACCTGCCAATAGAAAATCAGTAGGCATTAAAAATGTAACACTTGACAGTCGGGCTGCAGTTATCGATTATTTTAGTAATCGAGTAATCTATTGATTGTTCAATCGATTAATTGGATAAGAAATACTTTTGTCTTATTAATGAGCAATAATAAATATTCAAAAGAGAAAAAACACAGGTCTTTCAAAATGAACTGTTCATTGGTTTCCATTTTAGAACTTGCAGTGTTTTAAAGTTTAGCTGCACACAACACCTGTCAGAAAAACAACAAACATAAACCCACTGACTGTATTTACATGTCAGATCAAATTTAATTTTTTGGAAAAAACAACAACATTTTCTTAAATGCAAAAATATGTAAAGACTCTAAAGCACTCTCTGGCAAAGCTTTATTTCTGGGATGAGGTAGTTCATGTTTATGAGTTTTTGTGCACGTGTGTCTGCCTGTTTAAGTATGAAGAAGTCAAGCGAAGAGCGAGTTTGTGTCTGTAAGGCTTTAAAGGAGAATGTGGTTGCTGCAATGAAGAGCATCAGGTAAATCAGCATTCTGAAGTTTGCCCTCTGCATTCACGCAAAGTTTCTGTGCTGCTGAAAACAGATGTTATAACGGTGTTATAGGTGGGCAACTCCAGGCCTCGAGGGCCAGTGTCCTGCAGGTTTTAGATGTGTCCTTGATCCAACACAGCTGATTCAAAGTGATATCTAAAACCTGCAGGAGAACAGCCCTCAAGGCCTGGAGTTGCCCACCCCTGCCTTAAACTCACCCCTGTTTGGTGCAGTTATTTCTTCTTTGTAAAATAGGACAGCTGCCCATTTCATATAACCTTTTATATAGCATTCTGTAAGCTGTATAATTTAAACACGGTATCAGGCAAAGTTAACAGTTCATCTGCATGTTTTAATAAAACTTCTGGAGGATTACTGCAGATTTTTTGCTGTACAACACAAATGGTGATGGATGGAGCAGCTACAAAGTTTGCTTTTCGTCATGTCATTAGTTTGTGGATCAAGAACTTTGATAAGAGATTTACACATTATTTCAATACTTTACTGTTATTCAGTCCATGTCACGCATATAAAAATATCAGTGCCACAACACTAAAAAAGAAACCCAGCCACAAATCAGAATAAGTGAAGACAAGCTATGCCATGAAACCTACTAGATAAGGATGGGGTTTAGTGTAAAGTGTAGTGTAAAGTGTACTCACTCCTTCTTTTTATCAGATTTGCAGTGTGCAGGCCTCTCTTGTTCGCTTGCATCCATTTCGGGCTTCCTGTCTACTTGGTTTTTGGAGAGGAACATGACATGTTTTGTCTCACGCTCCATCCGCTGCACGTAAGCTTTCACGCTTTCCCGTTTGCCCCTCTTGAAATGTGGAACAGGTATGTCTCCATCTAGAAAATACTCTGATTTATCTTCAGGTGAGATGGGTAAAGACACAACACAGTCTTTATTAGTTATACACGACAGTCATGACACTAAAATGAATATTTATAAACTTTTTTTATACCCTTTTTCGGCTTTTTGACTTTTAGGGACCCAGTTTTCATTCTGTCCTTAGCCTTCATTATTTCTCGTAGTTTGAAGGGGATGTGTTGAATGTGGTCCACCTCTTTGGCTTTCTTGGGTTTACCATCTCTCTGGAGCTTGGCATTACTGAAATTTGGACACAATACAGACAGGAAAAAACAAAAAGCAAACATGTTTAGTTGCAGACACAAGTCCCCACTTAAAACTTTAACAAGTCCGGTTTAATCTGATCGCTCACAACTTGGGTTGGAGCCCGTATCAGCTAGCTTCTGTTGCTAACTAGCTTAACTAGCACATTTTCCATTACGTATTAGCTTCCTTATGGTACCTTTGACGTTGTCCAGGTTTTCCCGCTTGTTTCCCCGAATCGGGCACTTTATTTTTCTTATTCTTCACCATGCTACAATAATTAACATGAATGCATAACAAAGCAAAACAACACACGTGGAGCACTATGCTCAGACTTCAACCGAAACTCTACCGGTGGCACGTAGTAGAGCACAGACATCTCACTCCATTTCTTTTTCAGGTACCAAAACATGATTTGCAAGTTTGGCGTATTGAAACAGATTGAGAGATTCGTGATGAAACTCTTGCTTTGTAAAAAAAACCAAACTGATTTAATCAAATTAAATATGTATTGTCAATTTTTTAAATCGCTGTAATCAATGAGACGTACAGTAATTTTATTGCAGAGTGACACACATGAGACATAAGACGATCTTTGGTCAAACCTGATTGGCTCAAGAGACGCTTCCTGTCAGAGCCAGTCGTTGGTCACTCCATTCAACGACTCTGCTTCCTGCCACCGCTAGAGGGCATCATCCAGTAACTGTAGAAAACATAGGTCAAAATAATTTAAAGTCGTTCAGACAATTCGCTTTGTCTTTAAATAGGCGGGAATGGTGAATATCCCTCTCTCTCAGTGTAAAGAAGTTTAAATGGAAATTTAATCCCTGCAATATCTCAGTATAAGAAAAATAAGTGAGATTTCTACAATTAGTCTTAGTTTTTCTACATCATGAAGATGTAGCTACTTTTGATAAAAGAAAAATCTGCCAGCATGACGTTTTTGGGCTTAAATTAATATAAATAAACCGATAAATGTGTAAAATTACAAAAAAAATAAATTTAAAAAATTGTTCTGGTAGCTCATTACCCAGACTGTCCTGTAATTAAACTGCCTCTGGTAAGAGTAGATGTTACAATTAGGTGATGAATGTGGGCCCTTGGGGAAATTAACTGCCCACCCCTGATCTAGACCAAGCTCTTTATCATTTATGGTTTGAATCTACAAAGTCGTGCATATCATTTGTACAGCAGTCACATAACATGTAACAGTCACGCGGATCAATAAGTGGCTCTGTCCAGTAAACAATGTGAAGAGTAAACTCTACATTTCTTCATCAGAAATAAATACCATTTGATTGATCAGCTAGACAAAATACAAAAATACAAAGGAAAAAAGTCATGTGTTTCTTATAATGAACATAATAAACAAGCTTCAATGAAACAACCTTCAATTAAAATACCACAGCTGGCTCCTTAGTGTACTGTAGCTAGACAGGTTTGCTCTATTGAATATATCCACTAATCTCAGACATTTGAATCTTTTTTGTACAGGTGACATGAGGAGTTAGTGTCCATACATGTGCCTGAACAGCATGCATCAGCAGTACAGATTGCAGAACGACGCTGTAGTAAATCTTCACATGAATGGAGCAGGTGTGTTCACCTGTGTGATGGAAGGAGGCTGGGCTGGATTAGCAGCTATAATGCAGCTCAATCTGCGAGACTGCTGATGAAAGGAGAATGTCACGGTTCATGCCAGTAAGTTCTCGGCTTCAGGTGTTACATAATATTTGGTCATAACAGAAAAACAGTGATAATAATTAGCTATATCCTGAGAAAACTCCAGAACTCAGTGCTTACATTTGACCATATCTGAAGAGGTTATGGATAAAATACTCAAATAATTCCCGTTCAGAATCATCAGCATGTGTGTCTTCAGGACAGTCTCAGGAACAGGAAACTGCTGCCCCCTCCTGCTGAATGCCAGTCGGCCAATCCCTCATCAATGATCTGCTTGGGTACAAGTGATGATAGAATCATCAGTTTGTTGGCAGGTGGCGTCATAATCGTCTCTAAGTCTGTGGTGTATAAAAGGACTGCACTAATGCAACTTAATGCAACAGCATTTAACAGCCACTCAGACCTCTTGGACACTACCATCATAATCAACTACCAAGAGAAGCACCACAAGCGGTGAGTTGAAACAACAGGTTAAATCTTTTTTGAACACGCTTTCTCTTTTTGGACTTATTTTAACACATGCAGTTTATTATTGTTATATAAAAGTTTCCATCTTTATTTGGACTTTACCTGGTAGTATGTTTCTGTATCCATCCAGGCATGTAGTATTAGATTATTAATTAAAACGTAGATATTTAATAAATAATATGCAATGTAAAATTAATCAGAATAGAAATTCAGTCTTTCCAGCCTAATATATATTTTTAATACAGTTAATGAGGTGTTAATTCAGTCATATGGAAGACTAGATTATATCAGGGACATTATAAGAAGCATTGAGGTGCTTTTTAATTGTTTTTAATTTTCTGTCACACCTTTTTTTTTGCATAATGGAAGGACAACAAATGAGAGTCGCCGAACAATATATGACCGCCTTTAACTATGACCTGAATTTCTAAGAATGATTAAAAAGCTGAACTTATGAAATTGTTGATTAGAGTTGTCATTGTGTGTATTTGTGTAACCTTTCAGGGCAAAAGCAGAACTTATTGTTTATGTAGTCATGTTTTGTACATTATTTGCACATTATATTTATTGGACTCTTTCGGCTTTGCATCTGTTTTTTGTTTTTTTAAAAATATGTGGTTACATCTATGCACATTTACATACAAATTGCATTGCTATTTTTCCATTTTTTAACTGTGAAAATAAATAAATAAACATTTCAAGCTATTGTCAGTGTAAACCTAGAGGCCACTTCAGCACATCCTCACAGTAATCTGATTATGAAGGCGCTTTCAAGCTTGAAGGTATCGCAGCATTTGATTAGTAACATGAGCACATGGCTTGTCTTTATATGAGGATAATTACGTCACAAGATTTTTATAACTGTTTCATTCATTGTTGGGCATTTTAATGAGACAGTGACTTTTACAGTTGAAACAACAGAAGCATGAATTTGGAGGTGGCCAAATCCGAAGGAAAGACTGGCAACAAAGCTCCCCTCAGAGCCACGGCCCCCGGCTCCCCACGCAAGTCTGCACCCAAGTTCAAACAGAGGAACACGCGGCAGTTCAAGAGCAAGCCTCCCAAAAGAGGAGTGATTGGGTATGTCTCTTTCTGATAACCTCGCACGAGTCATCTAAGTTTGTCAGATATCCTCCAGTAAAGCTTGTTATTTTCTTTCTTTACCAGCTTTGGAGAGGAGATCCCAGGAATGGAAGGTCTTGGAACTGGTAAGTAAAAAAATAAAAGTCAGATGGCTACATAACCAAAACATGCACATGACATGACCTTTTCTTCCTTTAAAAAACAAAAACAAAAAAACAAAAAAAAAAACAACAACTCATGATTTGTTTTCTTCTCTTTGTTTTTTTCATTTTAGACATCACTGTAATCTGCCCGTGGGAGGCATACAGCCATCTAGAGCTACATGAGCTTGCCCAGTATGGCATCATCTGATTATCTCCGCTGTGAAGTTGTTTTAAATAAATGTGGCAAATTTTGAATTTCAGTATTTAGTTTCAATAATCTGGATCATTAATACTGGCTGAAAAGGTGTCTTTATACGTCTGCATGCTGTGAATCCTGTTCTTTGTCTTATATATTTTATATTGTAAACCTAATTTCATAACGATCTCAAGCTGCCATGTTCACAAAACGTGTATCTCGAATGTGTTCTCGTGTCATTGCTTGAGTCTGTGGTTTTAGCTAGAACTCTGTTAGCTTGGTTTCTGCACAATCGTCAGCACTGTCTTTATCATATTTAATCAAACTCTCGAATAAATGTTGACATTTTTAACACAATTTCAGTCATTTGATTTTGTCCTTTTATTTGACGGTTATTTACTGACCCACACTGCGCATGAGAGATTACATCATTCCCATCATAAATACCATCTGTAATCATCATTATTTATTCAATATTTGTTAACACTCAGAACACAAAACTTGCTTTTAGCAAACTCAGTTCAGTTCATTCAAAACAGCGCAGGAAACCTTGCATGTGTGGGACGTGCACATGTGTTTCACATATTTGCAGCAGGTTGTCCACCGTCAGTCGCTGAAAGGTGCTTTTACAATCTTACTCTAATCATTCTTCTGAGCTGTTCCATTTATTCTGATCTCAGCTCAGAATAAATGAATTCCATTTTTGTTCATTGATTATTTTGTTACATTGTAGGTGCTTGTGATGAAGATGCAGATCTGATCTGCAGGACCTCTACTCTCCAGGTGACCCATTTACAACCACTCCTATGCTGTTGAACTGTTTCACCATTTTGAGATCCTTCAAGAATCCTTCAAATATCAGGAGGTGTGTGTCTTTGAAGGATTTGGGCACATGTGGTGAAAACATTTTGGTGATAGTGTCACTACCGTCCCATAAACACACACACAGATACAGTTTCAAGACTTTCCTTGGTCTGACCCACATTGGTGAAGTTAAAATCTTTCAAATCCATTTCCATATTCAGACTGATTCGATATTTCAGTTAATGAGCAGTTCAACAAGTGTACCTAATGAAGTGGCCAGTGAGTACATGTTCTTGAAAAGTGGAGTTTTTTTTTTAAACACAAAAGAGGTGATAGCTATCGCGAAGCTGCAGTTAACTTTTAACTGAAATTCTTTTTTTCTTAAACTCTCAAGCATTTTTAAAATGTAAAACATTTTCAGTGGATAATTTGTGTTGGAATTTGCTTTCCTCGTTTAAATTATGTCTCATTTCCATTTGCAAAAGTTCAGTCTGTGTGTTTAAGGTTAGGTTGTTTTAAATGATTGACAAATGAAGCCAGAATTTAAGCACAGCCAGAACTCATTAAACCCCAACCAGCATATTGCTGTATTCGTCACTTCGTGTTATAGCTATACTTTATGACGATTAATGCGTTCCAGCAGTCGTATGGTAATAAATAATATCAGAATCTGGACCCCAAACACGACAGTCACAATTATTCCTATCAGGCCCTCGTGCTGCTTGATCCATCGAGAGATTTCCCCCAGACAACCTCCCAGGAAGATCACACTCTGAGCAGTAAACTCATCCAGTAATTGGGCTCCGACACCACACTGAGAGTTCCACACGGTGCCGTTCTCCAGAGGATCCACGCAGCATGTTGCAGGGACACCGCAGGCCAGCACTCCTGGAGCTGAGCAGTTGTAATATCTGAAGAAAGGGAAAAATAACCCAATAAAAAAACTTCACAGCTCATTAACTTCTTCAACACATTCCTACATCGTGACCAACTGGCTTTGATTTACTTTCAAAAAAGTAAAAAAAAAAAGATTTCCAAGTTGCTCACATGTTAATCTCCCAGTCTCTGTAGTTGTCCGCCCCACAGCACTGCAGATTTGACTGAATCTCGTCTGTGATGAACCTCAGATCCAGATCATCTTGGTACCGTGCGATGGCAACTAACATCCCGGATCGCAAGTTACCTTCAATCTGATCTTGTAGAGTATGGGCCACAATGGCGATGATGACTTGAGCTGTGATGAGCACCAGCACTGTGGCTGAGAACAGCTTCAGCAAGCAGCGATTCTCTCTTAGGGCACCCACGCAGCCTGACAGGCACAGCACAGTGAGCAGAAAGCCCACGCTCAGAACTACCAGCATTGGGTCAGTGCCAATACTGCTGATCTTCTCCTGAGCAAAGGATTCCTTGCTAATGAGACCCCAAACCCCCAGAGCAAGAAGCAACAGGCCCAGAACTGTGAACAACAGATTGCATATGATAAGAAAGTATTTTAGGAAATAGTCCATGAAAGAATAACCGTAACAGGGATCTATCCTGGCATCTGTGGGACTGTTGTGTTGCTGTCCGCTGTTTGTCCCTGCTTGAAAATCAGTAGTGACCAAGGCAAGCTCCTCAGCATTGTTTGTAGATCCTGCCTTTAGACACACAAGAATGCCACAAAAAATTAAAGCCACCCCAGAAATGTAACTACAGGTGAACAGAGGAACACAGTATTCTCAAACTAACCCAGTGACACACCTACCTTTGGTAAGAGTGGACTGGTCTCATTCGGAGTAGCATCTCGTCTCAGCCATGGCCAAGGGAATCTTTTTCTAGGCAAAAATCTCCTCATCTTGTCAACCACTGGGAAACATCAGCTGGTCAGAATGACACAGGATAAAATGTAACACAGGGCAATCATTTGCTACAATACAGAAAAGCATGTGAGCTGAGCTGGAGTAACCATTGCTGTGCTTAGCCTCGGGGGTGGGATTTCTTCATCATGTGAGAGTCACAGTGAGGGGATTAAAAGGGTATCGCAGCGTGTCGGAGACACACACTCACACAAAAGTGGGCATCCGAATAGAAGTAGCTACTTTTTATTCAACTCTACTCATGTGCAATAAAGCAGGACCTGCAAAGGATAATATATTGCCCTACAGTGGGACCCATGGGTCAAAGACTCACAAAAATGTCTCCTGATGGTGATTACCACAAAAGGAAGAAAGTAGAAGACATATTTTAAAATCCTTGCTTTAATTTTCCAGAAACCTGGAAAATATGTTTTAGGCCTCAAAAAAGAAACAACATTGTAGCAGCTGGGCAACCACTAAAACCAGTTTTAAGTTTCAGAATCTACATAGATTCCCAGCTTTTGTGCTTATATAATGAGGATTTTCCAGGTGCATTTGGTTTCCTGCTGTGTATGCAACTTAACATTTATCACGGGATTAACAGAGACTAATCATATCATATCTGTCAATATATCTGTCACTAGTTAGAGCTGGTTGGCCATGCAGTCAGGTATCATGCACAAGACAGTTTCTTCTAACGTTTACAAAAAGTTCAGAAAACCGAGACTCTTCTAACGTATGGCATGAATAATCCCAGACAAAGAACAGAAAAGCAAATGAATTGTCATATTTATTAAAAATAAAACACACTTTACTAACCAAGAGGAATTCAGAACTTCTTAGAAGACTGAGTAAAATGTTTCGTCAGTTTTTAATCAGAAACAGCATCTTGCATTCCTTTGTGAATGACCTTAGTTGTGTTCAGGTTAATTTCTATATGATATCATGTTGCACACACTGCACAAAAAAAACAAGTCAGTCTCTAGTAATGATGCACATACCTCTTTAAGTCCACAAAACACATCAAATGAGTAAAGTCTTTGAAATGTGTAATTATTTTGGCAGGTTATTGTAGCTATTGTATGGTTGAAATATGAATCCACTGTGGAAGATTGTGCTTACTTACTTAAAAAAGCAAATATGTATGTTTGAACTTTATACTTAAAAGGTGTATAAAGACAGCTTCTAACATCCCAACATTAGCAAATTACTTAGTGCTCCACATTTTCTTCCTAATATAGTAACCCGTGGCTCCAAAATACCAACATGACCACAGCTAGAATGCTAAAATCAGCCTTCAAAATATGATGAAATCAATGGAGGAAATTACAGGAGCATGTTTTACATAAAGTGAAAGAAATGTAGAAGTGTCAATTCAGTTTTAGTTAAATTTAAAATGTGTTAACCTAAAAAGCTTACAAATTATTCCTTGAAAATAATCCCTCGAATTAACTCCCTGCCTCTCAGACTTATCAGGGTTTTTGCTATCAGTCAAATGAGATGAAACACCACCCAAACACAGATGAAATGGTCATAGATTACCTTCTATAACAAATACGAAGAAATGCAGCAGTTCTCATTGTGGAGCTTCTGTTTGTATTTAACACCTGATATATTTCACAGTAAAAATCCTCTGTTGTTCTGATAAAGTCGTTATGAAGTGATGTGCTACTGAAAGTCAATAACAAGCAGCACATGAGAGAGCAGATGTGACACTGAGTGAAAAAGCAGAGGGAGAAAGCGAGGCCTGGTTATCTCACTCTCTGGCTCTGCTGGTCCACTGTGCTCATTCTTTCCTCTGGCTGTGCCGAACTGAGCTGCAGGGAAATGGAAGGAAGATCTGCGCACTGCTGCAGGCACTGACTGATGATGGACTCCAGGCTTGTAAGGCTTGGCTTTAGTCCTTCCATAAATTTGATTCCATATCCATATGATTAATAAAAAACAAAACAAAACATAGACATGCTCACTTATACTTGCTAGAGAATTATTTGTGGGTAAGTTGTGGGAATTTATCAGATAAGGTTTTAGTTTTTTACTGGGATGGATGACTGGTGGCAAATAATTAAGTAATTTTAAAACTAATTACTTTCATTTTATGATACCTTTTAATCCGATTTTTTTTTCACAGGTAACTATTTTAATGCTGCTATGTATATTTAGCAGGTGTACCACTGCTGAATAGTTGATGACGCTGCACAAAAAGATGAAAAAAAGCAGAATATTGTCTTATATACTTTTATTTCTATAATTTAAATCCCATAAAACCTACTTTAAAAATGAAGAAAGAAATAAAAGATCTGAATAGTTTTTCCCTCGTTGCACATTAGGCAACTTTCACTGTTGGCCCTGTGGTTTCTCAGGTCATGGAAAATCTCACTGGGGAAAATGAACTCCAGCTTGTTAGGGTCAGCAGACAAATAACCACTATCAAAAAATGGTTTTTCATTTAGTTATAAATTATGAGCCTACGTTCAAATAAGAAAATATATTTATCGTGACTGATTGTTGGCAGAAAAAAAAAGTTGGATGTCATCTAGTCATTATTAAACAAATCTTCCTGTTTCCTTTTAAATCTTTTGGGAGGATGGAGATTTAAAAAGTATTTAGTTCCTGCCTGTCAGCGCTGAAGATGTATGGTCCGTGTGACGTGATGTTCATCCCACCTACTGCATATACAGTTTTGTATACTGTCTGTAAAGGTGTTGCAGATGGCAGGGAGCGCTGCCCTGTTACATTCCTTTTCAGCAGTGATGGGTGCACCTCCGCTCATATATCAGCACAACTATCTGCAGACATCTGCAGACATCAGCATACCCAGCGGCACATCTTTCAAACTGAATGAGGAACTCTGATCTGAAATAAATCAAAGCTGGAATTTTATTTAAAAAATCTGGGACAGGAAAAAAGCACTAATGTTGTCCAATATTTTCATATGACCTGAAGCTGCTGGTTTTTGAGTAGAAGAAGAAGAAGTAGAAAGATAAATAGCTGTTTGAAGACTATATAGGTTATAGACTGGGTGCACTTGCCTGTGGAAAACTATCCAGAGTATGAAATCCGTCTTAGCCATGAAACTACATGTCATGTGTTGCATCACTGCACATCAAATCTAAACCCACTTCCACAGTTATGTAGATTTATTAAGGTTGGCTCACATCAGACTGAGTGAACTAATGCAGTAAATCACACAGTAGCTTAGTAAAGTTAGAAATTAAGGCAGCTGAGGTGTTAAGAAATATCTTCAGGGCTGCATAATTTTCTCTTTAATTGCTATTTTAAAGTTAATCTGGGACTCTAACCCATTTTCTAATTCTGAGATGGTTTTGGATATTCTCCTTTTTTCTATTAATATGGTTGAATGTGTGTTTTTTATTGTCCCATTTGCATTAAGTGAGTGCAGCTCACCAGGTTTTGATCACCCTTGACGGTTAAAGTGTTGCTGGCTGGATTTGTCGTAGCCCAGATGTTGAGCAGATTGTATTACAGTAGGCAATAAGAATGTTATCCTGGAGCCATACTTCTACATCAAACACCTTCTCTGGATTGGAGCCTACGGGGAGCACAGTTGTCACATGCCACCCACACAACCTAAAAGACATGTGGAGCAGAGATGGGGCATCAGAAATGATCAGGACCTCCTATTATGGTTATTTTAGAAGATGCACAGTCTATAAGATATGAGAGATGATGCAAGAGTGGGACGCATATGTGTGCGAGTGGGTTTAGGGAGATTTTGTTTTTTGTGCACGTGAATGCTGCAGTGTGCACACATGCTAAAAGAACTGAGGATGTCACCGCCCTGAATCAGTGACGTGGATGGGATCAGGTGGGGAAATTGCTCCGGGAGTTTGGGGAAAGAGTTATAAGAGAGTTCTGCACAACTCATGTTTTCTCAGTGTGTCACTGCTGTAGGATCATACAGTACAGAGAGTTTGTTCTGGTACTCTGATCTGAGAAGACCCCTGGCACTTCTTTGCAAAAAAGGTAGCGTAAAAACCCAAATTTAAATTTACTTTCTTGCTCATTTTGGAACAAAACTAAACAATTTTTTATAGCTTAAAAAAGGTGAAGAAAAGATGAACTTATGACTGAACTAATTTCTCATCAGCTTTTCTTCAACCGAAAGACTGTTTAGTATTTTTGTAACGTGGCTTGGCAGCACTTTTCGGTGAGCTTGCTCCTCAGCAGCACCCACAGCCTATATTATTGTGTTTGTTAGATGAGAACGACGAGGATGAAGTTGGCTCTCATTATGCTGTGCATGATCTCAGCGTGTGGAGCTCAGAAATCGAAACAGGAGACATCACGCTGGGAACCTAAAGGTCTGAAAATGATTTTTAGTAATGTGACCTTTGACCACTGAGGTTGTGTTTCTAAAACTTGGAGTGAATAATGACTTGTTTGTTTATACGGTTAAACTCTGTGTTCAGCAGTACAGACTAGTGCCAAGACTTGCTCAAACCTGACTCAGGTGCTGGACAACTGGAAATTTGCTATTCTGACCCAAGTGAAAGACTTGCTGATCAATGACCACGCTTCAGTCCTTCCTGAATATAACAGGTGAGTTATATCAGCTTCTGATTAAACTGGATGTACACAGCAATGATAGCAGACAGACGAGTCTAAATGTTAAGTAAGAGTAACGTCAAACGTCCAGGAAAAACAACGCTCGGTGATGTCAGTGAACATTTGACTCGTCCTCAGGGTTTGTTGAAATAAAGACTTATGTAATCTGCTCTGTGCTGCACATGAATTGTCAGTGCCAGTAAAGCGATCAATGATTGCTGTTGTTCACATGAGGCCAGCTCTGCTTTGTAAATGACCTCAGTGTACTTACTGTGCCAAAATACAATAGTGAGTGTTTCATCATGCTCTGGCAGACATTACTCCAAGTCAGTGAACATTTCATCTGGTGATTAGATTCTGAACTGTGATTGCAACACTTAGGATCACAGTTCACCAGAACTTTTCCCAGTAAACATCTAAGGTCAGCCCATCTCTACTGGGCCAAAGCTCTGCTATGTTTTGCACTTTCATTTTTTTCAGGGGACTTCCGACCTTTACGTCTGCTATCCTGATGTTTTCCGTCGACAGTGAGGCTGTTTCCACTTAACAGCATGTCGTGACTTTCCTGTTTATGCTGCCAATTAGACTTGGTTCTCTTCTTAGTTATGTTTTGCCAATAAACAAGGTTCCTGTTTCATGAACTTACAGTGCCAAAGTTCTTTGAATGGTCATTCTGATACTGAAACCATTTACTTTTCCACATGTCCTCTTTTATGTCCAGGATCCAACCTCTTTCAGATGCTCTGGGAGACCTCTACCGGCAGTTTAACACTTTAAAGGATGAGCTGGGAAAGTTTACCACAAAGCTCGACAGAATGGAGGCTTTCGTGGATGAGCTCAAGGACGGCAGATACGCCCTGCCTCAGCGGCCCGTACATAGGCTCCAACCGAGCTTTGGACTTAGGTCTCCTCTGCGTGCACAGATGAGGGGTCCTGAAAGGAGGATAATCACTAGCCCAACACTGAGAAGGGCAAGGAGGAGAGGACCGCAGAGATCTTAAACATGTGGGCTTTTTTGTTTGGTATAAATGCAGATTTGTTGAAAATAAATGTTTATATATTTTTCAGAAGAAGAGGATTGTTTTATACTATTTCTTTGATGAGTATGGTCAAAAAAGCTAAATAAAATGGCTTTAATTAAACTTTATTAAAGCAAACTATAGCCACCTGCTGTTAAAAAATCACAATAAACCACAAGGTGGCAGCATTTATCAAATTATCCTCACTATATGCTGTTTTTTGGATGCATCAACGGGCTGGACTTAAAGTCAAATAAATGGCTAAACATGTAGTTAAGGAGTGTTATATATTACCTCATTATGATTTTTTTATTACTTTAATTAGCATTGCAAGCCATTGGTTTGTATTTGATTTGTTTATCCAAATACTTATTAAATTATAGATTCAGTGCAACTCCTTGAGTGTACTTGGAGCATTTTTCTTTACAGATAGTATTTTACAATGTGTTATCGTTCATAATCACAGCAACAGTAGCAGTGCTGCTATGCAAAATACGGCACCTCTTGAAACACGGAAACTTTCAGGTGGAGTAACTACGTTCGGAGAAGAACTTATGAACCACTGATCACTTCAACCAGGAAAGAACAGAACTGCAGAGCTACAGGATTACTTCAAAGAACTACTTGTTAAACAATAAAATAAAGATGAAGATCACAATGTTCAAACTCTGGAGGCAAAATATACAAAAAAAGTTACAGGCCTACAACAAACACTGCTCAGCTTAGTTTCCTGTCAAAAGTTCTTGCTTATTCACAGGTCGTTCATACCCCCAAAATTCTAACAGCCAGACGCATCGGTGGTCATACGTCCTCTTACACAAGTCTGGTGGTATTTGACTGACCAATAAACTACTGGGCAGATATTCAAAGGAGCATGTTTATCAAAGGGGTTCAAAAAGAAAAGAAAAACAGTGACTATCCATCCATTTCTCCTTTCTTGTCGCTGGAGCCTATCCCAGCTGTCATAGGGCAAGAGGCAGGGTACACCCTAGACAGGCCAGTCTGTCACAGGGCTAACACATAGAGACACAGACAACCACTTGCATATTCACACTAACTGCATGTCTTTGGACGGTGGGAGGAAGTGGGAGCGGATGATCTGATATCCTCGTGTTGGTGTTGTTCCCAGACCATCATGAAAATGTTGTTCCAGGTTCAACATTGCAAGTGACCAATCACATTGTTGTGACGTTATTCTTTTGCGTGGCAAGCCATTCGTGCATTTATGAAATTCCAATGTTGCAAGGACAATATCAATTCTGCTTACTGTTTATTAAAGGGTTACGGTTAGGGTTAGGGTCAGGGTCTGTTGATCGGCGGACAGAGGCGGTTTCACGCAGCTTAAGTACAGTTTTTTGTTTTATGCCGGTTTTTCCCGAAGTCGCAAAAGTATGACGTCACAACATTCTGATTGGTCACTTGTAATGTTGATCCTGGAACAACATTTTCATGATGGTCTGGGAACAACACCAACACGAGGATATCAGAGCACCCACGCAAACTTGCTGTATGGCAACAGTGCTAACCACTGTGCCACCGTGCTGCCCAGTGAATATACCCTGCAATATGAGCAGGATGCTAGCTTTCAAAACCCTGCCCATGTGATTAATGATATTATATAACGATGTACATATGTCTGCTTATTGCCTGCTGAAACATCTTGACTGTTTTTCATTCACCCAACCTTTGGTATTCACCTTGATTAGCAGAACAAATAATAGCAATGACAGAATTGTGCTGTTAACAGAATCTTAATTCCAACAAATTGGATCAACAGCATATCCTGAATTCAAATATATACATATATAAAATAAAACAGGTCTAAAATGAAAACACATTTAGATTTATTGTAAAAAAAAACTCAAACATTTACAATATTTGAAATAAGTTAGATTTTGATCTAAATATGCAAATTCTTAGAGTTGAGTTGTGATCAAAAAGTTTTTAGTATTGAAGCCCCTCCTCCTCTGCTTACTCTATATAGTCCTCAGTCTCTTTTCATTATTCAGTTCAGCTCACCTCTCACCTGGACAGTAAAAAGAATACGCTGTACTTTCAACATGCTGAGAACCTTCTGTACTCTTATTGCTCTAGCATGTAAGAGCGGCTACTGGTTCATTTTATAGTCTGTATTTAGAAACATAAAACTTTATTTAAATATTAATTAATTTAAACATTCTTTTTTTCTCTGACAGGTGTGGATGCTGCAAAAGTGTTGACCCAGACACCACCTGTCCACACAGTTTCTCCAGGAGACGAGGTTCTGCTCAAATGCAATGTTCAGAGAGATGAAAGCTATGTCAGCTGGTACAAACAGGTCCCTGGTTCTACTCCTCAGTATATTCTGAAATTTTATCATAGCCACAGTTCACCCGACTTTGGAACAGGATTCTCCTCAGACCGATTTAATTCTAAAGCCTCATCAAACATTGATTATCAGTTTATCATTAATCGGGCAGAAGCAGGAGACTCTGCTGTGTATTACTGTAGCACATGGGACAGCTCTGCTAATGAATACGTATCACAGTGATTTACACTGTGACAAAAACCTCTGTACAGAATACTTCTGCTTTCAGAGGCTTTGACATTTTGTTAACAATGACTATGTGTCTGCTAGACATCCAACTGGATCATAGATAAGGTTAACATATATGAAGTGTCTTTGGGCTTGCAGACTTCAGAGAAAAATATCAAGAATATCAGAATATCCTCCTCAATAACAGAGGACCAAAATGAGTATTTAAAATCTTCTTGCACATTGATTTTGCTGTTTACTGATTACCAAACATGTTAAAATAAAACAAAAGGGTTCAATGACTTTAACTGGACATTTAACTTTACTGTAGTTAGAATAAATAAAATGTTGTGCTGTGTCACATTTGTAGACCTGGGACAGTTAAAGGCATGAGTGTCACTGGTTTAAAATGCTTATTTTAAACCTGCAACCTTCACACTCTGTTAGTAAAGCATCACCTCTCTACTCCTCCTTCTCTTTTTCCCAGAATGCACCTGCAGGTCTGAGCATCTAATTTATAACGTCAGGAAAGTTGTAAAAGAGAGTTATGGTCTTTCTAAAAGGAGATGTAACTGCCCCTGACTGGAAATGTTGTATTTCACTATACTTTGGTAATTCAGGGAATTAACTGAATACTGCTTTGGTTTTGTCCAAGAATAACTTTATTTATTATATAAGAAGCAGTAAACAATGTCCAGCTGTATAACTTTTGCAGCTCTGTTGTTGTCATACAAACATTTGATATGAAAAATGTTGATTTTTTAACATTTAGTTGCCATTAATACTTAATCCTAATTTTTAAATGGCTAGTACACATAAAAGTCCGAGCTGCTATGAAATGACTGTTTAAGGTGCATTTTAATGTTAAAGAATCCAGTTAGCAGCAGAATTTTTTTTGTGGCTGATCTGAATTTAGATAACTATAAAACATCTCCTAATATAGATCCTTGGATTAAGCTGTTGTAGCTATTTTTACGTAACGTTTATGTTCAACAATAAATCAGTTTTGTATTCCTGCTTTTTAAACAGATCCAAAGATTATGTGAAAATAGAAGTGGCAAAAACTTACAAAAACTTTCTTATTTGCAAATAAAACAACCAGATAGAATGTATAGATTCACCTGACTACACACACTTTGTTATTTAACTTAACAGGAGATTAATCCCAACAAAATATGTCCTGCATTTAAATATATTCATAAATAAAAATAACATTGCTGTAAACTGAAAACATATTTAGTAGACTTATCCTAAAAGTAAACATTTATGATATTTAAAATAATTTTGAGTTTGGTGTAAAACCCTAATTTCTAGTTGAGTTGTAATAGTACAGTTTTCAGTATTGAAACTCCTCCTCCTCCACTCCTTAGTTATTAAACGTCTCAGCCTCTCTTCATTGCTCAGTTTTCCTCTCAGCTGGACAGCAAAGAGAATACACCGTACTTTCAACATGCTGGGGACCATCTCTACTATTATTGTTGCTTTAGCATGTAAGATAATCTTCTGGTTTATTTTATAGACTGCACTTTGAGAGTTAAAAACAGACTTACTGCAATTTTTTTCTCTGACAGGTGTGGATGCTGCAAAAGTGTTGACCCAGACACCACCTGTCCACACAGTTTCTCCAGGACAGGAGGTTCTGCTCAAATGCAACATTCAGAGACCTGAAAACTATTATGTCAGCTGGTACAAACAGGTCCCTGGTTCTACTCCTCAGTATATTCTGAGATTTTATCATGAGCACAGTTCACCCTACTTTGGAACAGGATTCTCCTCAGACCGATTTAACTCTAAAGCCTCATCAAACATTGATTATCAGTTTATCATTAAGCGAGCAGAAGCAGGAGACTCTGCTGTGTATTACTGTAGCACATGGGATGACTCTGCTAAGGAGAGCGTATCACAGTGATTTACACTGTGACAAAAACCTCTGTACAAAGTACTTCTGCTTTCAGATTCTTTGACGTGTCATTTAGACTGTTTGTCAGCAGCTGCCAATAAAAACACAAATCATCAGACACGTCCATCCTCTATAAGTTGTTGAGATTATATGACATTATTGTATCTGTACACATTTTAATTATATTCAGGGATAGCCTTTGTTTTTTTTTTTTCAGAAATAAATTTCTGTACTGACTCAGTCTTATGCTGTATATTTAAGTTTTTTACTGAATTGATTCTGTATGTTTTTGGATTATGACCTATTTTCAGACTTCAGCCTCCCTCTTCCTGTCCTGACAGTCTTCCCTCCATGCAGTGCTGAGCTCCAGTCCAACAAAGCCTCTCTGGTCTGTCTGACCATCCAAACATCAGACTGGGTGAAGTGTCCTTGTGAGAACCATCAAGAAGTCATAATGTCCCAATGAATAGTAGATGCCTGTGCAAGTAGGTAATATAGCTGATACAATTACTTATAAAGCTAGACAAGATGAAAAGAGAGTAAAATCATCTTTACCCACAGCTCCTCCACCTTTTGGTAATCTTAAATGACACCTCAAGCTCATTCTCTCTTTAGCCTATGAAAACACTGACAACTGGCTGGTGATTCTCTGCACTCTCATCAAAGTTCTAGCATGTAAAGAATCTGATGTCCACTGCAGACTTATGCACAGATGTAACTGTCTGTTTCTCTTGACTCTAGGTCTTCTTGTTGTTTGCAGGTGTGAGTGACACAGAAACCTCCTGTTGTATCAGTGTGAAAAGGAGAGACAGCCAGCTCGGACTGCAACCAGAGGACTGCAACTGACCAGTCTGCTCGTTGACATAAACATATTCCAGGAGGAGACAATCAGCATGTACTGCAGTTTCGTCATGACTGGAGTTCTCAAAAAATATTGTTCAGGTTTCTCCTCTCAAAATTCACATCAACTCATCAGTCAAAATCAGATTATCATCATCAGTGTGGAGGAGGGAAACTCTACAATCTATTACTGTCAGGGGACAGCTTCACAAGGGATGCTGCTTCACTAATTTACACAGTGACATAAACCTTTTCACAGATACTTCTGCTTGTTCATACTTTGTACTGATCACAGAGCTGTCAAACAAACTCACCAGCTGCACACAGTTGGAGATGTGAGTCCTCACTTGTTCTGAGATGTGACCATTCTGACGGCTCATCCAGCTTTACAACAAGATTCTCCTTGGACTGATTCACCTCTATTCAACTTTATTACCAAGCAAGCAGAGGCAGGAGACTCTGTTTGCTATTTGGTGGCTGTGCTGATGAAGCTGAATCACATTGATTGAGGCTGTGAAAAAAACCCCTAAATTAGAGACATTACAGTTTAAAAAAAATCCAACATTACTCATCTCAAATCATTAAATCTCGAACAAAACATGTAATGGGATTACATTAGTGGTTGGAGGCAGATGGCATTTCTACTTTCTGCTAAGTATTTCTGTCAGAAATGGGATGACTCTGTAAGTTAAGATGAACAGTGACTCATACTGTGACAAAAACCTGAGATACACAACAACTTTCATGAGATCTGAAAAACATCAAACTATTTTCAGCTTTTATAAGTATTACACTAAGTAATCCTCACTTTTTGTTTAAGGTACTGTTTAATTTTTGTTTAAATTATCTACTTGATATCACTTGTTGAGAAACTTAAATCTATCTTTAAATTCTGAAAAGGGATCAAGTTAAAACACTGCAAAATCATCATGAAGGACATGAAAAGATTGTAAAAATTAAAAAAAAAAGAGACTTCACATTACCAAGTCAAGTCAAGATGAGAAATATACATATGTATGTTTAAGCTCCTCCTCCTGTTAGTCGTATTAAAAGGCTCCTTCAGCACCTCCTCCCTTCATCCTACAGAAGCAGTACAGCCACTTTAAAGTTACAAATTAGAAGTGCATTCTCAGCTCACACCGATAACATGCTGGTGACTCTCTGTGCTCTCATCACTGCTCTAACATGTAAACACTTTGACTTATATTGCACACATATATACTAATGTCAGTGTGTTTCTCTTGACTCCGTGTCTTCTTGTTGTTTGCAGGTGTGAGTGGTGTGACAGTGGTTACACAGAAAACTGTGCTATCAGTGAGCAAAGGAGAGACAGCCACCATGGACTGTAACCTGGGGACTGTTACTAACAGTGCTGCTCGGTGGTATAAACAGATTCCAGGAGGAGTTCCTCAGTATGTGCTGCGGTTTTATCATGGAAATACATCTCCAACCTATGGCTCTGGGTTCTCCTCTCCAAAATTCACATCCACTCATCAGTCAACATCAGATTATCGTTTGATCATCAGCAATGTGGAGGAGGGAGACTCTGCAGTGTATTACTGTCGGACATGGGATGACTCTGCCGAAGAGCATGTATCACAGTGATTTACATCATGACAAAAACCTCCTCACTGTTACTTCTGCTTTTTGAGATTCACACATCCTGATAACAAATACACTTTTGAAACTTTTTGAAACCAACTCACTAACGACAGATAATGTGTTAATAAACAATAAATTACTTTATTTTAATCAAGGGACTCTCAATTCGATTAACTATCTAACCTTCTATTACCACATGACTTTGACAGCATACATTCTGTTGACGTTCTCCCCAGAGAGAACCCAGAGCCAAGCATCAGCCATAAATGCTGATGCTTGGTATTTCTGTCAGACATGGGATGGCTCTGATTAAGACATACAGACATAAATAAAATAGAAGCAAATATTTCCGTTGTGTGTGTTTTTAGGAACACCTCTTTATATCATGTGTTGTTTTAAAGGAAGAATATCAACACTGTGACAAAAAACTAAATGAGAGTTAAATAATTTCCCCCAGGGATCAATAAAGTATTCTGATTCTGATTCTGAGAGACTCTACAGATTTTAAAAATAAATTCTAACCATTTGAAATCATTACATTTTTTTGACTTTGACTTTTTTTTTGTTAATTTGTTGTTGTACTGTGCATTTAAAATATTGAGGTTAAAGCTGTGTAAATGCTGACCCCAGCCCAGCAGCCAGACTCTAAACTTCAACAGGTAATAAAAGCAGTGATGAGCAGTCAGACTGCAGCCTCCTTTTCTACCTGTTCATGTTTCTAAACTAGAATCACAGTGACGAATGCTGATGGCTTTGAGTTCACACCTAAACACTAAGAGAAAAATCATGTGTGTGTTCTCCTTAGGATATGGATTTCTGTTGGTGTATGGGACTACAGTCTAGCCTCAGGTTTATATTGTTCACTAGCCATTATGAGACAATGAATTTCAGGCCATTTCATGGAGAAACGCAAAAGTAATGTAACTAGTGTAGAGAATTACTTTATACTGGGAATAATTCAGTCATGTGCATTATTTGTGCATTATCTTTAAGAATAGTAATGAGTAATGTATAAAACATTACTTTTTTTGAGTAATAACCCAACAATGATCACAGCAAAGAGGGGAAATACCTCTAACAAGTTCAAATGTTTGACCACACAGCGTGCAAATAATTTTCATGAATGTAATGTGTTTAATATGCTTTTCAGTGATGTTGGCGACTCTAGAAGCAAAGCCAGTGAGAATTCAGTGAGACTCAATAAAGAATCGAATTGATAAATAATATTGATAATCACTAAATCACTAAATTCTTATCAAGTCCCATCCCTACTTTGTGCTGTATTTTTATTATAGCTATATTTTTCTTTATGGGTTTGGCTTCTCCTCTCCAATATTCACATGTACTCATCCGTCAACATCAGATTAGCATTTTGATCAACAATATATGGGGAAGTGACACTGACAGTGAAAGTTGGTCTCAATTGGATGTTTCAGTTCCTCTCCCCTCATCAGTGACAGTCAGGAGGTTTTTGTACAGCCATGTATACAAACTGAATCACTGTGGTATTCGGACAAGGCACCAAGCTGATTGTGACAAGTAAGTGCTTTTAAACTGATCATGAAACAGTAGGTATTTTGTGTTTATGCTTAGATTCTCTAATTTTCTCATTTCTCATATACTTAGATTTTTCTTTAGACTTTTTTTTTGCTGTTTCATGCAGTCTGCAAGCTACAGAGTTGATCATACCTTGTAATGTGACTTAAGTTCTTCATTAGTGCACAGACACAGATATTGAACTTGATTATTCTTAAAAAAAGGTTTGTATTATCTGCCTCTCAGAAAACATTTTTTAAATAATATTTTCTGGAAATTATTCCATGTTCTCTCAGTAGTAACAAACATTTGACCAAAGGTGGAAAACTGACTATAATTGAACAATCTGACCTTAACCTTAGTGTTGCTTGGTTTTAGAATTAAACCCATTTTGTCTGCAGTTTGTCATAGCTGGTATTATTTTTTCATCTGTGTGAAAAAAAAACAATTTTCTGATTTAAAAAAAAATCTATTTTTTTGTTCTGCTTTAGATGACTATTCCTTCTTCTTTGCAGATGTCATTGTCTTTTATGCGAGTTGTTTATTTTAGGATAAATATCATCTTCATCCAATATCTCAGGCCTGATGATGATGTTGTAAGACATAGCTTTTATGTATTTTGGAGAAGTTATTTTAGCTATTTTGGGAGTTAAAGTATAGTATTTTTTCATACATTACTTTATATTGATCCAGTTTTTATTTATTCATTTTATTGTTGTTGTTGTTGTTGTTGTTGTTGTTGTTTTTAAAATGGTTTTCATGTATTTTCAGGCTCCAGCCTCCCTCCTCCTGTCCTGACAGTCTTCCCTCCGTCCAGTGCTGAGCTCCAGTCCGACACAGCTTCTCTGGTCTGTCTGTCCAGTCAGTCTGTGCCTTTTGCAGATGTGAGCTGGTTGGCTGCTGGGAGTCCAGTGAGCAGTGGGATCTCTACCAGCACTGCTGTTCAGAGACCAGACCAGACTTACCAAATCAGCAGCTCTCTGACCATCCAGACATCAGACTGGAACATGGATAAGATTTATACATGTAAAGTGTCTTTGGGCTCACAGACTTCAGAGAAAACCATCAGCAAATCAACCTGTAGCACTGACTAGCAGACGGGTCAGAATCAGCATTTAAAGTCTGCTCTTCAATCCTTTTGGTATTTTTTTGTGCCTGTGTACATGTAAGAAAATACTAGCAGTTAATGTTTGCTATGCATTTATTCTGCAAAATGTTAATAAAAAATATTGCAAGTGAACATTGGAGGCAATGTAGCATTTTCTTCTTCTGCCAGTTTGAATTTCCTCAACTCTTCTGTATGTCCATGTGCTAGTGTGTGCATGTCCATAAGTTCTTTACTTGTGGGGAGGTTATCATAGCTTCATGTTAGTCTCCAAACTTCCACCTCAAAAAACAAAAGTAAAAAAATTCTCTGATCATATATAGAGAATTGGAGTGCCTGAAAAGATAATAAATATTTTACATTCTGGTTTAAGTTTCCTGCAATAAAAGTGGTTTGAAAAGAACCCCCCCCCCCTCCAAAATGAGTAGTAACTGAAACTATCTACACCTCCCCCTCTGTCTTCCAGGATGCACCTGGAGGCTTCTTCTCTGAATTTAGAGTATTATGCAAATCAAGTCCTAAGTGAGAGGGGACTGTCCCTGACTGGGAAAAAAAAACAAAACGTGAAACCTTTTCATTATTTTACAAATAACCATTGTTGCTTTTAAACCTGGCTCATCTACCAAAAAAGGAGAAATCCTTTGTGATGATAAAATAATAGACCATATATATTATATAATATATATATATAAATTTTTTTTTTTTTTTTTGTCAGTGTGAAGGCTCAAAGGCTCAAAGATGTTAAATGGTAAATAACTTTTCAGATAATATAAGAGTCAAAAGTTAAAGTCACTGATGCTGAAAGTCAAATAAATAAGTTGGTAAGTAAATAAGAAAGAAAGTAAATGTGTAAAAAATAAATAGCATTGTAAAACTAGAAAGTGCATTTTCTGAAGAAACTGCAGTGTGAATGCTTGAATCTGAATGTATGCACTGAAATGAATTAATTGCTGAATTTTGAGTTAAAAATATTGAATGAGATTAAAAAAAAACAAAAAAAAAAACGAATTTAACCTGAAAACAAAGGTGCTGAACTGCTAAAAGCTGAAGGTTACACAGAAGAAGGAGTTGGAAAAAAACTGAAAATGTTTTAAATGTAAATTAGAAAACCCTAAGAAATGAGAAAAGAACATTTAGAGTCAGAAAACATCTGAATGAATATTAAAAGGTCATATTCTTTGAATCACTGAATGACTCAAATGTGATCCCTCCACTTTGATCCACACAGTTTAAAAAGTTTAAATGCCTGAGCTTTGAAATATACGGTGTTGGAAAGAGAACAATAATGGCGACAATTTGAGGGTAAAATGATGGCTGTAACACTGTGGACACAGCAGCAGTTGAAAGAGAAGTGTTTAAGATGAATCTTGGTACAGTGGCAGGCAGAGCTCGTTAAGCAGGCAGGTGTGAGCCTGGTTGCTATAGTGACCGCACCCAATGGCTCCATACACACGTACACAGACATGCGCCTCACTTTTGCTGCTTAAAATGAACAGAAAAGTCAGGCCGAAACAAATCGTTCCCAAATGAAAAGTAAAAGTCGTATTGACAAAATTCTTTCACCGTGAGTGACAGCAATGTCTAGTCTACCTAATTCTCAGTTTTCATGCCTGTGGAGTTTATTATATGGACGTGGTGACAGTGGAAAGACACCATGCTCTTCTGATTTTCAAACGAACCTTCTGAGCCATTTTAACATTAGAGTCTATGGAAGAGTTGGAGGGAGGAGGCTGTGCATTGGTGACATTTACGAAAGAACCATAACACCTAGGACAATAGTAAACACATTGGATGAAAGAGGACAGCGATGGCTACGTTTTGAGGGTAAAATCATACCTGTAGAGCAAACGCTGCGGACACAGCAGCAGTTTTAAAAAATATTTTAAGATTAATTTTTTTGCTCCTCTCACTCTAGCAGTTGAGCTGCCTCACTCTAGCCCCAACATTCCGTCCCATACACACCCATTATAAACTCTGAAACGGGTGAAAAAACATCATGAAACTTAAACTGGAACTGAAGAAAAAGTATAATAGATATTGAAAAGATAAATACAAGTTGAATAGTTGAATGTCTTGTCTTCGTTTTAAAGTTTGAATGGTGGCTCTATGTCAATGTATGTGGAAGTAGTAAGAGTTTAAAAATGAGTAAGTTGAATGAGGATTTGAAGGGTCTCCCCATTGAAATACATTATAAATTTTTGTTGAATAAAGTTGAATAAAATTAAAAATATAAATGTTAAAAATATGAAAAATAGAAGCAGTGTTGTCCAAAAGAATAGGAATCTAACGGTGTTTGAATGGTTTTTCTAAGTTGAACGGTTTTGAAGGAGTAGGCTTTCAAAAAACGTACGGAATAGATAATAATAAAATAGAACTAGAAAGTGCATTTTCTGAAGAAACTGCAGTGTGAATGCTTGAATCTGAATGTATGCATTGAAATGAAATAATTACTGAATTTAAGTTAAAAATTTTGAATGAGATTAAAAAAAAACCCGAATTTAACCTGAAAACAAAAGTGCTGAACTGCTAAAAGCTGAAGGTTACACAGAAGAAGAAGTTGGAAAAAAGCTGAAAATGTTTTAATTGTAAATTAGAAAAACCTAAGAAATGAGAAAAGAACATTTAGAGTCAGAAAACATCTGAAAGAATATTAAAAGGTCATATTCTTTGAATCACTGAATGACTAAAATGTGATCCCTCCACTTGGATCCACACAGTTTAAAAAGTTTAAATGTCTGAGCTTTGAAAGACAAGATGTTGGAAAGAGAACAACGATGGCGACGTTTTGAGGGTAAAATGATGGCTTTAACACTGTGGACACAGCAGCAGTTGAAAGAGAAGTGTTTAAGATTAATCTTGGCAGAGTGGCAGGCAGAGCTCGTTAAGCAGGCAGGTGTGAGCCTGGTTGCTATAGTGACCGCACCCAATGGCTCCATACACACGACACAGACATGCACCTCACTTTTGCTGCTTAAAATGAACAGAAAAGTCAGGCCGAAACAAATCGTTCCCAAATGAAAAGTACATGTCGTACTGACAAAATTCTTTCACCGTGAGCGACAGCCATGTCTAGTCTACCTAATTCTCAGTTTTCATGCCTGTGGAGCTTATTATATGGACGTGGTGACAGTGGAAAGACACCATGCTCTTCTGATTTTCAAACGAACCTTCTGAGCCATTTTAACATTAGAGTCTATGGAAGAGTTGGAGGGAGGAGGCTGTGCATTGGTGACATTTATGAAAGAACCATAACACCTAGGACAATAGTAAACACATTGGATGAAAGAGGACAGCCATGGCTACGTTTTGAGGGTAAAATCATACCTGTAGAGCAAACGCTGCGGACACAGCAGCAGTTTTAAAAAAGATTTTAAGATTAATTTTTTTGCTCCTCTCACTCTAGCAGTTGAGCTGCCTCACTCTAGCCCCAACATTCCGTCCCATACACACCCATTATAAACTCTGAAACGGGTGAAAAAACATCATGAAACTTAAACTGGAACTGAAGAAAAAGTATAATAGATATTGAAAAGATAAATACAAGTTGAATAGTTGAATGTCTTGTCTTCGTTTTAAAGTTTGAATGGTGGCTCTATGTCAATGTATGTGGAAGTAGTAAGAGTTTAAAAATGAGTAAGTTGAATGAGGATTTGAAGGGTCTCCCCATTGAAATACATTATAAATTTTTGTTGAATAAAGTTGAATAAAATTAAAAATATAAATGTTAAAAATATGAAAAATAGAAGCAGTGTTGTCCAAAAGAATAGGAATCTAACGGTGTTTGAATGGTTTTTCTAAGTTGAACGGTTTTGAAGGAGTAGGATTACAAAAAACGTACGGAATACAGAATAAAATATAATAATAATAATAATAAAGATTAGAATAACAATACTGTGAATGCTTTTCAAGCATTCACACTAATAATAATAAAGATTCGAATAACAATACTGTGAATGCTTTTCAAGCATTCACACTAATGAATATATTTTCCCCACAAGGGGGAGGCATTGTCCAATCAGTCTCAGCCACTGAAGAGTGTGATTTTATTTAAAAGCATTGAGGTAATAAGTAGTTGATATAAAGGAATCACTGTGAACTACTGCATTGTGGTTTTGCTTCAAATTAACTTAAAGCTTCATTATATTTTGATCTGTGGAGGCTTATTAGAGGAAATATGAATCAGATGAATCATCTGTGTGAGATGTAGACACAGTTTCCTGTTGTTAACTGACAGGAGTGACACCAGATCAGTGCCTGCTGCTGTATCTCATTTGCTTCAAGGTTTGATGTGTGTCTTTTCAGTGATGCTCTTCTGAATATCTTGTCTGTAAAAAGTTGTTGACAGAGTTACTGTTACCTTCCTATCAGCTTGAAGCAGTCTCCTTTGACTTCTGGCATCAACAAGGCATTTTTATTCCAGAGAACTGACACTTACTGGATATTTACTTTTTTTGGGCCCATATGACTATGTAAACCCCAGAGATGACTGTGCGGGAAAATACTAGTAGATCAGCAGAAATAATTTGGAAATAATTTAAATTAAAGGTTTTTGCTGCACATCAGTTTGTCTCTTCTGTATATTCTGGGAAATTCCTCATCTTTAGAACAGCAATCTCCACAGAAAGACTTTGGGATAGGGTGACTCGGTAAATAAAGCACAGTAATTCAATATTACAAGGAAAACGTGAATTAGACACTACAGCTTTCATGAATTCTGAAAAACATTAAATATTTCCAGTCATTCCATAAGGAGTGAAAAAATACTGATAATGAATGAACTTCTTTTTTTTTAAATTACCTTCACCTTTAACAACATTACACCTCAGTTTGTTAGATGAGCCCAGTGTTGCTACCACTAATATTACCACCAGGTATAATTAATCAGTAGTAGTGTCAGTATATTATTTGATGATAAATGTGAAGACTCAAACCAGTGGCAGTGGTAAAAAGATACATATTAAAAGCACTTGACATTATTTATCAGAAAATATAGAAAATTTAAGAGAATTTAACAAAGGAAACAATTCAGAGAGAGAGCGCCATAGCTCCTCCTCCTCGTTGTATTAAATGGCTACTCCAGTACCTCCTCTTCTTATCTTACCGTAAAATCTCAGCTGACATTGACAACATGCTGGTGACTCTCTGTACTCTGATCACTGCTCTAACATGTAAAGAGTCTTATACACCAAATTATACAGCAAGAATTATCAGTCAGTGTGTTTCTCTTGACTCCGTGTCTTCTTGTTGTTTGGAAACATATTGGCACCATGTATATATGTATAGACACATAGTGAGGGAGAAAGGTGACTGAAGAAGAAACACTCAGTGAATCATAGGAATCCCCCAGCTGCCTTGATATATTGCACTATAAAAAAGGGCAGTATTCAGGGTCACCTGATCCACTCCTAACTATATGCTTTAGCAAAAAGGAAAGTTTTATGTCTAATCTAAAGCAGAGAGATGCATGCAGATAGATATAGTCAGAGTGAGTATGAACAAAAGGAAACAAAAAGGTCATTAAAAAAAGAAAGAAAGAAAAAAGAATAATGTTGTAATGGGTTGATAGGCGGGAGACCAACACAAATAGACATAAATATAGTAAAGACAAAAAAATGTTGCATATACATTTTTGAAGCTCCTCCTCTTGTTAGTTGTTTTATAAAATTGCTCCTCCAGCACCTCCCCTCTTCATCCAACAAAAGCAGTACAGTCCGTTTCACAGCTGCAATTCTATCTTTCATCAAACAGTGAGAACATGTTGGTGACTCTCTGTGCTCTCATCGCTGCTCTAACATGTAAACACTTTGACTTATATTGCACACATATATACTAATTTCAAAGTGTTTCTCTTGACTTCATGTCTTCTTGTCGTTTGCAGGTGTGAGTGGTGTGACGGTGCTGACACAGAAACCTCCTGTTCTATCAGTGAGGAAAGGAGAGACAGCCACCATGAACTGTAACCTGGGGACTGGTACTAATGATGCTCGTTGGTATAAACAGATTCCAGGAGAAGTTCCTCAGTTTGTGCTGAGGATGTATCATAGCTGGAGTTCTCCAGAATATGGATCTGGGTTCTCTGCTCCAAAATTCACATCCACTCATCAGTCAACAAAAGATTATCGTTTGATCATCAGCAATGTGGAGGAGGGAGACTCTGCAGTCTATTACTGCCATACATGGGACGGCTCTGCCAAAGAGCATGTATCACAGTGATTTACATCATGACAAAAACCTCCTCACTGTTACTTCTGCTTTTTGAGATTTACACATACTGATAACAAAGACATAAGTGAAAGCTCAGTGTACACTCACCACCCACAGAAATCAGTTTTTATTAACAAACATCAGAAAACAATAATGTTGTTTCACGATATGATTCACTAATACACACAAAAAAGTCAGTCATATATTGCTCTTATATTAGTTTTGATGAATCAGAAAATTTAAGAATTGAATTAAGTACTGTCAGCATACTGTCTCACATATGAATACTTCATCAACATTTTCACTTGTTTTTCTGAAGGTTTTACTCCTGTTGCTTAAAATGACAAATAGTAACAAACAAGAAGAAATCAAATTTCACTGTTTGTTCATTTCAGTATCATTCTGTGACATCAAGCTCTAGGCAGTACATATTGGTTGATATTTTATATATCTATAATTATATTAATTTGACAATAAAATATGATAAATTACCTTTTAATTAAAAATGTGCTGTTATTAAGAGAAACTCCAAAAGATTTCAGCGCTGTACTGAGCCCCCAATGTTTAAAGTCTTCCAGTGCACCTGAAACTCCTGTTTCAATGTTACCATTAGTCATAGTCACAGTAATAGCAGTATTACTTTTTTATATGAGTTTTACCAGCTTCCTTTTATTTCAGATATATAAACTTTACAAAAGAATGGTCCACACTAAACAAAAGCTGAAATCTCTACTTGATTTCATTGAATGATAAATGTGAAGGCTCAATCTAGTGGCAGTGGTAAAAAGATATGTAGTTAAATCAGAAATGATAGATAATTTATTAGAATTTAATAAAGGAAACAATCCAGAAAGAAAGAGATAGAGAGAGAGAAAGAGGGAGAGAGAGAGAGAGAGAGAGAGAGAGAGAGAGAGAGAGAGAGAGAGAGAGAGAGAGATTCCCTGCTCCTCCTTCTCCTGGTTATATTAAATGGCTCAACCAGCACATTTTCTTCACATTTTATTGTCAATTCTCAGCTCACATCGACAACATGCTGCTGACTCTCTGTACTCTGATCACTGCATTAACATGTAAAGAGGACTTATGCGTCCAATCAGACCTCAAGAAAGATTTATTAGTCTGTTTGTTTCTCTTGACTTCATGTCTTCTTGTTGTTTGTAGGTGTGAGTGGTGTGACAGTGCTGACACAGAAACCTCCTGTTCTATCAGTGAGGACAGGAGAGACAGCCACCATGGACTGTAACCTGGGGACTGTTACTGGCAGTAATGCTCGGTGGTATAAACAGATTCCAGGAGAGGTTCCTCAGCTTGTGCTGAGGTTTTATCATAGCTGGGGTTCTCCAACCTATGGCTCTGGGTTCTCTGCTCCAAAATTTACATCCACTCATCAGTCAATAACAGATTATCATTTGATCATCAGCAATGTGGAGGAGGGAGACTCTGCAGTCTATCACTGTAAGACACATGACAACTCTGTTGATGAGTTCGTATCACAGTGATTTACATCATGACAAAAACCTCCTCACTGTTACTTCTCCTTTTTGAGATTTTTACACATACTGATGACTAAGACAGTGTATACTCACCACCTAAAGAAAGTATGATTAAATAAATGTTATTTTTATTGACAAACATCAGACTGCACTAATGATGTTCCACCATATGATTAACTAATATATTTTATATGAACATTTTTTATGTCAGACATGGAAAAATGATTATGAACCAGAAACACTGATGATATGAGTTATAGTTATTGTTTTGAAGACTCATCTGAATAAACTAGTAATATAATGTGACTGACATTATAATGCTCAAATTTGAAGGTGGAAACACTTATATATTTCTCTTGCTTTTTATACTCACTGTCAACAGTTTCTAAGTTATCATATTTGCAAACAACCATTCATTCTTGTTTTTCTTTGGTTTCTTTTGGGGTTTTTTTGTGATATTTAGTCAGTTATGAGATGTCACTACACGGTTTTGACAAATCTTCTTTTTACCTTAGAATTCCAAAATAATAAAGGATGGCTGAAATTACTTGACTGGCACACACTGAGAACCTTTCTGTCATGTGTGGCTGTGTGGCAGGCAGAATGAAGGATCCAAATTAATGAATCACAAGAAACCAATGAATGTACAGGGAGCACATAGGGTAATGATACAACAACTGCAATAAAAAACAACAACAACAACACAGGGTTTAAATATAACAGGGGGTAACAAGGGAATGGGAAACAGGAGGGAAACACAGGTGGACTAATCTGACATAACAAGACGGGGAGGAAGCAAGACTGAAAACACTGAACGCAGGACATAAGACCGCCAAAGTAAAACAGGAAATACAAATAAGGCACGGAGACTTACAGACAGATAAGGAGACATGGCTGACAGGGAAAAGTGAACATGGAGCACAGAGAGAAGAGTAACTAAACATGAAAGGTGGAACACGGGGAAGGGAAGGTAACAGAAACCCAAGGACTATAACTAAGAATGTAACATAAGCAGAAAACAATAATGGGAATAAAACCATGAAAACCAACAAATCAAAACATAACTAATCAGAATCAGCATACTTTATTAATCCCTAGGGAAATTATGTAATTGTATAACTAATCAAACTAATCAAAAACACAACACGCTGGCTTCCAGACCCAGTAGCATGATACTTTCAGCTTTAAAATCTAACCATGATTGATTTTATATCTGAATGAAATCAGAAAGTTAAAGTGTGAGATAATAAATCTTATCCACTGCTTCAGCGTAGTCTTATGAATAACAAGTTACAAATGTACTGTGTGATGCAGATGTGGCTAAAGATATGACAAAAACAGCGTTGCGCACATCTCAATCTGATTTGGACTTATAAAAAGGAAAAAGAAAAACAAACTTGAATGTGACAGTAAAGTAACAGCTCAGTCATTCAATGTGTTATGAAATATAAGCAGACTGATGAGGGGAAAATAATGATGACAGTGAAAGTTGGCCTCAGCAGGATGTTTCAGTTCCTCTCCCCTCATCAGTGACAGTCAGGAGGTTTTTGTACAGCCATGTATACAAACTGAATCACTGTGGTATTCGGACAAGGCACCAAGCTGATTGTGACAAGTAAGTACTTTGAAACTGATTATAAAGTGGGAGAGATTTTCTTAATATTATTCAGTGTTTATGTTTTGATATCTTATGTTTCAGATTTTTAATCATTAATTATTAATATTCTAAATGAGCCTTCAAATACAAGATTCTTCTTCAATTCGTTTCTTCAGAACTGAAAAAGCCTCTTAGATGAGGCTTGAAATGCTTGAATGCTGTTGAATGTAATTCTTTAACTTCGTGATTAGAGGCAGATATTTATCTCTGTCATTCCTATGAAGCAATAGTATTATTGAACTTTGATGAGACATTGTTTAAAGACAAAATGTGAGAATAATTCAGTCTTGATTAGTAGTAACTAATCTAAAAGTCAAATCTCAAAAAGGCAAAACACTAAATTAAAGTTAACATTCTGACCTTAATCTGGTTCAGTTTTAGAGCTAACTGTATTCTGTTTAACATTTATCATAGATGGTATTGTTTCATTTCACACTAAAGAGTTTCAGACTAAAAAATACTGACTGATGTAAATGTTTATTATGTGTTTGAAATGTAACATTTCTACTGCTTTAGATACTATTTATTTATAGTTTTACTGGAAGATATTAGTTATATTTTATAGTAAATTGCTTCATGATGATGTTGTAGGACATAACCTGAAATGGTTCTCTTGTTTGTGTGTTTGTACATGAAATCTCAGCTGCTATAGAGGACTAGTTCTAATTTAGCAGATGCGATATTTTTCATGGCTACAATAAGTTATCATTTATAATAACAGATAGATTATATTCATCCACTGCTGTCTCTTACACAGTTCTTTTCTTAAAAACTTTTCTAGTATTTAATTGATTTATTTCAATGTTTCTGAATGTCTTTCATGTATTTTCAGGCTCCAGCCTCCCTCCTCCTGTCCTGACAGTCTTCCCTCCGTCCAGTGCTGAGCTCCAGTCCGACACAGCTTCTCTGGTCTGTCTGTCCAGTCAGTCTGTGCCTTTTGCAGATGTGAGCTGGTTGGCAGCTGGGAGTCCAGTGAGCAGTGGGATCTCTACCAGCACTGCTGTTCAGAGACCAGACCAGACTTACCAAATCAGCAGCTCTCTGACCATCCAGACATCAGACTGGAACATGGATAAGGTTTATACATGTAAAGTGTCTTTGGGCTCACAGACTTCAGAGAAAACCATCAAGAAGTCAGAATGTCCCACTGAGTAGTAGAAGGGTCAGAATCAGCATTTAACATCTATCTGGCTCTTTAATGCTCCTGGCATTTGTTTAGTGTTCATTTTCATGTTATAAAATACGAGCAGTTACTGTTGTGACTGTTTGATTTATGTGCTCTACTGGCCTTTGCTATATGTTTATTCAGCAAAATAATAATAAAAAAATATTGTAACAAAATGATTGATGTGTATCCTGCATTTCCTCTTTTTGTCATATTTCTTGTTCTAGTTTAACTTACCTGCAATAGTAAAGAGGTTTGAAAAAAGATGAGTATTAAATTAAACTGAATTTTCTTTGACTGTCAGTGAGGCATCATCTATTTTACACCTCCTTCTCTCTATTTCCAGGATGCACCTGCAGGCTTCTTGTCTGTATTTAGAATTTTATGCAAATCAAGTGGTGAGATTCTAAGTGTCAAGTAAGAGGGGACTGTCTCCGACTGAAAACATTCTCAAATGTAAATTTATTTTCATATAAAAACGCTGCTTGACAGGCCTCATACTGTGAAAATGTTTTTTGTTGACTTTAAGCCGGGCTAATACACAAAAATAAAGCCGGCAGTAGTATCTTGCCCAAGGATATTTGGCATTAAGACTGGAGCAGACAGGGATCAAACCACCAATCTTCTGATTAGTAGCTGACCTGATCTACTTCCTATAGGAGACATTGTTGTGTATGTCTAACAAATATTTAGGACTGCCTTCTTGCATTAACACAATTTCTCCACAATTAGAAGCCGTCTGAATGATGCTGAAAAACCAGTTCATGCATTTATTACTTCTATGAAGGACTACTGTAATTCATTATTATCAGGCAGCCCTGAAAGCTCCCTGAAAATCCCTCAGCTGATCCAAAATGGATTTATTAGTATTGATAAGGGCTAGCGAGAGAGAGCATATTTCTCATATATTGCTTTACCTGTTAAATCCACAATCAAATTTAAAATACTTCTACTTGCATACAAGGTCCAAACAATTCAAGTCCTGTTTTTTTAAAGACCTCACAGCTTACAGGCTTACTTGTGGTTCCTAGTGTATTTAAAAGTAGAATGTGAGGCAGAGCCTTCAGCTTTCACGCCCCTCTTCTGTTGAACCAGCTTCCAAATTGGATTCACAGACACCCACGCTAACTGTTTTTGATAAAGCAATAAAGCATAAGATCAGGGCTGGACCAGGTGACCCTGAATTCTCCAATAGTTATGCTTCAATAGACCTAAGTTGCTGAGGGCTTCCTATGATGTCTTTCTTCATTCCCCTTTTTTTACTCTCTGTGTTTATACGCCACATTGAATTTGATCTTTTTTGCTGTCTGCCTCCTCTCACCCCAACTGGTCGTAGCAGATGGCCACCCCTCACTGACCCTGGTTCTGTTGGAGGTTTCTTCGTTTTAAAAGTGTCATGGCACTGGGTCTTTAACACAGTGCTCATGTGTTTTTGAGTTTTGTTAATATTCCTTAATTTAGTGTCAGTCATGGTTTTAGTTCTCTCGATTGTTTTCTGCTTGTGCTATATTTAAAGTTCTAGTCTTTATGAAAACTGAATTGAATTAAAAGGTGATGATGTGAGGTTTAATGTGTGAATAATGTGTGTTTGTTCTGGTGCTTCTGTTTGAACTATAGGTAAACATGATTAAAAACTATGAAAACAAAACGAGACAAAATGCTTACAGTTTGATTGAAGCAAACTGATTAATGGAAAAATTATCTGTAAATTATACCAAGGCCTTCAGAAACAAAAAGGTTATAACACAAAGTCGATTAAAACAGCTGAGGATGATTGGCATTTTAAGTGGGCGACACATACATAGGCTTGTGTATTTATTTCCTCTATTTGTCTTACTTCTTTGCCATGTCCTCCCTCATGATGTTTAAAGAAAATGAAAGTTAAAAAAAAGAAAACAAAGGAGAAAATTTCAGATAAAAAAAAGCATTGTCACGGACAGTGTGGCAGACTGTGGGGGATGTGGGAAGGAGGACCCAGGCGCGGAGCTCTGTGTGCAACAGTGCGTTTATTTACAGTGTATGGAAAAAACAACAATAAATCCCCGTGCTCTCCCCTGACTCCCGTGTCGCGTCCTCCGTGAAAAGTCCGTGTCTTAGTGCTCTCCGCTCCCGTGTCTCAGCACTCCCCGTGCTGGCTGCTGTCTGGTGCTCCACACCTCTTCTGGGGGAAACAATAGAGGCAGGACACAATACTATAGCAGGCATGCACTCAAGGACTAAACCGAAACTGTATGACTAACGTGGAGTCTCATGCAATGGTCCAGCATCAGTGAGCGCTCCATCAGTCTCTTAAATAGCTCCCCCGACGAGCCTGATCAGCAGCAGGTGTGTGTGGGGCTTCAGGTGTGGCCAATCCTCTAGCAGGACCACACCCATCAGGCCTGCAGGTGCTTGACACATACAATAAGTGGAACACCGAACAGAAGCATAGAATAACAAATACATATACATAACACAATATAATTCATAACTGCTCGAGGACCCTGACAAGCATTGTGAAGTTCATTAACAAGAGATGTCACAAGTGCAGAAATTCAGCTTCAGCTTTCTGTAGATTATTCTTGGATATTAAAGTTAATGAGAACTTTTGGGGCACTTTTCTTACTTTTATTTTTTAATTGCCAAACCATTTGGTGACATGCAGCAAATCAAATGTCAGAAAATAAAGAATGCATTTGTTGTTTTTAAATCAGCAGTGCTTTTGGCTGCTACTGAAATCACAAGGTGTGGCCTAGCAATGAGCTCTGCTCGTTAGACTTGGCAGACTTTGATGCTGGATGTCCTTACTCACAAAACCCCCAAAGGGATTAATGTGCCGTCTAAAAGACAGTTGATGGTGACTTTTAAAAGAAAAGGAAATAATAAACAGCTTTGTGTTTGAATTGCCCACATAGAGAAAAGCAATAAGATGCAACAGTAAAAAGAAACCATAAAAGTCCTGAAAAAATACATATAATAATGACAAAAATGTCAAAAGTCAAAAAACTTCCAAAGCAAACCTGCATATGGCAGTGGGTCAGGTTATATAGGTTAAATCAGACAGATATAAATAGACATGGGCTTTATTATTACTACACTGGGGAGATTGACTTGTTACAGCAGCACAAAGGTCAGGAAGAAAAAGTGATAAGAAAAAGCACAGCAATGGACTTTCTTTAGTCTTTTTAATCAATACATAAAGGTAAGTTTGTACCAATGAAAGAGTATTCAGCTGACTGTTTCTGAATAACCAAATTTTAGTAATAAAACATTTCCAGTAAGCAGCTTCCATTTTATTTGACAGAGAGCTGGTACATCTTAATTTGCATGTGTAGTTATAAATAAAATGCTGAGACCTGCAGGTGCATACAAGGCAGGAAGAGAGGGAGGAGTTGAGAGTTGACGCATCACTAACTGAGTGTGAAGATTTATCTGTAATTCTCGAACCAACATTTCAAACCAGTGACACTTTTTCTCTCTGTACTCAGGTAAAATTATGAAGTGATGCTCTCTAGTGTACAAATGCCTCACAGCATGCATTTCAGAATGTCTTTATGTTTTATTTATAACGAAAAACATTAAAAAAATGATGTGCTTATAAATGGATCGTTTTCCTCTGTGTGCCCCTCAGTGAAACGGTGAAATATTTTTTTTATTTTAGAACAAGGAAACAGTGATTTTTAAACCGATGCTTTTATTGATTTAATGCATAACAACTGCAAATATCTGTTTATGAAAATGCAAATGAACAAATGATGTGAACCTTTTGCTTTATTCTGATTTCTAAAATATCAGCTTTGCAATAAGCAAACAGCACAAACAGTGAAAAAGCTGAATTTAAATGCATTAAAATTCTGATCCTCGACTATTCAGTGGAACATTCTGACTTCTTGATGGTTTTCTCTGAAGTCTGTGAGCCCAAAGACACTTTACATGTATAAACCTTATCCATGTTCCAGTCTGATGTCTGGATGGTCAGAGAGCTGCTGATTTGGTAAGTCTGGTCTGGTCTCTGAACAGCAGTGCTGGTAGAGATCCCACTGCTCACTGGACTCCCACCAGCCAACCAGCTCACATCTGCAAAATGCACAGACTGACTGGACAGACAGACCAGAGAAGCTGTGTCGGACTGGAGCTCAGCACTGGACGGAGGGAAGACTGTCAGGACAGGAGGAGAGAGGCTGGAGCCTGAAAATATATGAAAGATGAAAGATGTTAAGGAAAAATAGAACTGAAGTAATAAAAGTAGAAGTGGTGAAATCAACAAGATTTAATACAGAATAAAGATAAATCCCATAAAAATCAAACAATATAAACAGTTTTTCTGTAAAAAAAACAAATAAATAAACAGGTAATCACACATTTCCAACTGGTTTTAAAAACTGTCAAAAAATAAAACAAAACTAAATTAAGCCCTAATTTTACATTAAAGAGAATTTAATTTAATTCTGGAGGATATGTCAACAATCATATGCTATACAATGCAAGTCATTCCTTTCAATTTCAAAGGTGACAGGTTTAAACCTAGATATTTTAAAATTTTGTACTTTACATTAATGTTTAAATTAGGTAAAACTCTTAATGAGAAAAGACAACATAGACTTATGCATTCTTTAAAAATGAAAATGCTTTGAAAATAACAAGATTGAATGACAAAATCTTTCACTTTTTCAGTAAACAACATTTTTTTTAAATTGATTGAAAACATTTCTTGATTTTAATACAACTCATAATCATTTCTAACGTATAAAATACGAGTTGGCTCTGCATCAGATACTATAAATATATAAAAAAAGGATTATGAACAATAAAAAATATTAAATTAAGAACTTTTCAGTAAACTATCAGAAATCTTCTAATGTTTCAGGATCAATTTAAACAGCACTTACTTGTCACAATCAGCTTGGTGCCTTGTCCGAATACCACAGTGATTCAGTTTGTATACATGGCTGTACAAAAACCTCCTGACTGTCACTGATGAGGGGAGAGGAACTGAAACATCCTGTTTAGGCCAACTTTCACTGTCAACATATCATGCGCCTCATCAGTCTGCTTATATTTCACAACAATGATATAATGTTTTCCAATATACTTTTTAATGATTAAAAATTCCTTAACCCTTTAAGACCTACCATAGAACCAAGTCTGCCAGAGCTTACTTTATATTTTTACATGCTGTAGTGCCATTTTTGGGAGCATTTCAAGTTGCTATACATCAACACAACTGTTATAGCCCATAGTTTTATTTTTGAGATACACCAATTTTTATATACTGCAGAAAAAACGAAAAACAATTCTATAATGCAAATTTGCAAAGAAAACAGCATATGCATCAAAATAACCTATTTCCAGCAGTGCAATTTGAGTTCGAAGCATCCCAGAAACTATTCAGAAAAGCATGAAGTTAAACATCCATCCATCCCTCTTCTTCCGCTTTATCCGGGGTCGGGTCGTGGGGGCAGCAGAGAAGCCCAAACCTCCCTCTCCCCAGCCACCTCCTCCAGCTTATCTGGGGGAACACCAAGGCGTTCCCTGGCCAGCCGAGAGATATAATCTCTCCAGCCTCCTCCCGGTGGGACATGCCCGGAACACCAACCCCAGGAGGCACCCAGGAGGCATCCTTGTCAGATGCCCGAACCACCTCAGCTGGCTCCTTTCGATGTGGAGGAGCAGCGGCTCTACTCTGAGCCCCTCCCGGATGGCTGAAATTCTCACCCTATCTCTAAGGAAGAGGCCAGCCACCCTTCGGAGGAAGCTCATTTCTGCCGCTTGTATCCGCGATCTCGTTCTTTCGGTCACTACCCACAGCTCGTGGCCATAGGTGAGGGTAGGGACGATCGACCGGTAAATTGAGAGCTTCGCTTTTACACTCAGCTCCCTCTTCACCACGACGGACCGGTGCAGTGACCGCATCACTGTGGCTGCAGCACCAATCCATCTGTCGATCTCCGGCTCCCTTCTCCCATCACTCGCTAACAAGACCCCCGAGATACTTGAACTCCTCCACTTGGGGCAGGCACTCCATTCTTTTCCGGTTGAGAACCATGGCCTCAGATTTGGAGGTGCTGATCCTCATTCTCGCTGGTTCACACTCGGCTGCGAACTGTTCCAGTGCGAGCTGGAGGCCCTCACCCGATGAAGCCAACAGGACCACATCATCCACGAAAAGCAGAGATGAGATTCTAAGGCCACCGAAGTGAAAGCCCTCCGCCACTTGGCTGCGCCTAGAAATCCTGTCCATAAAAATTATGAACAGAATCAGTGACAAAGGAGGCAAAGTCAAACATGACTTTTAAAAACACCAGTATATGCTTATAAGGCCTACAAGTAAAAAACTACATTTTCCGCAAAAATGATGTCACTTCCAGTTTCAGGCAGGTAATGGCGGACATGTGATAGTTCTTATTTCAATGTAGGAAGTGTTACGAACAGCTGATCGGATCGGCAAAGTGTGTTTCTGGAATATTATGTTTTTGTTCCTGCAAGCGCTTTTTATGCAATTTTTGCAAAGCTATATGTGGAAGGAAACCGTGACCTAGGGCAAGCTGATGGCATAAGATGTAACCTTACCTTTTTTTTTAACCTCTGGCAGTTCACCACTACCATTTCAAGCAATTCAGTGGAGTTGAGTGACTTAAATTGCAATAAATACCTGGAAAAATTGGGGTGTTCTAAAACTTTTGACTGGTAAATGACTAATATTTTTACCAGTACCTTACTAATGCTTACTAATGTGTAATTATAATAATGCATGACCTAATTATGTTTTAGTGAAGTCTCTCTGTATCCATAATGGAGTTATTTCAATCTCAACTGTATTTACACTTAGTGTAGTAAATCACACTCTTAGTGTTACTAGTTCATGGTCATATTTTAAAGACCTGACTTACATAAATAATGTTATTGAAAAAAGGTAAAAGAATGAAATCTCTAGTGTTCTTTTCTTCAATTTTCTAGATTTTCTTTCTGGCTTATAAACGTCTAACATGAAGGTTCATTATATGGTACTAAATCTGTCTAAACTATTTTAAACACCCAGATAGAGATGGATATCTTTCTTAGCAGCACCTTTGTTCTTGGCACACTTCAGCAACACAAGTTTCTTGTTAATGAGGGAAATGAGGGAAAACCAACTAGAAAGGTTAAAAAGAATTGTTATTACAGTTTCAAAAGCAAAAACATCAACATTTATATATGTAACCATGTCAAAATCAGAACATGTACACATTAAATATAAATGTGTGTACAATTAAGACAAACATCATAAACACATCTCTAAATAAAATGAGAATTTGCTTTTCCATTTAAAAATGTGTTTTTGATGAATCCAGTGTATATTTCTATTGATTCGTTCTTTCTGACAGATAGAATCTGGTTACTGTCACATTTACTGCAGCTGGAATATAACAATTAAACAATTACAACCACGAAAGAGCTGAGAGAAGTCTATAATTTTTTTATTATTTAAAATTAACTTGCAAAAACATAAACTACCGTATGTTGGATAGTTTGGTTTATGTGTTTTTACATATTATAATTTGGGCCAATGTTAGTGAATGAGATGTATTTTTCAGTACTTTTCTTTTTATACTTTTAATAATCAAGGTTAAAATGAATAAAAAAACACCAACAACATTCCAGTGTTTAAAAACACAGTCTAAAGATAGTGGGTTACACTTAGTTCATTGGATATATATATTATCTGCATATGAAAGCGTTTCTAAAAGCAGAAGTAATAATGAGGAGGTTTTTGTCACAGCCTGAATCACTGTGATACGTACGCAGAAGCAGAGTCATATGTCTGACAGTAATACACTGCAGAGTCTCCTGTCTCTGCTCGCTTGATAATGAACTGGTAATCAATGTTTGATGAGGATTTAGAGTTGAATCTGTCTGAGGAGAATCCTGTTCCAAATTCAAGTGAGCTGGTAGAATGAAGAAATCTTAGAACATACTGAGGAGCCTCTCCAGGAACTTGTTTATACCATCTAACATAATTCCCATCATATCTCTCTATGTTGCAGTTGAGAACAACTTCTTGACCTGGAGAAACTGTGTGAACAGCAGGTGTTTGGGTCAACACGATCACTGCATCAACATCTGCCAGGAAACACACACAAAAACATGAATGAAAAGTTTACCTCCAACAATATACACCCTAAAACAGAAGATCTTACATGTTAGAGCAGTGATGAGAGTGCACAGGATCCACAGCATGCTGTCAGTGTGAGGTGTAAATGATCTTTACTGTTCAGCTGAGATGTGAGTGGGATTGTAGTGAGAAGTGAAGCGATACTGACACTTAAAGACACAGAGGAGAGGCAAACCAAAGGAGGAGGAGATTCAACACAATGATTTTCATTCATAGAATAAAAAATCATTTATAATGCAAATAACATCAATTAAATGTTTCTGGCTCATGTTCAACCGACACACTTATGGCTGTCATGACATATTGCTCACGAAACTATTGTTGTAAAGGGAATAAATATTATATAACTGATTATTGACAGTTTTAGGTGTTAACACCAATCTCTTTCTAGCTGAAATGTGAGCAGGACTTATGTGAAAAGAATAAACAGTAACGTTTTTAAGAACATGAGGTAGAACAAGTCTCAACAAATTCAGAACAGTTGTAGTTTAAATGCAAATGCCCTTATCCTCACACATCACACGTTTTCTTCTCGTCTTATATTTATTTCTGCCTGATGTATAGTTATCACTATTTAAGAGCTGAGACTGGTGTTTACTAAATTTCTATTACTTATAGATAACTTTTAGTTATATACAGTATTAGTCCTCTTCTGACATGTTTTGGCTGAATAATATCTCTATATTCCTCTGCTTGCTTTATTCATATTTTCAATGATGAATATTAAAATTAATTAAAAAAACAAAACAAAACAAATAACACAGTATTTGGAGGTGGTGGGATTTCAGTGTGTTTCTCGGATGTGTCTTTTTTTCAGCATGTGAAAGAGCATCAAAAAGCAGAAGTATCTGTGAGGAGGTTTTTGTCACAGTGTGAATCACTGTGATACCCCACTGTTAGCAGAGCCGTCCCATGTCTGACAGTAATAGACTGCAGAGTCTCCCTCCTCCACATTGTTGATGATCAAACGATAATCTGTTGTTGACTGATGAGTGGATGTGAATTTTGGAGCAGAGAACCCAGAGCCATAGGTTGGAGAACTATAGCTATGATGAAAATACAGCACAAACTGAGGAACTCCTCCTGGAATCTGTTTATACCAATAGACAGTGTTATCAACAGTCCCCAGGTTACAGTCCATGGTGGCTGTCTCTCCTTTCCTCACTGATAAAACAGGAGGTTTCTGTGTGAGCACCGTCACACCACTCACACCTGCAAACAACAAAAAGACATGGAGTCAAGAGAAACACACTGACATTTAACTGTAACATGAAGTCTATTCTTCAATATATTTTAGACTTTACATGTTAGAGCAGTGATGAGAGCACAGAGAGTCACCAGCATGTTGTCAGTGTGGGCTGAGAACTGAGTGGAGAGGCGATGGTGGAGGAACTATTTAATACAACTAACAGGAGGAGGAGCTTTGGAGTTTTCTTTTTTCCGCTTGCCTGTGTTATTAATATTAATAACAATAATAAATATGTCTTGTATATATAGTTTTTTTATTATTATTTTGGAATGGTTAATAGCCATTCTTTTTTCATGGTTGGTTATATTTTATACTTTTAACTTGTATTGTATTTAAAAACTATAATTAGATTAGCATATTCTGAAGCAACATAAAGTTTACAATTTCAGCTTTAGCTCTGTAAAAAAATCATTTTCACAGTAAGTTATTCTCTCACATGTCAAACTTTGCACAACAGTGGGATCATCTAATTAAACAACTAAATATCTGTAAGTAAGATGGGCCTGTTTAAAATGTGATGTATAAAAACAGTTTTTTAAAAACAGAAACAGTTTGCAGCTTGAAATTCCCACCCTGTGATAAACTATTAAGATTCAGCAGCAAAATAAAAATTATATAATTATCTCAAAATTTGTCACAGCAGTTGCATCATGACAGCTGACGGAGATGCTATCTCCTTCATTGTTACGAACAAACAGTTTAATCAAAATTAAAACTTGCTAAATAAAAAGTAATAAATAAAAAATATTCTGATTGGTTATATTTAAATTTGGCTATTTTAAATTATATTTCAAAGTGTCATGTTTAGGCTGTGTGCAGGCCGGTTCGCCGGTTCGATCCCTGGGCTCTCTGTCCTGGTCGCTGTGTCCTTGGGCAAGACACTATACCCTACCGCCTACTGGTGTTGGCCAGAGGGGCCGATGGCGCAATATGGCAGCCTCGCTTCTGTCAGTCTGGAAGAGAACAAAAGCTTGGAACAAGTGAAAAGATCTGCCAATGGAACGAGTGTAAATTCTCTAGTTTCAAGATGCGCTGTCTAAAAAGGTGTTCCTATTCCTTACAGAAATATTTAAACCTCATTTCTCATTTGTGGGATAATAAAGGTTTATTCTATTCTATCTCAAAACTAAACAAAAAACTAAACATTTTAATGAATTGGTCTTCAGGCTGGGGAAATGATCATTTATCACAGAGATGAGGTGACTGACAGACTATTCACGTTTTGACAAATATAAAATAGTTACATTGTCTTTTGCACGGTTGAGTGTGAGTTATGAAAAATGCCCTAACTGTTTTGAGCAAAGCATGTAGACTGGTCAGAATGACCTTTCTGCTGTGAGAATTGCACCAAATTGATTGAGAGAAATTGAATTTTGATTTATCTGATAATGTGTGAATGTGTTTCATTGTTTTCCTTTTGATACTTTTAACTTAAGAAGGAAAAACTAGCAATCCAGTATTTAAAAACACATTATCTGAAGGTGGTGCGTTTTTATTTACGTGCGCTCAGAATAGTGGCACAAAAATAACACCATACGTTTTCTTTAGAATTTTCTTGATGAATCTATAATCTGTAAGGGAAAGCAGAAGCCGAAGTAATAATGAGGAGGTTTTTGTCACAGCCTGAATCACTGTGATACGGGTGCGGAAGCAGAGTCATCCCACGTCTGACAGTAATACACTGCAGAGTCTCCTGTCTCTGTTCGCTTGATAATGAACTGGTAATCAATGTTTGATGAGGATTTAGAGTTGAATTTGTCTGAGGAGAATCCTGTTCCAAAGCTGAGTGAGCTGCTAGAATGAAGAAATCTTAGAACATACTAAGGAACCCCTCCAGGAACTTGCTTATACCAGTTAATATAATTCCTGTCATATCTCTCTATGTTGCAGTTGAGAACAACTTCTTGACTTGGAGAAACTGTGTGGACAGCAGGTGTTTGGGTCAAAACTATCACTGCATCAACATCTGCCAGGAAACACAGAAATAAATGAGTGAAAGATTTACCTCAAAATATACAAACTGTTATATAAATGAGAAGAAAATCTTACACGTTAGAGCAGTGATGAGAGCACAGAGGGTTCCCAACATGATGATATTAGGTGGTGAAACTGTCCAGCTGAAAGATGAGAGGTGCTGTAGTGAGAAGAGAAGAGATACTGAAGCTTATAAAGACACAGAGGAGCAGAAGTAAAAGAGGAGGAGATTCAGCAAAACAGCTTTTATTTATAGAAACTAAATTAAGTGATATAAATTACTGATAATTTCATACAGTGAACATAACTCTGAGTTTGATGCAGTCTTGTTTTATTTTGACTGAATTTTAGTTAAGCACGAGTTAGTGAAATTACTGAACTGTAATGTCAAATGAATTTGTGTAGTCTCATTTTTTTTCAATTTTGTCTTACTGTGGCTTGAAATCATATTCACAATTAGCATGTTTTTGATCAAATTCTAAGAAGCTTGGAAAGAAGATGACCTGGATGACTGAGAACCTTCACAGTTTTTGATCAGACATATGCTACAGTACAATAATAATAAAAGCTGATGATGTGAGGCTTTGTGTGTGAATAATGTGTGTGTATTCTGGGGCTTTGTTTATTTAAAGTGAAAATTTAAATGAAAATAAAAATACAATCAATAAAAATAACAGAACAATGTTTAAAAACTAATTGTGTGAGACTCTGGACCAAAAAAAAAGCATAAGTTGCTAGCTTTGAGTTGCTAGATGTTAGATATTATATTATTAGATATTAGTCATATTTCAATGACTCTGTCTTTATAGGGTGGTGAAAAATTTACATTCATTCATCCCAGAATTGAAGTGACTGACTTACTATTCGTGTTTTGGCTGATGTGAAAAGGTTGTTGTTGTTGTTGTTGTTTTTTTTAATTGTTGGGGTGTCCTGTGCACAGGTCTGTGTCATAAAAAATGCCCTAACTGTTTGTCAGAACTGCATAATGAGTGTTATGATGATTCTGCTTTGAGAAATTTGCAACAATTGACAGAGAAAAACTACAAAATATTATCTGCATAATGTGTTGCAGATAATGTAAACCCACCACTTTATCTTGGTGGGTTTATACTGAGTTTGCTTGATCTCTCTGTGATCAGGATGTGGAAGAGTGTCAAAAAGAAGATGAAGAAAAATAAAAAAGGAAGAAAGGATACCCAACGATGGGAGGGGGGGATCACTGTCCCTAAATAACATGAGTGAAATATGCATTGGGTAGCTTTTGTCTGCTGCTTCTTTCCTGTCTGTCTTTTGGATGTGTTTGTGTTTGTGCTTTAAGGCTCTACACCCCGGGGTTGCTTTGCTTTTGTTTGTGTTGATTGATATGTGTTATTTTTGCTGTAAATGCACTGTTCTGCTGTTCATATGACAATGTTTAATAAACTCTGTTCTAAGTCTGTTCTGCTCTTTTCCAGAAAATAAGCATGAGTGATTTGATTTTAATTGGATTCAAAAGCTTCCAAATTTGTAACCTGACAAAACCTTTTTCTCCAGTTTAGGTTAGGGAGACAGGTAAGAGGCCAGTATTTTCTTTTGGGTTTCTCGTTATAGGTAGGTCAGTTCTGTTTCATTTCTAGAGTGTTTTGCTTGTTGTTTTGACCATGCCCATCTTGATGCTTGCTACCTTTTGAAATTAACAAAATATCTGGTTGTTGTGAAAGCGCAACCCTGTGGCAGCATTGGTCTTTCTTTGGGAAATTAGAGCAGGGGCATTATCTTTCCTTTTTTATGTGTTTTGGGGTGTAACACATTTCATTTCATAACTGGACTCTATTTAGTGTTCCATGGCAGTAAATAAAGTTATGTTTATGTAACCCATATAAACTACTCCCTGTCACATGACCCACGTCAGCTGATTTGAGGTCCCTCTTCTGATTGGCTCCTCCCACGTCGCGGCAACTCTGAAAACCGGCTGTGGAGGGATACTTCCGGGTTCGACTCCTGCTGTGGCTGTGAGCTTATGTCATTTAGAACGGTGTTGGAAAACAAAGCGTTTTCTCCCCTCAATTCATCTTTAAACTTTAAACTCAGCGGTAAGTGTCCTTAATATCTTTCAACCTTTGGTTGTCAGTAACCAGCCGATCGTTTTCGCGATTAAAAAATGACTTTGTGCGGCAGCGCTCCCACCGCAAGCAGAACTCCGGTTCAAAAACCGCTGTTTTTGAACACTTTTATTTACTTAAGCATGTTAATGGGCTTACTTTGAAACAAAGTGCGATTGAAAGATTATTGTTATGTGTTGCCTTGAATTCGGCTATGCTGTCTGTTAGACAGTTGTTTTTCTTTATTGTTGTTTTTGTATTGTTTGTAGCGAACGCTACTGGAATGTATAGATTAAGCTACGTAGCCAAGATGATTAATGATTTAACTGTTTTACATTGATTGATGATGATTTATGATTTGCATTGTTACCTAGACTTGCAGAAGAGCATATTTTTTTTACCGGTAAACTGAATTGAACTTGATGTGCTAATGGACATTTTTCTGACCTACAGGTCAGGTTTTTTTTTCCCTCTTTGAATTGATCTTCTTCATATTGAAGTGGCGAGCCGGTAGGACCATTCTTTCTTTTCCCCCACTTAGCCGTCTTTGGATTACGGACATATTTCCCCCTTGTATGAAGCTGGACCCTAAGGAGGAATACCTTAAAAGTGAACTTTAAAAAGAAAAGGACCAAAAAAAGGACTCTTAGCAAAAGGACTCTTGCACAGAAAAATCACAGCACTGATTTATTATTTAATTGTGGACATTTACGTTGTGTGTTGTGTTAATTATTTTGTTCCATTTCCCCTTTCCCCTATTTATTCAATATATTTTTGGTACAAGACATTGCAGTTTTTGGTCTCATCATTCACACCATCTGGGCTCCATAAAGAACTATTTCTTCTGCGCGTCAGTCAGTAAATTCATCCATTGACATAAACTAGTCCTTAAATAACTTAGCGTTACACGTGGCGAGCTAGCCAGGAGCCTGATGGGTGAATGAGTGGGGTTTTTTTGTGTTATTTGATGTAATTTGATATTCAGTATTTTCTGTGGTTTTGATAAGGTCCGCGACAAGAAAAAATGAAGTTTATTCAGGAAAGTGGGGTCAATGTTGCACATTCTGTCATTGTTTCTGGTGCCACGAACACTGAGAAAGATGAGGAAATTCTTGATTATTTGAAACAATACGGTCGTATAAAAACGGTTATTTTCGTGGATGACGCAAATAGTGTTTTTTACAAAAACCTGATCGTTGAATATTGTGATAGTTCTGCGTTAACTGCTCTTAATACGGTTTTCCCATATACTCATCAGTCAAAGAATCACTCGGCTTTGACTTTTTGTGTAAGATCGCTTGCCGCAGAATGCACAGCCACAGGAGGAGTCAGGACCCCTGCAGATTACCTCGGCGAGCTCAAGCAACTTGCACGCTGCAGCGGCAGGGATTTTCCAGATATTCTGCGGGAAATGATGGGACAAATTAGTGAGCATCTGGAAGGAATCGAACAAGACAGTGACTTAGGCTACGTTCACACTGCAGGTCTTAATGCTCAATTCCGATTTTTTTTGATCAAATCCGATTTTTTTTTGTCTCCTCGTTCACACTACAAATAAAATGCGACAGCAAACGCGCTCTAGTGTGAACGCTCAAAGCGGCCCGCATGCGCAAAAGAAGATGTCACACACAACGCGCTCTGTTTAGACCAAGAACAAACAGTATTGTTTGACTGATGGCTGTTAATATAAAGACTTCGGACTTTACGTTTCCCAATTTTTGCTTTAAGTTATTTTGTTATTTACATAATAATGTAAATAACCTAATAATGATCCTTATTGCTGTTTAAGAGAGGAGCGGTGCTTCAAAGGATGGCTGCAGATTTCTGTCAGAATCTGCAGATTATACAGTACAAATAAAATGTTTACGTTGTCTTCCCAACAGTTTCACTGACATCTACACTGGATTCTCGGGCGCTGATAATTGGCTTCAGTCTTGTGTCGGTGACGTAAAAGGCGGATTTAATGCGACTTGACCGTTCAAACAGCAGTCGCTTTCTAAAACATCGGATATGTATCGGATTCAGTACCACATACGAAAGTGACCCAGATCGGATTTGAAAATATCTCGTTCTTTCGGTCACTACCCACAGCTCGTGGCCATAGGTGAGGGTAGGGACGATCGACCGGTAAATTGAGAGCTTCGCTTTTACACTCAGCTCCCTCTTCACCACGACGGACCGGTGCAGTGACCGCATCACTGTGGCTGCAGCACCAATCCATCTGTCGATCTCCGGCTCCCTTCTCCCATCACTCGCTAACAAGACCCCGAGATACTTGAACTCCTCCACTTGGGGCAGGAACTCATCCCCGACCCGGAGTGGGCACTCCATTCTTTTCCGGTTGAGAACCATGGCCTCAGATTTGGAGGTGCTGATCCTCATTCTCGCTGGTTCACACTCGGCTGCGAACTGTTCCAGTGCGAGCTGGAGGCCCTCACCCGATGAAGCCAACAGGACCACATCATCCACGAAAAGCAGAGATGAGATTCTAAGGCCACCGAAGTGAAAGCCCTCCGCCACTTGGCTGCGCCTAGAAATCCTGTCCATAAAAATTATGAACAGAATCAGTGACAAAGGAGGCAAAGTCAAACATGACTTTTAAAAACACCAGTATATGCTTATAAGGCCTACAAGTAAAAAACTACATTTTCCGCAAAAATGATGTCACTTCCAGTTTCAGGCAGGTAATGGCGGACATGTGATAGTTCTTATTTCAATGTAGGAAGTGTTACGAACAGCTGATCGGATCGGCAAAGTGTGTTTCTGGAATATTATGTTTTTGTTCCTGCAAGCGCTTTTTATGCAATTTTTGCAAAGCTATATGTGGAAGGAAACCGTGACCTAGGGCAAGCTGATGGCATAAGATGTAACCTTACCTTTTTTTTTTAACCTCTGGCAGTTCACCACTACCATTTCAAGCAATTCAGTGGAGTTGAGTGACTTAAATTGCAATAAATACCTGGAAAAATTGGGGTGTTCTAAAACTTTTGACTGGTAAATGACTAATATTTTTACCAGTACCTTACTAATGCTTACTAATGTGTAATTATAATAATGCATGACCTAATTATGTTTTAGTGAAGTCTCTCTGTATCCATAATGGAGTTATTTCAATCTCAACTGTATTTACACTTAGTGTAGTAAATCACACTCTTAGTGTTACTAGTTCATGGTCATATTTTAAAGACCTGACTTACATAAATAATGTTATTGAAAAAAGGTAAAAGAATGAAATCTCTAGTGTTCTTTTCTTCAATTTTCTAGATTTTCTTTCTGGCTTATAAACGTCTAACATGAAGGTTCATTATATGGTACTAAATCTGTCTAAACTATTTTAAACACCCAGATAGAGATGGATATCTTTCTTAGCAGCACCTTTGTTCTTGGCACACTTCAGCAACACAAGTTTCTTGTTAATGAGGGAAATGAGGGAAAACCAACTAGAAAGGTTAAAAAGAATTGTTATTACAGTTTCAAAAGCAAAAACATCAACATTTATATATGTAACCATGTCAAAATCAGAACATGTACACATTAAATATAAATGTGTGTACAATTAAGACAAACATCATAAACACATCTCTAAATAAAATGAGAATTTGCTTCTCCATTTAAAAATGTGTTTTTGATGAATCCAGTGTATATTTCTATTGATTCGTTCTTTCTGACAGATAGAATCTGGTTACTGTCACATTTACTGCAGCTGGAATATAACAATTAAACAATTACAACCACGAAAGAGCTGAGAGAAGTCTATAATTTTTTTATTATTTAAAATTAACTTGCAAAAACATAAACTACCGTATGTTGGATAGTTTGGTTTATGTGTTTTTACATATTATAATTTGGGCCAATGTTAGTGAATGAGATGTATTTTTCAGTACTTTTCTTTTTATACTTTTAATAATCAAGGTTAAAATGAATAAAAAAACACCAACAACATTCCAGTGTTTAAAAACACAGTCTAAAGATAGTGGGTTACACTTAGTTCATTGGATATATATATTATCTGCATATGAAAGCGTTTCTAAAAGCAGAAGTAATAATGAGGAGGTTTTTGTCACCGCCTGAATCACTGTGATACGTACGCAGAAGCAGAGTCATATGTCTGACAGTAATACACTGCAGAGTCTCCTGTCTCTGCTCGCTTGATAATGAACTGGTAATCAATGTTTGATGAGGATTTAGAGTTGAATCTGTCTGAGGAGAATCCTGTTCCAAATTCAAGTGAGCTGGTAGAATGAAGAAATCTTAGAACATACTGAGGAGCCTCTCCAGGAACTTGTTTATACCATCTAACATAATTCCCATCATATCTCTCTATGTTGCAGTTGAGAACAACTTCTTGACCTGGAGAAACTGTGTGAACAGCAGGTGTTTGGGTCAACACGATCACTGCATCAACATCTGCCAGGAAACACACACAAAAACATGAATGAAAAGTTTACCTCCAAAAATATACACCCTAAAACAGAAGATCTTACATGTTAGAGCAGTGATGAGAGTGCACAGGATCCACAGCATGCTGTCAGTGTGAGGTGTAAATGATCTTTACTGTTCAGCTGAGATGTGAGTGGGATTGTAGTGAGAAGTGAAGCGATACTGACACTTAAAGACACAGAGGAGAGGCAAACCAAAGGAGGAGGAGATTCAACACAATGATTTTCATTCATAGAATAAAAAATCATTTATAATGCAAATAACATCAATTAAATGTTTCTGGCTCATGTTCAACCGACACACTTATGGCTGTCATGACATATTGCTCACGAAACTATTGTTGTAAAGGGAATAAATATTATATAACTGATTATTGACAGTTTTAGGTGTTAACACCAATCTCTTTCTAGCTGAAATGTGAGCAGGACTTATGTGAAAAGAATAAACAGTAACGTTTTTAAGAACATGAGGTAGAACAAGTCTCAACAAATTCAGAACAGTTGTAGTTTAAATGCAAATGCCCTTATCCTCACACATCACACGTTTTCTTCTCGTCTTATATTTATTTCTGCCTGATGTATAGTTATCACTATTTAAGAGCTGAGACTGGTGTTTACTAAATTTCTATTACTTATAACTTTTAGTTATATACAGTATTAGTCCTCTTCTGACATGTTTTGGCTGAATAATATCTCTATATTCCTCTGCTTGCTTTATTCATATTTTCAATGATGAATATTAAAATTAATTAAAAAAACAAAACAAAACAAATAACACAGTATTTGGAGGTGGTGGGATTTCAGTGTGTTTCTCGGATGTGTCTTTTTTTCAGCATGTGAAAGAGCATCAAAAAGCAGAAGTATCTGTGAGGAGGTTTTTGTCACAGTGTGAATCACTGTGATACCCCACTGGTAGCAGAGTCATCCCATGTCTTACAGTAATAGACTGCAGAGTCTCCCTCCTCCACATTGTTGATGATCAAACGATAATCTGTTGTTGACTGATGAGTGGATGTGAATTTTGGAGCAGAGAACCCAGAGCCATAGGTTGGAGAACTATAGCTATGATGAAAATACAGCACAAACTGAGGAACTCCTCCTGGAATCTGTTTATACCAATAAGCAGGATAGTTATCAACAGTCCCCAGGTTACAGTCCATGGTGGCTGTCTCTCCTTTCCTCACTGATAAAACAGGAGGTTTCTGTGTGAGCACCGTCACACCACTCACACCTGCAAACAACAAAAAGACATGGAGTCAAGAGAAACACACTGACATTTAACTGTAACATGAAGTCTATTCTTCAATATATTTTAGACTTTACATGTTAGAGCAGTGATGAGAGCACAGAGAGTCACCAGCATGTTGTCTGAGTGGGCTGAGAACTGAGTGGAGAGGCGATGGTGGAGGAACTATTTAATACAACTAACAGGAGGAGGAGCTTTGGAGTTTTCTTTTTTCCGCTTGCCTGTGTTATTAATATTAATAACAATAATAAATATGTCTTGTATATATAGTTTTTTTTATTATTATTTTGGAATGGTTAATAGCCATTCTTTTTCCATGGTTGGTTATATTTTATACTTTTAACTTGTATTGTATTTAAAAACTATAATTAGATTAGCATATTCTGAAGCAACATAAAGTTTGCCATTTCAGCTTTAGCTCTGTAAAAAAATCATTTTCACAGTAAGTTATTCTCTCACATGTCAAACTTTGCACAACAGTGGGATCATCTAATTAAACAACTAAATATCTGTAAGTAAGATGGGCCTGTTTAAAATGTGATGTATAAAAACAGTTTTTTAAAAACAGAAACAGTTTGCAGCTTGAAATTCCCACCCTGTGATAAACTATTAAGATTCAGCAGCAAAATAAAAATTATATAATTATCTCAAAATTTGTCACAGCAGTTGCATCATGACAGCTGACGGAGATGCTATCTCCTTCATTGTTACGAACAAACAGTTTAATCAAAATTAAAACTTGCTAAATAAAAAGTAATAAATAAAAAAAATTCTGATTGGTTATATTTAAATTTGGCTATTTTAAATTATATTTCAAAGTGTCATGTTTAGGCTGTGTGCAGGCCGGTTCGCCGGTTCGATCCCTGGGCTCTCTGTCCTGGTCGCTGTGTCCTTGGGCAAGACACTATACCCTACAGCCTACTGGTGTTGGCCAGAGGGGCCGATGGCGCAATATGGCAGCCTCGCTTCTGTCAGTCTGGAAGAGAACAAAAGCTTGGAACAAGTGAAAAGATCTGCCAATGGAACGAGTGTAAATTCTCTAGTTTCAAGATGCGCTGTCTAAAAAGGTGTTCCTATTCCTTACAGAAATATTTAAACCTCATTTCTCATTTGTGGGATAATAAAGGTTTATTCTATTCTATCTCAAAACTAAACAAAAAACTAAACATTTTAATGAATTGGTCTTCAGGCTGGGGAAATGATCATTTATCACAGAGATGAGGTGACTGACAGTCTATTCATGTTTTGACAAATATAAAATAGTTACATTGTCTTTTGCACGGTTGAGTGTGAGTTATGAAAAATGCCCTAACTGTTTTGAGCAAAGCATGTAGACTGGTCAGAATGACCTTTCTGCTGTGAGAATTGCACCAAATTGATTGAGAGAAATTGAATTTTGATTTATCTGATAATGTGTGAATGTGTTTCATTGTTTTCCTTTTGATACTTTTAACTTAAGAAGGAAAAACTAGCAATCCAGTATTTAAAAACACATTATCTGAAGGTGGTGCGTTTTTATTTACGTGCGCTCAGAATAGTGGCACAAAAATAACACCATACGTTTTCTTTAGAATTTTCTTGATGAATCTATAATCTGTAAGGGAAAGCAGAAGCCGAAGTAATAATGAGGAGGTTTTTGTCACAGCCTGAATCACTGTGATACGGGTGCGGAAGCAGAGTCATCCCACGTCTGACAGTAATACACTGCAGAGTCTCCTGTCTCTGTTCGCTTGATAATGAACTGGTAATCAATGTTTGATGAGGATTTAGAGTTGAATCTGTCTGAGGAGAATCCTGTTCCAAAGCTGAGTGAGCTGCTAGAATGAAGAAATCTTAGAACATACTAAGGAACCCCTCCAGGAACTTGCTTATACCAGTTAATATAATTCCTGTCATATCTCTCTATGTTGCAGTTGAGAACAACTTCTTGACCTGGAGAAACTGTGTGGACAGCAGGTGTCTGGGTCAAAACTATCACTGCATCACCATCTGCCAGGAAACACAGAAATAAATGAGTGAAAGATTTACCTCAAAATATACAAACTGTTATATAAATGAGAAGAAAATCTTACACGTTAGAGCAGTGATGAGAGCACAGAGGGTTCCCAACATGATGATATTAGGTGGTGAAACTGTCCAGCTGAAAGATGAGAGGTGCTGTAGTGAGAAGAGAAGAGATACTGAAGCTTATAAAGACACAGAGGAGCAGAAGTAAAAGAGGAGGAGATTCAGCAAAACAGCTTTTATTTATAGAAACTAAATTAAGTGATATAAATTACTGATAATTTCATACAGTGAACATAACTCTGAGTTTGATGCAGTCTTGTTTTATTTTGACTGAATTTTAGTTAAGCACGAGTTAGTGAAATTACTGAACTGTAATGCCAAATGAATTTGTGTAGTCTCATTTTTTTTCAATTTTGTCTTACTGTGGCTTGAAATCATATTCACAATTAGCATGTTTTTGATCAAATTCTAAGAAGCTTGGAAAGAAGATGACCTGGATGACTGAGAACCTTCACAGTTTTTGATCAGACATATGCTACAGTACAATAATAATAAAAGCTGATGATGTGAGGCTTTGTGTATGAATAATGTGTGTGTATTCTGGGGCTTTCTTTATTTAAAGTGAAAATTTAAATGAAAATAAAAATACAATCAATAAAAATAACAGAACAATGTTTATAAACTAATTGTGTGAGACTCTGGACCAAAAAAAGCACAAGTTGCTAGCTTTGAGTTGCTAGATATTAGATATTATATTATTAGATATTAGTCATATTTCAATCACTCTGTCTTTATAGGGTGGTGAAAAATTTACATTCATTCATCCCAGAATTGAAGTGACTGACTTACTATTCATGTTTTGGCGAATGTGAAAAGGTTGTTGTTGTTTTAATTGTTGGGGTGTCCTGTGCACAGGGTCTGTGTCATAAAAATGCCCTAACTGCTTGTCAGAACTGCATAATAAGTGTTATGATGATTCTGCTTTGAGAAATTTGCAAAAATTGACAGAGAAAAACTACAAAATATTATCTGCATAATGTGTTGCAGATAATGTAAACCCACCACTTTATCTTGGTGGGTTTATACTGAGTTTGCTTGATCTCTCTGTTATCAGGATGTGGAAGAGTGTCAAAAAGAAGATGAAGAGAAATAAAAAAGGAAGAAAGAATACCAAACGATGGGAGGGGGGGGATCACTGTCCCTAAATATTGGATGTGTTTGTGTTTGTGCTTTAAGGCTCTACACCCCGGGGTTGCTTTGCTTTTGTTTGTGTTGATTGCTATGTGTTATTTTTGCTGTAAATGCACTGTTCTGCTGTTCATATGACAATGTTTAATAAACTCTGTTCTAAGTCTGTTCTGCTCTTTTCCAGAGAATCAGTATGAGTGATTTGATTTTAATTGGATTCAAAAGCTAGACGTCCACAGCGTTGGTGGGATAAGGTTATCATATTGGCTTCAAAATTTGTGACCTGACAAAACCTTTTTCTCCTGTTTAGGTTAGGGAGACAGGTAAGAGGCCAGTATTTTCTTTTGGGTTTCTCGTTATAGGTAGGTCAGTTCTGTTTCATTTCTAGAGTGTTTTGTTTGTTGTTTTGACCATGCCCATCTTGATGCTCGCTACTAGTGATGTGTCGGTCGCGAACGAAATGGCTCTTAGAGCCGGGTCTTTGACGTGAACGACGCGAGCCGGCTCCTTATCGCGAGCCGTGGGTTTGTTTTTCTTTCTCTCACCCTCTCTCTCGCAATTTTTTTCCACTTCACTCCACACGCGAGCCTTGTGCTTTGCACTGGGCAGAGGGGGGAGGGGCGGTAGTTACACTCAGTAGCACAGGAACAGAGCAGGAGGGAGAGAGAGAAAGAGAGGCAGGGACAACAACGTCACATTAGAAAGGTATAGTAATCATCCACAAGTATTTTCAGTTGCAGATGATAAAGGATTCAGAAAGTTTATTCATGCAGGTCCATATGACAGAGAATATGCATCTTCTTTTTGTTTTCATATTTTAATTTATATTTAATTGTGTTGTGGTTTGCAGTGTTTTGTGTTGTTTCCCTTTAAATTTGTTTAAAAGGAAAAAGCTGAAAATTTAAATAGTTAAAAGTTGAAATGTGAATAGTTGATTTTTGTATTATATGACTTATTTATTACATTTTATGTGGAGTGAATAAATAAAAGTATATTTACGGTGGCCCCTACAGACAAAGCACATACAAACTTCAAAACACGTACAAAAGACAGTGTTGAGCTTTTGTTACCAAAGTACCAACGACCAGATTTGGTGTGTGGTAGTAACAGGTAAATTAACTTTTTTTAAAAAAATTATTTGAATATATATGAGTGTTTGTGTATAAATACACAAACCATACACATATGCTTTCAATTGTGTAATTTAAGTGATCTAGTAGCTCTGTTTTGGAAGTTCAGTTAACGCTAGAAATGTTTTTTGGAGTTTGTACGTGTTTTGTCTCTAGGGGCCACAGCATATATAAATATATATAAATAAAACCACTTTTTTTACATTAGTAATTCCGTTTGTGCATAATTTTATATTGTTGTTAATATTAAATTAATTAAAGCAACAAAACAACCTGAAGAGCCGGTTTGGAGCCGAAAGAGCCGGCTCTTTTTAGTGAGCCGAGCCGAAAAAGAGCCGGAAATCCCATCACTACTTGCTACCTTTTGAAATTAACAAAATATCTGGTTGTTGTGAAAGCGCAACCCTGTGGCAGCATTGGTCTTTCCTTGGGAGATTAGAGCGGGGGCATTATCTTTCCTTTTTTATGTGTTTTGGGGTGTAACATTTCATTTCATAACTGGACTCTATTTAGTGTTCCATGGCAGTAAATAAAGTTATGTTTAGGCAAAAATCAAACAGGATTCAGCTAACTGTCTCTGAATGATCAAATGGTAATAACTAAAAAATTTTCAGTAAACAGCATTTTCATTTTATTTTACAGAGAGCTGATACTTCATTTACATGAGGTTATAACACCTGCAGGTGCATCATGGACATGAAAAAACAGAAGAGCAGAGGTTATGCTTCACTAACTGAGTGTGAAGATTCATTTGCAACATTTTAAACCGGTGACACTTGCTCTCTCTGTTACTCAGGAAGAATTATTAAATGATGCTCTCTAGTGTTCAAATATTACATAGCGTGTATGTCAGAAAATACTTATGTTTTAACTATGGGAAGAAGATATTTTAAAAAGTGGTGTGCTTATGAGTGTTTTTTTCCTCTCTGTGCCCCTCTCCAAAATTTAACAGTTCATTTTAATAACCTTAAACTTATGTTGTTTATAATACAGTGACACATTTTCCCATTTACTCACAAGAAAACACATTTTTTAAATCAATGCTTTTATTAATTTATTGCAAAACACGAATTCCTGAAAATACTTGTCAAAAACCAGCAAAAGAATACATGACTTAAACCTTTTGCTTTATTCTGATTTCTAACATGTAACAACTGTAATGAACAAACAGCACAAGCAGTAAAGAAGCAGATTTTAAATGCACATTCTGGTCCTCGACTATTCAGTGGGACATTCTGACTTCTTGATGGTTTTCTCTGAAGTCTGTGAGCCCAAAGACACTTTACATGTATAAACCTTATCCATGTTCCAGTCTGATGTCTGGATGGTCAGAGAGCTGCTGATCTGGTAAGTCTGGTATGGTCTCTGAACAGCAGTGCTGGTAGAGATCCCACTGCTCACTGGACTCCCAGCAGCCAACCAGCTCACATCTGCAAAAGACACAGACTGACTGGACAGACAGACCACAGAAGCTGTGTCGGACTGGAGCTCAGCACTGGATGGAGGGAAGACTGTCAGGACAGGAGGAGAGAGGCTGGAGCCTGAAAATACATGAAGAACATTCAGGAAATTGAAAAATCAAAGGAAATGAAATGAAATAATGAAAACAGAAGAAATCGAGACATCAATAAGAGTCAATATGGAATAAACATAATATTTGTTATGAAATTAGAAGAAAACAATACTAATGTGATTTGGAAAAATATACAGACATAACAACCCAACATATCAATTGATTTTCTTTTTAAGTTTTCCTAAAATAAAATATGAGTAGTTACTCTTTAACTTTTCATGTAAGATGTCGTGAATTTAATTCTGGAGTCTTCTGCATAACATGTCAGTTACTGTGAGAAATTTTCTTTCATTTAAAAAAAACTATTAGGCCAGGTTCTAATCACTTAAAAGTAATTTTTAACTTTAGTAACACTGTTAACTACTACTGAAGAAAAAGAAAACAATCTTATATATGTTTTTGAAATGCCAACCCCAATATTAAATAAAAACACTATGAGAATAATAAGAACAGATGATATCCTATTTCACATAATGTTTAGTGAACAACATTTATATAAAAATATACAAATTTGGTTTGACACCTTTTCAATTGTTTTAATATAAAGAATTAATGTCTCCTGCACATACAACAACCTCAAACTATTTCATGTTGTATAAAATCATAAAAATGATGCTGAACAAGAAACATATTGAACTAAGTAGTCAGCAGATTTGTGCAAAATCTCTGTTGTTTTATGATCAGTTTAAAAGCACTTACTTGTCACAATCAGCTTGGTGCCTTGTCCGAATACCACAGTGATTCAGTTTGTATACATGGCTGTACAAAAACCTCCTGACTGTCACTGATGAGGGGAGAGGAACTGAAACATCCTGTAGAGACCAACTTTCACTGTCAACATCTCATTCACTTCATCTGTTTGTATTTTATAACTGCATTTCTCTGTGTGTAGTCATGTTTATTCCTTCTTGTCACTTGTTTTGTGTAAGACTTAATTAAGTACTCATTACTGATCTGAATTAAACAGAGATTCACTGTCTCTCAATGAGATTTTGTTTAGTCTGGTTCACTATGACGGAGCATTTTTGGGAGAGTCTTCCCATGTCTGACAGGAACTCACTGCAGAGTCTCCTGTCTCTGCATGATTGATAAAAGACTGCAAATCAGTGTTTGGTCAGGATTTAGATATTAGTCTGTCTGAGGAGAATCCTGCTGAAAATGCAGTTGACCTGTGAGAATGATGAAATCTCAGAAATGAGGAGAAGAACCAGGAACCTGTTTGTACCAGCCGACATAAAAGCTTTCAGCTTTTTTTAATGCTGTATTTGAGCAGGTTAAAGGTTTTTTAAAAAAGGATTTTAATAAATGAGCAATCCAATGTTTAATAAAACATTATCTGGAAGTTGTATGTTACTCTGCATTTTCTTGATTAGACTATACTCAAGTGAATGAGTCTAAGAAAGCATATGTACTGCCAAGAGGTTTGTAACACATTGTGATAAGTACAGTCTTCTATTTCTGCGAACTTGATAGTTAAATGATAATTAACGTTTGATGAGGACGTAGAGTTGAATCTTTCTGAGGAGAATCTTGTTTCAAAGCTTGTGAGCTGTCAGAATGGAGAAATCTTAGAACATACAGATGATCTTCTCTAGGAACTTGTTTATACAGCTAATAGAATTCCTATCATCTCTCTCAATGTTGCAGTTGAGAACAGCTTGTTGAAAACTTTGTACTTAAGTGTTAGGTTTTGTATTGTTGATTGTCATTTATGCTTAGAAATATTTAACCATATATGCTTAGAAGTATATAATCATTTGTAGACTGAAAGAATGTCTCATCCTAGGAGGTCTGTAACAACTCTGTGTAGCATGAAGAGGGGGGTGCGTTCACTCCTCTACAGAGTGTTCTGGCATAGATCACACACCTCCTAGGAGAGGTCGTATCTTCTCTTGTTGATATATGGCATAGCAAACACACGTATATCTGTTTAAGTATAAGAGCCTTTTGTTCAGATGGACCCGCTAGACTCCTGGCACCAGCTTTGGGGAGTCTTCACAGGGTCACATCTTGACCTCACACAAGCCACACACACACACACACACACACACACACACACACACACACACACACACACACACACACAAAGGCAAGGTACTCTTTGTGTGTATGTAGACGTCATATGTTAATGAACCTATGCATATTCATGTAACCTCAATAAAAGAGCAGTGTTACGGGAGAACGGACGAGAGCAACTGGGGTCAAGCGAAGGAACGGCGTTTGTCCGGTTCTCTCCCGTGCACGAGAAACATGAAGAACTTTGCCTACTTCGTGTCTTGCTTGCTGTGTAATTATATTGTCTTCAACGTTCCAGCGAATAGGTTCAAGCTACAAACCTATCATTAAGTACAGTAAGTAAGTATTTGTACTTGGTTACTTCCCACCTCTGGGGACAGAAACCTGTTCCAATGCCAAGTGAGCTGCCAGAATGACAAACTGAGGAACCCCTCCAGGAACCTGTTTAGACCATCTAACATAATTGAACCATATTGCAACTGAGAACAACTTCTTGACCTGGAGAAACCTTGTGGACAGCAGGTATCTGGATAAACACTTCCGCTGCATTAACATGTGCCAACAAACACAGAAAGAACATGAGTGAAATGTCTTTCTCCAAAACGATGGGCTATGAAACAGATGAGAAGAACGTCTTACACTTTAGAGAAGTGATGAGAGAGCAGACAGACCCCAGCATGTTGTCAGTGTGAGGTGTAAATATCCTTTAATATTCAGCTGCAACTTTATCAGTATCTGTTTAGGTTGATTAATGTGATTTACTGCAGCTAGAATGTGACAGTTATCAGAGTTTTAGACAACCGTTTGTCAAATTGCTGTTATTTAAAAAGACACACACATAATAGGTTTAATTGTGTTAGATGCACATAATTTAAAATGCACATAATTGTGTACATATATATGGCAATTTGTGTTGTTGGTGGTCATTATACTCCTCGATATTTTATACTTTCAGTGATGAATGTAAAAATATATCAAAACAAGTAATTCAGTATTTATTAGCAGACTGTCTGAAGTGGATGAGTTTTCATTGATGAACATTAAAATCAAAAATAACAATAAACACACTATTTGAAGGTGGTGGGTTTACACTTAGTTTGCTGAATGGGTCTTTTGTCAGCATGTGAAAAAAGAGCATCAAAAAGCAGAAGTATCAGTGAGGAGGTTTTTGTCACAGTGTAAATCACTGTGATACAGCAGCAGAGCTGTCCCATGTCTTACAGTAATAGACTGCAGAGTCTCCCTCCTCCACATTTTTGATGATCAAACGATAATCTTTTGTTGACTGATGAGAGGATGTGAATTTTGGAGCAGAGAACCCAGAGCCATAGCTTGGAGAACTAGAGCTATGATGAAAATACAGCACAAACTGAGGAACTCCTCCTGGAATCTGCAAACATCAAGAAGACATGGAGTCAAGAGAAACACAAGCACATATGAATCCAACAAATAACTACTAATCTGAAGTGTAAATGAGGTTCCATACATGTTAGAGCAGTGATGAGAGCACAGAGAGTCATCAGCATGTTGTCACTGTGTGTTGTGCACTGCTTCTGTAGGAGGAGAGGAGGTGTGAACCATTAAATATGTGACAGAAACTCAGAGAGACTGACAGGAGGAGGAGCTAAATCTGCGTAGTTTGCGATGTTTGGGTAATTTATGTTCAGTGGAGGGTAATTCTGTTTTTGTATTAATAAATATTGGTGATTGTGATGTCTCCCTCCTCTCCCTTAAAATTGTGCTACTGCATTTTATTATGAAAAATTGTTTGCTATGTCTCCTGGGTGAGGTGTTCCAGGCATGTCTGACTGGGAAGATTCCCCGGGGCAGACCCCGCATATGCATATCTCTCGGCTGGCCTCAGAACACCTTGATGTTTCCCCAGAGAAGCTGGAGGAGGTCTGGGATCCTCTGCTTAGGCTGCTGCCCCTGCGACCCAGCCTCGGAAAAGTGGAAGAAGATGTATGTATGGAAGGATGGTTGCTATGTCCTTCAGGTTTGTTACTGATGCTTTTACCATTACCAGTTTTTATGTTTGGACAAGAAAAAAAAAAGATCAGAATCCCGCTAACCCTTACAGTTACCTGCTATAATTACATAATCAACAACCTTGAAATGTATGAACTTCTCTGGAAATTCACATGAAACTGGAGTGTTTAGGATTAGAAGAACATTTGATAAAATGTTACGCCATTTATGAATATTGAACAACTGAATAAAGAGTTAAAAAAATAATAATTTTAGTACTAGAACTGTGTGGGCTCCTTTTTTGTTTCAAAGTTGAGCCACATGAGTTTTGTGGTATTTCTCACAAATGAAATCACTGTGATACAGGCGTTTTGATATAGTTCCCCAATTCACAAAAACAAATACCAGTGTCGCTCATCTACATCTTGAGAGTTAAACACAACAATTAGAGGACTGACTAATTTGCGTTTACCAAAACATTTTGGTTTTAGACACTCAAATTCATTTTTGTATTCATTTGTTTTGTTCTACAATTAATGGTTGGAAATGTTAACTCTTCAGAATTCATAAAAGCTGTAGTGTCACTCAGTTGTGTTTTGTTTGTTTTTTGTCACAGTATTCATGATTGTGTTATGTTCTACGCAATAGAGTCTATGTTTCAGTGCAGTACAATGCTTACCCTCCTCCTTTTAACTCTAAATCCATGTCTAAGGATGATGTGGAATTTAGTCAGGCTGATGAGAATCCTGTTACAAAGTAAAGTGAATTGTCCTCATTTAAAAACTCTCCATCAGCTCCATCAGAGACTTGAACCATTACAGGCAGTTCCTTGAACAATTTTAGTTCAAATGCAAATGTCCTTATCGTCACACATCACACATTTTCTTCTTTTCTTACATTTAATGATGCTGAATCTATGTTTATAACTATTTAAGAGTTGAGTCTGGTGTCTAAATTTATATTACTTATACGTACATGCATACAATGTAGGTCTGCTTTTTGTATATGATTTTGCATATGAGTAGTTATTGACTGACAGCTGGGATAGGCTCCAGCGCCCCCCGCAACCCTGAAAAGGATAAGCGGAAGCGGATGGATGGATGAATATGGATTTTCCCCAGTTTGCTTTGTTCATGATTTCAATGATAAATATTAAAAAAAAATGAACAAACAAATAACACACTATTTGAAGGTTTGTTTGTTAGAGGTGTCTTTTACCAGGTTGTGAAAGAGTCTTAAAAAGCAGAAGTATCAGTGTGGAGGTTTTGTCACAGTGTGAATCCCTGTGATGCCCCACTGTTAGCAGAGCTGTCCCATGTCTTACAGTAATAGACTGTGAGTCTCCTGTCTCTGCCTGATTAATTATGAACTAGGAATCAATGTTTGATGAGGATTTAGAGTTGAATCCGTCAGAGGAGAATCCTGTTCCAAATTCAAGTGAGCTGCCAGAATAGTGAAAACTTTCTGAGGAACCCATCCAGGAACTTGTTTATACCAGTTAACATAATTCCCATCATATCTCTCTACGTTGCAGCTGAGAACAGCTTGTTGACCTGGAGAAACTGTGTGGACAGCAGGTGTTTGGGTCAATACGATCACTGCATCAACATCTGCCAAGAAACCGAGAAAAAAAAATGAGTGAAAGATTTACCTAAAAATATACAGATTTTAAAATCAATAAGAACATCTTACACGTCAGAGCAGAGATGAGAGCACAGAGGGTCCCCAGCACTATGATAGTAGGTGGAGAAACTGATCCTGAAAGATGAGAGGGGATGTAGTGAGAAGAGAAGAGATACTGAAGCTTATAAAGACAGAGGAGCAGAACTGAAAGAGGAGGAGATTCAGAAAAACAGCTTGTTTATGAAAGACTAAATTACTGATATTAATAATTCATAATTTCATACAGTGAACATTGTCATTATATGAGCATTATTGTTTCAAACTCAATGATATCATATAATTTTCTTTGAATTTGCTCTACAAAAACTAATATAATGACTTAATCAGTGTATATGTCACAGTACTGGGTCTGCGACTCAGTATTTGTCTTTCAGGTTTTAGATTTATAATCTATATATAATATAATATATAATATATTATAAGATTATATATAAGATAATATATAATAAGATTATAATATATAATCTATAATGGAGTTATTTCGATCTCAACTGTATTTACACTTAGTGTAGTAAATCACACCTTCAGTGTTACTAGTTCATGGTCATATTTTAAAGACCTGACTTACATAAATAATGTTATTGAAAAAAGGTAAAAGAATGAAATCTCTAGTGTTCTTGTCTTCAATTTTCTAGATTTACTTTCTGGCTTATAAACGTCTAACATGAAGGTTTATTATATGGTACTAAATCTGTCTGAACTATTTTAAACACCCAGATAGAGATGGATATCTTTCTTAGCAGCACCTTTGTTCTTGGCACACTTCAGCTTCTAGTTGTTTCTTGTTAATGAGGGAAATGAGGGAAAACCAACTAGAAAGGTTAAAAAAAATGTTATTTCATTTTCAAAAGCAAAAACATCAACATTTATATTTGTAACCATGTCAAAATCAGAACATGTACACATTAAATATAAATGTGTGTACAATTAAGACAAACATCATAAACACATCTCTAAATAAAATGAGAATTTGCTTCTCCATTTAAAAATGTGTTTTTGATGAATCCAGTGTATATTTCTATTGATTCGTTCTTTCTGACAGATAGAATCTGGTTACTGTCACATTTACTGCAGCTGGAATATAACAATTAAACAATTATAACCATGAAAGAGCTGAGAGAAGTCTATAATTTTTTTTTATTATTTAAAAATAACTTGCAAAAACATAAAATACCGTATGTTGGATAGTTTGGTTTATGTGTTTTTACATATTATAATTTGGGCCAATATTAGTGAATGAGATGTATTTTTCGGTACTTTTCTTTTTATACTTTTAATAATCAAGGTTAAAATGAATAAAAAAACACCAACAACATTCCAGTGTTTAAAAACACAGTCTAAAGATAGTGGGTTACACTTAGTTCACTGGATATATATATTATCTGCATATGAAAGCGTTTCTAAAAGCAGAAGTAATACTGAGGAGGTTTTTGTCACAGCCTGAATCACTGTGATACGTACGCAGAAGCAGAGTCATCATATGTCTGACAGTAATACACTGCAGAGTCTCCTGTCTCTGCTCGCTTGATAATGAACTGGTAATCAATGTTTGATGAGGATTTAGAGTTGAATCTGTCTGAGGAGAATCCTGTTCCAAAGCTGAGTGAGCTGCTAGAATGACGAAATCTTAGAACATACTGAGGAGCCACTCCAGGAACTTGTTTATACCATCTAACAGAATTCCCATCATATCTCTCTATGTTGCAGTTGAGAACAACTTCTTGACCTGGAGGAACTGTGTGGACAGCAGGTGTTTGGGTCAACACGATCACTGCATCAACATCTGCCAGGAAACACACACAAAAACATGAATGAATAGAATAGAATAGAATAGAATTCAACTTTATTGTCATTGCACATGCACAGGTACAGGGCAACGAAATGCAGTTTGCATCCATCCAGAAGTGCTTCAGTGATATAGACATATTACAATATATATTAGCAATAATATAGATATGTAAGTATTAGAGATGGACCGATCCGATATTACGTATCGGTATCGGTCCGATACTGACCTAAATTACTGGATCGGATATCGGAGAAAAATAAAAAATGTAATCCGATCCATTAAATATCACGAAAGCACCTCACAAAACTTGCAACACGCGTAACTCGCCTCAGAACGTTAGCACGTCGGAGCAGTGTGCATCACGTGATAGAGCGGCTGTGGCATGCGGGACCTGTCGGTGGTCTGGATAGCATGTGGAGCTTCACTAGCAACCCGGCATTTCATCTCCGACAAAGTTATCCCCGAGAGAAGTAAAGCAAGTGTGTAAGTCCATCTCTGAATGTTTGTAAAGCATTCCTGCGTTAAGCTTAACAAGCGACTGCTTCTTCTGGCTGCTACTTCAATCATGAAACTGCTTAATGATCAGCTGATCGGCTTTTCTGTCGCGAGTCCGTCTCTCTTGTTTGTTTTTGGCCCACTTTGCACCAGAAAGAGGAAACCAAAGGCTGAACAACAGCAGCACGTTTAAGCTTGATAAGCTGTTGTTAGAATTTATTTAATATTACTTTCTACACCAGGATCTTTTTCTACGTAGCTGACGCTGGTAACTCTGCAGGGGCGGATCTAGCAAAGTTTAGCCGGGGGGGGGGGGGGGGGGGGGGGGCGATAGGGCATTAACAGGGAAAAGGGGAGCACAAAGACATACTTTTCTTTCTTATTCTCATTTAAAATGTCTAGCTTTAAATAAATAATTATCTGACACCCAAAGTTTTATTTTGATGTAAAATGAATAGAAGTCCATTACTGTATATAGTGACTATTAAGTCTAATATATATATCCTAGTAAGCTATAGTACTTTTTCCTTTGGGAAGGTACCATCTGTGCAGTCTGCAATTTTGTTGAAGAAAGATGTTGAATCTATTTAATATTTTAATATATTGAAAAATAATTGATTTCTGTGCATTTTTTTTCACACTGCATCAAATTAAGGTTGATTACGTCGATTAAGCATCATGAGGTGGAGCGTGAGGGGTTGTTCCCTATTTTTTATTTATTTATTTTTGTTGTTGCTGGGAGTTGGAACCCTATTGGTTAGGTTGCTTAATATTTACGCTAAGTACTCTTTAAGATACCAGAATAGGGAGGATGGTGTAGGTTTAAGTTTATTAGATTGATCAGTATTGCTGAACTATGAAATATTTTTTTTTGCATACAGGTATAACAGAATAGCTTTAGTGTAGTTGTTGTTTTAAACTTGAGTATGAACTTATACGAAATGCAGCAAGATATTTAAAAAAACAGTTTTGTTGATTAAAAAACACTATATCGGATTCATATCGGTATCGGCAGATATCCAAATTTATGATATAGGTATCGGTATCGGACATAAAAAAGTGGTATCGTGCCATCTCTAGTAAGTATATTACAGAAATGGGTCTATTATGGTATGTTATAATGTACACGGTATGAAGTATGTTGTGAAGGTGAGGGTGTGGATAATTTCTACAGAGGCTATATAAAGTGCTAGTGGTTGTGAGTGGTGGTTCAGTCCATGTTATTATTGTGTGTTTGAGGGTACAGTTGTCCATTGTGGGTGTGTGTATGTTCAGTCCATGTGTTAACGTGGGTCAGATGTCAGGAGGCAGAGTTCAGGAGTCTGACAGCTGTGGGGAAGAAGCTGTTCCGGTACCTGGTGGTCTTAGTAAAGAAATTTACTAAATTCACTTCTGACAACTTGAAAAGTTTACCTCCAAAAATATACACCCTAAAACAGAAGATCTTACATGTTAGAGCAGTGATGAGAGTGCACAGGATCCACAGCATGCTGTCAGTGTGAGGTGTAAATGATCTTTACTGTTCAGCTGAGATGTGAGTGGGATTGTAGTGAGAAGTGAAGCGATACTGACACTTAAAGACACAGAGGAGAGGCAAACCAAAGGAGGAGGTGTCAGGGCTCTGTGTGCGGGCAGGCGGAGAGGAGGATCCAAACGCAGGACTCAGACACTAACTTGAAACTCAAAAACCTCAGCTTTATTGCTGGTACGAAAACAAAACATGAAGTGAACATGGAATATGGAGAACCGAAACACACAGGCATAATCTGATGGTACGACGCGACACTGACACAGAGAAACACAGGGCTTAAATACACAGACGGCAGTAATCAAGGGATGAGAGACAGGAGGGGAACACACCTGGGAGAAATCACAGCTGACGAGACAGGGGAAACGTAAACTGAGCACACTCACATATGACACAGACCTTCACAATAAAACAGGAAACTCAGACACAGACATTGAACTAAACAGACAGATTCACAAACAGACGGGGTGACACCATAGACAGACAGATACAGACGCAGACTCAGAGGCAGACCGAATATAACACGTAGAACTCAAACAATAATAATAATCATGATAATAAATTGGAAAATGATAATAATAAACTTAAAGCGCTGGGTCACCGACCCAGGACCATGACAGGAGGAGATTCAACACAATGATTTTCATTCATAGAATAAAAAATCATTTATAATGCAAATAACATCAATTAAATGTTTCTGGCTCATGTTCAACTGACACACTTATGGCTGTCATGACATATTGCTCACGAAAATATTGTTGTAAAGGGAATAAATATTATATAACTGATTATTGACAGTTTTAGGTGTTAACACCAATCTCTTTCTAGCTGAAATGTGAGCAGGACTTATGTGAAAAGAATAAACAGTAACGTTTATAAGAACATGAGGTAGAACAAGTCTCAACAAATTCAGAGCAGTTTAAATGCAAATGCCCTTATCCTCACACATCACACGTTTTCTTCTCGTCTTATATTTATTTCTGCCTGATGTATAGTCATCACTATTTAAGAGCTGAGACTGGTGTTTACTAAATTTCTATTACTTATAGATAACTTTTAGTTATATACAGTATTAGTCCACTTCTGACATGTTTTGGCTGAATAATATCTCTATATTCCTCTGCTTGCTTTATTCATATTTTCAATGATGAATATTAAAATTAATTTAAAAAACAAAACAAATAACACAGTATTTGAAGGTGGTTGGATTTCAGTGTGTTTCTCGGATGTGTCTTTTTTTCAGCATGTGAAAGAGCATCAAAAAGCAGAAGTATCTGTGAGGAGGTTTTTGTCACAGTGTGAATCACTGTGATACCCCACTGTTAGCAGAGCCGTCCCATGTCTGACAGTAATAGACTGCAGAGTCTCCCTCCTCCACATTCTTGATGATCAAACGATAATCTGTTGTTGACTGATGAGTGGATGTGAATTTAGGAGCAGAGAACCCAGAGCCATATTCTGGAGAACCCCAGCTATGATGCATCCTCAGCACGTACTGAGGACTTCCTCCTGGAATCTGTTTATGCCAGGCAGCAGCATAGCTAGTAACAGTCCCCAGGTTACAGTCCATGGTGGCTGTCTCTCCTTTCCTCACTGATAAAACAGGTTTCTGTGTCAGCACCGTCACACCACTCACACCTGCAAACAACCAGAACACATGGAGTTAAGACAAACACACTGACATTTAACTCTAACATGAAGTCTTTTCTTCAGTATATTTTAGACTCTTTACATGTTAGAGCAGTGATGAGAGCACAGAGAGTCACCAGCATGTTGTCAGTGTGGGCTAAGAACTGAGTGGAGAGATGATGGTGGAAGAGCTATTTAATACAACTAACAGGAGGAGGAGCATTTGATTTTTTTTCTTTCTCTTGTCTGTGCTATTAATATTATTATTATTGGTGTTGGTAATGTCTTGTGCATTTACCCTGTGGCAACATCATCATCTTCCATTCTTTTTAATAAATTTGTTTGTTTGTTTTGTATTTTGGAATGGTGACTTTCTCCATATCCTAAATGTGGCAGGATTTTGGTTTGTTATATTTTATACTTTAACTTGTATTTTGTTTAAAAAATTACAATTAGATTTACATTTTCTGAAGCAACATGAAGTTTAGAATTTCAACTTCAACTCTGTATTTTATTCTCTGACACGCCTGGCTTTGCACAAATCATCTAATTAAGTAACTAAATGTCTGTAAATGAGAATGGCCTGTTTATAAATGTGATGTATAAAAACAGTTTATCATGATTTTTGAAACCAGTTTCCAGCTTGAAATTCCCACGTTGTGATAAACCATTAAGATGCAGCAGTTAAAAGAAAATGTATGATAAAATTAACATAATTATGTCAAAACTTTCAAAAATAACAAATAAAAAGCAGAAAACGTTCAATCCCTAATGGTGGCACGTTTTCCTGCTCTTTGTTTTCCTAGTTTTGTTTTCTTTCTTCCTGGCCACTCTTTGTTTTGTATTTTGTTTGAGTGCAGCATTTTCAGTCTCCTGTGCCCTGCATTTGGGTCCAATACCTGCCTGCCACACAGCGGTTACATTATAGTATGAGAGCTGGAGGAGATGCTCTTCTTAGATTAGCTGAAACTTTATCCCTCGGATGGGTTCCTCCAGGAAATTCAATTCTTGTAAGTTACCTTGTCACGAACAATCAGTTTGATAAAAATTAAAACTTGCTAAATAAAAACTAATAGATACATTTAAAAGATAGAACATTTCTGATTGATCATATTTAAATTTGATTATTTTTAATTATATTCCAAAGAGCCTTTAACAAGTGCAAAATTTCAGCTTCAGCACTGTGTAGGCGCGCTCTCTGTAGTTCAGAATTTTGGAGACAGATTTTTTCTGACTTTTTTCTGTGAAAACATTTGGTGACATGCTACCACAGCCAGAAGCTCTCCATGTTTGATTTTTTTTTTAATAAAAAAATAAAAATAAGTAAAGACTTTATTTAGACTTTCTTGACAATACATAAAGTTTTGTTTGATCAAAATAAAACAGTTTCTGAATGACCAAATGACAGCAACTGAAACATTTTCAGTAAGCAGTTCATATTGTAGGATCAGTTTATTTGACAGAGAACTGATAACGTGAGGTTATGAATGAGACACTAAGACCTGCAGGTGCATGCTGGGCAGGAAGAGAGGGAGAAGTTTAAAGGTGATGAGTAATTTTCTTTCTTTTAAAAAAAAATGTTTGGCCAGTTTCTTATTACTTTTAAAGTTTTAAAGTTTACTTTTAACTTTAGTAACACTGTTAACCAGTGGTCCCCAACCTTTTTTGCTCCACGGACCGGTTTATGCCCGACAATATTTTCACGGACCGGCCTTTAAGGTGTCGCGGATAAATACAACAAAATAAAACTAGTACCGGTACCGAAAAAAAGAAGATTTATTCATAACACACGTGAAAAGACCCAGGAAAGCCGAGTAAACGATAAAAACAATAACAAAATAACACTGAAAACCGATAAAAACCCTGAAAACCATACATTTCACACCCAAGCCTCAACTCTCACGGCCCGGTACCAAACGACTTACGGACCAGTACCGGTCCGAGGCCCGGGGGTTGGGGACCGCTGCTGTTAACTACTATTGAAGAAATATAAAACAGGCCTACCTACCTTATTTTAATTTATGCCAACCTCAACACAAATTAAAATATTATGAAAACAATAAGAGCGATCAACAACATATTTCACATCATTTTAGTGAACAACATTTATATAAAAATATACACATTTGGTTTGACACCTTTTCGCACAATTTTAATATAACGGATTCATGTCTCCTGTACATACGACAACTTGAAACTATTTTAGATTGTGCAGATTTTCAGGTCATCAGGTCAGATGATTACCTGGGCCATTGTAGAAACTTTATCTTCCTTCTCTGAAACCAGTTGTGAGTTTCCTTGGCTGCATTTAGTATAATTGTCTTGCTGAAATGTCCACGCTCTTCATCTTCAATGTCCTGACAGATGGCAGCATATTTTTTTATCAAGATTGTCTCTGTGCATTTTCCACTCATCCTTCCTTCAGTTATATGACATATGCCAGCTGTATGCTGAAAAACAGCACCACACAATGATGTTTCCACCTCCAATCTTCACTGTGTTGGAGGTGATTTGCAGTGGATTTTGGCTTCCAAGCATGGTGTCTATTGTGCCATCCGAAGTATTACATTTTATGAAAATTTGTATCTCATCTGACAAGACTGTATATCTCCCAGTATGGTGATCTCTCAGGCATGTCTAAATGTTGTTCAGCAAACTTTAAATGCACTTCAACATGATTTTTCTTCAGCAGTGAATTTTTGCATACAGGCTATAGGTTGAAAAATTGAGTGCATTACTGATTGTTTTCTTTTCTTTCTGTAGCTCTCTACAGATGGTCCTTGGATTCTTTTCACTCTGTCTGAACTCTTTCAGGGACCACCTGGTTGTCACCGGTTATGGCGAAATGATTGTCTTTCCACTTCCAGATTATGACCCCAACTGTGCCAATGCTGTCAGTATGTTTCGCAACAATAAGGTTGCAAGCATTGTGAGAGAGCTCAGTGGTTTTACCATCATGAGATGTTTCTTGTTTCACAGCTTGGTAAATTAGACACCTTTTTCTAGACCGTCAGTTGGGAATGAACCAGCTGGTATAAAAAGTGCACAAAGTGGCAAGATTACGTTCAAATTACTCATAGATATGACTTTCCATGCATTTATGGCACCTCATTTTCTTCATATGTTCAAAACTTTCCCCAAAAATTTCTCCTTCTTACACATAATTAACAGAGGTTATAAATACAAGTGACCTCCCCGCCACAAAATAAATGAATAAATAATAATAATAAATTAAATTAAATCAATAAATAAAAATGAATATAAAATAACAACAACAACAAAACATATAACCATATGAAAACATGAATCATCAGAAAATCTTTTTCAGTTAAAAGTACTTGTTACAGTCAGCTTGGTACCGAATACCACAGTGACTCAGTTTGTATACATGGCTTTACAAAACGGCACCAATAAGGCATGAGGAATTGCAACATCCTCTTCAGGCCAAATTTCACTACCAACATCTCATTTCCTTAAATGATATTTCAAAACACTGCTTATGTGTTTCAAACAATTTCTGTCTCTTTAGACATTTTTTTCTCCTCTGTGTCATTAGTTGCTTTCCTGAAGATTTTATGGTTTTGCCTGATTAATACTAGGAATACATAAGCACTGCAGTGTATCTCATTCAGATTTTTGTAAGTCTGAATCACTGTGATACAACTTCACTAGAATAGGTGTAGTACAAAGAGTCGACAGTTCTGTACCGTCAGTAATGAAATAGTATTAGCTGTTCTAGGATTTAAAGCTCTGAATCTGTCTGAGCAAAATCCAGTGGCAAAGATGGTAAGATTACTGAATGGTAAGTTAATAAACTAAGTAACTGCTGCAGGAATTTTTAAAAAAAAAGTATGTTTTTTTCCTTTATTCTGAGTGCTTTCAAAGTGTACTGTGAAAAATAGTAGGCACAAACTGAAATCCTGGATTTCATGGCAGTGACGTTCATGATATGATATTTAGAAGTTTGTTGATGTTGTCAGTATGAGTATTTGCATGCATGTAGCTCTATGAAAAGTAAACATACCCTAAGGTGAAAGAGTAAATAGGATTTACTGAGTACTATTACTTTTACTGCAGATGGAATGCAACAGTTATCTCTATAAAGCTTACTGAAATTAGCGTCTATTCAAAACTTGATTAAGGACGAAAACGTGCGTGTAAAAGAGTTGTGAGTGTACAGTATGTGAAAGAGTCCCCAAAAGCAGAAGTATCAGTGAGAATGTTTTTGTCACAGTGTAAATCACTGTGATACGAACTCATTAACAGAGCTGTCCCATGTCTGACAGTGATAGACTGCAGAGTCTCCCTCCTCCACATTCTTGATGATCAAACGATAATCTGATGTTGACTGATGAGTGGATGTAAATTTTGGAGCAGAGAACCCAGAACCATAGCTTGGAGAACTCCAGCTATAATACATCCTCAGCACAAACTGAGGAACTCCTCCTGGAATCTGTTTATACCAGCGCGCCTCACTATTAGTAACAGTCCCCAGGTTACAGTCCATAGTGACTGCCTCTCCTTTGCTCACTGATAAAACAGGTTTCTGTGTCAGCACCGTCACACCACTCACACCTGCAAATGATAAGAAGAGAAACCCACTGAAATATCAATCCAACAAATAACAACTAATCTGAAGTATAAATGAGGATCTATACATGTCAGAGCAGTGATGAGAGCACAGAGAGTCACCAGCATGTTGTCACCGTGTGCTGAGAATGGACTTGTAACTTGGAAAGAAATTTCACTGCCTCTGTAGGATGATGAGAGGAGGTGTGAACCATTAAATATGTCACTGAAACTGAGAGACTGACAGAAGGAGGAGCTCTGGGTAAACCTGCATACTTTGTGATATTGTCTTGAGTGGAGGCTAACTTATTTTTTTATTTAGAATTTGGGTGTTACTGATGTCTCCCTTCCCCTAAACATTACATTAAACTGTAGGTTTAATTGTAATATTTATCATAATTGTAAAGTGTCTGTCTATCTATCTATCAGTAACAGCAGAAATTAAACTGAATAATTACAAAAACGGGAGTTTATCCAGTTTATCCAGTACACACTGCAAACCTATACACAGTCAGCAAGTGGACCTAAGGCTGCTTAGTAAAGAGGTCTTTGACACAAAGTAAAGCGCTGTGGTACAGGTCTTTTAATATGCTTCCCCTTGTTCTTAAAAAAAAAAGCAAGTAAGCCATTTTTTATTTGAGAAAAATCTGAAAAATCTGTTGGAGGGTTTTGACTGTGAAAGATATTATTGCAACCTGATGAACACCTCCTGGAAATATGAGTGACCACTAATACCAACAGTATCTCTAGTCAGACTTTAGAATTGGTGATTAATTTTTGTTTAATTCTGTCTTATTATTAAATGTAATTTAGAGCATGTTAAATGCATGTTAAAATAATAATATGATATATTGGGTCATGATTGAAAAAAAGATGGTGTGCACAGCTGAAGCTCTTCTACTCCGTTTTATATTAAACGAGAAAAAATAAAAATATTACTTGATGACTACGGCTGTGAAAACTTACTAGTTAAAACAGAAAGCTGACAGTTCTTCATTTACATATATCTATAAATAGTAGATGAACTCATGCAGGTGCATCCGGGGAAAGAAGAGAAGAGAGAGAAAGGTGATGGTTCACTGACTGAGGATGCAAATTAATGCAGGGTAGAAACAACATGTCATCTTAGTGTCACTGTGACCTTTTGTATGTTTATCTAAACTTAGGAAGCACTGCTCAATGGTGTGCAGCGATTGTACATTACGCTGTGACAAACAACACATACTTAAGCCTTTTCTGGCAAAAATAAGATGAAAACAACAAAAGCAAGAAAGAAAGAAGTATGAGTACAGTTTAAATGAACAACACTTTAATTAAGGTTTAAAAAAAATTCATGTATGAATATTTTAAACTGCATTTTATTAAAATAAGGAAAAAGACAGCAAAACATGAATTCCTAAAACTATGCAGTAATGACAAGAAAATATACTCATGGTGTAAATCTTATGCCTTATTCAGATTTCCAACATGAATATATTTTAGCAAACAGCAGTAGACAAGCCAATTTCAAATGCACATTCTGGTCCTCGACTATTCAGTGGGACATTCTGACTTCTTGATGGTTTTGTCTGAAGTCTGTGAGCCCAAAGACACTTTACATGTATAAACCTTATCCATGTTCCAGTCTGATGTCTGGATGGTCAGAGAGCTGCTGATTTGGTAAGTCTGGTCTGGTCTCTGAACAGCAGTGCTGGTAGAGATCCCACTGCTCACTGGACTCCCACCAGCCAACCAGCTCACATCTGCAAAAGGCACAGACTGACTGGACAGACAGACCAGAGAAGCTGTGTCGGACTGGAGCTCAGCACTGGACGGAGGGAAGACTGTCAGGACAGGAGGAGAGAGGCTGGAGCCTGAAAATACATGAAAGATGTTCAGGAAAAATCAAAGGAAATGAAATGAAATAATGAAAACAAAAAAAATCAAGACATCAATAAGAGTCAATATGGAATTAACATAATATTTGTTATGAAATTAGAAGAAAACAATACTACTATACTGTTATTTGCAAAAATATACAGACATAACCCAGCATAGCAATTGAATTTCTTTATAAGTTTTCCCAAAATAAAATATGATTAGCTACTCTTTAACTTTTCATGTAAGATGTCATGAATTTAATTCTGGTTTCTGCATAACATGTGAGCATTTTTCTTTCTTTAAAAAAAAAAAAATGGTACGGCCAGTTTCTAATCACTTAAAATTAATTTTTAACTTTAGTAACACTGTTAACTGCTATTGAAGAAAGAGAAAACAGGCCTATGTTTTTGAAATGCCAACCCAAATATAAATAAAAACATTATAAGAATAATAAGAACGAACAATATCATATTTCACATCATTCTCAGTGAACATTTATATAAAAATATACAAATTTGGTTTGACACCTTTTCAGTTTTTTGAAAACTATTACTACCTGAAACTATTTCAGATTGTACAAAATCACAAAACATGATGTTGAACAAGAAACATTTTGACTTAGTCATCAGCAGATTTTTGCAAAATCTCTCTTGTTTTATGATCAGTTAAAAAGTACTTACCTGTCACAATCAGCTTGGTGCCTTGTCCGAATACCACAGTGATTCAGTTTGTATACATGGCTGTACAAAAACCTCCTGACTGTCACTGATGAGGGGAGAGGAACTGAAACATCCTGTAGAGACCAACTTGTACTGTCAACATCTCATTCTCTTCATCAATCTGTTCATTTTAAACAATGTTAAAGTGTTTTAAATACCGTCTCTCTCTGTCTCTCTTATTCCTTCATGTCACTTGTTTTGTGCAAGATTTCATGAAGTCCTCGTTATTGGCCAGCATTAATCAGAGCTGCCTCTCAAGAAGATTTTGGTGACAGCCTTTCTTTCTGCCTTATAAATGTGTTTCTAATTACACACTGATGAATACTGAATCTGTTTGTAACAACGACCACCACTGAGAGTAATAGTCCTCAGGTCATATATATTTGTGTGTGTGTGTGTGTGTGTGTGTGTTTGTGTATTTGTGAACCAAAAATTGGTATTTATGTCAAAGTCTTATTCATTTCAAATAAGTTGAATGTTTATTGTGCTTTTGTTATTCAATTTGTTGGCATTCGTTTGTTGTAAAATAATTCTAAATTAGTATTGTATTCTTTGTTGTTCTTTTTATTCATTAGTCATCAATAACAAAGCATGTGATGTTAGGGGAACATACTATTGCTATCTGTTTGCTTTTGCAAATAAAAGTCTTATTTTTTATAATTTCTATTTGCACATAGCCTTTGGACCAGCTAATAGAGCAGGAAAATACAAGAAATGTATTTTTGACATAACTGTGTAGTGTAAACAGTCACTTTCAAGAACATTTACAGATCATCATTTGGTAGTTTATGGGCACTTGTACTAATTATTTAAGTGAAAATACATAAAATTCATTAAAGTTTCATGGTGCTCCTTTTGCTGCTCTAAGGTGCTATCTTCACCTTTTCTGCCAGGTCGTCGTCTGGTTTCCTGTGTCCTCTTGGCTTCTACACCCACGTGCTACTCACCTGTTGCTCGTCACTGCTAATCGATCCAGGCAGTACTGAAGGCCTTGTTGGAGCGCCGTTCCTCCTAAGTTCCTCGTTGTACCTCCTTTAGTGTAGGCCCGGCTCTCTCTAGTGTACTTCCCTGTGTTCCCTGGTATTTCTTCTAACATCTGTCTCCGTCTCCCTTTATAGATCTTCCTGGATCCTTGCTTGTTTCCCTTGGACCTGACATGGATAAGCATGAGTGAGAGTGAGTCACAGTGTGGAATTGGACTGAGTGTGTTTCCTGTTATGGACTGAAACAAAGAGTAGCGTGAGTGAGTTTTCCCTGACCTTCTCTTCGAATCCCTGGAACCTTCTTTGCATTATTCCCGTATATATGTAAATAACTCACCTGGTGTTGTAAATGAAACCCCTTTTGACTGCACATCTCTGAGTCCTGCTTAACTAAATGTGACATTCAAGTATTCTTGACAGAATTCCAGGAAGAAGAAAAGACACTGAGTAGATACTGTTTATTTCCTTCCCATGAGTATTATGTCAGTCAGTCTGAGCTTCATCATTTGATCTAGCTCAAACTGACTAGCTCAAATATATAAAATAATAATACAATAACTACAACAAATGACACCATCAGAATTACCAAAGTCATGTTTAATCACCATGTCTGACAAAAATAATGTTCTTGAAAAGTGGTTGTAAAAGTATCAAACATTTACTAGTGTCCTTAACCTCACCTTTCTACATTTTCCTTCTGCCTTATAAATATGTTTGTGATCAATACAAACTAAATGTAAATGAAGATGTCCTAGATGTTCTAAACTATCTTCAGTATAGCTTTGTATTTTTGTTTAACTGCATGTTAACAACACTTTGTTTTAAACAATAAGTTAAACTGCAGTTGGAATGTAACAGTTAGACATGTGAGTAGAGTCTATAAAATTTATTAAAAACAGCAACATATAATACTGTATGTTGGATAGTTTGGTTTAAATGATCATTTGGGCTGATGTGAGTAAATGAGAAGTACATATTTCAGTGCTTTGTTCTTTATGCTTTTAAAAATGGAAAAATTGAGTGTTTATCAACATGTTATGTGAAGGTGGTGAGTTTGACTGAGTTTTCTTGATGGGTCTTTTTTCTGCATGTAAAAGTTTCTCAAAAAGCAGAAGTACTAATGAGGAGGTTTTTGTCACAGCCTGAATCACTGTGATACGTATGCAGAAGCAGAGTCATCATATGTCTGACAGTAATAGACTGCAGAGTCTCCTGTCTCTGCTCGCTTGATAATGAACTGGTAATCAATGTTTGATGAGGATTTAGAGTTGAATCTGTCTGAGGAGAATCCTGTTCCAAAGCTGAGTGAGCTGCCAGAATAATGAAATCTTAGAACATACTGAGGAACCCCTCCAGGAACTTGTTTATACCAGCTAACATAATTCCCATAATATCTCTCTATGTTGCAGTTGAGAACAACTTCTTGACCTGGAGAAACTGTGTGGACAGCAGGTGTCTGGGTCAACACGATCACTGCATCAACATCTGCCAGGAAACACAGAAAAAAACGGAAGATAAATTTTAGCTCTAAATATGGAATAAAAAATAGGAATGAGAAGAAGATCTTACATGTTAGAGCAGTGATGAGAGTGCAGAGGGTCCACAGCATGTTGTCAGTGTGAGGTGTAAATGATCTTTACTGTTCAGCTGAGATGTGAGTGAGATTGTGAGAAGAGATACTGGAGCTTATAAAGACACCGAGGAAACCAAAGGAGGAGGAGATTCAACAAAACTACTTTCATTCATAGATCAAATGATTTATGAGCAGTTTGTCATTGTTGTTCACATTGTTTCACAATGTTTTGGATTCATATTCATCATTCATGCTCATGTCGGTCGTAAAATAATGTTCTCGAACAGTTAATGTAAAAGAAACAAATATTTATAACTGATGTCCTTATGCCCACACGTTCCATTTTCTTTCTACCCAAGTGTGTTTATGATCCATTTTCAACTAAAATTTAAGTGCATTTTCAGTTTATATATAAAAATGTTTTCTTGACAGTTGACAGTTCTTCATTTACATGTATCTATTTTACACAACCTCATTGTGTAACAAACACTATCCTTTTAGTCTGATTATTGCCACATGTACTGCAGCTGGAATGTAACAGTTGTAACACTATAGACTAGTATACATCAAATTTATGTAATTAAAGCGAATCACATACAGCAGCATACACATTTGTGTGTTTGTTAGCATTTTGTGTATAATCATTTGTGTTATTGCAGATGAATGTGCACATATTGAAATTCCTCGCTTATTTATATGTTCAGTGATAAATGTTAAAATGAGTCACAAAAGTAATTCAGTGTTTATTTCAGTTTTTTTCTCACATTGGGTCAAATCTCATCAAAGCTCTTTAAACGAGCTCTTTTGTCAGTCACAACTCTAGAGTGATTACTTTCCTGAATACTTTCCTGGATTAATGTTTTCAATCAAATTACTTCAAACTGAATATTTTGATAACTTGGTTTTCAGGGATGGTGAAAGCTTTGTATTAATAATAATAAACTTTATTTATAAAGCACACTTAAAAACCAAGGGTATGCCAAGGTGCTTAACAAGTAGCATAGAGAATAGAAGGAAGATAATAGAAATAGGACCAAAGCAAGTACTAGGTATGCAAACAGGTAGCTGTCACTGATACATAGGAAAGCAACAGGTACAGAGCAAACAAGAAGTTAAATGAGCATAAAAGTGCATAATATAAAATCATAAAAGAAATATTAACTAGAGGGAAAGGCAAGATTGAATAAGTGGGTTTTTAGTCGTGATTTGAACAGTGCAATGGAATCAGATGCGTGGAGGTCGAGAGGAAGGGTATTCCACAGTACCGGGGCAGCCAGAGCAAACGCACGGTCACCCCGGGACTTCAGCCGAAATCTGGGTTGGGTCAGAAGTAGTTGAGTGGCGGATCTAAGTGTTCTAGCAGGAGTATGTGATTTGAGAAGTTCACTAAGATAACGTTTGTGACCTCCAGGTTGGATTATTGTAATTCCTTGTACTACGGTCTTCCCTCTTCTCTTCTTCTTAGACTACAAACAGACCAAAATGAAGCAGCCCGCCTCTTGACTGGTACCAGGAAATTTTGCCTTATTACTCCTGTTCTAGCTAGCTTGCATTGGCTGCCCATAAAGTACCGTATTCAATTTAAAATATTACTCCTTACATTCACCTTAAAAGCAATGTGAGTCACAGCAGCAGGAGGCAATGTGGTCACATGAATGACACCCACTCACAAAATCTTTGGACATGAAAGTCCAAATATTTTGGGACGATACATGTTTAACTCTAAGAAAGGAAATAGGTGGCAAAATCCCTGTAGATCCCATGATGCTGTATCTTGGAGTAATTAAAGAGGATGTTGTGGTAAAAAAAAATAAGCTCATTGTTGGTTACAAAACAAATAGCTCAAAGAATGTGTATATAAAGGATATCTTTATGAGAGGATGGGTTTCACAAAAGTGGAAGGAATGGATTGCCTTCATGTGTCATGGTCCTGGGTCTTCTGCACAGTGTTTTGTGTTTTTCATTCAACTTCTGTTCTTGTTAGATATTACCGACTGGTTATATGTAATGGTTTTAATGTTCAATGGAAAACAATAAATGACAGCAGAAAGATGCAGAAAGGTTTAGTTTCATAACTGGACTTCATTAATGTTCTTTAACAGTAAGTTAGGTTTAGGCAAACATCGTACCGTGATCAGCTGTCTCTGAATGATCAAATGATATGAACTGAAACATTTCCATTAAAAACAGCAGGTCCATTTTATTTTACAGGGAGCCTATTTGCCATTTACTTGAGTTACTAAGACCTGCAGGTGCATCCTGGAAACGAAGAAACAGAAGCACGGAGAGGTGATGCTTCACTAACCGAGAGTGAAGATACATTTGCAAATCGACAACCAACATTTTAAACCAGTAACACTTGCCTTCTCTCTTACTCATGAAGAAATATTAAATGATGCTCTCTAGTGGTCAAATATTACTTAGTCTGTATGTCAGAATATACTTGTGTTTTAACTATGGGAGCAAGAAAATTGAAAATTTTGTGCTTATGAGTGTTGTTTTCCCCAGTGTGCCCCTCTCTAAAATGTAACAGTTCATTTCAATCACCTTAAATTTATGTTAGTGCAAAACAGTGGCACAATCCCATTTATTCACAAGAAAACACATTTTTAAATCAATGCTTTTATTAATTTAATGCAACATTCCTGAAAATACTTGTCAAAAACCAGCTAATGAATACATGACTTAAACCTTTTGCATTATTCTGATTTCTAACACGTAAAGACTGTAATGAGCAAACAGCACAAGCAGTAAAGAAGCAGATTTTAAAAGCACATTCTGGTCATCGACTACTCAGTGGGACATTCTGACTTCTTGATGGTTTTCTCTGAAGTCTGTGAGCCCAAAGACACTTTACATGTATAAACCTTATCGATGTTCCAGTCTGATGTCTGGATGGTCAGAGAGCTGCTGATTTGGTAAGTCTGGTCTGATCTCTGAACAGCAGTGCTGGTAGAGATCCCACTGCTCACTGGACTCCCAGCAGCCAACCAGCTCACATCTGCAAAAGGCACAGACTGACTGGACAGACAGACCAGAGAAGCTGTGTCGGACTGGAGCTCAGCACTGGACGGAGGGAAGACTGTCAGGACAGGAGGAGAGAGGCTGGAGCCTGAAAATACATGAAGAACATTCACAAAACAAAAAAAGATAAATAAAAGAAAGAAGGAAATTGGAAATGAAGTCATAACCAGAAGTAATCAAGAAGAGTCAATATGGAATAAACATAACATTTGTCGTGAAGTTAGAAGAAAACAAAACTAATGTACAATACCAAAATATATGGATCCAACATATTGTTTGAATTTCTTTTTTTTACCAAATAAAATATGATTAGTTACTGTTTAACTTTCCATGTAATATGTCTTTCATTTAATTCTACAGGTTTCTGCATAACATGTCAGCTAATGTGGGTAATTTTCTTTCATGTCAAAGTAAAGTGTACAGCCAGGTTCTAATCACTTCAAATTTTGAACTTTAGTAACACTGTTAAAAGCTATTGGAGAAAGAGAAAACGGGCCTTTGTATGTTTTTGAAATGCCAACCTAAACATAAATTAAAAGCAATAAGAACGGGAAAACAACATATTTCACATCCTTTTTTATAGAACTGGTTTGACCCCATTTCACATTTTTTAAACATGTAATTCATGTCTCCTGTATATGGAGACAACCTGAAACTATTTCAGATTGTACAAAATCATAAAAAATGATGCAGCACAAGAAACATATTGAACTAAGTAGTCACCAGCAGATTTTTGCAAAATCTCTGTTGTTTTATGATCAGTTAAAAAGTACTTACTTGTCACAATCAGCTTGGTGCCTTGTCCGAATACCACAGTGATTCAGTTTGTATACATGGCTGTACAAAAACCTCCTGACTGTCACTGATGAGGGGAGAGGAACTGAAACATCCTGTAGAGACTAACTTTCACTGTCAACATCTCATTCCCTTCATCAATCTGTTTGTATTTTATAACTGTGTCTCTCTGTGTAGTCATGTTTTTTCTTTTATGTCACTTGTTTTGTGCAAGATTTAATAAAGTCCTCATTATTGGCCAGCATTAATCAAAGCTGTACTGTCTCTCAATAAGATTTTGGCCAGAGTCTGCTTCACTATGAACCAGCTTTATTGGAAGAGTCTTCCAATGTCTAACAGGAACTCACTGCAGAGTCTCCTGTCTCTGCATGATTGATAATAGACTTGAAATCAGTATTTGGTCAGGATTTAGATATTAATCTGTCTGAGGAGAATCCTGCTGAAAAGGCAGGTGAGCTGTGAGAATGATGAAATCTCAGAACTGAGGAGAAGAACCAGGAACCTTTTTGTACCAGCTGAAATAAAAGCTTTTAGCTTTTTTAATGTTGTATTTGAGCAGGTTAAAGGTTAAAAAAAAAAAGAATTTAAAAAATGAGCAATCCAATGTTTAATAAGATGATGATGAGGACGTAGAGTTGAATCTTTCTGAGGAGAATCTTGTTTCAAAGCTTTTGAACTGTCAGAATGGAGAAATCTTGGAACATACAGAACTTGTTTATACCAGCTAACAAAATTCCTATCATCTCTCTCAATGTTGCAGTTGAGAACAGCTAGTTGAAAACTTTGTACTTAAGTACAGTAAGTAAGTATTTCTATTTGGTTACTTCCCACCTCTGGGGACAGAGAACCTATTCCAACGCCAAGTGAGCTGCCAGAATGACAAAACTGAGGAACCCCTCCTTCTTTTTTAGACCATCTAACATAATTCAACCACGTTGCACCTGAGAACAACTTCTTGACCTGGAGAAACCTTGTGGACAGCAGGTATCTGGATAAACACTTCCGCTGCATTAACATGTGCCAACAAACACAGAAAGAACATGAGTGAAATGTCTTTCTCCAAAAACATGGGCTATGAAACAGATGAGAAGAACGACTTACATTTTAGAGAAGTGATGAGAGAGCAGACAGTCCCCAGCATGTTGTCAGTGTGAGGTGTAAACATCCTTAACTATTCAGTTGAGTTGTGAAAAGAATTGTAGTGAGAAGCAAGCACCAGATAAAATTTTATTTTGCTGCATTTTCACTTGAAACATTTTTGAACTTTAACAGTATCTATTTAGGTTGATTAATGTGATTTACTGCAGCTGGAATGTTACAGTTATCAGAATTTTAGACAATCATTTATCAAATTGCTGTTATTTAAAAACGTGCACATCATTGTGTACAATTGGTGGTCCTTGATATTTTATATACTCATTTTATATATCAGTGATGATTGCTTAAATGCATCAAAAAGAGTAATTCCGTGTTTCTTAAAAACACTCTCTAAAGTTGGTGGGTTTTCATTGATGAACATTAAAATAAAAAATAAAAAAATAACAATAAAAACACACTATTTGAAGGTGGTGGGTTTACACTGAGTTTGCTGAATGGGTCTTTTGTCAGCATGTGGAAAAAAAGAGCATCAAAAAGCAGAAGTATCAGTGAGGAGGTTTTTGTCACAGTGTAAATCACTGTGATACAGCAGCAGAGCCGTCCCATGTCTTACAGTAATAGACTGCAGAGTCTCCCTCCTCCACATTTTTGATGATCAAACTATAATCTGTTGTTGACTGATGAGTGGATGTGAATTTTGGAGAGGAGAACCCAGAGCCATAACTTGGAAGACTATCGATATAATAAAAATACAGCACAAACTGAGGAACTCCTCCTGGAATCTGTTTGTACCAATAGACATAGCTATCAACAGTCCCCAGGTTACAGTCCATGGTGGCTGTCTCTCCTTTCCTCACTGATAAAACAGGAGGTTTCTGTGTCAGCACCGTCACACCACTCACACCTGTAAACAGCAATAAGACATGGAGTCAAGAGAAACACAAGCACATATGAATCCTACAAATAACTACTGATCTGAAGTGTAAATGAGGTTCCATACATGTTAGAGCAGTGATGAGAGCACAGAGAGTCACCAGCATGTTGTCACTGTGTGTTGAGACTTGGAACTTGGAAAGCAATAGAACTGCTTCTGTAGGAGGAGAGGAGGTGTGAACCATTAAATATGACACTGAAACTCAGAGAGACTGACAGGAGGAGGAGCTAAACCTGGATAGTTTGTGATGTTTGGGGTAACTTAACTAGAGGGTAATTCTGCTTTTGTATTAATAATTGTTGGTGATAGTGATGTCTCCCTCCTCTCCCCTAAAATTGTGGTGTTATATTTTATTATCATAAGTATCATAAATAACTATGTCCTTCAGTTTTATTATTGATGCTTTAACCATTACCAGTTTTTATATTTATATTTAGACAAAAACAGAGCAGAACCCCACTAACTGTTATAATTAGTCAACAAACAAAATGCATAACCTGCATTGTGGTTCGGGTTAGGAGAACATTTTATAAAATATTACATCATTAATGAATATTGAACAACTGAACAAAGAGTTCAAATACAGATCACATTGATACAAACATTTTGATATAGTTCAAATACCAGTTTCTCTCATCTATATTATATTTTATTATTATAAGTTATTATAAGTTGGTTTCTATGTTCTTAAGATTTATTATTGATGCTTTAACCATTACCAGTTTTTATATTTGGACAAAAACAGAGCAGAACCCCACTAACTGTTACAATTAATTGTTATAATTAGTCAACAAACAAAATGCACAACCTTTTGTGTAACATCACATGAAACCGGAGTTGTTAGGGTTAGGAGAACATTTCATAAAATGTTACGTCATTAATGAATATTGAACAGCTGAACAAAGACTTCAAATACAGATCACTGTGATACAAACGATTCACAAATACCAGTCTCTCTCATCTACATCTTGAGAGTTAAACAATCTGATTATCACTGTGACACATATTATTGCAAACTGATGAAACTGAGCACCACTGTTACTAACACTCAGGATGTAACTCTTCTAATCCTGGTGCACAATGCTGGTGGTGAATACCTGTTTGCACACAGGTGTGTACAAAAAAGTACTCACATTTCTTGGGTGACTGCTGCCTCTAAACATATCGGTCTTGTGTGCTGCTCAGTAACATTCAGTATTTATTATTTACTGTTACTTATGCTTATGTTGATTGTTGCTGTGGGTTTCCATACTGTGTTGTTCTCTTTTTGCTTGTTTTTTTTCCCCAGCAGGTGATCAAACAGATTTTTAGTGTCTTTTCTCTCTGTCTCTCTGTTTTTCTTTACCTCTCCTTCTCTTGAGCCTCTTCCCTAATTCTCTTTTCTTTGTCTTTCCTATCCCCAGGTTCTGTCCATTTAGATTGTAAGAACTTAAAATTAAAAAAAGAAATCAATACATAAATAATAAATATCGAACAAACTGTGACAATCAAGTGGACCATTATGGCAAAAGCTGTAACGATCAGCTTGCAAAAAATACATCTGTTGGACATTTTCCTTGGCCTTGAGACAATACAAAAAAACCCCCCCAAAAAAACGAATTGAGTCTGATGTCTATTATATTACTTATAGATAACAGCATACAGTATTGGTCTCCTGTTTTGTATATCATTATTTGAGTAGTTTTGACTGAATAGTCCCCTCTTGGCTTTTTTCATGATTTTCCTGATTAATATTAAAATAAAAAAACAAAACAAATAACACAGTATTTGAAGGTGGTGGGGTTTCAGTGAGTTGTTGGAGGAGTCTTATTAGGATACCAAAAAGCAGAAGTATCTGTGAGGAGGTTTTTGTCACAGAGTAAATCACTGTGATACCCCACTGCTAGCAGAGTCATCCCATGTCTTACAGTAATAGACTGCAGAGTCTCCCTCCTCCACATTTTTGATGATCAAACGATAATCTGTTGTTGACTGATGAGTGGATGTGAATTTTGGAGAGGAGAACCCAGAGCCATAGTTTGGAGAACTCCAGCCATGATAAAACCTCACTACATGCTGAGGAACTCCTCCTGGAATCTGTTTATACCAATAAGCAGGATAGTTATCAACAGTCCCCAGGTTACAGTCCATAGTGGCTGTCTCTCCTTTCCTCACTGATAAAACAGGAGGTTTCTGTGTCAGCACCGTCACAGCACTCACACCTGCAAATAACAAAAAGACATGGAGTCAAGAGAAACACACTGACATTTAAATGTAACATGAGGTCTTTTCTTCAGTATCTTTTAGACTCTTTACATGTTAGAGCAGTGATGAGAGCATAGAGAGTCACCAGCATGTTGTCACTGTGTGTTGAGAATGGATTTGTAATTTGGAAAGAGATTTGACTCCTTCTGTAGAGGAGAGGAGGTGTCAACCATTAAATATGTCACTGAAACTCAGAGAGACTGACAGGAGGAGCAGCACTGGATCCCCCCCCTTTCTCTAAGCTGTATTATTAACATTATTTTCATGAACACTGATGTTGGTAATGTCTTGTTTTTTTCTTCTTTTTTCCCCTTTGTTCATTTATTTATTGTTTGTTCGTTTGATTGTTGTTTTGAATTTTATAATGGTTACTTTCTCCACATCTAAAATGAGACAGGATTATAGTTGGTTATATTTTACTTAAACTTGTGTTTTATTCAAAAAATACGCCAAGATCTAAAATTTGCTAAATTTGAATTCATCACCATCTAGAGAACACTGTTAGATATTTTTAATGATGCTGAGTGTTAGATTTGTATTGTTGATTGTCATTTATGCTTAGAAATATTTACTCATATATGCTTAGAAGTGTATATAATCATTGGTGGATTGAAAGGATGTTTCATCCTAAAGTAACAGCTCTGTGTGTTAGGGAGTGCATCCGTTCTTCTAGAGTGTCCTTGGTATAAATCACATACTCCCTAGGAGAGTTTCTCTTTTCTTGTTGATTTATGGTATAGCAAGCACACGTATATCTGTTTAAGTATAAGAGCCTTTTGTTCAGATGGACCGCTAGACTCCTGGCACCAGCTTTGGGGAGTCTTCACAGGGTCACATCTGGACACCACACACACACACACACACACACACACAGTATTCTTTGTTCACATGTATACCTATGTAAGATGTCATATGTTAATGACCCTATGCATATTCATGTAACCACAATAAAAGGAGTGCTATGGGGAGCCTGGCTGAGAGTCTGACGGAGGTCAAGTGGTGGAACGACACTCGGCTCCAGCCAGCTTTCCCTCATGCATGAGTAAAACCAGCCTGCTTGTGTCTTGCTTTGCAGTGTAACTATATTGTCTTCAACGTTCCAGCGGATAGGTACAAGCTACAAACCTATCACTGAGGTTCTTGTATATTTACCTCACTAAACGTTACATTAGTGAATACTTTCACACTAACTTGATCAGACTGCTTTTGCAGCTTTTTCTCCCAGCACAGCTCTCTCCTCCAGTCTGAGTCACCTCCTGATAGAGGGAGAGCCTCATTAGCTGATCAGCCCCAGCTGCAGTTAAGTAGCAGAGGGGGTTGTTAATCAGCACAGGAGCACAGAGGCTGCAGCCAGAAAATACACAGTGTTCAACAGCTATAAATGCCATAAAAGTCTAAAAGTCTAGAAAATGACAGTAATGATATTAGCATTATTTGCAGAAACATTAAGTTTTCAGCTTAAAAGTTCCAAACTATGAAAAACCATTAAGAACATCCAGTGAAAGGGAAGCACAGAAAATATATGCTGTTCCAAAAAAATTAAAGAAACACTTTTTAAGAGTATCGCATCAAGTATGTTAAATTTCTGGTCTGATCAGTCAAGTAGCAGAGGTTTGTTAGATTGTTAATCAATTTCAGCTGCTTTAGTCTTAATGCAATCAACAACAGGTGCACAACACAGGCAATGGTGAAAGAACAATCAAAACAAATGATTTTACACGTGGGAGTCACTGGCATTTTCCCCTTTTACTTTTTCTGAGTGTTTCTTCACTGGTTTTGTATTTGGTTATGGTCAGTGTCTTAGCTGGTAGAATGAAGAAAAACATGGACTCCAGCTCCTCCAGTACGGTGGAGGAGTGTGTGTCTCTGGTCCAGTGGATTCTGAGTTCCTACTGGTGCACGACCAGTGTTGGTCAAGTTACTTGAAAAAAGTAATCAATAACTAATTACTGATTACTTATTTTCAAAAGTAATTAATTACTTAGTTACTTAGTTACTTTTTAAAAACACGATTTACAACCTGAATAGGTGATAAAGCGATAGATCTTTCAGCCCAATTCTACTTTTTCTACATAATCCATCATACAAAATGTAATCAAATGGAAAAGTCTCTTTTTTTAACTTGTTTTATTAGTTTTAATCTTTTAACTTTATGCATCAAGCAAAAATTAAATTATATGCAACATTCTCTGACTGGAAGAAATTTGTTTAACATTTAAACCTATTTTCTGCACATTCCAGCACATAAAATAAAATATTTTTTTTCGTGTTTACACTCACTCTTTCAAATAGATGCAAGTAAAACACAGCAGAAAATAAATAAAGTCAAAGACTAGCGGTCTATTTTCACCTGTAAAGCAGGAGTGCGGTAGGCGGAGGTTTACCCTGGTGCAGGTGTGCCGCAGCGGTCAGTTGAGGAATCCGCGAGTTTCTCTGTGAGTTTCCCATTACGTCGTAGTGCACTCGGTGCTTGCTTGGAAGTTTAGGGGTTTTTTCGCTGTAAAAAGAAGTTTTCTTCCCACGCACAACTGACGCTAATGTTTTTGTCACTTTTTATGGAATCAAACTTAAAATAACGTCAGTACTTCCACACTTTAAACGCTGCACGCTCATACCCTCTCCCGCACTGATATATTATCCACTGTTGATCTGCACACAGCTGTTGTCATGAACGTCGCACTTGCTTACGTCACTGTCATGAGACATTCTCGCAAAAAAATCACGGTTTTAGTAACGCAGTAACGCAGCGTTCCTACGGGAAAGTAACGGTAATCTAATTACCGTTTTTGCAATAGTAATCCCTTACTTTACTCGTTACTTGAAAAAAGTAATCGCGTTACAACTAACGCGTTACTGCCCATCTCTGATCAAGACTAATGTGATATATTAGATAATTTCTATATTGGTTACAATTAAGATTATTTTTACTTTTCCAGTTCACGAGGACTGTTTTCTTGGCAATGCATAGGGCAGCCATATGGGCTATATTCTTTTCTGTAGTGACATAATCTAAGATGCCCAACAAGCACACTAAAGGGGAAGTTGAAATGTAACATTTCAGACACTTTGATAAGTATTCACATATCTCGCGCCAAAACTTCTGAACTGGTGAACAGAACCAAAGAGCATGGATGTAATTGTCCGGTGTATTGGCTTGACAGTGTGAGCAGTTGTTGGAGAACATAAAGCCCATCTTGAACATCTGATGACCTGTATAGTGCACTGTATGTAATATTTTGTAGTATTGAAGTAATTGAAGACTGGGATTTCTAATTAAATAAAGGGTTTTTATGCATACCTGAGACCAGGTCTGGACTGGGACACCGGCCCACCAGTTATTATAAGGAAAAGCCATAAAGCCTTTGAATGAATACAAATGCTGTTGTGACAGTGATGTACACTATCTTGTTGGTATATATGTATTAATCCAATAAACTTAAACCTACACCATCCTCCCTATTCTGGTATTTTAAACAGTACTTAGGGGAAATATCAAACAATCTAATCAATATTTACATATACCTAACTAGCAGTGTTGCCAACTCCCAGCAAGAAAATAGGGAACAACCCCCCACTCTCTGCCTCATGATGCTTAATTGACTTAATTGACTGTAATTTATTGCCAGGGTAAAAAAAAATGCACAGAAACCAATTATTTTTCTACAGTAATTAAATACATTCAACATCTTTCTTCAACCGAATTGTAGACTGCACACATGGTACCTTCCCAAAGGAAAAAGTACCATCTGTATTAATAATAATAATAATAATAATTTAACTTAATTTAATTTAATTTAATAATTTAACCCATTCACTCAGTGAAGCAGTATATTCCTCTTTCATAACAACAAATTAGATACATTGATTATCTAAAAAAAAAGAAAAAAGAAAAAACAATAGGCATACACAAACACAGTTTGTCTATCTATAAATGTTTACATTCTCTTTCTACCTCACTAACATGCTTCTTCTCTCTGCAACTAGAGGCTACAGCTTGGAATCTGATTCAGAAATAACATGTTGACAATGTTTTGATCAAACGTATTTTACACCACAATGGTATTGAAAGCTGAAGATGTGAGACTTTGAGTGAATAATGTGTGTATATTTTGGTGCTTTTTTTTTTAATTTAAAATGAAAGTGCAAATGAAAAAAAATTACAATGAATAAATTCAATAAAGCAATGTTTAAGAACTAATTGTGTGCCTTTGGTGCACTGAGTTTGTGCACAAAAAGCAGAAGTAAGGAGTGAGGAAGTTTTTGTCACAGTGTAAATCACTGTGATACGTACTCATTAACAGAGCTGTCCCATGTCTGACAGTAATAGACTGCAGAGTCTCCCTCCTCCACACTCTTGATGATCAAACGATAATCTGTTGTTGACTGATGAGTGGATGTGAATTTTGAAGAGGAGAACCCAGAGCCATAGGTTGGAGAACTATGGCTACGATAAAAATACAGCACAAACTGAGGACTTCCTCCTGGAATCTGTTTATGCCAGGCAGCACGATTGCCAGTAACAGTCCCCAGGTTACAGTCCATAGTGGCTGTCTCTCCTTTCCTCACTGATAAAACAGGAGGTTTCTGTGTCAGCACCGTCACACCGCTCACACCTGCAAACAACAAGAAGACATGGAGTCAAGAGAAACACACTGATATTTAACTGTAACATGAGGTCTATTCTTCAATATATTTTAGACTCTTTACATGTTAGAGCAGTGATGAGAGCACAGAGAGTCACCAGCATGTTGTCTGAGTGGGCTGAGAACTGAGTGGAGAGGCGATGGTGGAGGAACTATTTAATACAACTAACAGGAGGAGGAGCTTTGGAGTTTTCTTTTTTCCGCTTGCCTGTGTTATTAATATTAATAACAATAATAATATGTCTTGTATATATAGTTTTTTTTTTAAATTATTTTGGAATGGTTAATAGCCATTCTTTTTCCATGGTTGGTTATATTTTATACTTTTAACTTGTATTGTATTTATAAACTATAATTAGATTAGCATATTCTGAAGCAACATAAAGTTTACAATTTCAGCTTTAGCTCTGTAAAAAAATCATTTTCACAGAAAGTTATTCTCTCACATGTCAAACTTTGTGGTGACTTTGCACAACAGTGGGATCATCTAATTAAATAACTAAATATCTGTAAGTAAGATGGGCCTGTTTAAAATGTGATGTATAAAAACAGTTTTTTAAAAACAGAAGCAGTTTGCTGCTTGAAATTCCCACCCTGTGATAAACCATTAAGATTCAGCAACAAAATAAAATTGATATAATTATGTCAAAATTTGTCACAGCAGTTGCATCATGACAGCTGACGGCATTTTGCTGTGAGACAAAACTGCACATTCCAGGGTGGCCTTTTGTTGTGGGCAGTCTGAGGTACACCTGTGCACTACTCATGATGTCAGATCAGCATCCTGATGTGGCACACCTGTGAGGTGGGATGGATTATCTCAATATGGCAGATGTGCCCAATACCACACATTTGGACTGATTTGTGACCACTGTTTGGGAGAGATGGTTATATTGTGTATCTGGAATGAATTTTAGGTCTCTACGTCCATCCCATGGGGAATGGGAGCAGTAACAAAGGTGTTGCGTTTATATTTTTGTTGAGTGTAATAATGAGGAGGTTTTTGTCACAGCCTGAATCACTGTGATACGGGTGCAGAAGCAGAGTCATCCCACGTCTGACAGTAATACACTGCAGAGTCTCCTGTCTCTGTTCGCTTGATAATGAACTGGTAATCAATATTTGATGAGGATTTAGAGTTGAATCTGTCTGAGGAGAATCCTGTTCCAAAGCTGAGTGAGCTGCCAGAATGAAGAAATCTTAGAACATACTGAGGAACCCCTCCAGGAACTTGCTTATACCAGTTAATATAATTCCTGGCTTGAAATCATATTCACAATTAGCATGTTTTTGATCAAATTCTAAGAAGCTTGGAAAGAAGATGACCTGGATGACTGAGAACCTTCACAGTTTTTGATCAGACATATGCTACAGTACAATAATAATAAAAGCTGATGATGTGAGGCTTTGTGTGTGAATAATGTGTGTGTATTCTGGGGCTTTCTTTATTTAAAGTGAAAATTTAAATGAAGATAAAAATAATATCAATAAAAATAACAGAACAATGTTTAAAAATTAATTGTGTGAGTCTGGACCAAAAAAAGCACAAGTTGCTAGCTTTGAGTTGCTAGATATTAGATATTATATTATTAGATATTAGTCATATTTCAATGACTCTGTCTTTATAGGGTGGTGAAAAATTTACATTCATTCATCCCAGAATTGAAGTGACTGACTTACTATTCATGTTTTGGCGAATGTGAAAAGGTTGTTGTTGTTTTTTTGAATTTTTGGGGTGTCCTGTGCACAGGTCTGTGTCATAAAAATGCCCTAACTGCTTGTCAGAACTGCATAATGAGTGTTATGATGATTCTGCTTTGAGAAATTTGCAAAAATTGACAGAGAAAAACTACAAAATATTATCTGCATAATGTGTTGCAGATAATGTAAACCCACCACTTTATCTTGGTGGGTTTATACTGAGTTTGCTTGATCTCTCTGTTATCAGGATGTGGAAGAGTGTCAAAAAGAAGATGAAGAGAAATAAAAAGGGAAGAAAGAATACCAAACGATGGGAGGGGGGGATCACTGTCCCTAAATAACATGAGTGAAATATGCATTGGGTAGCTTTTGTCTGCTGCTTCTTTCCTGTCTGTCTTTTGGATGTGTTTCTGTTTGTGCTTTAAGGCTCTACACCCCGGGGTTGCTTTGCTTTTGTTTGTGTTGATTGATATGTGTTATTTTTGCTGTAAATGCACTGTTCTGCTGTTCATATGACAATGTTTAATAAACTCTGTTTTAAGTCTGTTCTGCTCTTTTCCAGAGAATCAGCATGAGTGATTTGATTTTAATTGTATTCAAAAGCTTCAAAATTTGTGACCTGACAAAACCTTTTTCTCCAGTTTAGGTTAGGGAGACAGGTAAGAGGCCAGTATTTTCTTTTGGGTTTCTCGTTATAGGTAGGTCAGTTCTGTTTCATTTCTAGAGTGTTTTGCTTGTTGTTTTGACCATGCCCATCTTGATGCTTGCTACCTTTTGAAATTAACAAAATATCTGGTTGTTGTGAAAGCGCAACCCTGTGGCAGCATTGGTCTTTCCTTGGGAGATTAGAGCGGGGGCATTATCTTTCCTTTTTTATGTGTTTTGGGGTGTAACACATTTCATTTCATAACTGGACTCTATTTAGTGTTCCATGGCAGTAAATAAAGTTATGTTTAGGCAAAAATCAAACAGGATTCAGCTAACTGTCTCTGAATGATCGAATGGTAATAATTAAAACATTTCCAGTAAACAGCATTTTCATTTTATTTTACAGAGAGCTGATACTTCATTTACATGAGGTTATAAGACCTGCAGGTGCATCATGGACATGAAAAAACAGAAGAGCAGACAGGTTATGCTTCACTAACTGAGTGTGAAGATTCATTTGCAACATTTTAAACCAGTGACACTTGCCCTCTCTGTTACTCAGGAAGAATTATTAAATGATGCTCTCTAGTGTTCAAATATTACATAGCGTGTATGTCAGAAAATACTTATGTTTTAACTATGGGAAGAAGATATTTTAAAAAGTGGTGTGCTTATGAGTGTTTTTTTCCTCTCTGTGCCCCTCTCCAAAATTTAACAGTTCATTTTAATAACCTTAAACTTATGTTATTTATAATACAGTGATACGTTTTCCCATTTACTCACAAGAAAACACATTTTTTAATTCAATGCTTTTATTAATTTAATGCAAAACACAAATTCCTGAAAATACTTGTCAAAAACCAGCAAATGAATACATGACTTAAACCTTTTGCATTATTCTGATTTCTAACATGTAAAGACTGTAATGAGCAAACAGCACAAGCAGTAAAGAAGCAGATTTTAAATGCACATTCTGGTCCTCGACTATTCAGTGGGACATTCTGACTTCTTGATGGTTTTCTCTGAAGTCTGTGAGCCCAAAGACACTTTACATGTATAAACCTTATCCATGTTCCAGTCTGATGTCTGGATGGTCAGAGAGCTGCTGATTTGGTAAGTCTGGTCTGGTCTCTGAACAGCAGTGCTGGTAGAGATCCCACTGCTCACTGGACTCCCAGCAGCCAACCAGCTCACATCTGCAAAAGGCAAAGACTGACTGGACAGACAGACCAGAGAAGCTGTGTCGGACTGGAGCTCAGCACTGGACGGAGGGAAGACTGTCAGGACAGGAGGAGAGAGGCTGGAGCCTGAAAATACATGAAGAACATTCAGGAAATTGAAAAATCAAAGGAAATGAAATGAAATAATGAAAACAGAAGAAATCGAGACATCAATAAGAGTCAATATGGAATAAACATAATATTTGTTATGAAATTAGAAGAAAACAATACTAATGTGATTTGGAAAAATATACAGACATAACAACCCAACATATCAATTGATTTTCTTTTTAAGTTTTCCTAAAATAAAATATGAGTAGTTACTCTTTAACTTTTCATGTAAGATGTCGTGAATTTAATTCTGGAGGTTTCTGCATAACATGTCAGTTACTGTGAGAAATTTTCTTTCATTAAAAAAAAAACTGTACAGCCCGTTTCTAATCACTTAAAATTAATTTTTAACTTTAGTAACACTGTTAACTACTACTGAAGAAAAAGAAAACAATCTTATATATGTTTTTGAAATGCCAACCCCAATATTAAATAAAAACACTATGAGAATAATAAGAACAGAACATATCCTATTTCACATAATGTTTAGTGAACAACATTTATATAAAAATATACAAATTTGGTTTGACACCTTTTCAATTTTTTTAATATAAAGAATTCATGTCTCCTGCACATACAACAACCTCAAACTATTTCATGTTGTATAAAATCATAAAAATGATGCTGAACAAGAAACATATTGAACTAAGTAGTCAGCAGATTTGTGCAAAATCTCTCTTGTTTTATGATCATTTAAAAAGCACTTACTTGTCACAATCAGCTTGGTGCCTTGTCCGAATACCACAGTGATTCAGTTTGTATACATGGCTGTACAAAAACCTCCTGACTGTCACTGATGAGGGGAGAGGAACTGAAACATCCTGTAGAGACCAACTTTCACTGTCAACATCTCATTCACTTCATCTGTTTGTATTTTATAACTGCATTTCTCTGTGTGTAGTCATGTTTATTCCTTCTTGTCACTTGTTTTGTGTAAGACTTAATTAAGTACTCATTACTGATCTGAATTAAACAGAGATTCACTGTCTCTCAATGAGATTTTGTTTAGTCTGGTTCACTATGACGGAGCATTTTTGGGAGAGTCTTCCCATGTCTGACAGGAACTCACTGCAGAGTCTCCTGTCTCTGCATGATTGATAAAAGACTGCAAATCAGTGTTTGGTCAGGATTTAGATATTAATGTGTCTGAGGAGAATCCTGCTGAAAATGCAGCTGACCTGTGAGAATGATGAAATCTCAGAAATGAGGCGAAGAACCAGGAACCTGTTTGTACCAGCCGACATAAAAGCTTTCAGCTTTTTTTAATGTTGTATTTGAGCAGGTTAAAGGTTTTTTAAAAAAGGATTTTAATAAATGAGCAATCCAATGTTTAATAAAACATTATCTGGAGGTTGTATGTTACTCTGCATTTTCTTGATTGGACTATACTCAAGTGAATGAGTCTAAGAAAGCATATGTACTGCCAAGAGGTTTGTAACACATTGTGATAAGTACAGTGTCTTCTATTTCTGCGAACTTGATAGTTAAATGATAATTAACGTTTGATGAGGACGTAGAGTTGAATCTTTCTGAGGAGAATCTTGTTTCAAAGCTTTTGAGCTGTCAGAATGGAGAAATCTTAGAAACATACAGATGATCTTCTCTAGGAACTTGTTTATACAGCTAATAGAATTCCTATCATCTCTCTCAATGTTGCAGTTGAGAACAGCTTGTTGAAAACTTTGTACTTAAGTGTTAGGTTTTGTATTGTTGATTGTCATTTATGCTTAGAAATATTTAACCATATATGCTTAGAAGTATATAATCATTTGTAGATTGAAAGAATGTCTCATCCTAGGAGGTCTGTAACAACTCTGTGTAGCATGAAGAGGGGGGTGCGTTCACTCCTCTACAGAGTGTTCTGGCATAGATCACACACCTCCTAGGAGAGGTCGTATCTTCTCTTGTTGATATATGGCATAGCAAACACACGTATATCTGTTTAAGTATAAGAGCCTTTTGTTCAGATGGACCCGCTAGACTCCTGGCACCAGCTTTGGGGAGTCTTCACAGGGTCACATCTTGACCTCACACAAGCCACACACACACACACACACACACACACACACACACACACACACACACACACAAAGGCAAGGTACTCTTTGTGTGTATGTAGACGTCATATGTTAATGAACCTATGCATATTCATGTAACCTCAATAAAAGAGCAGTGTTACGGGAGAACGGACGAGAGCAACTGGGGTCAAGCGAAGGAACGGCGTTTGTCCGGTTCTCTCCCGTGCACGAGAAACATGAAGAACTTTGCCTACTTCATGTCTTGCTTGCTGTGTAATTATATTGCCTTCAACGTTCCAGCGAATAGGTTCAAGCTACAAACCTATCATTAAGTACAGTAAGTAAGTATTTGTACTTGGTTACTTCCCACCTCTGGGGACAGAAACCTGTTCCAACGCCAAGTGAGCTGCCAGAATGACAAACTGAGGAACCCCTCCAGGAACCTGTTTAGACCATCTAACATAATTGAACCATATTGCAACTGAGAACAACTTCTTGACCTGGAGAAACCTTGTGGACAGCAGGTATCTGGATAAACACTTCCGCTGCATTAACATGTGCCAACAAACACAGAAAGAACATGAGTGAAATGTCTTTCTCCAAAACGATGGGCTATGAAACAGATGAGAAGAACGTCTTACACTTTAGAGAAGTGATGAGAGAGCAGACAGACCCCAGCATGTTGTCAGTGTGAGGTGTAAACATCCTTTAATATTCAGCTGCAACTTTATCAGTATCTGTTTAGGTTGATTAATGTCATTTACTGCAGCTAGAATGTGACAGTTATCAGAGTTTTAGGAAACCGTTTGTCAAATTGCTGTTATTTAAAAACACACACACATAATAGGTTTAATTGTGTTAGATGCACATAATTTAAAATGCACATAATTGTGTACATATATATGGCAATTTGTGTTGTTGGTGGTCATTATACTCCTCGATATTTTATACTTTCAGTGATGAATGTAAAAATATATCAAAACAAGTAATTCAGTATTTATTAGCAGACTGTCTGAAGTGGATGAGTTTTCATTGATGAACATTAAAATCAAAAATAACAATAAACACACTATTTGAAGGTGGTGGGTTTACACTGAGTTTGCTGAATGGGTCTTTTGTCAGCATGTGAAAAATAGAGCATCAAAAAGCAGAAGTATCAGTGAGGAGGTTTTTGTCACAGTGTAAATCACTGTGATACAGCATTGCTGTCCCATGTCTTACAGTAATAGACTGCAGAGTCTCCCTCCTCCACATTTTTGATGATCAAACGATAATCTTTTGTTGACTGATGAGAGGATGTGAATTTTGGAGCAGAGAACCCAGAGCCATAGCCTGGAGAACTAGAGCTATGATGAAAATACAGCACAAACTGAGGAACTCCTCCTGGAATCTGTTTATACCAAAAGACAGTGTTATCAATAGTCCCCAGGTTACAGTCCATGGTGGCTGTCTCTCCTTTCCTCACTGATAAAACAGGAGGTTTCTGTGTCAGCACCGTCACACCACTCACACCTGCAAACAACATGAAGACATGGAGTCAAGAGAAACACAAGCACATATGAATCCAACAAATAACTACTAATCTAAAGTATAAATGAGGTTCCATACATGTTAGAGCAGTGATGAGAGCACAGAGAGTCACCAGCATGTTGTCACTGTGTGTTGTGCACTGCTTCTGTAGGAGGAGAGGAGGTGTGAGCCATTAAATATGTGACAGAAACTCAGAGAGACTGACAGGAGGAGGAGCTAAATCTGCGTAGTTTGCGATGTTTGGGTAATTTATGTTCAGTGGAGGGTAATTCTGTTTTTGTATTAATAAATATTGGTGATTGTGATGTCTCCCTCCTCTCCCTTAAAATTGTGCTACTGCATTTTATTATGAAAAATTGTTTGCTATATCTCCTGGGTGAGGTGTTCCAGGCATGTCTGACTGGGAGGATTCCCCGGGGCAGACCCCGCATATGCATATCTCTCGGCTGGCCTCAGAACAGCTTGATGTTCCCCCAGAGAAGCTGGAGGAGGTCTGGGATCCTCTGCTTAGGCTGCTGCCCCCGCGACCCAGCCTCGGAAAAGTGGAAGAAGATGTATGTATGGAAGGATGGTTGCTATGTCCTTCAGGTTTGTTACTGATGCTTTTACCATTACCAGTTTTTATGTTTGGACAAAAAAAAAAAAAAAGATCAGAATCCCGCTTACCCTTACAGTTACCTGTTATAATTACATAATCAACAACCTTGAAATGTATGAACTTCTCTGGAAATTCACATGAAACTGGAGTGTTTAGGATTAGGAGAACATTTGATAAAATGTTACGCCATTTATGAATATTGAACAACTGAATAAAGAGTTAAAAAAATAATAATTTTAGTACTAGAACTGTGTGGGCTCCTTTTTTGTTTCAAAGTTGAGCCACATGAGTTTTGTGGTATTTCTCACAAATGAAATCACTGTGATACAGCCGTTTTGATATAGTTCCCCTGATTCACAAAAACAAATAGCAGTGTCGCTCATCTACATCTTGAGAGTTAAACACAACAATTAGAGGACTGACTAATTTGCGTTTACCAAAACAGTTTGGTTTTAGACACTCAAATTCATTTTTGTATTATTTTATTTTGTTCTACAATTAATGGTTGGAAATGTTAACTCTTCAGAATTCATAAAAGCTGTAGTGTCACTCAGTTGTGTTTTGTTTGTTTTTTGTCACAGTATTCATGATTGTGTTATGTTCTACACAATAGAGTCTATGTTTCAGTGCAGTACAATGCTTACCCTCCTCCTTTTAACTCTAAATCCATGTCTAAGGATGATGTAGAATTTAGTCAGTCTGAGGAGAATCCTGTTACAAAGTAAAGTGAATTGTCCTCATTTAAAAACTCTCCATCAGCTCCATCAGAGACTTGAATCATTACAGGCAGTTCCTTGAATGGTTTTAGTTTAAATGCAAATGTCCTTATCGTCACACATCACACATTTTCTTCTTTTCTTACATTTAATGATGCTGAATCTATGTTTATAACTATTTAAGAGTTGAGTCTGGTGTCTAAATTTATATTACTTATACGTACATGCATACAATGTAGGACTGCTTTTTGTATATGATTTTGCATATGAGTAGTTATTGACTGACAGCTGGGATAGGCTCCAGCGCCCCCCGCAACCCTGAAAAGGATAAGCGGAAGCGGATGGATGGATGAATATGGATTTTCCCCAGTTTGCTTTGTTCATGATTTCAATGATAAATATTAAAAAAAATGAACAAACAAATAACACACTATTTGAAGGTTTGTTTGTTAGAGGTGTCTTTTACCAGGTTGTGAAAGAGTCTTAAAAAGCAGAAGTATCAGTGTGGAGGTTTTGTCACAGTGTGAATCCCTGTGATACTCCACTGTTAGCAGAGCTGTCCCATGTCTTACAGTAATAGACTGTGAGTCTCCTGTCTCTGCCTGATTAATTATGAACTAGGAATCAATGTTTGATGAGGATTTAGAGTTGAATCCGTCAGAGGAGAATCCTGTTCCAAATTCAAGTGAGCTGCCAGAATAGTCAAAACTTTCTGAGGAACCCCTCCAGGAACTTGTTTATACCAGTTAACATAATTCCCATCATATCTCTCTACGTTGCAGCTGAGAACAGCTTGTTGACCTGAAGAAACTGTGTGGACAGCAGGTGTTTGGGTCAATACAATCACTGCATCAACATCTGCCAAGAAACCGAGAAAAATATGAATGAAATATTTACCTAAAAATATACAGATTTTAAAATCAATAAGAACATCTTACACGTCAGAGCAGAGATGAGAGCACAGAGGGTCCCCAGCACTATGATAGTAGGTGGAGAAACTGATCCTGAAAGATGAGAGGGGATGTAGTGAGAAGAGAAGAGATACTGAAGCTTATAAAGACAGAGAAGCAGAACTGAAAGAGGAGGAGATTCAGAAAAACAGCTTGTTTATGAAAGACTAAATTACTGATATTAATAATTCATAATTTCATACAGTGAACATTGTCATTATATGAGCATTATTGTTTCAAACTCAATGATATCATATAATTTTCTTTGAATTTGCTCTACAAAAACTAATATAATGACTTAATCAGTGTATATGTCACAGTACTGGGTCTGCGACTCAGTATTTGTCTTTCAGGTTTTAGATTTATAATCTATATATAATATAATATATAATATATAATAAGATTATAATATATAATCTATAATGGAGTTATTTCGATCTCAACTGTATTTACACTTAGTGTAGTAAATCACACCTTCAGTGTTACTAGTTCATGGTCATATTTTAAAGACCTGACTTACATAAATAATGTTATTGAAAAAAGGTAAAAGAATGAAATCTCTAGTGTTCTTGTCTTCAATTTTCTAGATTTACTTTCTGGCTTATAAACGTCTAACATGAAGGTTCATTATATGGTACTAAATCTGTCTAAACTATTTTAAACACCCAGATAGAGATGGATATCTTTCTTAGCAGCACCTTTGTTCTTGGCACACTTCAGCTTCTAGTTGTTTCTTGTTAATGAGAGAAATGAGGGAAAACCAACTAGAAAGGTTAAAAAAAATGTTATTTCATTTTCAAAAGCAAAAAGATCAACATTTATATATGTAACCATGTCAAAATCAGAACATGTACACATTAAATATAAATGTGTGTACAATTAAGACAAACATCATAAACACATCTCTAAATAAAATGAGAATTTGCTTCTCCATTTAAAAATGTGTTTTTGATGAATCCAGTGTATATTTCTATTGATTCGTTCTTTCTGACAGATAGAATCTGGTTACTGCCACATTTACTGCAGCTGGAATATAACAATTAAACAATTATAACCATGAAAGAGCTGAGAGAAGTCTATAAGTTTTTTTTATTATTTAAAAATAACTTGCAAAAACATAAAATACCGTATGTTGGATAGTTTGGTTTATGTGTTTTTACATATTATAATTTGGGCCAATATTAGTGAATGAGATGTATTTTTCGGTACTTTTCTTTTTATACTTTTAATAATCAAGGTTAAAATGAATAAAAAAACACCAACAACATTCCAGTGTTTAAAAACACAGTCTAAAGATAGTGGGTTACACTTAGTTCACTGGATATATATATTATCTGCATATGAAAGCGTTTCTAAAAGCAGAAGTAATACTGAGGAGGTTTATGTCACAGCCTGAATCACTGTGATACGTACGCAGAAGCAGAGTCATCATATGTCTGACAGTAATACACTGCAGAGTCTCCTGTCTCTGCTCGCTTGATAATGAACTGGTAATCAATGTTTGATGAGGATTTAGAGTTGAATCTGTCTGAGGAGAATCCTGTTCCAAAGCTGAGTGAGCTGCTAGAATGAAGAAATCTTAGAACATATTGAGGAGCCTCTCCAGGAACTTGTTTATACCATCTAACAGAATTCCTATCATATCTCTCTATGTTACAGTTGAGAACAACTTCTTGACCTGGAGGAACTGTGTGGACAGCAGGTGTTTGGGTCAACACGATCACTGCATCAACATCTGCCAGGAAACACACACAAAAACATGAATGAATAGAATAGAATAGAATAGAATTCAACTTTATTGTCATTGCACATGCACAGGTACAGGGCAACGAAATGCAGAAGTGCTTTAGTGATATAGACATATTACAATATATATTAGCAATAATATAGATAAGTAAGTATTAGAGATGGACCGATCCGATATTACGTATCGGTATCGGTCCGATACTGACCTAAATTACTGGATCGGATATCGGAGAAAAATAAAAAATGTAATCCGATCCATTAAATATCACGAAAGCACCTCACAAAACTTGCAACACGCCGTAACTCGCCTCAGAACGTTAGCACGTCGGAGCAGTGTGCATCACGTGATAGAGCGGCTGTGGCATGCGGGACCTGTCGGTGGTCTGGATAGCATGTGGAGCTTCACTAGCAACCCGGCATTTCATCTCCGACAAAGTTATCCCCGAGAGAAGTAAAGCAAGTGTGTAAGTCCATCTCTGAATGTTTGTAAAGCATTCCTGCGTTAAGCTTAACAAGCGACTGCCTCTTCTTGCTGCTACTTCAATCATGAAACTGCTTAATGATCAGCTGATCGGCTTTTCTGTCGTGAGTCCATCTCTCTTGTTTGTTTTTGGCCCACTTTGCACCAGAAAGAGGAAACCAGCGGCTGAACAACAGCAGCACGTTTAAGCTTGATAAGCTGTTGTTAGAATTTATTTAATATTACTTTCTACACCAGGATCTTTTTCTACGTAGCTGACGCTGGTAACTCTGCAGGGGCGGATCTAGCAAAGTTTAGCCGGGGGGGGGGGGGGGCGATAGGGCATTAACAGGGAAAAGGGGAGCACAAAGACATACTTTTCTTTCTTATTCTCATTTAAAATGTCTAGCTTTAAATAAATAATTATCTGACACCCAAAGTTTTATTTTGATGTAAAATGAATAGAAGTCCATTACTGTATATAGTAACTATTAAGTCTAATATATATATCCTAGTAAGCTATAGTACTTTTTCCTTTGGGAAGGTACCATCTGTGCAGTCTGCAATTTTGTTGAAGAAAGATGTTGAATCTATTTAATATTTTAATATATTGAAAAATAATTGATTTCTGTGCATTTTTTTTCACACTGCATCAAATTAAGCTTGATTACGTCGATTAAGCATCATGAGGTGGCGCGTGAGGGGTTGTTCCCTATTTTTTATTTATTTATTTTTGTTGTTGCTGGGAGTTGGAACCCTATTGGTTAGGTTGCTTAATATACTCTTTAAGATACCAGAATAGGGAGGATGGTGTAGGTTTAAGTTTATTAGATTGATCAGTATTGCTGAACTATGAAATATTTTTTTTTTTGCATACAGGTATAACAGAATAGCTTTAGTGTAGTTGTTGTTTTAAACTTGAGTATGAACTTATACGAAATGCAGCAAGATATTTAAAAAAACAGTTTTGTTGATTAAAAAACACTATATCGGATTCATATCGGTATCGGCAGATATCCAAATTTATGATATAGGTATCGGTATCGGACATAAAAAAGTGGTATCGTGCCATCTCTAGTAAGTATATTACAGAAATGGGTCTATTATGGTATGTTATAATGTACACGGTATGAAGTATGTTGTGAAGGTGAGGGTGTGGATAATTTCTACAGAGGCTATATAAAGTGCTAGTGGTTGTGAGTGGTGGTTCAGTCCATGTTATTATTGTGTGTTTGAGGGTACAGTTGTCCATTGTGGGTGTGTGTATGTTCAGTCCATGTGTTAACGTGGGTCAGATGTCAGGAGGCAGAGTTCAGGAGTCTGACAGCTGTGGGGAAGAAGCTGTTCCGGTACCTGGTGGTCTTAGTAAAGAAATTTACTAAATTCACTTCTGACAACTTGAAAAGTTTACCTCCAAAAATATACACCCTAAAACAGAAGATCTTACATGTTAGAGCAGTGATGAGAGTGCACAGGATCCACAGCATGCTGTCAGTGTGAGGTGTAAATGATCTTTACTGTTCAGCTGAGATGTGAGTGGGATTGTAGTGAGAAGTGAAGCGATACTGACACTTAAAGACACAGAGGAGAGGCAAACCAAAGGAGGAGGTGTCAGGGCTCTGTGTGCGGAGAGGAGGATCCAAACGCAGGACTCAGACACTAACTTGAAACTCAAAAACCTCAGCTTTATTGCTGGTACGAAAACAAAACATGAAGTGAACATGGAATATGGAGAATCGAAACACACAGGCATAATCTGATGGTACGACGCGACACTGACACAGAGAAACACAGGGCTTAAATACACAGACGGCAGTAATCAAGGGATGAGAGACAGGAGGGGAACACACCTGGGAGAAATCACAGCTGACGAGACAGGGGAAACGTAAACTGAGCACACTCACATATGACACAGACCTTCACAATAAAACAGGAAACTCAGACACAGACATTGAACTAAACAGACAGATTCACAAACAGACGGGGTGACACCATAGACAGACAGATACAGACGCAGGCTCAGAGGCAGACCGAATATAACACGTAGAACTCAAACAATAATAATAATCATGATAATAAATTGGAAAATGATAATAATAAACTTAAAGCGCTGGGTCACCGACCCAGGACCATGACAGGAGGAGATTCAACACAATGATTTTCATTCATAGAATAAAAAATCATTTATAATGCAAATAACATCAATTAAATGTTTCTGGCTCATGTTCAACTGACACACTTATGGCTGTCATGACATATTGCTCACGAAAATATTGTTGTAAAGGGAATAAATATTATATAACTGATTATTGACAGTTTTAGGTGTTAACACCAATCTCTTTCTAGCTGAAATGTGAGCAGGACTTATGTGAAAAGAATAAACAGTAACGTTTATAAGAACATGAGGTAGAACAAGTCTCAACAAATTCAGAACAGTTGTAGTTTAAATGCAAATGCCCTTATCCTCACACATCACACGTTTTCTTCTCGTCTTATATTTATTTCTGCCTGATGTATAGTTATCACTATTTAAGAGCTGAGACTGGTGTTTACTAAATTTCTATTACTTATAGATAACTTTTAGTTATATACAGTATTAGTCCACTTCTGACATGTTTTGGCTGAATAATATCTCTATATTCCTCTGCTTGCTTTATTCATATTTTCAATGATGAATATTAAAATTAATTTAAAAAACAAAACAAATAACACAGTATTTGAAGGTGGTGGGATTTCAGTGTGTTTCTTGGATGTGTCTTTTTTTCAGCATGTGAAAGAGCATCAAAAAGCAGAAGTATCTGTGAGGAGGTTTTTGTCACAGTGTGAATCACTGTGATACCCCACTGTTAGCAGAGCCGTCCCATGTCTGACAGTAATAGACTGCAGAGTCTCCCTCCTCCACATTCTTGATGATCAAACGATAATCTGTTGTTGACTGATGAGTGGATGTGAATTTAGGAGCAGAGAACCCAGAGCCATATTCTGGAGAACCCCAGCTATGATGCATCCTCAGCACGTACTGAGGACTTCCTCCTGGAATCTGTTTATACCAGGCAGCAGCATAGTTAGTAACAGTCCCCAGGTTACAGTCCATGGTGGCTGTCTCTCCTTTCCTCACTGATAAAAAAGGTTTCTGTGTCAGCACCGTCACACCACTCACACCTGCAAACAACCAGAACACATGGAGTTAAGACAAACACACTGACATTTAACTCTAACATGAAGTCTTTTCTTCAGTATATTCAAGACACTTTACATGTTAGAGTAGTGATGAGAGCACAGAGAGTCACCAGCATGTTGTCAGTGTGGGCTAAGAACTGAGTGGAGAGATGATGGTGGAAGAGCTATTTAATACAACTAACAGGAGGAGGAGCATTTGATTTTTTTACTTTCTCTTGTCTGTGCTATTAATATTATTATTATTGGTGTTGGTAATGTCTTGTGCATTTACCCTGTGGCAACATCATCATCTTCCATTCTTTTTAATAAATTTTTTTGTTTGTTTTGTATTTTGGAATGGTGACTTTCTCCATATCCTAAATGTGGCAGGATTTTGGTTTGTTATATTTTATACTTTAACTTGTATTTTGTTTAAAAAATTACAATTAGATTTACATTTTCTGAAGCAACATGAAGTTTAGAATTTCAACTTCAACTCTGTATTTTATTCTCTGACACGCCTGGCTTTGCACAAATCATCTAATTAAGTAACTAAATGTCTGTAAATGAGAATGGCCTGTTTATAAATGTGATGTATAAAAACAGTTTATCATGATTTTTGAAACCAGTTTCCAGCTTGAAATTCCCACATTGTGATAAACCATTAAGATGCAGCAGTTAAAAGAAACTGTAGGATAAAATTAATATAATTATGTCAAAACTTTCAAAAATAACAAATAAAAAGCAGAAAACTTTCAATCCCTAATGGTGGCACATTTTCCTGCTCTTTGTTTTCCTAGTGTTGGTTTCTTTGTTCCTGGCCACTCTTTGTTTTGTATTTTGTTTGAGTGCAGCATTTTCAGTCTCCTGTGCCCTGCATTTGGGTCCAATACCTGCCTGCCACACAGCGGTTACATTACAGTATGAGAGCTGGAGGAGATGCTCTTCTTAGATTAGCTGAAACTTTATCCCTCAGATGGGTTCCTCCAGGAAATTCAATTCTTGTAAGTTACCTTGTCACGAACAATCAGTTTGATCAAAATTAAAACTTGCTAAATAAAAACTAATAGATACATTTAAAAAGAGAGAACATTTCTGATTGATCATATTTAAATTTGATTATTTTTAATTATATTCCAAAGAGCCTTTAACAAGTGCAAAATTTCAGCTTCAGCACTGTGTAGGCGCGCTCTCTGTATTTCAGAATTTTGGAGACACATTTTTTGTCTGACTTTTTTCTGTGAAAACATTTGGTGACATGCTACCACAGCCAGAAGCTCTCCATGTTTGATTTTTTTTTTTTTTTGAAAAAATAAAAAAATAAAAATAAGTACAGACTTTATTTAGACTTTCTTGACAATACATAAAGTTTTGTTTGACCAAAATAAAACAGTTTCTGAATGACCAAATGACAGCAACTGAAACATTTTCAGTAAGCAGTTCATATTGTACGATCAGTTTATTTGACAGAGAACTGATAACGTGAGGTTATGAATGAGACACTAAGACCTGCAGGTGCATGCTGGGCAGGAAGAGAGGGAGAAGTTTAAAGGTGATGAGTAATTTTCTTTCTTTTTTAAAAAAAATGTTAGGCCAGTTTCTTATTACTTTTAAAGTTTTAAAGTTTACTTTTAACTTTAGTAACACTGTTAACCAGTGGTCCCCAACCTTTTTTGCGCCACGGACCGGTTTATGCCCGACAATATTTTCACGGACCGGCCTTTAAGGTGTCGTGGATAAATACAACAAAATAAAACTAGTACCAGTACCGAAAAAAAGAAGATTTATTCATAACACACGTGAAAAGACCCAGGAAAACCGAGTAAACTATAAAAACGATAACAAAATAACGCTGAAAACCGATAAAAACCCTGAAAACCATACATTTCACACCCAAGCCTCAACTCTTGCGGCCCGGTACCAAACAACTTACGGACCAGTACCGGTCCGAGGCCCGGGGGTTGGGGACCGCTGCTGTTAACTACTATTGAAGAAATATAAAACAGGCCTACCTATCTTATTTTAATTTATGCCAACCTCAACACAAATTAAAATATTATGAAAACAATAAGAGTGATCAACAACATATTTCACATCATTTTAGTGAACAACATTTATATAAAAATATACACATTTGGTTTAACACCTTTTCGCACAATTTTAATATAACGGATTCATGTCTCCTGTACATACGACAACTTGAAACTATTTTAGATTGTGCAGATTTTCAGGTCATCAGGTCAGATGATTACCTGGGCCATTGTAGAAACTTTATCTTCCTTCTCTGAAACCAGTTGTGAGTTTCCTTGGCTGCATTTAGTATAATTGTCTTGCTGAAATGTCCACGCTCTTCATCTTCAATGTCCTGACAGATGGCAGCATATTTTTTTATCAAGATTGTCTCTGTGCATTTTCCACTCATCCTTCCTTCAGTTATATGACATATGCCAGAGCTGTATGCTGAAAAACAGCACCACACCACCTCCAATCTTCACTGTGTTGGAGGTGATTTGCAGTGGCTTTTGGCTTCCAAGCATGGTGTCTATTGTGCCATCCGAAGTATTACATTTTATGAAAATTTGTATCTCATCTGACAAGACTGTATATCTCCCAGTATGGTGATCTCTCAGGCATGTCTAAATGTTGTTCAGCAAACTTTAAATGCACTTCAACATGATTTTTCTTCAGCAGTGAATTTTTGCATACAGGCTATAGTTTGAAAAATTGAGTGCATTACTGATTGTTTTCTTTTCTTTCTGTAGCTCTCTACAGATGGTCCTTGGATTCTTTTCACTCTGTCTGAACTCTTTCAGGGACCACCTGGTTGTCACCGGTTATGGCGAAATGATTGTCTTTCCACTTCCAGATTATGACCCCAACTGTGCCAATGCTGTCAGTATGTTTCGCAACAATAAGGTTGCAAGCATTGTGAGAGAGCTCAGTGGTTTTACCATCATGAGATGTTTCTTGTTTCACAGCTTGGTAAATTAGACACCTTTTTCTAGACCGTCAGTTGGGAATGCACAAAGTGGCAGGATTACGTTCAAATTACTCATAGATATGACTTTCCATGCATTTTTTGCACCTCATTTTCTTCATATGTTCAAAACTTTCCCCCTGTTTCATTTCTCCTTGTTACACATAATTAACAGAGGGTATAAATACAAGTGACCCCCCCCCCCCTGCCACAAAATAAATAAATAAATAATAGCAATAAATAAAATTAAATCAATAAATAAAAATGAATATAAAATAACAACAACAAAACATATAACCATATGAAAACATGAATCATCAGAAAATCTTTTTCAGTTAAAAGTACTTGTTACAGTCAGCTTGGTACCGAATACCACAGTGACTCAGTTTGTATACATGGCTTTACAAAACGGCACCAATAAGGCATGAGGAATTGCAACATCCTCTTCAGGCCAAATTTCACTGCCAACATCTCATTTCCTTAATTGATATTTCAAAACACTGCTTACGTGTTTCAAACAATTTCTGTCTCTTTAGACATTTAGTTTCTCCTCTGTGTCATTAGTTGCTTTCCTGAAGATTTTATGGTTTTGCCTGATTAATACTAGGAATACATAAGCACTGCAGTGTATCTCATTCAGATTTTTGTCAGTCTGAATCACTGTGATACAACTTCACTAGAATAGGAGTAGTACAAAGAGTCGACAGTTCTGTACCGTCAGTAATGAAATAGTATTAGCTGTTCTAGGATTTAAAGCTCTGAATCTGTCTGAGCAAAATCCAGTGGCAAAGATGGTAAGATTACTGAATGGTAAGTTAATAAACTAAGTAACTGCTGCAGGAATTTTTATGTTAAAATATATGTTTTTTTCCTTTATTCTGAGTGCTTTCAAAGTGTACTGTGAAAAATACACTGAACAAAAATATAAACGCAACACTTTTGTTTTTGCTCCCATTCCCCATGGGATGGACGTAGAGACCTAAAATTCATCCCAGATACACAATATAACCATCCCTCCCAAACAGTGGTCACAAATCAGTCCAAATGTGTGGTAGTGGGCACATCTGCTATATTGAGATAATCCATCCCACCTCACAGGTGTGCCACATCAGGATGCTGATCTGACATCATGAGTAGTGCACAGGTGTACCTCAGACTGCCCACAACAAAAGGCCACCCTGGAATGTGCAGTTTATATTTTTGTTCAGTGTAGTAGGCACAAACTGAAATCCTGGATTTCATGGCAGTGATGTTCATGATATGATATTTAGAAGTTTGTTGATGTCGTCAGTATGAGTATTTGCATGCATGTAGCTCTATGAAAAGTAAATATACCCTAAGGTGAAAGAGTAAATAGGATTTACTGAGTACTATTACTTTTACTGCAGATGGAATGCAACAGTTATCGCTATAAAGCTTACTGAAATTATCGTCTATTCAAAACTTGATTAAGGACGAAAACGTGCGTGTAAAAGAGTTGTGAGTGTACAGTATGTGAAAGAGTCCCCAAAAGCAGAAGTATCAGTGAGAACGTTTTTGTCACAGTGTAAATCACTGTGATACGAACTCATCAACAGAGCTGTCCCATGTCTGACAGTGATAGACTGCAGAGTCTCCCTCCTCCACATTGTTGATGATCAAACGATAATCTGTTGTTGACTGATGAGTGGATGTAAATTTTGGAGCAGAGAACCCAGAGCCATAGCTTGGAGAACTCCAGGTATGATACATCCTCAGCACATACTGAGGAACTTCTCCTGGAATCTGTTTATACCAGCGCGCCTCACTATTAGTAACAGTCCCCAGGTTACAGTCCATGGTGGCTGTCTCTCCTTTGCTCACTGATAACACAGGTTTCTCTGTCAGCACCGTCACACCACTCACACCTGCAAATGATAAGAAGAGAAACCCACTGAAATATCAATCCAACAAATAACAACTAATCTGAAGTATAAATGAGGATCTATACATGTCAGAGCAGTGATGAGAGCACAGAGAGTCACCAGCATGTTGTCACCGTGTGCTGAGAATGGACTTGTAACTTGGAAAGAAATTTCACTGCCTCTGTGGGATGATTAGAGGAGGTGTGAACCATTAAATATGTCACTGAAACTGAGAGACTGACAGAAGGAGGAGCTTTGGGTAAAACTGCATACTTTGTGATATTGTCTTGAGTGGAGGCTAACTTATTTTTTTATTTTGAATTTGGGTGTTACTGATGTCTCCCTTCCCCTAAATATTACATTAAACTGTAGGTTTAATTGTAATATTTATCATAATTGTAAAGTGTCTGTCTATCTATCTATCAGTAACAGCAGAAATTAAACTGAATAATTACAAAAACGGGAGTTTATCCAGTACACACTGCAAACTTATACACAGTCAGCAAGTGGACCTAAGGCTGCTTAGTAAAGAGGTCTTTGACACAAAGTAAAGCGCTGTGGTACAGGTCTTTTAATATTCTTCCCCTTGTTCTTAAAAAAAAAGCAAGTAAGCCATTTTTTATTTGAGAAAAATCTGAAAAATCTGTTGGAGGGTTTTGACTGTGAAAGATATTATTGCAACCTGATGAACACCTCCTGGAAATATGAGTGACCACTAATACTAACAGTATCTCTAGTCAGACTTTAGAATTGGTGATTAATTTTTGTTTAATTCTGTCTTATTATTAAATGTAATTTAGAGCATGTTAAATGCATGTTAAAATAATAATATGATATATTGGGTCATGATTGAAAAAAAGATGGTGTGCACAGCTGAAGCTCTTCTACTCCGTTTTATATTTAACGAGAAAAAATAAAAATATTACTTGATGACTACGGCTGTGAAAACTGACTAGTTAAAACAGAAAGCTGACAGTTCTTCATTTACATATATCTATAAATAATAGATGAACTCATGCAGGTGCATCCTGGGAAAGAAGAGAAGAGAGAGAAAGGTGATGGTTCACTGACTGAGGATGCAAATTAATGCAGGGTAGAAACAACACGTCATCTTAGTGTCACTGTGACCTTTTGTATGTTTATCTAAACTTAGGAAGCGCTGCTCACTGGTGTGCAGCGATTGTACATTACGCTGTGACAAACAACACATACTTAAGCCTTTTCTGGCAAAAATAAGATGAAAACAACAAAAGCAAGAAAGAAAGAAGTATGAGTACAGTTTAAATGAACAACACTTTAATTAAGGTTTTTTATGTAAAATAAAAATAAAAATTCATGTATGAATATTTTAAACTGCATTTTATTAAAATAAGGAAAAAGACAGCAAAACATGAATTCCTAAAACTATGCAGTAATGACAAGAAAATATACTCATGGTGTAAATCTTATGCCTTATTCAGATTTCCAACATGAATATATTTTAGCAAACAGCAGTAGACAAGCCAATTTCAAATGCACATTCTGATCCTCGACTATTCAGTGAGACATCTTACTGAACAGTGACGCAATTTCTTATTTACTGAAAAGAAAACACTTTTTTAAACCAATGCTTTTATTAATTTAATGCAAGACATGATTCCTGAAAATACTTGTTAATGACCAGCAAATGAATACATGATTTAAACCTTTTGCTTTATTCAGATTTCTAACATGTAAAGACTGTAATGAGCAAACAGCACAAGCAGTAAAGAAGCAGATTTTAAAAGCACACTCTGGTCCTTGACTATTCAGTGGGACATTCTGACTTCTTGATGGTTTTCTCTGAAGTCTGTGAGCCCAAAGACACTTTACATGTATAAATCTTATCCATGTTCCAGTCTGATGTCTGGATGGTCAGAGAGCTGCTGATTTGGTAAGTCTGGTCTGGTCTCTGAACAGCAGTGCTGGTAGAGATCCCACTGCTCACTGGACTCCCAGCAGCCAACCAGCTCACATCTGCAAAAGACACAGACTGACTGGACAGACAGACCAGAGAAGCTGTGTCGGACTGGAGCTCAGCACTGGACGGAGGGAAGACTGTCAGGACAGGAAGAGAGAGGCTGGAGCCTGAAAATACATGAAAGATGTTCAGGAAAAATCAAAGGAAATGAAATGAAATAATGAAAACAAAAAAAATCAAGACATCAATAAGAGTCAATATGGAATAAACATAATATTTGTTATGAAATTAGAAGAAAACAATACTACTATACTGTTATTTGCAAAAATATACAGACATAACCCAACATAGCAATTTAATTTCTTTATAAGTTTTCCCAAAATAAAATATGATTAGCTACTCTTTAACTTTTCATGTAAGATGTCATGAATTTAATTCTGGTTTCTGCATAACATGTGAGCATTTTTCTTTCTTTAAAAAAAATGGTACGGCCAGGTTCTAATCACTTAAAATTAATTTTTAACTTCAGTAACACTGTTAACTGCTATTGAAGAAAGAGAAAACAGGCCTATGTTTTTGAAATGCCAACCCAAATATAAATTTGGGTTGGCATTCTTTCTGCCTTATAAATGTGTTTCTAATTACACACTGATGAATACTGAATCTGTGTGTAACAACGACCACCACTGAGAGTAATAGTCCTCAGGTCATATATATTTGTGTGTGTGTGTGTTTGTGTATTTGTGAACCAAAAATTGGTATTTATGTCAAAGTCTTATTCATTTCAAATAAGTTGAATGTTTATTGTGCTTTTGTTATTCAATTTGTTGGCATTCGTTTGTTGTAAAATAATTCTAAATTAGTATTGTATTCTTTGTTGTTCTTTTTATTCATTAGTCATCAATAACAAAGCATGTGATGTTAGGGGAACATACTATTGCTATCTGTTTGCTTTTGCAAATAAAAGTCTTATTTTTTATAATTTCTATTTGCACATAGCCTTTGGACCAGCTAATAGAGCAGGAAAATACAAGAAATGTATTTTTGACATGACTGTGAAGTGTAAACAGTCACTTTCAAGAACATTTACAGATCATCATTTGGTAGTTTATGGGCACTTGTACTAATTATTTAAGTGAAAATACATAAAATTCATTAAAGTTTCATGGTGCTCCTTTTGCTGCTCTTCACCTTTTCTGCCAGGTCGTCGTCTGGTTTCCTGTGTCCTCTTGGCTTCTACACCCACGTGCTACTCACCTGTTGCTCGTCACTGCTAATCGATCCAGGCAGTACTGAAGGCCTTGTTGGAGCGCCGTTCCTCCTAAGTTCCTCGTTGTACTTACCTCCTTTAGTGTAGGCCCGGCTCTCTCTAGTGTACTTCCCTGTGTTCCCTGGTATTTCTTCTAACATCTGTCTTCGTCTCCCTGTATAGATCTTCCTGGATCCTTGCTTGTTTCCCTTGGACCTGACATGGATAAGCATGAGTGAGAGTGAGTCACAGTGTGGAATTGTGTTTCCTGTTATGGACTGAAACAAAGAGTAGCGTGAGTGAGTTTTCCCCGACCTTCTCTTCAAATCCCTGGAACCTTCTTTGCATTATTCCCGTATATATGTAAATAACTCACCTGGTGTTGTAAATAAAACCCCTTTTGACTGCACAGCTCTGAGTCCTGCTTAACTAAATGTGACATTCAAGTATTCTTGACAGAATTCCAGGAAGAAGAAAAGACACTGAGTAGATACTGTTTATTTCCTTCCCATGAGTATTATGTCAGTCAGTTTGAGCTTCATCATTTGATCTAGCTCAAACTGACTAGCTCAAATATATACAATAATAATACAATAACTACAACAAATGACACCATCAGAATTACCAAAGTCATGTTTAATCACCATGTCTGACAAAAATAATGTTCTTGAAAAGTGGTTGTAAAAGTATCAAACATTTACTAGTGTTCTTTACCTCACCTTTCTAAATTTTCTTTCCGCCTTATAAATATGTTTGTGATCAATACAAACTAAATGTAAATGAAGATGTCCTAGATGTTCTAAACTATCTTCAGTATAGCTTTGTATTTTTGTTTAACTGCATGTTAACAACACTTTGTTTTAAACAATAAGTTAAACTGCAGTTGGAATGTAACAGTTAGACATGTGAGTAGAGTCTATAAAATTTATTAAAAACAGCAACATATAATACTGTATGTTGGATAGTTTGGTTTAAATGATCATTTGGGCTGATGTGAGTAAATAAGATGTACATATTTCAGTGCTTTGTTCTTTATGCTCATAATAACAAAGATTAAAAAGCATTAAAAACTGAAAAATTGAGTGTTTATCAACATGTTATGTGAAGGTGGTGAGTTTGACTGAGTTTTCTTGAGGGGTCTTTTTTCTGCATGTAAAAGTTTCTTAAAAAGCAGAAGTACTAATGAGGAGGTTTTTATCACAGCCTGAATCACTGTGATACGGGTGCAGAAGCAGAGTCATCATATGTCTGACAGTAATACACTGCAGAGTCTCCTGTCTCTGCTCGCTTGATAATGAACTGGTAATCAATGTTTGATGAGGATTTAGAGTTGAACCTGTCTGAGGAGAATTCTGTTCCAAAGCTGGGTGAGCTAACTAAATAATGAAATCTTAGAACATACTGAGGAACCGTTCCAGGAACTTGTTTATACCAGCTAACAGAATTCCCATCATATCTCTCTATGTTACAGTTGAGAACAACTTCTAGACCTGGAGAAACTGTGTGGACAGCAGGTGTTTGGGTCAACACGATCACTGCATCAACATCTGCCAGGAAACACAGAAAAAAACTGAAGATAAATTTTAGCTCTAAATATGGAATAAAAAATAGGAATGAGAAGAAGATCTTACATGTTAGAGCAGTGATGAGAGTGCAGAGGGTCCACAGCATGTTGTCAGTGTGAGGTGTAAATGATCTTTACTGTTCAGCTGAGATGTGAGTGAGATTGTGAGAAGAGATACTGGAGCTTATAAAGACAGAGGAAACCAAAGGAGGAGGTGGTTCAACAAAACTACTTTCATTCATAGATCAAATGATTTATGAGCAGTTTGTCATTGTTGTTCACATTGTTTCACAATGTTTTGGATTCATATTCATCATTCATGCTCATGTCTGTCGTAAAATAATGTTCTCGAACAGTTAATGTAAAAGAAACAAATATTTATAACTGATGTCCTTATGCCCACACGTTCCATTTTCTTTCTACCCAAGTGTGTTTATGATCGATTTTCAACTAAAATTTAAGTGCATTTTCAGTTTATATATAAAAATGTTTTCTTGACAGTTGACAGTTCTTCATTTACATGTATCTATTTTACACAACCTCATTGTGTAACAAACACTATCCTTTTAGTCTGATTATTGCCACATGTACTGCAGCTGGAATGTAACAGTTTTAACACTATAGACTAGTATACATCAAATTTATGTAATTAAAGCAAATCACATACAGCAGCATACACATTTGTGTGTTTGTTAGCATTTTGTGTATAATCATTTGTGTTATTGCAGATGAATGTGCACATATTGAAATTCCTCGCTTATTTATATGTTCAGTGATAAATGTTAAAATGAGTCACAAAAAAGTAATTCAGTGTTTATTTCAGTTTTTTTCTCGCATTGGGTCAAATCTCATCAAAGCTCTTTAAACGAGCTCTTTTGTCAGTCACAACTCTAGAGTGATTACTTTCCTGAATACTTTCCTGGATTAATGTTTTCAATCAAATTACTTCAAACTGAATATTTTGATAACTTGGTTTTCAGGGATGGTGAAAGCTTTGTATTAATAATAATAAACTTTATTTATAAAGCACACTTAAAAACCAAGGGTATGCCAAGGTGCTTAACAAGTAGCATAGAGAATAGAAGGAAGATAATAGAAATAGGACCAAAGCAAGTACTAGGTATGCAAACAGGTAGCTGTCACTGATACATAGGAAAGCAACAGGTACAGAGCAAACAAGAAGTTAAATGAGCATAAAAGTGCATAATATAAAATCATAAAAGAAATATTAACTAGAGGGAAAGGCAAGATTGAATAAGTGGGTTTTTAGTCGTGATTTGAACAGTGCAATGGAATCAGATGCGTGGAGGTCGAGAGGAAGGGTATTCCACAGTACCGGGGCAGCCAGAGCAAACGCACGGTCACCCAGGGACTTCAGCCGAGATCTGGGTTGGGTCAGAAGTAGTTGAGTGGCGGATCTAAGTGTTCTAGCAGGAGTATGTGATTTGAGAAGTTCACTAAGATAACGTTTGTGACCTCCAGGTTGGATTATTGTAATTCCTTGTACTACGGTCTTCCCTCTTCTCTTCTTCTTAGACTACAAACAGACCAAAATGAAGCAGCCCGCCTCTTGACTGGTACCAGGAAATTTTTCCCTATTACTCCTGTTCTAGCTAGCTTGCATTGGCTGCCCATAAAGTACCGTATTGAATTTAAAATATTACTCCTTACATTCACCTTAAAAGCAATGTGAGTCACAGCAGCAGGAGGCAATGTGGTCACATGAATGACACCCACTCACAAAATCTTTGGACATGAAAGTCCAAATATTTTGGGACGATACATGTTTAACTCTAAGAAAGGAAATAGGTGGCAAAATCCCTGTAGATCCCATGATGCTGTATCTTGGAGTAATTAAAGAGGATGTTGTGGTAAAAAAAAATAAGCTCATTGTTGGTTACAAAACAAATAGCTCAAAGAATGTGTATATAAAGGATATCTTTATGAGAGGATGGGTTTCTTGCAAAGGTCTAAAGGAGACGCCTTTTCACAAAAGTGGAAGGAATGGATTGCATTCATGTGTCATGGTCCTGGGTCTTCTGCACAGTGTTTTGTGTTTTTCATTCAACTTCTGTTCTTGTTAGATATTACCGACTGGTTATATGTAATGGTTTTAATGTTCAATGGAAAACAATAAATGACAGCAGAAAGATGCAGAAAGGTTTAGTTTCATAACTGGACTTCATTAATGTTCTTTAACAGTAAGTTAGGTTTAGGCAAACATCGTACCGTGCTCAGCTGTCTCTGAATGATCAAATGATATGAACTGAAACATTTCCATTAAAAACAGCAGGTCCATTTTATTTTACAGGGAGCCTATTTGCCATTTACTTGAGTTACTAAGACCTACAGGTGCATCCTGGAAATGAAGAAACAGAAGCACAGAGAGGTGATGCTTCACTAACCGAGAGTGAAGATACATTTGCAAATCTACAACCAACATTTTAAACCAGTGACACTTACCTTCTCTCTTACTCTTATGAAGAAATATTAAATGATGCTCTCTAGTGGTCAAATATTACTTAGTCTGTATGTCAGAATATACTTGTGTTTTAACTATGGGAGCAAGAAAATTGAAAATTTTGTGCTTATGAGTGTTGTTTTCCTCAGTGTGCCCCTCTCTAAAATGTAACAGTTCATTTCAATCACCTTAAATTTATGTTAGTGCAAAACAGTGGCACAATCCCATTTATTCACAAGAAAACACATTTTTAAATCAATGCTTTTATTAATTTAATGCAAAACATGAATTCCTGAAAATACTTGTTGAAAACCAGCTAATGAATACATGACTTAAACCTTTTGCATTATTCTGATTTCTAACACGTAAAGACTGTAATGAGCAAACAGCACAAGCAGTAAAGAAGCAGATTTTAAAAGCACATTCTGGTCATCGACTACTCAGTGGGACATTCTGACTTCTTGATGGTTTTCTCTGAAGTCTGTGAGCCCAAAGACACTTTACATGTATAAACCTTATCCATGTTCCAGTCTGATGTCTGGATGGTCAGAGAGCTGCTGATTTGGTAAGTCTGGTCTGATCTCTGAACAGCAGTGCTGGTAGAGATCCCACTGCTCACTGGACTCCCACCAGCCAACCAGCTCACATCTGCAAAAGGCACAGACTGACTGGACAGACAGACCACAGAAGCTGTGTCGGACTGGAGCTCAGCACTGGACGGAGGGAAGACTGTCAGGACAGGAGGAGGGAGGCTGGAGCCTGAAAATACATGAAGGACAAACAAAAAAAGAGAAATGAAAGGAAAGAAGGAAATTGGACATGAGGTCATAAAACCAGAAGAAATCAAGAAGACTCAATATGGAATAAATATAACAATTGTTATGAAGTTAGAAGAAAACAAAACTAATGTATAAAATATGAACTAAAATATATGGATCCAACATATCATTTGAATTTCTTTTTGTATTTTTACAGTATAAAATATGATTAGTCACTGTTTAATTTTCCATGTAAGATGTCTTTGATTTAATTCTACACATTTCTGCATAACATGTCAGCTAATGTGGGTAATTTTCTTTCATATCAAAGAAAAGTTCTAATCACTTCAAAGTAATTTTGAACTTTAGTAACAGTGTTAACTACTATTGAAGAAAGAGAAAATGGGCCTATGTATGTTTTTGAAATACCAACCTAAACATAAATTAAAAGCAATAAGAACAGGAAAACAACATATTTCACACCATTTTCATAGAACTGGTTTGACACCATTTCACATTTTTTAAACACGTAATTCATGTCTCCTGTATATGAGACAACCTGAAACTATTTCAGATTGTACAAAATCATAAAAAAATGATGCTGAACAAGAAACATATTGAACTAAGTAGTCATCAGCAGATTTTCGCAAAATCTCTCTTGTTTTATGATCAGTTTAAAAGCACTTACTTGTCACAATCAGCTTGGTGCCTTGTCCGAATACCACAGTGATTCAGTTTGTATACATGGCTGTACAAAAACCTCCTGACTGTCACTGATGAGGGGAGAGGAACTGAAACATCCTGTAGAGACCAACTTGTACTGTCAACATCTCATTCACTTCATCTGTTTGTATTTTATAACCGTCTTTCTCTGTGTAGTCATGTTTATTCCTTCATGTCACTTGTTTTGTGCAAGATTTAATAAAGTCGTCATTATTGGCCAGCATTAATCAGAGCTGTACTGTCTCTCAATAAGATTTTGGCCAGAGTCTGCTTCTCTATGAACCAGCTTTCTTGGGAGAGTCTTCCCATGTCTGACAGGAACTCACTGCAGAGTCTCCTGTCTCTGCATGATTGATAAAAGCCTGAAAATCAGTGTTTGGTCAGGATTTAGGTATTAATCTGTCTGAGGAGAATCCTGCTGAAAATGCAGTTGACCTGTGAGAATGATGAAATCTCAGAAATGAGGCGAAGAACCAGGAACCTGTTTGTACCAGCCGACATAAAAGCTTTCAGCTTTTTTAATGTTGTATTTGAGCAGGTTAATCCAATGTTTAATAAGACATTACCTGGAGATTGTATGTTACTCTGCATTTTCTTGATTGGACTATACTGTGAATAAGTCTAAGAAAGCATATGTACTGCCAAGAGGTTTGTAACACATTGTGATAAGTACAGTGTCTTCTATTTCTGCGAACTTGATAGTTAAATGATAATTAATGTTTGATGAGGACGTAGAGTTGAATCTTTCTGAGGAGAATCTTGTTTCAAAGCTTGTGAGCTGTCAGAATGGAGAAATCTTAGAACATACAGATGATCTTCTCTAGGAACTTGTTTATACAGCTAATAGAATTCCTATCATCTCTCTCAATGTTGCATTTGAGAACATCTTGTTGAAAACTTTGTACTTAAGTACAGTAAGTATTTGTACTTGGTTACTTCCCACCTCTGGGGACAGAGAACCTGTTCTAAAGCCAAGTGAGCTGCCAGAATGAAAACTGAGGAACCCCTCCAGGAAGTTGTTTAGACCATCTAACATAATTGAACCATATTGCAGCTGAGAACGACTTCTTGACCTGGAGAAACCTTGTGGACAGCAGGTATCTGGATAAACACTTCCGCTGCATTAACATTATTTTCATGAACACTGATGTTGGTAATGTCTTGTTTTTTTCTTCTTTTTTCCCCTTTGTTCATTTATTTATTGTTTGTTCGTTTGATTGTTGTTTTGAATTTTATAATGGTTACTTTCTCCACATCTAAAATGAGACAGGATTATAGTTGGTTATATTTTACTTAAACTTGTGTTTTATTCAAAAAATACGCCAAGATCTAAAATTTGCTAAATTTGAATTCATCACCGTCTAGAGAACACTGTTAGATATTTTTAATGATGCTGAGGTTCTTGTATATTTACCTCACTAAACTGACTACTTTCACACTGACTTGATCAGACTGCTTTTGCAGCTTTTCTCCCAGCACAGCTCTCTCCTCCAGTCCGAGTCACCTCCTGATAGAGGGAGAGCCTCATTAGCTGATCAGCCCCAGCTGCAGTTAAGTAGCAGAGGGGGTTGTTAATCAGCACAGGAGCACAGAGGCTGCAGCCAGAAAATACACAGTGTTCAGGAGCTATAAATGCCATAAAAGTCTGAAAGCCTAGAAAATGACAGTAATGATATTAGCATTATTTGTAGAAACATTAAGTTTTCAGCTTAAAAGTTCCAAACTATGAAAAACCATTAAGAACATCCAGTGAAAGGGAAGCACAGAAAATATATGGTGTTCCAAAAAAATTAAAGAAACACTTTTTAAGAGTATCGCATCAAGTATGTTAAATTTCTGGTCTGATCAGTCAAGTAGCAGAGGTTTGTTAGATTGTTAATCAATTTCAGCTGCTTTAGTCTTAATGCAATCAACAACAGGTGCACAACACGGGCAATGATGAAAGAACAATCAAAACAAATGATTTTACACGTGGGAGTCACTGGCATTTTCCCCTTTTACTTTTTCTGAGTGTTTCTTCACTAGTTTTGTATTTGGTTATGGTCAGTGTCTTAGCTGGTAGAATGAAGAAAAACATGGACTCCAGCTCCTCCAGTACGGTGGAGGAGTGTGTGTCTCTGGTCCAGTGGATTCTGAGTTCCTACTGGTGCACGACCAGTGTTGGTCAAGTTACTTGAAAAAAGTAATCAATAACTAATTACTGATTACTTATTTTCAAAAGTAATTAATTACTTAGTTACTTAGTTACTTTTTAAAAACACGATTTACAACCTGAATAGGTGATAAAGCGATAGATCTTTCAGCCCAATTCTACTTTTTCTACATAATCCATCATACAAAATGTAATCAAATGGAAAAGTCTCTTTTTTTAACTTGTTTTATTAGTTTTAATCTTTTAACTTTATGCATCAAGCAAAAATTAAATTATATGCAACATTCTCTGACTGGAAGAAATTTGTTTAACATTTAAACCTATTTTCTGCACATTCCAGCACATAAAATAAAATATTTTTTTTTCGTGTTTACACTCACTCTTTCAAATAGATGCAAGTAAAACACAGCAGAAAATAAATAAAGTCAAAGACTAGCGGTCTATTTTCACCTGTAAAGCAGGAGTGCGGTAGGCGGAGGTTTACCCTGGTGCAGGTGTGCCGCAGCGGTCAGTTGAGGAATCCGCGAGTTTCTCTGTGAGTTTCCCATTACGTCGTAGTGCACTCGGTGCTTGCTTGGAAGTTTAGGGGTTTTTTTCGCTGTAAAAAGAAGTTTTCTTCCCACGCACAACTGACGCTAATGTTTTTGTCACTTTTTATGGAATCAAACTTAAAATAACGTCAGTACTTCCACGCTTTAAACGCTGCACGCTCATACCCTCTCCCGCACTGATATATTATCCACTGTTGATCTGCACACAGCTGTTGTCATGAACGTCGCACTTGCTTACGTCACTGTCATGAGACATTCTCGCAAAAAAATCACGGTTTTAGTAACGCAGTAACGTAGCGTTCCTACGGGAAAGTAACGGTAATCTAATTACCGTTTTTGCAATAGTAATCCCTTACTTTACTCGTTACTTGAAAAAAGTAATCGCGTTACAACTAACGCGTTACTGCCCATCTCTGATCAAGACTAATGTGATATATTAGATAATTTCTATATTGGTTACAATTAAGATTATTTTTACTTTTCCAGTTCACGAGGACTGTTTTCTTGGCAATGCATAGGGCAGCCATATGGGCTATATTCTTTTCTGTAGTGACATAATCTAAGATGCCCAACAAGCACACTAAAGGGGAAGTTGAAATGTAACATTTCAGACACTTTGATAAGTATTCACGTATCTCGCGCCAAAACTTCTGAACTGGTGAACAGAACCAAAGAGCATGGATGTAATTGTCCGGTGTATTGGCTTGACAGTGTGAGCAGTTGTTGGAGAACATAAAGCCCATCTTGAACATCTGATGACCTGTATAGTGCACTGTATGTAATATTTTGTAGTATTGAAGTAATTGAAGACTGGGATTTCTAATTAAATAAAGGGTTTTTATGCATACCTGAGACCAGGTCTGGACTGGGACACCGGCCCACCAGTTATTATAAGGAAAAGCCATAAAGCCTTTGAATGAATACAAATGCTGTTGTGACAGTGATGTACACTATCTTGTTGGTATATATGTATTAATCCAATAAACTTAAACCTACACCATCCTCCATATTCTGGTATTTTAAACAGTACTTAGGGGAAATATCAAACAATCTAATCAATATTTACATATACCTAACTAGCAGTGTTGCCAACTCCCAGCAAGAAAATAGGGAACAACCCCCCACTCTGCCTCATGATGCTTAATTGACTTAATTGACTGTAATTTATTGCCAGGGTAAAAAAAAAATGCACAGAAACCAATTATTTTTCTACAGTAATTAAATACATTCAACATCTTTCTTCAACCGAATTGTAGACTGCACACATGGTACCTTCCCAAAGGAAAAAGTACCATCTGTATTAATAATAATAATAATAATAATAATTTAACTTAATTTAATTTAATTTAATAATTTAACCCATTCACTCAGTGAAGCAGTATATTCCTCTTTCATAACAACAAATTAGATACATTGATTATCTAAAAAAAAGAAAAAACAATAGGCATACACAAACACAGTTTGTCTATCTATAAATGTTTACATTCTCTTTCTACCTCACTAACATGCTTCTTCTCTCTGCAACTAGAGGCTACAGCTTGGAATCTGATTCAGAAATAACATGTTGACAATGTTTTGATCAAACGTATTTTACACCACAATGGTACTGAAAGCTGAAGATGTGAGACTTTATGAGTGAATAATGTGTGTATATTTTGGTGCTTTTTTTTTAAATTTAAAATGAAAGTGCAAATGAAAAAAAATTACAATGAATAAATTCAATAAAGCAATGTTTAAGAACTAATTGTGTGCCTTTGGTGCACTGAGTTTGTGCACAAAAAGCAGAAGTAAGGAGTGAGGAGGTTTTTGTCACAGTGTAAATCACTGTGATACGTACTCATTAACAGAGTTGTCCCATGTCTGACAGTAATAGACTGCAGAGTCTCCCTCCTCCACATTGCTGATGATCAAACGATAATCTGATGATGACTGATGAGTGGATGTGAATTTTGGAGAGGAGAACCCAGAGCCAAAGGTTGGAGAACTATAGTCATAACGAAACCACAGCACAAACTGAGGAACTCCTCCTGGAATCTGTTTATACCACCGAGCAGCATTAGTACCAGTCCCCAGGTTACAGTCCATGGTGGCTGTCTCTCCTTTCCTCACTGATAAAACAGGTTTCTGTGTGAGCACCGTCACACCACTCACACCTGCAAACAACAAGAAGATATGAAGTCACGAGAAACATATTGACATCAGTATACATGTGTGCAATATAAATCAAAGTGTTTACATGTTAGAGCAGAGATGAGAGCACAGAGAGTCACCAGCATCATGTCAGTGTGAAGTACGAACTGATTTGGAGAAAAGCTGCTGGAGAAGCCATTTAATAGAACTATCAGGAGGAGGAGCTGTGTCTCCTCCTCTCCTTTTTTTTTCTTTTGTCTTAATTTGTTTCTTTATTAGCAACATAATGTATATATTTTGATTGAAGCGTATAATCAGAATAATGAGAAAATAATACCAAGGCCTCCAGAAGAACAAAGGGATTAATACTTACATTAAAACAAAATGGGGGAAAAGAACTAGGCATACAAATAGCAAAGGAGGATTGGTCATGTGGGTGACACACAAGCTCAACAAATTGAAGAGAACTTACTTGGGGAAAATTGAATTTGTGTGTTTCTTAGACCTTAAAAGCAAGGAATGTGGGTGACAACAGCAGGAAATGAAATGAATGCCACCCACTCACAAAATCTTTGGGTAGGCAACAAAATTCAAATATACTGGGACAGTGCATGTCTAACACTAAGAAAAAAACTAGGCTGTGAAATCCCTGTAGATGCCATTGTGCTGTATCTTGGAGTAATTAAAGTATTGCTCATTGTAGGTTGCAAAAAAAATAGCACAATTGGTATATAAAGGGAAATCTTTATGAGAAGATAACTTTCTTGCAAATGTTTGAAGGAGACGCCTTTTCATAAAAGTGGAAGAAATAGATTGCCTTCATGTGTCATGGTCTAACAGTATTCAGCTGTCTCTGAATGATCAAATGATATGAACTGAAACATTTCCATTAAAAACAGCAGTTCCATTTTATTTTACAGAGAGCTGATATGTCATTTACTTGAGGTTATAAATGAGTTACTAAGACCTGCAGGTGCATCCTGAAGAAACAGAAGAGCAGAGAGGTGATGCTTCACTAACCGAGTGTGAAGATTCATTTGCAAGTTTACAACCAACATTTTAAACCAGTGACACTTGCCCTCTCTCATACTCAGGAAGTATTGTTAAATGATGCTCTCTAGTGTTCAAATATTACATAGCGTGTATTTCAGAATATACTAATGTTTTTATTATGAGAAGAAGACATTTAAAAAGTGGTGTGCTTATGAGTGCTGTTTTCCTCCGTGTGCCCCTCTCTAAAAGTTAAGAGTTCATTTTAATCGTTTTAAATTTATGTTACTAACAAAACAGTGACACAATTTATTATTTATTTTAACCAATGCTTTTATTAATTTATGGCAAAACATGAATTCCTGAAAATACTTGTTAACAATCTGCAGATGAATACATGACTTAAACCTTTTGCTTTATTCTGATTTCTAACATGTAAAGACTGTAATGAGCAAACAGCACAAGCAGTAAAGAAGCAGATTTTAAAAGCACATTCTGGTCCTCGACTATTCAGTGGGACATTCTGACTTCTTGATGGTTTTCTCTGAAGTCTGTGAGCCCAAAGACACTTTACATGTGTAAACCTTATCCATGTTCCAGTCTGACGTCTGGATGGTCAGAGAGCTGCTGATTTGGTAAGTCTGGTCTGGTCTCTGAACAGCAGTGCTGGTAGAGATCCCACTGCTCACTGGACTCCCAGCAGCCAACCAGCTCACATCTGCAAAAGACACAGACTGACTGGACAGACAGACCAGAGAAGCTGTGTTGGACTGGAGCTCAGCACTGGACGGAGAGAAGACTGTCAGGACAGGAGGAGGGAGGCTGGAGCCTGAAAATACATGAAAGATGTTTAGAAAACAAAAAAAGATAAATAAAAGAAAGAAGGAAATTGGACATGAAGTCATAAAACCAGAAGAAATCAAGAAGAGTCAATATAGAATAAACATAACGTTTGTGATGAAGTTAGAAGAAAACAAAACTAATGTACAATACCAAAATATATGGATCCAACATATTGTTTGAATTTCTTTTTATATTTTTACCAAATAAAATATGATTAGTTACTTTTTAACTTTCCATGTAAGATGTCTTTGATTAAATTCTACAGGTTTCTGCATAACATGTCAGCTAATGTGGGTAATTTTCTTTCACGTCAAAGAAAAGTGTACGGCCAGGCTCTAGTCACTTCAAAGTAATTTTGAACTTCAGTAACACTGTTAACTACTATTGAAGAAAGAGAAAATGGGCCTATGTATGTTTTTGAAATACCAACCTAAACATAAATTAAAAGCAATAAGAACAGAAAAACAACATATTTCACATCATTGTCAGAGAACTGGTTTGACCCCATTTCACATTTTTTAAACATAAGTAATTCATGTCTCCTGTATATGAGACAACCTGAAACTATTTCAGATTGTACAAAATCATAAAAAATGATGCTAAACAAGAAAAATATTGAATTAAGTAGTCATCAGCAGATTTTTGCAAAATCTCTCTTGTTTTATGATCAGTTAAAAAGCACTTACTTGTCACAATCAGCTTGGTGCCTTGTCCGAATACCACAGTGATTCAGTTTGTATACATGGCTGTACAAAAACCTCCTGACTGTCACTGATGAGGGGAGAGGAACTGAAACATCCTGTAGAGACCAACTTTCACTGTCAACATCTCATTCACTTCATCTGTTTGTATTTTATAACTGTGTCTCTCTGTGTGTAGTCGTGTTTTTTCCTTCTTGTCACTTGTTTTGTGTAAGACTTAATTAAGTACTCATTACTGATCTGAATTAAACAGAGATTCACTGTCTCTTAATGAGATTTTGTTTAGTCTGGTTCACTATGACGGAGCATTTTTGGGAGAGTCTTCCCATGTCTGACAGGAACTCACTGCAGAGTCTCCTGTCTCTGCATGATTGATAAAAGACTGCAAATCAGTGTTTGATCAGGATTTAGATATTAGTCTGTCTGAGGAGAATCCTGCTGAAAATGCAGCTGACCTGTGAGAATGATGAAATCTCAGAAATGAGGAGAAGAACCAGGAACCTGTTTGTACCAGCCGACATAAAAGCTTTCAGCTTTTTTAATGTTGTATTTGAGCAGGTTAAAGGTTAGAAAAGAATAAAAAAAAAATAAGCAATCCAATGTTTAATAAGACATTATCTGAACATTGTATGTTACACTGAATTTTCTTGATTAGACTATACTCAAGTGAATGAGTCTAAGAAAGCATATGTACTGCCAAGAGGTTTGTAACACATTGTGATAAGTACAGTGTCTTCTATTTCTGCGAACTTGATAGTTAAATGATAATTAATGTTTGATGAGGACGTAGAGTTGAATCTTTCTGAGGAGAATCTTGTTTCAAAGCTTTTGAGCTGTCAGAATGGAGAAATCTTAGAACATACAGATGATCTTCTCTAGGAACTTGTTTATACAGCTAATAGAATTCCTATCATCTCTCTCAATGTTGCATTTGAGAACATCTTGTTGAAAACTTTGTACTTAAGTACAGTAAGTAAGTATTTGTACTTGGTTACTTCCCACCTCTGGGGACAGAGAACCTGTTCCAACGCCAAGTGAGCTGCCAGAATGAAAACTGAGGAACCCCTCCAGGAACTTGTTTAGACCATCTAACATAATTGAACCATATTGCAGCTGAGAACAACTTCCTGACCTGGAGAAACCTTGTGGACAGCAGGTATCTGGATAAACACTTCCGCTGCATTAACATGTGCCAACAAACACAGAAAGAACATGTGTGAAATGTCTTTCTCCAAAACGATGGGCTATGAAACAGATGAGAAGAACGTCTTACACTTTAGAGAAGTGATGAGAGAGCAGACAATCCCCAGCATGTTGTCAGTGTGAGGTGTAAACATCCTTTAATATTCAGCTGAGATGTGAAAACGATTGTAGTGAGAAGAGAAGCAACAGATAAAATTCAATTTAGCTGCATTTTCACTTCATATGAAACATTTTTAAACCTATTATGCAACTTTATCAGTATCCATTTGGGTTGATTAATGTCATTTACTGCAGCTAGAATGTGACAGTTATCAGAGTTTTAGGAAACCGTTTGTCAAATTGCTGTTATTTAAAAACACACACATAATAGTTTTAATTGTGTTAGATGCACATAATTTAAAATGCACATAATTGTGTACATATATATGGCAATTTGTGTTGTTGGTGGTCATTATACTCCTCGATATTTTATACTTTCAGTGATGAATGTAAAAATATATCAAAACAAGTAATTCAGTATTTATTAGCAGACTGTCTGAAGTGGATGAGTTTTCAATGATGAACATTAAAATAAATCAAAAATAACAATAAACACACTATTTGAAGGTGGTGGGTTTACACTGAGTTTGCTGAATGGGTCTTTTGTCTGCATGTGAAAAATAGAGCATCAAAAAGCAGAAGTATCAGTGGGGAGGTTTTTGTCACAGCCTGAATCACTGTGATACGTACGCAGAAGCAGAGTCATCATATGTCTGACAGTAATACACTGCAGAGTCTCCTGTCTCTGCTCGCTTGATAATGAACTGGTAATCAATGTTTGATGAGGATTTAGAGTTGAATCTGTCTGAGGAGAATCCTGTTCCAAATTCAAGTGAGCTGCCAGAATAATGAAATCTTAGAACATACTGAGGAGCCTCTCCAGGAACATGTTTATACCATCTAACATAATTCCTATCATATCTCTCTATGTTGCAGTTGAGAACAACTTCTTGACCTGGAGAAACTGTGTGGACAGCAGGTGTTTGGGTCAACACGATCACTGCATCAACATCTGCCAGGAAACACAGAAAAATCTGTAGGTAAATTTTAGCTCTAAATATGGAATAAAAAATAGGAATGAGAAGAAGATCTTACATGCTAGAGCAGTGATGAGAGTGCACAGGATCCACAGCATGTTGTCAGTGTGAGGTGTAAATGATCTTTACTGTTCAGCTGAGATGTGAGTGAGATTGCAGTGAGAAGTGAAGCGATACTGACACTTAAAGACACAGAGGAGAGGCAAACCAAAGGAGGAGGAGATTCAACACAATGATTTTCATTCATAGAATAAAAAATCATTTATAATGCAAATAACATCAATTAAATGTTTCTGGCTCATGTTCAACCGACACACTTATGGCTGTCATGACATATTGCTCACGAAAATATTGTTGTAAAGGGAATAAATATTATATAACTGATTATTGACAGTTTTAGGTGTTAACACCAATCTCTTTCTAGCTGAAATGTGAGCAGGACTTATGTGAAAAGAATAAACAGTAACGTTTATAAGAACATGAGGTAGAACAAGTCTCAACAAATTCAGAACAGTTGTAGTTTAAATGCAAATGCCCTTATCCTCACACATCACACGTTTTCTTCTCGTCTTATATTTATTTCTGCCTGATGTATAGTTATCACTATTTAAGAGCTGAGACTGGTGTTTACTAAATTTCTATTACTTATAGATAACTTTTAGTTATATACAGTATTAGTCCTCTTCTGACATGTTTTGGCTGAATAATATGTCTATATTCCTCTGCTTGCTTTATTCATATTTTCAATGATGAATATTAAAATTAATTTAAAAAACAAAACAAAACAAATAACACAGTATTTGGAGGTGGTGGGATTTCAGTGTGTTTCTCGGATGGGTCTTTTTTTCAGCATGTGAAAGAGCATCAAAAAGCAGAAGTATCTGTGAGGAGGTTTTTGTCACAGTGTGAATCACTGTGATACCCCACTGGTAGCAGAGTCATCCCATGTCTTACAGTAATAGACTGCAGAGTCTCCCTCCTCCACATTGTTGATGATCAAACGATAATCTGTTGTTGACTGATGAGTGGATGTGAATTTTGGAGCAGAGAACCCAGAGCCATAGGTTGGAGAACTATAGCTATGATGAAAATACAGCACAAACTGAGGAACTCCTCCTGGAATCTGTTTATACCAATAAGCAGGATAGTTATCAACAGTCCCCAGGTTACAGTCCATGGTGGCTGTCTCTCCTTTCCTCACTGATAAAACAGGAGGTTTCTGTGTCAGCACCGTCACACCACTCACACCTGCAAACAACAAAAAGACATGGAGTCAAGAGAAACACACTGACATTTAACTGTAACATGAAGTCTATTCTTCAATATATTTTAGACTTTACATGTTAGAGCAGTGATGAGAGCACAGAGAGTCACCAGCATGTTGTCTGAGTGGGCTGAGAACTGAGTGGAGAGGCGATGGTGGAGGAACTATTTAATACAACTAACAGGAGGAGGAGCTTTGGAGTTTTCTTTTTTCCGCTTGCCTGTGTTATTAATATTAATAACAATAATAAATATGTCTTGTATATATAGTTTTTTTTATTATTATTTTGGAATGGTTAATAGCCATTCTTTTTCCATGGTTGGTTATATTTTATACTTTTAACTTGTATTGTATTTAAAAACTATAATTAGATTAGCATATTCTGAAGCAACATAAAGTTTACAATTTCAGCTTTAGCTCTGTAGAAAATCATTTTCACAGTAAGTTATTCTCTCACATGTCAAACTTTGCACAACAGTGGGATCATCTAATTAAACAACTAAATATCTGTAAGTAAGATGGGCCTGTTTAAAATGTGATGTATAAAAACAGTTTTTTAAAAACAGAAGCAGTTTGCTGCTTGAAATTCCCACCCTGTGATAAACTATTAAGATTCAGCAGCAAAATAAAAATTATATAATTATCTCAAAATTTGTCACAGCAGTTGCATCATGATAGCTGACGGAGATGCTATCTCCTTCATTGTTACGAACAAACAGTTTAATCAAAATTAAAACTTGCTAAATAAAAAGTAATAAATAAAAAAAATTCTGATTGGTTATATTTAAATTTGGCTATTTTAAATTATATTTCAAAGTGTCATGTTTAGGCTGTGTGCAGGCTGGTTCGCCGGTTCGATCCCTGGGCTCTCTGTCCTGGTCGCTGTGTCCTTGGGCAAGACACTTTACCCTACCGCCTACTGGTGTTGGCCAGAGGGGCCGATGGCGCAATATGGCAGCCTCGCTTCTGTCAGTCTGCCCCAGGGCAGCTGTGGCTACAACCGTAGCTTGCCTCCACCAGTAGGTGAATGCGAGAGTGAATGAATAGTGGCATTGTAAAGCGCTTTGGGTGCCTTGAAGAGCACTATATAAATCCAATCCATTAATATTATTATTACAAAAACTGAAGGCTAGCTAAACTGGGCTGGCCAGCGGGCAGGTGGACGGACAGCATGGGAGAATGGAGATTGCGACACAGACCAAAGAAAACACAGGGCTTAATACAGAGATGGAGCCATCAGGGAATGGGAGACAGGAGGGAAACACAGCTGGGACAAATCAGGGCTAACAAGACAAGGGAAGCAAAACCAGATACATTAACATGCGACATGGACTTTCAAAGTAAGACAGGAAACATAACACAGACAAGTGGACTTGACAAGGGGATACAGCTGACAGGGGAGACAGAGCAACTATGAAACACAGAGACATAAACCATGAGGCAGAGAACTCCAACAAAGAAACCAAAAGACTAGAAATGATAAACAAAATAAAAATCAAAGCTCAATAGTAATGCAAAACTCAAAACTCCTGGTCGATGACCCAGGTACCCTAACACAAAGTTCCTCAACAAGTGATATTAAGTGCAAAATTTCAGCTTCAGCTCTCTGTATTTCAACATTTCTCATGAGGTTATGAATGAGACCTGAGAACTAAGACCTGCAGGTGCATGCTGGGCAGGAAGAGAACAAAAGCTTGGAACAAGTGAAAAGATCTGCCAATGGAACGAGTGTAAATTCTCTAGTTTCAAGATGCGCTGTCTAAAAAGGTGTTCCTATTCCTTACAGAAATATTTAAACCTCATTTCTCATTTGTGGGATAATAAAGGTTTATTCTATTCTATCTCAAAACTAAACAAAAAACTAAACATTTTAATGAATTGGTCTTCAGGCTGGGGAAATGATCATTTATCACAGAGATGAGGTGACTGACAGTCTATTCATGTTTTGACAAATATAAAATAGTTACATTGTCTTTTGCACGGTTGAGTGTGAGTTATGAAAAATGCCCTAACTGTTTTGAGCAAAGCATGTAGACTGGTCAGAATGACCTTTCTGCTGTGAGAATTGCACCAAATTGATTGAGAGAAATTGAATTTTGATTTATCTGATAATGTGTGAATGTGTTTCATTGTTTTCCTTTTGATACTTTTAACTTAAGAAGGAAAAACTAGCAATCCAGTATTTAAAAACACATTATCTGAAGGTGGTGCGTTTTTATTTACGTGCGCTCAGAATAGTGGCACAAAAATAACACCATACGTTTTCTTTAGAATTTTCTTGATGAATCTATAATCTGTAAGGGAAAGCAGAAGCAGAAGTAATAATGAGGAGGTTTTTGTCACAGCCTGAATCACTGTGATACGGGTGCAGAAGCAGAGTCATCCCACGTCTGACAGTAATACACTGCAGAGTCTCCTGTCTCTGTTCGCTTGATAATGAACTGGTAATCAATATTTGATGAGGATTTAGAGTTGAATCTGTCTGAGGAGAATCCTGTTCCAAAGCTGAGTGAGCTGCTAGAATGACGAAATCTTAGAACATACTAAGGAACCCCTCCAGGAACTTGCTTATACCAGTTAATATAATTCCTGTCATATCTCTCTATGTTGCAGTTGAGAACAACTTCTTGACCTGGAGAAACTGTGTGGACAGCAGGTGTCTGGATCAAAACTATCACTGCATCACCATCTGCCAGGAAACACAGAAATAAATGAGTGAAAGATTTACCTCAAAATATACAAACTGTTATATAAATGAGAAGAAAATCTTACACGTTAGAGCAGTGATGAGAGCACAGAGGGTTCCCAACATGATGATATTAGGTGGTGAAACTGTCCAGCTGAAAGATGAGAGGTGCTGTAGTGAGAAGAGAAGAGATACTGAAGCTTATAAAGACACAGAGGAGCAGAAGTAAAAGAGGAGGAGATTCAGCAAAACAGCTTTTATTTATAGAAACTAAATTAAGTGATATAAATTACTGATAATTTCATACAGTGAACATAACTCTGAGTTTGATGCAGTCTTGTTTTATTTTGACTGAATTTTAGTTAAGCACGAGTTAGTGAAATTACTGAACTGTAATGCCAAATGAATTTGTGTAGTCTCATTTTTTTTCAATTTTGTCTTACTGTGGCTTGAAATCATATTCACAATTAGCATGTTTTTGATCAAATTCTAAGAAGCTTGGAAAGAAGATGACCTGGATGACTGAGAACCTTCACAGTTTTTGATCAGACATATGCTACAGTACAATAATAATAAAAGCTGATGATGTGAGGCTTTGTGTGTGAATAATGTGTGTGTATTCTGGGGCTTTCTTTATTTAAAGTGAAAATTTAAATGAAAATAAAAATACAATCAATAAAAATAACAGAACAATGTTTAAAAACTAATTGTGTGAGTCTGGACCAAAAAAAGCACAAGTTGCTAGCTTTGAGTTGCTACTAGATATTAGATATTATATTATTAGATATTAGTCATATTTCAATCACTCTGTCTTTATAGGGTGGTGAAAAATTTACATTCATTCATCCCAGAATTGAAGTGACTGACTTACTATTCATGTTTTGGCGAATGTGAAAAGGTTGTTGTTGTTTTTTTTAATTGTTGGGGTGTCCTGTGCACAGGTCTGTGTCATAAAAATGCCCTAACTGCTTGTCAGAACTGCATAATAAGTGTTATGATGATTCTGCTTTGAGAAATTTGCAAAAATTGACAGAGAAAAACTACAAAATATTATCTGCATAATGTGTTGCAGATAATGTAAACCCACCACTTTATCTTGGTGGGTTTATACTGAGTTTGCTTGATCTCTCTGTTATCAGGATGTGGAAGAGTGTCAAAAAGAAGATGAAGAGAAATAAAAAAGGAAGAAAGAATACCAAACGATGGGAGGGGGGATCACTGTCCCTAAATATTGGATGTGTTTGTGTTTGTGCTTTAAGGCTCTACACCCCGGGGTTGCTTTGCTTTTGTTTGTGTTGATTGATATGTGTTATTTTTGCTGTAAATGCACTGTTCTGCTGTTCATATGACAATGTTTAATAAACTCTGTTCTAAGTCTGTTCTGCTCTTTTCCAGAGAATCAGTATGAGTGATTTGATTTTAATTGGATTCAAAAGCTAGATGTCCACAGCGTTGGTGGGATAAGGTTATCATATTGGCTTCAAAATTTGTGACCTGACAAAACCTTTTTCTCCTGTTTAGGTTAGGGAGACAGGTAAGAGGCCAGTATTTTCTTTTGGGTTTCTCGTTATAGGTAGGTCAGTTCTGTTTCATTTCTAGAGTGTTTTGTTTGTTGTTTTGACCATGCCCATCTTGATGCTCGCTACTAGTGATGTGTCGGTCGCGAACGAAATGGCTCTTAGAGCCGGATCTTTGACGTGAACGACGCGAGCCGGCTCCTTATCGCGAGCCGTGGGTTTGTTTTTCTTTCTCTCACCCTCTCTCTCGCAATTTTTTTCCACTTCACTCCACACGCGAGCCTTGTGCTTTGCACTGGGCAGAGGGGGGAGGGGCGGTAGTTACACTCAGTAGCACAGGAACAGAGCAGGAGGGAGAGAGAGAAAGAGAGGCAGGGACAACAACGTCACATTAGAAAGGTATAGTAATCATCCACAAGTATTTTCAGTTGCAGATGATAAAGGATTCAGAAAGTTTATTCATGCAGGTCCATATGACAGAGAATATGCATCTTCTTTTTGTTTTCATATTTTAATTTATATTTAATTGTGTTGTGGTTTGCAGTGTTTTGTGTTGTTTCCCTTTAAATTTGTTTAAAAGGAAAAAGCTGAAAATTTAAATAGTTAAAAGTTGAAATGTGAATAGTTGATTTTTGTATTATATGATTTATTTATTACATTTTATGTGGAGTGAATAAATAAAAGTATATTTACGGTGGCCCCTACAGACAAAGCACATACAAACTTCAAAACACGTACAAAAGACAGTGTTGAGCTTTTGTTACCAAAGTACCAACGACCAGATTTGGTGTGTGGTAGTAACAGGTAAATTAACTTTTTTTTAAAAAATTATTTGAATATATATGAGTGTTTGTGTATAAATACACAAACCATACACATATGCTTTCAATTGTGTAATTTAAGTGATCTAGGTAGTTCTGTTTTGGAAGTTCAGTTAACGCTAGAAATGTTTTTTGGAGTTTGTACGTGTTTTGTCTCTAGGGGCCACAGCATATATAAATATATATAAATAAAACCACTTTTTTTACATTAGTAATTCCGTTTGTGCATAATTTTATATTGTTGTTAATATTAAATTAATTAAAGCAACAAAACAACCTGAAGAGCCGGTTTGGAGCCGAAAGAGCCGGCTCTTTTTAGTGAGCCGAGCCGAAAGAGCCGGTTCTCTAAAAAGAGCCGGAAATCCCATCACTACTTGCTACCTTTTGAAATTAACAAAATATCTGGTTGTTGTGAAAGCGCAACCCTGTGGCAGCATTGGTCTTTCCTTGGGAGATTAGAGCGGGGGCATTATCTTTCCTTTTTTATGTGTTTTGGGGTGTAACATTTCATTTCATAACTGGACTCTATTTAGTGTTCCATGGCAGTAAATAAAGTTATGTTTAGGCAAAAATCAAACAGGATTCAGCAAACTGTCTCTGAATGATCAAATGGTAATAACTAAAAAATTTTCAGTAAACAGCATTTTCATTTTATTTTACAGAGAGCTGATACTTCATTTACATGAGGTTATAACACCTGCAGGTGCATCATGGACATGAAAAAACAGAAGAGCAGAGGTTATGCTTCACTAACTGAGTGTGAAGATTCATTTGCAACATTTTAAACCAGTGACACTTGCTCTCTCTGTTACTGAGGAAGAATTATTAAATGATGCTCTCTAGTGTTCAAATATTACATAGCGTGTATGTCAGAAAATACTTATGTTTTAACTATGGGAAGAAGATATTTTAAAAAGTGGTGTGCTTATGAGTGTTTTTTTCCTCTCTGTGCCCCTCTCCAAAATTTAACAGTTCATTTTAATAACCTTAAACTTATGTTGTTTATAATACAGTGACACATTTTCCCATTTACTCACAAGAAAACACATTTTTTAAATCAATGCTTTTATTAATTTATTGCAAAACACGAATTCCTGAAAATACTTGTCAAAAACCAGCAAAAGAATACATGACTTAAACCTTTTGCTTTATTCTGATTTCTAACATGTAACAACTGTAATGAACAAACAGCACAAGCAGTAAAGAAGCAGATTTTAAATGCACATTCTGGTCCTCGACTATTCAGTGGGACATTCTGACTTCTTGATGGTTTTCTCTGAAGTCTGTGAGCCCAAAGACACTTTACATGTATAAACCTTATCCATGTTCCAGTCTGACGTCTGGATGGTCAGAGAGCTGCTGATTTGGTAAGTCTGGTCTGGTCTCTGAACAGCAGTGCTGGTAGAGATCCCACTGCTCACTGGACTCCCACCAGCCAACCAGCTCACATCTGCAAAAGACACAGACTGACTGGACAGACAGACCAGAGAAGCTGTGTCGGACTGGAGCTCAGCACTGGATGGAGGGAAGACTGTCAGGACAGGAGGAGAGAGGCTGGAGCCTGAAAATACATGAAGAACATTCAGGAAATTGAAAAATCAAAGGAAATGAAATGAAATAATGAAAACAGAAGAAATCGAGACATCAATAAGAGTCAATATGGAATAAACATAATATTTGTTATGAAATTAGAAGAAAACAATACTAATGTGATTTGGAAAAATATACAGACATAACAACCCAACATATCAATTGATTTTCTTTTTAAGTTTTCCTAAAATAAAATATGACTAGTTACTCTTTAACTTTTCATGTAAGATGTCGTGAATTTAATTCTGGAGGTTTCTGCATAACATGTCAGTTACTGTGAGAAATTTTCTTTCATTTAAAAAAAAACTGTACAGCCAGGTTCTAATCACTTAAAAGTAATTTTTAACTTTAGTAACACTGTTAACTACTACTGAAGAAAAAGAAAACAATCTTATATATGTTTTTGAAATGCCAACCCCAATATTAAATAAAAACACTATGAGAATAATAAGAACAGATGATATCCTATTTCACATAATGTTTAGTGAACAACATTTATATAAAAATATACAAATTTGTTTTGACACCTTTTCAATTTTTTTAATATAAAGGATTCATGTCTCCTGCACATACAACAACCTCAAACTATTTCATGTTGTATAAAATCATAAAAATGATGCTGAACAAGAAACATATTGAACTAAGTAGTCATCAGCAGAGTTTTGCAAAATCTCTGTTGTTTTATAATCAGTTTAAAAGTACTTACTTGTCACAATCAGCTTGGTGCCTTGTCCGAATACCACAGTGATTCAGTTTGTATACATGGCTGTACAAAAACCTCCTGACTGTCACTGATGAGGGGAGAGGAACTGAAACATCCTGTAGAGACTAACTTTCACTGTCAACATCTCATTCACTTCATCTGTTTGTATTTTATAACTGCATTTCTCTGTGTGTAGTCATGTTTATTCCTTCTTGTCACTTGTTTTGTGTAAGACTTAATTAAGTACTCATTACTGATCTGAATTAAACAGAGATTCACTGTCTCTCAATGAGATTTTGTTTAGTCTGGTTCACTATGACGGAGCATTTTTGGGAGAGTCTTCCCATGTCTGACAGGAACTCACTGCAGAGTCTCCTGTCTCTGCATGATTGATAAAAGACTGCAAATCAGTGTTTGGTCAGGATTTAGATATTAATGTGTCTGAGGAGAATCCTGCTGAAAATGCAGTTGACCTGTGAGAATGATGAAATCTCAGAAATGAGGAGAAGAACCAGGAACCTGTTTGTACCAGCCGACATAAAAGCTTTCAGCTTTTTTTAATGTTGTATTTGAGCAGGTTAACGGTTTTTAAAAAAAGGATTTTAATAAATGAGCAATCCAATGTTTAATAAAACATTATCTGGAGGTTGTATGTTACTCTGCATTTTCTTGATTGGACTATACTCAAGTGAATGAGTCTAAGAAAGCATATGTACTGCCAAGAGGTTTGTAACACATTGTGATAAGTACAGTGTCTTCTATTTCTGCGAACTTGATAGTTAAATGATAATTAACGTTTGATGAGGACGTAGAGTTGAATCTTTCTGAGGAGAATCTTGTTTCAAAGCTTTTGAGCTGTCAGAATGGAGAAATCTTAGAACATACAGATGATCTTCTCTAGGAACTTGTTTATACAGCTAATAGAATTCGTATCATCTCTCTCAATGTTGCAGTTGAGAACAGCTTGTTGAAAACTTTGTACTTAAGTGTTAGGTTTTGTATTGTTGATTGTCATTTATGCTTAGAAATATTTAACCATATATGCTTAGAAGTATATAATCATTTGTAGATTGAAAGAATGTCTCATCCTAGGAGGTCTGTAACAACTCTGTGTAGCATGAAGAGGGGGGTGCGTTCACTCCTCTACAGAGTGTTCTGGCATAGATCACACACCTCCTAGGAGAGGTCGTATCTTCTCTTGTTGATATATGGCATAGCAAACACACGTATATCTGTTTAAGTATAAGAGCCTTTTGTTCAGATGGACCCGCTAGACTCCTGGCACCAGCTTTGGGGAGTCTTCACAGGGTCACATCTTGACCTCACACAAGCCACACACACACACACACACACACACACACACACACACACACACACACACACACAAAGGCAAGGTACTCTTTGTGTGTATGTAGACGTCATATGTTAATGAACCTATGCATATTCATGTAACCTCAATAAAAGAGCAGTGTTACGGGAGAACGGACGAGAGCAACTGGGGTCAAGCGAAGGAACGGCGTTTGTCCGGTTCTCTCCCGTGCACGAGAAACATGAAGAACTTTGCCTACTTCGTGTCTTGCTTGCTGTGTAATTATATTGTCTTCAACGTTCCAGCGAATAGGTTCAAGCTACAAACCTATCATTAAGTACAGTAAGTAAGTATTTGTACTTGGTTACTTCCCACCTCTGGGGACAGAAACCTGTTCCAACGCCAAGTGAGCTGCCAGAATGACAAACTGAGGAACCCCTCCAGGAACCTGTTTAGACCATCTAACATAATTGAACCATATTGCAACTGAGAACAACTTCTTGACCTGGAGAAACCTTGTGGACAGCAGGTATCTGGATAAACACTTCCGCTGCATTAACATGTGCCAACAAACACAGAAAGAACATGAGTGAAATGTCTTTCTCCAAAACGATGGGCTATGAAACAGATGAGAAGAACGTCTTACACTTTAGAGAAGTGATGAGAGAGCAGACAGACCCCAGCATGTTGTCAGTGTGAGGTGTAAATATCCTTTAATATTCAGCTGCAACTTTATCAGTATCTGTTTAGGTTGATTAATGTGATTTACTGCAGCTAGAATGTGACAGTTATCAGAGTTTTAGACAACCGTTTGTCAAATTGCTGTTATTTAAAAACACACACACATAATAGGTTTAATTGTGTTAGATGCACATAATTTAAAATGCACATAATTGTGTACATATATATGGCAATTTGTGTTGTTGGTGGTCATTATACTCCTCGATATTTTATACTTTCAGTGATGAATGTAAAAATATATCAAAACAAGTAATTCAGTATTTATTAGCAGACTGTCTGAAGTTGTTGAGTTTTCATTGATGAACATTAAAATCAAAAATAACAATAAACACACTATTTGAAGGTGGTGGGTTTACACTGAGTTTGCTGAATGGGTCTTTTGTCAGCATGTGAAAAAAGAGCATCAAAAAGCAGAAGTATCAGTGAGGAGGTTTTTGTCACAGTTTAAATCACTGTGATACGTACTCTCTCACAGAGCTGTCCCATGTCTTACAGTAATAGACTGCAGAGTCTCCCTCCTCCACATTTTTGATGATCAAACGATAATCTTTTGTTGACTGATGAGTGGATGTGAATTTTGGAGCAGAGAACCCAGAGCCATAGCCTGGAGAACTAGAGCTATGATGAAAATACAGCACAAACTGAGGAACTCCTCCTGGAATCTGTTTATACCAATAGACAGTGTTAGTACCAGTCCCCAGGTTACAGTCCATGGTGGCTGTCTCTCCTTTCCTCACTGATAAAACAGGAGGTTTCTGTGTCAGCACCGTCACACCACTCACACCTGCAAACATCAAGAAGACATGGAGTCAAGAGAAACACAAGCACATATGAATCCAACAAATAACTACTAATCTGAAGTGTAAATGAGGTTCCATACATGTTAGAGCAGTGATGAGAGCACAGAGAGTCACCAGCATGTTGTCACTGTGTGTTGTGCACTGCTTCTGTAGGAGGAGAGGAGGTGTGAACCATTAAATATGTGACAGAAACTCAGAGAGACTGACAGGAGGAGGAGCTAAATCTGCGTAGTTTGCGATGTTTGGGTAATTTATGTTCAGTGGAGGGTAATTCTGTTTTTGTATTAATAAATATTGGTGATTGTGATGTCTCCCTCCTCTCCCTTAAAATTGTGCTACTGCATTTTATTATGAAAAATTGTTTGCTATGTCTCCTGGGTGAGGTGTTCCAGGCATGTCTGACTGGGAAGATTCCCCGGGGCAGACCCCGCATATGCATATCTCTCGGCTGGCCTCAGAACAGCTTGATGTTCCCCCAGAGAAGCTGGAGGAGGTCTGGGGTCCTCTGCTTAGGCTGCTGCCCCTGCGACCCAGCCTCGGAAAAGTGGAAGAAGATGTATGTATGGAAGGATGGTTGCTATGTCCTTCAGGTTTATTACTGATGCTTTTACCATTACCAGTTTTTATGTTTGGACAAGAAAAAAAAAAGATCAGAATCCCGCTAACCCTTACAGTTACCTGTTATAATTACATAATCAACAACCTTGAAATGTATGAACTTCTCTGGAAATTCACATGAAACTGGAGTGTTTAGGATTAGAAGAACATTTGATAAAATGTTACGCCATTTATGAATATTGAACAACTGAATAAAGAGTTAAAAAAAATAATAATTTTAGTACTAGAACTGTGTGGGCTCCTTTTTTGTTTCAAAGTTGAGCCACATGAGTTTTGTGGTATTTCTCACAAATGAAATCACTGTGATACAGGCGTTTTGATATAGTTCCCCTGATTCACAAAAACAAATACCAGTGTCGCTCATCTACATCTTGAGAGTTAAACACAACAATTAGAGGACTGACTAATTTGCGTTTACCAAAACATTTTGGTTTTAGACACTCAAATTCATTTTTGTATTCATTTGTTTTGTTCTACAATTAATGGTTGGAAATGTTAACTCTTCAGAATTCATAAAAGCTGTAGTGTCACTCAGTTGTGTTTTGTTTGTTTTTTGTCTCAGTATTCATGATTGTGTTATGTTCTACGCAATAGAGTCTATGTTTCAGTGCAGTACAATGCTTACCCTCCTCCTTTTAACTCTAAATCCATGTCTAAGGATGATGTGGAATTTAGTCAGTCTGATGAGAATCCTGTTACAAAGTAAAGTGAATTGTCCTCATTTAAAAACTCTCCATCAGCTCCATCAGAGATTTGAACCATTACAGGCAGTTCCTTGAACAATTTTAGTTCAAATGCAAATGGCCTTATCGTCACACATCACACATTTTCTTCTTTTCTTACATTTAATGATGCTGAATCTATGTTTATAACTATTTAAGAGTTGAGTCTGGTGTCTAAATTTATATTACTTATACGTACATGCATACAATGTAGGTCTGCTTTTTGTATATGATTTTGCATATGAGTAGTTATTGACTGACAGCTGGGATAGGCTCCAGCGCCCCCCGCAACCCTGAAAAGGATAAGCGGAAGCCAATGGATGGATGGATGAATATGGATTTTCCCCAGTTTGCTTTGTTCATGATTTCAATGATAAATATTTAAAAAAAAAAAAATGAACAAACAAATAACACACTATTTGAAGGTTTGTTAGAGGTGTCGTTTACCAGGTTGTGAAAGAGTCTTAAAAAGCAGAAGTATCAGTGTGGAGGTTTTGTCACAGTGTGAATCCCTGTGATACTCCACTGTTAGCAGAGCTGTCCCATGTCTTACAGTAATAGACTGTGAGTCTCCTGTCTCTGCCTGATTAATTATGAACTAGGAATCAATGTTTGATGAGGATTTAGAGTTGAATCCGTCAGAGGAGAATCCTGTTCCAAATTCAAGTGAGCTGCCAGAATAGTGAAAACTTTCTGAGGAACCCCTCCAGGAACTTGTTTATACCAGTTAACATAATTCCCATCATATCTCTCTACGTTGCAGCTGAGAACAGCTTGTTGACCTGGAGAAACTGTGTGGACAGCAGGTGTTTGGGTCAATACGATCACTGCATCAACATCTGCCAAGAAACCGAGAAAAAAAAATGAGTGAAAGATTTACCTAAAAATATACAGATTTTAAAATCAATAAGAACATCTTACACGTCAGAGCAGAGATGAGAGCACAGTAGTAGGTGGAGAAACTGATCCTGAAAGATGAGAGGGGATGTAGTGAGAAGAGATACTGAAGCTTATAAAGACAGAGGAGCAGAACTGAAAGAGGAGGAGATTCAGAAAAACAGCTTGTTTATGAAAGACTAAATTACTGATATTAATAATTCATAATTTCATACAGTGAACATTGTCATTATATGAGCATTATTGTTTCAAACTCAATGATATCATATAATTTTCTTTGAATTTGCTCTACAAAAACTAATATAATGACTTAATCAGTGTATATGTCACAGTACTGGGTTTGCGACTCAGTATTTGTCTTTCAGGTTTTAGATTTATAATCTATATATAATATAATATATAATATATAATATATAATAAGATTATAATATATAATCTATAATGGAGTTATTTCGATCTCAACTGTATTTACACTTAGTGTAGTAAATCACACCTTCAGTGTTATTAGTTCATGGTCATATTTTAAAGACCTGACTTACATAAATAATGTTATTGAAAAAAGGTAAAAGAATGAAATCTCTAGTGTTTTTTTCTTCAATTTTCTAGATTTACTTTCTGGCTTATAAACGTCTAACATGAAGGTTTATTATATGGTACTAAATCTGTCTGAACTATTTTAAACACCCAGATAGAGATGGATATCTTTCTTAGCAGCACCTTTGTTCTTGGCACACTTCAGCTTCTAGTTGTTTCTTGTTAATAAGGGAAATGAGGGAAAACCAACTAGAAAGGTTAAAAAAAATGTTATTTCATTTTCAAAAGCAAAAACATCAACATTTATATATGTAACCATGTCAAAATCAGAACATGTACACATTAAATATAAATGTGTGTACAATTAAGACAAACATCATAAACACATCTCTAAATAAAATGAGAATTTGCTTCTCCATTTAAAAATGTGTTTTTGATGAATCCAGTGATTCGTTCTTTCTGACAGATAGAATCTGGTTACTGTCACATTTACTGCAGCTGGAATATAACAATTAAACAATTACAACCATGAAAGAGCTGAGAGAAGTCTATAATTTTTTTATTATTTAAAAATAACTTGCAAAAACATAAAATACCGTATGTTGGATAGTTTGGTTTATGTGTTTTTACATATTATAATTTGGGCCAATATTAGTGAATGAGATGTATTTTTCGGTACTTTTCTTTTTATACTTTTAATAATCAAGGTTAAAATGAATAAAAAAACACCAACAACATTCCAGTGTTTAAAAACACAGTCTAAAGATAGTGGGTTACACTTAGTTCACTGGATATATATATTATCTGCATATGAAAGCGTTTCTAAAAGCAGAAGTAATACTGAGGAGGTTTTTGTCACAGCCTGAATCACTGTGATACGTACGCAGAAGCAGAGTCATCATATGTCTGACAGTAATACACTGCAGAGTCTCCTGTCTCTGCTCGCTTGATAATGAACTGGTAATCAATGTTTGATGAGGATTTAGAGTTGAATCTGTCAGAGGAGAATCCTGTTCCAAAGCTGAGTGAGCTGCTAGAATGACGAAATCTTAGAACATATTGAGGAGCCTCTCCAGGAACTTGTTTATAGCAGCTAACAGAATTCCCATCATATCTCTCTATGTTACAGTTGAGAACAACTTCTTGACCTGGAGAAACTGTGTGGACAGCAGGTGTTTGGGTCAACACGATCACTGCATCAACATCTGCCAGGAAACACACACAAAAACATGAATGAATAGAATAGAATAGAATAGAATTCAACTTTATTGTCATTGCACATGCACAGGTACAGGGCAACGAAATGCAGTTTGCATCCATCCAGAAGTGCTTCAGTGATATAGACATATTACAATATATATTAGCAATAATATAGATATGTAAGTATTAGAGATGGACCGATCCGATATTACGTATCGGTATCGGTCCGATACTGACCTAAATTACTGGATCGGATATCGGAGAAAAATAAAAAATGTAATCCGATCCATTAAATATCACGAAAGCACCTCACAAAACTTGCAACACGCCGTAACTCGCCTCAGAACGTTAGCACGTTGGAGCAGTGTGCATCACGTGATAGAGCGGCTGTGGCATGCGGGACCTGTCGGTGGTCTGGATAGCATGTGGAGCTTCGCTAGCAACCCGGCATTTCATCTCCGACAAAGTTATCCCCGAGAGAAGTAAAGCAAGTGTGTAAGTCCATCTCTGAATGTTTGTAAAGCATTCCTGCGTTAAGCTTAACAAACGATATATGGAGCGACTGCCTCTTCTTGCTGCTACTTCAATCATGAAACTGCTTAATGATCAGCTGATCGGCTTTTCTGTCGTGAGTCCGTCTCTCTCTTGTTTGTTTTTGGCCCACTTTGCACCAGAAAGAGGAAACCAGCGGCTGAACAACAGCAGCACGTTTAAGCTTGATAAGCTGTTGTTAGAATTTATTTAATATTACTTTCTACACCAGGATCTTTTTCTACATAGCTGACGCTGGTAACTCTGCAGGGGCGGATCTAGCAAAGTTTAGCCGGGGGGGGGGGCGATAGGGCATTAACTGGGAAAAGGGGGCACAAAGACATACTTTTCTTTCTTATTCTCATTTAAAATGTCTAGCTTTAAATAAATAATTATCTGACAGCCAAAGTTTTAATTTGATGCAAAATGAATAGAAGTCAATTACTGTATATAGTAACTATTAAGTCTAATATATATATCCTAGTAAACTATAGTACTTTTTCCTTTGGGAAGGTACCATCTGTGCAGTCTGCAATTTTGTTGAAGAAAGATGTTGAATCTATTTAATATTTCTTGAAAAATAATTGATTTCTGTGCATTTTTTTTTCACACTGCATCAAATTAAGGTTGATTACGTCGATTAAGCATCATGAGGTGGAGCGTGAGGGGTTGTTCCCTATTTTTTATTTATTTATTTTTTGTTGTTGCTGGGAGTTGGAACCCTATTGGTTAGGTTGCTTAATATACTCTTTAAGATACCAGAATAGGGAGGATGGTGTAGGTTTAAGTTTATTAGATTGATCAGTATTGCTGAACTATGAAATATTTTTTTTTTTGCATACAGGTATAACAGAATAGCTTTAGTGTAGTTGTTGTTTTAAACTTGAGTATGAACTTATACGAAATGCAGCAAGATATTTAAAAAAACAGTTTTGTTGATTAAAAAACACTATATCGGATTCATATCGGTATCGGCAGATATCCAAATTTATGATATAGGTATCGGTATCGGACATAAAAAAGTGGTATCGTGCCATCTCTAGTAAGTATATTACAGAAATGGGTCTATTATGGTATGTTATAATGTACACGGTATGAAGTATGTTGTGAAGGTGAGGGTGTGGATAATTTCTACAGAGGCTATATAAAGTGCTAGTGGTTGTGAGTGGTGGTTCAGTCCATGTTATTATTGTGTGTTTGAGGGTACAGTTGTCCATTGTGGGTGTGTGTATGTTCAGTCCATGTGTTAACGTGGGTCAGATGTCAGGAGGCAGAGTTCAGGAGTCTGACAGCTGTGGGGAAGAAGCTGTTCCGGTACCTGGTGGTCTTAGTAAAGAAATTTACTAAATTCACTTCTGACAACTTGAAAAGTTTACCTCCAAAAATATACACCCTAAAACAGAAGATCTTACATGTTAGAGCAGTGATGAGAGTGCACAGGATCCACAGCATGCTGTCAGTGTGAGGTGTAAATGATCTTTACTGTTCAGCTGAGATGTGAGTGGGATTGTAGTGAGAAGTGAAGCGATACTGACACTTAAAGACACAGAGGAGAGGCAAACCAAAGGAGGAGGTGTCAGGGCTCTGTGTGCGGAGAGGAGGATCCAAACGCAGGACTCAGACACTAACTTGAAACTCAAAAACCTCAGCTTTATTGCTGGTACGAAAACAAAACATGAAGTGAACATGGAATATGGAGAATCGAAACACACAGGCATAATCTGATGGTACGACGCGACACTGACACAGAGAAACACAGGGCTTAAATACACAGACGGCAGTAATCAAGGGATGAGAGACAGGAGGGGAACACACCTGGGAGAAATCACAGCTGACGAGACAGGGGAAACGTAAACTGAGCACACTCACATATGACACAGACCTTCACAATAAAACAGGAAACTCAGACACAGACATTGAACTAAACAGACAGATTCACAAACAGACGGGGTGACACCATAGACAGACAGATACAGACGCAGGCTCAGAGGCAGACCGAATATAACACGTAGAACTCAAACAATAATAATAATCATGATAATAAATTGGAAAATGATAATAATAAACTTAAAGCGCTGGGTCACCGACCCAGGACCATGACAGGAGGAGATTCAACACAATGATTTTCATTCATAGAATAAAAAATCATTTATAATGCAAATAACATCAATTAAATGTTTCTGGCTCATGTTCAACTGACACACTTATGGCTGTCATGACATATTGCTCACGAAAATATTGTTGTAAAGGGAATAAATATTATATAACTGATTATTGACAGTTTTAGGTGTTAACACCAATCTCTTTCTAGCTGAAATGTGAGCAGGACTTATGTGAAAAGAATAAACAGTAACGTTTATAAGAACATGAGGTAGAACAAGTCTCAACAAATTCAGAACAGTTGTAGTTTAAATGCAAATGCCCTTATCCTCACACATCACACGTTTTCTTCTCGTCTTATATTTATTTCTGCCTGATGTATAGTTATCACTATTTAAGAGCTGAGACTGGTGTTTACTAAATTTCTATTACTTATAGATAACTTTTAGTTATATACAGTATTAGTCCACTTCTGACATGTTTTGGCTGAATAATATCTCTATATTCCTCTGCTTGCTTTATTCATATTTTCAATGATGAATATTAAAATTAATTTAAAAAACAAAACAAATAACACAGTATTTGAAGGTGGTGGGATTTCAGTGTGTTTCTTGGATGTGTCTTTTTTTCAGCATGTGAAAGAGCATCAAAAAGCAGAAGTATCTGTGAGGAGGTTTTTGTCACAGTGTGAATCACTGTGATACCCCACTGTTAGCAGAGCCGTCCCATGTCTGACAGTAATAGACTGCAGAGTCTCCCTCCTCCACATTCTTGATGATCAAACGATAATCTGTTGTTGACTGATGAGTGGATGTGAATTTAGGAGCAGAGAACCCAGAGCCATATTCTGGAGAACCCCAGCTATGATGCATCCTCAGCACGTACTGAGGACTTCCTCCTGGAATCTGTTTATACCAGGCAGCAGCATAGTTAGTAACAGTCCCCAGGTTACAGTCCATGGTGGCTGTCTCTCCTTTCCTCACTGATAAAAAAGGTTTCTGTGTCAGCACCGTCACACCACTCACACCTGCAAACAACCAGAACACATGGAGTTAAGACAAACACACTGACATTTAACTCTAACATGAAGTCTTTTCTTCAGTATATTCAAGACACTTTACATGTTAGAGTAGTGATGAGAGCACAGAGAGTCACCAGCATGTTGTCAGTGTGGGCTAAGAACTGAGTGGAGAGATGATGGTGGAAGAGCTATTTAATACAACTAACAGGAGGAGGAGCATTTGATTTTTTTACTTTCTCTTGTCTGTGCTATTAATATTATTATTATTGGTGTTGGTAATGTCTTGTGCATTTACCCTGTGGCAACATCATCATCTTCCATTCTTTTTAATAAATTTTTTTGTTTGTTTTGTATTTTGGAATGGTGACTTTCTCCATATCCTAAATGTGGCAGGATTTTGGTTTGTTATATTTTATACTTTAACTTGTATTTTGTTTAAAAAATTACAATTAGATTTACATTTTCTGAAGCAACATGAAGTTTAGAATTTCAACTTCAACTCTGTATTTTATTCTCTGACACGCCTGGCTTTGCACAAATCATCTAATTAAGTAACTAAATGTCTGTAAATGAGAATGGCCTGTTTATAAATGTGATGTATAAAAACAGTTTATCATGATTTTTGAAACCAGTTTCCAGCTTGAAATTCCCACATTGTGATAAACCATTAAGATGCAGCAGTTAAAAGAAACTGTAGGATAAAATTAATATAATTATGTCAAAACTTTCAAAAATAACAAATAAAAAGCAGAAAACTTTCAATCCCTAATGGTGGCACATTTTCCTGCTCTTTGTTTTCCTAGTGTTGGTTTCTTTGTTCCTGGCCACTCTTTGTTTTGTATTTTGTTTGAGTGCAGCATTTTCAGTCTCCTGTGCCCTGCATTTGGGTCCAATACCTGCCTGCCACACAGCGGTTACATTACAGTATGAGAGCTGGAGGAGATGCTCTTCTTAGATTAGCTGAAACTTTATCCCTCAGATGGGTTCCTCCAGGAAATTCAATTCTTGTAAGTTACCTTGTCACGAACAATCAGTTTGATCAAAATTAAAACTTGCTAAATAAAAACTAATAGATACATTTAAAAAGAGAGAACATTTCTGATTGATCATATTTAAATTTGATTATTTTTAATTATATTCCAAAGAGCCTTTAACAAGTGCAAAATTTCAGCTTCAGCACTGTGTAGGCGCGCTCTCTGTATTTCAGAATTTTGGAGACACATTTTTTGTCTGACTTTTTTCTGTGAAAACATTTGGTGACATGCTACCACAGCCAGAAGCTCTCCATGTTTGATTTTTTTTTTTTTTTTGAAAAAATAAAAAAATAAAAATAAGTACAGACTTTATTTAGACTTTCTTGACAATACATAAAGTTTTGTTTGACCAAAATAAAACAGTTTCTGAATGACCAAATGACAGCAACTGAAACATTTTCAGTAAGCAGTTCATATTGTACGATCAGTTTATTTGACAGAGAACTGATAACGTGAGGTTATGAATGAGACACTAAGACCTGCAGGTGCATGCTGGGCAGGAAGAGAGGGAGAAGTTTAAAGGTGATGAGTAATTTTCTTTCTTTTTTAAAAAAAATGTTAGGCCAGTTTCTTATTACTTTTAAAGTTTTAAAGTTTACTTTTAACTTTAGTAACACTGTTAACCAGTGGTCCCCAACCTTTTTTGCGCCACGGACCGGTTTATGCCCGACAATATTTTCACGGACCGGCCTTTAAGGTGTCGTGGATAAATACAACAAAATAAAACTAGTACCAGTACCGAAAAAAAGAAGATTTATTCATAACACACGTGAAAAGACCCAGGAAAACCGAGTAAACTATAAAAACGATAACAAAATAACGCTGAAAACCGATAAAAACCCTGAAAACCATACATTTCACACCCAAGCCTCAACTCTTGCGGCCCGGTACCAAACAACTTACGGACCAGTACCGGTCCGAGGCCCGGGGGTTGGGGACCGCTGCTGTTAACTACTATTGAAGAAATATAAAACAGGCCTACCTATCTTATTTTAATTTATGCCAACCTCAACACAAATTAAAATATTATGAAAACAATAAGAGTGATCAACAACATATTTCACATCATTTTAGTGAACAACATTTATATAAAAATATACACATTTGGTTTAACACCTTTTCGCACAATTTTAATATAACGGATTCATGTCTCCTGTACATACGACAACTTGAAACTATTTTAGATTGTGCAGATTTTCAGGTCATCAGGTCAGATGATTACCTGGGCCATTGTAGAAACTTTATCTTCCTTCTCTGAAACCAGTTGTGAGTTTCCTTGGCTGCATTTAGTATAATTGTCTTGCTGAAATGTCCACGCTCTTCATCTTCAATGTCCTGACAGATGGCAGCATATTTTTTTATCAAGATTGTCTCTGTGCATTTTCCACTCATCCTTCCTTCAGTTATATGACATATGCCAGAGCTGTATGCTGAAAAACAGCACCACACCACCTCCAATCTTCACTGTGTTGGAGGTGATTTGCAGTGGCTTTTGGCTTCCAAGCATGGTGTCTATTGTGCCATCCGAAGTATTACATTTTATGAAAATTTGTATCTCATCTGACAAGACTGTATATCTCCCAGTATGGTGATCTCTCAGGCATGTCTAAATGTTGTTCAGCAAACTTTAAATGCACTTCAACATGATTTTTCTTCAGCAGTGAATTTTTGCATACAGGCTATAGTTTGAAAAATTGAGTGCATTACTGATTGTTTTCTTTTCTTTCTGTAGCTCTCTACAGATGGTCCTTGGATTCTTTTCACTCTGTCTGAACTCTTTCAGGGACCACCTGGTTGTCACCGGTTATGGCGAAATGATTGTCTTTCCACTTCCAGATTATGACCCCAACTGTGCCAATGCTGTCAGTATGTTTCGCAACAATAAGGTTGCAAGCATTGTGAGAGAGCTCAGTGGTTTTACCATCATGAGATGTTTCTTGTTTCACAGCTTGGTAAATTAGACACCTTTTTCTAGACCGTCAGTTGGGAATGCACAAAGTGGCAGGATTACGTTCAAATTACTCATAGATATGACTTTCCATGCATTTTTTGCACCTCATTTTCTTCATATGTTCAAAACTTTCCCCCTGTTTCATTTCTCCTTGTTACACATAATTAACAGAGGGTATAAATACAAGTGACCCCCCCCCCCCCGCCACAAAATAAATAAATAAATAATAGCAATAAATAAAATTAAATCAATAAATAAAAATGAATATAAAATAACAACAACAAAACATATAACCATATGAAAACATGAATCATCAGAAAATCTTTTTCAGTTAAAAGTACTTGTTACAGTCAGCTTGGTACCGAATACCACAGTGACTCAGTTTGTATACATGGCTTTACAAAACGGCACCAATAAGGCATGAGGAATTGCAACATCCTCTTCAGGCCAAATTTCACTGCCAACATCTCATTTCCTTAATTGATATTTCAAAACACTGCTTACGTGTTTCAAACAATTTCTGTCTCTTTAGACATTTAGTTTCTCCTCTGTGTCATTAGTTGCTTTCCTGAAGATTTTATGGTTTTGCCTGATTAATACTAGGAATACATAAGCACTGCAGTGTATCTCATTCAGATTTTTGTCAGTCTGAATCACTGTGATACAACTTCACTAGAATAGGAGTAGTACAAAGAGTCGACAGTTCTGTACCGTCAGTAATGAAATAGTATTAGCTGTTCTAGGATTTAAAGCTCTGAATCTGTCTGAGCAAAATCCAGTGGCAAAGATGGTAAGATTACTGAATGGTAAGTTAATAAACTAAGTAACTGCTGCAGGAATTTTTATGTTAAAATATATGTTTTTTTCCTTTATTCTGAGTGCTTTCAAAGTGTACTGTGAAAAATACACTGAACAAAAATATAAACGCAACACTTTTGTTTTTGCTCCCATTCCCCATGGGATGGACGTAGAGACCTAAAATTCATCCCAGATACACAATATAACCATCCCTCCCAAACAGTGGTCACAAATCAGTCCAAATGTGTGGTAGTGGGCACATCTGCTATATTGAGATAATCCATCCCACCTCACAGGTGTGCCACATCAGGATGCTGATCTGACATCATGAGTAGTGCACAGGTGTACCTCAGACTGCCCACAACAAAAGGCCACCCTGGAATGTGCAGTTTATATTTTTGTTCAGTGTAGTAGGCACAAACTGAAATCCTGGATTTCATGGCAGTGATGTTCATGATATGATATTTAGAAGTTTGTTGATGTCGTCAGTATGAGTATTTGCATGCATGTAGCTCTATGAAAAGTAAATATACCCTAAGGTGAAAGAGTAAATAGGATTTACTGAGTACTATTACTTTTACTGCAGATGGAATGCAACAGTTATCGCTATAAAGCTTACTGAAATTATCGTCTATTCAAAACTTGATTAAGGACGAAAACGTGCGTGTAAAAGAGTTGTGAGTGTACAGTATGTGAAAGAGTCCCCAAAAGCAGAAGTATCAGTGAGAACGTTTTTGTCACAGTGTAAATCACTGTGATACGAACTCATCAACAGAGCTGTCCCATGTCTGACAGTGATAGACTGCAGAGTCTCCCTCCTCCACATTGTTGATGATCAAACGATAATCTGTTGTTGACTGATGAGTGGATGTAAATTTTGGAGCAGAGAACCCAGAGCCATAGCTTGGAGAACTCCAGGTATGATACATCCTCAGCACATACTGAGGAACTTCTCCTGGAATCTGTTTATACCAGCGCGCCTCACTATTAGTAACAGTCCCCAGGTTACAGTCCATGGTGGCTGTCTCTCCTTTGCTCACTGATAACACAGGTTTCTCTGTCAGCACCGTCACACCACTCACACCTGCAAATGATAAGAAGAGAAACCCACTGAAATATCAATCCAACAAATAACAACTAATCTGAAGTATAAATGAGGATCTATACATGTCAGAGCAGTGATGAGAGCACAGAGAGTCACCAGCATGTTGTCACCGTGTGCTGAGAATGGACTTGTAACTTGGAAAGAAATTTCACTGCCTCTGTGGGATGATTAGAGGAGGTGTGAACCATTAAATATGTCACTGAAACTGAGAGACTGACAGAAGGAGGAGCTTTGGGTAAAACTGCATACTTTGTGATATTGTCTTGAGTGGAGGCTAACTTATTTTTTTATTTTGAATTTGGGTGTTACTGATGTCTCCCTTCCCCTAAATATTACATTAAACTGTAGGTTTAATTGTAATATTTATCATAATTGTAAAGTGTCTGTCTATCTATCTATCAGTAACAGCAGAAATTAAACTGAATAATTACAAAAACGGGAGTTTATCCAGTACACACTGCAAACTTATACACAGTCAGCAAGTGGACCTAAGGCTGCTTAGTAAAGAGGTCTTTGACACAAAGTAAAGCGCTGTGGTACAGGTCTTTTAATATTCTTCCCCTTGTTCTTAAAAAAAAAGCAAGTAAGCCATTTTTTATTTGAGAAAAATCTGAAAAATCTGTTGGAGGGTTTTGACTGTGAAAGATATTATTGCAACCTGATGAACACCTCCTGGAAATATGAGTGACCACTAATACTAACAGTATCTCTAGTCAGACTTTAGAATTGGTGATTAATTTTTGTTTAATTCTGTCTTATTATTAAATGTAATTTAGAGCATGTTAAATGCATGTTAAAATAATAATATGATATATTGGGTCATGATTGAAAAAAAGATGGTGTGCACAGCTGAAGCTCTTCTACTCCGTTTTATATTTAACGAGAAAAAATAAAAATATTACTTGATGACTACGGCTGTGAAAACTGACTAGTTAAAACAGAAAGCTGACAGTTCTTCATTTACATATATCTATAAATAATAGATGAACTCATGCAGGTGCATCCTGGGAAAGAAGAGAAGAGAGAGAAAGGTGATGGTTCACTGACTGAGGATGCAAATTAATGCAGGGTAGAAACAACACGTCATCTTAGTGTCACTGTGACCTTTTGTATGTTTATCTAAACTTAGGAAGCGCTGCTCACTGGTGTGCAGCGATTGTACATTACGCTGTGACAAACAACACATACTTAAGCCTTTTCTGGCAAAAATAAGATGAAAACAACAAAAGCAAGAAAGAAAGAAGTATGAGTACAGTTTAAATGAACAACACTTTAATTAAGGTTTTTTATGTAAAATAAAAATAAAAATTCATGTATGAATATTTTAAACTGCATTTTATTAAAATAAGGAAAAAGACAGCAAAACATGAATTCCTAAAACTATGCAGTAATGACAAGAAAATATACTCATGGTGTAAATCTTATGCCTTATTCAGATTTCCAACATGAATATATTTTAGCAAACAGCAGTAGACAAGCCAATTTCAAATGCACATTCTGATCCTCGACTATTCAGTGAGACATCTTACTGAACAGTGACGCAATTTCTTATTTACTGAAAAGAAAACACTTTTTTAAACCAATGCTTTTATTAATTTAATGCAAGACATGATTCCTGAAAATACTTGTTAATGACCAGCAAATGAATACATGATTTAAACCTTTTGCTTTATTCAGATTTCTAACATGTAAAGACTGTAATGAGCAAACAGCACAAGCAGTAAAGAAGCAGATTTTAAAAGCACACTCTGGTCCTTGACTATTCAGTGGGACATTCTGACTTCTTGATGGTTTTCTCTGAAGTCTGTGAGCCCAAAGACACTTTACATGTATAAATCTTATCCATGTTCCAGTCTGATGTCTGGATGGTCAGAGAGCTGCTGATTTGGTAAGTCTGGTCTGGTCTCTGAACAGCAGTGCTGGTAGAGATCCCACTGCTCACTGGACTCCCAGCAGCCAACCAGCTCACATCTGCAAAAGACACAGACTGACTGGACAGACAGACCAGAGAAGCTGTGTCGGACTGGAGCTCAGCACTGGACGGAGGGAAGACTGTCAGGACAGGAAGAGAGAGGCTGGAGCCTGAAAATACATGAAAGATGTTCAGGAAAAATCAAAGGAAATGAAATGAAATAATGAAAACAAAAAAAATCAAGACATCAATAAGAGTCAATATGGAATAAACATAATATTTGTTATGAAATTAGAAGAAAACAATACTACTATACTGTTATTTGCAAAAATATACAGACATAACCCAACATAGCAATTTAATTTCTTTATAAGTTTTCCCAAAATAAAATATGATTAGCTACTCTTTAACTTTTCATGTAAGATGTCATGAATTTAATTCTGGTTTCTGCATAACATGTGAGCATTTTTCTTTCTTTAAAAAAAATGGTACGGCCAGGTTCTAATCACTTAAAATTAATTTTTAACTTCAGTAACACTGTTAACTGCTATTGAAGAAAGAGAAAACAGGCCTATGTTTTTGAAATGCCAACCCAAATATAAATTTGGGTTGGCATTCTTTCTGCCTTATAAATGTGTTTCTAATTACACACTGATGAATACTGAATCTGTGTGTAACAACGACCACCACTGAGAGTAATAGTCCTCAGGTCATATATATTTGTGTGTGTGTGTGTGTTTGTGTATTTGTGAACCAAAAATTGGTATTTATGTCAAAGTCTTATTCATTTCAAATAAGTTGAATGTTTATTGTGCTTTTGTTATTCAATTTGTTGGCATTCGTTTGTTGTAAAATAATTCTAAATTAGTATTGTATTCTTTGTCGTTCTTTTTATTCATTAGTCATCAATAACAAAGCATGTGATGTTAGGGGAACATACTATTGCTATCTGTTTGCTTTTGCAAATAAAAGTCTTATTTTTTATAATTTCTATTTGCACATAGCCTTTGGACCAGCTAATAGAGCAGGAAAATACAAGAAATGTATTTTTGACATGACTGTGAAGTGTAAACAGTCACTTTCAAGAACATTTACAGATCATCATTTGGTAGTTTATGGGCACTTGTACTAATTATTTAAGTGAAAATACATAAAATTCATTAAAGTTTCATGGTGCTCCTTTTGCTGCTCTTCACCTTTTCTGCCAGGTCGTCGTCTGGTTTCCTGTGTCCTCTTGGCTTCTACACCCACGTGCTACTCACCTGTTGCTCGTCACTGCTAATCGATCCAGGCAGTACTGAAGGCCTTGTTGGAGCGCCGTTCCTCCTAAGTTCCTCGTTGTACTTACCTCCTTTAGTGTAGGCCCGGCTCTCTCTAGTGTACTTCCCTGTGTTCCCTGGTATTTCTTCTAACATCTGTCTTCGTCTCCCTGTATAGATCTTCCTGGATCCTTGCTTGTTTCCCTTGGACCTGACATGGATAAGCATGAGTGAGAGTGAGTCACAGTGTGGAATTGTGTTTCCTGTTATGGACTGAAACAAAGAGTAGCGTGAGTGAGTTTTCCCCGACCTTCTCTTCAAATCCCTGGAACCTTCTTTGCATTATTCCCGTATATATGTAAATAACTCACCTGGTGTTGTAAATAAAACCCCTTTTGACTGCACAGCTCTGAGTCCTGCTTAACTAAATGTGACATTCAAGTATTCTTGACAGAATTCCAGGAAGAAGAAAAGACACTGAGTAGATACTGTTTATTTCCTTCCCATGAGTATTATGTCAGTCAGTTTGAGCTTCATCATTTGATCTAGCTCAAACTGACTAGCTCAAATATATACAATAATAATACAATAACTACAACAAATGACACCATCAGAATTACCAAAGTCATGTTTAATCACCATGTCTGACAAAAATAATGTTCTTGAAAAGTGGTTGTAAAAGTATCAAACATTTACTAGTGTTCTTTACCTCACCTTTCTAAATTTTCTTTCCGCCTTATAAATATGTTTGTGATCAATACAAACTAAATGTAAATGAAGATGTCCTAGATGTTCTAAACTATCTTCAGTATAGCTTTGTATTTTTGTTTAACTGCATGTTAACAACACTTTGTTTTAAACAATAAGTTAAACTGCAGTTGGAATGTAACAGTTAGACATGTGAGTAGAGTCTATAAAATTTATTAAAAACAGCAACATATAATACTGTATGTTGGATAGTTTGGTTTAAATGATCATTTGGGCTGATGTGAGTAAATAAGATGTACATATTTCAGTGCTTTGTTCTTTATGCTCATAATAACAAAGATTAAAAAGCATTAAAAACTGAAAAATTGAGTGTTTATCAACATGTTATGTGAAGGTGGTGAGTTTGACTGAGTTTTCTTGAGGGGTCTTTTTTCTGCATGTAAAAGTTTCTTAAAAAGCAGAAGTACTAATGAGGAGGTTTTTATCACAGCCTGAATCACTGTGATACGGGTGCAGAAGCAGAGTCATCATATGTCTGACAGTAATAGACTGCAGAGTCTCCTGTCTCTGCTCGCTTGATAATGAACTGGTAATCAATGTTTGATGAGGATTTAGAGTTGAACCTGTCTGAGGAGAATTCTGTTCCAAAGCTGGGTGAGCTAACTAAATAATGAAATCTTAGAACATACTGAGGAACCGTTCCAGGAACTTGTTTATACCAGCTAACAGAATTCCCATCATATCTCTCTATGTTACAGTTGAGAACAACTTCTAGACCTGGAGAAACTGTGTGGACAGCAGGTGTTTGGGTCAACACGATCACTGCATCAACATCTGCCAGGAAACACAGAAAAAAACTGAAGATAAATTTTAGCTCTAAATATGGAATAAAAAATAGGAATGAGAAGAAGATCTTACATGTTAGAGCAGTGATGAGAGTGCAGAGGGTCCACAGCATGTTGTCAGTGTGAGGTGTAAATGATCTTTACTGTTCAGCTGAGATGTGAGTGAGATTGTAAGAAGAGATACTGGAGCTTATAAAGACAGAGGAAACCAAAGGAGGAGGAGATTCAACAAAACTACTTTCATTCATAGATCAAATGATTTATGAGCAGTTTGTCATTGTTGTTCACATTGTTTCACAATGTTTTGGATTCATATTCATCATTCATGCTCATGTCTGTCGTAAAATAATGTTCTCGAACAGTTAATGTAAAAGAAACAAATATTTATAACTGATGTCCTTATGCCCACACGTTCCATTTTCTTTCTACCCAAGTGTGTTTATGATCGATTTTCAACTAAAATTTAAGTGCATTTTCAGTTTATATATAAAAATGTTTTCTTGACAGTTGACAGTTCTTCATTTACATGTATCTATTTTACACAACCTCATTGTGTAACAAACACTATCCTTTTAGTCTGATTATTGCCACATGTACTGCAGCTGGAATGTAACAGTTTTAACACTATAGACTAGTATACATCAAATTTATGTAATTAAAGCAAATCACATACAGCAGCATACACATTTGTGTGTTTGTTAGCATTTTGTGTATAATCATTTGTGTTATTGCAGATGAATGTGCACATATTGAAATTCCTCGCTTATTTATATGTTCAGTGATAAATGTTAAAATGAGTCACAAAAAAGTAATTCAGTGTTTATTTCAGTTTTTTTCTCGCATTGGGTCAAATCTCATCAAAGCTCTTTAAACGAGCTCTTTTGTCAGTCACAACTCTAGAGTGATTACTTTCCTGAATACTTTCCTGGATTAATGTTTTCAATCAAATTACTTCAAACTGAATATTTTGATAACTTGGTTTTCAGGGATGGTGAAAGCATTGTATTAATAATAATAAACTTTATTTATAAAGCACACTTAAAAACCAAGGGTATGCCAAGGTGCTTAACAAGTAGCATAGAGAATAGAAGGAAGATAATAGAAATAGGACCAAAGCAAGTACTAGGTATGCAAACAGGTAGCTGTCACTGATACATAGGAAAGCAACAGGTACAGAGCAAACAAGAAGTTAAATGAGCATAAAAGTGCATAATATAAAATCATAAAAGAAATATTAACTAGAGGGAAAGGCAAGATTGAATAAGTGGGTTTTTAGTCGTGATTTGAACAGTGCAATGGAATCAGATGCGTGGAGGTCGAGAGGAAGGGTATTCCACAGTACCGGGGCAGCCAGAGCAAACGCACGGTCACCCCGGGACTTCAGCCGAAATCTGGGTTGGGTCAGAAGTAGTTGAGTGGCGGATCTAAGTGTTCTAGCAGGAGTATGTGATTTGAGAAGTTCACTAAGATAACGTTTGTGACCTCCAGGTTGGATTATTGTAATTCCTTGTACTACGGTCTTCCCTCTTCTCTTCTTCTTAGACTACAAACAGACCAAAATGAAGCAGCCCGCCTCTTGACTGGTACCAGGAAATTTTGCCTTATTACTCCTGTTCTAGCTAGCTTGCATTGGCTGCCCATAAAGTACCGTATTCAATTTAAAATATTACTACTTACATTCACCTTAAAAGCAATGTGAGTCACAGCAGCAGGAGGCAATGTGGTCACATGAATGACACCCACTCACAAAATCTTTGGACATGAAAGTCCAAATATTTTGGGACGATACATGTTTAACTCTAAGAAAGGAAATAGGTGGCAAAATCCCTGTAGATCCCATGATGCTGTATCCTGGAGTAATTAAAGAGGATGTTGTGGTAAAAAAAAATAAGCTCATTGTTGGTTACAAAACAAATAGCTCAAAGAATGTGTATATAAAGGATATCTTTATGAGAGGATGGGTTTCACAAAAGTGGAAGGAATGGATTGCCTTCATGTGTCATGGTCCTGGGTCTTCTGCACAGTGTTTTGTGTTTTTCATTCAACTTCTGTTCTTGTTAGATATTACCGACTGGTTATATGTAATGGTTTTAATGTTCAATGGAAAACAATAAATGACAGCAGAAAGATGCAGAAAGGTTTAGTTTCATAACTGGACTTCATTAATGTTCTTTAACAGTAAGTTAGGTTTAGGCAAACATCGTACCGTGCTCAGCTGTCTCTGAATGATCAAATGATATGAACTGAAACATTTCCATTAAAAACAGCAGGTCCATTTTATTTTACAGGGAGCCTATTTGCCATTTACTTGAGTTACTAAGACCTGCAGGTGCATCCTGGAAACGAAGAAACAGAAGCACGGAGAGGTGATGCTTCACTAACCGAGAGTGAAGATACATTTGCAAATCTACAACCAACATTTTAAACCAGTAACACTTGCCTTCTCTCTTACTCATGAAGAAATATTAAATGATGCTCTCTAGTGGTCAAATATTACTTAGTCTGTATGTCAGAATATACTTGTGTTTTAACTATGGGAGCAAGAAAATTGAAAATTTTGTGCTTATGAGTGTTGTTTTCCTCAGTGTGCCCCTCTCTAAAATGTAACAGTTCATTTCAATCACCTTAAATTTATGTTAGTGCAAAACAGTGGCACAATTTCCCATTTATTCACAAGAAAACACATTTTTAAATCAATGCTTTTATTAATTTAATGCAAAACATGAATTCCTGAAAATACTTGTCAAAAACCAGCTAATGAATACATGACTTAAACCTTTTGCATTATTCTGATTTCTAACACGTAAAGACTGTAATGAGCAAACAGCACAAGCAGTAAAGAAGCAGATTTTAAAAGCACATTCTGGTCATCGACTACTCAGTGGGACATTCTGACTTCTTGATGGTTTTCTCTGAAGTCTGTGAGCCCAAAGACACTTTACATGTATAAACCTTATCCATGTTCCAGTCTGATGTCTGGATGGTCAGAGAGCTGCTGATTTGGTAAGTTTGGTCTGGTCTCTGAACAGCAGTGCTGGTAGAGATCCCACTGCTCACTGGACTCCCAGCAGCCAACCAGCTCACATCTGCAAAAGACACAGACTGACTGGACAGACAGACCACAGAAGCTGTGTCGGACTGGAGCTCAGCACTGGACGGAGGGAAGACTGTCAGGACAGGAGGAGAGAGGCTGGAGCCTGAAAATACATGAAGGACAAACAAAAAAAGAGAAATGAAAGGAAAGAAGGAAATTGGACATGAAGTCATAAAACCAGAAGAAATCAAGAAGACTCAATATGGAATAAATATAACAATTGTTATGAAGTTAGAAGAAAACAAAACTAATGTATAAAATATGAACTAAAATATATGGATCCAACATATCATTTGAATTTCTTTTTGTATTTTTACAGTATAAAATATGATTAGTCACTGTTTAATTTTCCATGTAAGATATATTTGATTTAATTCTACACATTTCTGCATAACATGTCAGCTAATGTGGGTAATTTTCTTTCATATCAAAGAAAAGTTCTAATCACTTCAAAGTAATTTTGAACTTTAGTAACAGTGTTAACTACTATTCAAGAAAGAGAAAACGGGCCTATGTATGTTTTTGAAATTCCAACCTAAACATAAATTAAAAGCAATAAGAACAGAAAAACAACATATTTCACACCATTTTCATAGAACTGGTTTGACACCATTTCACATTTTTTAAACATAAGTCATTCATGTCTGCTGTATATGAGACAACCTGAAACTATTTCAGATTGTACAAAATCGTAAAAAATTATGCAGAACAAGAAACATATTGAATTAAGTAGTCATCAGCAGGTTTTTGCAAAATCTCTGTTGTTTTATGATCAGTTAAAAAGTACTTACTTGTCACAATCAGCTTGGTGCCTTGTCCGAATACCACAGTGATTCAGTTTGTATACATGGCTGTACAAAAACCTCCTGACTGTCACTGATGAGGGGAGAGGAACTGAAACATCCTGTAGAGACTAACTTTCACTGTCAACATCTCATTCACTTCATCTGTTTGTATTTTATAACTGTGTCTCTCTCTGTGTAGTCATGTTTATTCCTTCATGTCACTTGTTTTGTGCAAGATTTAATAAAGTCGTCATTATTGGCCAGCATTAATCAGAGCTGTACTGTCTCTCAATAAGATTTTGGCCACAGTCTGCTTCTCTATGAACCAGCTTTCTTGGGAGAGTCTTCCAATGTCTAACAGGAACTCACTGCAGAGTCTCCTGTCTTTGCATGATTGATAATAGACTTGAAATCAGTGTTTGGTCAGGATTTAGATATTAATCTGTCTGAGGAGAATCCTGCAGAAAATGCAGTTGACCTGTAAGAATGATGAAATCTCAGAACTGAGAACTGGTTAATTGGGTCAACACTTTTGCTGAATCCCCACCTCTCAGAAAATAAAAACAGATTAAATAATTTTATTTAATGTTTTTTGTCTTGTACAGGCTATAAAATGAAGTAGACATGTTCTAACATGTAGGATCCACCATGTTAGAGCAGATAAAAGAGAGCATCGGTCGCATAGTGTTTGACAACCATGTCTTACAAAGAAATCAAAAGTTGTCCTAACATTTCTTCATTTCCATTTTTATAAATGTGTTTCTGATTAATCCAAATTAAGCTTCTTTAAATTTTCTCAATCTAGAAGCTCTAATCAGAGTTTAGTGTAGGCTTAATTTTAATAGCTGCATCTTATTAACGTTCTTATTAAGTATTAAGTGTTAAACAAAGTGTAACAGTGATCAAATTTGAGTAATCTAAATACTATTACATTTACTCTAGCTATTTTTAATAATGAAGGTTTAAAATAATTTTTTAAAAATTTGATAGCCGTTGTTTAATAACGGGTTATTTGAAGGTTATATGTTACCTAGAGTTTTCTTGATGGGACTGTCTTCAAGTAAAAGATTCAAAGAAAGCAAAGACAATGCTGAGGAAATTTTTTCCCACAATGTAAATAACTGATATGGAATCATCAGCAGAGTCATCCCATGTCTGACATTAATGCACTGCTCCTGTTTCTGTCCGCTTGATATTTTAGTGATAATCAATAATTCATTAGGATGTAGAGTTGAATCTGTCTGCATCTTGTTTCAAAGCTGTGTGAGCTCTCAGAATAGTGAAATCTTAAAGCATACCGAGGAAGCCCTCTAGGAACTTGTTTATAGCAGCTAACAGAATTCCTATCATCTCTCTCAATGTTGCAGTTGACAACAGCTTGTTGACCTGAAGAAACTGTGTGGACAGCAGCCGTCTGGGTCAACGCTATCACTGCATCAACATCTGCCAGTCACTTTCTTAATTCCTCATCCTCTTCTGTAGAGCTAGCTAGATTCTGTAGTACCTGAAGACACCTGCACTCCTTCCAGCCTATAGCGTGAACGCTATAAATGAACCAAATGCAACAATTCTGTTTTGAAAATGTACGGAGTAGAAAGTAGATATATTTGTGTTAAAAAGTACAGCTCTGGGGATAGAGGTTCGGAAGCCAAGTAAGCTGCCATAATGACTTTGACAAATGCTGCAGCTCGTCTTCTGACCCGAACCAATAGACATGAACATATTTCCCCGGTGCTTGCCTATCTTCACCGGCTCACTGTTCACTTCAGAATTGATTTTAAAATTTTATTGTTGACTTACAAAGCCCTGAATTGGATATTTGTCTGACCTCTTACAGCCTTATGTGCCCTCTAGATCTTGTTGATCAAATAATCTTTTGCTTTTAGCCATACCAATGTCAAGGCTGGTTCACAGAGGCGATCGAGTGTTTGGGGTTGTAACGCCTAAACTGTGATATAATCTACACCAGGGATAGGCAACTGCAGGCCTCGACGGCCAGTGTCCTCCAGGTTTTAGATATCACCCTGGGTCAACACACTTGAATCTAGTGATGCACGAATCATGAACGAATCGTTCAATACTCGAGAATCACTTTACTAACTCATGAATCATGATTCACAAGCCCAACTGACTCACTGACTCATCCCTGTTGCTGTTAGCAGCAATGTATCTAGCTTATAATTAAAATTGTGGAGAAAAACACAACATCCAGTATCTTTACAAAAAAATTTCTGCTCTGAACTGGAAGAAAAAACCCTGAGTAGAAGCTCACATCAAGAAAATAGCTCCTCGGTTCACAGTAGCATCGCTCTGCTAACATGCTAACAACACATTTGAGCTACTCACCCCCTCCCTTCCTGTGCTGAATCGTAAGCTTAAGCAAATCACCCAGGACTCGCTCACCCCCTCCCAGTGGCGTGTCCAGCGGCCCCAACCAGACTGGCCACCCCAGGTGCCACCCCGAAGCTAAAACAATAAAATTTAATGAAATATCAAATGTACGATTATGGTTTCACAGTGAAGCTCAGATATCCGAGGGTAAGTGAATGCAGCACCGGCTTCTGCACTGTGAGCATCATGTTAGCAAAGGTAGGAGAGCCAAGCACGAAACACAGCACCGCAGAACACATTTTTTCGGCGAAAGATTAACAAGTTAACATAGCTGGACTAGCCATCGGACATTTGCACGGTGGGCTGATGACTTATTTATTTTTATTTTTTTTGTAACGGCATGAACAATGAGAGGTGGTGGATTGGCCAGATGCTGGCCGATTTGTAAAAATAACTCAGTTGTTTGGTGGTGGCTATGGTGGAGCTTCCACAGAGCCAACAGGTGGATGAGGGAAGGGGAGGCAGGAGGAGGAGAGCCACGAGGCAGCCGCCGGTCCGAGTATCAGGTGAACTGAACTTAAGGTAAAAAGTTATGACCTGCAGTCTATCTGGGTCAGATATAAACCAAGTTTAGGTGGAGTTTATATTCGTTGTGCTGACTTTTTACAGTCAGTTACAATAACTCGTACTGCGTGAGCTAGCATGACGAGTTTATACAGCTGTTCGGTTGCTATGATGTTACTGATAGTGAACTTTATTTTATTCATAAGGTTAGTTAGTAGAGTTGCCAACGGCTCCTTAAAAATGGAATGGTCCCTCATTCAGAGAAAATATTACGCGTTTCGTATTGAGCTGAGAAGAGACGCAGTTTGTCTCGTACTTTAGCTAGAATGGAAAAAGACACAAAGCTGGAGTTATTCTGTCGTTATGCTGCACAGCTGCCTCTTCTCTCCCCCCCCCCCGTCTTCTGTTGCTACTTCAATCATGAAACTGATCAATGATCAGCTGATCGGCTTTTCTCCCTTGTTTGTTTATTGCCCACTTTGCGCCAGAAACAGGAAACCAGCGGATGTCACGCTAAACAACAGCAGCACGTTTAAGCTTGATCAGCTGTTGTTAGAATTTATTTAATATTAATTTCTAGTATCAGCTGATGTTTGCTGGAGCCACAGCTGTAAAGCTGCTGGTCATGATATCGGTTTGGATATGTGGTGAGAGGGAAACATGAAGATGAAACCAGGAGATGTCCTTACTGAACCATCAGAGCTGAACAGGTGATGGAGAAACAGGTTTACCTTTTAGGTGACATGAATGAGTTGAAGTTATGAACTATTTCAGAGAGACAAATAACACCAGGATCCTTTTCTAAGTAGCTGACAGCTGGTAACTGTGCAGGGGCGGATCTAGCAAAGTGTTGCCAGTGGGCCAGGTAGGGCATTAATGGGGAGAGGGGGGCACAAAGAAATACTTTTCTTTCTTATTCTCATTTAAAATATCTAGCTTTTATTAAATAATTATCTGAATCTTGCGAACAAAGTTTTTATCTGACGTAAAATGTATAGAAATCATACATATACCAAAAAGACTGTACATCACTGTCACAACAGCATTTGTTTTCATTCAAAGGCTTTATGGCTTTAATACCTGGTGGGCCGGTCTGTAGTGAAAATGCCCAATTTTTTGTCCCAGTCCATCCCTGCAGGTTAATACTGGCAGTGTCACCATGCCAGCTGACTGTAATTCATCATCAGCCAGTGTTGTTCTTTATACATCAATATTACCAAAGTTTACCATAAGGCAGCATATAAAGTATTTACTTGCTTTCAGGTTTTATTCAAATGTTAGTCTTTTCATTTGTTTCCCCACTTTTTTCCTGTTTCAAAATCAAACACCAGATTGTGAGAAGATTAACTTCTTTTTTTAATAGGCATTGGTTTTGCATAGACATTGGCTAATTTGCCAATTGTATGTTAAAAATGTTCGTATTTTGATATTCAAAAATGATTTTGCCCAAAACATATGTGCACTACATGTCAGTAAAAATACTGTGCAAATATTGATGTCCTTGACTGCTGAATAAACACTGACTGATTGTATCTCTTGTACTTTATCAACGCAGTATCTAAAAACTTTGCACCGTAGTGGTTAAAATCTCATTCTAATAAGAGTTAAAAGCGCATTTGGTTATTAGGTTTATAGGGTTATTGAATTATGGTTAACGGTTGGTAGAATTGTTTTTAACATTATCTGCCAATTACATCTGCCACCCTTCTCCAAATCTGTGCCCCTACCTGGCCCCCCCAACAAAAATTTTCTAGACACGCCACTGCCCCCTCCCTCCTGTGCTGAATCATAGAGCGAACGAATCACTCAGGACTCACTAACCCCCTCCCTCCTGTGCTGAATCATAGAGCGAACGAATCACTCACTCACTCACTCACCCCCTCCCTCCTGGCTCACAGCTTCTTTTTCCTCTTGGTTGGCAACCAATGTGAGCCAGGGCGCATTACTGCACCCTGGCTCACAGCTCAGTGGACATTTAGATGAGAAAATATATATTTAATACATTTAAGGAAAATGCTAATAAAATAAAAATAAACAAAATAAATGTTTATTAAGCAATTTTGATAGGAAATTGCTTAATTTTAGAAATGTTTTTGGTCTTTTTTGCTCTATAAAATAGTTGTTTTTTTTTTTTTTAGAATCGTTCATCTTAGCAGTGGGATTTACATGAAAAGAGAAACAAATTAAGTTTGAGTGAAAATGTACATTTTTTGCACTCTCTGGTCAACTGACTCAGTGAATCAAATGACTCAAAAAATCCGATTCACTTTGGTGAGTGACTCATTAAAACTCGATTCAGTAAAAAGAATCAAATTTACCATCACTACTCGAATCAAATGATATCTAAAACCTGCAGGACACCGGCCCTCGAGGCCTGGAGTTGCCTACCCCTGATCTACCCTTACACATCAGACAGGCTCCTACTGTCAATCTTTTAAAATCTCATCTTAAAACACTTTTGTATTCATTGGCTTTTAATACAGTAAGAGAGTTATTTGATATTTATTTGGTGTTTGGTACTAGTTATTTTGTATTTTTATACAGCACTTTCGTCAATTGCTGTTGTAATTAAATGTGCTATATGAATTTAAAAAAAGAAACTAATGTTTAGACCATCTAACATAATTCAACCATTTCTCTGTGTTGCAGCTGAGAACACCTTCTTTACCTAGAGTGGACAGCAGGTATCTGAATAAACACTAACACTGCATTAGCATCTGCCAACAAACACATAAAGAACATGTGTGAAATGTCTTTCTCCAAAAAGATGGGCTATGAAACAGATGAGAAGAACACTCTCATCTGAATGGGTCTTTTGTCAGCTTGTGAAAAAAATGAGCATTAAAAAGCAGAAGTATCAGTGAGGAGGTTTTTGTCACAGTGTAAATCACTGTGATACAGCAGAGTTAGAGCTGTCAAATGTCTTACAGTAATAGACTGCAGAGTCTCCCTCCTCCACATTTTTGATAATCAAACGATAATCTGATGTTGACTGATGAGTGGATGTGAATTTTGGAGAGGAGAACCCAGAACCATAGCTTGGAGAACTATATCTATGAGAAAACTTCAGTACATACTGAGGAACTCCTCCTGGAATCTGTTTATACCAAAAGACAGTGTTATCAATAGTCCCCAGGTTACAGTCCATGGTGGCTGTCTCTCCTTTCCTCACTGATAAAACAGGAGGTTTCTGTGTCAGCACCGTCACACCACTCACACCTGCAAACAACAATAAGACATGGAGTCAAGAGAAACACAAACATTTATGAATCCAACAAATAACTACTAATCTGAAATACGTCATTAATGAATATTGAACAACTGAACAAAGAGTTCAAATACAGATCACTGTGATACAGACATTTTATTATAGTTTCTCTCGTCTACATCTTGAGAGTTAAACAATCTGATTATCACTGTGACACATATTATTGCAAACTGATGAAACTGAGCACCACTGTTACTAACACTCAGGATGTAACTCTTCTAATCCTGGTGCACAATGCTGGTGGTGAATACCTGTTTGCACACAGGTGAGTACAAAAAGGTACTCACAGACATACACCATTGATTGGCTGCTGCCTCTAAACATATTGTGATTTGTCGGTCTTGTGTGCTGCTCAGTAACATTCATTATTTATTGTTTACTGTTATTTATGCTTATGTTGATTGTTGCTGTGGGTTCCATACTATGTTGTTCTCTTTTTGCTTGTTTTTTTTTTCCCCAGCAGGTGATCAAACATATTTTTAGTGTCTTTTCTCTGTCTCTCTGTTTTTCTTTCCCTCTCCTTCTCTTGAGCCTCTTCCCAACTTCTGTTTTCTTTGTCTTTCCTATCCCCTGGTTCTGTCCATTTCATCAGTTGAGTCTGATGTCTATTAAAGTTATATTACTTATAGATAACAGCATACAGTTTTGGTCTCCTGCTTTGTATATGATTATTTAAGTAGTTTTGACTGAATAGTCCCCTCTTGGCTTTTTTTCATGATTTTCATGATTAATATTAAAATTAAAAAAACAAGACAAATAACACAGTATTTGAAGGTGGTGGGGTTTCAGTGTGTTTGTTGAAGGTGTCTTTTATCAGGATGCCAAAGAGCATAAAAAAGCAGAAGTATCTGTGAGGAGGTTTTTGTCACAGTGTAAATCACTGTGATACCCCACTATCAGCAGAGCTGTCCCATGTCTGACAGTAATAGACTGCAGAGTCTCCCTCCTCCACATTCTTGATAATCAAACGATAATCTGTTGTTGACTGATGAGTGGATGTGAATTTTGGAGAGGAGAACCCAGAGCCATAGTTTGGAGAACTCCAGCCATGATAAAAGGACACCACAAACTGAGGACTTCCTCCTGGAATCTGTTTATGCCAGGCAGCAGCATTAGTAACAGTCCCCAGGTTACAGTACATGGTGGCTGTCTCTCCTTTCCTCACTGATAAAACAGGAGGTTTCTGTGTCAGCACCGTCACAGCACTCACACCTGCAAACAACAAGAAGACATGGAGTCAAGAGAAATACACTGACATTTAAATGTAACATGAGGTCTATTCTTCAGTATATTTTAGACTCTTTACATGTTAGAGCAGTGATGAGAGCACAGAGAGTCACCAGCATGTTGTCACTGTGCTTTGGGAATGGAAAAGAGATTTGACTCCTTCTGTAGAGGAGAGGAGGTGTGAACCATTAAATATGTCACTGAAACTCAGAGAGACTGACAGGAGGAGGAGCACTGGATTCCCCCCCCCCCTTTCTCTAAACTGTATCATTAATATTATTTTCATAAACACTGATGTTGGTAATGTCTTGTTGTTTTCTTCTTATTTTTCCCTTTATTTATTTCTTTTTTGTTTGTTTGTTTATTTGATTGTTGTTTTGAATTTTATAATGGTTACTATCGCTACATCTAAAATGAGACAGGATTATAGTATATAGTATGTTTTATATTTAAACTTGTGCTTTATTCAAAAAAATAAGCCTTGATGTGAATTTTGCTAAATTTAAATTCATCACTGTCTAGAGAACACTGTTAGATATTTTTAATGATGCTGAGGTTCTTGTATATTTACCTCACTAAACGTTACGTTAGTGACTAGAAAATTCTACAAAATGACAGTAATGATATTAGCATTATTTGCAGCAACATTAAGTTTTCAGCTTAAAAGTTCCAAACTATGAAAAACCATTAAGAACATCCAGTGTGAGTATCGCATCAAGTCAGTTAAACTTCTGGTCTGATCAGTCAAGTAGCAGAGGTTTGTTAGATTGTTAATCAATTTCAGCTGCTTTAGTCTTAATGCAATCAACAACAGGTGCACAACACGGGCAATGATGAAAGAACAATCAAAACAAATGATTTTACACGTGGAAGTCACTGGCATTTTCCCCTTTTACTTTTTCTGAGTGTTTCTTTACTAGTTTTGTATTTGGCTATGGTCAGTGTCATAGCTGGTAGCATGAAGAAAAACCTGGACTCCAAATCCTCCAGTATGGCGGAGGAGTGTGTGTCTCTGGTCCAGTGGATTCCAGGTTCCTACTGATGCAAGACAATACTCATGAGAAGAGAGCATACAGGAACTTCCTGAAGACCAAGTGAATTGTAGAGGAGTAGAGTTGAGAGTAGAGCTGCAGTGAAGATTAGTTACAGAGCTGGACTCAATTTAGTTTATTTTGTTATGAGAAGTTCATAGACCAAACCAAAGAGGTAAACTGCCTTTAATTTACCAAATTATAGTGAAATGCAGCCTGAAAATATAATAATACAAATCACATTTTATAGTCCAGGGAAGTCTCATCTAATGTTACAGAGAACGGACACGACTTCATTTGCATGAAGTTATAAAAGATACCGAGACCTGCAGATGTATCCTGGACAGGAAGAGAGGGAGGAGGAGATGTGATGCTTCATTAACTGAGTGTGAAGATTCATTTGCAAGTTTACAACCAACATTTTAAACCAGTGACACTTGCCCTCTCTGTTACTCAGGAAGTATTGTTAAATGATGCTCTCTAGTGTTCAAATATTACACAGTCTGTATATCAGAATACACTAATGTTTTAACTATGGGAAGAAGACATTTAAAAAATGGTGTGCTTATGAGTGCTTTTTTTCCTATATGTACCCCTCTCCAAAATTTAAGAGTTCATTTTAATCATTTTAAATTTATGTTACCACAACACAGTGACACAATTTCTTATTTACTGACAAGAAAACACATTTCTTAATCAATGCTTTTATTATTTAATGCAACATTCCTGAAAATACTTGTTGAAAACCAGCAAATGAATACATGACTTAAACCTTTTGCTTTATTCTGATTTCTAACATGTAAAGACTGTAATGAGCAAACAGCACAAGCAGTAAAGAAGCAGATTTTAAATGCACACTCTGGTCCTCGACTATTCAGTGGGACATTCTGACTTCTTGATGGTTTTCTCTGAAGTCTGTGAGCCCAAAGACACTTTACATGTATAAACCTTATCCATGTTCCAGTCTGACGTCTGGATGGTCAGAGAGCTGCTGATTTGGAAAGTCTGGTCTGGTCTCTGAACAGCAGTGCTGGTAGAGATCCCACTGCTCACTGGACTCCCACCAGAAAACCAGCTCACATCTGCAAAAGGCACAGACTGACTGGACAGACAGACCAGAGAAGCTGTGTCGGACTGGAGCTCAGCACTGGACGGAGGGAAGACTGTCAGGACAGGAGGAGGGAGGCTGGAGCCTGAAAATACATGAAGAACATTCACAAAACAAAAAAAGATAAATAAAAGAAAGAAGGAAATTGGAAATGAAGTCATAACCAGAAGTAATCAAGAAGAGTCAATATGGAATAAACATAACATTTGTCGTGAAGTTAGAAGAAAACAAAACTAATGTACAATACCAAAATATATGGATCCAACATATTGTTTGAAGTTCTTTTTTTTACCAAATAAAATATGATTAGTTACTGTTTAACTTTCCATGTAATATGTCTTTCATTTAATTCTACAGGTTTCTGCATAACATGTCAGCTAATGTGGGTAATTTTCTTTCATGTCAAAGTAAAGTGTACAGCCAGGTTCTAATCACTTCAAATTTTGAACTTTAGTAACACTGTTAAAAGCTATTGGAGAAAGAGAAAACGGGCCTTTGTATGTTTTTGAAATGCCAACCTAAACATAAATTAAACGCAATAAGAACGGGAAAACAACATATTTCACATCCTTTTTTATAGAACTGGTTTGACCCCATTTCACATTTTTTAAACATGTAATTCATGTCTCCTGTATATGGAGACAACCTGAAACTATTTAAGATTGTACAAAATCATAAAAAATGATGCAGCACAAGAAACATATTGAACTAAGTAGTCACCAGCAGATTTTTGCAAAATCTCTGTTGTTTTATGATCAGTTAAAAAGTACTTACTTGTCACAATCAGCTTGGTGCCTTGTCCGAATACCACAGTGATTCAGTTTGTATACATGGCTGTACAAAAACCTCCTGACTGTCACTGATGAGGGGAGAGGAACTGAAACATCCTGTAGAGACCAACTTTCACTGTCAACATCTCATTCCCTTCATCAATCTGTTTGTATTTTATAACTGTGTCTCTCTGTGTAGTCATGTTTTTTCTTTTATGTCACTTGTTTTGTGCAAGATTTAATAAAGTCCTCATTATTGGCCAGCATTAATCAAAACTGTACTGTCTCTCAATAAGATTTTGGCCAGAGTCTGCTTCACTATGAACCAGCTTTATTGGAAGAGTCTTCCAATGTCTAACAGGAACTCACTGCAGAGTCTCCTGTCTCTGCGTGATTGATAATAGACTTGAAATCAGTATTTGGTCAGGATTTAGATATTAATCTGTCTGAGGAGAATCCTGCTGAAAAGGCAGGTGAGCTGTGAGAATGATGAAATCTCAGAACTGAGGAGAAGAACCAGGAACCTTTTTGTACCAGCTGAAATAAAAGCTTTTAGCCTTTTTAATGTTGTATTTGAGCAGGTTAAAGGTTAAAAAAAAAAAAGAATTTAAAAAATGAGCAATCCAATGTTTAATAAGATGATGATGAGGACGTAGAGTTGAATCTTTCTGAGGAGAATCTTGTTTCAAAGCTTTTGAACTGTCAGAATGGAGAAATCTTGGAACATACAGAACTTGTTTATACCAGCTAACAAAATTCCTATCATCTCTCTCAATGTTGCAGTTGAGAACAGCTAGTTGAAAACTTTGTACTTAAGTACAGTAAGTAAGTATTTCTATTTGGTTACTTCCCACCTCTGGGGACAGAGAACCTATTCCAACGCCAAGTGAGCTGCCAGAATGACAAAACTGAGGAACCCCTCCTTCTTTTTTAGACCATCTAACATAATTCAACCACGTTGCACCTGAGAACAACTTCTTGACCTGGAGAAACCTTGTGGACAGCAGGTATCTGGATAAACACTTCCGCTGCATTAACATGTGCCAACAAACACAGAAAGAACATGAGTGAAATGTCTTTCTCCAAAAACATGGGCTATGAAACAGATGAGAAGAACGACTTACATTTTAGAGAAGTGATGAGAGAGCAGACAGTCCCCAGCATGTTGTCAGTGTGAGGTGTAAACATCCTTTAATATTCAGCTGAGATGTGAAAACAATTGTAGTGAGAAGCAAGCACCAGATAAAATTTTATTTTGCTGCATTTTCACTTGAAACATTTTTGAACTTTAACAGTATCTATTTAGGTTGATTAATGTGATTTACTGCAGCTGGAATGTTACAGTTATCAGAATTTTAGACAATCATTTATCAAATTGCTGTTATTTAAAAACGTGCACATCATTGTGTACAATTGGTGGTCCTTGATATTTTATATACTCATTTTATATATCAGTGATGATTGCTTAAATGCATCAAAAAGAGTAATTCCGTGTTTCTTAAAAACACTCTCTAAAGTTGGTGGGTTTTCATTGATGAACATTAAAATAAAAAAATAAAAAAATAACAATAAAAACACACTATTTGAAGGTGGTGGGTTTACACTGAGTTTGCTGAATGGGTCTTTTGTCAGCATGTGGAAAAAAAGAGCATCAAAAAGCAGAAGTATCAGTGAGGAGGTTTTTGTCACAGTGTGAATCACTGTGATACAGCAGCAGAGCCGTCCCATGTCTTACAGTAATAGACTGCAGAGTCTCCCTCCTCCACATTTTTGATGATCAAACGATAATCTGTTGTTGACTGATGAGTGGATGTGAATTTTGGAGAGGAGAACCCAGAGCCATAACTTGGAAGACTATCGATATAATAAAAATACAGCACAAACTGAGGAACTCCTCCTGGAATCTGTTTGTACCAATAGACATAGCTATCACCAGTCCCCAGGTTACAGTCCATGGTGGCTGTCTCTCCTTTCCTCACTGATAAAACAGGAGGTTTCTGTGTCAGCACCGTCACACCACTCACACCTGTAAACAGCAATAAGACATGGAGTCAAGAGAAACACAAGCACATATGAATCCTACAAATAACTACTGATCTGAAGTGTAAATGAGGTTCCATACATGTTAGAGCAGTGATGAGAGCACAGAGAGTCACCAGCATGTTGTCACTGTGTGTTGAGACTTGGAACTTGGAAAGCAATAGAACTGCTTCTGTAGGAGGAGAGGAGGTGTGAACCATTAAATATGACACTGAAACTCAGAGAGACTGACAGGAGGAGGAGCTAAACCTGGATAGTTTGTGATGTTTGGGGTAACTTAACTAGAGGGTAATTCTGCTTTTGTATTAATAATTGTTGGTGATAGTGATGTCTCCCTCCTCTCCCCTAAAATTGTGGTGTTATATTTTATTATCATAAGTATCATAAATAACTATGTCCTTCAGTTTTATTATTGATGCTTTAACCATTACCAGTTTTTATATTTATATTTAGACAAAAACAGAGCAGAACCCCACTAACTGTTATAATTAGTCAACAAACAAAATGCATAACCTGCATTGTGGTTCGGGTTAGGAGAACATTTTATAAAATATTACATCATTAATGAATATTGAACAACTGAACAAAGAGTTCAAATACAGATCACATTGATACAAACATTTTGATATAGTTCAAATACCAGTTTCTCTCATCTATATTATATTTTATTATTATAAGTTATTATAAGTTGGTTTCTATGTTCTTAAGATTTATTATTGATGCTTTAACCATTACCAGTTTTTATATTTGGACAAAAACAGAGCAGAACCCCACTAACTGTTACAATTAATTGTTATAATTAGTCAACAAACAAAATGCACAACCTTTTGTGTAACATCACATGAAACCGGAGTTGTTAGGGTTAGGAGAACATTTCATAAAATGTTACGTCATTAATGAATATTGAACAGCTGAACAAAGACTTCAAATACAGATCACTGTGATACAAACGATTCACAAATACCAGTCTCTCTCATCTACATCTTGAGAGTTAAACAATCTGATTATCACTGTGACACATATTATTGCAAACTGATGAAACTGAGCACCACTGTTACTAACACTCAGGATGTAACTCTTCTAATCCTGGTGCACAATGCTGGTGGTGAATACCTGTTTGCACACAGGTGTGTACAAAAAAGTACTCACATTTCTTGGGTGACTGCTGCCTCTAAACATATCGGTCTTGTGTGCTGCTCAGTAACATTCAGTATTTATTATTTACTGTTACTTATGCTTATGTTGATTGTTGCTGTGGGTTTCCATACTGTGTTGTTCTCTTTTTGCTTGTTTTTTTTCCCCAGCAGGTGATCAAACAGATTTTTAGTGTCTTTTCTCTCTGTCTCTCTGTTTTTCTTTACCTCTCCTTCTCTTGAGCCTCTTCCCAACTTCTCTTTTCTTCGTCTTTCCTATCCCCAGGTTCTGTCCATTTAGATTGTAAGAACTTAAAATTAAAAAAAGAAATCAATACATAAATAATAAATATCGAACAAACTGTGACAATCAAGTGGACCATTATGGCAAAAGCTGTAACGATCAGCTTGCAAAAAATACATCTGTTGGACATTTTCCTTGGCCTTGAGACAATACAAAAACCCCCCCCCCCAAAAAAAACGAATTGAGTCTGATGTCTATTATATTACTTATAGATAACAGCATACAGTATTGGTCTCCTGTTTTGTATATCATTATTTGAGTAGTTTTGACTGAATAGTCCCCTCTTGGCTTTTTTCATGATTTTCCTGATTAATATTAAAATAAAAAAACAAAACAAATAACACAGTATTTGAAGGTGGTGGGGTTTCAGTGAGTTGTTGGAGGAGTCTTATTAGGATACCAAAAAGCAGAAGTATCTGTGAGGAGGTTTTTGTCACAGAGTAAATCACTGTGATACCCCACTGCTAGCAGAGTCATCCCATGTCTTACAGTAATAGACTGCAGAGTCTCCCTCCTCCACATTTTTGATGATCAAACGATAATCTGTTGTTGACTGATGAGTGGATGTGAATTTTGGAGAGGAGAACCCAGAGCCATAGTTTGGAGAACTCCAGCCATGATAAAACCTCACTACATGCTGAGGAACTCCTCCTGGAATCTGTTTATACCAATAAGCAGGATAGTTATCAACAGTCCCCAGGTTACAGTCCATAGTGGCTGTCTCTCCTTTCCTCACTGATAAAACAGGAGGTTTCTGTGTCAGCACCGTCACACCACTCACACCTGCAAATAACAAAAAGACATGGAGTCAAGAGAAACACACTGACATTTAAATGTAACATGAGGTCTATTCTTCAGTATCTTTTAGACTCTTTACATGTTAGAGCAGTGATGAGAGCACAGAGAGTCACCAGCATGTTGTCACTGTGTGTTGAGAATGGATTTGTAATTTGGAAAGAGATTTGACTCCTTCTGTAGAGGAGAGGAGGTGTCAACCATTAAATATGTCACTGAAACTCAGAGAGACTGACAGGAGGAGCAGCACTGGATCCCCCCCCTTTCTCTAAGCTGTATTATTAACATTATTTTCATGAACACTGATGTTGGTAATGTCTTGTTTTTTTTCTTCTTTTTTCCCCTTTGTTCATTTATTTATTGTTTGTTCGTTTGATTGTTGTTTTGAATTTTATAATGGTTACTTTCTCCACATCTAAAATGAGACAGGATTATAGTTGGTTATATTTTACTTAAACTTGTGTTTTATTCAAAAAATACGCCAAGATCTAAAATTTGCTAAATTTGAATTCATCACCATCTAGAGAACACTGTTAGATATTTTTTAATGATGCTGAGTGTTAGATTTGTATTGTTGATTGTCATTTATGCTTAGAAATATTTACTCATATATGCTTAGAAGTGTATATAATCATTGGTGGATTGAAAGGATGTTTCATCCTAAAGTAACAGCTCTGTGTGTTAGGGAGTGCATCTAGAGTGTCCTTGGTATAAATCACATACTCCCTAGGAGAGTTTCTCTTTTCTTGTTGATTTATGGTATAGCAAGCACACGTATATCTGTTTAAGTATAAGAGCCTTTTGTTCAGATGGACCGCTAGACTCCTGGCACCAGCTTTGGGGAGTCTTCACAGGGTCACATCTGGACACCACACACACACACACACACACACACACACAGTATTCTTTGTTCACATGTATACCTATGTAAGATGTCATATGTTAATGACCCTATGCATATTCATGTAACCACAATAAAAGGAGTGCTATGGGGAGCCTGGCTGAGAGTCTGACGGAGGTCAAGTGGTGGAACGACACTCGCCAGGTTTCCCTCATGCATGAGTAAAACCAGCCTGCTTGTGTCTTGCTTTGCAGTGTAACTATATTGTCTTCAACGTTCCAGCGGATAGGTACAAGCTACAAACCTATCACTGAGGTTCTTGTATATTTACCTCACTAAACGTTACGTTAGTGAATACTTTCACACTAACTTGATCAGACTGCTTTTGCAGCTTTTTCTCCCAGCACAGCTCTCTCCTCCAGTCCGAGTCACCTCCTGATAGAGGGAGAGCCTCATTAGCTGATCAGCCCCAGCTGCAGTTAAGTAGCAGAGGGGGTTGTTAATCAGCACAGGAGCACAGAGGCTGCAGCCAGAAAATACACAGTGTTCAACAGCTATAAATGCCATAAAAGTCTAAAAGTCTAGAAAATGACAGTAATGATATTAGCATTATTTGTAGAAACATTAAGTTTTCAGCTTAAAAGTTCCAAACTATGAAAAACCATTAAGAACATCCAGTGAAAGGGAAGCACAGGAAATATATGGTGTTCCAAAAAAATTAAAGAAACACTTTTTAAGAGTATCGCATCAAGTATGTTAGATTTCTGGTCTGATCAGTCAAGTAGCAGAGGTTTGTTAGATTGTTAATCAATTTCAGCTGCTTTAGTCTTAATGCAATCAACAACAGGTGCACAACACAGGCAATGGTGAAAGAACAATCAAAACAAATGATTTTACACGTGGGAGTCACTGGCATTTTCCCCTTTTACTTTTTCTGAGTGTTTCTTCACTGGTTTTGTATTTGGTTATGGTCAGTGTCATAGCTGGTAGAATGAAGAAAAACATGGACTCCAGCTCCTCCAGTACGGTGGAGGAGTGTGTGTCTCTGGTCCAGTGGATTCTGAGTTCCTACTGGTGCACGACCAGTGTTGGTCAAGTTACTTGAAAAAAGTAATCAATAACTAATTACTGATTACTTATTTTCAAAAGTAATTAATTACTTAGTTACTTAGTTACTTTTTAAAAACACGATTTACAACCTGAATAGGTGATAAAGCGATAGATCTTTCAGCCCAATTCTACTTTTTCTACATAATCCATCATACAAAATGTAATCAAATGGAAAAGTCTCTTTTTTTAACTTGTTTTATTAGTTTTAATCTTTTAACTTTATGCATCAAGCAAAAATTAAATTATATGCAACATTCTCTGACTGGAAGAAATTTGTTTAACATTTAAACCTATTTTCTGCACATTCCAGCACATAAAATAAAATATTTTTTTTCGTGTTTACACTCACTCTTTCAAATAGATGCAAGTAAAACACAGCAGAAAATAAATAAAGTCAAAGACTAGCGGTCTATTTTCACCTGTAAAGCAGGAGTGCGGTAGGCGGAGGTTTACCCTGGTGCAGGTGTGCCGCAGCGGTCAGTTGAGGAATCCGCGAGTTTCTCTGTGAGTTTCCCATTACGTCGTAGTGCACTCGGTGCTTGCTTGGAAGTTTAGGGGTTTTTTCGCTGTAAAAAGAAGTTTTCTTCCCACGCACAACTGACGCTAATGTTTTTGTCACTTTTTATGGAATCAAACTTAAAATAACGTCAGTACTTCCACGCTTTAAACGCTGCACGCTCATACCCTCTCCCGCACTGATATATTATCCACTGTTGATCTGCACACAGCTGTTGTCATGAACGTCGCACTTGCTTACGTCACTGTCATGAGACATTCTCGCAAAAAAATCACGGTTTTAGTAACGCAGTAACGCAGCGTTCCTACGGGAAAGTAACGGTAATCTAATTACCGTTTTTGCAATAGTAATCCCTTACTTTACTCGTTACTTGAAAAAAGTAATCGCGTTACAACTAACGCGTTACTGCCCATCTCTGATCAAGACTAATGTGATATATTAGATAATTTCTATATTGGTTACAATTAAGATTATTTTTACTTTTCCAGTTCACGAGGACTGTTTTCTTGGCAATGCATAGGGCAGCCATATGGGCTATATTCTTTTCTGTAGTGACATAATCTAAGATGCCCAACAAGCACACTAAAGGGGAAGTTGAAATGTAACATTTCAGACACTTTGATAAGTATTCACATATCTCGCGCCAAAACTTCTGAACTGGTGAACAGAACCAAAGAGCATGGATGTAATTGTCCGGTGTATTGGCTTGACAGTGTGAGCAGTTGTTGGAGAACATAAAGCCCATCTTGAACATCTGATGACCTGTATAGTGCACTGTATGTAATATTTTGTAGTATTGAAGTAATTGAAGACTGGGATTTCTAATTAAATAAAGGGTTTTTATGCATACCTGAGACCAGGTCTGGACTGGGACACCGGCCCACCAGTTATTATAAGGAAAAGCCATAAAGCCTTTGAATGAATACAAATGCTGTTGTGACAGTGATGTACACTATCTTGTTGGTATATATGTATTAATCCAATAAACTTAAACCTACACCATCCTCCCTATTCTGGTATTTTAAACAGTACTTAGGGGAAATATCAAACAATCTAATCAATATTTACATATACCTAACTAGCAGTGTTGCCAACTCCCAGCAAGAAAATAGGGAACAACCCTCCACTCTCTGCCTCATGATGCTTAATTGACTTAATTGACTGTAATTTATTGCCAGGGTAAAAAAAAATGCACAGAAACCAATTATTTTTCTACAGTAATTAAATACATTCAACATCTTTCTTCAACCGAATTGTAGACTGCACACATGGTACCTTCCCAAAGGAAAAAGTACCATCTGTATTATTAATAATAATAATAATAATAATTTAACTTAATTTAATTTAATTTAATAATTTAACCCATTCACTCAGTGAAGCAGTATATTCCTCTTTCATAACAACAAATTAGATACATTGATTATCTAAAAAAAAGAAAAAAGAAAAAACAATAGGCATACACAAACACAGTTTGTCTATCTATAAATGTTTACATTCTCTTTCTACCTCACTAACATGCTTCTTCTCTCTGCAACTAGAGGCTACAGCTTGGAATCTGATTCAGAAATAACATGTTGACAATGTTTTGATCAAACGTATTTTACACCACAATGGTACTGAAAGCTGAAGATGTGAGACTTTATGAGTGAATAATGTGTGTATATTTTGGTGCTTTTTTTTTTAATTTAAAATGAAAGTGCAAATGAAAAAAAATTACAATGAATAAATTCAATAAAGCAATGTTTAAGAACTAATTGTGTGCCTTTGGTGCACTGAGTTTGTGCACAAAAAGCAGAAGTAAGGAGTGAGGAAGTTTTTGTCACAGTGTAAATCACTGTGATACGTACTCATTAACAGAGCTGTCCCATGTCTGACAGTAATAGACTGCAGAGTCTCCCTCCTCCACACTCTTGATGATCAAACGATAATCTGTTGTTGACTGATGAGTGGATGTGAATTTTGAAGAGGAGAACCCAGAGCCATAGGTTGGAGAACTATGGCTACGATAAAAATATAGCACAAACTGAGGACTTCCTCCTGGAATCTGTTTATGCCAGGCAGCACGATTGCCAGTAACAGTCCCCAGGTTACAGTCCATAGTGGCTGTCTCTCCTTTCCTCACTGATAAAACAGGAGGTTTCTGTGTCAGCACCGTCACACCGCTCACACCTGCAAACAACAAGAAGACATGGAGTCAAGAGAAACACACTGATATTTAACTGTAACATGAGGTCTATTCTTCAATATATTTTAGACTCTTTACATGTTAGAGCAGTGATGAGAGCACAGAGAGTCACCAGCATGTTGTCTGAGTGGGCTGAGAACTGAGTGGAGAGGCGATGGTGGAGGAACTATTTAATACAACTAACAGGAGGAGGAGCTTTGGAGTTTTCTTTTTTCCGCTTGCCTGTGTTATTAATATTAATAACAATAATAATATGTCTTGTATATATAGTTTTTTTTTTAAATTATTTTGGAATGGTTAATAGCCATTCTTTTTCCATGGTTGGTTATATTTTATACTTTTAACTTGTATTGTATTTATAAACTATAATTAGATTAGCATATTCTGAAGCAACATAAAGTTTACAATTTCAGCTTTAGCTCTGTAAAAAAATCATTTTCACAGAAAGTTATTCTCTCACATGTCAAACTTTGTGGTGACTTTGCACAACAGTGGGATCATCTAATTAAATAACTAAATATCTGTAAATAAGATGGGCCTGTTTAAAATGTGATGTATAAAAACAGTTTTTTAAAAACAGAAGCAGTTTGCTGCTTGAAATTCCCACCCTGTGATAAACCATTAAGATTCAGCAACAAAATAAAAATTATATAATTATCTCAAAATTTGTCACAGCAGTTGCATCATGACAGCTGACGGCATTTTGCTGTGAGACAAAACTGCACATTCCAGGGCGGCCTTTTGTTGTGGGCAGTCTGAGGTACACCTGTGCACTACTCATGATGTCAGATCAGCATCCTGATGTGGCACACCTGTGAGGTGGGATGGATTATCTCAATATGGCAGATGTGCCCAATACCACACATTTGGACTGATTTGTGACCACTGTTTGGGAGAGATGGTTATATTGTGTATCTGGGATGAATTTTAGGTCTCTACGTCCATCCCATGGGGAATGGGAGCAGTAACAAAGGTGTTGCATTTATATTTTTGTTGAGTGTAATAATGAGGAGGTTTTTGTCACAGCCTGAATCACTGTGATACGGGTGCGGAAGCAGAGTCATCCCACGTCTGACAGTAATACACTGTAGAGTCTCCTGTCTCTGTTCGCTTGATAATGAACTGGTAATCAATATTTGATGAGGATTTAGAGTTGAATCTGTCTGAGGAGAATCCTGTTCCAAAGCTGAGTGAGCTGCCAGAATGAAGAAATCTTAGAACATACTGAGGAACCCCTCCAGGAACTTGCTTATACCAGTTAATATAATTCCTGGCTTGAAATCATATTCACAATTAGCATGTTTTTGATCAAATTCTAAGAAGCTTGGAAAGAAGATGACCTGGATGACTGAGAACCTTCACAGTTTTTGATCAGACATATGCTACAGTACAATAATAATAAAAGCTGATGATGTGAGGCTTTGTGTGTGAATAATGTGTGTGTATTCTGGGGCTTTCTTTATTTAAAGTGAAAATTTAAATGAAGATAAAAATAATATCAATAAAAATAACAGAACAATGTTTAAAAATTAATTGTGTGAGTCTGGACCAAAAAAAGCACAAGTTGCTAGCTTTGAGTTGCTACTAGATATTAGATATTATATTATTAGATATTAGTCATATTTCAATGACTCTGTCTTTATAGGGTGGTGAAAAATTTACATTCATTCATCCCAGAATTGAAGTGACTGACTTACTATTCATGTTTTGGCGAATGTGAAAAGGTTGTTGTTGTTTTTTTTAATTGTTGGGGTGTCCTGTGCACAGGTCTGTGTCATAAAAATGCCCTAACTGCTTGTCAGAACTGCATAATGAGTGTTATGATGATTCTGCTTTGAGAAATTTGCAAAAATTGACAGAGAAAAACTACAAAATATTATCTGCATAATGTGTTGCAGATAATGTAAACCCACCACTTTTTCTTGGTGGGTTTATACTGAGTTTGCTTGATCTCTCTGTTATCAGGATGTGGAAGAGTGTCAAAAAGAAGATGAAGAAAAATAAAAAAGGAAGAAAGAATACCAAACGATGGGAGGGGGATCACTGTCCCTAAATAACATGAGTGAAATATGCATTGGGTAGCTTTTGTCTGCTGCTTCTTTCCTGTCTGTCTTTTGGATGTGTTTGTGTTTGTGCTTTAAGGCTCTACATCCCGGGGTTGCTTTGCTTTTGTTTGTGTTGATTGATATGTGTTATTTTTGCTGTAAATGCACTGTTCTGCTGTTCATATGACAATGTTTAATAAACTCTGTTTTAAGTCTGTTCTGCTCTTTTCCAGAGAATCAGCATGAGTGATTTGATTTTAATTGTATTCAAAAGCTTCAAAATTTGTGACCTGACAAAACCTTTTTCTCCTGTTTAGGTTAGGGAGACAGGTAAGAGGCCAGTATTTTCTTTTGGGTTTCTCGTTATAGGTAGGTCAGTTCTGTTTCATTTCTAGAGTGTTTTGCTTGTTGTTTTGACCATGCCCATCTTGATGCTTGCTACCTTTTGAAATTAACAAAATATCTGGTTGTTGTGAAAGCGCAACCCTGTGGCAGCATTGGTCTTTCCTTGGGAGATTAGAGCGGGGGCATTATCTTTCCTTTTTTATGTGTTTTGGGGTGTAACACATTTCATTTCATAACTGGACTCTATTTAGTGTTCCATGGCAGTAAATAAAGTTATGTTTAGGCAAAAATCAAACAGGATTCAGCTAACTGTCTCTGAATGATCAAATGGTAATAATTAAAACATTTCCAGTAAACAGCATTTTCATTTTATTTTACAGAGAGCTGATACTTCATTTACATGAGGTTATAAGACCTGCAGGTGCATCATGGACACGAAAAAACAGAAGAGCAGAGGTTATGCTTCACTAACTGAGTGTGAAGATTCATTTGCAACATTTTAAACCAGTGACACTTGCTCTCTCTGTTACTCAGGAAGAATTATTAAATGATGCTCTCTAGTGTTCAAATATTACATAGCGTGTATGTCAGAAAATACTTATGTTTTAACTATGGGAAGAAGATATTTTAAAAAGTGGTGTGCTTATGAGTGTTTTTTTCCTCTCTGTGCCCCTCTCCAAAATTTAACAGTTCATTTTAATAACCTTAAACTTATGTTGTTTATAATACAGTGATACATTTTCCCATTTACTCACAAGAAAACACATTTTTTAATTCAATGCTTTTATTAATTTAATGCAAAACACAAATTCCTGAAAATACTTGTCAAAAACCAGCAAATGAATACATGACTTAAACCTTTTGCATTATTCTGATTTCTAACATGTAAAGACTGTAATGAGCAAACAGCACAAGCAGTAAAGAAGCAGATTTTAAAAGCACATTCTGGTCCTCGACTATTCAGTGGGACATTCTGACTTCTTGATGGTTTTCTCTGAAGTCTGTGAGCCCAAAGACACTTTACATGTATAAACCTTATCCATGTTCCAGTCTGATGTCTGGATGGTCAGAGAGCTGCTGATTTGGTAAGTCTGGTCTGATCTCTGAACAGCAGTGCTGGTAGAGATCCCACTGCTCACTGGACTCCCAGCAGCCAACCAGCTCACATCTGCAAAAGGCAAAGACTGACTGGACAGACAGACCAGAGAAGCTGTGTCGGACTGGAGCTCAGCACTGGACGGAGGGAAGACTGTCAGGACAGGAGGAGGGAGGCTGGAGCCTGAAAATACATGAAGGATGTTCAGGAAATTGAAAAATCAAAGGAAATGAAATAATGAAAACAGAAGAAATCGAGACATCAATAAGAGTCAATATGGAATAAACATAATATTTGTTATGAAATTAGAAGAAAACAATACTAATGTGATTTGGAAAAATATACAGACATAACAACCCAACATATCAATTGATTTTCTTTTTAAGTTTTCCTAAAATAAAATATGAGTAGTTACTCTTTAACTTTTCATGTAAGATGTCGTGAGTTTAATTCTGGAGGTTTCTGCATAACATGTCAGTTACTGTGAGCAATTTTCTTTCATTTAAAAAAAACTGTACAGCCCGTTTCTAATCACTTAAAATTAATTTTTAACTTTAGTAACACTGTTAACTACTACTGAAGAAAAAGAAAACAATCTTATATATGTTTTTGAAATGCCAACCCCAATATTAAATAAAAACACTATGAGAATAATAAGAACAGAACATATCCTATTTCACATAATGTTTAGTGAACAACATTTATATAAAAATATACAAATTTGGTTTGACACCTTTTCAATTTTTTTAATATAAAGAATTCATGTCTCCTGCACATACAACAACCTCAAACTATTTCATGTTGTATAAAATCATAAAAATTATGCAGAACAAGAAAAATATTGAACTAAGTAGTCATCAGCAGAGTTTTGCAAAATCTCTGTTGTTTTATGATCAGTTAAAAAGCACTTACTTGTCACAATCAGCTTGGTGCCTTGTCCGAATACCACAGTGATTCAGTTTGTATACATGGCTGTACAAAAACCTCCTGACTGTCACTGATGAGGGGAGAGGAACTGAAACATCCTGTAGAGACTAACTTTCACTGTCAACATCTCATTCTCTTCATCAATCTGTTTGTATTTTATAACTGCATTTCTCTGTGTGTAGTTATGTTTATTCCTTCTTGTCACTTGTTTTGTGTAAGACTTAATTAAGTACTCATTACTGATCTGAATTAAACAGAGATTCACTGTCTCTCAATGAGATTTTGTTTAGTCTGGTTCACTATGACGGAGCATTTTTGGGAGAGTCTTCCCATGTCTGACAGGAACTCACTGCAGAGTCTCCTGTCTCTGCATGATTGATAAAAGACTGCAAATCAGTGTTTGGTCAGGATTTAGATATTAGTCTGTCTGAGGAGAATCCTGCTGAAAATGCAGTTGACCTGTGAGAATGATGAAATCTCAGAAATGAGGCGAAGAACCAGGAACCTGTTTGTACCAGCCGACATAAAAGCTTTCAGCTTTTTTGATGCTGTATTTGAGCAGGTTAAAGGTTAAAAAAAAGGATTTTAAAAAATGAGCAATCCAATGTTTAATAAGATATTATCTGGAGGTTGTATGTTACTCTGAATTTTCTTGATTAGACTATACTCAAGTGAATGAGTCTAAGAAAGCATATGTACTGCCAAGAGGTTTGTAACACATTGTGATAAGTACAGTGTCTTCTATTTCTGCGAACTTGATAGTTAAATGATAATTAATGTTTGATGAGGACGTAGAGTTGAATCTTTCTGAGGAGAATCTTGTTTCAAAGCTTTTGAACTGTCAGAATGGAGAAATCTTAGAACATACAGATGATCTTCTCTAGGAACTTGTTTATACAGCTAATAGAATTCCTATCATCTCTCTCAATGTTGCAGTTGAGAACAGCTTGTTGAAAACTTTGTACTTAAGTACAGTAAGTAAGTATTTGTACTTGGTTACTTCCCACCTCTGGGGACAGAAAACCTGTTCCAACGCCAAGTGAGCTGCCAGAATGAAAACTGAGGAACCCCTCCAGGAACTTGTTTAGACCATCCAACATAATTGAACCATATTGCAGCTGAGAACAACTTCTTGACCTGGAGAAACCTTGTGGACAGCAGGTATCTGGATAAACACTTCCGCTGCATTAACATGTGCCAACAAACACAGAAAGAACATGAGTGAAATGTCTTTCTCCAAAACGATGGGCTATGAAACAGATGAGAAGAACGTCTTACACTTTAGAGAAGTGATGAGAGAGCAGACAGACCCCAGCATGTTGTCAGTGTGAGGTGTAAACATCCTTTAATATTCAGCTGAGATGTGAAAACAATTGTAGTGACAAGAGAAGCAACAGCTATAATTCAATGTAGCTGCATTTTCACTTCATATGAAACATTTTTAAACCTATTATGCAACTTTATCAGTATCCATTTGGGTTGATTAATGTGATTTACTGCAGCTAGAATGTGACAGTTATCAGAGTTTTAGGAAACCGTTTGTCAAATTGCTGTTATTTAAAAACACACACACATAATAGGTTTAATTGTGTTAGATGCACATAATTTAAAATGCACATAATTGTGTACATATATATGGCAATTTGTGTTGTTGGTGGTCATTATACTCCTCGATATTTTATACTTTCAGTGATGAATGTAAAAATATATCAAAACAAGTAATTCAGTATTTATTAGCAGACTGTCTGAAGTGGATGAGTTTTCATTGATGAACATTAAAATAAATCAAAAATAACAATAAACACACTATTTGAAGGTGGTGGGTTTACACTGAGTTTGCTGAATGGGTCTTTTGTCTGCATGTGAAAAATAGAGCATCAAAAAGCAGAAGTATCAGTGGGGAGGTTTTTGTCACAGTGTAAATCACTGTGATACAGCAGAGTTAGAGCTGTCAAATGTCTTACAGTAATAAACTGCAGAGTCTCTCTCCTCCACATTTTTGATGATCAAACGATAATCTTTTGTTGACTGATGAGTGGATGTGAATTTTGGAGAGGAGAACCCAGAACCATAGGTTGGAGAACTATAGCTATGATAAAAATACAGCACAAACTGAGGAACTCCTCCTGGAATCTGTTTATACCAATAGACAGTGTTAGTAACAGTCCCCAGGTTACAGTCCATGGCGGCTGTCTCTCCTTTCCTCACTGATAAAACAGGAGGTTTCTGTGTCAGCACCGTCACACCACTCACACCTGCAAACAACATGAAGACATGGAGTCAAGAGAAACACAAGCACATATGAATCCAACAAATAACTACTAATCTGAAGTATAAATGAGGTTCCATACATGTTAGAGCAGTGATGAGAGCACAGAGAGTCACCAGCATGTTGTCACTGTGTGTTGAGACCTGTGACTTAGAAAGAGTGCACTGCTTCTGTAGGAGGAGAGGAGGTGTGAGCCATTAAATATGTGACAGAAACTCAGAGAGACTGACAGGAGGAGGAGCTAAATCTGCGTAGTTTGCGATGTTTGGGTAATTTATGTTCAGTGGAGGGTAATTCTGTTTTTGTATTAATAAATATTGGTGATTGTTATGTCTCCCTCCTCTCCCTTAAAATTGTGCTGCTGCATTTTATTATGAAAAATTGTTTGCTATGTCTCCTGGGTGAGGTGTTCCAGGCATGTCTGACTGGGAAGATTCCCCGGGGCAGACCCCGGATATGCATATCTCTCGGCTGGCCTCAGAACACCTTGATGTTTCCCCAGAGAAGCTGGAGGAGGTCTGGGGTCCTCTGCTTAGGCTGCTGCCCCTGAGACCCGGCCCTGGATAAGTGGAAGAAGATGTATGTATGTATGGATGGTTGCTATGTTCTTCAGGTTTATTACTGATGCTTTTACCATTACCAGTTTTTATGTTTGGACAAAAAAAAAAAAAAAGATCAGAATCCCGCTAACCCTTACAGTTACCTGTTATAATTACATAATCAACAACCTTGAAATGTATGAACTTCTCTGGAAATTCACATGAAACTGGAGTGTTTAGGATTAGGAGAACATTTGATAAAATGTTACGCCATTTATGAATATTAAACAACTGAATAAAGAGTTCAAAAAAGAGAATAATTTTAGTACTAGAACTGTGTGGGCGCCTGTTTCATTGCAAACTTGAGCCACATGAGTTTTGTGGTATTTCTCACAAATGAAATCACTGTGATACAGGCATTTTGATATAGTTCCCCTGATTCACAAAAACAAATACCAGTGTCGCTCATCTACATCTTGAGAGTTAAACACAACAATTAGAGGACTGACTAATTTGCGTTTACTAAAACATTTTGGTTTTAGACACTCAAATTCATTTTTGTATTCATTTGTTTTGTTCTACAATTAATGGTTGGAAATGTTAACTCAGTCACTCAGTTGTGTTTTGTTTGTTTTTTGTCACAGTATTCATGATTGTGTTATGTTCTACTCAATAGAGTCTATGTTTCAGTGCAGTACAATGCTTACCCTCCTCCTTTTAACTCTAAATCCATGTCTAAGGATGATGTAGAATTTAGTCAGTCTGAGGAGAATCCTGTTACAAAGTAAAGTGAATTGTCCTCATTTAAAAACTCTCCATCAGCTCCATCAGAGACTTGAACCATTACAGGCAGTTCCTTGAACAATTTTAGTTCAAATGCAAATGGCCTTATTGTCACACATCACACATTTTCTTCTTTTCTTACATTTAATGATGCTGAATCTATGTTTATAACTATTTAAGAGTTGAGTCTGGTGTCTAAATTTATATTACTTATACGTACATGCATAAAATGTAGGTCTGCTTTTTGTATATGATTTTGCATATGAGTAGTTATTGGCTGACAGCTGGGATAGGCTCCAGCGCCCCCCGTGACCCTGAAAAGGATAAGCGGAAGCGAATGGATGGATGGATGGATGAATATGGATTTTCCCCAGTTTGCTTTGTTCATGATTTCAATGATAAATATTAAAAAAAAATGAACAAACAAATAATACACTATTTGAAGGTTTGTTAGAGGTGTCGTTTACCAGGTTGTGAAAGAGTCCTTGTGAAATGCACTTCACACACGCACAGTTGTTTGTCACCAGATGCCACGTTTATTTCTAGTTTTCATTTATTATGATAGTCCATAGTCGGACAGCTCCGGTCTCAGCTGATTTTCAGCCTCCCCCCCGCTCCTCTCCCGTCTCACTATAAAAGGGGAAGGAAACCATCATCAGTCCAAATGCCATCAGCTGTTCTCACCTGCGTCTCCAGCACCGCCCCGTTGAGCTCACTGCACCACTCCTCCCCTGCAGCCGTGCCTGGGACCACACCTCCGCCACAGTCTTAAAAAGCAGAAGTATCAGTGTGGAGGTTTTGTCACAGTGTGAATCCCTGTGATACTCCACTGTTAGCAGAGCTGTCCCATGTCTTACAGTAATAGACTGTGAGTCTCCTGTTTCTGCCTGATTAATTATGAACTAGGAATCAATGTTTGACGAGGATTTAGAGTTGAATCCGTCAGAGGAGAATCCTGTTCCAAATTCAAGTGAGCTGCCAGAATAGTCAAAACTTCGACCATTCTGAGGAGCCCCTCCAGGAACTTGTTTATACCAGTTAACATAATTCCATCATATCTCCCTATGTTGCAGCTGAGAACAGCTTGTTGACCTGAAGAAACTGTGTGGACAGCAGGTGTTTGGGTCAACACGATCACTGCATCAACATCTGCCAAGAAACCGAGAAAAAAAATGAGTGAAAGATTTACCTAAAAATATACAGATTTTAAAATCAATAAAAAGAATGTCTTACATGTCAGAGCAGAGATGAGAGCACAGAGGGTCCCCAGCACTATGATAGTAGGTGGAGAAACTGATCCTGAAAGATGAGAGGGGATGTAGTGAGAAGAGATACTGAAGCTTATAAAGACAGAGAAGCAGAACTGAAAGAGGAGGAGATTCAGCAAAACAGCTTTTATTTATAAAAGACTAAATTACTGATATTAATAATTCATAATTTCATACAGTGAACATTGCCATTATATGAGCATTATTGTTTCAAACTCAATGATATCACCATTTTCTTTGAATTTGCTCTACAAAAACTAATATAAATGACTTAATCAGTGTATATGTCACAGTACTGGGTCTGCGACTCAGTATTTGTCTTTCAGGTTTTAGATTTATATTCTTTGATTACTGTTGTTCATGATTTTGGTTTCCTTTCAAGTTTTCAGTGACCTTAGTTCTCCCTCCCTTAGTGTTTATCTCAGCCTGTGTTTAGTCTCTGCTGCTGTGTTTTCTCTGTGCTGTTCCTGTGTTCACCGCTTCATGTCGAGTCACCCTTGTCTCTGTGTTCGTTCATCTCCTGTGTCTCCCCAGTCAGTCATGTCTCTCTGTGAGTGTTAGTTACCCTTGTCTCTGTGACCCATGTTCGCTCTGTCTTCGCTGTCAGTTGGATCTTCGTGTCAAATCTGTGTCTTTTACTTTGATAGTCTCGCATCCTTTGTAAATATTTCCAGTTTTGCTTCCTCCATGTCCCTGTGTGATTTCTCCCAGATTTGTCTGATCCCCTCGTTACTCCCTGTGTATTTAAGCCCTGTGTTTTCCTCCGTCAACAAACAAAAAAAGCAATAGAAATAAACACAGGGAAATTACCTTATCTGTATATGTTTACATTCCCTTTCTACCTCATTAACATGCTTCTGATGAACTAAAGCTGATTCAAAATAATAAATCTCTGCAACTAGCTGATCTGATCTGAGTCTTGGTTTTTTTTTTGACTGAATTTTAGTGAAGCATGAATTAGTGAAACTATTGAACTGTAATATAAAGAGGATTTGTGTGGTCTCATTTTTCTTCGTACTGTGGCTTGAAATCAGATTAACCAGTTAATATGTTGACAATGTTTTTTCATCAAACATGTTTTACAGTACAATAATATTAAAAGCTGATGATGTGAGGTTTTATGTGTGAATAATATGTGAATATTTTGGTCCTTTATTTATTTAAAGTGAAAGTGGAAATAAATAAAGAAATACAATAAATACATTTAAAAGAGAAATGTTTAAGAACTAATTGTTTATATGGTGCACTGAGTTTGTACCCAAAAAGCAGAAGTAATAGTGAGGAAGTTTTTGTCACAGTGTAAATCACTGTGATGCGTACTCCTTAACAGAGGTGTCCCATGTCTTACAGTAATAGACTGCAGAGTCTTCCTCCTCCACATTTTTGATCATCAAACGATAATCTGTTGTTGACTGATGAGTACATGTGAATTTTGGAGAAGAGAATCCAGAGCCATAGTATTGAGAACTCCAGTCATGACGAAACCTCACTACATACTGAGGAACTCCTCCTGGAATCTGTTTATACCACCAAGCAGGTTCATTAGTAACAGTCCCCAGGTTACAGTCCATGGTGGCTGTCTCTCCTTTCCTCACTGATAAAACAGGAGGTTTCTGTGTCACCACCGTCACACCACTCACACCTGCAAACAACAAGAAGAACAACTAATTATTTTGTATTTTTATACAGCACTACAGGTCAATTGCTGTTGTAATTACATGTGCCATATGAATAATAAAAAAACGAAACTAATGTTTAGACCATCTAACATAATTCAACCATTTCTCTGTGTTACAGCTGAGAACACCTTCTTTACCTAGAGTGGACAGCAGGTATCTGAATAAACACTAACACTGCATTAGCATCTGCCAACAAACACATAAAGAACATGTGTGAAATGTCTTTCTCCAAAATGATGGGCTATGAAACAGATGAGAAGAACATCTTACATTTTAGAGAAGTGATGAGAGAGCAGACAATCCCCAGCATGTTGTCAGTGTGAGGTGTAAACATCCTTTACTATTCAGGTAAGATGTGAAAAGAATTGTAGTGAGAAGAGAAGCAACAGATAAAATTTAATTTTGCTGCATTTTCACTTCATATGAAACATTTTTGAACTTCTATTTAAGTATCTATTTAGGTTGATTAATGTGATTTACTGCAGCTAGAATTTGACAGTTATCTGAATTTTAGACAATCATTTATCACATTGCTCTTATTTAAAAACACGTACATCATTGTGTACATATATGTGAAAAATTGTGTTGTTGGTGGTCATCATATTCCTTGATATTTTATATACTTTCAGTGATGATTGCTAAAATGTATCAAAAAGAGTAATTCAGTGTTTATAAAAACACTCTCGAAAGTTGGTGGGTTTTCATTGATGAACATTAAAATAAACACAAGGTGGGTTTACACTGAGTCTGTTGAATGGGTCTTTTGTCAGCATGTGAAAAAAAGAGCATCAAAAAGCAGAAGTATCAGTGAGGAGGTTTTTGTCACAGTGTGAATCACTGTGATACGTATTCACTAACAGAGCTGTCCCATGTCTGACAGTAATAAACTGCAGAGTCTCCCTCCTCCACATTGCTGATGATCAAACAATAATCTGATGTTGACTGATGAGTGGATGTGAATTTTGGAGCAGAGAACCCAGAACCATAGCTTGGAGAACTATAGCTATGATGAAAATACAGCACAAACTGAGGAACTCCTCCTGGAATCTGTTTATACCACCGAGCAGCACTGCCAGTAACAGTCCCCAGGTTACAGTCCATGGTGGCTGTCTCTCCTTTCCTCACTGATAAAACAGGAGGTTTCTGTGTCAGCACCGTCACACCGCTCACACCTGCAAACAACAACAAGACACGGAGTCAAGAGAAACACAAGCACATATGAATCCTACAAATAACTACTGATCTGAAGTGTAAATGAGGTTCCATACATGTTAGAGCAGTGATAAGAGCACAGAGAGTCACCAGCATGTTGTCACTGTGTGTCGAGACTTGGAACTTACAAAGCGATAGAACTGTTTCTTTAGAGGAGAGGAGGTGTGAGCTATTAAATATGACACTGAAACTCAGAGAGACTGACATGAGGAGGAGCTAAACCTGCATAGTTTGTGATGTTTTGGGTAACTTGTCTTTAGTAAAGGTTAATTCAGTTTTTGTATTAATAATTATTGCTGATAGTGATGTCTCCGTCCTCTCCCTTAAAATTGTGGTGTTATATTTTATTATTATAAGTTGGTTTCTATGTTCTTAAGATTTATTATTGATGCTTTAACCATTACCAGTTTTTATATTTGGACAAAAACAGAGCAGAACCCCATTAACTGTTACAATTAATTGTTATAATTACTCAAAGGAAATGCATAACTTTTTGTGTAATGTCACATGAAACCGGAGTTGTTGGGGTTAGGAGAACATTTTATAAAATGTTACGTCATTAATGAATATTGAACAGCTGAACAAAGAGTTCAAATACAGATCACTGTGATACAAACGATTCACAAAAACAAAGTTTCTCTCATCTACATCTCGAGAGTTAAACAATCTGATTATCACTGTGACACATATTATTGCAAACTGATGAAACTGAGCACCACTGTTACTAACACTCAGGATGTAACTCTTCTAATCCTGGTGCACAATGCTGGTGGTGAATATCTGTTTGCACACAGGTGTGTACAAAAAGGTACTCACAGACATACACCATTGATTGGCTGCTGCCTCTAAACATATTGTGATTTGTCGGTCTTGTGTGCCGCTCAGTAACATTCAATATTTATTATTTACTGTTACTTATGCTTATGTTGGTTGTTGTTGTGGTTTCCATACTGTGTTGTTCTCTTCTTGCTTGTTTTTTTTTTTCCCCAGCAGGTGATCAAACAGATTTTTAGTGTCTTTTCTCTCTGTCTCTGTTTTTCTTTCCCTCTCCTTCTCTTGAGCCTCTTCCCAACTTCTCTTTTCTTCATCTTTCCTATCCCCTGGTTCTGTCCATTTCGACTGTAATAATTAAATAATAATTAAAAGTAAAAAAAGAAATCAATACATAAATAATATCGAACAAACTGTGACAATCAAGTGGACCATTATAGCAAAAGCCGTAACGATCAGCTTGCAAAAAATAAATCTGTTGGAAATTTTCCTTGGCCTTGAGACAATAAGTCTGATTGCAACAGTGTCGGACAGGACATACAAAAAAAAAAAAAAAAAAAAAAAGAGTTGAGTCTGATTTCCATTAAAGTTATATTACTTAAAGACAACAGCATACAGTATTGGTCTCCTGTTTTGTATATCATTATTTGAGTAGTTTTGACTGAATAGTCCCCTTTTGGCTTTTTTCATGATTTTCATGATTAATATTAAAATAAAAAACAAAACAAATAACACAGTATTTGAAGGTGGTGGGATTTCAGTGTGTTTGTTGGAGGAGTCTTTTAAGCTCTTTGGCATCCTGATAATAAAGCAGAAGTATCTGTTTGGAGGTTTTTGTCACAGTGTAAATCACTGTGATACCGCACTGCTAGCAGAGCCGTCCCATGTCTGACAGTAATAGACTGCAGAGTCTCCCTCCTCCATGTTCTTGATGATCAAGCAATAATTTTTTGTTGATTGATGAGTGGATGTGAATTTTGGAGCAGAGAACCCAGAGCCATAGGTTGGAGAACTCCAGCCATGATAAAAGGACACCACAAACTGAGGACTTACTCCTGGAATCTGTTTATACCACTGAGCAGCATTAGTACCAGTCCCCAGGTTACAGTCCATGGTGGCTGTCTCTCCTTTCCTCACTGATAAAACAGGAGGTTTCTGTGTCAGCACCGTCACACCACTCACACCTGCAAACAACAACAAGACACGGAGTCAAGAGAAACACACTGACATTTAAATGTAACATGAGGTCTTTTCTTCAATATATTTTAGACTCTTTACATGTTAGAGCAGTGATGAGAGCACAGAGAGTCTGACAGGAGGAGGAGCGTTGGATTCGTCCCCCTTTCTCTAACCTGTATTATTAACATTATTTTCATAAACACTGATGTTGGTAATGTTTTCTTCTTCTTTTTCCCCTTTTTTCATTTCTTTTTTTGTTTGGTTGTTTGATTGTTATTTTAATTTTATAATGGTTACTATCTCCACATCTAAAATGAGACAGGATTATAGTTGGTTATATTTTACTTAAACTTGTGCTTTATTCAAAAAATATGCCTTGATGTAACTTTTGCTAAATTTGAATTCATCACCATCTACAGAACACTGTTAGATATTTTTAGTAATGCTGAGGTTCTTGTATATTTACCTCACTAAACGTTACGTTAGTGACTACTTTCACACTAACTTGATCAGACTGCTTTTGCAGCTTTTCTCCCAGTACAGCTCTCTCCTCCAGTCCGAGTCACCTCCTGGTAGAGGGAGAGCCTCATTAGCTGATCAGCCCCAGCTGCAGTTAAGTAGCAGAGGGGGTTGTTAATCAGCACAGGAGCACAGAGGCTGCAGCCAGAAAATACACAGTGTTCAACAGCTATAAATGCCATAAAAGTCTGAAAGTCTAGAAAATGACAGTAATGATATTAGCATTATTTGCAGAAACATTAAGTTTTCAGCTTAAAATTTCCAAACTATGAAAAACCATTAAGAACATCCAGTGAAAGGGAAGCACAGAAAATATATGGTGTTCCAAAAAAATTAAAGAAACACTTTTTAAGAGTATCGCATCAAGTATGTTAAATTTCTGGTCTGATCAGTCAAGTAGCAGAGGTTTGTTAGATTGTTAATCAATTTCAGCTGCTTTAGTCTTAATGCAATCAACAACAGGTGCACAACACGGGCAATGATGAAAGAACAATCAAAACAAATGATTTTACACGTGGAAGTCACTGGCATTTTCCCCTTTTACTTTTTCTGAGTGTTTCTTCACTGGTTTTGTATTTGGTTATGGTCAGTGTCATAGCTGGTAGAATGAAGAAAAACCTGGACTCCAAATCCTCCAGTACGGCGGAGGAGTGTGTGTCTCTGGTCCAGTGGATTCCGGGCTCCTACTGGTGCACAACAATACTCATGAGGAGAGAGTATACAGGGACTTCCTGAAGAAGTGAACTGTAGAGGAGTAGAGTTGAGAGTAGAGCTGCAGTGAAGATTAGTTACAGAGCTGGACTCCATTTAGTTTATTTTGTTATGAGAAGTTCATAGACCAAACCAAAGAGGTAAACTGCCTTTAATTTACCAAATTATAGTGAAATGCAGCCTGAAAATATAATAATACAAATCACATTTTATAGTCCAGGGAAGTCTCATCTAATGTTACAGAGAACGGACACGACTTCATTTGCATGAAGTTATAAAAGATACAGAGACCTGCAGATGTATCCTGGACAGGAAGAGAGGGAGGAGGAGAGATGTGATGCTTCATTAACTGAGTGTGAAGATTTGCAAATTTACAACTGATGTTTTAAACGAGTGTCACCTTTCCCTTTGAGTTTTCAAGCAGAATTGTGTAATGATACTCTCCAGTCTACAAATATGGAAAAACAGGCATTTTCAGAGCATTTCTTTAGAGTAAAACAGTTAAATGTGGTTACACATTGATTATGTTCTCATATCTACACCTTACTAAAATGCAACAATTTCAGGTTAGTCATTCTGAATTTATGTTAGTGGCTACTTTGAAAGTGTATTCTTGCTTACTAAAAAAGTAAAACAAATGTTGCATAGCCAATGCTTTTATTGATATATGAAAAATAGCAGTTTCTCTGAATATCTGCAAATAAACACATGACTTAAACATTTTGCTTTACTGTGATTTCTAACATGTATCATATCAAATTATAGCAAATTTATGTGTATAGCACATTTAAAGACCAAAGTACACCAAAGTGCTTCCCAGTAATACCATAACACAGATAAAATCACAATATAAAAAAATATAAACTACAGATATAAAATAATTACATAATGTAAATGCAGAGCCGGATGAAAATCACTCTAATTAGCCTCGGATGCTAGGTTAAACAAGTAAGTTTTTAGACATGATTTAAAAGATTGAATAGAATCAGATGCGCAAACGTCAAGAGGAAGATTATTCCATAATTTGGGTGCGGCAACAGCAAAGGCACGGTCTCCTCTAGTCTTCAGCTGAGATCTAGGTTGCACTAAGAGCAGTTGACCCGATGATCTTCGTGCTCTCTAAGGGCTATACTGACAGAGGAGATCAGCTAAGTAATTTGGCGCCCTATTATTTCGAATTTTATAAGTAAACAACAAGATCTTAAAATCAAATCGATATTTAATAGGAAGCCAGTGTAAGTTGGCTAGAACGGGGCTAGAACTTCAACATGTTTTGAAGTTCTCCAGGGCTGGTAATGAACTAATCATTTAATTAACCCACCGGGCCTCGAGTCCTGGAGTTCGACACCCCTGGGTGTGTACCTGTACCTCAGGTGGCAGAGCAGGTCAGCCACTAACCAGAAGGTTGGTGGTTCGATCCCAGGCTGCTCCAGTCTGCATGCCAAATATCCTTGGGCACGATACTAATCCCACGTTGCTCTCCGATGCGTCCATCGCAGTGTGAATGTGTATGAATGGTAGATACTTAGCACTTAAGAGCTCAGAAGAAAGTGCTTGTGTGAATGGGTGAATGAATTAGTTGTATAAAGTGCTTTGAGTGCTCAGAAAGAGTACAAAAGCGCTATATAAGAACAATTTACCCCTGGTCTATTGTGTCAGCTGTTTCCTCACGTGTTTCCACTTCCCCTAATCTCCCTTCTTTATATTTAGTCTGTGTGTGTCCTTTCAGTCTTTGTCGGATCATCTGTGTTACCTCCCTGCAGGTATTCATAGTTACCATATCATAGTTGTCTTAGTCCATTCATAGTTCCTCTGTCTCATCTCTGTCTCAGTTATTTCAATTCTTCCAGTTTAGGTTTTCATTTAGCTCTCGGCCCTGTTTGCCTTCGTTTGAGTTCATGTTATCAGCCACAAAAAATGCTTGCCTTTTGTTTACCTCTGAGTTCCATATCCCTTTGTGTCTTCACTTGCGTCCATTCAACAAACACACTGGCATAACCGGCATAACCTGCCATGACAATTACATTTATTGGCAATAGTTTGTTGTAAAATAATCCCATTCAACACAATTCTAGAACTGTATTGTATTCTTTTTTTTCTTTTTATTTATCAGTCATCAATAATAAAGTATGTTTTGTGGGGCTCCATCAAGCTTGGTTGTCTGTTGTCTTTGTGTGTTTGGATTAAAGAATGTTAGCTACCGCTCACCGCTCGTCTGCAGGCTTTATTTAAGTGGAAAACTTCCACCTGGACTATACTGTTATGCGTTTTCTTTGTCTGTTTTCTCATGCATAGAGTTTGACGAGTATTATTTTGCTCTTCTCCATTTCATCAGTTATGTAAAGTTTCAAAGACATTCTTCACATTTCATTTTTGTTCTACATTAAGCTTACTCTCTGCAGAACTCTATCAAAGGTCAGTAATATTTTGAAGAAAAACAAAAACTAAACATTTTGATGACTCTGTAGTGTAGTCAAAGTTTTACATTCATTCATCACAGAGTTTAAATAATTGACTGACTGTTGATGTTTTGACAAATGTGAAACAGTTTCATTGTTGAAGTGTCTTTTGCACAGATGAGTCTGTGTTATTAAAAGTGTCCTAACTGTTCTGAGACAAGCATGCACAGTGGGCTTTTCTGCTGTGAGAACTGCACCAAATTGATTGAGAGAACATGTAATTTGGTTTATCTGATAATTTGTGAATTTGTTTCACTGTTTTCCTTTTTATATTTTTAATTAAAGAACAAAAACTAGAAATCCAGTATTTAAAAACACAGTATCTGAAGGTGGTGCGTTTTCTTTAGAATTTTCTTGATGGATCTATAATCTGTAAGTTACAGAGTCTCAAAAAGCAGAAGTACTAATGAGGAGGTTTTTGTCACAGCCTGAATCACTGTGATACGTACGCAGAAGCAGAGTCATCATATGTCTGACAGTAATACACTGCAGAGTCTCCTGTCTCTGCTCGCTTGATAATGAACTGGTAATCAATGTTTGATGAGGATTTAGAGTTGAATCTGTCTGAGGAGAATCCTGTTCCAAATTCAAGTGAGCTGTCAGAATGACGAAATCTTAGAACATACTGAGGAGCCTCTCCAGGAACATGTTTATACCATCTAACATAATTCCCATCATATCTCTCTATGTTGCAGTTGAGAACAACTTCTTGACCTGGAGAAACTGTGTGGACAGCAGGTGTCTGGGTCAACACGATCACTGCATCAACATCTGCCAGGAAACACAGAAAAAAGTGAAGGTAAAAGTTGAGCTCTAAATATGGAATAAAAAAAATAGGAATGAGAAGAAGATCTTACATGTTAGAGCAGTGATGAGAGTGCAGAGGGTCCACAGCATGTTGTCAGTGTGAGGTGTAAATGATCTTTACTGTTCAGCTGAGATGTGAGTGGGATTGTGAGAAGAGATACTGGAGCTTATAAAGACACAGAGGAAACCAAAGGAGGAGGAGATTCAACAAAATTACTTTCATTCATAGATCAAATGATTTATGAGGAGTTTCACATTTCACATGTTTCTGATTCATATTCATCATTTACACTCATGTTTGTCATAAGAAACTACTCTTGAAAAAAGTTGTTGTAAAAGAAACAAATGTTTATTACTGATGTCTTTATGCTCACACGTTACATTTTCTTTCTACCCACAGGTGTTTATGATTGATTACCAACTAAACTTTAATTTAGCTGCATTTAAAACTTCAATGTAAAACGTTGTCTTGACAGTTGACAGTTCTTCATTTACATGTATCTATTTTACACAACCTCATTGTGTAACAAACACTATCCTTTTAGTCTGATTATTGCCACATGTACTGCAGCTGGAATGTAACAGTTATCAGAGTTAACCACTATAGACTAGTATACATCAAATTTATATTATTAAAACAAATCACATACAGCAGCATACACATTTTTGTGTTTGTTAGCATTGTGTGTATGATCATTTGTGTTGTTGTAGATGAGTGTGCATATTATTGAAATTCCTTGCTTATTTATACGCTCAGTGATAAACGTTAAAATGAGTCACAAAAAAGTAACTCAGTGTTTATTTCAGTTTTTTTCTCCTGCATTTGGGTCGTAATCCTGCCTGTCACAGCCATAACATGACATTATATGGTTTATAATAATAATAATAATAATAATAATGTATACTTTGTACTATTGATCCCCATGGGGAAATTCCTCTCTGCATTTAACCCATTCACTCAGTGAAGCAGTATATTCCTCTTTCATAACAACAAATTAGATACATTGATTATCTAAGAAAAAAAAAAAAGAAAAAAAAAAAAGAAGAAAAAACAATAGACATACACAAACACAGAGAAATTCATTCAAGGTGAAGGTAGAAAGAGAATGTAAAGATATTCTCTTTCTACCTCATTAACATGCTTCTTCTCTCTGCAACTAGAGGCTACAGCTTGAAATCTGATTTAAAATTAATTTGTTGACAATGTTTTTGATCAAACATATTTTACACCACAATAATATTAAAAGCTGATGGTGTGAGATTTTATGAGTGAATATTTTGTGTTTATTTTGGTGCTTTGTTTATTTAAAGTGAAAGTGCAAATGAAAGAAATACAATGAATAAATTTAACAGAGCAATGTTTAAGAACTAATTGTGTGCCTTTGGTGCAGTTTGTGCACAAAAAGCAGAAGTAATAGTGAGGAGGTTTTTGTCACAGTGTAAATCACTGTGATACCCCGCTATCAGCAGAGCTGTCCCATGTTTGACAGTAATAGACTGCAGAGTCTCCCTCCTCCACACTCTTGATGATCAAACGATAATCTGTTGTTGACTGATGAGTGGATGTGAATTTTGGAGAGGAGAACCCAGAGCCATAGTCTGGAGAACTCCAGCCATGATACATCCTCAGCACATACTGAGGACTTCCTCCTGGAATCTATTTATGCCAGGCAGCAACATTGCCAGTAACAGTCCCCAGGTTACAGTCCATGGTGGCTGTCTCTCCTTTCCTCACTGATAAAACAGGAGGTTTCTGTGTCAGCACCGTCACACCGCTCACACCTGCAAACAACAAGAAGATATGGAGTCATGAGAAACACACTGACATTTGAATATAGCATGGGGTCTATTCTTCAGTATATTTTAGACTCTTTACATGTTAGAGCAGTGATGAGAGCACAGAGAGTTACCAGCATGTTGTCAGTGTGGGCTAAGAACTCAGTGGAGAGGCGATGGTAGAGGAGCTATTTAATACAACTAACAGGAGGAGGAGCATTGGAGGGGTTTTTTTGTTTTGTTTTGCCTGTATTACTAATATTGTTAGTGTTCTCAATGGTGTTGGTAATGTTTTGTCATCTTCTTCTTTTTTTCCATTGTTCATTTTTGTTTTTATTTGTTGTTTTGAATTTTGGAATAGTTACTCTCTCCACATCCAAAATGAGACAGGATTACACTACATTTGATACTTAATCTTGTGCTTTGTTCAAAAATTAAACCTTGGTTTAAAATTTTCTACATTTAAACGTATCACTGTCTAGAGAAGACTGTTAGAAATTGTTAATGTGACATTTTGACATTTTTGGATGATGTTGAGGTTCTTCTATATTTACCTCACTAAAGGTTACATTAGTGACGACTTTCACACTAACTGTAAAATTATTCTGTTCACTAAAAAGTAAAAAAGAATCTTTTTAATTCAATGCTTTTATCAAGGTAATCAATTTTATAGAAAGGACACATACACAATGTTGCAGAGTTGGTGATGTTTTATATAATTTGTGAGGAGGTTTTGTGCATACAGAATTGTGTAATGTTACTTGCCAGTCTACAAATATAGAACAGCATGCATTTTCGCTGCATTGTATTTATTTCTTTACATATTTATTTGTATTTATTTAACAAAGTTAGAGCGGACATTTCACAAATGTGGTTACACGTTGATTATGTTCTTGTATCTTCACCTTAGTAAAATGTAACATTTTCAGGTTTGTCATTCTAAATTTATGTTAGTAGCTACTTTGAAAATGTATTTTTGTTTACTAAAAATGAAAACAAATGTTGTATATCCAATGCTTTTGAGTGAATGCAAAATATCAGTTCCTTTGAATATCTGCAAATAAACACATGACTTAAACATTTTACTTGATTCTGATTTCTAACATGTAAACTTTGCATTGAGCAAACAGCACAAGCAGTAAAAAGGCATATTCTAAATGCACATTCTGGTCCTTGACTATTCACTGGGACATTCTGACATCTTGATAGTAGCAAAAAAAAAATAATGGCAATAAATAAACAAAGAGAAATTCATGTATTCAGTGAACACACAACACCCAATTGAAAAACCCATATAGCGTGTCACAAAAGCTAAGGCACTGTGTGTGCATGCATGTGCGAGCATGTTAGTGAATGTGTTTGTGTGTGTATGTGTCTCTGTATACGTGACTTCCTGCTACACAATAGATGTTTACAACATCCCTAGTCATAAAAGGGTCATCTCCCCTCACCCTGTATATGGCTTAACCCCCTTTAATGGTCCACCATATAAAAGGTACAGGGGAGCCCATAAACGGCAGGAAGTAAACATTCCTTACTAAATAGGAAACCAGAATCTTACATGGAATGTGCCTGCATTTTAAGGCAAGGTTTAAAATTTTAAACACAACAATGACAACTTTCAACACAATCACTCCAAAACTAAAGCCCATTCAAAATAAAAACTCTCCGCAACTAGAGGACCTGATCTGAATTTGATGCAGTCTTATTTTATTTTGACTGAATTTTAGTGAAGCATGAATTAGTGAAATTATTGAACTGTAATATAAAGAGGATTTGTGTGGACTCATTTTTTCTTCTTACTGTGGCTTGAAATCAGATTAACCAGTTAACATGTTGAGAATGTTTTTGATCAAACATGTTTTACAGTACAATAATATTAAAAGCTGATGATGTGAGGTTTTATGTGTGAATAATGTGTGTATATTTTGATGCTTTGTTTATTTAAAGTCAAAGTGGAAATGAAAAAAAAATACAATTAGTAAATTTAACAGAGCAATGTTTAAGAACTAATTGTGTGCCTTTGGTGCACCGAGTTTGTGCACAAAAAGCAGAAGTAATAGTGAGGAGGTTTTTGTCACACTGTAAATCACTGTGATGTGTACTCATTAACAGAGCTGTCCCATGTCTTACAGTAATAGACTGCAGAGTCTCCCTCCTCCACATTTTTAATGATCAAACGATAATCTGTTGTTGACTGATGAGTACATGTGAATTTTGGGGAAGAGAATCCAGAGCCATAGTATGGAGAACTCCAGCTATAACGAAACCTCACCACATGCTGAGGACTTCCTCCTGGAATCTGTTTATACCAATATGCAGGTGCATTAGTAACAGTCCCCAGGTTACAGTCCATGGTGGCTGTCTCTCCTTTCCTCACTGACACAACAGGAGGTTTCTGTGTCACCACCGTCACACCGCTCACACCTGCAAACATCAAGAAGACATGCAGTCAAGAGAAACACACTGACAATAAAATATATGTGTGCAAAATAAGTCAAAATGTTTACATGTTAGAGCAGTGATGAGAGCACAGAGAGTCACCAGCATGATGTCGACTTGAACTAAGAAATGATTTCGAGAAAAGTCGCTGGAGGAGCCATTTAATACAAGTCTCAGGAGGAGGAGCTGTGTCTCCTCCATTCTCCCTATTACATCATCATAATATTGTTTTTCCTTTGTCTTCATTTATTTCTTTATTAGCATCATAGTGTATATATAAAGACTGAAACATATAAACAGAATAATTGGAAAAATATACCAAGGCCTCCAGAAACACAAAGGGAATAATACCTACATTAAAACAAAAAAGAACTAGACATACAAATAACAAAGGAGAATTTATCTTCTATGTGGGTGACACACAAGCTCAACAGACTGGAGAGAAATTGGTTAGAAAAAATTGAATTTGTGTCTTTGTTACACCTTAAAAGCAATGTGAGTCACAGCAGCAGGAGGCAATGTGGTCACATGAATGACACCCACTCACAAAATCTTTGGACATGAAAGTTCAAACATTTTGGGACGATACATGTTTAACTCTAAGAAAGGAAACAGGTTGCAAAATCCCTGTAGATCCCATGATGCTCTATCTTGGAGTAATTAAAGGGTATATAAAGGATATCTTTATGAGAGGATGGATTTCTTGCAAAGGTCCAAAGGAGACGTCTTTTCACAAAAGTGGAAGGAATGGATTGCCTTCATGTGTCATGGTCCTGGGTCTTCTGCACAGTGTTTTGTGTTTTTCATTCAACTTCTGTTCTTGTTAGATATTACCGACTGGTTATATGTAATGGTTTTAATGTTCAATGCAAAACAACAAATGACAGCAGAAAGATGCAGAAAGGCTTAGTTTCATAACTGGACTTCATTTAGTGTTCTTTAACAGTAAGTAAGTTAGGTTTAGGCAAACATCGTACCGTGCTCAGCTGTCTCTGAATGATCAAAGGATATGACCTGAAACACTTCCATTAAAAACAGCAGGTCCATTTTATTTTACAGGGAGCTTATTTGCCATTTACTTGAGTTACTAAGACCTGCAGGTGCATCCTGGAAACGAAGAAACAGAAGCACAGAGAGGTGATGCTTCACTAACTGAGAGTGAAGATACATTTGCAAATCTACAACCAACATTTTAAACCAGTGACACTTGCCTTCTCTCTTACTCTTATGAAGAAATATTAAATGATGCTCTCTAGTGGTCAAATATTACTTAGTCTGTATGTCAGAATATACTTGTGTTTTAACTATGGGAGCAAGAAAATTGAAAATTTTGTGCTTATGAGTGTTGTTTTCCTCGGTGTGCCCCTCTCTAAAATGTAACAGTTCATTTCAATCACCTTAAATTTATGTTGGTGCAAAACAGTGGCACAATTTCCCATTTATTCACAAGAAAACACATTTTTAAATCAATGCTTTTATTAATTTAATGCAAAACATGAATTCCTGAAAATACTTGTTAAAAACCAGCAAATGAATACATGACTTAAACCTTTTGCATTATTTTGATTTCTAACACGTAAAGACTGTAATGAGCAAACAGCACAAGCAGTAAAGAAGCAGATTTTAAATGCACATTCTGGTCCTTGACTATTCAGTGGGACATTCTGACTTCTTGATGGTTTTCTCTGAAGTCTGTGAGCCCAAAGACACTTTACATGTGTAAACCTTATCCATGTTCCAGTCTGATGTCTGGATGGTCAGAGAGCTGCTGATTTGGTAAGTCTGGTCTGGTCTCTGAACAGCAGTGCTGGTAGAGATCCCACTGCTCACTGGACTCCCACCAGCCAACCAGCTCACATCTGCAAAAGGCACAGACTGACTGGACAGACAGACCAGAGAAGCTGTGTCGGACTGGAGCTCAGCACTGGACGGAGGGAAGACTGTCAGGACAGGAGGAGGGAGGCTGGAGCCTGAAAATACATGAAAGATGTTCAGAAAACAAAAAAAGAGAAATGAAAGGAAAGAAGGAAATTGGACATTAAGTCATAAAACCAGAAGAAATCAAGAAGACTCAATATGGAATAAATATAACATTTGTTATGAAGTTAGAAGAAAACAAAACTAATGTACAATACAAAAATATATGGATCCAACATATTGTTTGAATTTTTTTTGTATTTTTACCAAATAAAATATGATTAATTACTGTTTGACTTTCCATGTAAGATATATTTGATTTAATTCTACACATTTCTGCATAACATGTCAGCTAATGTGGGTAATTTTCTTTCATATCAAAGAAAAGTGTACGGCCAGGCTCTAATCATTTCAAAGTAATTTTGAACTTTAGTAACAGTGTTAACTACTATTCAAGAAAGAGAAAACGGGCCTATGTATGTTTTTGAAATTCCAACCTAAACATAAATTAAAAGCAATAAGAACAGAAAAACAACATATTTCACATCATTTTCATAGAACTGGTTTGACACCATTTCACATTTTTTTAAACATAAGTCATTCATGTCTCCTGTATATGAGACAACCTGAAACTATTTCAGATTGTACAAAATCGTAATAAATTATGCAGAACAAGAAACATATTGAATTAAGTAGTCATCAGCAGGTTTTTGCAAAATCTCTGTTGTTTTATGATCAGTTAAAAAGCACTTACTTGTCACAATCAGCTTGGTGCCTTGTCCGAATACCACAGTGATTCAGTTTGTATACATGGCTGTACAAAAACCTCCTGACTGTCACTGATGAGGGGAAAGGAACTGAAACATCCTGTAGACACCAACTTTCACTGTCACAATCTCATTCACTTCATCTGTTTGTATTTTATAACTGTGTCTCTCTGTGTAGTCGTGTTTATTCCTTCATGTCACTTGTTTTGTGCAAGATTTAATAAAGTCGTCATTATTGGCCAGCATTAATCAGAGCTGTACTGTCTCTCAATAAGATTTTGGCCACAGTCTGCTTCTCTATGAACCAGCTTTCTTGGGAGAGTCTTCCAATGTCTAACAGGAACTCACTGCAGAGTCTCCTGTCTCTGCATGATTGATAATAGACTTGAAATCAGTGTTTGGTCAGGATTTAGATATTAATCTGTCTGAGGAGAATCCTGCAGAAAATGCAGTTGACCTGTAAGAATGATGAAATCTCAGAACTGAGAACTGGTTAATTGGGTCAACACTTTTGCTGAATCCCCACCTCTCAGAAAATAAAAACAGATTAAATAAATTTAATGTTTTTTGTCTTGTACAGGCTATAAAATGAAGTAGACATGTTCTAACATGTAGGATCCACCATGTTAGAGCAGATAAAAGAGAGCATCGGTCGCATAGTGTTTGACAACCATGTCTTACAAAGAAATCAAAAGTTGTCCTAACATTTCTTCATTTCCATTTTTATAAATGTGTTTCTGATTAATCCAAATTAAGCTTCTTTAAATTTTCTCAATCTAGAAGCTCTAATCAGAGTTTAGTGTAGCCTTAATTTTAATAGCTGCATCTTATTAACGTTCTTATTAAGTATTAAGTGTTAAACAAAGTGTAACAGTGATCAAATTTGAGTAATCTAAATACTATTACATTTACTCTAGCTATTTTTAATAATGAAGGTTTAAAATAATTTTTTTAAAATTTGATAGCCGTTGTTTAATAACGGGTTATTTGAAGGTTATATGTTACCTAGAGTTTTCTTGATGGGACTGTCTTCAAGTAAAAGTTTCAAAGAAAGCAAAGACAATGCTGAGGAAATTTTTTCCCACAATGTAAATAACTGATATGGAATCATCAGCAGAGTCATCCCATGTCTGACAATAATGCACTGCTCCTGTTTCTGTCCGCTTGATATTTTAGTGATAATCAATAATTCATTAGGATGTAGAGTTGAATCTGTGTGAGCTCTCAGAATAGTGAAATCTTAAAGCATACAGAGGAAGCCCTCCAGGAACTTGTTTATAGCAGCTAACAGAATTCCTATCATCTCTCTCAATGTTGCAGTTGACAACAGCTTGTTGACCTGAAGAAACTGTGTGGACAGCAGGTGTCTGGGTCAACGCTATCACTGCATCAACATCTGCCAGTCACTTTCTTAATTCTTCATCCTCTTCTGTAGAGCTAGCTAGATTCTGTAGTACCTGAAGACACCTGCACTCCTTCCAGCCTACTTTTACTCTCGAGCATAAATGCTATAAATGAACCAAATGCAACAATTCTGTTTTGAAAAAGTTAGGAGTAGAAAGTAGATATATTTGTGTTAAAAAGTACAGCTCTGGGGATAGAGGTTCGAAAGCCAAGTAAGCTGCCATAATGACTTTGACAAATGCTGCATCTCGTCTTCTGACCCGAACCAATAGACGTGAACACATTTCTCCGGTGCTTGCCTATCTTCACCGGCTCGCTGTTCACTTCAAACTTGATTTTAAAATTTTATTGTTGACTTACAAAGCCCTGAATTGACAGGCTCCAGGGTATTTGTCTGACCTCTTACAGCCTTGTGTGCCCTCTAGATCTTGTCGATCAAATGATCTTTTGCTTTTAAACATACCAAGGTCGAGGCTGGTTCACAGAGGTGATCAAGCATTTGGGGTTGTAACGCTTAAACTGTGATATTATCTACACAGTTTAGGCGTGTAGATTATATCTACACCCCTGGTTTTAGATGTGTCCATGATCCAATACGGCTGATTCAAATTGCTAAATGACCTCCTCAGCATGTCTTGAAGTTCTCCAGAGGGCTGGTAATGAACTAATCATTTGATTCAGGTGTGTTGACCCAGGGTGATATCTAAAACCTGCAGGACACTGGCCCTCGAGGCCTGGAGTTGCCTACCCTTGATCTACCCTTACACATCAGACAGGCTCCTGCTGTCAATCCTTTTAAATATCATCTTAAAACATTTTTGTATTTATTGGCTTTTAATACATTAAGAGAGATATTTGACATTTGTTTGGTATTAATAATAAAGTAATATTATAGGTTATTTGGTACTAATTGTTTTGTATTTTTATACAGCACTTTGGTCAACATTGCTGTTGTAATTACATGTGCTATATGAATAAAAAAAAAAAGAAACTAATGTTTAGACCATCTAACATAATTCAACCATTTCTCTGTGTTGCAGCTGAGAACACCTTCTTTACCTAGAGTGGACAGCAGGTATCTGAATAAACACTAACACTGCATTAGCATCTGCCAGCAAACACATAAAGAACATGTGTGAAATGTGTTTCTCCAAAAAGATGGGCTATGAAACAGATGAGAAGAACATCTTACACTTTAGAGAAGTGATGAGAGAGCAGACAATCCCCAGCATGTTGTCAGTGTGTAAACATCCTTTACTATTCAGCTGAGGTGTGAAAAGAATTGTAGTGAGCAATTAAATTTGATCTGTTGCTTGCTTGCAACAGATCAAATTTAATTTTGCTGCATTTTCACTTCATATGAAACATTGTGCAACTTTAACAGTATCTATTTAGGTTGATTAATGTGATTTACTGCAGCTAGAATGTTACAGTTATCAGCATTTTATCACATTGCTGTTATTTAAAAACACGTAGATCATTGTGTACATATATGTGACAACTTGTGTTGTTGGTGGTCGTCATATTCTTTGATATTTTATATACTTTCAGTGATGATTGCTTAAATGTATCAAAAAGAGTAATTCTGTGTTTATAAAAACACTCTCTAGAGTTGGTGGGTTTTCATTGATGAACATTAAAATAAATAAAAAATAACAATAAACACACTATTTGAAGGTGGTGGGTTTACACTGAGTTTGTTGAATGGGTGTTTTGTCAGCATGTGAAAAAAAGAGCATCAAAAAGCAGAAGTAACAGTGAAGAGGTTTTTGTCACAGTGTAAATCAGTGTGATACGTACTCTCTCACAGAGCCGTCCCATGTCTGACAGTAATACACTGCAGAGTCTCCCTCCTCCACATTTTTGATGATCAAACGATAATCTGATGTTGACTGATGAGTGGATGTGAATTTTGGTGCGGAGAACCCAGAACCATAGGTTGGACCACTATTGCTATAATAAAAATAGAGCACATACTGAGGAACTCCTCCTGGAATCTGTTTATACCAACGAGCAGCATCTGTAACAGTCCCCAGGTTGCAGTCCATGGTGGCTGTCTCTCCTTTCCTCGCTGATAAAACAGGAGGTTTCTGTGTCAGCACCGTCACAGCACTCACACCTGCAAACAACAACAAGAAGACATGAAGTCAAGACAAACACACTGACATATGAATCCAACAAATAACCACTAATCTGAAGCATAAATAAGATTCCATACTTGCTAGAACAGTGATGAGAGCACAGAGAGTCACCAGCATGTTGTCAGTGTGCGCTCAGAATGGACTTGTAACTTGGAAAGAAATTTCAACGCTTCTTAAGGATGAGGAGAGAAGGTGTAAACCATTTAATATAACACGGAATCTCGAAGAGGCCGATAGGAGGAGGAGCTTTAGTTTGTGCTCCTCCTCCTGCATAGTTTGTGATACTTTTAGGTAAATTATCTTCAGTGGAGGGTAATTCTGATTTTGTTTTTATAATTATTGGTGATAATGATGTCTCCCTCCTCTCCCTTAAAATTGTGGTCCTGATGTTTATTGTAATAAATTTCTTCCTTCTCCAGTCCTTCAGATGCAGTATTAGTGCTATAAAGTGCTGTCTTATGTACACTGGCCTCAGGATAAATGTGTCAATGGAAAAAACCTCCCCAAGCTCATCACATAGAAACTTAGAACACAGAAGTTATGATCCACTCCTCAGGCTGGAACATTGCAGGAAAACATGTATCACAGTTTTACAAGCACCACAAAAAGGACAGCTCTCCCCATGGTCCCTTTGAGTTTAGCTGGGTGAAAAAAGATATTTATAGGTAAATAGATGAATAGCTTTCAGCTATAATACTAGGACTGACTGAGTTATGTTAGCTAAAACATTTTAGGTGTAGACAACTGTAATCATTTTTGTATTTCAACGTTTTGTGTCACACTGAATGACTGAAAATATTAAATCTTAAGATTTCACAAAAGCTGTAGTGTCACTCATTCAAGTTTTTTGTTTGTTTGTTTGTTTTGTCACAGTCCTCCCATTTAATCCCAACGCAACAATTGTTGCCGGTGGGATTAAATGTGTTAATAATGTCACTCAGTGTTTGAGAGTACACTGCTGAGTTTCCTGCTTAATCAGTGTCTGATGATGTAATGTTGAATCGGTCTGAGGAGAATCCTGTTCCAAAGTAAAGTGAATTGTCCTCATGGAAAGATTCTCTACATACTGACTGAGGAGAATCCAGAGCCAAAGTCTGGAGAACGCCAGTCATGATGAAAACTCGGTACAAAAAGCTTTTTGATCTGGGGAACAAAAATATTGTCAATTTGAGATGTTAACACCCATCTCTTTCTAGCTGAAATGTGAACAGGACTTGATTGAGAAGCGAAGAGATACTGAAATTTATGACAACATGAGGTAGAACAAGTCTCAGCAAATTCATTAGAACAGTTTACGTTTAAATGCAAATGTGTTTGAGGTCTTCACTCACCCCCATTCTGTTAATGTCGGGGCTGGGGGGCTGGGAGGAGGTGCTGGCCGTTAGATTGGGTTCTGGGATGTGGGGCCTCCCTGCTACTGCAGACAAGGAGGCGGTCTGCTTGCCTCTACCCCACAGAGAAGGGTTACATCTCCTGGGTCTAGGTACGGTTTGCCCCTCTGGGGGCAGGGGTACCTGGACCTGGGATATAGAGTATGTTTGGGGAGTGTGAATGTGTGTACAGTGTCTATTTGTGTCTGTCTCCACGTCAGGTGAGTGCTGAGTATTTATTTGTGTATATGGGGGTGGGAATGCACGTTTGTGTCTGCGTGCGCCTGTTCGACTCTACCTCTCTAGGAACATCTCAGGCTCTCCGAGGTATGGAGGCCTATCTCCCCTCACCACACTCCCTGCCAGTGGCTGATGTCCTCAAACGTTGGTGTGTTGGTGGTTCTTGGTGTCTGGGGCTGGGCGCTCATGTATGTACCGACTCACTCCTGGTGGACGATTGGTGGGGCCTGGCGCCTGTGGTCCGGCTGGGCCCCTTCCGGGGGTGGGGTGCCCTCAGGCCTCTGGCCTCTAGGCCTGAGGCTCGGTCCTCTCTGGCACAGTTGGCTTTGGTGGTCCTCCTTGGGTCCTCGTACTCTGGGGCCTCTGGACGTCTGGGGCCTGGATCTCCTCCATACCTGCTTCATGCCCTGGGGGACAGGTCTATGGCTCCCCACACTCCTTAGCAGATCGTTACATGGAGAAACCTTTTGAATACAAGCGTGCTGATCCACACAGGTGTGCACACAGGTGTACACACGGGTGTTCATAGACACAAACTACATCTTTCTTGGCTGCTACCTCAAAGCACATTGTGCGCTGTTGATCTTGCGTGCTGCACAATAACATGTAATACTTAGTATGTACTGTTATCTACTGTTAGCTAGTTTATTGTGATGGTGTTGTATTTATTATGTTGCTCTTTTTTTGGTTGTTTTCTTTTCTGTTTTTTTTTTTTATCTCCATACAGGTGATCCAGGTGTTTTGTTTGTTTTTCTTTTTTTTCCTTCCCCCCTTTCTCACCATCTCTTCTCCCCTCTATCTTTCTTTGTCTCCCTCTCTTTCTTTCATTCTTTCTCCCTGTCCTATCCCCCAGTCATGTCTGTCCCGTCTGTAACAACCGAAAATAAAATAAAATAAATACATAATTATAATAAAAGTCAATCAAATGGACCAATATGGCAAGGCCATGATGATCCAATTGGTAAAGTGAATCTGCTTGGCATCTTTCTTGGCCTTCAGACAACAATTCTGATGGCTAAAGATCCAAACAGGACAGGCAAAAATAAATAAATACATAAATACAAATGTCCTTATCCTCAAACATCACACATTTCTTATATTTATTGCTGCTGGATGTATGTTTATTACTTTTAGATAATTTTTAGTTATATACAGTAAGAATAAGATGATTCATATTTTTACGATTTTTTTTTCAATTAAAAGAACAAATAACACAGTATTCGAAAGTGGTGGAGTGTCAGTGTGTCTTTGTTGGAGGAGTCTTTTATCAGGATGTGAAAGAGCATCAAAAAGCAGAAGTATCTGTGAGGAGGTTTTTGTCACAGTGTGAATCACTGTGATACCCCACTGTTAGCAGAGCCGTCCCATGTCTGACAGTAATAGACTGCAGAGTCTCCCTCCTCCACATTCTTGATAATCAAACGATAATCTGATGTTGACTGATGAGTGGATGTGAATTTTGGAGAGGAGAACCCAGAGCCATAGGTTGGTGAACTCCAGCCATGATACATGCTCAGCACAAACTGAGGAGCTCCTCCTGAAATCTGTTTATGCCAGGCAGCAACTTTATTTGTAACAGTCCCCAGGTTACAGTCCATGGTGGCTGTCTCTCCTTTCCTCACTGATAAAACAGGTTTCTGTGTCACCACCGTCACACCGCTCACATCTGCAAACAACAAGAAGACATGGAGTCAAGAGAAACACACTGACATTTAAATCTAACATGAGATCCATTCTTCTTCGTATATTGTAGACTCTTTACATGTTAGAGCAGTGATGAGAGCACAGAGAGTCACCAGCATGTTGTCAGTGTGGGCTAAGAACTGAGTGGAGAGATGATGGTGGAAGAGCTATTTAATACAACTAACAGGAGGAGGAGCATTGGGGTTTTTTTCTTTTCCCCGTTTTATTGATATTATTATTATTGTTGTTATTATTATTATTAATATTATTATTATTAAGTTTAGAATGCTGTGAAAATTATTTTCACAGCAGGTTATTCTCTGGCACCTCAACATTTGTAGTGACTTTGCACAACAGTGGGATCGTCTAATTAAATAACTAAATATCTGTAAATAAGATGGGCCTGTTCACAAATGTGATGTATGAAAACAGTTGGGGGTTTTTTAAACAGAAACAGTTTGCAGCTTGGAATTCCCACACTTTGAAAAGACATTAAGATTTAAAAGTTAAAATAAACTGTAAAAATAAAACTGATAAATATGTCAAAATTTTTTCACAGCATTTAAATTACATCATGTCAGCTGAAGGAGATGCTATCTTTTTGTAAGTGACATTGTTACCAACAATCAATTTAATCAAAATTTAAAAAATTACTAAATAAAAAGTAATAAATAAAAAAAACAAAACAATTGTGATTGGTTTTATTTAAATTTGGTTATTTTAAATTAGATTGCAAATTTCCTCAACAAGTGATATTAAGTTTAAATTTCAGCTTCAGCGCTCTGTATGCCTGCTCTCTGTACGTGAACATTTTGGGGACAGATTTCATTTGGTGCCATGCTACAACAGCCAGAAGCTCTGCAAGTTTGATTCGGTGGGGGGCACTGGATGCCCTTCCTGATCCCACCCCAAAGGGATTAATGTGATGTCTTAAGCGGTTAATGGAAATTCACTTGTTACAGCAGCACAAGGTTCAGAAAACAACAGAAAATGAATATAGACTTTATTACTTTATTTAGACTTTCTTCACAATACATAAAGTTATGTTTGTCCAAAAATAAAACAGTTTGTGAATGACCAAATGACTGCAACTGAAACATTTTCAGTAAGCAGCAATTCACATCGTAGGATCAGTTTAGTTGACAGAAAGCTGAAAACATGAGGTTATGAATGAAAAACTAAGACCTGTAGTTGCATGCTGGGCAGGAAGAGAGGGAGGAGTTTAAAGGTGATGCTTCACTAAATGTGAAGATATTATTGAAGCTTACAACCAACATTTTAAACCAGTGAGACTTGGCCTCTCCTACATAATAATGAAATCTAGTGTTCATAGCATGTATTTGAGAATATACTTATGTTTCAACTATGGGAAAAATACATTTTAAAAATGATGTTCTTATGAGCGGATTCTTTTGTAATGAGCAAACAGCAAGAGAAGTAAAGAAGCAGATTTTAAATGCACATTCTGGTCCTCAACTATTCAGTGGGACATTCTGACTTCTTGATGGTTTTCTCTGAAGTCTGTGAGCCCAAAGACACTTTACATGTATAAACCTTATCCATGTTCCAGTCTGATGTCTGGATGGTCAGAGAGCTGCTGATTTGGTAAGTCTGGTCTGGTCTCTGAACAGCAGTGCTGGTAGAGATCCCACTGCTCACTGAACTCCCAGCAGCCAACCAGCTCACATCTGCAAAAGACACAGACTGACTGGACAGACAGACCAGAGAAGCTGTGTTGGACTGGAGCTCAGCACTGGACGGAGGGAAGACTGTCAGGACAGGAGGAGAGAGGCTGGAGCCTGAAAATACATGAAGGATGTTCAGAATCTCCTACCTCTGCCCACTTGCCCACAGATCGCATGAAGCGAGGTGTGGACCCATGCACAGACAACTCAGGGAAACAGGAAACTTGGAAACAGAAGATGAGCCATTTATTTTGGGCTGAACACCAGAATATAAAATAAAGAGAAACCAGAATGCAAAAATAGCCTAAACTTGGAAAACTACTGAGACACAGTCAGAGAGTCGGATGAGGGACAAGGGACGACTGACACAATATATACACAAAAGTCTGATAAAGAAAATAGAAGCACAGCAGGAACAAATTAAACATAACATCACAGGGGAAGCAAGGGGCCATCAAAATAAAACAGGACGTGGCACGAGTGTGATTAACCCCGTCTTTTCCCCCTGGATTTCCCGGAGCCCCTACCCCTGCACATTTGTACATAGCACTTGGTGTTTGTAAAGATAAAATAAGATTAAAATATTGTGTTGTTATATTTCTTGAAAGTATCTGGATTTAGATCAGCAAAAGAAAATCTACTGTTAACTTTATCATTTTATATTTAATTGTACTCTCATTTTCTCTCACGTTCGCTTGGTGGTTTCTGAGCACTAGTAATAACCATTTAGAAAATAGGATTAGGTCATTCTGAACAACATTCAAGTGATGTTAACAGAAATGCATCTAGAAGAGAAGAGATATGAAAGCTCCTGAAGACACTGGGTATAGAGAAAATCACAGGGAAGAGTTTCAACAAAAAAAGCTTACATTCACAGGTCAGATATTTCAAATATTGATTATTAGATTAGAAAAAGCTTCATGAATGTGTTTCTGATTAATACACACTAAATTTAAAAGAAGATTATCTCACTATGATCTATAGTCGCTATAACATTGGTTTTGATTAGCTGCATATTAATGAGACACTCTTTTGTCACAGCTGCTCTTCCAAATTTCCTTTTCAAGCATGTTTCAAGGTTGTTCTACTGGACTGAGATCTGGTTACTGCAGTCATTCGAGTTCAGTGTTTTTCAGTCTTCTGTTGTTTAATGTTGGTGAAACAGTGCAAATTATAGCCCCAGTTTCCTGTTCCTAGCTGACAGGTGTAGTCTTCTGTTCCTGTAGCCCATCAGCTTCAAGGTCAGATGTGTTGTGCTTTCAAAGATACTCTTCAGCATAGCTTGCTTGTATTGAGTGGTTATTTGAGTTTCTTTTACATTTCTATCAGCTCAAACTAATATGGTCAGTCTTCTCTGACCTCAGCAAAGAACTGCTGTTCACTGGATGTTTTCTCAATTCAGTCCATTCCCCATAAACCCTAGAGGTGGTTGAGCAGGAAAGTCCCAGTACATATATATATATATATATCTAAAATACTCACACCAGATCATCAGACATGAATAATCATGCCATGTTCAGTCATCATTCTTCCTTATTTTGATCCTCGGTTTGAACTCCAGCAGGCTGTCTTGATAATGCCTGCATGACTAAATGCTTTGAGATGCTGCTGATGTGAAATGCCGGTTATTTGGATTCGAGTGACAAGCAGTGGAACAGGCTTAGCTAATAAAGTGGTTGCTGAATGTATGCACTTTACTCGACTATAAAGTAGTTGGTGCTATATTCTCAGATTGTATATAGTTTGAATTAAGCAATAAAAAAGGAGCAATCCAGTATTTAATAACACACTCTTTGAAGGTTGTGGGTTTCACTGAGTTGTCCTGATTAATCTGTAATCTGAATGTGAAAGAGTCTAAAAAACCTTTGTTAAACAAATTGGCGAAGAGGATTTTTGTAATCTCATTTTTGTTTTACTCTTGCTTGAAATCTGATTCAGAATTAGTATGTTGGGAATGTTTTTGATCAAACACATGCATGTGTATATGCATATGTATATATGTGTATATTCTTGTGCTTTGTTTTTAAGTAAAAGTGGAAATTTAAAAAAAAAGATTAAAAATAACAGAGCATGTTTAAAATGAATTATGTGCCTTTGGTTCACTAAGTTGGTGTCCAAAAACAGAAGTAAAAGTGAGGAAGTTTTTATCACAGTGTAAATCACTATGATACCTCCTCTTTAGCAGAGCTGTCCCATGTGTGACAGTAATAGTCTGCAGAGTCTCTCTCCTCTACATTGCTGCACCAGCCAGCAAGTACTATGAGGGTCATGTTTTTTTTACTTTTCAAGTGCTTTCAACACCATCAGGCCGATCCTCCTGGGATATAAGCTGACAGCGATGCATGTGGATGCTTTTCTGGTGTCCTGGATTGTTGATTACCTGACAGAAAGACCACAATATGTGCGTCTCCCACAGTGTGTGTCTGACAAGGTAATCAGCAACACAGGGGCACCACAAGGGACTGTCCTCTCCCCCTTCCTCTTCACCCTCTACACCACAGACTTCAGCCACTGCACAGAGACCTGCCATCTTCAGAAGTTTTCTGATAACTCTGCAGTGGTTGGATGCATCAGCAGAGACGATGAGTCAGGGTACCGGGCTGTGGTCGACTCATTTGTCAAGTGGTGTGAACAGAATCATCTGCAGCTCAACGTGGCAAAGACCAAGGAATTGGTTGTGGACTTGAGGAAGACCAGGAAACACTTGACCCCTGTTTCAATCCAGCTGATAAACTGGACTGGGCTAAAAACACCACAGCACTTTACAGGAAGGGCCAGAGTCGACTCTATTTTCTGAGGCAGCTGAGGTCCTTCAACATCTGTCGGACAATGCTCAGGATTTTCTACAAGTCTGTTGTGGCCAGTGCTATCCTCTACACTGTTGCATGCTGGGGCAGCAGGTGGACGGTTGCTGATGATAACAGACTCAATAAACTGATCTGAAGGCCAGTAGTGTTGTGGGGATGAAGCTGGACTCTCTTAGGGTGGTGATGGAGAGACGAATGTTGTCCAAGATCACGACAATATTGGATAATTCCTCCCATCCACTCCATGACATGCTGGCTAGCCACAGGAGCACGTTCAGTGAGAGACTGAGATTACCAAAAAGCACCACTGAACGACACAGGAAATCACTCCTGCCTGTGGCCATCTCCCTGTACAACTCATCCACCTACCACACTGTATACTGCAATAGCTACACCCTTTTTGGACATGCTCTTCTTTCTTATTCAGATATTTATTAGTAAGTGACTTATATATATGTATATATTGTATATATTGTGCTATTTCTTATTTCTTGTATTATCTGTTTTTGTTACTGTTTGTACTGGAGCACTGTAACCAACATAATTTCCCCCTAGGGATCAATAAAGTATTCTGATTCAGATTCAGAATCCAGAGCCATAGTCTGGAGAACTCCAGTCATGACGAAAACTCAGCACATACTGAGGAACTCCTCCTGGAATCTGTTTATACCAACGACCAGCATTACCAGTAACAGTCCCCAGGTTGCAGTCCATGGTGGCTGTCTCTCCTTTCCTCACTGATAGAAGAGGTTTCTGTGTCAGCACCGTCACACCACTCACACCTGCAAACAACAAGAACACATGGAGTCAAGATAATACAGATGAATATAACATGGGGTCTAAGCTATACTGTAACTCAGACTCTTTACATGTTAGAGAAGTGATGAGAGCACAAAGAGTCACCAGCATGTTGTTGATTTGAGCAAAGAATTGAGAAGTGAAAGATTTGGAAGAGCTATTTAACACAACTAATGGGAGGAGGAGCTGTTGGTATTTGTTTGTATTTCATTGGTTACCTTCCTTTGTTCTTAATCATCCATCATTTTTGATTGTTTATATGTACTTTTTTCACTACTACGACTACTATTATTATTATTATTTTAAACAAAAAGTGAGTAGTTTTCTGCTACCATTCAAGGGAGCTAGGACTGACCAAATTATATTACCTAAAACATTTTAGGTGTAAACTGTCACATTCATTTCGGTATGTCTGTGTTTTATTCCACACTGGGTGTTTGGGAATGTAATGTGTTCAGATTCCACAAAAGCTATGGTGTCACTTAGTTTGTTTGTTTTTCTTTTTATGTCCTCCCTAATGTCTCTCCGTGTTTCACAGTAGCACATTGCTGAGTGTCTTGCTTTTAACTGTTAATTAACTTCTGCTTGTCACCACTGAAAAACTGTGTGCATACTAAAGAGCTCCATCAGAGATTCTTCTCTAATTTTTTAATTTTGCAGCTAGCAAAAAAAAAAAAAAAAAAAAACCTATTTGAAGGTGGTGGGATTACACTGAGTTTGTTGGGTGTGTCTTTTATAAAAAGACCATCAAAAAGCAGAAGTGTCTGTGTGGAGGTTTTTGTCACAGTGTGACAAATCACTGTGATACTATGTGCTCATTAACAGAGCTGTCATATGTCTGACAGTAATAGACTGCAGAGTCTCCCTCCTCCACATTGCTGATGATCAAACGATAATCTGTTGTTGACTGATGAGTGGATGTGAATTTTGGAGAGGAGAACCCAGAGCCATAGGTTGGAGATGTATTTTCATGATAAAACCGCAGCACATACTGAGGAACTCCTCCTGGAATCTGTTTGTACCAACGAGCAGGACTGTTAGTAACAGTCCCCAGGTTACAGTCCATCGTGGCTGTCTCTCCTTTTCTCACTGATAGAACAGGAGGTTTCTGTGTCACCACTGTAACACCACTCACACCTGCAAACAACATGAAGACACAGAGTCAAGAGAAACACACGGACATTAGTATATATGTGTGGTATATAAGTCCAAGTCTTTACATGTTAGAGCAGTGATGAGAGCACAGAGAGTTGCCAGCATGATGTCGATGTGAACTAAGAACTGAAGAAAAGGTGCTGGAGGAGCCATTTAATACAACTAACAGGAGGAGGAGCTGTGTCTCCTCCTTTCACCCTGTTACATCATCACAATATTTATTTCCTTTTTTCTTCATTTATTTTTTATTAACAACATGATGTATATATTTCAATTGAAACATTCAAAAAGAAAAATGGGAAAAGTATACCAAGGCCTCCAGAAGCACAAAGGGAATAATACTGATATTAAAACAAAATGGGAAAAAGAACTAGATATACAAATATCAAAGGAGGATTGATCTGCTATGTGGGTGACACACAAGGTGAACCTTTCTTGCAAAGGTCTAAAGTAGACGTCTTTTCACAAAAGTGGAAGAAATGGATTGCCTTCATGTGTCATGGTCCTGGGTCTTCTGCCCAGTGTTTTGTTTTCATTCAATTATGTCCTTGTTAGATATCTATAGATACTATCTTATATTAATGTGTCATTATTCAGATCAGATCAGAATCTTTATTGTCACTGTCACAGGTACAACAAAATTAAAAATGGTCCCCGATCAGTGCATCATCCCTAACAATATCAAAATATAAATAAAACAATAAAATTCAATAAACAAAATAAATAGAATACTTAAAGTGCTAATAACAAGTATCAGCAAACATTCACATACATTCCCACATACATGCTTCAGTCAGTGCATAGATTAATACAAGAGTGGCGTGATGAACATTTTTTTGTAGCAGTATTCAAATGTCTTATTGCAGTTGGATAAAAGCTGTGTTTGAGTCTATAAGTCCTTACACTGATTGCTCTGTACCGTCTGCCTGAGGGCAACAGTTCAAACAGGGAGTGGCCAGGATGTGAGGTATCTTTTATGATGTTTTGGGCTTTTTTAAGACAGCTGGTGTTGTGTAGATCTTCCAGTGTGGGGAGAGGGCAGCCAGTGATCTTTTGGGCGGTGTTAAAGAACCCTTGGAGTGCTTTTCTCTGAGCCACTGTGCAGCTATTAAAGTTAATGATGCCATGACAGTGGGAACATCTAAATAACTAACAGAATAAATAGCAGTAAATGAAGAATACAGTTTATAGATAACTAAAAAATTAAAAATACTGTTTGTAAAAAAGCTACATCTGGAATGAGACAGACTTACCTACTGGTTATATATAATGGTTTAAATGTTTAAAGCAAAACAGCAAATGACAGCAGAAAGATGCAGAAAGGTTTAGTTTTATAACTGAACTCTACTTAGTGCTGCTTTACAGTAAGTAAGTTATGTTTAGGCTAAAATCTAAGAGTATTCAGCTAACTGTCTCTGAATAAAACAATGATATGAATTGAAACATTGCCAGTAAACAGCAGTTCCATTTTATTTTACAGAGAGCTGATACTTCATTTACTTAAAGTTATAAATGAGTTACTAAGACCTGCAGGTGCATCCTGGAAGAAACAGAAGAGCAGACAGGTTATGCTTCACTAACTGAGTGTGAAGATTCATTTGCAAATCTATAACCAACATTTTAAACCAGTGACACTTGCCCTCTCTGTTACTCAGGAAAAATTATTAAATGATGCTCTCTAGTGTTCAAATATTACATAGCGTGTATTCCAGAATATATTTATGTTTTAACTACGGGAAGAAGACATTTAAAAAATAGTGTGCTTCTGAGTGTTTATTTAACACTTCATTCCAGTCATCTTACTGAACAGTGACACAATTTCTTATTTACTGAAAAGAAAACACATTTTTTAAATCAATGCTTTTATTAATTTAATGCAAGACATGAATTCCTGAAAATACTTGTCAAAAACCAGCAAATGAATACATGACTTAAACCTTTTGCTTTATTCAGATTTCTAACATGTAAAGACTGTAATGAGCAAACAGCACAAGCAGTAAAGAAGCAGATTTTAAAAGCACACTCTGGTCCTCGACTATTCAGTGGGACATTCTGACTTCTTGATGGTTTTCTCTGAAGTCTCTGAGGCCAAAGACACTTTACATGTATAAACCTTATCCATGTTCCAGTCTGATGTCTGGATGGTCAGAGAGCTGCTGATTTGGAAAGTCTGGTCTGGTCTCTGAACAGCAGTGCTAGTAGAGATCCCACTGCTCACTGGACTCCCACCAGCCAACCAGCTCACATCTGCAAAAGGCACAGACTGACTGGACAGACAGACCAGAGAAGCTGTGTTGGACTGGAGCTCAGCACTGGATGGAGGGAAGACTGTCAGGACAGGAGGAGGGAGGCTGGAGTCTGAAAATACATAAAAGATGTTCAGAGAAAAAGAAAAATCAAAAGGAGACAATGATAAAAGAAGTAATAAAAACAGAAAGCAAGACATCAATAATAGTCATTATGAAATAAACATAATAATTGTTATAAAATTTGAAAAGAATGTTAATGTTTAAAATAATTTAAATCTGCAAAACAATATAGAAATAATAACCCAGCATATCATTTGAATTTCCTTTTGAAAATATGACTAGTTACTGTTTAACTTTTCATGTAAAACATCTTCAATTTAATTCTAGAACATATTTTCTGCATAACATGTCGGCTACTGTGAGTAATTTTCTTTCATTTAAAAAAAAACTATTAGGCCAGGTTCTAATCACTTAAAAGTAATTTTGAACATTAGTAACACTGTTAACTACTATTGAAGAAAGAGAAAACATGCCTGTGTATGTTTTTCAAATGAACCTAAATATAAATGAAAACATTATGGGAATAATAAGAGTGAACAACAACATATTTCACATCATTTTCAGTGAACAACATTTATATAAAAATATAAAAATTTATTTGACCCCTTTACACATTTTGTTTTACATAACGAATCCATGTCTCCTGTATATGAGACAACCTGAAACTATTTCATGTTGTACAAAATCATAAGAAATGATGCTGAACAAGAAACATATTGAACTAAGTAGTCATCAGCAGATTTGTGCAAAATCTCTCTTGTTTTATGATCATTTAAAAAGCACTTACTTGTTAAAATCAGCTTGGTGCCTTGTCCGAATACCACAGTGATTCAGTTTGTATACATGGCTGTACAAAAACCTCCTGACTGTCACTGATGAGGGGAGAGGAACTGAAACATCCTGCAGACACCAACTTTCACTGTCAACATCTCATTTCCCTCATCAGTCTGTTTATATTTCAAAACAGTGCTGCAAATGAGTGGAAATTTTATTAAATGTTGTTCAGTATCCTTAAAACCTTTAGCATAACTCAGGTCCTGGCCACAGTCTGAATCACTCTTCCATGTGAGGAGGAGTGTTAGTGAGACAAGGGAGGTTACTAGAGCTCACAACTGGGTAAATACATTTCCCCCAGACTAGTAACTGTTCTTCCTGTTTACCTAGCTGAGGCAGCTTTTACTCCTCATTTTATGGCAGGCAGACCCCCACTGTCAATACATTCCTCAAACTATACACTTACCCATCAAGGTTTATAGCTACACCCACTGATTTGGGATGTCAGGGGTCAGCAACATAATCTCATTCTGGAGAGCTTTAAGGTCACATGAAATGCTTTGAGAATAAAATTCCACTATTGTCCTTTAAATAGGGGTTGACAAAGTTATCCTAACAAAACACACGCTTACGAATCAAACATCATTATTCTATTCACACAGAGGCGAATTAAAGAAGAATTGTGGAGGCGCACCAAAGATTCTTCAACCTGCAAGCAAGAAGGCATCAGCTTCGCAGAGATGTTGCTGCAGGAGGACATACAAGATCGACAGCGCCTATGGCCTCTGGTGGAGGAAGAAAGACGTGCAAAACTACAAATATCTGTAGTTTCCACTCCGTATATTTTCAAAACAAACTCGTTACTTTGGGTTTAACGCATTTGGGGGAAGTTAATATTTCACGTCACTGCAGGCCTTCAAACAATGAGATTTGAGCCTAAACAGTGAAAGGCAGTCGCGTTTTAATCAGTAGAGGATGTCGCATAAAAAGAGATGAAAGAACAAACCATGTACTGTAGTGTTGATTTATTTATTTTTAGCACAACACCAGAACAACCCCACGTGCCCATAATTTGCGGTACTTCAGAAAAAAAGGAGTGAACATAAAAGGGAGTAAAATGTTGTGTCAGGTAATTTCAAATGCAGCATTTCTATCACCTCAACAAACACTAACTGTGTTACAGTGTGTTGCTATCTAAAGCTCTACTTGCTGTATTTCACAGGAAGAGAAAGAATGGGAGCTAACTTCACTCAGAGATATAGAAAGAAAGAGAAAGAAACCAGGCTGTATTTAAAGGTAAGGACTGCTTAGTGATATTTGATAAAATGTAGTTGTATTTTCACAGGGACATAAAGTGCTTGTCTTACTCCCTTCTTCTAGCTCGAAATTACTTGCCAAGTGGTAAGGACCGTTCATGGTCACACGGTGAGAACATTGGTGTTGACTATGAAGAGATAGGGTCAGACAGGGGAGGGGCCAGTCAGATTTATCAACTCAACCTCCTTAAAGCATGGAGAGAGGCTGAAACCAATCTCTGGTGAGCCCGGTTAAGGAAAGAGATGAGTTGGTGCCTGAGATGCCAAATTCCAACATCCTCATTCCCGCCATTGAGATAACACTCTCACACAGGCCCAGAGAGCAGATGTTGCTGCATTGCAGATGTGTTATACCCCCTGCCCAGCCGAATGACTCTCAAAACGAAAATTTTGCAGAAAATCAATGTGATCGCTTGAATCACTGGAATTATCATCTCGATATCTCTTGTCCTTCTTTCATTTCAGACGTCTTGAAAACAAGTTTTAACAAAGTCCTGGAGAAGTGCCCAATGCTGGAGGACCTCCTGCTTTACCCCTGGCTCAGATAAACTCCTCTCTGACACAAACACACACACATACTGAATTCACATCTTGCCATACAAATGTGATACAGTAACCAACGAAAATTGGGAGATTCAAAAATTTCCTAACAGTAATGTTTGCATCAGTCTATCAGACGAATCCCCTCCAAGTCCAATATTTACATCAGTTACAGTGATAATGCTTGGTGTCTACTTTCAGCCACCGCAGTAGAATGCCAGGAATGAATCTCATTGAAATTGTAGTTGCATTTGCTATTTCATTTAATTGTCATGGATGATACACAGATAACCCAACAGCAAACAGAGGAAAACAATGGGCTTAAATACACAGAGGGATAAATGAGGGAATAAGACACAGGATGAGAGCACAGCTGCGAGAAATCACAAACAACAAGACCATGGGGAAGGAAAACTGAAAACACTAACATAGTCTAAGGAGCTTAGAAAGAAAACGTCTGGACTTCTTTAAGTTGCTTGAAGACGTTCAAGCAAAGTTTAAGTTCTTTTCATCCGAGAAGGTGAAACATCTTCAAGCAACTTCAAGTCCAGACGCTTTCTTTCCAAACTCCTTAGACTACGATGACCTAGATGACTGAGAACCTTCACAGACATGAAAACACTAACACAGCACACATGACTATCAAAGTAAAACAGCAAACAAGAGACTTTTACAAAGACACAGAGTTGACACAGAGACATGACTGACTGGGGAGAAATTGGGGAACATGGAAACAAGAGTGACTAGACATGACACGTGGGACACAGGGGCAAGGCAAAGTAACAGAAACCTAAAGCCTAAGAATATAACACAAGAAGAAAACAATAAAAAGAACCAAAAACATACATAAGAATAATCAATGAATATAAATGAACAAACACAAAACACTGGGTCACAGACTCACTACCATGACAGTTAAATGTACATAATAAATACTTTAAATCAGATGACAATGTAGCTGACACTGTGTTTATTATAATGTGTGTGGTCAACCACAAATCTTCATACTGTCATCCATAGATGAGGTCTTTATACAAATGATGAAAGATAATGAAAGAAACTGTTTAATTGATATGAAATGATTGAATTATATGAAATATTATGGCTTTGTCTGCCAGTGTTTTTCTGTAAACTACTTTGAACTACTGGCAGTCAGTGAAGTCACTGAAAGGCAAGATTCTATGTTGTGTTGCCGTAGTTTCCAGAGTTTACTTATAAAGCTCACTTACAGAATTCAGTTAGAAAAGTCAAGCATTTGAAGGGTGCACATTTGAAGGAATATTAACTCAATCTTAGCTCATTACGGTTTACATTTTCGATTTTAAAGGGTCTCCGAAATTACAATGAAAAAGGAAACAAGAAAAATTGCCACTCCAGCCGATAAGAAAGATTCGGGAGATCAAGGTAAGTAAAATAATAAAATCAAATCCTGGTAAAATCCAAATCCTAGAAATGTTGACACTGTGTGAATCATTTTTGGAGCAATTGAATTATATGTTTAATTGAAAATAGCTTTAATACAAGATGTCTAATCAAAGAAAGGTTACCGGTCTTTTGGTAAAATAATGTAATAAGTTTATTCTTGGACTCAACAGTAAAAACAGACCAACAAGTGCCATCAAGATCTAAGACTTAGTAAACCTAGTATCAACTCGCACTGATCAGTTTTTTTTTTCATCCCAAGATTAAACTTGTGATCATTTAAGCAAAAGCAATTTCAAATTCTTTGCCATCAAACTGCTTCCAGTCTTGATGTCGGGGACTCTTTTTCACCACTGTGTTGTTGTCGTTTATAGATCGTAAGAGCAGGACTGCTAAAAGAAAGGCCAGTCCTGAAAAGAAGACCCCAATGAAAAGGAGGAGGGTCGCTGAGCAGGCTGGTCCTTCCACCAGCTCAGATGTGGTCAAAGGAGTGAAGCGCAAGGTTGTGCAAGATGAAGAGGACACAACAAAGAGAGCAAAGAGGGCTAAACTTCTTGACCATATGAGCGGTGACAAGGAGCAAGCATCCTCCTCGTTGGACTCTGGTAAAGGTAGGCTAATTAGTTGAATAAGGGGGTAGATTAAGTGTGGTTGCTAGGTTTAAGATATTGGTGTTTAGTGTTTGTGTCTATCATCCAGTGAGCTGATGTGCTTTTGGTGTTTTCCACATCTCCAGACTTGAACAACAAACAGGTGTGCGCAAAAAATGGCAAAAGAAAGGCCACGGGAGACGACAGAGAGTCACCCAAGAAAAAAAAAAGGAATGTGGACCAGGACAAAAAATCAGTGGCAGACCAAAAACGTAAGCAGCAAGCAGCTTGGGTTTTATATTCAGGGGAAGGGCAAAAGGAACATTTAGGCTACAGAGGAGAGTAATTTGTGTCACAGCTGTAATAAAACAAGATTTGCTGTTTTGTCTGTTCAGGTGAATTCCAAGCCAGATATGTGGAGGAGCACCAGCTCGGAGAAGGAGGCTGCGGAGCAGTGTTTTCTGGCTACCGGATAGAAGATCGTTTTCCAGTAAGTGTTCAGATGATGGTAGTAAGACAGGCAGTAACGCAGATAATGGATAATATCGTAAACTGAGACGTCTGCTGTGTTTCCACCTTTCATTATGTCATACTGAGGAAATGCTCACCAATGCTCTGTGTCTTCTAGGTTGCCATCAAACACATTCCCAAAAATAAAGTCTACTGCAAAGTGGCGGTAAGCGTCCAACACTTGAATTAGTTTTACATTACTGGATTGAATGCGGCGTTCCTCATCATCCACTTTGTTGTAATATTTCAGGATGAAAGCGGGAAGATGCTCTCGGTGGAAGTGGCCATTATGGTTAAACTTGCAGGTGAAGCAGAAGGGTCAGTGGGAATATCAGCACCTGTGTCCTTGCTGGAGTGGTTCGACCTTGGCAAAGAGCTGATCCTGGTGCTGGAGAGACCTGTCCCCGCTGTGGACCTGCAAAAATACAAAGCAGAAAATGGAAGAACTTTACCAGAGGACAAGGCCAAGGTAGGTTGACTGGGAGAGCCTTAGACTGTACAGCATTCAATCAAGGCAGAAAAGCATTAACTCATTATTGTGTTTTTCATCTTTTCCAGGTCATTCTGAAGCAACTAGTTGATGCTGTAAAGGAACTTGAGGATAAACACATCTTTCATCGGGACATCAAGGGAGAAAACATTCTGATTGAGACCGGCTCCGATGTGCCTCGAGTTCGCATCATTGACTTTGGACTGAGCTGCTTTGTTAAACAGCGATCTCTGTATCGCGTCTTCTATGGTAACATATTCTGCTCCTGCTTTTCACAGATGTAGCAATTTGTGTCTTTTGTTTTAGAAGAAATTGTAATTGTGTCTGTTTGTTAGGCACTCCTCTTCACACCCCTCCCGAGTGGTACAGGAGGAGCTGCTACAGGTGTGGACCCACCACGGTGTGGCAAATGGGAGTGGTGTTGTATGAAGCGCTTCATGCACGGCACTTTAGTACCGAGAGGTTCCTCGCAAAGAAACTGAGCATCAAAAAGCGTCTGTCCACAGGTAAGAAAACTTCACACTTCCAGATTCACTGATGTCTTGGATCACTAGAACTATCATCTTCATCTTTTGGATCTTTTCTTTCTTTCAAGAATGCCAGAATTTCTTGGAGGCATGTTTAACTATAGCCCCGGAGAAGCGCCCAACACTGGAGGAGCTCCAGCTTCACCCCTGGCTAAGATAACACACACAAACACACAATTCACACCTTATCATATAAGTGTGATACATTGTGGTAACCTCCTTTCTTTTTTCTGTTGGACAGGAATGGGTCAATCTTAAAAAATAAATAAATAAAAAATTAGCTTTTTCGGACTTCCTGTAACCCCCCCAGCCATCCCAGGAAAGGGGATCTCTCTTTGAATGGGCTTTCCCGAGGTTTCTTCCCATCGATCTGGCCCCCTGGGGAGTTTTTCCTCGTCTTCATAGAGAGCTTGGGCTGGGTCAGGAGCTCCATCAAAACTGTCTTTATTTGATGACATTAAAGTCATCAAATAAAGATGTGTTTTACTTAAAGTAAAATTGGATCAAAATAAAACTTGTTTAATTCATCTTTGCTGAGGATTCTCCTTCATTACTATTTTGTTTTGTTTTGTTTTTTTTACCCATGGTGCATTTTGACAAATAAGAAAACTGAATCAGGTTAAAGTGTGCACAAAGACAGTCACACTGCAAATGATCTGAAGACTTGCATCTGTTGCTCTAACCCCCAACTAGTTTAGACAGATTTCCAGGTTCTACCAGAGGTTTTTTCCTTCAAGAAGGGAGTTTTTCCTTCCCACTGTTGCTGAGTGTTTGCTCATAGTGGGTTGTAAAAGCATAAAAGTTAATAAGAGGCATTCATAGCAGAGTTATCACAGAGGGAACTATATAGCTTAAATGTACAATTTCTACAGGACGAATTATAACTTCATTATGTATAAAAGCTTCTGTGGATAATTACTCCTATTTGTAACTTTACACAAGAGAAAGTTTGGTGTCACACTATTTATAACAGGTTGGGTTTTGTCCTCTGAGTTGAGCCTTTGGTTGCAGTTTATTGAAGAATTTCCTCTAAAGTAGCTGTTGATAAAGATTTAAAGTCCTGTTTATATACAGAAATATGCTTTAGTTCATGTTTTTTACATGTCTGCCTCAGTGGATCAGTAGAAGATCTGGCACAGGAAACTAGATGATGAAAAAAGGGTACGAATACACATATATATCTATATCTATATAGATACAGATATATAAACACACACACACACAGGTTGCAACGTAGTATTTTCATTTTTTCTTAGCATTTCTTTAACGCCTTGGTGCAAAACAATACCTGCATCTGTGTGTTGGAAAAAAGAACTACAAATTTGGAAAGGAATTTATTCATGTTCTTACTCATAGATGGAGTACATGGTTTAAAAAACACTGAGGAAACAGATATGAGGCGGCTGTATTAACATAAAAACATTAATACAGTTAAAAATGAATAAAAAGTTGCATGCTTAAACTTATTTCTCTACAGTTTGTACAATTAATCCATGTAACAATAGGTTCTCCCTTAATATAGTAGTTATTAAAATATCTTTACATAAAAATACATTTTTAAGTACTCTCCAGTGGAAGTCTGTTGTGGCTTATGTTTCTAAATGACACAACCATAAAGCAGCCCACAGAATATACAAATATGTCTTTGATAAGTGAATGTTGGCTCCCACAATGGCCTGTTAAGTTATTGCAAAAATAATTTACTGCATAATATGTCAGATTAGAACATGTTATGAGCACAAAACTGAAGGGGAAACAATAAAAACAAGAATGAAAAAACAAATACTAAATTAAGTTAAAGGATATTTCTTACTATACTATATAATTGTATAATGTTGCGTTTGATTGCAAAAGAAAACCCACCAAGAAAAAAAGAAAGAAAGAAAAAGAGAGAATAGTTTAATATATTCAAAACACATTCTTTTCTTTTATTTAAGCTGTAGCGAGATTCAGATGGACAAAAGAGAAAGAAAATTATTACAGATTTGTTTTATTAATCATGAATAAACTTTATTATACACAACTCTAAATTTCAGTTGGTCTTAGTCAGATGTGTTTTTAATTAAATCCTGCAACACTGTGCTCGCTGCCATCACTTTATATCTTAGTGTGCAATTCAAATATATACTTATTACAATATTTTTCCCCCTTAACTCTCAACTCGCGTTTTTAAAATGTCTGTGATCATATTTGTCCGTTGACTTCTGTCTGGGCCTCGAACGATTCATCAGACAGGTTGGCAGCCTCCAACTGATGCTCCAGACTTTCATCATCGCCTCTATTCTGATCAACTCTTATCTTAAACTTAGTGATGAACTCATTACTGGCCAGCGCGTCCTCCTTTTTAGGGCATGTGGGCTTTGATAACAGCCGGCTTTCCAGTCGCTCTGCAAAGAAAATTCACAAAACATTTCTTATTTGGTAAGCTTGTTAACAAATTTTAGTTCAGTTTTGCTGAAAGTTATAGCATGCATCAAGTAAGAAGCAATTGGTTTTTAAAAAGCATATACATTCCCCAAAACATTTTTATTATGTGCATTTTGGAGAATAAAAGATTGTACACAATTTCCCTTTTTAAAGTAAAAAGATTATTAAGTCTAATTCTTACTTATTCAGTAGATTAAAGTGTTGAAACATCATTATTCATAAAATATGCACATTACAAAATTAAAGTTATTCAAAAACTACTCAAGTACTTACTCCAATACTCACATTATTCAAGTAAATTTAATTTTTGCCAATGTAATGTCACATAAAATCTTAATCTGAATAAGGGATTTGAACCCCACTGTCACGGCCAGGGGATCAGCAGGCCGCTGACTAGTAGTGTTCTCTCTCTCTCTCTCGCCAGGGCGGAACTCATGGTGGGTTCACGCCCTTGGCCCACGCCCCTCTGAGGAGGAAACACCTGGGCCTCATCAGTGCAGCCAGCATTTAAGCCAGGGAGTGGCTTCTACTCATCACTGGATCGTTGTGTGTGACTCGCGTCAGTGCAGCCCGGCTCTGAGCAAGTTCTCTTTTGCTTCCCTGTGCAAAACCTCTAACGTGTGTTTCCTTCTGTACATAGATCCCCTGGACCCGACTCTGCATCCCCCGAGCGGTGTTTGGAGAGAGAGTCAGAAGAGGAGCAAGTGTCTTTTCCCTACCTGGATTTCCCCAGAGCCTTTTCCCTGTCACCGCTTTGTATATAGCACTATCCCCTGCACTGTTTGTATATACACCTGGTGGAACTGTAATAAATACAGACTGTGCCTCTGAGTCCTGCGTGTGAGTCCTCAAGCGAACCGTGACACCCACACAGATGAGAGCTTAGCAGTGAAGCTCTCTCTTAAAATTTGAGTTATAAAGTCAGAAGTTATCACTGACAGAGATCCATGTTCTTTTACCATAAGAAAGAATATTTGCTGAAATTGACATTAATCCAAGCCCTTAAAACGCCATTTTGGATTAAGCATTTCCTTTTAGAAAAGTCTTCAATGAGCAGGAAGCTCCAGTACTGAAAAAAGAAGCCAACATCAACTGCTAAACGTGCTAAAAGTAAGTAAGTCCCCGTAGACTCCTATGATCAAAACACATACAGTATAAAAGTTATAGGTTACAGATCTGAAAAGTAAAACAAATGTCAAAGTGCAAAAAGACTTATGGTCCCATAGAAGTCTATTCCATTTGCCTGGAATTAGGTGAACACCTTTGTGACAAATTTAATGGCTCAGTCATTTGTTTCATGTCATATTTAATAAAAGACTGACATGGTGGCATGTGGAATTGTCCATTTTGCACATATTTGGTCATTCTAAGCGTCAGAAGGGGAAAGATCATTCTGGGAATGCCTACTGGCGAAGGATGTGTGACTGACAAGTCCAGTGTGTGAAGTTTAACTACAGTCTAAGGAGCTTGGAAAGAAAAGCATCTGGACTTCTTTAAGTTTCTTGAAGATGTTTCACTTCTCATCTGAGAAGCTTCTTCAGTTCAGAATTTCTTCAGAGAACTGAAGAAGCTTCTTGAATGAGAGGTGAAATGCTCTTCAAGAAACTTAAAGAAGTCCAGATGCTTTTCTTTCCAAGCTCCTTAGACTACGATGACCTGAACGACTGAGAACCTTAACAGACAGTTCTTCCCTTCATTCATCATGCCTGATTTCAAAACACCAAGATGGCAGTCGTGAAAACACTCATCTTGAGTCTTCATGGGACTATGGTGAGATCAGTTATGCCTCTTATGATGCTGTCCCAGACTTCAAAGCAGTATAAAACATGTTTGCAGCCTGTAACAACTGTGCATGCGGTTATTTTTCGTTTTAAGATTTCCGTGTTTAAATCATAATAAGATTTATTTTTAATTTTAATTAACTTGAGGTGAGTCAGATTCTTTCATTCAAGTCACTGAATGAATCTCTTGACATGTTTGGGGGTAGGTGCCTTTTGTAGCATTTTAATGCAATTATCTGACAGATTATATGGTCTACACCATAGGTGTCAAACTCTGGCCAAATTTGGCCCGCAACCTAATTACATTTGGCCCGCGAAGCCATACCAAATTACTATTAGAGCTGGCCTACTGGTATTATACAGCTAATATATATATTGTTTAGTATTAAGCTTTGCTTGTTCCATATTCAGTTTTTCAGCAAAATGTGTTTGAGTCCATAAGAAGAGATTCATTCTTATATCTGGAGGAATAAATATATTTCAATAAATATTAAAGTTAGCCCGCGACTTTGATCCAGTTTTGAATTTTGGCCCACTGTGTATTTGAGTTTGACACCCCTGGTCTACACTGTTATTAACTATACTAACACTCTGTTCCAGAAGTCTGTGCTGCAAAGAGGCAAAGTGAATACCGCACCTGCAGGAGTAATGGGGGTCATCAGTCGGTTCAGCTGGATGTTCCAGTGCCGTACCTGTTGACTGGCATTCCTCAGCCTCTCCTGAACCTCCTGGAAACAAAAATCATGCAGGCATCTTCATCAGTGTTGTTTTAGAAGAGCACTAAATAAGATGCTGCTCACAAAGCCAGTCAAAACAAACTTGTTCACCTCCAGACGCTGGTGACTTCTTTGGCGAGATGCCTGCAGATCCTGGAGCTCCTGAGAGGCAGAGTTGAGGGCTGAGGGGGTGTCCTCATCGGGACTGCCATCTGACAGCTCCTGTATGGGGCTGAGGTTTTGCATTGTACGTTGCTGCTCCTGGAGGAGCTGGAAATGTTTCCTCTTTTCATCTTCAGCCTGCAGCAACCTGAAGGAGGGGAAAAAGGGAAGAAGCAACTGAAAATGTTAATACTTCTCATGGATATCTCAGATCTCCATCACAAATAAAATAATAAAGGGCCATAATAAGAGTTAGAAATCCATTGTTACCGCTCAAGCTCCAGTCTGGCCCTCTCCTCCTCCAGCCGAGCCTGGATCTCCATATTAAGGGCAACTTCCAGCTGCTGCTGTGTCAGCTCCAGCTCCCTGATCCTCTTCTTCTGTTGTTCAGCCTCCTTTTCCTTCACCTGCATCTCAGCCTGCATGCTGTCTTTTATCTATGCACACACACACACACAGCTACATAAACAGATGCACCAACAGAGCGGTATAAACTGACCTATTCCTGAATTACCTTTTCCTGGACTGTCATAACCATTTTTCCAAATCATTAAAGACTAGGTGTGAATTTTATAATGACAGTCAACATTTTGCTGGAGTTCTCAAAGATCAAAGTCAAGGAGAAAAGACTCTGTACATAATTGGTGTCAAGTGGAAAACTTTTTTTTTTACCATCACAGCCTCTTTCAGCTGTCTTTCCAGTTCCAGCTGCACCTCCCTCTGCTTCCTCCGCTCTCTCTCCTCTGCCTCCCTTCGGCGAGTTTCCAGTTCCCGTGCATGCTGTGAAACAGATGAAAGAGACATTGTTTGCTTTGTGTTTTCACCTCTATCCAGCAGGTGACACTAGGCCATCAGCTTCGAGTTTCAACGTATTGTGCTTTCAGCGGTGCTCTTCTTGATAACTTGGTTGAAGTAAGTGGGTATTTGAGTTCATGTTGCTTTCCTTACAGCTGTAAGTAATCTGCTCATTCCGCTTTTGATCTTTGGCACCAACAAGTGATTTTTTCCCAGAGAAGTGCTGCTCACAGGAGATTTCCTCCATTTCAGACCATTTTCTATAAACCGGTTAGATGGTTGTACAGTTTCTGAAATACTCAGACAAGCCTGTCCGACACAAACAACAATGCATGTTCAAAGTCATTTAAATCCCCTTTGACCTTCAGCAGGTCATCTTATTAATGTATACATGCCTAAATGCACTGAGCTGCTGCTATGTGATAGGCTGATTAGGTATTTGACCTAATGAGCAGCTCAACAGGTGTATCTAACAAAAATTTGGCCAGTGAGTGTACAGTGGGGCAAAAAAGTATTTAGTTAGCCACCGATTGTGCAAGTTCCCCCACTTAACATAAGAGTTATGAGTTATAAGATGCAGGTCGATGTGTAAAAATAACTCAGTTGTTTGGTGGTGGCTATGGCAGGGCTTCCACAGAGGCCAGCAGGTGGATGAGGGAAGGGGAAGCAGGAGGAGAGCCCCGAGGCGGCCACCAGTCCGAGTGTCAGGTGAACTGAACTTCAGGTAAGAAGTTATGACCTGCAGTCTATCTGGGTCAGATATAAACCAAGTTTAGGTGGAGTTTATTTTCGTTGTGCTGACTTTTTACAGTCAGTTACAATACCTCATACTGTGTGAGCTAGCATGACAAGTTTATACAGATGTTCGGTTGCTATGATGTTACTGATAGTGAACTTTATTTTATTCATAAGGTTAGTTAGTAGAGTTGCCAACAGCTCCTTAAAAAATGGAATGGTCCCTCATTCATAGAAAATATTACGCGTTTGGTATTGAGCTGAGAAGAGACGCAGTTTGTCCCGGACTTCAGCTAGGATGGAAAAAGACACAAAACTGGAGTTATTCTGTCTTTACGCTGCACAGCTGCCTCTTCTCCTCTCATTATCTCTCCTCTCTCTCCTGTTGCTACTTCAATCATGAAACTGATCAATGATCAGCTGATCGTCTCTCTTGTTTGTTTATCACCCACTTTGAGCCAGAAAGAGGAAACCAGCAGATGTCGCGCTAAACAACAGCAGCACGTTTAAGCTTGATCAGCTGTTGTTAGAATTTATTTAGTTAGAATGTTTGCTGGAGCCACAGCTGTAAAGCTGCTGGTCATGATGTCGGTTTGGATATGTGGTGAGAGGGAAACATGAAGATGAAACCAGGAGATGTCCTTACTGAATCATCAGAGCTGAACAGGTGATGGAGAAACAGGTTTACCTTTTAGGTGACAGGAATGAGTTGAAGTTATGAACTGTTTCTGAGAGATAAATAACACCAGGATCCTTTTTTTATGTAGCTGACAGCTGGTAACTGTGCAGGGGCGGGTCTAGCAAAGTGTTGCCAGGGGGCCAGGTAGGGCATTAACAGGGAAAGGTGGGCACAAAGAAATACTTTTCTTTTTTATTCTCATTTAAAATATCTAGCTTTTATTAAATAATTATCTGAATCTTGCGAAGAAAGTTTTTATCTGACGTAAAATGTATGGAAATCATACATATACCAAAAAGACTGTACATCACTGTCACAACAGCATTTGTTTTCATTCAAAGGCTTTATGGCTTTAATACCTGGTGGGCCAATCTGTAGTGAAAATGCCCAATTTTTTGTCCCAGTCCAGCCCTGCAGGTTAATACTGGCAGTGTCACCATGCCAGCTGACTGCATTTCATCATCAGCCAGTGTTGTTCTCAATATTACCAAAGTAAGGCAGCATATAAAGTATTTACTTGCTTTCAGGTTTTATTCAAATGTTAGTCTTTTCAGTTGTTTCTCCACTTTTTTCCTGTTTCAAAATCAAACACCAGTTTGTGAGAAGATTATCTTCTTTTTTTTTTTTTTTAACAGGCAATGGTTTTGCATTGGAATTGGCTAATTTGCCAATTGTATGTTAAAAATGTTCGTATTTTAATATTCAAAAATGTTTTTGCCCAAAACACATGTGCACTACATGTCAGTAAAAATACTATGCAAATATTGATGTCCTTGAATGCTGAATAAACACTGACTGATTGTATCTCTTGTACTTAATCAACACAGTATCTAAACACTTTGCACCGTAGTGGTTAAAATCTCATTCTAATAAGGTTACGGTTATTAGGTTTACAGGGTTATTGAATTATGGTGAACGGTTGGTAGAATTGTTTTTAACATTATCTGCCAATTACATCTGCCACCCTTCTCCAAATCTGTGCCCCTACCTGGCCCCCCCAACAAAAATTTTCTAGACACGCCACTGGCTGCCAGTGCAGTTCATTTTGTCCATTTAAAAAGTACCATGTACAGTGGGGCAAAAAAGTATTTAGTCAGCCACCGATTGTGCAAGTTCCCCCACTTAAAATGATGACAGAGGTCAGTAATTTGCACCAGAGGTACACTTCAACTGTGAGAGACAGAATGTGAAAAAAAAACATGAATTCACATGGTAGGATTTGTAAAGAATTTATTCGTAAATTAGGGTGGAAAATAAGTATTTGGTCACCTCAAACATGGAAAATCTCTGGCTGTCACAGACCTGTAATGTCTTCTGTAAGACGCTTTTCTGTCCCCCACTCGTTACCTGTATGAATGGCACCTGTTTGAACTCATCATCTGTATAAAAGACACCTGTCCACAGCCTCAAACAGTCAGACTCCGAAATCTGCCATGGCCAAGACCAAAGAGCTTTCGAAGGACACTGATAGGTTTGTAGCTTGAACCTATTCGCTGGAACGTTAAGGACAATCTGCTACGCAGCAAAATACAAGACACAAGGCACCAAAGTTCTTTCTGTTACTCATGCATGAGGGAGATCCGGCTAGAGCCAAGTGTCGTCCCACCACTTGACCTCCATCAGACTCTCAGCCAGGTTCCCCACAGCACTCCTTTTATTGTGGTGACATGAATATGCATAGGGTCATTAACATATAGCCTCTTACATTAGTATACATGTGAACAAAGAATACTGTGTGTGTGTGTGTGTGGGGGGGGGTCAGAGTGTGACTGACCCCATAAACGACTTCCCTTAACCTGCTGGTCTGGAAAATCCAACAGTTCATCTAAACAAAAGGCACTTAGACTAGAACAGACGTAGCTACGTTAATCCTACCATAAAACAATAAGACAAGGTACGACCTCTTCCCATGCTCCCAGGATGTAGGTGTGGAATACACACCAAGCCTTTGCAGCCTGTTAAAGATCACACAACCTATCACTAAACAATTGATTATACACCTCTAAGAATATATGCTTAAATGTTTCCTAATACAAATGACAATAATAAAATCTAAACCCATCAGACACCAGGACAAGTATTGTAGACCTGCACCAGACTGGGAAGAGTGAATCTACAATAGGCAAGCAGCTTGGTGTGAAAAAATCAACTGTGGGAGCAATCATCAGAAAATGGAAGACATACAAGACCACTGATAATCTCCCACGATCTGGGGCTCCACGCAAGATCTCATACCGTGGGGTCAAAATGATCATGAGAACGGTGAACAAAGATCCCAGAACCACACGGGGGGACCTGGTGAATGACCTGCAGAGAGCTGGGACCAAAGTAACAAAGGTCACCATCAGTAACACACTACAATGGCAGGGAATCAAATCCCGCAGTGCCAGACGTGTTCCGCTGCTGAAGCCAGTGCATGTCCAGGCCCGTCTGAAGTTTGCCAGAGAGCACATGGATGATACAGCAGAGGATTGGGAGAATGTCATGTGGTCAGATGAAACCAAAGTAGAACTTTTTGGTATAAACTCAACTCGTCGTGTTTGGAGGACGAAGAATACTGAGTTGCATCCCAAGAACACCATACCTACTGTGAAGCATGGGGGTGGAAACATCATGCTATGGGGCTGTTTTTCTGCCAAGGGGACAGGACGACTGATCCGTGTTAAGGACAGAATGAATGGGGCCATGTATCGTGAGATTTTGAGCCAAAACCTCCTTCCATCAGTGAGAACTTTGAAGATGAAACGAGGCTGGGTCTTCCAACATGACAATGATCCAAAACACACCGCCCGGGCAACAAAGGAGTGGCTCCGTAAGAAGCATTTGAAAGTCCTGGAGTGGCCTAGCCAGTCTCCAGACCTCAACCCCATAGAAAATCTGTGGCGGGAGTTGAATGTTAAAAATGAAGGAAAAGGAGGCTGAACAACAGAAGAAGAGGATCAGGGAGCTGGAGCTGACACAGCAGCAGCTGGAAGTTGCCCTTAATATGGAGATCCAGGCTCGGCTGGAGGAGGAGAGGGCCAGACTGGAGCTTGAGCGGTAACAATGGATTTCTAACTCTTATTATGGCCCTTTATTATTTTATTTGTGATGGAGATCTGAGATATCCATGAGAAGTATTAACATTTTCAGTTGCTTCTTCCCTTTTTCCCCTCCTTCAGGTTGCTGCAGGCTGAAGATGAAAAGAGGAAACATTTCCAGCTCCTCCAGGAGCAGCAACGTACAATGCAAAACCTCAGCCCCATACAGGAGCTGTCAGATGGCAGTCCCGATGAGGACACCCCCTCAGCCCTCAACTCTGCCTCTCAGGAGCTCCAGGATCTGCAGGCATCTCGCCAAAGAAGTCACCAGCGTCTGGAGGTGAACAAGTTTGTTTTGACTGGCTTTGTGAGCAGCATCTTATTTAGTGCTCTTCTAAAACAACACTGATGAAGATGCCTGCATGATTTTTGTTTCCAGGAGGTTCAGGAGAGGCTGAGGAATGCCAGTCAACAGGTACGGCACTGGAACATCCAGCTGAACCGACTGATGACCCCCATTACTCCTGCAGGTGCGGTATTCACTTTGCCTCTTTGCAGCACAGACTTCTGGAACAGAGTGTTAGTATAGTTAATAACAGTGTAGACCAGGGGTGTCAAACTCAAATACACAGTGGGCCAAAATTCAAAACTGGATCAAAGTCGCGGGCTAACTTTAATATTTATTGAAATATATTTATTCCTCCAGATATAAGAATGAATCTCTTCTTATGGACTCAAACACATTTTGCTGAAAAACTGAATATGGAACAAGCAAAGCTTAATAATTCAATTCAATTCAATTCAATTTTATTTATATAGCGCCAAATCACAACAAAAGTCGCCTCAAGGCGCTTCATAGATACAGAGAAAAACCCAACAATCATATGACCCCCTATGAGCAAGCACTTTGGCGACAGTGGGAAGGAAAAACTCCCTTTTAACAGGAAGAAACCTCCGGCAGAACCAGGCTCAGGGAGGGGCGGCCATCTGCTGCGACCGGTTGGGGTGAGAGAAGGAAGACAGGATAAAGACATGCTGTGGAAGAGAGACAGAGGTTAATAACAGATATGATTCAATGCAGAGAGGTCTATTAATACATAGTGAGTGAGAAAGGTGACTGGAAAGGAAAAACTCAATGCATCATGGGAATCCCCCGGCAGCCTACATCTATTGCAGCATAACAAAGGGAGGATTCAGGGTCACCTGGTCCAGCCCTAACTATATGCTTTAGAAAAAAGGAAAGTTTTAAGCCTAATCTTAAAAGTAGAGATAGTGTCTGTCTCCCGAATCCAAACTGGAAGCTGGTTCCACAGAAGAGGGGCCTGAAAACTGAAGGCTCTCCCTCCCATTCTACTTTTAAATACTCTAGGAACAACAAGTAGGCCTGCAGAGCGAGAGCGAAGTGCTCTAATAGGGTGATATGGTACTACAAGGTCATTAAGATAAGATGGGGCCTGATTATTTAAGACCTTGTATGTGAGGAGCAGGATTTTGAATTCAATTCTGGATTTAACAGGAAGCCAATGAAGGGAAGCCAAAACAGGAGAAATATGCTCTCTCTTTCTAGTCCCTGTCAGGACTCTTGCTGCAGCATTTTGGATTAGCTGAAGGCTTTTCAGTGAGTTTTTTGGACATCCTGATAATAATGAATTACAGTAGTCCAGCCTGGAAGTAATAAATGCATGAACTAGTTTTTCAGCGTCACTCTGAGACAGGATATTTCTAATTTTAGAGATGTTGCGCAAATGGAAGAAAGCAGTCTTACATATTTGTTTAATATGTGCGTTGAAGGACATGTTCTGGTCAAAAATGACTCCAAGGATCCTCACCGCGTTACTGGAGGCCAAGGTAATGCCATCCAGAGTAAGAATCTGATTAGATACCATATTTCTAAGATTTTCAGGGCCGAGTACAATAACCTCAGTTTTATCTGAATTAAGAAGCAGAAAGTTAGCGGCCATCCAGGTCTTTATGTCTTTAAGACATTCCTGCAGTTTAACTAATTGGTGTGTGTTATCTGGCTTCATGGACAGATAGAGCTGGGTGTCATCTGCATAGCAGTGAAAATGTATGCTATGTCTTCTAATGATGCTGCCTAAGGGAAGCATGTATAATGTAAACAGAATTGGTCCTAGCACTGAACCCTGTGGAACTCCATAATTAACCTCAGTGTGTGAAGAGGACTCTCCATTTACATGCACAAACTGGAGTCTATTAGATAGATATGATACAAACCACTGCAGTGCAGTACCTGTAATACCTACAGCATGTTCTAATCGCTCTAATAGGATACTAAACAATATATATATTAGCTGTATAATACCAGTAGGCCAGCTCTAATAGTAATTTGGTATGGCTTCGCGGGCCAAATGTAATTAGGTTGCGGGCCAAATTTGGCCAGAGTTTGACACCTATGGTGTAGACCATATAATCTGTCAGATAATTGCATTAAAATGCTACAAAAGGCACCTACCCCCAAACATGTCAAGAGATTCATTCAGTGACTTGAATGAAAGAATCTGACTCACCTCAAGTTAATTAAAATTAAAAATAAATCTTATTATGATTTAAACACGGAAATCTTAAAACGAAAAATAACCGCATGCACAGTTGTTACAGGCTGCAAACATGTTTTATACTGCTTTGAAGTCTGGGACAGCATCATAAGAGGCATAACTGATCTCACCATAGTCCCATGAAGACTCAAGATGAGTGTTTTCACGACTGCCATCTTGGTGTTTTGAAATCAGGCATGATGAATGAAGGGAAGAACTGTCTGTTAAGGTTCTCAGTCGTTCAGGTCATCGTAGTCTAAGGAGCTTGGAAAGAAAAGCATCTGGACTTCTTTAAGTTTCTTGAAGAGCATTTCACCTCTCATTCAAGAAGCTTCTTCAGTTCTCTGAAGAAATTCTGAACTGAAGAAGCTTCTCAGATGAGAAGTGAAACATCTTCAAGAAACTTAAAGAAGTCCAGATGCTTTTCTTTCCAAGCTCCTTAGACTGTAGTTAAACTTCACACACTGGACTTGTCAGTCACACATCCTTCGCCAGTAGGCATTCCCAGAATGATCTTTCCCCTTCTGACGCTTAGAATGACCAAATATGTGCAAAATGGACAATTCCACATGCCACCATGTCAGTCTTTTATTAAATATGACATGAAACAAATGACTGAGCCATTAAATTTGTCACAAAGGTGTTCACCTAATTCCAGGCAAATGGAATAGACTTCTATGGGACCATAAGTCTTTTTGCACTTTGACATTTGTTTTACTTTTCAGATCTGTAACCTATAACTTTTATACTGTATGTGTTTTGATCATAGGAGTCTACGGGGACTTACTTACTTTTAGCACGTTTAGCAGTTGATGTTGGCTTCTTTTTTCAGTACTGGAGCTTCCTGCTCATTGAAGACTTTTCTAAAAGGAAATGCTTAATCCAAAATGGCGTTTTAAGGGCTTGGATTAATGTCAATTTCAGCAAATATTCTTTCTTATGTTAAAAGAACATGGATCTCTGTCAGTGATAACTTCTGACTTTATAACTCAAATTTTAAGAGAGAGCTTCACTGCTAAGCTCTCATCTGTGTGGGTGTCACGGTTCGCTTGAGGACTCACACGCAGGACTCAGAGGCACAGTCTGTATTTATTACAGTTCCACCAGGTGTATATACAAACAGTGCAGGGGATAGTGCTATATACAAAGCGGTGACAGGGAAAAGGCTCTGGGGAAATCCAGGTAGGGAAAAGACACTTGCTCCTCTTCTGACTCTCTCTCCAAACACCGCTCGGGGGATGCAGAGTCGGGTCCAGGGGATCTATGTACAGAAGGAAACACACGTTAGAGGTTTTGCACAGGGAAGCAAAAGAGAACTTGCTCAGAGCCGGGCTGCACTGACGCAAGTCACACACAACGATCCAGTGATGAGTAGAAGCCACTCCCTGGCTTAAATGCTGGCTGCACTGATGAGGCCCAGGTGTTTCCTCCTCAGAGGGGTGTGGGCCGAGGGCGTGAACCCACCATGAGTTCCGCCCTGGCGAGAGAGAGAGAGAGAACACTACTAGTCAGCGGCCTGCTGATCCCCTGGCCGTGACAGTGGGGTTCAAATCCCTTATTCAGATTAAGATTTTATGTGACATTACATTGGCAAAAATTAAATTTACTTGAATAATGTGAGTATTGGAGTAAGTACTTGAGTAGTTTTTGAATAACTTTAATTTTGTAATGTGCATATTTTATGAATAATGATGTTTCAACACTTTAATCTACTGAATAAGTAAGAATTAGACTTAATAATCTTTTTACTTTAAAAAGGGAAATTGTGTACAATCTTTTATTCTCCAAAATGCACATAATAAAAATGTTTTGGGGAATGTATATGCTTTTTAAAAACCAATTGCTTCTTACTTGATGCATGCTATAACTTTCAGCAAAACTGAACTAAAATTTGTTAACAAGCTTACCAAATAAGAAATGTTTTGTGAATTTTCTTTGCAGAGCGACTGGAAAGCCGGCTGTTATCAAAGCCCACATGCCCTAAAAAGGAGGACGCGCTGGCCAGTAATGAGTTCATCACTAAGTTTAAGATAAGAGTTGATCAGAATAGAGGCGATGATGAAAGTCTGGAGCATCAGTTGGAGGCTGCCAACCTGTCTGATGAATCGTTCGAGGCCCAGACAGAAGTCAACGGACAAATATGATCACAGACATTTTAAAAACGCGAGTTGAGAGTTAAGGGGGAAAAATATTGTAATAAGTATATATTTGAATTGCACACTAAGATATAAAGTGATGGCAGCGAGCACAGTGTTGCAGGATTTAATTAAAAACACATCTGACTAAGACCAACTGAAATTTAGAGTTGTGTATAATAAAGTTTATTCATGATTAATAAAACAAATCTGTAATAATTTTCTTTCTCTTTTGTCCATCTGAATCTCGCTACAGCTTAAATAAAAGAAAAGAATGTGTTTTGAATATATTAAACTATTCTCTCTTTTTCTTTCTTTCTTTTTTTCTTGGTGGGTTTTCTTTTGCAATCAAACGCAACATTATACAATTATATAGTATAGTAAGAAATATCCTTTAACTTAATTTAGTATTTGTTTTTTCATTTTTGTTTTTATTGTTTCCCCTTCAGTTTTGTGCTCATAACATGTTCTAATCTGACATATTATGCAGTAAATTATTTTTGCAATAACTTAACAGGCCATTGTGGGAGCCAACATTCACTTATCAAAGACATATTTGTATATTCTGTGGGCTGCTTTATGGTTGTGTCATTTAGAAACATAAGCCACAACAGACTTCCACTGGAGAGTACTTAAAAATGTATTTTTATGTAAAGATCTTTTAATAACTACTATATTAAGGGAGAACCTATTGTTACATGGATTAATTGTACAAACTGTAGAGAAATAAGTTTAAGCATGCAACTTTTTATTCATTTTTAACTGTATTAATGTTTTTATGTTAATACAGCCGCCTCATATCTGTTTCCTCAGTGTTTTTTAAACCATGTACTCCATCTATGAGTAAGAACATGAATAAATTCCTTTCCAAATTTGTAGTTCTTTTTTCCAACACACAGATGCAGGTATTGTTTTGCACCAAGGCGTTAAAGAAATGCTAAGAAAAAATGAAAATACTACGTTGCAACCTGTGTGTGTGTGTGTTTATATATCTGTATCTATATAGATATAGATATATATGTGTATTCGTACCCTTTTTTCATCATCTAGTTTCCTGTGCCAGATCTTCTACTGATCCACTGAGGCAGACATGTAAAAAACATGAACTAAAGCATATTTCTGTATATAAACAGGACTTTAAATCTTTATCAACAGCTACTTTAGAGGAAATTCTTCAATAAACTGCAACCAAAGGCTCAACTCAGAGGACAAAACCCAACCTGTTATAAATAGTGTGACACCAAACTTTCTCTTGTGTAAAGTTACAAATAGGAGTAATTATCCACAGAAGCTTTTATACATAATGAAGTTATAATTCGTCCTGTAGAAATTGTACATTTAAGCTATATAGTTCCCTCTGTGATAACTCTGCTATGAATGCCTCTTATTAACTTTTATGCTTTTACAACCCACTATGAGCAAACACTCAGCAACAGTGGGAAGGAAAAACTCCCTTCTTGAAGGAAAAAACCTCTGGTAGAACCTGGAAATCTGTCTAAACTAGTTGGGGGTTAGAGCAACAGATGCAAGTCTTCAGATCATTTGCAGTGTGACTGTCTTTGTGCACACTTTAACCTGATTCAGTTTTCTTATTTGTCAAAATGCACCATGGGTAAAAAAAAAAACAAAACAAAACAAAATAGTAATGAAGGAGAATCCTCAGCAAAGATGAATTAAACAAGTTTTATTTTGATCCAATTTTACTTTAAGTAAAACACATCTTTATTTGATGACTTTAATGTCATCAAATAAAGACAGTTTTGATGGAGCTCCTGACCCAGCCCAAGCTCTCTATGAAGACGAGGAAAAACTCCCCAGGGGGCCAGATCGATGGGAAGAAACCTCGGGAAAGCCCATTCAAAGAGAGATCCCCTTTCCTGGGATGGCTGGGGGGGTTACAGGAAGTCCGAAAAAGCTAATTTTTTATTTATTTCTTTTTTAAGATTGACCCATTCCTGTCCAACAGAAAAAAGAAAGGAGGTTACCACAATGTATCACACTTATATGATAAGGTGTGAATTGTGTGTTTGTGTGTGTTATCTTAGCCAGGGGTGAAGCTGGAGCTCCTCCAGTGTTGGGCGCTTCTCCGGGGCTATAGTTAAACATGCCTCCAAGAAATTCTGGCATTCTTGAAAGAAAGAAAAGATCCAAAAGATGAAGATGATAGTTCTAGTGATCCAAGACATCAGTGAATCTGGAAGTGTGAAGTTTTCTTACCTGTGGACAGACGCTTTTTGATGCTCAGTTTCTTTGCGAGGAACCTCTCGGTACTAAAGTGCCGTGCATGAAGCGCTTCATACAACACCACTCCCATTTGCCACACCGTGGTGGGTCCACACCTGTAGCAGCTCCTCCTGTACCACTCGGGAGGGGTGTGAAGAGGAGTGCCTAACAAACAGACACAATTACAATTTCTTCTAAAACAAAAGACACAAATTGCTACATCTGTGAAAAGCAGGAGCAGAATATGTTACCATAGAAGACGCGATACAGAGATCGCTGTTTAACAAAGCAGCTCAGTCCAAAGTCAATGATGCGAACTCGAGGCACATCTGAGCCGGTCTCAATCAGAATGTTTTCTCCCTTGATGTCCCGATGAAAGATGTGTTTATCCTCAAGTTCCTTTACAGCATCAACTAGTTGCTTCAGAATGACCTGGAAAAGATGAAAAACACAATAATGAGTTAATGCTTTTCTGCCTTGATTGAATGCTGTACAGTCTAAGGCTCTCCCAGTCAACCTACCTTGGCCTTGTCCTCTGGTAAAGTTCTTCCATTTTCTGCTTTGTATTTTTGCAGGTCCACAGCGGGGACAGGTCTCTCCAGCACCAGGATCAGCTCTTTGCCAAGGTCGAACCACTCCAGCAAGGACACAGGTGCTGATATTCCCACTGACCCTTCTGCTTCACCTGCAAGTTTAACCATAATGGCCACTTCCACCGAGAGCATCTTCCCGCTTTCATCCTGAAATATTACAACAAAGTGGATGATGAGGAACGCCGCATTCAATCCAGTAATGTAAAACTAATTCAAGTGTTGGACGCTTACCGCCACTTTGCAGTAGACTTTATTTTTGGGAATGTGTTTGATGGCAACCTAGAAGACACAGAGCATTGGTGAGCATTTCCTCAGTATGACATAATGAAAGGTGGAAACACAGCAGACGTCTCAGTTTACGATATTATCCATTATCTGCATTACTGCCTGTCTTACTACCATCATCTGAACACTTACTGGAAAACGATCTTCTATCCGGTAGCCAGAAAACACTGCTCCGCAGCCTCCTTCTCCGAGCTGGTGCTCCTCCACATATCTGGCTTGGAATTCACCTGAACAGACAAAACAGCAAATCTTGTTTTATTACAGCTGTGACACAAATTACTCTCCTCTGTAGCCTAAATGTTCCTTTTGCCCTTCCCCTGAATATAAAACCCAAGCTGCTTGCTACTTACGTTTTTGGTCTGCCACTGATTTTTTGTCCTGGTCCACATTCCTTTTTTTTTTCTTGGGTGACTCTCTGTCGTCTCCCGTGGCCTTTCTTTTGCCATTTTTTGCGCACACCTGTTTGTTGTTCAAGTCTGGAGATGTGGAAAACACCAAAAGCACATCAGCTCACTGGATGATAGACACAAACACTAAACACCAATATCTTAAACCTAGCAACCACACTTAATCTACCCCCTTATTCAACTAATTAGCCTACCTTTACCAGAGTCCAACGAGGAGGATGCTTGCTCCTTGTCACCGCTCATATGGTCAAGAAGTTTAGCCCTCTTTGCTCTCTTTGTTGTGTCCTCTTCATCTTGCACAACCTTGCGCTTCACTCCTTTGACCACATCTGAGCTGGTGGAAGGACCAGCCTGCTCAGCGACCCTCCTCCTTTTCATTGGGGTCTTCTTTTCAGGACTGGCCTTTCTTTTAGCAGTCCTGCTCTTACGATCTATAAACGACAACAACACAGTGGTGAAAAAGAGTCCCCGACATCAAGACTGGAAGCAGTTTGATGGCAAAGAATTTGAAATTGCTTTTGCTTAAATGATCACAAGTTTAATCTTGGGATGAAAAAAAAAACTGATCAGTGCGAGTTGATACTAGGTTTACTAAGTCTTAGATCTTGATGGCACTTGTTGGTCTGTTTTTACTGTTGAGTCCAAGAATAAACTTATTACATTATTTTACCAAAAGACCGGTAACCTTTCTTTGATTAGACATCTTGTATTAAAGCTATTTTCAATTAAACATATGATTCAATTGCTCCAAAAATGATTCACACAGTGTCAACATTTCTAGGATTTGGATTTTACCAGGATTTGATTTTATTATTTTACTTACCTTGATCTCCCGAATCTTTCTTATCGGCTGGAGTGGCAATTTTTCTTGTTTCCTTTTTCATTGTAATTTCGGAGACCCTTTAAAATCGAAAATGTAAACCGTAATGAGCTAAGATTGAGTTAATATTCCTTCAAATGTGCACCCTTCAAATGCTTGACTTTTCTAACTGAATTCTGTAAGTGAGCTTTATAAGTAAACTCTGGAAACTACGGCAACACAACATAGAATCTTGCCTTTCAGTGACTTCACTGACTGCCAGTAGTTCAAAGTAGTTTACAGAAAAACACTGGCAGACAAAGCCATAATATTTCTTATAATTCAATCATTTCATATCAATTAAACAGTTTCTTTCATTATCTTTCATCATTTGTATAAAGACCTCATCTATGGATGACAGTATGAAGATTTGTGGTTGACCACACACATTATAATAAACACAGTGTCAGCTACATTGTCATCTGATTTAAAGTATTTATTATGTACATTTAACTGTCATGGTAGTGAGTCTGTGACCCAGTGTTTTGTGTTTGTTCATTTATATTCATTGATTATTCTTATGTATGTTTTTGGTTCTCTTTATTGTTTTCTTCTTGTGTTATATTCTTAGGCTTTAGGTTTCTGTTACTTTGCCTTGCCCCTGTGTCCCACGTGTCATGTCTAGTCACTCTTGTTTCCATGTTCCCCAATTTCTCCCCAGTCAGTCATGTCTCTGTGTCAACTCTGTGTCTTTGTAAAAGTCTCTTGTTTGCTGTTTTACTTTGATTCACTTTGCCTCTTTGCAGCACAGACTTCTGGAACAGAGTGTTAGTATAGTTAATAACAGTGTAGACCAGGGGTGTCAAACTCAAATACACAGTGGGCCAAAATTCAAAACTGGATCAAAGTCGCGGGCTAACTTTAATATTTATTGAAATATATTTATTCCTCCAGATATAAGAATGAATCTTTTCTTATGGACTCAAACACATTTTGCTGAAAAACTGAATATGGAACAAGCAAAGCTTAATACTAAACAATATATATATTAGCTGTATAATACCAGTAGGCCAGCTCTAATAGTAATTTGGTATGGCTTCGCGGGCCAAATGTAATTAGGTTGCGGGCCAAATTTGGCCAGAGTTTGACACCTATGGTGTAGACCATATAATCTGTCAGATAATTGCATTAAAATGCTACAAAAGGCACCTACCCCCAAACATGTCAAGAGATTCATTCAGTGACTTGAATGAAAGAATCTGACTCACCTCAAGTTAATTAAAATTAAAAATAAATCTTATTATGATTTAAACACGGAAATCTTAAAACGAAAAATAACCGCATGCACAGTTGTTACAGGCTGCAAACATGTTTTATACTGCTTTGAAGTCTGGGACAGCATCATAAGAGGCATAACTGATCTCACCATAGTCCCATGAAGACTCAAGATGAGTGTTTTCACGACTGCCATCTTGGTGTTTTGAAATCAGGCATGATGAATGAAGGGAAGAACTGTCTGTTAAGGTTCTCAGTCGTTCAGGTCATCGTAGTCTAAGGAGCTTGGAAAGAAAAGCATCTGGACTTCTTTAAGTTTCTTGAAGAGCATTTCACCTCTCATTCAAGAAGCTTCTTCAGTTCTCTGAAGAAATTCTGAACTGAAGAAGCTTCTCAGATGAGAAGTGAAACATCTTCAAGAAACTTAAAGAAGTCCAGATGCTTTTCTTTCCAAGCTCCTTAGACTGTAGTTAAACTTCACACACTGGACTTGTCAGTCACACATCCTTCGCCAGTAGGCATTCCCAGAATGATCTTTCCCCTTCTGACGCTTAGAATGACCAAATATGTGCAAAATGGACAATTCCACATGCCACCATGTCAGTCTTTTATTAAATATGACATGAAACAAATGACTGAGCCATTAAATTTGTCACAAAGGTGTTCACCTAATTCCAGGCAAATGGAATAGACTTCTATGGGACCATAAGTCTTTTTGCACTTTGACATTTGTTTTACTTTTCAGATCTGTAACCTATAACTTTTATACTGTATGTGTTTTGATCATAGGAGTCTACGGGGACTTACTTACTTTTAGCACGTTTAGCAGTTGATGTTGGCTTCTTTTTTCAGTACTGGAGCTTCCTGCTCATTGAAGACTTTTCTAAAAGGAAATGCTTAATCCAAAATGGCGTTTTAAGGGCTTGGATTAATGTCAATTTCAGCAAATATTCTTTCTTATGGTAAAAGAACATGGATCTCTGTCAGTGATAACTTCTGACTTTATAACTCAAATTTTAAGAGAGAGCTTCACTGCTAAGCTCTCATCTGTGTGGGTGTCACGGTTCGCTTGAGGACTCACACGCAGGACTCAGAGGCACAGTCTGTATTTATTACAGTTCCACCAGGTGTATATACAAACAGTGCAGGGGATAGTGCTATATACAAAGCGGTGACAGGGAAAAGGCTCTGGGGAAATCCAGGTAGGGAAAAGACACTTGCTCCTCTTCTGACTCTCTCTCCAAACACCGCTCGGGGGATGCAGAGTCGGGTCCAGGGGATCTATGTACAGAAGGAAACACACGTTAGAGGTTTTGCACAGGGAAGCAAAAGAGAACTTGCTCAGAGCCGGGCTGCACTGACGCGAGTCACACACAACGATCCAGTGATGAGTAGAAGCCACTCCCTGGCTTAAATGCTGGCTGCACTGATGAGGCCCAGGTGTTTCCTCCTCAGAGGGGCGTGGGCCAAGGGCGTGAACCCACCATGAGTTCTGCCCTGGCGAGAGAGAGAGAGAGAACACTACTAGTCAGCGGCCTGCTGATCCCCTGGCCGTGACAGTGGGGTTCAAATCCCTTATTCAGATTAAGATTTTATGTGACATTACATTGGCAAAAATTAAATTTACTTGAATAATGTGAGTATTGGAGTAAGTACTTGAGTAGTTTTTGAATAACTTTAATTTTGTAATGTGCATATTTTATGAATAATGATGTTTCAATACTTTAATCTACTGAATAAGTAAGAATTAGACTTAATAATCTTTTTTACTTTAAAAAGGGAAATTGTGTACAATCTTTTATTCTCCAAAATGCACATAATAAAAATGTTTTGGGGAATGTATATGCTTTTTAAAAACCAATTGCTTCTTACTTGATGCATGCTATAACTTTCAGCAAAACTGAACTAAAATTTGTTAACAAGCTTACCAAATAAGAAATGTTTTGTGAATTTTCTTTGCAGAGCGACTGGAAAGCCGGCTGTTATCAAAGCCCACATGCCCTAAAAAGGAGGACGCGCTGGCCAGTAATGAGTTCATCACTAAGTTTAAGATAAGAGTTGATCAGAATAGAGGCGATGATGAAAGTCTGGAGCATCAGTTGGAGGCTGCCAACCTGTCTGATGAATCGTTCGAGGCCCAGACAGAAGTCAACGGACAAATATGATCACAGACATTTTAAAAACGCGAGTTGAGAGTTAAGGGGGAAAAATATTGTAATAAGTATATATTTGAATTGCACACTAAGATATAAAGTGATGGCAGCGAGCACAGTGTTGCAGGATTTAATTAAAAACACATCTGACTAAGACCAACTGAAATTTAGAGTTGTGTATAATAAAGTTTATTCATGATTAATAAAACAAATCTGTAATAATTTTCTTTCTCTTTTGTCCATCTGAATCTCGCTACAGCTTAAATAAAAGAAAAGAATGTGTTTTGAATATATTAAACTATTCTCTCTTTTTCTTTCTTTCTTTTTTTCTTGGTGGGTTTTCTTTTGCAATCAAACGCAACATTATACAATTATATAGTATAGTAAGAAATATCCTTTAACTTAATTTAGTATTTGTTTTTTCATTCTTGTTTTTATTGTTTCCCCTTCAGTTTTGTGCTCATAACATGTTCTAATCTGACATATTATGCAGTAAATTATTTTTGCAATAACTTAACAGGCCATTGTGGGAGCCAACATTCACTTATCAAAGACATATTTGTATATTCTGTGGGCTGCTTTATGGTTGTGTCATTTAGAAACATAAGCCACAACAGACTTCCACTGGAGAGTACTTAAAAATGTATTTTTATGTAAAGATATTTTAATAACTACTATATTAAGGGAGAACCTATTGTTACATGGATTAATTGTACAAACTGTAGAGAAATAAGTTTAAGCATGCAACTTTTTATTCATTTTTAACTGTATTAATGTTTTTATGTTAATACAGCCGCCTCATATCTGTTTCCTCAGTGTTTTTTAAACCATGTACTCCATCTATGAGTAAGAACATGAATAAATTCCTTTCCAAATTTGTAGTTCTTTTTTCCAACACACAGATGCAGGTATTGTTTTGCACCAAGGCGTTAAAGAAATGCTAAGAAAAAATGAAAATACTACGTTGCAACCTGTGTGTGTGTGTGTTTATATATCTGTATCTATATAGATATAGATATATATGTGTATTCGTACCCTTTTTTCATCATCTAGTTTCCTGTGCCAGATCTTCTACTGATCCACTGAGGCAGACATGTAAAAAACATGAACTAAAGCATATTTCTGTATATAAACAGGACTTTAAATCTTTATCAACAGCTACTTTAGAGGAAATTCTTCAATAAACTGCAACCAAAGGCTCAACTCAGAGGACAAAACCCAACCTGTTATAAATAGTGTGACACCAAACTTTCTCTTGTGTAAAGTTACAAATAGGAGTAATTATCCACAGAAGCTTTTATACATAATGAAGTTATAATTCGTCCTGTAGAAATTGTACATTTAAGCTATATAGTTCCCTCTGTGATAACTCTGCTATGAATGCCTCTTATTAACTTTTATGCTTTTACAACCCACTATGAGCAAACACTCAGCAACAGTGGGAAGGAAAAACTCCCTTCTTGAAGGAAAAAACCTCTGGTAGAACCTGGAAATCTGTCTAAACTAGTTGGGGGTTAGAGCAACAGATGCAAGTCTTCAGATCATTTGCAGTGTGACTGTCTTTGTGCACACTTTAACCTGATTCAGTTTTCTTATTTGTCAAAATGCACCATGGGTAAAAAAAACAAAACAAAACAAAATAGTAATGAAGGAGAATCCTCAGCAAAGATGAATTAAACAAGTTTTATTTTGATCCAATTTTACTTTAAGTAAAACACATCTTTATTTGATGACTTTAATGTCATCAAATAAAGACAGTTTTGATGGAGCTCCTGACCCAGCCCAAGCTCTCTATGAAGACGAGGAAAAACTCCCCAGGGGGCCAGATCGATGGGAAGAAACCTCGGGAAAGCCCATTCAAAGAGAGATCCCCTTTCCTGGGATGGCTGGGGGGGTTACAGGAAGTCCGAAAAAGCTAATTTTTTATTTATTTATTTTTTAAGATTGACCCATTCCTGTCCAACAGAAAAAAGAAAGGAGGTTACCACAATGTATCACACTTATATGATAAGGTGTGAATTGTGTGTTTGTGTGTGTTATCTTAGCCAGGGGTGAAGCTGGAGCTCCTCCAGTGTTGGGCGCTTCTCCGGGGCTATAGTTAAACATGCCTCCAAGAAATTCTGGCATTCTTGAAAGAAAGAAAAGATCCAAAAGATGAAGATGATAGTTCTAGTGATCCAAGACATCAGTGAATCTGGAAGTGTGAAGTTTTCTTACCTGTGGACAGACGCTTTTTGATGCTCAGTTTCTTTGCGAGGAACCTCTCGGTACTAAAGTGCCGTGCATGAAGCGCTTCATACAACACCACTCCCATTTGCCACACCGTGGTGGGTCCACACCTGTAGCAGCTCCTCCTGTACCACTCGGGAGGGGTGTGAAGAGGAGTGCCTAACAAACAGACACAATTACAATTTCTTCTAAAACAAAAGACACAAATTGCTACATCTGTGAAAAGCAGGAGCAGAATATGTTACCATAGAAGACGCGATACAGAGATCGCTGTTTAACAAAGCAGCTCAGTCCAAAGTCAATGATGCGAACTCGAGGCACATCTGAGCCGGTCTCAATCAGAATGTTTTCTCCCTTGATGTCCCGATGAAAGATGTGTTTATCCTCAAGTTCCTTTACAGCATCAACTAGTTGCTTCAGAATGACCTGGAAAAGATGAAAAACACAATAATGAGTTAATGCTTTTCTGCCTTGATTGAATGCTGTACAGTCTAAGGCTCTCCCAGTCAACCTACCTTGGCCTTGTCCTCTGGTAAAGTTCTTCCATTTTCTGCTTTGTATTTTTGCAGGTCCACAGCGGGGACAGGTCTCTCCAGCACCAGGATCAGCTCTTTGCCAAAGTCGAACCACTCCAGCAAGGACACAGGTGCTGATATTCCCACTGACCCTTCTGCTTCACCTGCAAGTTTAACCATAATGGCCACTTCCACCGAGAGCATCTTCCCGCTTTCATCCTGAAATATTACAACAAAGTGGATGATGAGGAACGCCGCATTCAATCCAGTAATGTAAAACTAATTCAAGTGTTGGACGCTTACCGCCACTTTGCAGTAGACTTTATTTTTGGGAATGTGTTTGATGGCAACCTAGAAGACACAGAGCATTGGTGAGCATTTCCTCAGTATGACATAATGAAAGGTGGAAACACAGCAGACGTCTCAGTTTACGATATTATCCATTATCTGCGTTACTGCCTGTCTTACTACCATCATCTGAACACTTACTGGAAAACGATCTTCTATCCGGTAGCCAGAAAACACTGCTCCGCAGCCTCCTTCTCCGAGCTGGTGCTCCTCCACATATCTGGCTTGGAATTCACCTGAACAGACAAAACAGCAAATCTTGTTTTATTACAGCTGTGACACAAATTACTCTCCTCTGTAGCCTAAATGTTCCTTTTGCCCTTCCCCTGAATATAAAACCCAAGCTGCTTGCTACTTACGTTTTTGGTCTGCCACTGATTTTTTGTCCTGGTCCACATTCCTTTTTTTTTTCTTGGGTGACTCTATGTCGTCTCCCGTGGCCTTTCTTTTGCCATTTTTTGCGCACACCTGTTTGTTGTTCAAGTCTGGAGATGTGGAAAACACCAAAAGCACATCAGCTCACTGGATGATAGACACAAACACTAAACACCAATATCTTAAACCTAGCAACCACACTTAATCTACCCCCTTATTCAACTAATTAGCCTACCTTTACCAGAGTCCAACGAGGAGGATGCTTGCTCCTTGTCACCGCTCATATGGTCAAGAAGTTTAGCCCTCTTTGCTCTCTTTGTTGTGTCCTCTTCATCTTGCACAACCTTGCGCTTCACTCCTTTGACCACATCTGAGCTGGTGGAAGGACCAGCCTGCTCAGCGACCCTCCTCCTTTTCATTGGGGTCTTCTTTTCAGGACTGGCCTTTCTTTTAGCAGTCCTGCTCTTACGATCTATAAACGACAACAACACAGTGGTGAAAAAGAGTCCCCGACATCAAGACTGGAAGCAGTTTGATGGCAAAGAATTTGAAATTGCTTTTGCTTAAATGATCACAAGTTTAATCTTGGGATGAAAAAAAAAACTGATCAGTGCGAGTTGATACTAGGTTTACTAAGTCTTAGATCTTGATGGCACTTGTTGGTCTGTTTTTACTGTTGAGTCCAAGAATAAACTTATTACATTATTTTACCAAAAGACCGGTAACCTTTCTTTGATTAGACATCTTGTATTAAAGCTATTTTCAATTAAACATATGATTCAATTGCTCCAAAAATGATTCACACAGTGTCAACATTTCTAGGATTTGGATTTTACCAGGATTTGATTTTATTATTTTACTTACCTTGATCTCCCGAATCTTTCTTATCGGCTGGAGTGGCAATTTTTCTTGTTTCCTTTTTCATTGTAATTTCGGAGACCCTTTAAAATCGAAAATGTAAACCGTAATGAGCTAAGATTGAGTTAATATTCCTTCAAATGTGCACCCTTCAAATGCTTGACTTTTCTAACTGAATTCTGTAAGTGAGCTTTATAAGTAAACTCTGGAAACTACGGCAACACAACATAGAATCTTGCCTTTCAGTGACTTCACTGACTGCCAGTAGTTCAAAGTAGTTTACAGAAAAACACTGGCAGACAAAGCCATAATATTTCTTATAATTCAATCATTTCATATCAATTAAACAGTTTCTTTCATTATCTTTCATCATTTGTATAAAGACCTCATCTATGGATGACAGTATGAAGATTTGTGGTTGACCACACACATTATAATAAACACAGTGTCAGCTACATTGTCATCTGATTTAAAGTATTTATTATGTACATTTAACTGTCATGGTAGTGAGTCTGTGACCCAGTGTTTTGTGTTTGTTCATTTATATTCATTGATTATTCTTATGTATGTTTTTGGTTCTCTTTATTGTTTTCTTCTTGTGTTATATTCTTAGGCTTTAGGTTTCTGTTACTTTGCCTTGCCCCTGTGTCCCACGTGTCATGTCTAGTCACTCTTGTTTCCATGTTCCCCAATTTCTCCCCAGTCAGTCATGTCTCTGTGTCAACTCTGTGTCTTTGTAAAAGTCTCTTGTTTGCTGTTTTACTTTGATTCACTTTGCCTCTTTGCAGCACAGACTTCTGGAACAGAGTGTTAGTATAGTTAATAACAGTGTAGACCAGGGGTGTCAAACTCAAATACACAGTGGGCCAAAATTCAAAACTGGATCAAAGTCGCGGGCTAACTTTAATATTTATTGAAATATATTTATTCCTCCAGATATAAGAATGAATCTTTTCTTATGGACTCAAACACATTTTGCTGAAAAACTGAATATGGAACAAGCAAAGCTTAATACTAAACAATATATATATTAGCTGTATAATACCAGTAGGCCAGCTCTAATAGTAATTTGGTATGGCTTCGCGGGCCAAATGTAATTAGGTTGCGGGCCAAATTTGGCCAGAGTTTGACACCTATGGTGTAGACCATATAATCTGTCAGATAATTGCATTAAAATGCTACAAAAGGCACCTACCCCCAAACATGTCAAGAGATTCATTCAGTGACTTGAATGAAAGAATCTGACTCACCTCAAGTTAATTAAAATTAAAAATAAATCTTATTATGATTTAAACACGGAAATCTTAAAACGAAAAATAACCGCATGCACAGTTGTTACAGGCTGCAAACATGTTTTATACTGCTTTGAAGTCTGGGACAGCATCATAAGAGGCATAACTGATCTCACCATAGTCCCATGAAGACTCAAGATGAGTGTTTTCACGACTGCCATCTTGGTGTTTTGAAATCAGGCATGATGAATGAAGGGAAGAACTGTCTGTTAAGGTTCTCAGTCGTTCAGGTCATCGTAGTCTAAGGAGCTTGGAAAGAAAAGCATCTGGACTTCTTTAAGTTTCTTGAAGAGCATTTCACCTCTCATTCAAGAAGCTTCTTCAGTTCTCTGAAGAAATTCTGAACTGAAGAAGCTTCTCAGATGAGAAGTGAAACATCTTCAAGAAACTTAAAGAAGTCCAGATGCTTTTCTTTCCAAGCTCCTTAGACTGTAGTTAAACTTCACACACTGGACTTGTCAGTCACACATCCTTCGCCAGTAGGCATTCCCAGAATGATCTTTCCCCTTCTGACGCTTAGAATGACCAAATATGTGCAAAATGGACAATTCCACATGCCACCATGTCAGTCTTTTATTAAATATGACATGAAACAAATGACTGAGCCATTAAATTTGTCACAAAGGTGTTCACCTAATTCCAGGCAAATGGAATAGACTTCTATGGGACCATAAGTCTTTTTGCACTTTGACATTTGTTTTACTTTTCAGATCTGTAACCTATAACTTTTATACTGTATGTGTTTTGATCATAGGAGTCTACGGGGACTTACTTACTTTTAGCACGTTTAGCAGTTGATGTTGGCTTCTTTTTTCAGTACTGGAGCTTCCTGCTCATTGAAGACTTTTCTAAAAGGAAATGCTTAATCCAAAATGGCGTTTTAAGGGCTTGGATTAATGTCAATTTCAGCAAATATTCTTTCTTATGTTAAAAGAACATGGATCTCTGTCAGTGATAACTTCTGACTTTATAACTCAAATTTTAAGAGAGAGCTTCACTGCTAAGCTCTCATCTGTGTGGGTGTCACGGTTCGCTTGAGGACTCACACGCAGGACTCAGAGGCACAGTCTGTATTTATTACAGTTCCACCAGGTGTATATACAAACAGTGCAGGGGATAGTGCTATATACAAAGCGGTGACAGGGAAAAGGCTCTGGGGAAATCCAGGTAGGGAAAAGACACTTGCTCCTCTTCTGACTCTCTCTCCAAACACCGCTCGGGGGATGCAGAGTCGGGTCCAGGGGATCTATGTACAGAAGGAAACACACGTTAGAGGTTTTGCACAGGGAAGCAAAAGAGAACTTGCTCAGAGCCGGGCTGCACTGACGCAAGTCACACACAACGATCCAGTGATGAGTAGAAGCCACTCCCTGGCTTAAATGCTGGCTGCACTGATGAGGCCCAGGTGTTTCCTCCTCAGAGGGGCGTGGGCCGAGGGCGTGAACCCACCATGAGTTCCGCCCTGGCGAGAGAGAGAGAGAGAACACTACTAGTCAGCGGCCTGCTGATCCCCTGGCCGTGACAGTGGGGTTCAAATCCCTTATTCAGATTAAGATTTTATGTGACATTACATTGGCAAAAATTAAATTTACTTGAATAATGTGAGTATTGGAGTAAGTACTTGAGTAGTTTTTGAATAACTTTAATTTTGTAATGTGCATATTTTATGAATAATGATGTTTCAACACTTTAATCTACTGAATAAGTAAGAATTAGACTTAATAATCTTTTTACTTTAAAAAGGGAAATTGTGTACAATCTTTTATTCTCCAAAATGCACATAATAAAAATGTTTTGGGGAATGTATATGCTTTTTAAAAACCAATTGCTTCTTACTTGATGCATGCTATAACTTTCAGCAAAACTGAACTAAAATTTGTTAACAAGCTTACCAAATAAGAAATGTTTTGTGAATTTTCTTTGCAGAGCGACTGGAAAGCCGGCTGTTATCAAAGCCCACATGCCCTAAAAAGGAGGACGCGCTGGCCAGTAATGAGTTCATCACTAAGTTTAAGATAAGAGTTGATCAGAATAGAGGCGATGATGAAAGTCTGGAGCATCAGTTGGAGGCTGCCAACCTGTCTGATGAATCGTTCGAGGCCCAGACAGAAGTCAACGGACAAATATGATCACAGACATTTTAAAAACGCGAGTTGAGAGTTAAGGGGGAAAAATATTGTAATAAGTATATATTTGAATTGCACACTAAGATATAAAGTGATGGCAGCGAGCACAGTGTTGCAGGATTTAATTAAAAACACATCTGACTAAGACCAACTGAAATTTAGAGTTGTGTATAATAAAGTTTATTCATGATTAATAAAACAAATCTGTAATAATTTTCTTTCTCTTTTGTCCATCTGAATCTCGCTACAGCTTAAATAAAAGAAAAGAATGTGTTTTGAATATATTAAACTATTCTCTCTTTTTCTTTCTTTCTTTTTTTCTTGGTGGGTTTTCTTTTGCAATCAAACGCAACATTATACAATTATATAGTATAGTAAGAAATATCCTTTAACTTAATTTAGTATTTGTTTTTTCATTTTTGTTTTTATTGTTTCCCCTTCAGTTTTGTGCTCATAACATGTTCTAATCTGACATATTATGCAGTAAATTATTTTTGCAATAACTTAACAGGCCATTGTGGGAGCCAACATTCACTTATCAAAGACATATTTGTATATTCTGTGGGCTGCTTTATGGTTGTGTCATTTAGAAACATAAGCCACAACAGACTTCCACTGGAGAGTACTTAAAAATGTATTTTTATGTAAAGATATTTTAATAACTACTATATTAAGGGAGAACCTATTGTTACATGGATTAATTGTACAAACTGTAGAGAAATAAGTTTAAGCATGCAACTTTTTATTCATTTTTAACTGTATTAATGTTTTTATGTTAATACAGCCGCCTCATATCTGTTTCCTCAGTGTTTTTTAAACCATGTACTCCATCTATGAGTAAGAACATGAATAAATTCCTTTCCAAATTTGTAGTTCTTTTTTCCAACACACAGATGCAGGTATTGTTTTGCACCAAGGCGTTAAAGAAATGCTAAGAAAAAATGAAAATACTACGTTGCAACCTGTGTGTGTGTGTGTTTATATATCTGTATCTATATAGATATAGATATATATGTGTATTCGTACCCTTTTTTCATCATCTAGTTTCCTGTGCCAGATCTTCTACTGATCCACTGAGGCAGACATGTAAAAAACATGAACTAAAGCATATTTCTGTATATAAACAGGACTTTAAATCTTTATCAACAGCTACTTTAGAGGAAATTCTTCAATAAACTGCAACCAAAGGCTCGACTCAGAGGACAAAACCCAACCTGTTATAAATAGTGTGACACCAAACTTTCTCTTGTGTAAAGTTACAAATAGGAGTAATTATCCACAGGAGCTTTTATACATAATGAAGTTATAATTCGTCCTGTAGAAATTGTACATTTAAGCTATATAGTTCGCTCTGTGATAACTCTGCTATGAATGCCTCTTATTAACTTTTATGCTTTTACAACCCACTATGAGCAAACACTCAGCAACAGTGGGAAGGAAAAACTCCCTTCTTGAAGGAAAAAACCTCTGGTAGAACCTGGAAATCTGTCTAAACTAGTTGGGGGTTAGAGCAACAGATGCAAGTCTTCAGATCATTTGCAGTGTGACTGTCTTTGTGCACACTTTAACCTGATTCAGTTTTCTTATTTGTCAAAATGCACCATGGGTAAAAAAAAACAAAACAAAACAAAATAGTAATGAAGGAGAATCCTCAGCAAAGATGAATTAAACAAGTTTTATTTTGATCCAATTTTACTTTAAGTAAAACACATCTTTATTTGATGACTTTAATGTCATCAAATAAAGACAGTTTTGATGGAGCTCCTGACCCAGCCCAAGCTCTCTATGAAGACGAGGAAAAACTCCCCAGGGGGCCAGATCGATGGGAAGAAACCTCGGGAAAGCCCATTCAAAGAGAGATCCCCTTTCCTGGGATGGCTGGGGGGGTTACAGGAAGTCCGAAAAAGCTAATTTTTTATTTATTTATTTTTTAAGATTGACCCATTCCTGTCCAACAGAAAAAAGAAAGGAGGTTACCACAATGTATCACACTTATATGATAAGGTGTGAATTGTGTGTTTGTGTGTGTTATCTTAGCCAGGGGTGAAGCTGGAGCTCCTCCAGTGTTGGACGCTTCTCCGGGGCTATAGTTAAACATGCCTCCAAGAAATTCTGGCATTCTTGAAAGAAAGAAAAGATCAAAAAGATGAAGATGATAGTTCTAGTGATCCAAGACATCAGTGAATCTGGAAGTGTGAAGTTTTCTTACCTGTGGACAGACGCTTTTTGATGCTCAGTTTCTTTGCGAGGAACCTCTCGGTACTAAAGTGCCGTGCATGAAGCGCTTCATACAACACCACTCCCATTTGCCACACCGTGGTGGGTCCACACCTGTAGCAGCTCCTCCTGTACCACTCGGGAGGGGTGTGAAGAGGAGTGCCTAACAAACAGACACAATTACAATTTCTTCTAAAACAAAAGACACAAATTGCTACATCTGTGAAAAGCAGGAGCAGAATATGTTACCATAGAAGACGCGATACAGAGATCGCTGTTTAACAAAGCAGCTCAGTCCAAAGTCAATGATGCGAACTCGAGGCACATCTGAGCCGGTCTCAATCAGAATGTTTTCTCCCTTGATGTCCCGATGAAAGATGTGTTTATCCTCAAGTTCCTTTACAGCATCAACTAGTTGCTTCAGAATGACCTGGAAAAGATGAAAAACACAATAATGAGTTAATGCTTTTCTGCCTTGATTGAATGCTGTACAGTCTAAGGCTCTCCCAGTCAACCTACCTTGGCCTTGTCCTCTGGTAAAGTTCTTCCATATTCTGCTTTGTATTTTTGCAGGTCCACAGCGGGGACAGGTCTCTCCAGCACCAGGATCAGCTCTTTGCCAAGGTCGAACCACTCCAGCAAGGACACAGGTGCTGATATTCCCACTGACCCTTCTGCTTCACCTGCAAGTTTAACCATAATGGCCACTTCCACCGAGAGCATCTTCCCGCTTTCATCCTGAAATATTACAACAAAGTGGATGATGAGGAACGCCGCATTCAATCCAGTAATGTAAAACTAATTCAAGTGTTGGACGCTTACCGCCACTTTGCAGTAGACTTTATTTTTGGGAATGTGTTTGATGGCAACCTAGAAGACACAGAGCATTGGTGAGCATTTCCTCAGTATGACATAATGAAAGGTGGAAACACAGCAGACGTCTCAGTTTACGATATTATCCATTATCTGCGTTACTGCCTGTCTTACTACCATCATCTGAACACTTACTGGAAAACGATCTTCTATCCGGTAGCCAGAAAACACTGCTCCGCAGCCTCCTTCTCCGAGCTGGTGCTCCTCCACATATCTGGCTTGGAATTCACCTGAACAGACAAAACAGCAAATCTTGTTTTATTACAGCTGTGACACAAATTACTCTCCTCTGTAGCCTAAATGTTCCTTTTGCCCTTCCCCTGAATATAAAACCCAAGCTGCTTGCTACTTACGTTTTTGGTCTGCCACTGATTTTTTGTCCTGGTCCACATTCCTTTTTTTTTTCTTGGGTGACTCTCTGTCGTCTCCCGTGGCCTTTCTTTTGCCATTTTTTGCGCACACCTGTTTGTTGTTCAAGTCTGGAGATGTGGAAAACACCAAAAGCACATCAGCTCACTGGATGATAGACACAAACACTAAACACCAATATCTTAAACCTAGCAACCACACTTAATCTACCCCCTTATTCAACTAATTAGCCTACCTTTACCAGAGTCCAACGAGGAGGATGCTTGCTCCTTGTCACCGCTCATATGGTCAAGAAGTTTAGCCCTCTTTGCTCTCTTTGTTGTGTCCTCTTCATCTTGCACAACCTTGCGCTTCACTCCTTTGACCACATCTGAGCTGGTGGAAGGACCAGCCTGCTCAGCGACCCTCCTCCTTTTCATTGGGGTCTTCTTTTCAGGACTGGCCTTTCTTTTAGCAGTCCTGCTCTTACGATCTATAAACGACAACAACACAGTGGTGAAAAAGAGTCCCCGACATCAAGACTGGAAGCAGTTTGATGGCAAAGAATTTGAAATTGCTTTTGCTTAAATGATCACAAGTTTAATCTTGGGATGAAAAAAAAAACTGATCAGTGCGAGTTGATACTAGGTTTACTAAGTCTTAGATCTTGATGGCACTTGTTGGTCTGTTTTTACTGTTGAGTCCAAGAATAAACTTATTACATTATTTTACCAAAAGACCGGTAACCTTTCTTTGATTAGACATCTTGTATTAAAGCTATTTTCAATTAAACATATGATTCAATTGCTCCAAAAATGATTCACACAGTGTCAACATTTCTAGGATTTGGATTTTACCAGGATTTGATTTTATTATTTTACTTACCTTGATCTCCCGAATCTTTCTTATCGGCTGGAGTGGCAATTTTTCTTGTTTCCTTTTTCATTGTAATTTCGGAGACCCTTTAAAATCGAAAATGTAAACCGTAATGAGCTAAGATTGAGTTAATATTCCTTCAAATGTGCACCCTTCAAATGCTTGACTTTTCTAACTGAATTCTGTAAGTGAGCTTTATAAGTAAACTCTGGAAACTACGGCAACACAACATAGAATCTTGCCTTTCAGTGACTTCACTGACTGCCAGTAGTTCAAAGTAGTTTACAGAAAAACACTGGCAGACAAAGCCATAATATTTCTTATAATTCAATCATTTCATATCAATTAAACAGTTTCTTTCATTATCTTTCATCATTTGTATAAAGACCTCATCTATGGATGACAGTATGAAGATTTGTGGTTGACCACACACATTATAATAAACACAGTGTCAGCTACATTGTCATCTGATTTAAAGTATTTATTATGTACATTTAACTGTCATGGTAGTGAGTCTGTGACCCAGTGTTTTGTGTTTGTTCATTTATATTCATTGATTATTCTTATGTATGTTTTTGGTTCTCTTTATTGTTTTCTTCTTGTGTTATATTCTTAGGCTTTAGGTTTCTGTTACTTTGCCTTGCCCCTGTGTCCCACGTGTCATGTCTAGTCACTCTTGTTTCCATGTTCCCCAATTTCTCCCCAGTCAGTCATGTCTCTGTGTCAACTCTGTGTCTTTGTAAAAGTCTCTTGTTTGCTGTTTTACTTTGATAGTCATGTGTGCTGTGTTAGTGTTTTCATGTCTGTGAAGGTTCTCAGTCATCTAGGTCATCGTAGTCTAAGGAGTTTGGAAAGAAAGCGTCTGGACTTGAAGTTGCTTGAAGATGTTTCACCTTCTCGGATGAAAAGAACTTAAACTTTGCTTGAACGTCTTCAAGCAACTTAAAGAAGTCCAGACGTTTTCTTTCTAAGCTCCTTAGACTATGTTAGTGTTTTCAGTTTTCCTTCCCCATGGTCTTGTTGTTTGTGATTTCTCGCAGCTGTGCTCTCATCCTGTGTCTTATTCCCTCATTTATCCCTCTGTGTATTTAAGCCCATTGTTTTCCTCTGTTTGCTGTTGGGTTATCTGTGTATCATCCATGACAATTAAATGAAATAGCAAATGCAACTACAATTTCAATGAGATTCATTCCTGGCATTCTACTGCGGTGGCTGAAAGTAGACACCAAGCATTATCACTGTAACTGATGTAAATATTGGACTTGGAGGGGATTCGTCTGATAGACTGATGCAAACATTACTGTGAGGAAATTTTTGAATCTCCCAATTTTCTTTCTTTCTGAAAGAAAGAAAGTTGGTTACTGTATCACATTTGTATGGCAAGATGTGAATTCAGTATGCGTGTGTGTTTGTGTCAGAGAGGAGTTTATCTGAGCCAGGGGTAAAGCAGGAGGTCCTCCAGCATTGGGCACTTCTCCAGGACTTTGTTAAAACTTGTTTTCAAGACGTCTGAAATGAAAGAAGGACAAGAGATATCGAGATGATAATTCCAGTGATTCAAGCGATCACATTGATTTTCTGCAAAATTTTCGTTTTGAGAGTCATTCGGCTGGGCAGGGGGTATAACACATCTGCAATGCAGCAACATCTGCTCTCTGGGCCTGTGTGAGAGTGTTATCTCAATGGCGGGAATGAGGATGTTGGAATTTGGCATCTCAGGCACCAACTCATCTCTTTCCTTAACCGGGCTCACCAGAGATTGGTTTCAGCCTCTCTCCATGCTTTAAGGAGGTTGAGTTGATAAATCTGACTGGCCCCTCCCCTGTCTGACCCTATCTCTTCATAGTCAACACCAATGTTCTCACCGTGTGACCATGAACGGTCCTTACCACTTGGCAAGTAATTTCGAGCTAGAAGAAGGGAGTAAGACAAGCACTTTATGTCCCTGTGAAAATACAACTACATTTTATCAAATATCACTAAGCAGTCCTTACCTTTAAATACAGCCTGGTTTCTTTCTCTTTCTTTCTATATCTCTGAGTGAAGTTAGCTCTCATTCTTTCTCTTCCTGTGAAATACAGCAAGTAGAGCTTTAGATAGCAACACACTGTAACACAGTTAGTGTTTGTTGAGGTGATAGAAATGCTGCATTTGAAATTACCTGACACAACATTTTACTCCCTTTTATGTTCACTCCTTTTTTTCTGAAGTACCGCAAATTATGGGCACGTGGGGTTGTTCTGGTGTTGTGCTAAAAATAAATAAATCAACACTACAGTACATGGTTTGTTCTTTCATCTCTTTTTATGCGACATCCTCTACTGATTAAAACGCGACTGCCTTTCACTGTTTAGGCTCAAATCTCATTGTTTGAAGGCCTGCAGTGACGTGAAATATTAACTTCCCCCAAATGCGTTAAACCCAAAGTAACGAGTTTGTTTTGAAAATATACGGAGTGGAAACTACAGATATTTGTAGTTTTGCACGTCTTTCTTCCTCCACCAGAGGCCATAGGCGCTGTCGATCTTGTATGTCCTCCTGCAGCAACATCTCTGCGAAGCTGATGCCTTCTTGCTTGCAGGTTGAAGAATCTTTGGTGCGCCTCCACAATTCTTCTTTAATTCGCCTCTGTGTGAATAGAATAATGATGTTTCTGTTTCTGCCATCAACTTGTTTCCCTAAGCGGTGGACAATATCAACAGCCTCTTCTAAGTTCAAGTCAGGGGCAATCTTCTGAAGCGTTTGCAAAACCTTCACTCTAATGTTTTCGTCTTTGTCTTCCTTCACCCCTTTCAGTTTTAGGCACCACCTCATTCGGTAGCGCTCTTGTTCTCTCACTCTTCTTTTCAAGTCTTCGTTTTCTTTAAGCAGCAGTTCATTCGCATTTGCCAGTTTAACAACTTTCAGTTTGCAATCAGCTATCTCTGCAGCGTTAAACTCTACAGCCTTAGCCAAGCTGGCAACCATAGCTGCACTTTGTCTGTTTTGTTCCTTGATATCCTCCAGTTGTGCTTCAAATTTTTTGTCAAGTCCCATAATGGCTTCAAAATAGTTTTATTGGAGATATCATCTTCCTTCGCTGAAGATTTTGTTCTTTTCTTTCCTCTGGCGGTTGTTTTCGTCTCCCTGTGAGGTGTCATGCCGAGCAGATGTCAGAATTGAGTTCAAGCAAAGTTGACTCTTTTGGTGATTACAGTTTGTCCGGGCGGGCTGTGCGTCTTATTTCATCTGCAGACACGTCGTTGGATGAGGAACAGCTCATGTTGGCATCAGTGGCAGTCAGGATGGCGGCATCTTCCAGAGGGAAGGTCAGGTCGCTGGTCTCTCTGAGCAGGACGCTGTCCACCAACAAGCCCGGTTCCACGGCTGGAGATTACCCTCCTCCGGCTGAAGCCCCCGCTTTTCCCCTGAACAGCGAGCCAGCCGCGGCGCCTCACCCAAAAGCAGCGGCTGCTCCGTGCTCCTCTTCCCCAGTCAGGGCAGCCAGTTTGTGGGCATGGGCAGAGGACTTTTGAAATACCCCAACATTAAAGAAATGTTCACCATAGCCCAGAAGATCCTGGGTTACGACCTGCTGTCTCTGTGTCTGGAGGGCCCCGAGGACGAGCTGCAGAAAACCCCAAAGTAAGTGCCAGATAAATGTCTGGAAAAGGACAATAACTGCAGGTCCTGCCTTCTTAAATGTGGCCATTTTATCTTTTTAAAAAAAAAAAAAATACTGCTACAGTAATATTAATTTATATTTAAAATGTGCGCACATTATGTATGAAGGTGTGGATGAATGATGCTTGTTGTAAGAAAGCATTTTGAGTGCCCAGTAGAAGAGCATCTTTCAAATGCAAAGTTTCTCATTTCAACTTTAATTACTGCACATGATTAAGGCGATAAGAGTAAATAAGGCTTCCAACAGTGGTTATTTCTTATTATCATATCTTATTTTTATTGGTTTTATCAGTAGATTGTTGTTTCACTCCCACCAAAAACATCACCGTAAATAATCTTCTGATTCTGAATGACCATTTAAAAAAATAAACAAATTGTTCTGAGTTAATTTCAGTTACGGATGTATCAGTGACGTAAATGATATATTGGTCATAATCGGGAGGCTGTTACATTTTTATTTTTTTTTACTTGTTTTGACTTGTCTTTCTGGGGCGATGAACTTTGCAGAAGGTAGAAAGATTTCTTTTTGGGGTTTTTTTGTGCATTTGTTAGCAAGAAGAGGCAGTCGCTTATTAAGCTTAACGCAGGAATGCTTTACAAACATTCAGAGATGGACTTACACACTTGCTTTACTTCTCTCGGGGATAACTTTGTCGGAGATGAAATGCCGGGTTGCTAGCGAAGCTCCAAATGCTATCCAGACCACCGACAGGTCCCGCATGCCACAGCCGCTCTATCACGTGATGCATACTGCTCCGACGTGCTAACGTTCTGAGGTGAGTTACGGCATGTTGCAAGTTTTGCGAGGTGATTTCGTGATATTTAATGGATCGGATTACATTTTTTATTTTTCTCCGATATCCGATCCAGTAATTTAGGTCAGTATCGGACCGATACCGATACGTAATATCGGATCGGTCCATCTCTAATTTATATAATGTCAATACTATCAAATTTATTCTGATTTATGTTTATTTATGTTCTTAGGGCTGCGCTCTTCTGGACAGAGATCTCTGATGTTGTTCCTGGGATCTGCTGGAGCCGCTCACCTAGCTTGGGAGTCACCAAACCGAGTGTTCCAATTACCACTGGGACCACTGTTACCTTAACCCTCCACATCTTCTCGAGCTCTTCTCTGAGCCTTTGGTATTTCTCAAGCTTCTCGTGCTCCTTTTTCCTGATGCTGTGCAGGGTGTACCCTGCCTCTCGCCCTATGACAGCTGGGATAGGCTCCAGCGCCCCCCGCGACCCTGAAAAGGATAAGCAGAAGCAAATGGATGGATGGATGGATGAATTTCAAATAAGCTCAATGTTTGTTTATTGTGCTTTAGTTATTTGTTGGCATTAGTTTATTTGTAAAATGATCCCATGCAATACAATTCTACTGTACTGCATTCTTTTTTGTTATTTTTATTCATCAGTCATCAACAACAAAGTTTGTTTTGTTTGTTTGGGGAATGTATTTTTTCGATCTGTTAGTTTTTGCAAATAAAAAAACTTTTAGTTTTTGTAATTTCTATTTCGGATAACAGAGAAGCATATTTTTAACATAACTGCTGTGTACTGTAAACAATCGCTTTCAAGCACATTCACAGATCATTACGTTGTGGTTTATGAGCACTAGTGCTAATCATTTAAACAAGTAAATGGCCTGCATTTGTATAGCGCTTTTCTAGTCCCTAAGGACCCCAAAGCGCTTCACACTACATTCAGTCATTCACACACTGGCGATAGCAAGCTACATTGTAGCCACAGCTGCCCTGGGACGCACTGACAGAGGCGGACACTGGCGCCACCGGGCCCTCTGACCACCACCAGTAGGCAAACATGGGGTTAGTATCTTGCCCAAGGATATTTGGCATGCAGCCAGGGGGCAGCCTGGGATCAAACCACCAACCATCTGATTAGTGGCTGACCTGCTCTGCCACCTGAGCTACAGCCACCCAATAGTAAAATACTTAAAACACATTCAAGTATTCTTGACAGAATTGCAGTGTGCAGAAAAGACACTGAGTAAATACTGTATATTTCCTTCCCATGAGTATTATGTCAGTCAGTTTGATCGTCATCATTTTTACAAATGATAGAAAAATATATACCATAATAATACAATAGCTACAATAAATCACACCGTGTTCTTAAAAATGGTTGTAAAAGAATCAAACATTTGTCACTAGTGTCTTTATCCTCACACTTCTATATTTTCCTTCTGCCTTAAAAATATGTTTCTGAATAATCAAAACTAAATGTAAATGAAGATGGTGTAGAAGCTCTAAACTAGCTTCAGTATAGCTTTATATATATTTTTTAAACTGCATGTTAACTACACTTTTTTTTAAATGATAAGTTAAACTGCTGTTGGACAGTTAGACCTGTGAGTAGTGTCTATAAAATTTCTGTTATTAAGAATAGCTTGCAGCAACATATAATACTATATGTTGGATAGTTTGGTTTATGTGATCTGTTCGGGCTGATGTGAGTAAATGAGATGTACATATTTCAGTGCTTTCCTCTTTATGCCTTTAATAATGAAGATTAAAAAGGATTTAAAAATGGAGGATTTAGTGTTTAATAGCACATTACAGGGTTTCTTTTATGGGTCTTTTTTTTTTTTTGCATGTGAAAGTTTCTAAAAAAGCAGAAGTACTAATGAGGAGGTTTTTGTCACTGTCTAAATCACTGTGGTACAGCTGCACTGGCAGAGTCATCCCATGTCTGACAGTAATACACTGCAGAGTCTCCTGTCTCTGCTCGCTTGATAATGAACTGGTAATCAATGTTTGATGAGGACTTAGAGTTGAATCTGTCTGAGGAGAATCCTGTTCCAAAGCTGGGTGAGCTGCTAGAATGATAAAATCTTAGAACATACTGAGGAACCGTTCCAGGAACTTGTTTATACCAGCTAACATAATTCCCATAATATCTCTCTATGTTGCAGTTGAGAACAACTTCTTGACCTGGAGAAACTGTGTGGACAGCAGGTGTTTGGGTCAACACAATCACTGCATCACCATCTGCCAGGAAACACAGAAAAAATAGAAGTTTAAAGTTTAGCTCTAAATATGGACTAAAAAATGGAATAAGAAGATCTTACATGTTAGAGCAGTGATGAGAGTGCAGAAGGTCCACAGCATGTTGTCAGTGTGAGGTGTAAATGATCTTTACTGTTTAGAGATGTGAGTAGGAGAAGAGAGCTGGAGCTTATAAAGAGGAGAGGCAAACTAAAGGAGGAGGAGATTAAAGAAAACTACTTTCACTCATAGATTAAATGATTCATGAGCAGTTTCACATTGTTGTTCATTGTTGTTTCCGATTCATATTCATCATTCATGCTCAAGTCTGTCATAAAATAATATTCTTGAAAAAGTTGTTGTAGCTGTTAGTGTGGCTCTCATTTTGGCCTTCTGTTGCTGTAGCCCATCTGCTTCAAAGTCAGATGTACGGTGCTCCCAAACATGCTCTTCTGCATAGCTTGTTTTGAAACATTGCACCAAAAACTGCTGCTCGCTGGATATTTTCTCATTTGAGTCCTCCATCCCTGTAAACCCTAGAGATGGTTGTGCAAAAAAATAATCCCGGTACATTAACAGTGTCTGAAATACTCACGCCAGTCTGTCTAACAACAATAACCATCTCACATTTAGTTATCTTTCTTCTTTATTCTGATGAACGGTTTGAACTTCTGCAGTCTGTCTTGACTATATCTAGATATGTACATTGCTAGCTTCAAGTTGCTAGATATTAGATATTTGGATCACTATAATAAGTACTGGAACAAGTGTCCCTAATAAAGTGGTTGTTGAATTTATGTACCGTGACTGTACTGGACTATACATTAGTTGGTGCCACGTTCTCAGTTTTTTTATATTTTCTTTGCCTGCTTTCTGATGCATAGAGTTTCATGAGTAACAATTTGCTTTTCTCCATTACATTAGTTATGTAACGTTTCCAAAAGTTCCTTCATATTTTATTTCTAAAAAATGTTTGCACTACATTAGACCTGCATTAATGCAGAACTGTTTCCAAAGTTAGTAATGTTTTGAGAATTTTTTTTTTTTTTTTGATGACTCTGTCTTCATAGGGTGGTGAAAGTTTTACATTTATTCATTATCATGTTTTTTAGAACTGATTGAAAAGTGCTATGACTTTTCTGCTTTGAGAAAACTGCAACACATTATCTGCAGTTGGTGGGTTTACACCGAGTTGCTTGATCTCTCAGTTATCAGGATGTGGAAGAGTGTCAAAAAGCAGAAATATTAGTGAGGAGGTTGTTGTCACAGTGTAAATCACTGTGATGTGTACTCCTTAACAGAGCTGTCCCATGTCTTACAGTAATAGACTGCAGAGTCTCCCTCCTCCACATTGTTGATGATCAAACGATAATCTGATGTTGACTGATGAGTGGATGTGAATTTTGGAGAGGAGAACCCAGAGCCATAGCTTGGAGATGTATTTTCATGATAAAAATACAGCACATACTGAGGAACTCCTCCTGGAATCTGTTTGTACCAATAGACATAGCTATCAACAGTCCCCAGGTTACAGTCCATGGTGGCTGTCTCTTCTTTCCTCACTGATAAAACAGGAGGTTTCTGTGTCAGCACCGTCACACCACTCACACCTGCAAACAACAAGAAGACACAAGGTCAAGAGTAACACACTGACAAATGAATATAAAATGGGGTTTAAGCTATACTGTAAGTAAGACTCTTTACATGTTAGACAAGTGATGATTGCACAGAGAGTCACCAGCATGTTGTCAGTGTGGGCTAAGTATTCAGTGGAGAGATGGTGGTGGAGAGGTTATTTAATACAGCTAACAGGAGGCGGAGCTTTTTTTTTTTTTTTTTGTCTTGCCTGTATTATTAGTACTATTACTGTCACGGTCCTGGGTCATTTTGACCCAGCATTTTCAGTTCTTACATTCCTTTGTATTATGGTTTGGTATTCTGATCCTTTTCTTATGCTTTGTTTATTAGTATTATTCTATGTTCTTTGTGAGGGGTTAGTTCTTGGGTTGTGTCAGTGCGTCTAGCTTTGCTCCCCGTGTCTCGTTAGCCCAAACCCTCTCAGCTTTGTCTCCCTCCTGTTTCTCATTCCTTGATGACTCCCTCGGTGTATTTAAGCCCAGTGTGTCCTTGTGTCAGTGTCGTGTCGTTAATGTCAGTTCACCCGCAACCTGCTGTGTGTTTTGTCTCCAGCAGTTCTTTTCCAGTGTTTGAGTCCTTAGTTCCTCTGTCCAGAGTTTTGTTCGTCTTTTGGGGAGTTTAATTTAGTGAGGTTTTTCCCCAGCAATAAAGCTGCGCTTTAAGTTTTACTTCCGTGTCTGAGTCCTGCATTTTGGATCCACTTTGCCTGCCTGCGCCACTGCACATCATGACAATTACTATTATTGGTGCTGTTTTACGCTTGTCTACTTAAGGCAGGCAAGATCATCCATTTTTTTTTCTATGTATTTGTTTGTTTCTTACATTGGAATGGTTACATTCTCCACGTCCTAAATGAAACAGGATTATGCTTGGTTATATTTGATCCTTTTTTTTTGTGCTTTATTCAGAATTTTCAATTATATGTAAAATTTTTGAAGCAATGTAAAGTAGACAATTTCAGCTTTAGCGCTATTCTCTGACATCAAAATTTATGGTTTCCACAAAAATGCAATCATCTAAATATTTAAAAATGAGATGAAACTGTAAGATGAAAGAGAAATCTGCACATCTGCAGCCATTTCAATAGGAAGAGGTTGTTAGATAGAATGAGCATAATTAATAGATGAACAGAATTTAGATGGAGATATTTGGAGGAGTAAGTACAGATCTTGTTATTGAACTTTATTGAATTGCTGAAATCTTCATACGTCAATGAGACCAGACTTATTGTAAAGGTGATGCCCAGTTGATGGTGAAGATCCAGTGAAAGCAAACTCTGAAAATACAGAAAATATCTACAGCAATTCAAAACTTTCAAGCTATTTTCTGCTTTTATAGATAGTTGATACTTTATAAATGAGATACTGAGGCCTGTAGGTGCATCCTGAAAAGAAGTTACAGACCTGGACTCAGTTTAGTCTTTCTTAACAGTACATGAGATGTGCAATCAGAGAAAAAATGTAAACAGTATTCAGCTAATTGTTTCAGGATGATCATAACTGAAGCATTTCCAGTAAGTAGTAGCTCTGTTTTATTTTACAGAAAGCTGATACTTCTTTATTTACATGAGGTTAGAAATGAGTTGCGGAAACTTGCAGGTGCATCCTGGGCAGGAAGAAACAGAAAAGGGTCGAGGTGATGCTTCACTAACTGAGTGTGGGTTGTTTTTTTTGTTTTTTTTTTGTAACTAGCAAGTCTGCAACCAGCTTTTTAAACAAGTGAAACATGTGCTTCATGTACAACAAATTATGAAATGATGCTCTCTAGTGTACAGATATTATTATAATATTTATTCATTCAATAATTGTGAGAATGGCTGAAAGACTTTCAAGAGTGATGTGATTACAGTTAAACTCCAAAGATAGAAAAGTATTTTCTTATTAAACTTTGCCATAACTCAGAAATGGTGCACATGTTGTATATTAAGCCTTTTAACTTGCTTTTATATGTAAATAACTGTAGTTTCTGTGACAGCACTAAATAGGTTGACAACAGAAATCAGCAGGTTGTCTTTGTGATAGTGATAATTCATATTTCCAGATGACATACAACTAGAGAACAGGAAGAAATTGTTCTCTATAATATGAATACTTTGGAAATGTAGTTCATCCAATTTAGGTCTTGGCAATTATATGTCCAGATTTCTTTCTGAAATTTGTTTCAATCCAAAAATTTAAACAGAATTGAGTGAGAACTTAATAAATCAGGTGATTACCTGAAGTTGAATCTTTCAAACAAGAAAAGAATCCATCAAAACTCTGCACAACTGTGGATCAAGGGTGTCCTGCAAACTCTTGGTCAATGCTGCCATCTGTCTCCTATTAGTGGAGGTGTTCTCCATCAGTTCTTTGCTGGCTTTAACCCAACTGAACAGCATTGGAAAGTAGTTGTGCAACTGTTGAGCAAACAAAAAAATTCCATTCAACACAAATCACCAGGTTATCAGATATGCTGTGCTTGCATTTTTAATTACAGAAGACATTTGTATGACTAGACATGGCCTCATTGCTAGATTAATACTCCTAAGTATGATAAAGTTGCCAATCCTGAGATATCATTTTATTATTAGTTTTGGATTTAAGGAAAAGGAAAGTGAAATCATGTTGACGGGTATCAATTATATGGTGATATGGTGATGATTCTGCAAATATTTTGTGATGGCTAAATACTAGCGGCTTGCATGTCTTCTTTTAACATTCTGAATTGTCCCACTGCCTAAACGAACAAACATTAGGAGCCTCAATGACTACCAACCAGTTGCTCTAACACCTGTTAAAGTGTTTCAAGAAGCTGGTTCCACACCACATCATGTCCTGCCTGCCACCTACACTCGGCCCACTCAGATGCAAAGCTAATAGATCAGCTGAAGGTGCCATTGTTACAATACTCCACACCACCAAAACCATAAGAAAACCCTGGAAAAAAAACCTCCAAAAGGTTATAAGCATCGGGATTTACAGCAGGAACTATGAAGATGAGGAAAAGAAAAGGAAAAGGACAGTAAAAAGCAGGCACAAATGAAAAGACAAATTAGTCTTTAATCTAATTAGAAACATGTAAAGTATGCATTTTACTCTGTAATTCAGTCCACATTAAAGTCAAGATTTTCACCCCTAAAATAACCACTGCAAACTTATTACAATGTTACCGTCACTAACTGCCAAGTGACATCTGTGCTGTGGACAGGATGCACCTTTTTTTTCAATTAGGAACTAATTTCAAACCATCAGGTTTTAATGTTGTCGATAGAGGAAAAGAATCCAAAACAAGCCAGAAAGCACTAGAATATCCTCAGGGACACAGAGCCACATTACACACAGCAACAAACTTGCTGTGTGTAAAAAGACTTGACAAGGTGTCCTGAAACTTTTCGATGTGTCCCTGCTGCAACACACCTCAATAACACGAGTAGGTCATTAGTAAGACTCTATAGAACTTGACTGCATGCTGAGGTTGTAATTCACCCATTTGATTCATGTTACAGCAGCTCATGAGTTAATGAACATGGTGCAATAAAAGCACGTTTAGAAGTACATTTTTCAACGAGTCTTTACTTCACTTTAACTTACTTGAGTAGGGTTAGGGGTTGCTGCCTCAGCATGCAGCCATGTGAAGTTCAAAATGGCCAAGGGCCAAACCCCCTCAGTCATTGTAGGGCATTTCCCATCCATCACTAAGTGCTTCTCAACCTTCAGCACACCTATCCAAGTGGGACTGAAGACAAAACTTGTTAAATTCTCCTCAGCATACTGGTCCTTTGTTTTCCAGGCCCTCCTGTCAGTAACAGCATGTTTACATGGATACCTGCAGAAGGAGAAGTTTGATCGTGTTCAAGCAGTGACACACTTAGGGCTCCCCAAACCTCACTTTAACCGGTGACTACCCTACATTAATGTAACAGAAGGTTTAGTTACATTTCAAAGCCTGTACGTTTTCCACCTGAATCAGTACTTCAGATTTTGACTGGGTATTTTTTACACAAGTGTCTCTACTTCTATTTGCATAAAGAATGTCTGTACTTTCGCCGCCTCTCCATGAATGCAACACAGAAACACTTTTACACAAAGAAGGAACAGCGTTCACCTAAAGCGGCCATGAAACTTTCTAATAGGAGGTCAAGGACATGGACAACAAACTGTCATGGTGCCTCTGTCCTCTTTGTCTCCCTCTTGAGCACTCTACCTCTCCTCTGTTATCTGTGGGTGTGGGTGTGCTGGTCTATGTGCAATAGTGTGACTCATCCTAGTTTCCTGTCTTTTGTGTGCCACCCTGCTATCACCGATAACTTTATTGGAGATGCCACTAAAAGGAGTGGTTAAGCAATGGATTTAAAAAATAAATACATAAATGATATATATGTATGCATATAGCTGGCAACCTGGATTAAACCTGTAGAGAGAGACTTAACTGATATCTAAACACCAAATGAGTGACGAATAGTCCTGTTTAAATAACCAGCTAATGATAAAGTGCTAACTGAATGAGAAGAAGTGTATATATTGAATAATTTGTTCATTTAGAAATACAAATATATGATTAATACAGTGTGTTTAATGCAGACTTTATAAAATTGTTTGTTTGGTTTTTTGCAGGGTCCTATAAGTGAAGAACTTCAAGTCAGAGTGAAAGTTTTGTTTAGGAAATAGAAGTGCTCCTGACAGTGGACGTGCTTGTGTATGTGAGGGGAGAAGGAAGGATTAAATGATCTCAGACTGGAGAAAATGTTCTTTCTCTAAATGGTTCCGTTGTGTAGTGGGTGATGATGAGCCAAAAATGCAAACACACCACTTCCTGACACAGCAGCTATATCAGTCATGTGATTATTTTATTTAGTTATTTAGTTATTTTACAAAAAAATACACTCACCGATACAGGGTTTCGCTCTTTGTGCTTGATGAGACCTGTGGAGAAATCCTGTGAGAGTTCTGGAGAGACTTTCTGTGGAGAAGCTGAATCTGGGAGAGTCACTGAAACTTGGGAATTGGGATCATCACTGCTGTGGATTTTGTGTTTGGATTATTGTTGCACTACACTTAAATAAAATCAGTGCTTCGCCTGGTGACACGTTGACTGTGGTGGCTAATTAATGTTTATTTCTTCATGTATTCTAAGTGAGAGGATGAGACCCACAGGTGCATCCTGGGCAGGAAGAGGTGGAGGAGTAGAGAGGTGATGCTTCACTGAAGTGTGAAGATTTGCAAGCTGCTGCACAACCAGCAGTTTAAACCAATTACATGTGTGCCTATGTATACTTAGAATTATCAAATGCTGCCACCTAGTAGACAAATATGATAAAGCATGCATTTTCAGAATTTTACTTATGTACTTTATGTGTTTTATATTGATTATACGAATAAGACTACTTGCATAATTCAAAAATGATTAAATTAAATTCTCCTGTGTGTGTTCTCTTTACTAAATTTAACTGAATCTCTTCACTGGTCTGAAGCTCAGCACTGGATGGAGGGAAGACCGTCAGGACAGGAGGAGGGAGGCTGGAGCCTGAAAATTAATAGAAGGTGTTCAGAAACCAGAAATGAGGTCTGAAGTAACAGTAAGTGATGTAGACAATAATCTGAAAAATCTATAATAATAATAAAAATAATAATAATTTCATCTAGAAAATCTGGTGCAGCAGAATTTTTTTTACACATGAAAAGGAAAAACTTTTTTCCCAAAAGCATCAGTTCTTTTTTAAATCATTACTGATATTATTAGTAGTACTCTAAAATTATACAGTAACAGTACGATCGCTTCAAGACCAATAAAATACTTCAGACACAATCAGATTTGATGTAAAACTTGGCCATATTAATAAGGTCAGATTGTAATGTTTTTACTTCATATATTAACGTCAGTAAACCAGTTAGCAATGGGAGTAGATTGAATACAAGCATTTTTTTCTTAAAAAACAAAAAACTAAACTTGAAATTAAATAATACAATTTTTTAAGACAAATGATATTGTATAAACGGTTCTAAATCAGTTTCTATGCACTTTAACTAAGCATCTGCAGATAAACGCACTCAAAACATTTATATTTTTTAATATTCAGTCCCGATCAAAAGATCACTTGAAAGATGGCAAAAAATCATATTTTGCCTGGATCTTAACAAGATTTCCAGCTTCAACATCCAACAAGAATAAATGGGAGTGCGACAAAACATTTTTTGAACATGCAATTTCTTGAAAACAACGCTTAAACTAAAAGAGGCTGTTTTACAGCTGATCAAAAGTTTAGGACCACATGCCTTTAAAAGGCCTAATCTGTGCAAAAATGTGGATTCATTGTCATTTTCTGTCAGGTCTCACACTGTCATGACGTTCTGATGGCAAAGGCCAAAATATTTTCCCTTTTTGAACGTGGTCAGGTTGTTGAACTGCATAAGCCATAAGCAGGGTCTCTTGCAGCGTGCCATCACTGCTGAGGTAGGACGCAGTAAGACAGTCATTTGAAATTTGTTAAATGATTCTGAGGGTTTTGGAACAAAGACGTCAAGTGGAAAACCCCAAATAATCCCCCCCAGCACTGAGCTGGAGGATACAATTGGCTGTCCGTCAAGACACTGGATGGCCGTTACTGGTGCCGAATACACTGGATGGCCGTTACTGGTGCCGAATGCACCCCCCCCCCCAAAACAAAAAACGTCTTCAATGTCCTCGTCTCCTTGAACACCACAGAACTGACCGTTTGGACTTTGCAAGAGAGCACCAAACATGAGACATTGAAAGATGGAAGATAGTTTTAATCTCTGAAGAGAAAAATGTAACCTTGATGGTCCTGATGGTTTCCAACGTTACTGGCATGAGAAGCAGATCCCACCTGAGATGTTTTCTACGCGACACAGTGGAGGGGGCACCATAATGGTCTGGGGTGCTTTTTCCTTCAGTGGAACAATGGAGCTTCAGGAGGTGCAGGAGCATCAAGCGCTTTAACTAACATTTATATTTATTAACAAGTTGTCTGTTTTTATTTTGATGCTTTTGATAATTAAAAAAGTTTCTTACAGTGTCACTCTGCTTTAAAACCAACTAACAATTGGAATAAATTATCATAAATCTCTTCAACATATTGTGAAGATCGCTCTTTGCCATCTAGTGGTGAGAGAGAGAATTAGGCTGTGCATGCGGCTTGTATATAGCTGGAATTAAGTATGGGACAGCACAACCAGTTATTAGGTTTAGGGGCAGTTCCTTGCACACATAGGGTCAGGCAGGTTTAGATACCGCCCCCCCCCCCCCCCCCCCTTTTTAATAAATGAAATCATCACTTTAAAACAGAATTTTGTATTTTCTTGCATTATCTTTATCTAATATTAAAATGTGGTTAATGATCTGAAACATTTAAACAAAAAAAATATGCAATAAATAAATATGGACGAAGGGGGATAAAAGACTTTTATTTTACTAATTAATTCTGGTTTTGGCCACAGTAAAACCAGCCTTTTACCATTCTGTGCAAAAATAATTAACATGTGACTTCAATTCCCAGCGCATTTTAACAGTGACAGGACCTAATCATGAAACCATGATAGACCAAGCTACTACCTTCTATGGAGTGTATGGAGGCTGTTGAGCGTCTTTTCTTTGCCTCCTCCTGGGCATGCCTTGTTTCCAAAGCAGACAGTAAGGTAATGCAAATGACTTCAAATTAGGCTAAAACGTTTTCATTTAAGGTTGATCATGACCCAGTGCACGAATGGTCGCGCGCTTGCTCTACCAGCATTTTTTTTTTTAATTTAAGAAACGATTTTGTCAAGTGCGTCAGAGAACCCTTGGTCATTACGGAAGTCAAGCTAATTCCGTGATTAAAATAATTATAAAAATAGGTATCTTAGAGAAACTATGTGATTGACTTCTTATTGTGAAAGTCTTAAACGGAAGTAGTTCTACAAACCTGGTCACTTGACAGTGGTGCAAGATGTCGCTCAGTCTTTCTTTACCGAAGCTGAATCCCAAATGCGCGTCGCTTACCGTCGCATCTTTTTAAACCCAAATCAACTGTTTTGCCATTAACTGGCATGTTACATGTAGTACAAGGCAGGGCGTTTAGAAGGTTTTTATTTTGAAAGAAACACACATGGGATATTTCCAAATTTTTTGGAACAATCCAGATTTTAGAGTGTATAAAATCGGTGTAAATAACAGAAGGCTTTCACTCGGTGACCGAGTAGATGAACTGATTCTGTCAAAAGATAGCCGAAAGAAAGAAAGCGCGTGGCATGATTCATGATTTTAGTGTTCAAAAAGTCAACACACAGATGTGTTCAAATGGAAACGACTGTCAACATCTGTCTCCAGGTCTGCTCGAGCTGAAGGTGAAGCAGGATTTTCGGGGGGCTCTCTATGAGGTGTGCTGGAATAAAATGCTGCGCATTATTGCTTCCGTTAGAGGTTAGGCTTCTTAAATTACACACGCACCTGAGTCAGGAATTTATTTTCTGACCCTTGTTTTCGGTTAGGCATTTGCTGTCTTCTGAAAAGCGACGAGGAGGATGGTCTTTGCTCTACATGTAATTGTCATGTCTTCGGCTTTTTTCAATCCCAGTTTTGCCTTCAGTTCTCACTTCGACACAGGTAAGGGTCAAAGGAGGATTTCCTATTTCTAATAAGAATGTTTATCCGTTCACTGGAGAGCTGCTCGTTATTTATGTGCTTTTTATGATTTGCTTGAGTGATCACTGTTGGTAATATGTCATATATCATATGTACATGCATTTTCTTTCTTAACCAACAGTAGCATCAATAATATACCAGAGTATGTCGTGAAAAAACACAATGATCCTAAACCCTTACAGTCTATATATGGGTGGTTTTTTTCACTGTCATATCATAGCTTGGTGAAAAGAGGGTTAAAAGTTATACCTGCACTGAACCTGCATAATCCTACCTACACATACATCCCTGCAGTTGTTGTGTGCATGCATGTAGTGTATGTCTGTGCTGTGATCAGGGTGTGCGCCTGTAGGCTGACTAATACATTACAGCTATGCATGGTTCTGCTGTTTGAGGTTGCAGTTTTTGGTCCTCATTTGGATGCAGCATTTAATCGTCCCCAGCATGTCAAGTGACGGGATCTTGGCAAAGGTGAGCCCGTGTGCTGCTGCAGTGTTTTGTGACAACTGAGCAGAAAGACAAGCCCTCACACAGGATGGCAGGGCTTGAATTAGAGCAGAATAAATAACTGTGTACAAATGTAAACAGGACTAAGAGAGTCCCTGCACTGGGTGCAGTGTGCTGAGCATACAAATGACAGCACTGAGCACAGTGGCTCTCAAGTTTCAGGCTCTATCTGTCCTCCCCACTCTGGACACTCTCAGTGATCCCTGATCCGTTTCTGTCCAATTATTCCACCCTCTTCTATGTTCCCGTGACTCTCTCCATGTCTTATTTGGTGTCTCTAAGCTCTCTTGTCCTTAAGTCCAAACGTAGCACAAAAAGGGGGCTTCCATTTAAAATGAGGTTATATGTGATTATATGTCTTTCTTTTTGCATTTGCAAAGTTGTAAAATATTACATGAAGAAATTTCTGCCTTCATATACTTGAAAAATAAGTGGTGGGTGCTGATCTGGCCATCCCTGGGAATGTTTAGTGCAATATGATACAAACAAACCAAAAGAGTTCTTTTAATTTGGAAAAATGATAAATAGTTCCCAATTAAATTATGTGTAAAATGCCTGCTAAAGCTCTTGTGGGCCATCTGTAATATTGTTGCATTTGCATTTTTTCCCTACTGGAGAACACAGGTTTGTAAACCATTCCATCAGGATTATTCAGTGAAAAATATTTTCTTTCATCAGCTTGAAGCGGGAGAGCCTCTCTTACAGCTTTACATATATGAAGATTTCAGCTTATATGAGGTGGAAAGGGTGGGGTATGAGTGGGACTGTGAATGTGGCTTGTATATCACTGGAATTAAGTATGGGGTCTGGACTGTCACTCCTGTCAAAATGATCTATATTTCTCATGAGAGGAGGCCCTCACCACCGATCTGATTCCTTTCTAGTAATTGGACTGAGAATCAATGTTGCCTAGGAGATGGAGGGGGTGTGTTTTAGAAGGAACCAATCATTTCTGCAGCCACTGCTAAGGACAGAAAAATGCTAGAGACCCTTAAAGGGGAGGGACATACTCAGAGAGGAATTAGCTGTAGTCGCTGAATATGCTGTTTGCAGATTAATTAAACACACTCTCATTTTGGATCCACTAATTTGAGGGAATGGGGCAGTGAAATGAAACGATAGCCACACATACAAACTACTGGGAGGATGTAAATGTCAGATTCTCCATCATTCCACCATTTGGAGCTTTTCAAACTGACCATTTTAACAGTGTAATCGACTGTGCATGCACACACAAATTCAGCACACCTTCACTCACACAAACACTTGGTTAATTTGACATCAAAGCTAAAATTCAGGCAGCGTTTGAACTGCAGCACCCCTCGAGCCAACCTCCACAGCTGCATTTTGTCCCTATGCCCCGGGCTGTATAAGAACACGGTGTGCTCTACCTCTGCACGCTTTCACGCAAACAGTGACACATGTTCAAAAACACACATCCAGACATGAAAACAACCATGAGGCCAAGTCAACTGTCACATTGGCTGGCATTATATAAGCCATCAGCCAAGACAGACACACCATAGCAGGTTTGAATTCATCAGCCTTCACATGACTGGGTTGGGGTTCGGTCTGAGTGCAGCCAGGGGTAAAGTAGCACCCGGCTGCGCTCAGTAGAGTGTAGCATTCTGCACCAACAACTGCAGCCAACACCTGGCCTACTATTGCTTCAGCACCAAGGAGAGCGCTCCCATCAGGAGCGGTAGCAGATGTACGTGCGCGCTAACGTTTAGACCTGGCTGCATCCTTGATACAGACTAAATCTGCAGCGCATCACTGTCACTGCGAACAGACAATGGATTGATATGGAAGGAAGCACTGATACACCAACAAGCTGACAATGCAGCACTGTGGGAGGCTGTCTTTCAGCACTCACCTCTAATGCCTGGAGGTGGCAGTGGCATCGAGTGTACATGTTATAAATAGTGTCTTGGTGTACACATGTTCCATGCATGTTTCACATTGAGGAAAGCTTTCACGTGACTCACGTGACACATGGACACACTGCTGCAGGCTGTAACCAAGGCGTTGGTGATGCTGAAGGGAAGAGATTTTAAAAATGGTTTCTGTGTTTGCTCTCGAAGCTCCTCCCACTGACTGGGTCAGTACAAGCCAGTCACCGCGGACTATTTGATTATTCATCTCTTCATGTGTAACACCAAGCACTTTGGTTGCATAAGTCTTCCTCTGGGGGAACTAGAATAAGAATGAAGTGGATTTCAGCACTGAAGGGAAACCATCTATGTCTCCTCTGTGTGCTCTCTGTGTGATGATGTGGTGTGCCACAGTTGTTTAAAGCTCTGTGTGTAGTTGTTTAGGGAGGAAATACAGTGTTAAATTTTTCTGTGCACTGTAAATGTCAGATTGCACTGGTGGCAATTTAGCAACATCTCACATAACAAATGAATAGCGCTAGTTCAAAAACAAGGTTGATGTGTAGTCAGTTTTTAGAATTGTGTTATTATAAGATAATGACTAAACAGCTGCTGCTGGAATTTGGGTGTAAAGTGTGCTCATTGTGTGCTAGTGTGTTCACTGCATTTGGGTCAGAATAGGCACATGTTTAATAGAAGCAGACAAACACGGATGTGCACAAGAACCAGCTTAACTCACATTAAATTGTTTTGTACGGGAATATTTGCATTTCAGCTTTTACATTTGCACACAGTCAAATACTATTGGGCATTCACTGCTGTGGTATGCATCACAAGACTCTGGCTGACTCTGTCATATAAAGTGCATATGGTTTGCACATGCATTAAATTTGTGTTTATCAGCCTGAGGCCTAAGTATACAAGTGTGGTGTCATGTGAGTGCGGAGTTGCGCTCTGTCAGGTCTGCATGCAGACAGCGCTGTCACTGATGACAATTTATACAATTCAGTAGCTGTAAAAGTTGTTTGACTCTAATCCTGCCATTTTTTTTACTAGAGTTTAGGAAAAACTGCATTGTATTCTCTGTATTGATAAAGACAAATGTAATTTAAATAGTATTGTTATTTGGTGTAGAGGAATAATCCTCTAAGGTTTTGTTTGACAGCTTTTGCATAGAGGACATACAATAATTTTCTTTCTGATGCATCTTCTTTTGTGTGTAAAGCAATAGTGATGTTAGTTTAATGTTTCTAAAAGGCATTGACTCCTGTTTACATCAATTCTTCATTTCAGTACTTATAGCCTAGAGAGCAGTGAAATAGAAATGGTCAGATCATATCCACAATTGAACTAGATGATTACACCTATATATTTATCAATGCTAAGCCAATAGGAAAACATAACCTGGCCACTTTGTTGAGTCCAGAGCTGTTAGAGCTTAAATGAAATATGAGCTGTGTAGAAATTAAGTATCTTTTATATTCTCTTTCTCTGGCTAACAGGAAGAACTATTACAGTTTGTATCACTAAGCACAAAAACAGGCTTGTATACATACATGTCATAGAGGGGTTCGTGTGGTTACTTCATGATACTCTCTGTCCATTTACCTCAATAAAATCTCCGTACTTGAATATATGGCTGAGTGGAAACACATGCATCACACAATCCTCTGTTTCCCACTCTAGTGGACTCGAGAGGATAAACATATTTTCATCTCATTCATTCATGCAGCTCTCTGTTTGCCAGTTAATGATAAACTGTGAACAGCTTTTGTTCTATTTGTGAAGAACATCAGCTTTGATTCTATCATGCTGCATAATAATTACCCCAAATTAGCAGTTTTCCTTCAAAATCTCAGCCATCAGCACACATTATAAAGTGCAGGGTAAAGGCCAGCAGAGGCTGCTAGTCCCCTCTGCAATGGTCTGTACATAAATCATAATAATGGCTCAAATAAATGAATTATTAATGTTAAATGTTGCAGCTAACACTTTTTCATTCAGTGCCCTGGTCTTGTAATTAGTCTGTCTTAAAAGATCCATCCATTATAAGCAGAGGTGATATTCAAACCCTTTTTTACAGTAGTGTGCCCTTGCCTGGGCTGTAGGCGGATGGACATGGCAGGCCTATAATGCAGATCCATAGTGGTCCTCCTGGGCTCTCACTCCCAGTTAATGACAGTTATCATGGCTCTCTGCAGGCCAGCTCATCCCTCTGCTATCTGCAGTCATGCACAGACAGTGTGACTACAGAACAGCAAAGAGGATGTAAGATGGTGGAGGATACCATATCCTGCCATTAATCATGTCATTCTGCTCCCTCTGCTCGCAACCCTTCCTTAGTCTGACATCTGTGCACATGTGTATTTGTTGCTTTCTCCTCTGTATGTTCCTGTGTTCATCCCTGTGTCATTACAGTCTTGCGATCCTCTAACTTTCTGATTTAACTTTCTGATTTAAAAGCAGCACAGAATGATCATATATTCACAAAGGCAGATCTCTGTTAATCACCTGAAACTGGAATTTTTCAGCTATTGCAATTAAAATGTTTTGATTGGTGATTTGCCTGTCACTGCTTTCAAATGCAGATGCCTCATGTGCATTTTTCTTTCTCTCCGCTATGCGATTTATGTATGAAAGCGAATGGTATTATTGGATGCCACTTGGTACCGCCCAGGCAGGGCAGATGGAGATGCTTGTTTGGCCCTCCAGCATTGTCCTAAATGTAAATTTGGACTGTTTTCTGCTCTCCTGTCCTGTGTGTGTCTCTTTCACAGATTTTCAGCGTTTCCTCTCCGTAGAATTGAGCGACAGTAGAAGTGCATTAAGGGTGTAAAACTGGAAGAAACTAGTCTACTCTTGCATAAGTGGTGACACTTACTGCCACAGTCTAGGACTTGCTGCATTATTTTCAAAGCATACTAATATCAACTTAGTCGTTCGTACCTTTTAGAAATGTTCCTCTGTAAAATATTTCATTGTCATCCAAGATCATTTAAATGTTCTCTTTAATATCAAACGAAGTTGCAAATATTATTTCTTAATATAAGCTTCTGTATAGAAGGAATGGCTGTAACATGCTGTGCTTAGGGCCTTCCTAACACTCACAAAACGCAGTGCTTGGCCACTGACCACACACAGACTTAACACACTATTTATTTAAATTAAAACATGCCCGATCTATTGAATTGCAGCTGAAACTGTATCTCACCCCGCTCTTTCTGGAGACAGTTTGATTGCAGTGGTGTGTAGTCTGGCACGCTGCCCACCCTGCAGGCCCCTTGGTAAAATAAATAAATAAATAAAAGTGAGCGCTACCAGAGAGACCAGCGAGAGACTGAAGCAAAGCGCTAAGCAGAGGTGCACAGCGATGAGACACGGCATCTCGCAGAGGGCGAAGCCCGCAATATTGTTTGTGTGTTAGTGCTCCTCCTCATGGACCTCATTAGTCCAATGTTATTTTATGGCGCTTAGTGCGCCACCTTTACTGGATTTTCTGCGTGGGTGCAAGTTCTTATGTCTGCATGCGAATATGAACACATGGCTCAGCTCTGGCCTTCATATGAGTGTGGGAGGGAGATCTTAATATTCTCACTCTGTCCTGAATAAAATACCTTGTTTGTCCCCTGTGTGTCCCGTTTCTGTCGATTTGGAACAGATTTTTTTTTTAATGCATGATGAACATGAGCACCGTGTAGTTACCCAGAGTTGCATTTAGGCAGCAGTAGATGTTTTTTAGCTGGTGAAGTGGGCCGTATAAGCTGCACAGCAACACAAGGCTCTACCTTATTGGTTTATTTATGATATACTGTTAAAAGCTCAGTGGTTGTGCTTAACACATCGTATCCTCATCCTTTGTATACATGCATGAACACACACACACACAGCCACATGTACATATGCTGAGCTTAGCTTTTCTCTTTACTTCGTGCTGTGGGCCTTGAGCTTTCTACATGTCTATTTTTCTTGCTCACTCTTTATTACTTGGTATCATTGCCCGCGGTATTTCATGGAGCACGGTCAGACAGTAAGATGGTTCATCTTGCTTTCATTACTATTGGTAGACCTTATTCCTGCACTGACACTTTGAGCAGTCAACTGTTTCTGATATAGCCAGTCTGCTGTTTGTATTTCATGGCCATTATGTAGTTTAAAACCTGCATTGTCAGCTCTATGATCGTGAAGGACTCAGCAGATTTTCTTTAGCCACTGCGATGTGACATGTGCACATCAATCCTAAACCTAGTATTAGATTGTTTGACCATCATCTCACAGCACAAGCCAGAAGAAACACTGAAGGTTTCCCACTATTGGGAAGTGCAAAGCAATGCAGATGGCCTCATTCATTCTGTCTTGTTATGCCACTACATTGTTTTTCTCTTTATCCCCCCCGTTATCCTACTGCATCCTTGCCATCATCAGTCTGAATTGTGGGGGTGGCATGGTGGCTCCATCACTCCCCCTCCTGTGTTTCAGGACATTTCTCATCTCTCTTCAGTCCTAAAGACAGCTTTTTAATAAAGTGGGTATGAGCATGGATTTAAGTGCTTTATTTTCATTTTGCTGTGCAGCTGGCGAAGTAATGTGTGCTTTTCTAATATTTATGAAGAACCACGAGTTGTCGCTCAGTTCGCGATTCCTCCAAGAGGAAGTGAGACGGCTTTTCAAATGTTGCACTTTCATATTTATATTTATACCTCGGATTTTCTTCTGGGTGATCATATTTGACTTTCTGGTAAAGAAGGAAGGCTTAATAAAGAATGATCCAAATGACTTAATTTTGGCTAAATATTGAAAAGTATCCTAGAATATGACTGTTAGATTCCCAACTGGGAAGAGGGAAGCTAAAAAGGGAGTCTGCAGTCCCCTATTTACTGACCCAATTTGAAACTCCTCTTTGGCAGAGTCCTGGTGGTGAAGGGATATGCAAAGAAGTACAGACACCACTTGCATTTGGGGATTCCCCAAACTCTGTGTGTGTCCTAAAATCTCCACCTTGCCAATCATGCACTTATACATACTTATAAGTTAGCAACTTGCACTCCATTGTTCAGGTAAAGGTGGTTTGACATTGTGAAAAAACTTACCTCTACTGTCAGTATTTGGAATTTTCCTTTAATTGATTCCCAAAGCTTATAGAAAGGGTAGTAGTTTTTTATTTATATTTATTTGTTGTTTTATTTATTTGTTTTTTACTAAAATGTTACAGAAACTTGATCCTACAGTTAGTTGGTCGATTGTTTGCCCTGAACCCAGACCAGAGTTTCAGGCATACAGCAGAATTTCTTGAAAACAAACAAATAAACAAACCACAATATTTATTTGAGGAATTGCTGTGTAAAAACCTCCAGTAGTACATAGCTCACCATCCAGCAAACCTTGGACTTCCTGGATATTTCATGGTCTCTCTAGTACTGTCTCGCTAGTTTTATGTACATAGACTGTACATAAAAGATGGATGTAGCCTCTAGCTCTGGTTGCAAAAATAAATCTAGTATTGTGAGTTAGTATCTCATGAGTCCAATGGCTTGACCACTAGTTCCAAGTCTTATTTAAAACAACATAATATTCATTTTTTCCAAATTTTAGTAGAGTAATTTTTTTAGAGCATAACTTCTCATAAAGTAGGACACACTGTAGAGCCAGGCTGACATGTTGCTACATACTGTACAGAACCATGCAGTGCCTTTCATTTCGCATTCGGATTGCAGAACCCACATTTCCAAACTCAAGGCTTCAAAAGAGGAGCCTGCATAAAAGAGTTTAGGATTTGTATGTCCATAGAAATGCTGATCTTCATTCTGATTGCCTTGTGCAGCATCATTAGTGAATACTAGATACTGCATCCCAGTATCTAGTAAGGAGAGAACTGTTGGAATTCAATATACATGTGAACCTTATTTTTGCAAACAGAAGTCCCAGTTGCAACTGTGAAAGGAAAAGAAATCTCCTGTCTCAAAGCTGTGTATGAAGCTGGCATTTAGCTTCTCTGAAACTGCAAAATTAGTTAGTTAGTAACAGTTGTCAGTGACATCAGCTCTAGTGAACTAAATATATATATTGTGGGACTGGGGACTGTAACCAACTGTTTATTGATCAGCTCCTGGGCTTGTACACGATGACAGGCAACTAATAGTCTTCTTTAGAAGTGACAACATGTGTATGTCTGTTTTATGTTGTGTCCTTCAGTGGGCTCTGAGTCACCGTGCCCTCTGATTCAGCATGTATCATTGCTGTTTCTGGCACCATCTGCACAGCATGGTTCCTCCCCACTCCCTCCTCCTTCCCCACATTCATCCATCAATCCAGCCCTGCCGGCACCTAAATTGTGCAGCAGTAACTTAACGCAAAATGCTAACTCTTATTCTTTTTAATATCACTTGACATTTTCATGTTGCTTTTAGAATATTTTATTGCATTTTTCTTGCATTCTAATGCACCCAACATTTTATTCCTATTTGATATAATGGGTTGTGTTTGTTGTTTTGTAATGAGGAGACAGCAGGAAATTCTGTGCAAAAGGATTGAGTAATGAATCAGTGCATGTACATATGTTTTAGTATACAGTGTAATCCTTTGGAGTAACTGTTGAGCAGATACAAATTCTGCCATAAATGTGAGAATAACAGGTGAAATGTTTAATATTGTGTTACAGAGGGAAAGATTGCATGTTTCCTTTACTTTTATGGTTTGCTTCTTGATACTTAAAACATTAGAAGGCTTGAAAAGATGGCATTTTAAGGATCATCCCCTATTTCCCTATCAGCCCCCTCACAGGCTGTGTGTTGTGGTATGTGGTGGATCTAGAAAGGGCGCTGCTTTGTTTAGTTTCATAATCACCTTCTTTTCCACTTCACAAGCTCTCACATAGTGAGACACACAGACACACACACCCTCTCTCAGCGGGCAAGGCATCAGCAAAAAGGAAGGGTCATGAGGTTTACCGCACTGTAAAAGCCAATCAACTAATATGTGTTGGCCATCAGGACGTTACCATGGTGATGTGTTGGCGGGTCAGTGCCCACACATATACACTCATGCACTGCAATTCTCAAAGCAGGCTTTACATAGGAACCCTGCCTGTTTGCACTGTCCACTTCCATGTATATGTAAATGGAGGGTATACAGGGCTTTGTGGCCATGACCTCAGGGTTAAACTTTGGTTGGAGTAGTTCTGTTTGGGTTGCAAAAGCTGTCAGAGCCGGAAGAGGATGCTCCCTGCAGCCGAATGGGTCTGGACTGCTGGGTCTTAGTCATGGAGCTGTTAAAAACCCAGGTACAAGAATCACAGACCACAGCAATCCCAGTCAGCACTGGAGTATGCTTTTGTGTGTTAACATCACAGTTGTAAAGTAATAAAGGAAAATGGATGGAATACAGTTAAATACAGTTCTGCTCCTTTTCTTGAACCAGCTGATGAATTCATCATTTACATATAAAGAAAAGCTACAGGGTTACTGTAAATAAACTACTGTAGATAAAATTATAAAGCCATTTAAAGCAATGCATTATCAGTGACTACAACATCTAATCCTTTTACTGAATATATAATATCTCTCTATATATAATCTAACTATAATCCTTAATTTAGGTTGTGTGCTTATATAATTTATATTTTTATGATAAGTTAAGTTTTTTCAGCCTCAGTAGGAAATTCACTATTTGAAAACGTTATTCTGAGTCACATCATAATGATGTCACCACGGTCAGTTTAATAAAACTTTCTAATGCAGAGACATTAGAAAGACAGACTCTGAAAGACATTTATTCATCTATTGCAAGGAATAAAAATCTTATCATTACAGCGTCTGTAAACCTGAAGGTTATCACCAAAATCTGAGAATTGCTCTTTAATACAGAAAATCTCTAGTTAAGAAAATGCAAGCAAGGTGCTCTTTAAGAAATTGGAAATTATAATTATTATGGACAGAGGAAATAACATACATGTACAACACAGTATAATATTGGCATGTTTTGTCCTCTGATCAGTAGTTTGAACTGAAGGTGTATAAAGTTTTGTTGCTGTGTGTCTGTGTAGATGTCATGAAGAAAGATTTTTAAAAAAGAAGAAGAAAGTAAAAAATTATTGAATAAATGTCTTGAGCTATGTGGAAAGAATACTGCTAATTCATGCCTGCATGTTTGCATCTGTTCCAAGCCTTCTTTCACAGACTCTCTGTCTCTCTTCCTCTGTCTCTCCTTCTTCCTTTGTCTCTTCCATCTGTGCTGGCAGCAGGTTTAACGCTGTAAATCAGCTTATGTAGATGCGCCAAACTCTGACATCTGGCCCCTCTGGCCTTTTCTAAGTTACTACAGGCTGAAAGACAAACTGACACATGTGTGCTGCATATATGCATACAGGAACAACACAGCAGATTGTGGCCACATACAAACCAAAAGAAAACATTTTGCCGTGGTTTAATGGAAATCAATTACTTACAACTAATTAATTTTTAGTTGTACTTTAGTTCCAAACACTCCTTTGAGAGCAGTTTGGGCGGTATTGAAGAAGTCGCAAAGTGCATTAAAAGTACACAGTCAGCATTTTCATCATCGTTTTTTACACTGAAATAGAATGAGCCATTACTCCTACTCTGCTGCCGCTTTATTCATTTATTTAGCAGTAATTGTTTTGGTGGGCGGTTTAAAACTTTCAGCTTCTATGACTCAGAGTACATCGTAACCACTGTAATTAATCTACGGCAGCCTGCTTTCTACACAGTCTATGGAGATGAATATGAAACTGAAGAAGAAATGCTAATGAGGAGTCATGCTTCTTTCATCAGGCTTGCCCATAAACATTCACAAATCACCTCTATCTGCACTTTGGTTTTAATTTCCTGTATGACTACAGTTTACCATCTGATCTCTGGTTCCATGCTTTTAACACTCGCTTTATCTTCTGATGTTGCAGATGGCGCTCCACTGAGCGAGCTGTCTTGGCCTTCATCTCTGGCAGTGGTAGCTGTCTCCTTTTCTGGCCTCTTCACCTTCATCTTCCTCATGCTGGCTTGCCTCTGCTGCAAGAAGGGAGACATTGGCTTCAAGGTGAGCTCCCTGCTGCCCCCAACTGGACGTAGTGAGAGTAACACAAACTCTATGGAGTCAGTAGATGTCCAGGGAATATGATGATCTGCGAGTTAGCCGAGTAATAAAAAAAAGAAAGGAAGTGGGGGAAAAAAAGGAAACTTGCTTTTATATCTGCTGAAGTTTGTTAGATTTTATGCATTTAAAATAACACACTGCTAGTGTCCACACACACGGACACACATGGAATCCATTCTAAAGGAAGGGAAACATGAAGAAAATGCTTAGATAAGCCAAATGACAAAAGAACTAGGCTCAAAATCTGTGGTTGATGAACTAATGAATCCAAATTTGAAATTTTGGTTCACATCACTGTCAGTATATATGAAGAGGGTCAGGAGAAAGGTACAACACTGATTGTGTACAGCCATCAGTAAAACTTGGTGGAGACCCTTCAGCCAGGGGTTTGCGGGATCTTGTCAAAATTGATGCAATTCCGAACACAAAGATTTTGATCCAGCATGCATGCAATGCTGTCTAGAAAGCATTCGATTGACAGCAGCTTTGTTTTTCAGCATGTCAGTTACGTACTACCCATGCAGTAAAAGCATACCTGGGTAGAAAAACAGCCAGTGGAACGCTACCCATCATGGAACACAAGGCAGCCAGTGCCTAAAGGATAGCTTTGAATGTACTTTAAGAAGCCTGTATTCTCTGCATTATTGTAGGGTCTTTGCCTTACAATGTAAAGCCCCTTGAGGCAACTGTTGTGATATGGTGCTATATAATACCACTGAATTGAACTGAATTTTTCCTGAAAAAAACTGTGATGACGAGTAAAATGGTCCTAACAATTATTGACTTCCAAGCTTGTTAGAATTTATACAAACTGTGTTTTTGCCTTACATCTATGTTGGCATGTGTGTAAACAAATTATTGTTCCTGTTTCCCTTTTTCCTCAAAAAAAAGGGTTTAATTAATTGAAGTGAATGTCTCTCTCTTTCTGCATCAGTAAAGCACACCTTAAGTGTTTTAGTCTTGCTAATGACTATTGTCTGATTGTATGAAAGTGGAAGACTTACCAATTCCACACTGGCACACATTGTCTGTGTGTTGCCTTTGGCTGCCAGCATGACTCAGTCATGCTGTGTCAAACATCAGCGCTGAACTGAGCAGCTGATGAGGGCTAACAGTGACTGACACAGGCAGGGGGCATATGGAAAGAAGGAGAGAGGGAGGAGTAACTCTCGAGTCGCTGTCGTGCCTGCTTCTTGCCATTACTAGTTTCTTATGAGCATGCTGTTTGTTTTATGGAAGAAGTGTTGCAATATGTTTTCATTTTGTCTATGTATATTTGTCTGTAACTGTTTTTAGCTAAAGACACTGTTGTCCAGCCCTGACTGGACAACAGTGTCTTTATTTGTAATTACTTGAGCAAATTCAATTACAGTATTCAAATGGGAGGATGAAACCTGTGTTCGACATTGCTGTTGTTGATTAGATAGCTGTAGAAAGCAGAGGACAGTGCAGGAGTGGGGATTAGAGCCGAGCTGCTTGTTCCTTGTGTATGTACTATATGTGATGAGAATCAATGGGAACTGCCTCTAGTAGGTACATGCTGCAGGGACAACAGTGTCACTAATGAGCACTGCATAGAGAGGTACCTTTAACAACTGCAGAACTTTTCCTATTAGTGGATAAGTGTGTTTATGTGTGTGTTTGTGTGTGTGGCAGTCTGTCTCTCCCATGCCAGATCGCCTCAGCCTCATTATGTGAAAACATAGTTTAATAACCAGCAGGAATAGCGGAAGCCTCAGTCTGTGTCTACTTTTCACTGGCCCTAATGACACAAAGATGGCTTAAGCTGCTAAAACACCATCATACAATAGTTGATTTGTTTTTCTTGACAAAGCAAAGCTTCGTCTTTCAGCCGGGTTGATAAACCAGTATAGAACTATTGATTCCTGCAGGGATATTGTCTTCCAGCACCATGTCATCAGAGTTCAGGATGGAAATAGGGCTACTAAACAGCCGTCCTAACGAGTCAGTGTCTTGCACAAGGACATGACAGACACTGCATATGAAGACAAGCCAAGTTCTTGTTAAGGGAGATATATTTCGATTTTAGAGCGCAGATGTTTTCAAATATTTATCTCTGTTTCTTAGGTTAACACCAGGTATCACATCATGATTAAGCGGTCCCCCTGTCTGTCCCTCTCAACAACTCGCTTGTAAGGTGTGCAGTGTTGTGGGACTGCAGAGCTGCACTGTTGCACCGTCCAAAAAGCTTCATTATTCCTCTTCATTGCAGTGTTCTTACTGGTGCATGTAGTGCGAGGCTGGGTATTAAGTGCTTTCTAAACTGAAGGCTCTCAGGGGAGCTGTGCAATGCTCACTCACAGCCAGGTGCTCGCTTTCACACTTCACTCTGAGGAGAGTGGCAGATGGTTCTGCTCAATGAGAAAGACACACACATTCCTATGTACATATTAGTGTTTTATAACACATGTTGAATAACACACACACACACACACACACACACACACACACACACACACAGCCATTCAAATATTCAACCTGCAGCTTAATATCATCCTTTCTAATTTCTTCCAGCTCTCTCTATACTGTTTCTTTACATCAGTGGTTATTAACCTTTCAGAGGTTGCTGTTAGGCTGAAACTGCTGGAGAAAAAGCTCTGAACAATAAATTAATGGAACACACGTGAGACTCTTGCTTTATTCAGTTATTTTTACATATCCTGATGAAACCAATTTTTCCTATTATATATATTAGATTACAGTTTTTCTACTTTACTGTTTATTTACTGTTGTTTGTTTGGTTGTTTTTTTTCACTCAGTATTTTTAGCAATTGTATCAATAATGGTGGTCCTTATTTGTAAATTACCAAACAATAAATTCTACCTACTGGGTGAATGAACACAATGCATATTTTGAAACTATATGCATGCAGCAGAAGGTGAGGAGAGGCAACTACATGTAAACGGCAGTGCAGGATTTGTCATTTGCAAGTGCTAAGTGTTCCTACTGGCCAGTAAAAGACAAGTAGTCCATAGAGATCTGCCTCTTGGTTTAATATCAGCAGTATTTATGCATACATTTTGGGAGAGAGCATGGACAAGCTACAGCAGCTGAAGTGCAAGGACACTGCAGCAGACCAGAGAGTCCATTTTTAGGATGAAGTATAAGTGGCAGAGTGGAAGATATGGGATATGGTGTATAGCAAATGGAAAGAGAGGATCATCATCTTCCATGAGTTTTGCCTCTTGGAGGAGGGGATTAGCATTTTGTTTGTTTGCTTGTTTTTTATAGCTGATTATATTCGCTTCCTTTTCCTCCTAATGTGCTATAGTGGCTCAGTGTACACTGTGTGAATAGCTTTTTTGTGTGTAGTGTGCAATACAGACTGCGTCGCATAAAACTGTGCAGACGGAAACACCAGGGAAAACTGAGATCATTCAAACACTGTAGTGGCAGATGTAATAGCACAGTTTAAATCTCACAGCTATCAGAACACAGTTGTTTCCCATGAGGCCTGTTAGTGCGAATCCTGATGTAATTTTCAAAGTTAAATCTATTAGAACAAGTCTCTATGAGATAAAATGTACTCAACAACAAAGTTTCTTTCTCTGTGAATAAAAAACAAAACAAAACCTGAAAATAAGAATTATGTTTCTGATGTTCAGCTGTGTAAGAAAGTAAATACACTGGAGGGAGGAAATAAAGACAGGCTTTGTGTATACGGTTTGAATAGTGGCATGCATTTATGTGTTCCCCCACAGCGTCCCACACAATGCACCCTACAATGTACATGACTAATGTATATGGGTAGGTGGAAGTGCCTCAGTGCATTTGAATGTCTTCACAGTTGAACCATTGTCTCCCACTATTTCAGTGGAAGGACGACTGTGAGTGGATGACTAATCCCAGCGTGTTTCTTTGCGCCAGGAGTTTGAAAACACAGAGGGAGAGGAGTACCAGGCAGATCTCTCCGCCCTGGCCTCGCCTTCCTCCCAGAATGGCCCCGAGGTTTACATCCTTCCACTCACCGAGGTCTCCCTGCCTGTCTCCAAACAACCTGGCAGATCCAGTAAGAAACTGCACAACAGCATACACAAATAACACTTCTAGGTGATGTATTGGAGTATTTGAACTATTAACTTGGGTTTGCTTGGTGTTTTTTTTTTCAGTCCTCTTGACCTCCATTACTTCTTTTAAGCCATTCTAAGAGATGTCACAAAGGCTACATTTCTCAAGTGGACTGTGGAACATCTCACTGGTTTTATTCGTGTAGAAGATATGAACTGAGCTAATTCTGCCAAGCTCAGTTGGCCTTCTTCATTTTTAGTCTTTTATTTGTTTCTTCTCCCTTACCCTGTGTCTCACTAAAAGAGCGATATGTAACTACTGTGCAACATATATAGAAATTGACCTGCTGCATAATTTCGCAAATGTAAAAAAAGGATCTGACCTAACCCCATTGCATGAGACTGCTACAGCAGTGTTTTCAACCCTCATCCTGCCAACATATTTAACATACATGGACTGATGTGACGAACAAACAAAGACGAAAAAAACCCAACAAAAAACAAAAACCCTGCAATTTACTCCAAGAGGCAAATATAATAGCAAAATAATGATAATATCACACCTTATTGCTACTCAAAGCATTATTAGTTATATAAACAGTCACTGCCCAGAGCTCATAACCATACGAGAATGTAGGAACTTACACTGACCATTAAACTGATAGATTCACTAATATGCTCAGTGCCTGCAAAGAATTCTCCTATCTGTCAGTCTCCTCCTTCACTCTCCCTTCATTCGTGTACAAACACTAAGATACCTTAAACTGCTGCACTTGGGGCAGCCGCTTGTTCTGAAGTGGAGTGGGCATTCCACCCTTTTCCAGCTGAGAACTATGGCCTTAGACTTGGAGCTTCTAATTCTCATCCCAGCCATTTCACACTTGGCTGCAAACAGGCCAAGAACAAACTCAAAGGTGATGGCTCAATGAAGCCAGCAAAACCACATCATTTGCGAAAAACAGAAACGAGATCCTGAGACTACTGAACCTGCTGACACCCTCCACCCCCCGGCTGCACCCAGAAATTCTGTCCATGAACAGAATCGACCAACACCCACTGAAGCAAGTCTGACTTATTGCTGGAAATGTAAACCGACTCTAACTTCAGTTTAACAGAGACTGGAACTAGCAAAAAACAAACACAAAATCCAGGCAGTTACACTGTAGCACCCAATTAGCCTCATGCTTTGCTCAGGGCATGTTGGCATGTGACAGGGGAAGCAAACAGTTTCTGCTTTCAGCAGCAAAGGTAACACCTTTTAGATTGTCCAGCCTAGCATTTGACAGTCACATCAGCAGATGGAGTTTTGCCCAGGGGGGGGGTCATTGCTGCTCAGATTGAGGCTTGCAATGCAACAGTATCAGCCCTCCTTTTCATATGTGGCAGGACCAGGGCATCTATCTGTCTCAGGTAGACATGTAGACGGCGATGTCTCCAATGTTCTGATAAGATTCCATCTGGCAATGACATCTGAGTTTTTCTTCTTTAAAATCACTGCTAGAGTGCCTCCGCCTCTGTGAAAACTGTGTGATACTCCCATTTGAGACTCATGGCAAACATTGACTAAATAAATAGTTCTATTTAAAAAAAAACAAAAAACTGCTTAGGTGTAATTGGGGTCTCCTGAGACCCCAGAACATATGTATTTTTAAAAAACACTAATTAAAGCAAAAAAGGGAAAACAGGGGCGTGGAATCATTAGGAACAAATTGCCTAAAAAAGTCATGAAAATACGAGAAAAAGTGAGATATGTCAAAGATTATGCTCTGTGATCTGCATGGAACCCAGGCAATGAGATGAGGGTTAAATCCATGTTCCAGCTCATGAATGCGGTTTGTTTTTTTCTGTTTTTATCATCTTATTTTAGAACAGTGTTTCATGTTATTTTGGTATTTTTAGTTGATAATTCTATATTTGTGTTATTTCACGACATTCTACCTCAGACGCGGGATGTTCAAGTGCGGTTTCGCCTTGATGTGACGTGTATATATTTGTCGATCTCAGTGCAAGTCAGATCCTGGGTGCTCAAAGTGCCTCACCCTGTATGACTCACTGGCTGTGTGCGCTGCACTGTGCTCAGCTAGAAGGGAGGTGAGTTGCTGCTCAGCGTCCCAGGATGTAAGCGTCAGCAATGATTGGACAAGGCAGCCTCAGGCTCACAGCCAATCACTATTCTCGCCTCTTTCCCCCATAGCTACTGCTGTATGATTGGTCCAGGTGTTGCAGGGTGAGGAATGGGTAAATGGCGAAAGGCGAGATCGTGAAAAGAGTGATATTGACTCCTTCCAGTGATTCAGAGGGAGAACACTCTATGACTCATTCCTCTTTATAAATAGTTGAACCTTTTGTACTATTGGATTTACTTTTTTACATGTATATTTCACACAATTAAGCACTGAAGATACACAGAATGTATATTTCCTTTAAAGTTGATATTTTCGGTTTTTCTGAATATATGTTTTACATTTGTTGTTACCCATACATAATCATCAGAAGCTCCTTCACGTGTCATAAACTGCCTACCCTCACACTAGCATGCATGGGGTGAATGAATTATCCTCACTACTGGTAAGAAAATACCATCTGAGAGGTCTTCTTTTCCACTTGTTGCTCTAATCTTTTGTCTAACAGATCATGTCAAACTTTCAGACTCCCTATAGAAGCTCAAAGCTGACTCAAAGTCCATGTTTAAAGTGTTAGCATGTATTTTCAGTTGCATCTTTTCAAGAAATGCCAATAGTAGGACAAGAATGCACACTCACGCTCATAAATTCCACATTTGGAATAATATGACTTCTTAATTTCTCTCTCTCTGTCGCTCTGTCGAGCAGGGGTAGTGGAGGCTTGGAGGCTGGGGTGGAGAAGTGTTGTTCTGTTATCACTGTGACACAACCTCTGTCCAGCGATCCAGTGGAGAATGGGCCTTGTGTGCCACTTTTGTGTGTGTGTGTGTGTCTGCAAGTGTGTGTTTGGTGCACTGGGTACCAGGAGACACTGTGAATGTGTGTGTGAGTGAGCGAACCAAACAATGGGCCTGTTTTAAACCGGCTGGGCAGTGGGGGAGCATAAGGCCTGGCTAAAACGTCCATGGAACGCGCAAGCGGAGGACTGGCATTATGAGGAGAATACAGTGAGGGGTCTGTGACAGAATGAGGAAAGACAGGGGAAGGGTGGTGGCATGCACCAGGACCTAAGAGCAGAGAGATAGGGGTGGTGAATGCGTATGACAGAGGTCTTTTTTTGTGGACAGAGCAGTGTTTGTGTCATGTTTGGCTGAGGAATGCTGCTGTCCTGGGTGATAGGGGGGCATTATGGGGGCCTTATGTCACTCCTGGGTGTCTTGAAGCTGCACATAGAGGTGGCGTGTCAAACGGCACACAACCAACATACATGACAGTCACATCAGGCGGGATACATGACCAGAAGCCAGGGCAGAAATCTCATCTCATCTTTTTTTTTTTTGTTCAGTAGATCGGACTTAAAGATTGTCTGCTCTTCTGTGTACTGTAGCTGGAAGCCTATATAGGAAGCAGGGATTTCGGCCTTTGCTCGACAGCTGGAGAGCTTTAGATGAGGACAGTATGTGTTTTTCTATGTGTCCCAGTTGGAGGATGAGCTCGGTGGAGACGGGGAGAGGCAACGCGGTGAGCTTGTTCAGCTGTGCAAGGGCTCGGAGGGTTAAATCCTGCCGAGGCGCTCACACACACACTGTGACCGTGGGCTCCTTCTCACATACACACAATGAGGCTAAGTTGCCTGGGGCTGGGGCCGGGGCCACGGGCTCTTGGTTCTCACACTCTGAACCAGTACTTCATCTCAGCCTGGGACTCGGACTCAGTCGCTGTGACGGTGCTCAGAGTGGCTGGCCGCTCCGCTGCTCCATCATCATCGTCCTTTTCAACATCTTCATACTTAAAATATGAAGATCCATGGAGGTATTTGATTTTGTGCATAAGATGGATGATTTGTAGAATTATGGTGTTGCTGCAATTTGTGTCGTGACAAAAAAATTCTTTGTTCTTAAAGGACACTTTAATTTATATGGAAAGTAAAACATTTATTTGGCTTCAGGCAAGCTTCTCTTCAGTAAATGTGACATTTTATTTAGGAAATGTATTCTTTTGCTCAGAGAGGTTTCTGTATTTTTGCCTTATCTGTGTTTTCAGTTTTCTTTTTCTCTGCTGTGGAGCTCAGCTTCTTTTTGTTTCTGCAGAGAGCATTCTTAACTTTCGATTTTTCTCGTTTACCTCGTTCAGTGCGTTGAAAATTGTTCTTGTAAGATTCCTTTTCTTTTAGTCACTTCCTTGATGCTAAAGCCGTCATTTTCTTCCTGTCTGAGAGTAATCTTACTGTATGTCTTTCTTATTGCTCTTTTCCAGTCCAACTGCTGAAATCATCAGACCTTGGACGCCACAGTCTGCTCTATCTGAAGGAGATTGGAAATGGCTGGTTTGGCAAGGTAAAACTTTTATTTAGTTCTGAAAGCATACACTCAGTCAGTTTTTAGATAGAGGGATTTTAAACACCTTTGCACTCAATATTACTATTTTAATATTCTAGTTTAAACAGCAGCTTCCTTACTATAATACGTGGTTTTTAAAATGTGTTCTACTCTTATATTGAATGCTCCAGTGAGGCTAATTCGATCGGGGAGTTTATTCCACAGGGGAAGAGTTGAAATACACAGCCACATTAGATTCCCTACATTTTACCTTGCTTCCTGGATTGTTTCGCACACTATTTCCATTCCTAGTTTATGTTTACTTTGGTTTCTAAATCTACAGTTTATCGATGCTGGCTAAATCTTGCAGGTTCTGCTGGGCGAGGTCAATGCAGGCCTCAGCACCACGCAGGTGGTGGTGAAGGAGCTGAAGGCCAGTGCCAGTGTCCAGGACCAGATGCAATTTCTTGAAGAGGTCCAGCCATACCGGTCAGTTTTATCAAACTTCAGAAACTCCACATGTTTTTATTTTATTACCGGTATGGTTTTTGCACAATCATACCTTCTAAAATTGTCTCACAGGACCCTCCAGCACCCTGCCCTCTTGCAGTGCTTGGCACAATGTACAGAGGTTACTCCTTTTCTGTTGGTCATGGAGTTTTGCCCTATGGTAAGACACATTTTAATGACCAACTTTGTTTGTTCAGTCCTTCATATATATTTTTTTAAATTTCTTTGTTTAGTTTTGTTTGCAGAATTAAAGAAAAGTCAGTGTGTCTCATGTTCTCATATTTTTTCCCCTCTTAGGGTGATCTGAAGAGTTACCTCCACAGCTGTCAAGTAGCTGATTCTGAGACACCTGACCCGTTGATCCTCCAGAGAATGGCATGTGACATTGCTTCAGGGCTTCTGCACCTTCACAAAAACAACTTCATCCACAGGTACGTGTGTCAGTCCCGCTCCCTTTACCTTCTGCAATTTGAGCTTTAAAAGGAAGAATCTACTTGAATGGTTTGTGCGCCACCTGTTGGTCTCTCCTGGCAACAACATCCTGGTGCTGCCTGAGTAGTTGTCACAAACTCCAGCATCAGTGATTTTGTTGCTGGGGGCGAGCCCCTCTCGCTCTCACTCCACCATCCATGCAGTGGTGGTGGCCATAGCAACCAATTAGTGACTGCCAGGCTGAAAGCTCCCATTGTGGAGGAGGTGAGATTCCACTTACTGACTTAATTGTGAGTGTGTTTACCCACTTAGGTGATATGTATGTTACTCTAATTGTATAATTCTGTCATTTATCACTGAATTTTAACTGACAACATTACTGTATGTTGCTGTAAAAAAAGAAGTGCCAACATTCTAGTGCAGGTTAAAAGAAAAATCACACAGACTCTTCTCAAGACACTTCAGCTGCAATTTTTTAAACTAGATCGGATCCCAAGAGAAACATTTTTTTAAACATAAAAATACCAAAAAGTTAAATTATTAAGGAACAGGCTTAGACTGTAACACACACATGGACAGAGAGTTAATTAGGGGAAAACAATAACAACTACATTGTTGCACATAGTGCGTCTTTCTGAATAAAAGTGGCATTGTTTTATCTCTCTATTTAACAGTTTTGGGGGGTTGGTTGTTTTTTATTTTCAACAGTGACCTGGCCTTGCGAAACTGCCTCCTAACATCAGAAATGTCAGTTAAGATTGGAGACTATGGACTTTCCCACAGTCGGTACAAGGTCAGTCTTTTGAAATATCTGTAATTTTTAAAGACTGCTAGTAATGCTCCTAGTACTCAATATCTCTTTTTAATTCTGTAGGATGACTATTATATAACACAAGACCAGATTTGGGTACCCCTGCGCTGGATTGCACCTGAACTCATAGATGAGGTCCATGGAAACCTGTTGGTTGTTGACCAAACCAAAAGCAGCAACATATGGTGAGTTATGTAAAGGGAGAGAAATGCAAGCTTTTATTGCAGATTATCGAAGCTACAGTTCGAGTTCACACATACTTAAGGCAAGCCGTCTGAAGGGTTACCGAATGAGTGGAACAGTTTGTTTGGAAAGTTTTTCTATCCGGAATATGTGAAGTGACCAACCTAAAATATTTCTTTGTGTGTTTCAGGTCATTTGGAGTGACTTTGTGGGAGTTGTTTGAGCTGGGAAACCAGCCGTATAGACACTATTCTGACAGACAGGTCTTGACATATGCTGTGAAGGAACAGCAGCTTAAACTACCCAAACCCCAGCTCCAGTTCCCCTTGGCTGACCGCTGGTAAGACATCCACACATAACTACACTCAGGAGAACCTACTGTACATACAGTGAATACTGACACTCAGAAAAGACTAGTAGCTTATACATTAGTGATGCCACACAAAATAGATTCTAGATGCTGGTAAGCCTTCAGTTCAAACTGACCAATGAGTTTCTAACAACCTTATTTTTCCCGTTTTATATCTTTTTTATTTATTTTGATACAAGTCCATTGTAGCAACATTTGTCTTTGCTACCAAGGGCAGATGATCAATACTCTCCCTATTCTTTATGATCCCCTTGGCATCGACCAGATCCGAATCACCTCATTCATCTTTACCTGGGAAGCCTGCCAGATATTGTTTTTTATTTATTTTTTATTTCAAAACTGCTCCCTAAGGAATTAAACTATTTGGTACAAACACTGAGAAGCCACACAGATGCACAAAGAAAAGCATAAACATCTTCTAACTGTGTCAGCATCTCCACTGCACCTCCTTCATATACTATGCTGTATATGCTATTGACTAGTGCAGTAAATAAGTGCTAGGTGTTGCTATAAAGTGCTGACTTTGAAGTTCTCCTTATATTACCTTTTTTTTAAATGTTGCTTCTGAACTTTTCTCCTTTTTTTAACAAAAATATCTTAGGATACCAATAAGTGTTTTCCAGCCTGAAGGTGTGTGTGGTCTTTTCGGTCCCTCTTCTCCGTTCAGGTACGAGGTAATGCAGTTCTGCTGGCTGCAGCCAGAGCTGAGACCCAGCAGTGAGGAAGTACACCTTCTGGTCACATACTTGTGTGCCAAAGGCTCCAGTGAAGCTGAGGAAGACTTTGAGCAACGCTGGAATGCCTTGAGACCCAATTTGCTTGGCAGCACCTCTCACACAGCTACATCCACAGCTCTAGTTCTAACCCCTACACCAGCCTCAGCTGATGCCCCTAATACAGACCAAACTCAAGCAGTGGAGCTGGCCTCCTCTGCTTCATCCTCCTTCCCCCTCTTGGAGCACTTCTCTGACAGCTTCCACTCTGACACAGGTGATGACCTACTGACTGTCACAGAGACCAGCCACGGTCTCAACTTTGAATACAAATGGGAGCAGGCCCGAGCTGAGCAACCCTACTGCTCCTCCTCCACCAGTGGTCCACTGGGCCAAGGGAACCCACATTACCAGGATATCTACTATTCAAGCAAGGGAAGCACCACAGGGGGCTGCAAGACTGATAGCCTTACCTCAAGCATGTCCCCATCCTATTATGAACCCCAACACCCGAGTGTGGTTCCAGTATTGAGTGCCCACAGCCCCTCAGTCAGCAGTGAGTACTACATTCGCATAGAGGAACCAGTAGAGTGTAACATTAACCTGGATGACAGCATTGTGGACTACAGCCCAGGATTAGAAGTCAGTGACAGCAGATTGTTATCTGAGAGTGAAACTTGTTCAACCACAGCACAACCCAGCGCATACTGGTCTACTGCTGATAACATCAAATCCACTGCCTATGACTCTGATTCAAGTCCCACTAGCCAGCTAACCAGGGAACCACTGCTCAGACACATATACAGCACCAGCCCCCCACAATTAGGCCACTCCCAAAATTGCCTTTCGTCCAATCTCAATGACTCTGCAGAAAGGCCAGCAGAGTCTAAGGAGCAGTTAGAGAACCCACGCAGTTTATCACAAGCAGTCAGTAGCCCCAGCTTAGGGTTCTGTGATCCCTACCTTGAAGCAAACACAAATCATAGCACAGTTAATGAAAGCTGCCATAATATGGTAGGTCATCTTAGAAAGAGACCATCTATTGTTAACCACATCGGAATTGATGCAGGAACTGCTGACGGCGTGCTTTTGGGTCAACAGAGAAGTGGAGAAATCGAGGATGACCTTTTCTCCGAGGGAGAGGCCACAAACTGGATCTCAAACCATTCTGCAAACAATAACAGCCTGAGCTTTGACACAAGGCAGACAGGCAGTGGAAGTGACAGCTGTCTGGATCTGCAGTATACCAGTCAGTCAAACACAACTGAATTATGGTCTTTAACCAAAGTTTCCACCAGAACTTTCCACAGCTCCAGATCTTGTGATGCCTCAGAAGGAGGAGGAAGAGGATCTGACTGTAATAGTTGTAGCAAACCAACTGATTTAGGCTCATACATTCACTTATGCCACCAAGAAAAAGAGGAAGATGCCTTTCAAGTGGAAAGGAACACAACTAAAGATAATGTGCAAAGTACCAATTCTCTCACAGATGCAAGAATAAATACCAGAGATAGAGAGGGTGGAAAATATGAAACGCAATCATTTCTTTATGGAGAGAGAACGTATCCTGCAATGATACCTGAGGCAAGCCACATAAAATCACCATCCTCTTTTAGGAAGCCTCAGGCTAGTCAAGCAGGACAACTGTCAGATAAGCAGAGAAGTAAGATGTGGGAGGGCATTTCGACAGGAGTATCTTTTGATCTGAGCGACAAGAAGCTAAACTATGCAGACTCACCTGAGAGAAGCAGAACATTAGATAGAGGAGTTGGCGTAAGAGACTCCAGCATATGCCTGGTTGAACTTGGTGACTACAGTGAGGAAGAAGATGACATTACAGATATTACTTCAGGGATCTTTGCAGACTTCAACCTCGACTATGCTGAGATAGAGGAGGAAGAGCTCAGCCCGCAGAAGAAGCCAGAGACAGCTGGTGACTCTTTAGACACCAACAACATGTTTTCATCAATGGCAAGCCCCTTAAGCCCTGATCCCTTCAATATCCCAGTCCTGCCCAAATCACTGGATAGCGGCTATGACACAGAGAACAACGAATCTCCAGAGTTTATTTTTAAAGAGCTTGGCGATCCCCTGGGTGGTGAGAGGAGCCCTAGGCTGGGCGGAGAATCCGAGCTTGTTTTGCAGGTGGGTTTAGGACAAGGGGTCTGCACTTCCACAAGCAACTCAGAGGTACAGTTAAAAAGTCTAACCGAGAAGAACCCCTACAGGGACTCAGCCTATTTTTCTGACTATGATGAGAGGAGTCCCCAAGAGGACGGCAGTAAGTTCTTTGCAGGTCCACGTAACTGTCACCCCCCTGCTGAGAAACCAAGCCTTTTAGGAAATAATCATGCTGTAGAAAAGAAGTTTGCTAATGGGGAAACTTTAACAAATCTGAGACACATCAAAAGTTGTGCTTTGGTGAATCTCTCAGAGGCTGACAATAGTTCACCCCATTCTCTTCCCACCCCTGGGTTGTCTATGCTGTCACCATTTCCTCCACAGATGGGTGGCTGCCTGACCAAAGAGACCGCCCCTGCAGATGATGATCTTGGGTTGGAGACAGAGCACTCAGAAGACGAACCTTCCACAGAGCTTAACCCCGCCACTGGATCTCAGCCAAATTCCACTGTCCAGGATGCCCGGGAAGACGGGAGCAGGAGAGAAGACTGCTCCAATTCCCAGTCATTGCATACTGGCTCCACCATAACCAACAATGATAATGACGAGTCCCCCAAAGAAAATGAACATGGTGATGGCTCCACAGAGGAGGAGGAGCTACCCGAATTCAGTCATGTCAACGAGGAGACAGACGACAGAGGGGATGGTGCGAGAATAAATGAGGAAGAATTTGAGGACATAGATGCAGAGGAATGTGACTCACAAGACAGTTTGTGTGGAGAATCCAATGGTCCTCTTGACCTGTCCACTTCCTCATCATTGCTGGAGCTTTGTGGAGAGAATGTAAGAGCTCCACTGGAGGAGGCAGAGGATGAAGATGACTCGGATGATAGCGATTCTGATGAAGAGCTGAGGACCTACAACATTCAAGATGAAGACAGTGAGGAGAGTGAGGAGGATTTCACCACAGTGCCGGTGGTGGTGAGTGACTGCAGCAGGGCTAGACACCTCCGCAGCCTCCTGAAGATGCCCGGCCTGCTCACCGAATCCTTCTGTGAGGAGTTGGAGAGGAAGAAAAAAGCGGTGTCTTTTTTTGATGATGTCACAGTGTTCCTTTTTGACCAGGTACAATATTTTAATAGGTCAACGTTGTACAAACTGGGGAGATTATTATATTAAATTAAATCACTTAATTGGTTTTCATGCCTTCCAGGAGAGCCCCACAGGAGAGCTGGCCGACTATTCCTTCTCAACAGAAGTAGAGGCCAGTGGAGAGGAAACATCAGAGACAAAAAACTTTGACCAGCAGCCCCAACCTGACCCTGAACTTGAAGCTCAGTCACATGAATCACCCTGTGTTTCTAAACAAACAGATGGAAACAAATCAGAAGAGGGTGAGGATGTAATATGTTGCAAAGAATAAGCCTCACTTTTTTTCCTCACTGCATTTAACAAAGCGATTATGACTTCCTGTGTGCATTCAGGTGGGAACTGCGAATTGGAAGATGACCTGTCCTTTGAGCCCTGTCCATCCTCACCTGTCACCACACTTGAGCCCGCGTTAACACCCACTTCTCTCTCCAACAGTCCCGAGGCACCTAAACCAGCCGCTGTAGCACTTAATCGTTTTATGGTGTCACGATTCTCTATCACACATGTTTGCGACTCCCAGATGAGCTCAGCAAAAGGTAAAAATGCCTTTTAGTCCAACTTGTAGTAAAAGTTTCACTAAAATTGTGACACTCCACTAAACGTCACCTCAGTTTAAAATACTGATCCTACTTTGGCTATTGAAAGATGGCTTCCATTGTAATGTTGTAAGCAAAGATCCACATGCAGCTAATATAAACAGCTGAAAGACAAAGTGGATTTAAAGATTCCTAAAATCTAATATTTAAGTGCTAATATTTGCAGCGATGTGGCTTATTACACAGACAAAGTAGATCTAGGGCATTCCTGGTTAAATTGTTTTTGTTGTGAAGTTGGTAAATAAATAAATATAATATTTTTACCTTCTATTTCCAATCTCTTGTGTCCCACAGGGAACAGTGACGATAACCCAAAAGACTGAGAGTGCCGTGCCACCACGATGAGAGAAGGTCGATTCCAGGTTCTTCTCAACACAGAAAAAGCAGCATTATTATATCTAGATGTTTTACAGAGTTTTATTTTTTAATCGACCTTTGGGGCATCTGACCCTGGTGACCCTTTATGAGACAGTGCCTCATATTGTAGTGAAGTACCCCGAATGATTTGCACACTATTATTATTATTTTATTTATTTTTTATGACGAAAGAGCAATAGCTGCACGGATAGCAACCTAAAGTGGATACAAAGCGAAGTGTTATTGTCTGCAGAAATAGAAATGTTAGTTTTGACACGCAGTATTTATTTGCTAAATGCGGCATCAGTTCCTTTTCGTGACCTTACAGTTCTTTTGATTTGTGAATTATAAAAATAATCCCCCCAAAAAAGGAAAAAGAAAAAAAAAAGCGAAATGACAGACATAGCTGCTCCTCTCATTGGCTGCCTTTGTCCATCTGCTTACCATCTGGCATTTTCTGGCAACTTAAGACTGTTACGGCTCTCATTGTTGGTGCCAGAAAACAGTGCTTGATGGTTGTTACATAAGAAACTACAATGGATTTTCAAACAAAATATTTGACTTCAATGAAAAGTTATAGCTGGTGATGATGGTGGAGCTGGAGGTGCTTCATCCTAATTTCTCACGTTATCCAAATCACCATTGTGGGACTTTGTGGATTTAATGTTAATGGCAACATAATACAGAAAACCAGGATGTTACCACTACCATATTCTCCACCACTCACTCTAGTTAATGACAACCCACGGCTCTCCACACCTTTCTGAAGCACTTTGTGTTCCCCATGTTGCTCTTCGTGTCCACATTCTGCAACGAATCAGCTGAACAATGAGATTCCCCCCATTAGTGTCCATGTGCCGTTTATAGATTTAGGGTTGTTGGTTTTTTTTTGGTTTTTTTTAATAAATTTGATCATCAGTAGAACGACTTTAAAAGGGACTTAGATGTGTCACCACTGTTGAGTGGTGTCAGTATCAACATGCCAGTTATAAATGTTGAATGTCAGTTATCATTTCCGAGCATCTTTTCTACATCTAGGTCTTGGTCTCATCCATTATGCATCTGTTATGTTAGTGCTGAATGAACCGGGTATGAGGTGATAAGGGAATGAAAAAAAAAAGACATTCAAAATAGGACAATTGTATGAATCCTATATCAACATGTAGCAGGTAGCTTGACTTGAATTACTACTGCTGTATCGGCAGCTCACTCCCCCCTCTCTATCCTCCTGTAGCTCCAAGTGCCAATTCAGTTTCCTCTTTCCTTGCCTTTGAAGTTCTGCAAGAAGAGAAAACATTGCTAGTATTTTTGTATAGAGAATTTGAAGAAGATGCAATCCAGGATGATAGTCTCTCAAATTTGCCAAAGAGATATTTCAAAGCCCATTGGCTAAAGTGGCAGACGCCTTTGGAGAAGGTGAGGTGGGTTGTTCTATGCACCGGTAGTAACATCATTGCTGTTTCCATTCATCCCTCACTCACGGCTGTTGTACTATCCAAAACAAATAAATCCAAATACTTTTCCCCCTCTTGTGTCTGTGATATATTTATCTGCATTAATGTCAACAAGTGCAAAACAAACAAAACACAACACATAAAAGTATGAAGTCTGTGCCCATATGGATTTATTTTGGACAAGTTAATTTACATGCATGCTCTGCACGGTACAGATATAATACAAACAGAGAGACATGGACGAGGTGAGGGCTATATAAAAGTTAAAAAAAAAGCATTTGAAACTTGATTCTTAAATGAGCTATGTAGTAAAAGCATGACCGCAATTCTCAGTGGAAACGACTCATCCACAAAAGGTGTTTGTGACGTAACAGTTTATTTCCTGGAGACTAAGAGGCATTTCAGCTCATTCACACAACACATTCTTACTTTTCAACCACACTTTCAGCACTAACCCCATACAGCATATTGTAGAAAAGAAAAACATGCCTCTAATCTTGTGTCCCAGGTGAGTGTACTGCAAAATACTGAGAACAAATGATCAAAGCTATGATAATACTGTACCTTATCTGATAAGCTACCACCCCCTCTAAGCTGAATATATATATGTATTTATATATATATATATATATATATTAAAAAAAACAAACCTCCTGGCAATCTGGCAGCTTAGATATTACTGAAATTTGAACATAAGGAAAGAGTAGCAGTTTATTCCCGTGTTATACCTGTGGAAATGCGCCTGCACTGTACGAAAGCTTGCTCAAGCCAAAGAAAGTGAAATAATCCCATCAACGTTTTCAGTAATATAAAAATACAAATAGAACTGTGATGCATATTCCCTCAAACCACTTTACAGAACAAAATGGATATCGCCATATGCATATAAAGAAAAAACAAACAAAAAAAAGAACACCTAGAAGGCACAGTTCCCACATTGAAAATCTGGGTATACTGTATCACAACTAGTCAATATATAATTCTATACTATTACCTAACAAAAGCAAAATTATAGTTTACTCATCGCCTGTCAGGGTTCAACCATCAGTCTGAGTATTCAAATTACTCAGTTCACATTACAGCAATGTGTGGTAGACTGTTTACAACCATCCTTTTCTCGTTTTCTCAGCTCATGTAAGCAACTATTGCAGTGTGCCCCTCCACTGATACTTAATTCAAATAATCCTCCAGTGAAAGTTACAGTGTAAAGTGTTGCAGAAACCAAAAAAATAGCATAACAGAAGTACAGATAAATATTAATGTATTGGCATCACTAGTAAAACTTATTAGCAATACCTTATTCACAATTGGTATGATCTAAATAATTAAATCTAACTGTCACACTGTTCTGACTAAAACATTCAATGTTTCGTGAAAGCATTCGCAAAAAACATTGATGGGAAATTCTTTAAGTGAATTTCCACAGCCACTGGGCCCTCTTGCGATAACGTTATACAACTGAAACCTGCCAGTGTTGGCCATTATCTCTTGCTTTTTAAAAAGGAAAGGCCCGCGAGGGTAAAAAGGGGGCAGCAGGCTGCTAGTAGAAGATGGGTGCAGCTCGGTCATCAGAGAAGGAAGGCCGGAGGTAGACCTCCAGGGAACGGTCACTGTGGGGAGAGGAGGGGTGAGACAAGACTTATAGTTAGCTTGAGCAAAGTACAAGATCTAGATGGTTAATTATGTAACCACACCCAAAGACTTCTACCTTCCTAAAGTTTCCAACAGTAAGTTGAGCAAAAAGTTGCAGTTTTGTGAGATTTAGCAAGCATATGATGAACAAATTCTAATTAAATAGCGTGTTATAGGCATGCATGAAGGGTTAGTGTCTTCTCTGTATGATGTTGGGTTACACACAGAAAGAAAAAAAAAATACATAAATTAAAATATAAAAGTACTTCTTTTACAACCCAAGGCCTGCTGGATTGACAGAACCAAGTGATGCCAACTCCAAAGAGGCCAAAGGACAGAAAAGACCAGCTATTCCCCGCGTCTTAACTGCAGCCAGACAGCCAATGACAACAATGAGAACCAGACAGTAATAGAGAGCAGAAGATAAGAGACTGCTTGGCTGAAAGGCGATGGAGACTGGTGGACTTACGGAGGTCCTGTTCCCTCAGAACCGGGACAATTCTGGACCCAAACTGGAAGGTAAAAAGAACTTTTGGATTTGAATGGCTCATCTCTCAGATCATGCATGGGTCACATTTTGTAAGGACACTGGTTAGTCTGGTGCAATGCATACATACTGAAACTGATAACAGTACACGACTGAAATGGGGGATGCAAAACAGAGGTACGCACTTCATGCTCAACATGCCATACTGTATACAGCACTCTACAATCCTTTCAAATTGCAAAGCTCACTGGGAACAAATCTGACAGTAAATAAAAATAAATAAAATCAACCGCACGTCTGCAAAAATGTGTGCACTGCTGTTTATATGACCCAAATACAACTCAAGCACAAGTAAGTCAAAATCATATTTAAAAAACAACCAAAGAGAAGGAAAGCAGGCAGGCAGAGTTCAGGTCAAAGTGCACACAACACCACCTCACACACCAACAGGCTATCAAGAGCAGCACAGATGTTACAGGTGCTTGGGGGAGTGAGTAAGGATGAAACCGCATGCACCGAACAGAGTTGTGGCTTGAAATGAGTCACAGGTAGGTGTTGGTTTTGAGAGGGAAAAGTGAAAAATAAAAAGAATCAGTTCTGAGCCGAACAAGGAAATTATCATCGACAGAACAGATTTCTCGTTAGACCACACTGTTTATTAATATATAGATGTATGTTTTATTTAGAATACCTTTGTAAAAATTCACCATACATTCAAGGTCAAATCTCAATATTACATTTTCTGGTTTCCCTCCACAGCATGCATAAGATAAACACTTCAACTAATCAGCAGGTTTCATTGTTTCTGGAAATATGTAAATTTTTTAATTTAATAATAATATTTATTATTATTATTATCATTGATTTGATTTGATTTTTTACAAGGACAATATATTTTTTTTAAAAAAAAAAAGAAAAGACCAAAAAAATAAATTAAAAAAACAACAAAAAAAACTACATAGCCACTCAGGGAATACAATCATAAACACTGAAAGCTGCAGAAGCTGTGGTTATTATTTAACCTAAAACTAATTCACAGCTGTTATTGGGGATACTCAACAAAAGATCATGGACCCTTCCAAGCTAACTGTACCTTCAGGATTAGAAGAAAAAAAGTGGGGGGGGGGGAAAAGGAAAGAACAAAAAAGAAGACAAAACTGAAGGTTACAGGAGTGAGGCGTTTTATTTAAGTAATAACTGTGGCAGCAGGTTCAGGAAAGGATGGCAAAAAGAGGGTTTGTGTTGACAAAAGTGGGAATTTTAATTTAATTTGCTTTTCTTTTTTTTTACTATACCATGTGATGACCAAAAATACAGTGCAATTTAGTGGACGGACAGAAACAATTTATATTTAGCTATATATAATGTATATTATTGAAGCTCAATTAAAAAAATGCTTCATCGCACATAAAATCTGTATTAAATAGAAAAAAAAAAAAGCAAAATAAGGCATATATGACACACCCTCTGGACGGAAAATAAAATCTAGCACTGACACGAGGAAGCACAGCAGGACGTAGGGGAACTCTCAGAATGGAAACAGAGTAATCTGCCGTGCAGCCTTACTTTGAACAAAGCTTTTTGAGCGTGTATGTGTTTGGTGGGAAATCAATAATATTGGGCCCACTTGTGCTTAAAAAGGCCATTCAGTCAGTGGCTTTAGTACATCGACATTGAAGTCTTTTGGCACTTGTACAGTACATGAATGTCCTTTAGTTTGACAAAATGACACAACCATGTACATGCATGAAAGATAAGCAGTAGCAAAGGCAGTCTCTTGCGAGATCAGTCCGTGATGGTGGACTGTGATAGCGAATTCAGAGTCCATATCGCTGCATGCCGAGCAGGTAGGCCCCGCTCTGGCTCTCTCGCTCAACGCAATCCTCCACCCACCAACCGCTACTGTCCACACCGACACCACCACCAGCAGCACCCCAGGACGGACGGAAGGAGGAAAGGAGGGACCCGGGGAGGAAGAGAGGACAGAAAGGAGGGATGAAACTGGCCTCTTCCATTCGGAGAAGGGGTGTGTGTGGAGGCAGAGGAGAAGAGGTGGAGATAATTGGACAGGAGGGAGGCTAAGAAGGGGGAAAGATGGGGGGGGAGGGGGGGGAAGAGGCCCCTGTGCTATCCGGAGCTGTCTGTTTCTGTCTGTATGTCTGTTCTCACACAGTCGAAATCAATTTGCCATCAGGACTGTCACTGTGGAACAAAGAGAGAAGGAAGCTTGCCAGGTCGGACACACTCAGAGAGAAATGGAGAAAGACAAGACAGGCACAAGGCGGCAGAGTAGAGTTTAGGAGAAGGGCAGGTGGGGTCAGGAAATCTATTTTGCCCCACCCACAGCTACAACTCCAAACACACCTGCCATAATCAAGAAGATTGGACTTCCAATTCCCTCATCAACACTTTTACGCAGATATGTTTGCTGATATTGTTGTGCATATTTTGATTGTGTTTGACTCGACCAGTCTTTGAAAAACAGACAAACCCAATATGTTGCTGTTGATGAGAAAATCATCAAGTCATCTCCTTAGCTGGAGGGATGCAGTATTAGTCTGTTGGGGTGAATACACCCTGCAGGACAGAGTTGTCTCAAAATACTGATACAGAAAGAAAAATACACACACATTTAGAGCAGACAGGAGTATGTAAAACATCTTGACACTGGTGCCCAAAGCCCCAGGCTGACAAGCAGTGATGACTGAGATGAAGTCAGCGTGATGTCTACTGTCACAACATGTAATCCACCAAACACCAGGACATTTCTCCTCCCTCCCACTCTCACACGTACACACATTTACAGACAGGTATATACGCAAAGATGCACTCCCTGATCGGACAGAAACAGGCACAGCATAATTCTGAATCTTAACCTCACATTACCCTGACGAGTCAGCAAGGACTTGTTTAGAGTTAAAACACAATGGATCAAAAAAAATCACTCTGTCAATACACTGATACTGACCCTGCTCAACTTTAACAAGCTACTTAAAAAGTAAAGAAGAGCAAAGAGGAAAGGATAAAGACGACACAAGAAATAATATTTAAAGCAAACACTGCATACATACAGTATGGCAAAGTTGCAAATTTTAAATTCTATGGCAGAGCAGGACTTTTGTTCTCGTTAGTTTAGAAACAATTAGTGGATGAAGAGATCAGTGGCCTACTGTCAAAGTTGTGTCAAAAAAAAAGAAAGAAAAAAGGCCAAATTTATCCAAGATTGACAGTTTGAAATCAGTAGTGAACTACCGTCTTTGGGATTATTGGCAAAAAATGAATAAATAAAATAAAATAATAGTATAAAATAGATAAATAAGTAAATAAAAACACTCCTGCACATAAAAAAAAATCAAAAACACACTAAATAAATTAAAAAGAGTAATAAAAGTAGATTTACAGAACAATTGAGCTTTGTTACCACTAACTCGGGCATCACACTTCGATCCATACTGACTTTGTGATGACCCCAGTACTAGTAGGTTTTTTTTCCTCAGTAAAATAAATTTTATCTGTTTAGAAAGCAGTGAAAGTATGCTACATTTAAATTGGGATATGCGCATGTTCAGCAGTTGCCTTGCTGCCTCGAGTGTCAAGTGTTTCAGATGGCAGTAGCAGTCATACATTATCGATCAATACTTAGTAGGTAGGGCAAAAAAGGCACTTACCTTGTGGCAAAGCGACCATCATAATCCTCAATAGCAGGCTGAAAAAACAAGTGTTAAGCAGTCATTGTGTGCTCATAGACCCACTACTGAATTATCTGCTGTATTTAAATACAAACACTAGATGGCAGAAAGTGAGCAAAAGTCAGATTTTCACTTACTGCAGGATTACTCATTTAATTACACAACATAAGACAAACTCAGGTGGGAGCTACAAATTAATTTAGCAAGTAACAAGTGCAGAAATGGTACTGTTCACTAAAAGGTACAGCGACATGTTACAGTACCTGTGTGCCAAAGCCTGCCATGCTGTAGGGGCGTGGGCGGGGCTGTGCTAGGCTTTGTGCCAGCAGTCGGGCAGTCAGGCCGTAGTCCGGTGTGGGCACTGATGCATCATTCTCCAACAAGTTCCCTGTACTGCTACTTTTCCCATGGTGCAGGCTGGAGGGGTAAGAAAACAATGGCCTCAGACTTGGTCTCATTCAGAATTATTAAGTGTGGCAGTGTTTATCCTGCATACTTCACTCTGAGCTTCTCACTGTCACTGTCAGGAAGCACGCGTGTGTAGGAGAACGGGAACCAGCCACGCCTGTTAAAAGTGCAGAGTTTGTTAAATGTACATGTGCCTATGGCTGCTCCTAATCGACAAACATTTAGCTTATTTTACAGTTTGGATTCGGGCAAAACAGAATAAATTATACATTACTTACATCTTGTTTTTCTCATTCTCCCCATAGTGCCAGCCATCACGCGCTTCAGGCACTAGCAGGGTGATGACATCTCCCTCGGAGAAACTAAGCAGGGTGCTGTTGTCACCTGCAGCGTGGGAAAAGATGGCCTGGACACGGGAGCGCCCGTTCTTTTCCAGTCCTGCCGCCATCGAACTGGATCTAGGCAGGGTTCGTGTCTCTCCTGTTGGGTTTGAAAGCAGATATATGTGAGCAACATGATTAACATCAGGAACTGTTCATAGACTACTGGAATGACTTGAGCTGAACAAACTCATGGAAGAATCAGTCAACAGTCAGACATAACAACATTAGCAGCTTTTGTTATACAATTCTGTACTTAACTGAAATCTTGCATATGATCATATTATCAACATTTTAAAGCAAACTTCACCTTTTCTTTTTTAACTCCATATTCAGGTTGGAACGTAATGTTTCACCGTTATTGGAAAAATATTTGCAATGATAAGTTTTATGCTCCTCAATGAAGGAAGAGGTTCAAACATTCTGCCCATTTTCCTCTTTCGACAGTTTTGTAGTATTTGGATAACATCTTACCCACTGGGTTTTTATTCTTGGCGGGGGCAGGCCTGCGGACAGGTAGGGTATTGGAGTAGACGTCGCTGACCTGTCTCTGGGGCTGGACCTGGGACTGTACCTGTGCCTGGGTTGAAGGGGATGAAGGCCTAACTTGGGAAATAGACATTGCTGCTTCTTCTGCCCAGTATTCCTCTCCTTGGACTCCTGTTGTCCCATTGACCATGGACATGCCATCGGGACCCATCAGTCTCTGAAATAAACAAGCATAGATTCACTAAGAACAATAAAAAAAGGCTTACAGTGTGGAATGCTGTAGCGGCAGTTCATCCTAATTTTTTGGATTAAGATGAAGTTTGGTATATACAGAATAGCACTGGAGCTGTAGACCTACAAAATACATTTCAAAGTGACTGATTAAGTCTAGTAAGTTCATCTAAGTTTACTTTGTTGCTGCACTGCATGAAATGAAGGCTTAACAGCTCATTAACTTGAGTGCCATCTTTAAAGAGAAATGTTTGTTTGATTTGCTTCCTTATGGAGGGCCAAAAGCACATGAGCCGACATAAGGAGAGCAGTGCTAGCTCTTACTCAGTGGTGGCCTTGAGGAAATGGAGTGAAGAAACTCCAGTTAAATAATTTCATTTTCTCTATAAAAATAAGCCTAAAGTATATGTAAAATGCCAGGAATCTTAAATCTTTGACATCATATTTGAGAATTAAATTACAAAAGTAATATAAGGATCACTATCTGCGGAAGTGCACTGTGGGATCAAGCACTGGGGCAGAAGTCCCTTTGAGTCCTGTGGGTTGTAGGGGTTCTGGGGAGACTGGAAACCAGATAAAAATTTTGGGTTGGTCCGTGTGCTCTTCTAGGCCTTTGTCACATATTCTTTGTCTGAACAATGCTGGTGTGGGTGTGCATGCCAAAGCCTTTACAGGAATGCAAGGACTCATAGGTTTCCAAGCAGAAAATCAATGCTATTAACTAACATAATAAACAGCAACTCACTTATTAACATAAATAAATATTTTCTAAACTTACCGCTGGGTGTCCAAGGCCACTACCCATAAAGACAGCCAACTCTGGGGGAACAGGAAGTGGCTGTGCCCCAGGAATGGGGTCTGAAATGACCAGATTGGATTTGGAGGTATGCAGAGGACTTGCACCCCCAAGGGCAGCAGAGCCCATCTGCTGGGCCAGGAGCATGGCCCTCTCCGGCAGCTTGTTTGGATCTGAGCAGGCCTGTTGCCACACTGGGATCTTCTGGGTCAGAAGGTCTTTACCCTGATAGGAAAAAGGAAGTGATTTGGGGAAACCAGAAAAAACACATTTATGTTAAAAGCAGAGATACTGTTGTGGCTGCAGTGTCACCAGAGAAAAAGCACTCAGCTAAGCAGCCCCCCCCCCCCCCCCCCCTTAAAAAAAAACAAAAAACAAAACACAAAACAAAACAAAACAAAAAAAACAAGTCAAGTCCTCAAAGATATCTCCTTGCAGAGCATCCTTGACCACTGCCCTCAGTGCAGCTTTGATAATGTGCTGCGTGGGTGAGGCAGGCTAACATACAACCAAGCTGCCCACTGCAACATCTCACAGCCCGTGGACACGGCTGTTCTTTTTTAAAACTACCAAAATACTGTGCAGTTAAACCAAGATCACGTTTGTATGTCTGTATGGTACCTACACACACACATGTATGCGCAAACTGTATTTTGTCACTGTGTATTGACCAATCTGCAGCTCACATCATCTCTTTTTTTTCTTTGTGTTACACACAGGCAAACACACACTAGAAACCCTCTGGGAGAGGGTTCTTCAGGTTGCTGAAGGTGAATTCTTCCCACGCACACCCCCATCCTGATTAATGACTAGACTCCATGATGGGGAAAAAAAGCAGCAGGAGGATAGCTGGCACGTGCACGCACGCACGCACGCACGCACACACCTCCAGCCACATCTTCAGGCTGACGGTTTACACCCACCAGTATTCCCTGGAGACAGATTTACTCCATTACACATGAATTTGATATCCTTGAAAAATGGATAGGCTTGTGTTTGCAGTTCACACAAGCTCACAGAAACACACACACACACACACACACACACACACACACACACACCATAAATATATAAATTGACTAAATCCTTCTATAACAACTCTCCACTACCTTTGATTGTATGCTATGAGGGGATATTTGCTTGGATTCAAAGGTTCTTTGCTTCAAATGTCAGCACCAATGTGAAAAATAACAAGCAGTTAAACATTCTCTAGTGACTGCTGTTGTAAACAATACAGGCAAAAGGCTGTGTGCAATTTATTTCAATCCATCTTACTCAAGGTTTGGCTTTTTAAAGTCTTTTCCTATTAGCCTTTAATAAACTGAAAAAGCGAAGCCGTTCTCCACATAGAAAAAGGCAACCAGATGCATGCAGGTGCACTGATGGATTACAGCTTCAAATATACCTGTCAGCTTGGCACCGTCTACGATGATAATCAATTTTTTAAAACCAAAGCGGCCCCTTTGAGCGGTCAAAACAAATGCAACTGAATTATATATACAACAGTGGTTCATAAACTTAAAATGACTCTGAGATAACAGATGGGGAGTAGCTGTTTAGACTGACTTTAAAAGCTCTGCACACGTCCCTTTTTGACCAGATAATACAGACAACATGTTTCAAATTATCTAAATTAATACAACTGCTGAAAACAGGCTAGGCTCCACATGGAGCTGAGCCTTGCCTACAAACGCTTGATAACTGAACAAATTATTACAGGAAATACTAACCATACAGGTATAAAATATTGTCTTAACCATTTATCCTATTTGGGGTCACCAGTGGGAGCTGTCATAAGTAGAAAGGTAGACAGACGTTTGCAGACAGACAAACATCAATTCAGGCTTGCATTCATATCAACGGCCAATTTAGAATTACCAATTAAAGTATGACTGTGGAAGAAAGTCAGTATCTGGAAAGAGACCGTAGTCTCCACCCAGAACGGTATGATAATTTAGTGATCTTACCTTGCCATGGTAGGCGCTGCTGTTCTTAGCCACAGCACACTGACGGTCGACTAGGAAGCAGTACCTGCGGCGCTCCTCAGACAAGGCCGTCTTGTATCCATCAGCAATGAAGGTGTCCAACTCAGTCTGCTTGCTGCTGATTGTCTCCACATACTGAAGGAGAAAACACAATGGACAGGACAATTACTGAGCAGGACATCATGATTACATCTGCAGATTTATAGAAAGATTCCCAAAGATGTTTATGCAAAAAAAATAAAATAAAATAAAATAAAATAAAGAAGAAGACCTTTCACTATTGCTGCTACAAATTCTACTGCTGAGACAGCCAGGAAAGAAGTTCTGGTTATTGGTACACTGTGAACTACAGATGCTTCATAGGTATTGTAATTAAAGAAAAAAAAAGTAAAAAGACAGATTTCACATTTAATAAGTAAGGCCAGTGGACGGAAGATCTGTCTAGAAAGGGGTCCTTGCAGCTGGCTAACACCTAAGTACTTTTTTTTTTTTCAAAATAACACCCTACTTCACATTCATGCAATTACACACATTCACACCAAGGAGCTGCTCAGTGCTGCACAATCTTATACTGTCAATCACTTCACAGCTCCACTGGAGCAATTAGGGGTTAAGTGCACCTTGGCAGTAATAGTTGTGCAAGGAGAGAGCCTTACTCAGTAACTTTCTCTGGCAAGATTTTCCCTGCCGAGTGCTATCGAGGCACAGCAATTATGACTGAAGATCCCGCAGTGTGGAGGAGGAACTGCTCACAAAGACCCACTAATCCATTTTACATATTGGACAATAACAAATAACAGGTGTGTTAATGTCTGTACAAGAGTGAGTAATGTTAAAACAGCAGGAGGGAGAGATCCCAAACTTTAAGTTTGTCTAAACATGAATTCTGTAAAATGGGAAATGTCAGCGGGGACGGCACACAGACATGCACACGCATCGAAGGGTCAGTAAGTGGCGAGAAGCTATAGGGAGTCTTTTTTTTAACAAGATGAAATGGCATTTAGGTGTTTTTGTGACCACGTTCTTCCAAAGTGCGTTTACATTGCATTGAGTTTGCATTCAAATAGCTAAGAGTTTTGCAGACTATTCTAAAAGTAGGTCAAATGAGTCAACTTTCATGGCTTTAATACTGTACCATCTGCTAATAAATACTGACCTAGAAGAGTGTGTTATATTTACTTGCATTGATTTTTAACTAGAGTGAAAACTGGGGTTTCTTTTGGTTGAATGCTCTGTAAATATACTTCATTCAGGTCATCTATGTTAAACATAAATACACTGTTGCAAGAATAAGATATCGACAATGCACATTATTTACATGAGCACTTAAATCCATCATAGGAATTTAAGAAATTTAGCCATACATGCAAATTTTAATCTGTAGTCCCGCCAGGTTTATGATAAATATTCTTAAAAAGTAAAGTTTGGATTAGTCTGAATCTAATATTAGCTAAATTCGGCTGCTTCCTTAACATACGGGGTCACCGCAGAGGTTACTTTAGGTCTGCTTCGAATGACCTTCTGGTGCAACCTGTCATCTTTCAGGACCGAACTTGGATCTTCTCTTGTTCGGTGAAGGTGTAAACCACTGCATAGTAAAGCCACAAGTCTGCATCAAACATGATTCCTGGGTATTTGAATCTTACTGGCTGAAAAGAGAAAAATAGTTCATAACTTATGCTGCTGTTGGATCTCAGTGTGATTAATAGGTCCTAAGTTCAGTGTTCTTAATTAAAATAGAAGTTCGAGGGTTCCACATTGTGGCCCATTAAGACTGATGAAGTTGATCAAATTCCTCCCCGTAGGCAAATCTAAGATCCCACGGTGAGACCACGCAGCGCCGATGTACTGCATTTCATTGAGTAACCACCAGAGCACACTACTTCCCCACTGCCAGCAGTCAACACAACACTGATTCCATGCGTGTAGGAATATTTAAAGTGGCTAAATGATAGTGAACACAAACATTTTGAAAAAGATGCGTCCAGCCATTCGTTTGCTTATCTAATTCAGGGTCACAAGGGGAGAGGTGTGGGACTGTAGCCAGTACCCCACTTAGAAGCGGGGAACCGCTGGACAGGTTGCCAGTCTGTCTCAGGGTTAACACAGGAAGACAAACAACCATTCACACTCAGGTTCACACCTACTGCCAATTTATAATTAACCTAACATGCATGGCTGTCGATTGTGGGAGGAAGCCGCCGTACCTGGAGAGAACCCACACAGGCACAGGAAGAACATGCAAATTCGACAGAAAAAGGTCCCAGACGGCCGGTGGATTTGAACCCGGGACCGTCTTCCTGTGAGCAAACAGTGCTCACCACATTTTGAATTCCAGCCTTTTGTCACAGGAAGAAATTCACCTGCACCATTACACAATTCAATGGAGCCAAGTTGCAAATCAGGAAAGAGAAGGATGGAAGAATGATGCACATATTTTAGTCTACTGAGAGCTCTTTATTTCTTTTTCTTTTTTTTACTACATTTTAATTTGGGGCATTCCTGCTCCCACCTGTTGCTTTCTTATTAAAGACTGCAATTTTGTTTTGGTATGAGTCATAGTCTACATTGCAGAGAGAATAAAGAGAGGGGGCAGAAAGCAAGAGAGAAATATGTCACACATCCGCCCCAAAGGTAGACAATTCAGCTTGCTAAAATGTGTAAATGGGTCTTCAGTTATATCAGGGAAGCCACAAAATGACCATTTAAAGATCTGCTCCTCTTCTTCTTCTCATTTCTCTGTTGGAGTGACCCTTTTTTGTTTCTGCAGCCTGTGACTCACAGTCTGCTAGCCTTTCTAGCACTTCTAAGCAGAGCTAATAGGAGCAGCTCAACCAGTGTGCCCTCTCCACTTGTCAAATTCACAAGCCCCAAATTCTCAGTCATTCAAAAGGTCACCAAAGTAACCCAAGACAATGATGCAGTAAGAAAAAGCCTAAGCAAACACCAGCCACTATTATAGCTTAGGGACCTCAGGCTACATCATAGATCGAATGACTTGTTTTGCAAAGGTTATGAACATGAATGGAACCTGCTACAAGTTAGTGCAGTTCTTACATTCAGAGTTCACTGGATTAGCATATCTGCCTCTCTCTTTTTATGCCTCTTTACACTGACATATTCAGGATGAAATCCTAATAAGACAGCAAAAACTGCATGTGGCATTATGCACTCTGTTGCACTGTGTACCAACAGGGCTTTCCATAATTGCACGCAACGTGGAGGGAGGAGCGTTCACATCCTTCAAAAAGTGAAGAAAACTATAAGATTCAAAACATCAAAACTGTTTATACTCCGTTTATTCCTGTGGGGATTCGAGAGCATCTCATTGCACAGCTCAGAGCTGCTTAGGTCTGCTCTTCTGTTCCTTCCTCATCAGTACTCTTCGGATTCAAGAACTGTATTGTAATGCTTCAGGGCACGACAGAAGGAAACTACACATTACAGTGTCTTTGTCAAAGCTCATATCTTGTGCCTTTTTCGAGCTGTGCATGAATGTGAATGAATGTACCCACAATTCCAGGTTGGGATCACTTTTCATTTTTTTTAATGACACAGAGCTGAAGAAGCCCAGAGCTTATCAAACATCTAATGACATTAATTCTTAATCATGAACTCTTCTGTCTGTGACTGTCTGGGCTCTTATTAACAGCCTCTACAGAGCAAAGGAGTTTATCTAGATGAAACACCTTTCTATAGTACCTTTGTCCTCTCCAATGAACTACATAATGAACTGATTAGTATTCTAGCAGGCTTTGACCACTGAAGGCAAGAGAGAATGAGGAAGGGAGGAAATACAAAGGCACATATACCGAAGCGGGAGAGACAGTGGAGTGAGAGGAGAGGAAGGCGATCAATAAGTTTGCCAGACTGTTCAGACATACTTTACTTTTTAATGAAAAGAGAGGCCACGAAAAAAAGGAAATCTTTTTGCCTCTCATCTGCTAAAATAACAGAAATTTGGCCTAGGAGAAGGAAATGGTGAGTGCATCTTAGCAACTTTTAGTTGTGCTTTCTCAGTTGCTGGAGAAAGAACCATTTTCTATCTGCACAAAGTAAGCTGCGGACTTTATATCTGCAGCCGGTCACTTTCTATCTCTTTCTAGGTGGATGGTTGTCATTGTGCAGCGCAGGTCTTGTGGGAGTGCAGGGCTCTTTCCCTCTCTGTGTGTCGTCTTCCCTGCGGGGCTCAGGCACAAACGAGTTGACTTTTCTCTCACACGCCCACAGACATGATATGATCAGGGAGAGTGAGCGGGCTGAAAATGAGAAAGGGAGATTGATTTTTGCTTTTTTCTGCTAACTGACTGAACATTGTAGGTCCAGAGCTTTTCTGGTCATACAAACTCAGAAGAAGAGCTTCAGTTCTCTATGCCCAATAAGCAAAAGGTGTATTTTTTGATTATTGGGTAGTAGCTCTGTGATATTAGTCAGTTTATTTGCCCAACTACTGTGGCAACTACTTTCCTCTTGCACAGCCATTAAGAAAAAAAAAGATGGATTGATGCCCCCAGGGGTCTTTTGCAATCCTATTACAACTCTAAAGTCTATAATAAAGCTAAACTGTCAGTAGAATGTAAAGACAGAAAGCATTAATCTAAGTTGGCCTGTCATCGGGAATTTAGACCAATATTTTGAAATTTTACATCATTAAACTACTATTTGCACTTCTTTATTTCTGAAAGTTGCAGTTGCTGTTATAAAATTATGCCATGGGAACCTTACCACAGGTCTAATTATGTAGCACACGCTTCAGGTAGCCAGATACATGTAGCAACTTGCCATTCTTAGCTGAGCTTTATTGCTGTAGTGCCCTCAAACATCCGTCTCAATTCAAGCAGTGGTCTGAACAAAACCGGACGGCTACACACTGCGAGCTTTGATGCTTTATGATGACACTTCAGACGGCGTCTCTTCATGACATGCCTGACACCGTGGAACAAACTCAATGTGACACAGCAGTCAGATCAATCCAGCACTGCCATACTGCTCCAGACAGGATAGGGCAGATGTGTGACTAAGTGCGTGTCATAGCATGTAAACTGATCAGACAGAGGAGGAGCCTATTCTTCAAGAACCTGAAAAGCAAAGGAATGTTTTTAAACCCAGAGAACTCTGGAAGACAGCGCTATGCTTAAGTGAGGCTAGAATCATCAATCGGATTCTGTCATGGACGGCCACACTTCACGGCAAAGACCAACCCCGCAGTAATTACCCTACAAGTCTTGACCTGTTAGTTTGACATTTTTCCCTCCATCAGACTCAAGTTTCCAGCCTTGTGAAGGAACAGCAATCACACTGTTGACATTCTCTGCTGTGTCATTTTTCTCAGTTTGATATTGACACTGGCTACAGGACTAAACAAATAAACAGCATTTGAATAAAGCCTGACAATGAGAAAAGGAGTGCCTTTGCAGGAGCGTGTTTTCTGCTGTCAAGCAGGTGGTCAAATGCTAGATAATGAACTATGAAAGATAACTAATTAAGTTATGTCTAACAGCAAAGAGTCTTTTCAACTCGTCAACATTCGTTTCACTTGAAGGACTCCCACAGATGCTGCTTTCCTATGGAAACAATCACGAAATGAGTGCAAGCGGTGCTTTGATCTCTTCGTGGATCCAGTTTCCATAATGCATGTAAACACTGAGTCAGCATTGTTTACAATTTGATTGCTTTGTTTTTTTAAAAATCATTTTCTTTTAAGTGATGATTAAACATTTGTTCTATACTTCACAGCAGGTTATAAAGTAAATGTCGAATTTCTAATAACTGTGCAAAAGACACACAGTACTGTGCAAAAGCGTTGAGCCATTGATCATTCCTTTATATTTTATTTCTAAAGGAGCTAGATATTCTGCTGTTTTTTAAAGTGGTCTTGAGCAGCATTTCTCCAGGCTGTCAGTATTTCAAACATTTCTCTTTGGATATTTCCTGCTTTAGCACTCATTTTTTTTTGACCTATGAATGTTTGAAGCATAAACAGGCACCTAAATCAAGGGATGAACCACTTTTTTGTCCACACGTAAAACACATCTTGGAAAAGAGCCAATTTTAGGTTGTATCTTTAGGCGTTTTGTAACTGGCAGCCTGTCACAGAACATGTAATCTGTTCTGATTTCTTGAGATGAATCTGCAAAAAGATGCCAAAGATAACACATTTTGACAGGCATAAAAAAAATAATCTTTTTGCATCAAGGTGATTCCTAGAGAGCTATTAGCTTAAAGATTGGCATATACCAGCATGGTGCACAGTGTTACCTTAAGAAAATTGAGGAAACCGTAGAAGTGGAGTGCAAAAGTAGTGGCAGAGTTAATAAAAATATTAATAGCAGATGAACTGTGTCTGAAAATAATGTCTTTAAGAAATTTGGAAAAAATAAATAAATCACGATTTGATACAAGATAAAAGAGATGAGAAATGAGTGTTATGGAGTGATAAATCTAAAGCTGAAGTTGTTGATTTAAACATATGCACAGGACGTCAGGAGAGAGATACAACAGTGAGTTTCTACCCAGATTTTAGATTTTGATCCAACATGCAATCCCAACTAAAAAGCATCTCTTTGCCAGCAACGTCATTTTTCAGCATTACCACACACACTGCCAATGATTTAAAAGCATACCTGAATAGAAAGCCAAACAATGGACCACTATCAGTAACTAATTATCAGTACTAGATAGGACTATCAGTACTAACACTATCAGAACACATGTACTGGCCTCCCAGGAGCCTGGACCTCACCATTATCGAAGCAGCGTGGGAACTAAAGGTAGCTAACATCCAAAGCAGAGCTTTGAGAAGCCTGGTGAACTCTTCCTGAAGATTACTTAAACTACAAGAAAGCTTGGCTAAGACAGTTCAGGCTGTGATACGCTGTAGTATTATTAGGATAATCATTTTATTAAGCAACTAGAACACAGAAAAAATTGGATAAATAGTATACTTAGATAACATCCGGCTATGATTTTTTTTTTTTTTTAAACCATCAACATTTGATGTATAACATCCTCAGATTTCTGTCATCGTATCTAGCCCATTTTTGATAATTGAGTCATCTATTTTGTGTCACATTTGCAGGCTGTGCTTTTACTCACCCCATTAAAACGTTGATCAAAGCTTTGCGCTGTAACATACTGGCTGAGTAAAGTGCACACACCTCGGTACATGAATTAGTGTAGTTATTTCCTCACGCATGTTCTTGTCAAAGTGCTTGTCATACATGTCTCAATGTAATAAAGATTGTTAAGGGTGCACAGTTCATAATCAAACCTCCACTATTTGCCTTCCCACTCAGGACAACTCCTCATCACCACCACATCCTAGCTGTTTTGAGTCTTATAAGTCACCCAAATTCATGGAAATCCTGCTGAAACCAAGCACAGCAGTCCATCTGACTTGAGAAACTCAAGATTTGGTTTGTTATTTCTGAATTTTGTTCTTGTCATTTCTGTTCTTGGGTGCTTTGCATGCTTAAATGTTGCCCTTTCATTGTAATAATTGCAAATGTTTGAAGACATGCAAAAACTCTCAAAACAGGCTCACCTGTATCTCTTTTTCTCCATACTTGGAGGGGTTCTTGCTGCCCTGGCTCTTTCTGCGCAGCTTCTTTAGTTCAGCTTGGCACTTCTCCAGACTCTCCCCTTTGCTCTTGTGTTCCATCTGGTATTTCTTCAGGGCAGCCTACGTGGGGCAGCAAGTGGTGCACAACACAAAATTAGACTTCCTAAAACAGGGCCGCAAATTAAATAGTCTGAGTGAGAAAAAAAACAAAAAGGCAGAGAAATAAATGAGGCAAGTAACAGGAATGAAAACCATTTCCCAAAGGTTTTCAGGCAAGTTTGAAGCTCAGAAGAAAACTAAAAAACAAAAGTCTGGATTCCACCCATAGCACAAAAGCACAGAAATAATTTGCTAGAGTTCTGAAACATGCTACAGTTTTATGATACACCAGAAAATTATTTTTTGTATGGCACTGATGCTGCAAGATAGGATAATTTAAAAATGTCCCAAAGCAGTCTTTTTTAATTAATGCAATTTACATAATCTTTTATAAGCTCTGGGACTGCTTCTTTTTGACTGATTTAACATCTGCACTGCTTGCGATTGTGTCTCCTAAAGCATTTGCTGTCACTAAGTACTTTCTCAACCTGGTTAAAATTGATTTTCATGATGTAAAATGGGCAACAATCAGTGAGATCCAACAATGTTTAAAAAAACAAAAAAACAAAAAAAACAAAAAACAAAACCAATGCATGATTGCTTGTAAAAATGATAAAAGCTATTCATTAGTGTTTTTTTTTAAACCAGAAATGTACTTTGATTAATATAATTTGCTTATTTATTCATTTATAAGCAAAACAACTTTGTTTCCAGGCTTTACCAGCTCTGTTGCTATAGAAACAGTGCCTAGTGTGACAAAGCTCATGTGGTTTCAGTACACAGCAAAATTGGAGAGCTCATGCATGAGGGTTCAACACCCACATTTGCATACTGTAAGTCACTGAAGATGCAGGTAGCATATTCTAGGTATTCTGAAAAGGCACAGAAAAGAAGCCGCTGTTGTCACCAGGAATCTAGCAGTATGACACATGCGGTTTTTCAATTTCATAGCTGAGAAAAGGGTGGCTTACTTCTATAGGATTGAGCTTGACTGAAATCCTGTAAACAGCACAGACCTCCCCAACACCACACTTAAAAAAAAATGGCTGGGATTTTTTTGGCCACTACTAAATAGTTTAACATAAGAAGTCCCTCTGTTTAATATGTTTTCACAAAAGAAAAATTACCAAAATACGTCTGTGCACCGGTTATCCAGTTTGTAACACAATAACAACGAATATGAATAACCCATCCTTTCATTACCTCAGTCCTTCCAGAAAAGCAGTGCACACAGCATTTGCTGTTCTGCTATTGACATTTAATTTAAGTCCTGGGAGCTGTGGCTCTATTGTGAACACACTTTAGCACATAAATCATAGCAGTGAGTAGAAACAGAACAATTGACTATTGAGTAAGTTTGCCCTGCAGGGTATATAAAGTAATATCCCAAGCATCCTCTTTGTTGAGCTGAAATTCACCCCCTAATTAAAGCTAAAGCCAGTACACTTTCATGCGTTTACTACACAACTCTCCATCATTGGGTATTATTCCAGACAGATAACTGGTTTGTGTGCTTAAAGCAGATTAGAAACAGAGGGGTCAGATGGTGAACTTTGGTATGCGTTGAGAATTTGACCCTTGTTTTGAAGGCTGATTTGACTGAGATGCTTCTCTTTGCTTCTATTTGCTTTTTGGAATTCAGTGTTATTCAGTCCAAACTCTGATGTGGATTTCATGGAGCACAAGCAAAATAGAAGAAAAGAGAGAAAAATCCCCCAGAGGAAACACGCCAGTCTTTCTGAACTCAGTCAAAGTTTCAGATGATTATTTCAAAAAGTCTGAGGTAAAGTGATCACTATTGTCACTGCAGCAGATCAGAAAGGCATCCATATTAAATGATGGTTGTTAAAGGCTCGGGGAAATTCCCAGAAATAAATGTCTGAAACTGCAGAAGAATGAGAAATTTATATTAGATGTATAAGAGAGTCAGCAATTCAAGATGGTTTCTAACACATCTCACGGCTTTAATATTAACTCAATATAACACCATCTGAGTTTACTGATAGGTCTCCCTGTTAAATGACACCCACCCTCCCAATTAAAAAGCAATGTTATATAAAGAGTGTGTGTGAGTGAGTAGCTGGGTGCTGAAGCAGCTCATAACGTGGTCCTTCCAACAAAACCGTACAATAATGGTAGCGTCCCATCCCCCAAAACAAGGCACAGCAGTACTGCTCTACACTCAGGCTGCAACCCACTCATTCTAAAGATATCACATGTAGACCAGCTTCACAGCGCTTACACACAACACACTCCAGGAGGGGTTTATTATAATCAGTCTACCCTTGACGGGGTGAGTAGACTTGAATGTTATTATGTTATTTCAAAACATCTCCTTTCCCAGACAGACCCTTTAATTGTCTCAGACTTTGAAATAGTTGAGAACACACATGCGCGCACACACACACACACACACACACACACACACACACAGAGCTTTACCTCCATCTCTGTAATCATTTAAGGTCAAATCAAGCCGTAACTAATTCGATGCCACATTACATGAACTGTTAAAATAAGCTCACATATGGAGTGCACTTATGAAGTGGCGCTCTCCTCTGGATTTGGAAGCACAACGTACAAATACTCACAGTCAAATAACGAGCATCCAGGTCCACCTTCTTCTCGAGCTCGGACAGGAGCTCATTGTGGAAGGATTTCAGCTGGAGAAAAAAACGCAAAAGATTTAAGTTAACATGTCAGTTCTTGTGTGGTAAGTGAGATAACATACAGAAACAATATTGTCCTGTGATGTCAATTTAACTTAATGTTCAAAAAATGGGAATTTAGGTAAAGCTCTGCTAATATCCCATATATGTATTTGTCTAAACCACAACAATGTTTCCAAAAAATTTGGAATGCTATATGAAATATTCATAAACCAAAAGGCAATGGCTATCAAATCATTTAAACCTTTAAAAATTCATGTAGCACTCAAAACAAAAGAAAAAGGACAGAAGCAGCAAAAGACTGAAAATGTTATATAATGAATGGAAAGGGAAAAAAAGAATCTAATCTTAGACAGGAAAAATGTTTGGCTATAACAAGAGCCTCTGGGAGAATGCTTGAAAAGTGAAGATGTGGAGGGATTTACTACTTTGAATGAGAATGTGGGCAAAGAGTTTAACAAGTCTTAAGTCTAAAACTGCAACAAATTTTGGATTTTATCATGCATAATGCCGTGTATTAGTGGTAGACTAAACCCAGGTGCTCCTCTCTTAAATCAAATTCAAGATGGTACCCCACAGATAGTCGCACATATACACTATAATGCCAAAAGTATTTGCTCGTCTGTCTTCACACACGTATGAACTTGAGAGACCTTCTTAATCCATAAGGTTTAATATGACGTTGGTCAACCTTTTGCAGCTCTAGCACCTTTAACTCTTCTGGGAAGGCTTTCCACAAGGTTTAGAAATGTGTTGATGGGAATTTATGACCATTCTTTCAGAAGCAAAGTCAGATACCGATGTTAGACAAGAAGGCCTGGGTCGCAGTCTCAACTCTGATCGTGTTGAGGTCAGGGCTCACACCAAACTAGCTCATCCATGTCTTTATAGACTTTGCTTAGTACAATGGTGCACATTCATGTTGGAACATGAAGGGACTGTCCCCAAACTGTTCCCAACAAGTTGGAAACGTATAATTGTCTAAAATTTCTTGGTATGTTGAAGCATTAAGCGTTTCCTCCACTGATACTAAGGGGCTGTGCCCAACTCCGAAAAACAGCAACCCCCCACTCCATAATCCCACCTCATTGCATTTGGTGATGTAAGGCTTGGATGCAGCTGCTCGGCCATGGAAAATTCACCCTCGGTCTACGACTTTGTGGCTGAGTTGCTGTTGTTTTCAATCGCTTCTCCTTTGTTATAAAACTACTAACACTTGATTGTGGAATATTTATTGGAAGGAAATTACTCAACTGGACTCGTTGTCCTATCACGATACCATGCTGGAATTTACTGAGCTCCTGAGAGTGACCCATGTCTGTATGCCTTAATTTTACACCACCGTGGCCATGAAAGTGATTGGAACACCTGAATTTATTTAAATGCGTGAGTGAAAACTTTTGGCGATATAGCATACATCCAAAATAAATGAGGCAGCAATGAGGGCAATGACATTTTTCTATTATTTTTCTGTATTAGATGCACAGCAGTAACTTCTGGATAATGCAGCAAAGAAGAAAATTGCCCAGAGCGCCATACTGCGCAATTAACTCACTCGACTTTCCCAACCACCTCCTGTGTTAGCAATGTGGATGATATAGCCTCAGCAGGCCTATTCATTCAATACCAGTTTATGTTCATTTAACATCACTTATCCCATACTGTCAATAGCTCCGGGCAAAATTTGTGTCATTACTGGGCAAATTGTTTTGGGAGCAGAGCCACACCACCAAACTAATACTGATCTACCGTTAAAAGATTTAAATTGTATCCATGTAGTGTTGAGCTGCACAGTTAGAAACCTTTTGAGCTCAGAATACAAACCATCTCCTCTAGCTGCACTTGGATCTGTCTGTGGACCTCTGCCATCTGGAACAGCACATCCCCTACACAGAGAGAAACAGGGAGACAGAGAAGAAACACATGAACAGTGCTCCACAACATGAGCAGAAAACAGAGAGAACGGGGAACCACAAGAAAAACAAAACAAAAAAAACTTTGAAACAAGAAAGAGATTAAACGAGGAATGCAACAGAGAAGAAACAGAGAGACCCCGTCTTGCAACGCCCATGCAGTAGCAATACAAGACGCACAAACATACAGGACAAGTGACTTGCAACTGGGACGATGAAGAATGTTATGAAAGTTTGTTTTTTGGCCCAAGATAGCAGAAAACCGAGGCAGGGAAGCAACATCAAGTGATGGGGAAAAATGAAAAGAGAATGAAGTGAAAAACAAAATCTGGGGGAAGCAAAAGGCTCAAATTAAATCTAGTTGTTCAAGGGTAAAAATACTGATGTCTTGTGGAGATCAAACATAGTGCCTTTCTTTCTTTGATTACTAGGCAGTGTAATTTATAGTGCAACAACAACAAAAAAAGAAACACCTAAAAGAAAGGTTAAACTCTCCACAGAATAAACAAGTTAAACAGCCAAAACGTAGAGATAAGGTAGGGTCATGCAGCTACTGAGGTTTTAATGTTTATATACCTACAGACTGCCTCTTCTGACTGTGCAGTGCATTGTCAAGAAAAGGAATACAAAGAGCAACATTGAGCAAAGGACACACATACAAACATACAGAGACAGGCCTGGTGTAAAGACAGTGTGAGATATACATGTACAGAAATATGAGACACATATTTTCCAAAGCCCCTTTAGATCTATCAGACATGCTACATGCTCTATATTTAATGACAAGAGATTGAGAACTTCAGTAAGTGGCTACAGCACTGAGATATGAGTTTAGTTTTGGTTTCATCTATAAAATAAACAAAAGTTTTGTCATAGCATTACGTATTGAAACCTTCAATTAAAGGTTCCAAGAAATTAAAAGCATGACTGGAAAAAAGTTAAAGATGAAAGTCTGGGTAAAAAAACAATTCTCTATTACTCTGTCTCCGCAGACATTAATGTTGCGACCATTTTATAAAAGCATCAAATAAGGACAAAGCACTTTATTTCCTCTCCTGTTGCAGCCTCTTTTTGAAAACTGACCTAGGAGAGCACATCTCAACCCACCTCAAAATGCTCCATAAGTAAAACTCGCTACTCGAGCTGAAGTGGTTTCAGAACAAACTTTTATTCTGCACCAAAGGGCTTTGGAGTGGTCTCCTTCGCAACAAACAGCAAGCGCGGTGCAAACCGGTGACACTGAAGTGACCACGACAGAGCTGACTTTGACAGTTCAAAGAAAAACACAAATCCAAAGTTTATACAGAGCTGTGAAACTTGAGCTTGGTGTTTACACCGTGGGGGGAAGGAAACTGCAATATGCACTCAGCATTCTGCAAGAAAATTGTTAACAGTAGCATAACGTGCAGTGAATGAAACGCTTTTCTAGCACAGCTACTTTTAACCCCATCCAGCATCTAGAGGCAGCATATAGATGCATATTAAATTGCACAAAACACTGCATACTGTAGTTTATTAGGATATTTATTACTGCATTTGCCAGCAATTCTGACTTATAGTACAGTAAAGTGACAGAATTAAAATTCCACTTTTACAATTTTGCTGACCTGCTTATCACCAGAAAACCTGTGTGCGCAGCAAAAAAACTGACATCTTATCAAGATTTTTTTTCCTCCTTCATCACTTGCTAAATTTACTGCAATCAATGACACTACAACGCCTGACGAGCTCATCACCGAATGCCCTAGACAGCAACGCCTTTTGCTCATGTTGCAACCTGCCTGCTGATCTTGCGCCTCACAGGGGTTGAGAAGGAGGCCAAAGCATCCTGTCAGTTCCCAGCAGGCCTGCTAAGCAGCTTACAGATACTCATCCCTGATCACAGCCCTTCAGGCTTAGAAACTGTCATTCTGTTGGTGGCTTCAACTAGCTAGATCAATTAACTAATGAGTATCCATCACCCTGCTGCTGACAAAAGTACACTCGCACATCATGTACAGTGGCAGTAAACAGGCAAAACAGGGTATTTGGAAGATGCCAGAAAAGGCACAAAAACACATTTTCAAAAAGATATCATCCTGTCATCTGTAGTTTCATTACTGCAGTACGTACAACGTCAAAGCATATTTTACAAGCGAGAGAGAGAAAGAAAACACATTTTGGGGATACAAATTGCTACCATGGCAACTTCAACATCACATAAAAACAGCAACAGCAACGTGGGCATCTTTCAATAGCAGTTAACATCAGAGCATTACATCTAAAATTAATAAAGAAGCAAAAATGAGAAAAATCGGAATGTGTTTTGCAACGCTATTGGTTTCTACGGAAAGCATGTGTCATGCACGACAGCTAGTGACACTTGGTGTTTAGAGCAACCAGCCTGATAAGGATATCCGCATACTATCAAGGACTGACATGACAGGTTGCTCACCATAAACTCAGATACAGATACACACCTACGTATGGGATATGCAGAAAAACACCGGTAAATAAACTTTCATGGACTTGTCATTCTAGTATCAATATTTCCCAGCGCACTTGAACCTCGCCTGTGTCCCTGGCTGACAAAAACAATAGTTTCTTTGTTGTGAGGTGATCTGGTTTATCTGCACCTGCAGCTCTGCAACAAGCAGCCACACGCCTGCTAGCTTAAACCACTGAGTCAGAGAAGGAAGCATGCCTGCAAGACTCCAGTGCATGCATATGAACAGACTGTCCCCTGAAGTATGACATCAGCTTGTGTAGATGTATTGACTGCTTGTGTAACAGCAGCCATGATACACCCACACAGGTGGAGATAGAGAAAAAAAAAGTGAATAACAGAATGTGGGCTATGGTGAAGAAAATATATATATATATATATAAAAACTGGAAGTTTGCAACACGAGAGACAGAGATGGAGAGAATGGAGGTGGATGGAGAGACACTGAATCACTGGTGAAGGTCAAACCAGATTCACTAAGGGTTGTCATGGAAGCAGGATAATGCGAGGGTCGTTGCCATGGAAGAAGCTACAAGATGAGGAGCAATGCTGGCAAAATGTTGTGTTACAAAACACAGCTGAAAGATCTCCATCCTTACAATCAACCATCATTGCATCCGCATATAAAATCTCCCGGGGAGGAGAGTGGTGTGCGGCTTGCCTGGGGAGTCTGAGTAAAGTACAATGTGTGTGTGTGTGTGTGTGTGTGTGTGTGTGTGTGTGTGTGTGTGTGTGTGTGTGTGTGTGTGTGTGTGTGTGTGTGTGTGTGTGTGTGTGTGTGTGTGTGTGTGTGTGTGCGCACAGTTTCTGTGACTAAGCAGGGATGTAAACGCTAGCCTACCTGGCAAGCCAAGCCACAAGGGAAACAACTACACTGTAAGTAGGCAAGTATAATGGGACAGCAGTATAATGTGTGAGACACAGATAATAGCTGAGACTCTGGATGGCCCAGGGTGTATGCTGCACATGTGTAGTACACTGTGGAAGCACAGCTTCTGAGGCCAGCTTGTATTTAAAGTTCATCCATCTCCTTCTCTCGTAAAGACGCAGACACACACCCGTGTACATGTTGCTCATTCATGTAGCCTCTCACAGGAGGAGAAAAAAATACTGATGCATGTTTGACATCTGGCTTAAATTAGAAGCTTAGCAGTCACAGCTGTTCAACCTACTAGCCTGATATAAGTTTGCCCAGCAATGGTGTCATGCATGTAGGCCATAATAAAGGCTTAACAGGGAAATATGTAATGGCTGAAGGGAAGTGAGGCAAAGTTTAAAAATGTATATCATAATCTTGACTTTAATTCTGAGGTAGAGGTAGACAGCACATTCAAATGATCAGGCATCATTAAACCAAAACCTTTATTTTTTTTGACTGCTGACCTAATAATTTAAAACCAAAAATATGCATATTTTCAGTTTCACAATGGCCTTTTTTGAATATTTAATGCTACCGCAGGGGCAGTAGAGACTGAAAATTTTGCATCTTTTGAATAATAATGATTTTTCTTTTAAGAAAAACAACTAACACTAAAATTATTTTAAGTAGTGGACTATGATCTCACTAAGTCATGTATGTAAAGCTAGGGGTTTACATGCATGACTCAATACATTTATGACAACATAAACTTGTGTGGGGTGCCGATATAGTTCACTGGGTTGAAAAGTCACCCATATGCTAAAGGATCACTGCAGGAGACCATTTCCTGTCTGTCATTCTCCCCATACATCTAAACTGTTATATGTGTTTTGCGGGGTCTCCTCTGGGAGTATAAGAGCTGCATGTACTTTAGTAAACTAGTGGAAACCTGCATAAAGCTGAACAAAGTCTGGCACCATGACTGATACTTTGATTGCTGCTGCACAACCCCCCTTGTGCAATAGCAACATCGAATACTGTTTATCTGCCGTAGATATCTTTTTAGACCTCACACTTCTTTTGTCCTCCACTTGTCCAGTTGGAGCTTTTTAAGCTTGAATGACTTATAGGTCAAAGTTAAGTGGCTTAACAAATGAAACCTTCCTCCAAAAATGATCAGAGGATTGGACTGAAAGTGAGTTAAAAAAGCAGCTAAAATCCACAGAAAAACTTTGAGACTTTCAGAAAGCATGGAGAACTACAGTATTGCTTAAGAACACTCCAAAAGTTACAAGAAAGTCTGACTCATTGAAACCAAAATATAAAGAAATACACAGTACTCTGTTTGTGATGTGGAATTCTTTTGTCTCACTCTCCTGACACAAAGACGTCTAAGAATCAAAAGTATCAACTTCAGAGTGAAAAAAAAAAAAGTTCAACACAATCTAGGGTAAGTTAGGCAAAGAGACACCAGGAGGTAGGACAGGGAAAAGTGAAGAGACCTGGAAAATCCCTGAAGAACACAGCTGTCATGTCACACAACAATGTAACAAAACAAAAAGAGCATTCAAAATAAAAGAGCAATAGCCTTTATCTCACATTACATTTGAATCCCTAATACAGCATAGTTTTATCAAATGCTATAAGGCTATAAGAAAAACAAAACAAAAAAAAGAGCACAGTCATGTTGAAATAAGAAAAAGAAAAAAAAGAGTGGTTGCTTTGAAAATCTAACTAAGCTCTTTATCCATGAGTGTGTGTGTGTGTGTGTGCGCGCTACTTGACCCTGAAAGAAAGCTCTATGTAAACCAGGGCATCTAAACACAACAGAGTACACTAATGCACCACTGAGAGGAAACAACAGCAGACTCACTGGGGCTTCTAAAGTGCATTGATCTGTTTTGTATAGGCTACACCCTAAGAGTTGCTGCTAGTGGATTATTTCCCATGTACAAGCCCAGACCTACAAATACACACACTCTTTTGGATCATGGCATAGAAATAGTAGACAAGGTTTTAAATGATGACATAAAAATCTGATTTGCATAAATAGATGTTGGATGTGGACATACTGGTTTGATCACACTTTCACACTGGCATGGCACTAACTGCTGGTTTTCATTGGTGGCAGTCTAACCAGCAGAATTTAAATGTGCTGTAGCAGTCATTTTGGCAGTGGAGCACTCTGCAGCAGAGAAGAAGCTGCTCCTGGCCAGTTGAAGGCAGAGCTGTTTCTGTAAAAGATACATTTTTAAAAAATGTATACAGCACCTGTATGTTTCCCACTTCCAGCAGAGATCAGGGTTAGCAGCTTGCGAATATTGGAAAGCACAACAACCCAACAGCATTAGGTCACTATGCTGGTGACGTTTAAGATTAGAATTACTTCATCTTAGCATCCAATTGGGCTAAGCTATATGATATGCTGAATATTAAAAGGCTCAAGGTGGCTCTATCAGCTTTTACCTCTTTACTCACTTAGGAATATCTACCCTCAACAAAGTGTGCACCATCTCTTTAAGAGGGCACTAAGGTACACTTTCCATGGACTATCTGTATTTGGTAGAATAAATAGGTAGATTTGCAGATGGCTGAGCCTACATTTGAGCACAACAAACATATTGATTGCTGTAACTAATCGTTCAGATGAGACTATCAAGAACCACCAAGTTGCCTAGCAACATAGTGTGTATACGTGTGAGTATATGTGCTAATATGCATTTTTGTGGACAGCTGCTGTGTAGTTTATATTGATTATACATCTCTGCATTGTCTACCTTAGTGACCTTTTATTAAAGTGACAGATCTACACAACCTCGATTTTGCGTAGGATTACTTTAACAGTAACCTTTACACTGAGCCTTGAGTAAAATTGTCCAGTACTATGCTGTTTCCTGCCATGAACAAATGAAGGGCATTGTGAATGTGTGTAGATGGAGACTGTAGGGGCCACTAGCTTCCCAGCATGCAATGCGTATCTCAGAAATAGAGCAGGATAAGGCAGAGACCCCTGGGATGGTGGCACAGAGCTAAGAAAAGAGCTCCTCTGCTCTCATTTAAACAGGGACAGGTGCTGGAGGAGGAGAGAGGTAGGCCACACTAAAGACAGACAGAGAGAGCAAGCGAGACAGACAGACCGTTAAAGAGACATGCATGTATAAAGTATGTGTATTCAAATACAGCATGTCAAAGTTAACTCCTCATGTCCCAGTATTTACTCTCAGCAACAACCATGTCATTTACTGTAGTCTTTTAGACAGCATACAATTACAGGCAGATATTTAATGCCTGTGTCCCAGGTCCATTAACCTAAAAAAGACAGTTATGCTACATCAGTTTGCAGCCTCATTTTCCCAGAGTGTACCACTTTTTTCTACAATAATTACTGGGAGGAATATGAGTTTTTGTGTGCGAGTGTGTGCTTTTAATATTTGCCTCCCTTTTTTTTTCCTAATGCATGTTATTTCCCGAAAGACATGTCTTTGTGCTGAATCATGCAAGATGTTATTAAAATTTAGCTATTAGCAAGGCTAGAGAAGCTGATAAGAGGGGATGAAATATATTTGATTTCCTCTGGCTGGGGAGTCTAAAGTGTATGCATTTCACATTCTTGCCCGGGTTGTTGAAAACAGAAGAATAAATCAAATGGCCAAAGGGGAGTTTGTTTTATTGTTAGCCAGAGACAGGGTAAATGAAAGTCACAGCAAATATAAAAACAATATGATATCTACGAAATTTCTGTGCTTGCACAGGTTTTTAGAAAAAGCTCTCACTGAAATGCTGACATTTAGGACAGCATAATGGAACACACCCAGCCAAGCACAGGCAAGTTTTAAAGAAGAACAGACTGACCATACTGAGTCTTAAAGAGGCCAAAACATTCCAGCATACCTTCAGTGAAAAGTCAGTCATGCAGATCCATGATACTCAAGTGCACAAACTAATGTGCTGACTTTCACTGGTTAGAGGGAAACCACCAAGTATACATCTTGAAAGCTACTGGCATGGACAGCCGCAATAAATCAGTGTTTTCAATTGTGCATCAGGAGATAGAGCAGGTCATCTACTAATCAGAAGGTTGATGGCTAAGTCTCTGACTGCTCTCGTCTGTGTGTCAAAGGCCAAGATACTGAACCTGAGTTGCTCCTGATGCGTTCAGCAGAGTAAGAATGCATGTAAATGCTAGACGTAAAGCACTTAGGCATAGAGAAAAGTGCATGTTCGAATGTGTGTGTGAACTGGTGAATGGGTTGTTGTGCAATGTGCTTTGAGCGCTCGAGTAGAAAAGCACTAGTCTATTTGCAATACACATAGCCCATGTTATGCAGCAAGAAAATGCAGACAAGACAACCGATTCAATCTACCATGATTCAGGCAATATTTCAGACATGCAAAGTTATGTGTAGACTCTTAATTCTATTTAGGTCATATTCATTTGAACTCTGAAATCAACTGAGTAGAGCAAGAATAGCCAACACACCAGACTTTGAAGCAAGACTTTTTCTGGAAAAATAGGGAAACTTAACTGACTGGCAGAAATCTAACCAACCAGCCTTGAGAAATTTAAAAGAGGGCTTGTTACAGTGACGAATCAAAATGCTTGAAATTTCCGGAGGAGTTTAAACCTGTAAACTGCCTTAGCTACAGGCGTAGTCGTAAATAACATGCCTCTAGCTTCAAATGGATATAAACACAATGAAGAAGGGCTGGTTGGTTGGTACTGTTGTAAATACCTCCAGCCCCACAAACACCACATTTCCCTAAAAGGGTTGGAGAGCCCCACAAGCCTCACTGAGGTTATAATTGCTCACTCCCTCCAGACCTACATGAAGAGAGAGAGATAAAGTAAGAGTAGGATGGCAGACACAGCGAACGAAAGAAAAGAAAAAGAAATGAGGGAGGGAGAGCAGGTGTGTGTGTGTGTGTTAGTGTGCATGTTCATGCATGTGTGTGGGTGGCAAAGTGACAGGCGATGATTAGCCCAACCAGAGGAGGATATGTGGGAGGGAGTATGTGGGAGTAGTGGGGCTGGTGAGAGAGAGACTCTAGGCAGAGATCTACACAAGTGGATTAAAAGAGCTCTCATACTATATAAACACATAGAAATGGCACATGGTTTATGTACAAACACACAAAACGATGTAAAGTATAAAAGGCATGAATGCACATGGAGTACAGCGCACACCAGGGTGGATTCCTGTGGGAACACGCTTTGTTGTCAAGGTGTTGTAAAGAATCAAGCTAGGCTACACTGTGTGTTGATTTGATAATGAAAACAGGCAACAGAGGCAATCATTTTCACAAAGTAATTTCATCCCTCACTGTGCAAGTGTGTGTGAGGGGGTCAAAGATGACAGGAAAAAATAAAAAGCCAGGAGAGAGGAAGGAGATGGTTAGCATCTGCAGACTCTTAGGTGTGTAGGCGGGACCGTTTGCGCCCATCTCTAACTGAGCTTTTAACAGGCTTTAAAGAGGTGCAACAAGAGCTCAAACTCATACGTGCATGTGTGAACATGCGCAAACAAAAAGAAAACGGGGGGAAAAAGATGCAGATTACCTTTAAAGGACATTGAGCCAGTCAGCTCAAACACAGCTAGTCCACAGAACAAATCAATCCGTTTTAATAGATTCTAGCTTGCTAAGGTAGAATCCATTAAAGCACTCACATCAACTGCATTTCTTACAAGCCTGATTTTACACTTTTGTCTGCTTCTATACTTCCATACTGGAAGCAGAAATTTTGTGTGCTCTCAATTTTAGCACACAGAGGCTGTGGTTTATATGGGTAATTGAGATGCTCCCGGTCTGTGGATATTTTAGTGTTCTACCACCAGCCAAACAGGAAACCCACGGCTCTGGGGCCTAACCCTGTACATACAGTTGAACTTCAGGTCATTATATTGGACGTGACCTCAGGGTGGGGACTCTAAAATGTTGCAAGCAACCGGTTGGAAAACAAAACACTAATTCTTCCTGTGGAAAACACAGAAGCACGTAGAGAACCGCTGGGTGTAACGCACACATGATATAAGAAACAGACAACAAACAACAGGATGCATTATATTTAATTACATCACAATCTTTTTCTTTTTTTTTTTTTTCCAAACTTAATGAGTGAGAATCTCAGTCTTTGCTGTGTCTAGATGGGCAGACAAGAATGGGCAGATATTAAGACAGAAAGGTTTAGTCGTTTAAATATCAAGTTCTTTTCCAAATCCTCCTTGAGGCATAGGTTTTCAGTTGTCTCATACACACGGAAATATCCTACACACAATGGTCTATGTACAATTTCCAAATTTGGCAGCTTTATTTCCGTTATGAATAGGATTTAAATCAAATCCCAGCACACACAGAAACTTCAAGCACATTCAATAATGTGTATTTTTAAGAATAAGGTAGAATTCAGTGCTGTTACAGTCCAAGTGGTTGGTGGTGCAAGAGGAGATTAGACCAGCTGTCAGTTAGACTACATATATATTCTTCTGTCTTTGTGACAACTTCAACCGAGGTTGTCTGGTCACAAAGAGCCAGCTACTGTAAGCAAGGCCGGGTTCAGCATGGAAGTACTGCTGTGAACTTTGGAATCAATAGAAATCCACACAAACGCTGTGAGATATAGAGATAGAGAGAGCGAGAGGATCGCTTGCTGAATAAAACATCCTGAAAGCACTTTTATGTCAGTCCCTGTTGGCTGGGCTGGAGGAAACCCAAACTGTATCTCAGCTCCACAGCAACAAAGGCCCCATCAAATCAACAGCTACTTCTGCGCAGATCAAGCAGCCGAGTGCACAATCAGTGCAAAAGGGAATCTCTTCAAACATGAGCTGATTTCCCCTGGGCTGGGGACAGCAAACACACGCACAGACGCACACAGAAAATCACTGATCACCTAGGAAACTACTCACTACGAGAGCACCAGGTGTTGCTTTTCCAATTGACCTCTATGTTTGCAACCAGAATGCTCACATCCAGACAACTAATTGACATGACATAAGCACTTAATCTAAAGAGCAACACGTCCAGTATACGCATACATTTTTCCACAAAATGAAAGCATGCCATGCAGGAAATGTATCAAACTGGCACTCTCCTACCAAAAATCTAAAAAGACTTTATACTTTTCAGCTTGGTTGAAAGCATCTAACTATGTATGCTGTTGAAAATGACAATGTTCAGCCCGAGCCTCACTGTGCTGCTGATGATACTGCACTCATCATTGTTTTGTTTTTCCTTCCTAGAACATTTCCCTATGAAAAGGAAGCCCGTGTAGTGAAGAAGTCATTTCCTCCATGAGTGAAATGACTAGATTAAAAAGACTAATTAAAAAGCACCTTCTCTATCAACCCACATGTTTTCTTCTTAAATGCTACTCAACTGTCACATTATTTTATACACAGAAAGATAATGCGGCTTCTCTATAAGGCCAATGTAACCAGAAAAAAGGAAGGAAAAAATATAACCCTCCAATAAGATGGAAAGAAAGAAGGTAGGGTCATCATATATACATCACTTACCCAAGTCTTTGGATCCTTGACTCTCACTGGCCAATTCACCCATTCTGACCAGAGCATCAAAGTAGCCTTTGGCAGCAAATGTCACATCTAGAAGAAAATAGGAGTGAGTACAAAAAGAAATAAAGGGGTTATTAGTTTAAAGGTTACAGAACAGTCCACTTTCCATTCTGAAAAAAACCTCACAATGCACAGTTTAGCTTTGTGTAAATACAGGTGACAGCTTTCTATACAGTGATCTCTAGTTTCTCTTAGAAGTATTTCAAACAATAAATCTCCTTTTTTTCCTTTTATGTTCTGTTTCTAGTTTCATATGAAAAATAATAAATGTTGCACCTTTGAGTCAGAATAAAGTATGTGAGCATTTTTTGGGTCACTTCAGATAAATTCATTTTGCTATGAAACCACTCACTCAATATTTTGTAACACCTGGAAACACTTCCTTTGTCCATGTTTTAACAGCTTTTCCATGTCAATTTTTTGTGCCATACCCTGCAGAAGCCTTTTTTAAAACAAGTTTGCAAGTGTGCTTTATTTTCTCCCCTATATATCAGCGGTCCCCAACCCCCGGGCCTCGGACTAGTATCGGTCCGTGAGTCGTTTGGTACCGGGCCGCGAGAGTTGAGGCTCAGGTGTGAAATGTATGGTTTTCAGGGTTTTTAAATTGGTTTTCAGCGTTATTTTGTTATCGTTTTTATCGTTAAATCGGTTTTCCTGGGTCTTTTCACGTGTGTTATGAACAAATCTTTTTTTCGGTACCGGTACTAGTTTTATTTTGTTGTATTTATCCACGACACCTTAAAGGCCGGTCCGTGAAAATATTGTCAGGCATAAACCGGTCCATGGCGCAAAAAAGGTTGGGGACCGCTGTTCTATATCATACAGTAAAGAAAAGCTAAGCATTTATTATATATAAATATAAATAAATGTATATAAAATGCACAGGGGAATATTTATCTCAGGCCTCTTTTTGATCCACGGCCAATAGGTCACATACATACGAAAAAAAGAGAAATCAATAGCTCCTTGTTTCACAAAGGAAAGTAATGTCATGCTGTAAACCACATGCTGATAATCGCCACTGCACTTTTGCTTCTTCCATTCCATTTAATCTTTTATGTCAATATGTTTGAACACCCCACAGCAGGGTGACACAGTGACTGTGTTGGCTGCTGATTGACAAGCCTCGTACACCTGTATAGACAATGATTCCACAGGCTCCCCGCTAGCACTAATGCAAGGCATAAAGCATACAGTGTTTCTAAAATTCTCACATGACATACAGTGAATGCACATGGCTGTAGGTCTCGTGACCAATAAGGGGCTACTCGTGCACACACAGAAAGTTTGACTTTTGCTCCATGCATGCACAAAAACAATCAGTGAAGTTAATCCAAATGTGCAGTCGTTCTGCTTGTATTTGCTCTGCGGCTAAATAAGGAGTCGTCCTGGCTGCACAAATCAATATCCGCCTCAGCCACTATCATTTCAACTGCACCTGACCAGGCTAACAGAGGTCACACAGGGCAGAGTCAGCTTCCAGTGATTTCTGCCTTACTACCATGCAGTCCTCCACCAGTCTGACAATCTCCAGCAAATAATGGCCAGTGCTTTTTGAGGTGAATTCAACAGCAGTCCAGGTGACAGATGGGCCTTTGCCTTTCAGACAGCTCCCAGGTGAGAGGCACATTTACAACAATGTCCTGGCAGGGGCAAGCTATTTCTAGCAGACAGATGCAGCTGCCCTGCAATAAGGGAAGTCTCCTAGGCTGGAAGCCTCGAAGCTCTGCTCCGAGGCTGAGGGACATATGCTAATGCTAATCCCAATTACAGCTGAGTCAATGGCAGGAGATGGCCTGTGCTTCCTTCTTTCTCTACTGCATGGGAAAGACCAGAGAAATAAGAGCAGAGCCTTCAGAGCATCATAGCTGAGTCCTCTTCGTTATGTCAAACAGGCCTCCTGCCTGCCTTGATGTGGAAAGTGTGAATGTGTGAGTGTCAGTTCATGTGAGTTTGCACATGTGTGGTAGGGGGGTTGTGAGAGCTCTTGCAGATCTCCCAGCAACAGACACTTTCTTTTTGCTGATGCTGCTGCAGCAGCATGTGTGATAGTGTCTCTGTAACTGAAGAATGGCTGATTAGATAAGCTGGATCTATACGGGTGGGTCTATCTAATGAAATGTGTGATAAGGGGTTCAGAGAGACAGACGGAGAGGATTATTGGATCTCTGATTGCACGGCAGGCAAATGGTAGGGGAGGGGTTTATTTGAGAGCTACTGATCCTTCACTCATCCTTCACTCTGAGGAGGGATAACACATCTTGATCGAGACAGTAAAGATTTTCTGTAAGTGTGTCAAAATCATCATATTGTCAGGGGACTTGTATAAAAAATTACAGGCTCTGTTGGCTTGGCAGTTAGACTCGGTCAGTCGCAGCATTTGTTGCTTTTACACTTACCAGCCACTGTGAAATTCACTGACTGAATGCTGTGTTGGAAAACCTGTAATACTCTAATACCCAGACCAAGCAGGCCTATCAGTGAAGGCTTTTGGCATTTCTGGTGTGGGATAATTTCAGTGATTGCACCATATGGATATGGTGTGCGCTCCCATCCCCAGCCCCCTCAAATGAGAGCTGCTTAGTCCTTTGGGTTTAGCCAATTCTGCAAAGTGGGTCTTTAATGGCTCTGTGAGAGCCTACCAGTCTGTTTCCTACTTAAACCAAAGACAGGATTAGTTATTGTGCATCAACGGAAAGAAAAAGACTTGTTAGAGAAGAGAACATCCTTAATGGTAGGATGAGTTGGACTGGCAGAGGGAGGTCTTGTTATGGTTGAGGAACACATTGTATGACAGTCTTTTTAAAACTAATTTTTCACACATGCCCTACAATGCCAAATTTTTCTAAACAACGCCCAACAAGGATTTATGTGAGAATGCAAATGCTGGACACAGTCAGATTGAACATGAACTGGTCTTTAAGCTGCTACCTCCCGCAAAGTCCATGTGATGTGGGAATAATGCCTGCACAGTAACAGTTGTGCAAATTCACAGCCAGCAAGTGGTCATCCTGCACATCCTACCTTACCTTGCCTAAATTAAATACAATACAGTACAGTTTCCAGCAGTGAGATAACACTGCTGTGTGCTACATGTGAGAAAGGACAACTCTGTACAATGTCCTGACCTGATTTTCTAAAAGCAGCTCAAATCAGGAAGTAAATTCAAAAGGCATGGCTGTAAGTGTTTGGGATTCCAACAAACAAATGCACAAGCACAAGCACATAGCCAACACAGCCACACACACACTTGTTTTCCTTTGTAAATCTGACTGCTGACAGTGAGCTATCCTCGCTTTTGAATTAGATTAGAGGTCTTTTGTGTTGCTCTGACTACACCTCTATAACCATGTACAAGCAACGCCAGAAGCTCTGCACCAGATGATTAGGTCTGCCTATTTAACATAAGGATAAATTTTGTAGGGTTTTTTTGTTTTGTTTTTTTAAAATGCACAAAAAAGGATATGTAGCTAGATACATAAAGCAAGGGAGAGAGAGAGTGTGTGTGTGTGTGTGTGTGTGTGTGTGTGTGTGTGTGTGTGTGTGTGTGTGTGTGTGTGTGAGATAAAGAAAGAGAAAGAAACAGAGTGTTTTCTTGGCTAAGTGCCTAAATCTGCAGTGAAACAGGAGCATGAAAGAAAAAAAGAAAGGACTTACTGGCAAGGGCCTTCTCATAGTTCTTCCCCATGGCAACAAAGTTCCGTAAGCAGGGATTGAACTGCTCCATAATGGTCTGAAAAAGAAAACAAGAAATAGATGGGAGGTTGGGCATTTACTTATCATTAGACTGTAAGTCAAGAGCAAAGACTTGCATATTGCTTTATTTATTCGCTATTCCACTTTTTGCCTCACATTCTCTTTATATGGAAAGCTTCTCCAGGTGCACAAAAGCAGTTTTCTATAAAGTAAACAGCTATATACAGAACACATACCAGTGTACAGACCAAGAGGCAACCTCTGGGGCTGAAATATGGAGCCAAAGACGACGTGCCAAAAAGCTGCAGTTCCTCAAATGATTACTGGAGGCTTGCTCCGAAAGCGAGTCGGTCCCCATAGACTGCCATGTTAAAATGCCCAACTTCACAGTAGAAATAAACATGTTTACAGCATAGTGCAAAAGGGGGTTTGGTGTCTTAACAAATTCAAATGTAATACGTCTTAAAGTTTTATCTTATTAGGGGTAGGAGTTACTGAACTATAGCTCTCGACCGTGTTTGTAGGGTTGCTGCCTTTTGAATGCCTGACAAAACATCCAGCTTACAGTGTGATTAATTGTACTAACAGCCTTTCCAAGAACTGTGTGCTGCAGTACTGGTTCAGTGAAATTCAAGCATTTTATTAATGGGTTTCTCATTTTTATAATAACCAGTCGCAGAAGTCATATCTTTTGTTTTGGCTGGATCAGTAAGCTACACTGTTTTGCTCTAGAAATACTGTATCCCAATACACTCCAAGGTGCAGTGTAAAATGCTGAGAATGCATGATTCTTGACACTTCTCAACACCACCTCCCTTCTCCTCCCCTCCTTCCTCCTGCACTTCTCCAGGGCTTCCTCCAATTAGCCGGTCCCTAGTCACATAGTCAGGAATAGCCAGGGGGAAAGAGAGACAACTACAACACTGCAGCAGCAGCAGCAGTCTCCGCCAACCATCAATACTGCTGGAGAACACTTTATAATCTACTTCTAGCCTGAATCCACACAGTGGCAAAATAATATGGTAAGGTGCCACTAGTGTCAAGCTAAAACCCCATCAGCCCATCCTGAAAATCATGGGCCTCTTATCCTCACTCAGACTTCAGCATTTTTGCTTTTTCCTTCATTTTTCTGCCAGTTTTTTTCCTTATTGCTTTTTTAAACTGTGCCAAAAGTTGAGCAGCACCATATATGTATGTAATCCATCTATAGTGAAAGTCCAAATGAGTAAGATATAAACTGCCTATTATTTTTCTTTATCATAAGTAATTAAATTACTACACCTTTTTATGACTCTGCTTACAAAAAAAAAAAAAAATTGTAAAACTGGAGCAAACTATAAGTAATAACGTCAAAATGCCAAAAGACAAGTCACCATCAATGACTCATTTACTCTGATTTACTGGTTTAGATCTATACATCTATAGGCAAATGCAATTTAAAAGGTATCAAACTAGGATATAGTTTTAAGTATTGGGTTAGACATTTTTTATTGTCTGTCAACAATATTCTTATAACCAATACCTGATAGACTTTTGCCCTATAAAGGAAAACCATAAAGGCTGAGGAGTTTGTAAAGTTAGAAAGGCAAGGCTGGGATGGATAGGACATGTGCAGAGGGAGGATAGTGGATATAATGGAGAAAGGATGTTGAAGAGGAAAAGAGAATGACCACAGAGGTTCATGGATGTAATGAAGTACGACATGCAGTGGATTGGTGTGATAAAAGAGGATGCTAGGGATGGGGTGCGATAGAAGCAAATGATCTGCTGTGGTGACCCCTAAAGCGAGCAGCCAAAAGAAGAAGTGATGCTTTATTGTAGAGGATTTACATTTTCAAAATGGTCAAGAGAAAAGAGAAAAATAAAAAGGTTGTTGTTCATTCATTATATTAACTAGCAATTTCACACCACTGCCTTCAGAGCTGTGCTGTGCATGTTTTAAAGACCTTGCTAGACCACTGTAATCAATGAAGTCACAAGTTGGTTTGCAGGACAAATCATGTGATGACACTATTCCTCAATTACCCAAACATCTTCTTCTGCGTTATATTATAAACTGGATATAAATACAACTTGTGGGCCACTACTGTGTATATATACTGTTAGTTAAATATCTGTGTAGGTTTGCAATCATCCATGTCATGAGAGTCTTGAGTGCTTTAAAAAGCAAACACCTCCAAAGGGGCCAACCCCCTGTTAGATTTGTATTGTTGATTGTCATTTATGCTTAGAAATATTTACTTATATATGCTTAGAGTTTTGTAATTAGTTGTAGATTGGTAGAGGTTTTGATCCTTGATAGTCTGCAAACTTTGTGTGTATTAGACAGCACTTTGGGAGCATGAGAGGTCATACCGTGTCTTATTGTTTTATGGTAGGATTAACGTAGTTGCGTCTGTTCTAGTCTAAGTGCTCTTTGTTTAGATGAACTGCAGGACTTCCTCACCGTGTTATCTAGGATGAACCATCTAGGGTGAGGGGGAGGCTACCCTCTTCCTGACCAAGGATGTTTGACCCTTTGATCAGCAGTCCACACACACACACACACACACACACACACACACACACACACGGTACTCTTTGTGTGTATGTAGACGTCATATGTTAATGAACTTATGCATATTCATGTAACCTCAATAAAAGAACAGTGGTACGGGAGAACGGACGAGAGCAACTGGGGTCAAGCGAAGGAACGGTGCCTGTCCGGTTCTCTCCCGTGCACGAGAAACATGAAGAAGCTTGCCTACTTGTGTCTTGCTTTGCAGTGTAATTATATTGTCTTCAACGTTCCAGCGGATGGGTTCAAGCTACAAACCTATCACCCCCACTAGGAGTTAAATACCTGAGATTCTCCACCATTTTTTTACATAACTAAAGAAGCTCTGAAGGAAACCAGCAAATGTTTACTACCAATGCTTAAACATTGCTTGTGCTGTTAATTATATTTCAAAGAAACACATCAGATTAATAGTAATTTAGTCTTTGCTCTTGTTTCAGTATTTTGCTTTACAGGGATGTCCCATATCATATTGTCCCTGCTAATGCCAGTAATAAATTTGCCTTTACGTTCTAGCACACTCGGGCATGTCTGAGAGTCAGAGCCATGCGTCCATCTCAGGTGATGATTTAGTACCTAAACAACCTCCAAGAGAACGAAGTACTTTGCAAAACATGCGAGAAAAATGTTCCCGCTAAAACTGAAAATAACAAACTTGTTTCACCACTTGAGACAAAAACACTGTTCGAGACAACCAGGCTACAAAAGGGGGAGAAACTAGCTAGAGATAAGCGACTCACACTTAAACAAATGCTCCACTGAGTACCGCTGGAATGCTCACTAGTTGTGCTCCATATACCAGGGAAAGAGGGCGGTGGATATAAATTCCTTGCTACTTTTGTGTTTATGTTTGACTTGACTGTGTCATCGGATATATTGCTGTATCACTACTACTGCACTATAAACCCGCTGCAGCTGGCACCTTGTTTAAGAAAATTCACACTTCAAATTAGGTAGTCTGACATCAATGACAGTAGCTCATTGGAAAAAAAAAAAAAAAAACCCTTTACACTACTGAGGTTACATTGCTCAGTAGATTAAATATTTTTCTTCCAAATTTTCTGGAAATATTGTAATATAATTTTGAAGCTATACCCCACTCCTATAGCTTTATTTTAGAAACCCACAAATCTCTGCACAACATATGAAGTTTTTTAGCATTTGCTGTGGTCAGAGCAACACTACCAGTGTACCAGTAAGAGTTGTTCAGGATCCTATATTGTTTGGCTAAAATCAGAAGTCACAGCCTTTTAGAGTCCTCCTCCTCTTCTGTTGACTGAGTCTAGCTGTCAATTAAAATGGACTCATGGTAAGTCTACAGTGCACCGTGGAACAACAATACAGTGAGAAACTTTGTTCTTATACAGATACAAGCACACACAAGGCAACAACGTCCTACAGACTCTTCAGTGGTCTGCTTACTCTTCAGTCTGCTTACTTATTTTATTTTTTAATAAAAATAATTGTTTTAAATAAACTTATTGCAAAGTTACGATGAAACAATAGTAAAACGCATATTATAAATTATTCTAATGTTCTCCCCCCGGCTCTGTTAGACTAACACACTCAAAGGATACAAATATAATTGGTTGAGAACCTTATCTCAAGTTCACATAGCACCTCAATACAAATTGTATCCCTGCTTGTTCTACCTCTGGGAAGATAAAAGACAACCCTCAGGACCTTGCTAAGAAAATATTTATTCCTAAATTATTCAGTGCATCTCATTGAAGAGGTTACACAAACGTGTGTATCACAAATTCACAAATACATGTGTGTGTACTCGTGCACACACCTACATTGATACAAGTGGTTATAATAAAGAGTGGTGGTGTTTAAAACTGGTGGGAGGATTACATAAAAAAAAAAAAAATCTAGGCCCAGTACAGCATCATTACAGAACATTCTCCCACTGAAGAGGCCAAAGGTATGTGACACAAGCCTAGCTGCCTTTTCTTCCACGTTCCGAACACACACACACATGCACGCACGCACGCACGCACGCACACACACACACACACACACACACACTCTATAAACAGACAGTAATGCATGCAGCTATGGAGCCAATTTACAGTATTATGCGATTAGCTACTGATATAACTATTATATAAGAGACATGAATTACAATAGAACTTAAATGACATGTAGTTAAGGGAAGTGAAGAAGTGGAAAAAAAGTGAGGTAGTTTCTTTCTTCATCTCTTCCCATTTTTGCTAAATTTGTCATCCCAGTTCTCTTGTGCTACATTGTTACCCTAATTGTGACAGCTAATTGGGAAATGGGGCCAGGAGACACTTAAGGTTGTGCGACAGAGAGGCAGGGAGGGAGAGAGAGAGAGAGCTATCAAGTAGATGACTGAATAGAAAACTGTGAGGATGAAATATTCTATGAATTACGAAGAAAAGGTGTATAATCGGCTACTGTATCCCCCTCTTTTCAAACTCGTTGTATCATCTTCTAATTAAAGAATTCATAAAATAAGAAATAAGTCAAGGCTCGAGTCATTTTCTCCTTTTCTGAGAGGAAGAGTCTGCTCATTTCGTCACTGCCTACACGAAGACTGATTGAATTCATTATCAGCACTCGGAGCAAAAAATTAAGGGAGACAATCAAAGGAGGGCAGACTAATGTCTCCTGCAAAATTAATCAGATCTCTTTGACACCCAGCTGTGCTGCAGAGGTGAGACAGGGAGAATACAGAGAACTGTGGCGTGCATGAGTGCATGTATAAAGGAGGATTAGAGGAAAACTTTATTAGGCGACGTAAAAAATGATTTCTTTCTGCGCACTAAACAAATCAATGTTTCCCCTCACCATAGCAGCAACAATCGAAACAAGGTCGATGCATCTAGATGGCAGATTCAAATTATGGGACATTCATTCATCTCTGCTCACTCTGTTCTCCTCTGTCACACACACACCTACGCACACAAACATTGTAATGACATGCAAAGGGGGCAATTTGAAACTAACACCAGCTGATTAGAACCAGGGGGAATCACGCGCAATCAGAAGCCAGGAAGCCATCATCTGTTCCCTCTCACCCTCCCCTCTCTCATTCCTTCTCACTTCCTCTTCAACATAGCAACTTGTCACAGGCCTAAAAAAAAATTTAATAAATACATAAATGCCCAGATCACATGAACGCTGAATCTGCCATTTACTGCATTTGTGAGGACTGTAAGGACCTATCACATGATGAGAGCCGAAAGAAGCTGCCAGAGCTGCTGATGTTATTAGGGAAGAATGTTAAGAAAGTGGATACTGTGTGGACTGACTAGTGGCAAAAATGCCATTTGCCTTTCTCTTTCTTAATAATGAGGGTGCATAAGCAAAGAATGAGTCTCAGCTGGAGGGCAACTGATACCTGAACTAATTAGTGTACTAGGACCAAATATTTTGGCTCCAGTGTGATCTCCAGTCTAGCTGAGTGCACTGAATGATTATTAACATGATGGGCTCAAGACCGTACACCTCAGACGGGACCTTGACTAAATCATTTCTTGGGAGAAAACCCCTTGCTGGCCAAACGATGTCTCTACAGTGTGGTCACGAAACTCAGACTGTTTAACAGGGATTTTTCTTTTCATATACGTTTCCTTTCATTGTCACATCGACCCATGAATCAAGGTACAAATGAAATCTTTAGACAATTAAGTTAGCTAAAAATTTAAAAAAAAAGAATCTGTGATTGTAGCAGTGGTGCTGGATTTGAATATATCTGGGTACCTGTCAGAGGGTATTCTGGTTGTTTATGCTATGCCATCCTGGGTTTTTCTCCTAAGCCAGTCAATTTGGTGCTAAGGCTGGTCACAGCTTATCAGAAATCATTTTTTTGGTGTTAGAACTAATGAGACAGTTGGCATATTGGAAATAGGACACATGTCTAAGGGAATGCATTCCAAACTTCATCACATTTCACTAGAAGAAAGTAAATTCCATTTAAACGTCACACTTAAAATTAGACAACTGAGTGTTTTGACTTCTTGCGTATACTCAGATAGGATGGGCAGTTTTATCATTTGATTTAAAAAGAAGTTAAGACTTCAAAGCATCAAAGCCCTACAGTACAGTGACATTCCCAGCACTTATCAAGAGACTGTGAAGTACAAGGACTCTAAAGACTAACTGAAGAGCTACTGTAAATCTGAAACACAGTAAACTGCAAACAACAATGCAAAGCATGCGCTTATGTCAGAGGTATACGCTTTGAGCAGATGCCAATGGCCAGTTCGCAGTTTCGCATACTTAAAGCTTTACTAATGCTGCAGAAGGTACATCATGTGCTCTCAGTGGAAGCCAAGGTAAAAATCAAATCTCAGAATACCACATGAATGCGTGTGTCCTTTCCAAGTTCTCTTGAAGGGAGAAAACTTTAACATTATGAGCAGAAAAAAAGAAAAGTTTGTAGACTTCAAAAACAGCTCCTCCATTCCTTTGTTATGGAAGCGTGCACACTCAAGTGTTGCGCATCACTCATGTCAAACACAGGCATCGATATAAAATAGAACAGAGACGTTCTTCCTATAACAATGTGCTTTGGTTGCAACAACTCCTGACAGTTTCAGCGCTGGCTTTTATGTCACAGATAATGATGTTGCTGTGCCACACAAGCCGTTTACCTTTTCTAAAAATTTCAAATGTAGTGAAACAACCCAGTGCAGGTTTAGACGCTTGTATTAAATGTCATCCAATTTTTTGAATACGTTTTATTTTTATTGTGAACATAAACAGTGGAAAGGGTTTCGTGCAGGTCTACAGTCATGGTCATTAGTCCAAAAAGACTCATGTCAGGAACTATGTAAACACTGAAAATAAACTGTTGCAAAAAAGCCTATAAATCATACATCGCTTCTTGCCAACAGTAGCCTACTTTCCATCCTCTGTCATGTAAACATGCTCCTGGTAAGATGGGAATAAAACGGGGAATTTATGATTTGTACTATACTCTTATTAACTTGCAGCGCAGAGGGTAAATATCAGCAGTTCCTGTGTGCTGTATTTGTGAACTCAGTCAGGGTTTGCAACAATTCAATGATAATGCCTTGCATGCTACACAGAAATAAAAGGGTTTGTCAGGTTGGAGATGGCCCCTACTGTAAATATTAGTCACGAAAAGGCACTTTGGCAAATTTCAGTATAACAGAGCAGACATGAGTTTTTTTTAAAGACTCTTTTGGGGTCCATAATTGTCTCTAAGGGGTCTCAGATTGAGTAGGAAAAACCAAGCCCTCTACAAACAATTACTTTATCTTTTCCTCACCTTTAAACTGAAATGTCCCCTTCTGTCTCTGCCGGACAAATAACATACACACCAGAGACCAACTATTTACTGTGTTTGTTTGCTTTTCTGTCATCTGCAGCTAGTGTGACCCCCTCATCCACCTCAGCATCAACCATTCAACTAACTCAGTGCAGACACTGGTTACCACAGCAACCGAGACCAGACTTATTTGCTAGCTTTATTTCTTTTACCAGCAAAAGATCCTTTTCCTTTTGTGGAGGAAAGGGATGTATTTCCCACAAATCCCTCAAAATATGATTTTAGCTTTCAAATTGAAAAATAGAAAATGTTGAATCTGAGAAAATCTTTCATTGTATTTTAGGTTACGTCACTGGCTGGCTGTATAGGAAATTAACATTTTTGCACATCAGTTTGAAAGCTTGCGGGCAATTCTATAAAAATGAAGAAACAAATAAATACAATGAAAAACATGTGTTGTACTGTGCAAGCATCCTACTGCTACAGAACTACCTGTAACACTCCAGTTTCTCCACATTCCAAAACAGAAAGAAAACACCTAAACAAACTGAAACTGCAAATTTCCCATTTAAGCTTCCCACAGTGTCAGTCAACTAAGTGCTTGATTAATTTGAAAATAACATGTGGGTGGCATTGTTTTGCCACAGATTTTTTTTTGGTTTTGTTTTGATGCTGATTCATTGAGATACATGTACATTCTGAGATATAGATGGATATAGATAAAGGTCTTTTGAATGCTACAAAAAAAAAAAAAAAAAAAGAAAGTTTACAGTGGCAGAGCAGCAAATCTGCTGCATTACTCATTTTATATCCAAATGGCAAAATTTGGCTGCGTCAAAATGTTCTCACCTAAAGGAACATTCAAACCATCTGGGTATCCATGCAGCATTACTGACTTTCTGCTCATAAGTACAACTGGCTTGGGGCTCAGAAGAGCACTGTGGCTGCCTGTTGAGCTGGCCTTGTGGGTGTAGTGTAGCCAATCCTACTGAAAGTAGCAGCATTTGCCACAGATGTATAGAGTAAGAGCGGCCACAGGCATGTTAACTCTAGTTCATGGCCCATCAATGCAAGACCATTGTGTCCATTGACACAGTACGAACTGAAATTTTCTGTCTCTGTGTCTCTTTCTGTCTGTGTAATTACAGCTTCACCCTCCACAGTAATTAGGGACTATTTCAACAAGGATGTGGAATGTCTCCATCTATTTTTCCTTCTCTTCATCTCTTCTTCTTCTTCACTGGCAACACTTTAACGCTTTATTTTTCTAAAATAAACAAAATCCTTCTATATTCTTTTACATTTTCTTTCTATCCTCTACATTCGGGAGAGTAGCCATGCTAACAGGGTGACTTCAAATCAACCTTAATGATCAGTGATTGTCATGAAGCATGTTTGAGTCACTGGAGTGTAGCTTTGGATTTAGCAGTCAGCATCGCCAGTCTATGCCCTTGGAAAAAACAAAAAAAAGCAATGATGAGTAAAAGAAAAGAGAATGTCTCTAAACCATCCGCCCCCAGACGTGCAGAGAAGGTGGGTGTGTGGAGCAATAGTCCTCTCTCAGCATCGCAGTCAAAGGCACAGGGAACAAATCTGCAATGAATGTTATGATATCTCCTGCAGTGCATAATGCAATCTTTTCAAGGCCCTAGGCACCACAGGAATAAACTTGTTGAAACACTATATTCTGGGGGCAGATGTTCAGAAGCACAAGTCATTTTAAACTCCTTTAAATTGCATTTTATAAGACAAGTGGTGCCTTATTTGACGTGCGGCAAGGAAAAAGGCAAATAAAACAATATATGGCATTTTCACTTATGCAGCTCCAGACAACTTCTTATTGTAAGACCAAACAAACGACACACAGCACTGTATATACATCAAAGAGGCTGGTTTACACTAGATCCTTTCTGGGGCTTTTAGTAAGCATTTCATTAGCTCTACATCTCCTTTTATTCCCTTTCTGAAATAAACATGTCCATATTTGAAAAAAAAAAAAAATACTATCCTTCTATCGCTATTCCTCCCTCTCACACGCCTTCTCTAGCCCTTCACCAACTGCAAGTCTTTTAGCACAATGATATGACAGAAACACATAAGAATAATGGCACGTTGTTGCTAAGAGACCACCTGTTCAGATCTCCCACATGAGATTGTGGTGAAACTGTAGTTCTCTTATCATCACCAGAGTAACATTCATTTGAGTGTAGTGAATGTCACGACAATATTGCAACTGAGAGAGAAACCTATTACATAACAAGATGTCTTTTAGGCAGAGAAACTGCATTTCAGATGAGGGTTTTTTCTTTAAATCAGACATACTGCAGCCGCTATCAGGCAACCACAAAATGAAGATCAAATAACAAGAGCGCACTGCAGAACGCGCTTGATCCACTTAACGTCAAACGACTATTTTGCCACATTCATAACAGACATTTGAGAAAATGGCATCTACTGGCTTCCGGGCTGTGTTGACATTTAGGGAGTGGTGTTCCATGGGAAAACGGCGCTGTCCTGAGGGCTAGTGGTGATGAGCCACACCCTTTTATTTCCTTACCTGTCAGGGTGTGTTCAAAACCTGCACTGCATTGTATCGGGGGCAGAACACGCAATACTTTCTGTGACAAAGGGTGAAGAAATACAAGAAAAAGTTACATTCTTCCACGGGGCGTTTAGCTTTGATGTAAACGTCCATGTTATTTATTCTTCAGGAGAGCAGCATATAATGTTAGCAGTTAAGAGGTTGCACTATTGACTGGCTTAGCACACAGCTCTGTTCTTTCGAAGCTGCATTCAGGCTTGCTCTAATCTGTTTATTCACTTCATCTTGTCCTCCCCTCCTCCCGAGCCAGGTCAGTCTGAGACTTGATCCAGCGGCATGCTAAGAGGCTTGATCTAGGCCACCACCTTTCACAGGCAGCCGGTGGCATGACCAGCTGGTGGAGATGACAGCAGTGCAGACACAGACGTTCTCAAACATGCAAGCGCTGAGTGTCAGTCTTAAGTATCTGTCTCCCTGTGTCAGCACAGGAATGACTATATACCAGTCACCTCGTCTGGAACTGCCAGTCTACGTGAGGGAGGAGAATTGAAGTGAGTCATGGAGGATCATGCAGGGATTGCTGGGTTTACAGAGTTGACTCCCTTGTTGATTAAGATAAAGTCATCTCTGGAAAGTAAGGAGTGTCTCTGCCCTTTGCTGAAGGAACAATACTCAGAGTGAGATGCAGAATCCCCACTCTTGCTCTCACCATGCCTACAGTTCCAGCCCTGTTAAACACACACTCTCAACTGGGCTAACATGACTCACAGCAGCGCAGTTACCCCCCTAACCTCCCTAGTGATTACTCGGTATCTGCCCAGCTGCTGACTACAATGACTTTACAGTCTCTGCATATTTTTTTAAACATTTTCTCTTCCTCAGGAGTTGTTTGCTTGCAAATCAGACAAACAACTATTGTCTGCTGTCTGATATGTACAGACCAGAGAGATAAGCAGGGTTACAAGGTTTTGGAAGTTAAAGCAATTATTTTTGTGTTTATCGCTTGGAGGTGCACAAAACTATTCATGTTCAATCACCACAGGCAATTAGCACAAAAAAGGTCTAACATGAAAAACAACAACTTGAGATTCCAAGTTTGACTCTTACTCAGCAAAACACAAAGAAACATTCAATCATTATGTATTTCTTTCCAAGCCAGTGATCATACGGTGGATGAAGTTTCCATTTACCTCTGTGCACTTTCAGGCATCCATTTTCTATCATTTTAATCTAATCGTGTAACAGAAGCCATGACTTGTACTGTTTCATCAGTTTGGCTGAAACTCCCCTGAAATTAAAGATGACAGTCTGCATTTCAGCCTCAGACAATGTGTAATTTTGCATCTTAACTCATAACAGTAGATTCAAGTGCTGAAACATGCTGATTACTGCATTATTTTGAGTGTAAACTATGGTTAATAAAATTTTTATAACTGATCCAACTCAATTTTTTTGTCTTGATTAAACAATGATTGTGCCACATATACAGTCAATGGAATAATTATTTGACCCCCTGCTGAATTAGGAAGTTTGCTCACTTTCAAGAAAAGATAAGTCTCCAATTTTCATAGCAGTTTCCTTTAAATGGGGAGACACAGAATACCAAGCAAAAATCTAGAACAAAACCCCACATTAAATTAAATAAATGCTATAAACTGACTTCTCTGTCATTTAGTGAAATAAGCATTTGATCTCCAAGCAACATATGACGTAGCACTTGGTGGTCACTGGGTTTTCACATGTTTCAGGATGGATTTTGGCCCACTCCTCTTTATAGAAACACTCTAAATCCTTTAAGGTTCTTCAAAGATTTTCTACTGAGGAGGACTGAAGTCTGGTAACTTGCTAGGCCAGTCCATGATTATGATGTGCTTCTAAGCAAGCCACTCCTTTGTTGCCTTGGCAGTGTGTTTCGATTGTTGTCATGCTGGAAGACCCAGCCACGAAGCAACAGCCCCAAAGCATAATGTTTCCACCTCCTTGAAGTTGGTGTTCTCTGGGTCATACACAGCACTTTCTTCCAAGCCTTCTCTGAATCATTCAGATGTTCACTTGAAACTTAAAATGGTCCTAAACATGTGCCTTCTTGAGCTGGGAGACCTTATGGGTGCTGCAAATATGAGTCCACTAGGCATAATGTATTTCCAGTGGTGTTCTTGGCGATTGTGGTCCCGACTGCCTTCTGTGTCTGCCGGCTTTCTCAAGATCCTCCTCACCTTGTGAGGCAAGATCTTCAGACTGAGGGCAATTGACGGTCATTTTGTATTTCTTACATTTCCAAATAGTCGCAGCAAAACTTGTCACCTTCTCACCAAGCTTCTTGTTGATGGTCTTTTAGACCGCTGCAGCCTTGTGCAGGTTTACAGTCTTGTTCTTAATATCCTTTGAGAGCTCTTTGCTCTTGCCCATACTGGCAGAGATGTTGGACTGGAAGAAGCTGATTCAGAGGACAGGTCAGCTTTATACTCATAAAAAGTTTAGATCATTTATCGATTAATTGTAATCCGTGTACCACAAAAATAGCACATAGCTATCTGTATATTAGGAGACATAATTCTTTGTGGGTTGCACTGGATCAAATACTTGCTTTTTTCCTGGATTTTTGGATGATATTCTGTTTCTCACAAAAATTAAACTACTATAAAAATTTGAAACTGCATTTCTTTGTGAAAATTAAAGGTCATAGGACGGGATCAAATAATAATGTCTTAAAAACATGCAAAAGTGTCTGTTAACATATACCCAAAGCTAGTCTTAATCATCTTATAGAGAGGCAGACAATATCTAGAGTTGTGTTTCAAGGATGACCAGAATAAAGACAATAACACACAATAACACAGATACTTGTGGAATAATTTCTGACTGTTAACTCAGTTCATCACTGCAGCTCTACTGCATTAACAACACGCAGTATACAGTAAAAGACTCGTGTTTCTCCCCTCACTGAGATATGGGTCACACTGAACTCTTGAAATATTAAAGAAACAGTACGAAACTTGCTTTTATGCTGCAAGGTTTGGTGAAAAAAGCATGACAAAGTGCCAAAGAAGCAGTGACTATAGATAACACTCACTCTCTGACCTCCTGGCTTTTGCCACTGGGTCAGTTCCCCAGTGTTGGAAGTGGGACTCTCTTTCTCCACTCTACTGCCCATCAGTGTTGGACTGTCAGGGCTTTGACAGGGTTTTTTCACCCCAGAGACAGAGACTCACTGCTGGGCTTTTACTTGAATGAGCACCAAAATCTGCAGAGGGGTCTGTTCTCCCCAAAGAACTCGGGAATCTGGAGCATTTCTTTCTTCCCCCTTTTATGGAGGGACTGATTTACCAACATTTGCAGGAAATAAGCACTTGTATAAACCCCATATGATAAAGGGCATTCAGGTAAACTTGGAACCAGTGCTGGGAACATTTACTTCAATTTATGGCTCTAAGAACCCCTAGATGTCTGCTCATTTCTGATACCTCAATTCCCTATAGGTATCAGAACAGCTCGTCTTGACTCATTCATGGGTTTCGCAAAACTTCTGCTGGCTTATGCTTTGCATGGAAACAGCTAGCGATAGAGTATATTTAGGTTATTACACGTATCAATACCTAGATATATATACAGATATAAGATAGAGACCACCTCAAGCAGGCCTAAGTCATTAAGGAAACCCAAGAATATTACAGAGCAGACACAGGAGCAAGCCATCATACGGTGAGATTATGTTGACATTCCATTACTGGCTGCAACTCTAAACCATGGCAAAGGTTGTTAAACAAAGCCTGCAGTGAGGTTTAATAAATTATAAAGCAATCAGCACGAAAACAAGCGCATGATTAGGGCATTAGCTCTTTTAAGTTATTCATCAACCACTTCTATAATCAAATGAGCATTCCAGCCATGTATACACCAACAGGGGAAAGCACTGGTAGATGATAAATGGCAAATTTCCTTATTATTCTGTCATCAGGTGCTCTTCTTTAGTATACAGCTGTAAATCCAACCCATTGCTGTTTCTACAAAAAGAATTTGAAGACAAGTTTTGCATTAAAAATACTGAGACATGAAAAAAGCTAAAAAAATAAATGGTGGGCTTAGATGGTGCAATCGCTTCCATTCATTTTTTACCTAGAATGTGTCTTTCCCAGAATTGAGGCTTTGCAATCAAACGCAGTTCACATGGAGTTTTAAGAAGAACAGGTTTGAAGAGGCAAATATTTACTTGTTGCAACAGGATGCTTAGGCTTTTGTGCCACTCGAGCACCGACTTCTGGAATGCAGTATGTTAATGTTTCAGCAGGCTGTGCTCAATAACCAGTAGTTAACCAACGAACAGCTCACACTACCTTCAAGCAGACCGCTATAGGTGTAGGCTACTCATGCAACAGGCCAAGGAGCAGGAATAGCAAGAGTGAGTGACTTTGATTTTGCAGTGTTGCCTTAAGTTGTGGTGGAACGCAAAAGTACAGGGAGGCGGAAAATACATTATTTTTGATCAAGTGAAAAATAAAAAATAATAATAATAGTAACCTGCTGCGTTTCGGCGCCTCTCCCTTAAGGGATCATCGATGATTTAAAAAAATGGGTTTTGAATGCATCTTGACCAAAACTATACAAAGATCAAATTCATTTTGCCGCTGGAGTGCTTACTTTGCGGCTGAAATTACATGCTCGTATATACCTCCGAACTTTATTAATTAGTTGAACCTTACCTTGTAGACATTTTCCGTCAAACGGTGAACCTCGTCTGTGCGAGACATGGTGAAATCTTCAGCCAGGACCATAAACGTTGTTTTTTTACTTTAAACGTGTATCCGCGGAGAGAAAGGGAAAAAAAAAAAAAACAGGGGAGAGACGGGTAAATGCACGAGTGCGAGCTAACAACAGGCGAGATAAGACACCGAGTGGCTCTGCGCTCCCGAAACCCACTAACTAAACACACCTTCTCTCTCCACAGCTGACAGTCCGATGCTGCCTTTACGGTCTACTCGGAAGTTCTGATTTTTGTTGGGCTTCCTTTATTTTATTTAATTTTTTTCGCAATCTCTTAAACACTGTGTGCGATGCGAAGATTTAAACAAAAGAAGTATAACATAGTATAACATTTTCCACCTTTTGTTTACAAGTTTAAAAGTAAAATCTAATACATTCGGACGTATAGATTAGGGGTAAACAAGAATGAGAAAATATGAAGGGAGGGCTTTTATCCCCCAAAAGTATAAAATTTAAAAACCCAAACAATTATTAAAGGCTGTCATGGTAGCCTACGTTATCATGGCAATGAAAGTCACATAACGAAATTTCTACTACGTTGCGCGACGTGTTTTTGTTATACTAAACGGTTAAAAACATTATTTCCCACGGTAATAGAACGCAGCACCATCTTGTCAAAATGCAGATTTAGAGCCCGCCCCCTAAATCTCTACCATTACTAAATATTTGAGGCAAATTCGTTCTCGTAGCCACAAATTCCATGTATTTTAAAATATGTATGTTTATCTATTCATATCGCTCCAGTGTTTACAATGATAAGCTTGGTAGAGTTATGCACAATAGGACCTAGCATATACCTTAACCTATAAACATATGTGACTAAGCATGAACAGCTGGTTAAAGTAGTGGGATCATCCTGCCAGTTTATCTCCATGCGCACCAGTAATCAGTAATAAATGATAGAGTCTCAGTGTGGTGAATTTAAGCCATATTCCTCCGATTAAAGCCATTATACACCACGTAAATCTGCCTCAAGTATGCCTACTATTACATGAGGCTTTAGGGAAGTCGCACTGTACCTGTTACACCATAGGTGCTGTTTTTCCTCATAGGATAATTTGTGTTAGCTGCATTGTACATGCTAATTAGTGTCTAATTGCTGCTTAGTGTCAGATTGTAAATACTATATTTTCTTCCTTGTCTAAACATCACCCACATATTAGCAACATGAGATTTTGATTTTCTTTCAACAAGTACACACTAAGGGCACTCTAAATGAAGACACCTGTTATGTGGAGTGCGGTGTAGAAAAACACAAGTGAGGAGTGCCCCCTTCTGGAGAAAGTATGGTGCATATTTTCACTGGTATTTATTATTTTTATTAATTTTTCATTTTATAAAAATTACAAGAAAGACAAAAAATAATCAGTTGTGGACAAATAAAGACAGGACAGCGTTTGTTCCCACAGCTCAATTTAATATGTAAAGCTGTAAATAATGTGTAAGACATCTAAAAACTCCTGTTATTCTACAATAACAGCTACAATGCAACACTTCTCTTCCTAACCAAATCAGACACAGAGAAATAGAATATTTCACTTTATGCATGACTTAAGTGGAGCGGTGAACCAAGTACAGACAGTGCTGATGCTGTAAATTGTGTGAAGATGCACTGATGTGTGCAGGTCCCGTGTTCACATACCAAATCCCAGAAAAAAAAAGAAATCCACCTCTTTATGCAGCTTAACACTGGATACAGACCACACATTCAGTCTACTAGGCTGCCAACAGCTCTCTGTCTGGCTTGCTCTTTGCTTCTCGCCTCTCTAGAAAACACAAAATCAAAATAAAATAGTGTGACGTCAAACACTAATTTATGGTTGTTTAAGGAATGATTTGTTGAGTGAAAGATTAGATGTACCTGGCTCTGCTTTAGCTGCTTCTGACACCTCTGGTATTGGTTCACTGGGGACCTCTGGAAGTGCTACGTCTTCTTCCTGTTTCAGAAAGAGAGATTACGAAAGCCAGCTGACATATTTAGTTCCTGAAAAGCTGAAAAATTTGTGGACTTATTATCAAAGCAGTACTACAAAAAGTTGCACAACGATTTTATTTTAATTTTAGTTTAGGTGCATAATATATTGGACAAAGACAGTTTTTGACATTTTGGCTCTGCACACCAGAACAAGGGATTTTAGATTTTTTTAGAAATCAATTTGTGATTGAAGTACAGCAAACAGTATGCCATTAACTAGGAATTACATCCATTTTTATGCACAAACCTCCATTTTCCTAGACTCAAAATTAGTCACATAAACCAACATAATTTTAAATATAAGGACTGTTTCTAATACTTGTCTAAAAAGCCATTGCAGCAAAAGACTGCCTGAAGTCTAGAACCCACGGACATCAACAAAATGCTTTGTTTCTTTCCTTTAAATCCTCTGCTGTGGCATGTTCTGCATCCAGGTTTGCATTTAGTAACTGTAAAGCTATGTTGTGGTGGGATCAGGTCACACGTTTGGTCATTGAAGGATATCTCATTTCTTTGCCTTGAGAAACTCTTGTGCTGCTTTTGTAGTAAGCTTGGACATATATGCTCGAGTCATTATCTATGTGCTGCAGTCAGTTTTGCAGTATATGCCTGCATCTGAGCAGAGAGTACAGCGCTGTACACTTCAGAAATATTCCTACTACTTCAATCAGCAGGCACATCATCAATTAACACTAGTGGCCCAGATCCACTGACACCCCTACATGGCATAACATTGTCTCCTTTTCGTATGTCTGATAGATTTATTGTGTTCTTTTAGCCTGATGGCCTTTCTCAGTTTCACCGATATTTCTTTTGGCCTCATATTAAACCTTCTAAAAATCTTTTAAAAATCCACTGTGGTGGTGTTCAGAGGCAAAACTGCAAAAAATAGTTTTCTTTGCTCAATAAATGATGTTGTTTTTTCCCCAGATGATTCTATTGATTTTCAGATATATTCATTTTAATTGCCCCTCTTACAGACATTTTCTGGGAGGTCTCATGTTGTTTCCATGCATTACCTCTTTAGGTTTTTTTTTTTTTTTGCATTTACACCATACTTCACAGTTTCCAAAACACTATAGCTCCTTCAAAATAAAATAATATTCCTCTTTTTTTTTTTTCTAAAATCAATTTCTGCTTCTTGTTGCTTCAGGTAATTTTTCTTAAAACAACTTGTTAATCTTTATAATGAGCTTTCTATTCAGGAGTTGTTTTTTGTTTGTTTCCTGTTTGTAAAGATAATCTACAGAGAAATTTGCACTGGTGTAATTCATGCAGTATTTGGGTTTTTATAACTGATTTCATTGTACAATAGTGAGGTCTAGCAGTGTGGGAGGATATTTTTGTATGCATTTAAAAATTGTCTTTAAGAAGAAACACATTTAATTCAGCTTCAAATACAATAATATCTACTGCGCTACAATTTTATTTGCATAATTGTGTCAAACTGATTCTTAAAACTAGTCTTTGTACAAATGTGAAAAATAGTAATTTACAGCATGTAGTTTGACAGACATGTGAATGTGTAATTTAGGATAATAATTACATCATAAAAGAATAATCTTCTGAGGTTTTAATCACAATGAATTAACCAAATTCATACCCACAGTTGTTTCATATTCACTGTGTTATTATGCTACATTTATATTGTAATTAGCTTAAAAATTCTTCTTCTAAGTTTGCAACACAGTTTTCTTCTCTTCAAAAACCAGATTTCTATAGATTTAAGATTAAATGGCAACGTTCAGTTTAGGTGTGATATGCCTGCATGAGTCAACCGTGAATCACAGCTTTAACCACATAATTGCTCAAGTGGAAGCACTCAGTGGCCAGCAGTTGAATGCTGCGGTCACGCTCGGAGCCTTGGTGGGCGTAACTATTAGATGAAGTGGGGCGATAACAGCAAAAGAGCATGCATGCTTTGGAAATATTTTTAGTAATAACAAAGGTTTACAATGCAGTGTAACACCCACCTGAGTGATAGCTTCCAGCTCTGCTAAGACAGCATCCTCATCCTCTTGTGTCAGGACTCCAGCCAACATTTCATCTATTTGCTACAGGTGCATAAATGAAGCAATAAATTAAAAACAAACAAACAAACGAAATCGTTGATTTAAAAAATTCTCTTAAAGTGATATGTATCATCCCAGAACATACACTACAATATGAAGGAAATAATTACTATTGGACATGTAGTTTAATCAAACCTCAGCTGATTTTTGGCATACATGCAGTACCGGTATTAATGATAGTTCTGTGCAGGTATATTTGATAAACATCAGGCATTTTACCCTTTGATAGTCAGTCGATTCCTGTGTCTCATCCAGGATTCTCTCCACATCTTCTATTGACATGATCTGTCATAATGTTACATTATACACTCATGTTTATAACTCTTAAGGTGGTATTAAAATATTTTGAAAATGCATAGTACAGGAAAAACAATGGAAAGCACTACCTCATGCATGCTCTTCAGACAGTCGTTGCCAACTTTAAGTCCCTCAATGACTTTCATTTCAATTTGCATGAACTCAATGTCTTGAACCTGTTGACAAACAATTACATTGTAAAAATAGTTACATGAAATATAAATAAACAAAACAACAAATCAAATAGTATTTGTCCCTTTTATTTTCTCATAAAATAGTGATTAAAGAGAGACTGAGTTAAAACAAACACTTTACATTACACTATTTTTTGGTTTGGATTAGCATGAAATATAGTAACAAATCACAAGTAATCACAAAACAGTATTGTATCACAAATGAATTTAAGGCCACAATGGACTTCTCAACTTTGGACCAATTTGCATTTAAGCAATCATATTATTAACAGTTATTTTGGAAACTGTTAAATACTGCAGAATTGAACTGGTCCACTCTCCCTTGGCACTGAATATCAAAGCCTGGTGGACTGATGCTATGAAACTTACCATGCGCTCGAGATTTGAAATCTGATTTTCGGTCTTTTCTAGTAACTGATCCTGGTACCGTTTTTTCTTAAGAAGCAACAGCGCTTTTCTGCAATAACAAATGAAAACACAAAGCATCATATTGCAAAGAATATCTTTTGTTTACAGTACGAATACAGTGTGTACCGCTGCATGCCGAATAAAGTAAATTGAATTACAAAAGAGAAAACGGACTCTGTGCAGGAGTCATTAACTTGGGAAATTTTAAGTAGCATTATCCATATTTAAGTAAACCTCATTTGTTTACATTGTTGCCAGTATTCACAGTAGTGTAACTACATGCTGGTAGATATTGTGTAAAATCGAGACTTGTGCTTACTCCTTCTTGCCATCTTGTAGCAGCTGCTTTGCTAGACGTCGCTCTTTCTCCAGCTGCAAGGTGATTCTCTTTTGGTACTGCTTCAGCTTGTCTCTCTGCTGCTTCAGTTGCTGGACAAAATCCCCAACGAGAAAATGAAAAAAACAACAACAACAACAACAATATAATATACACATTCCTTGCCATTTTATTGGGTACACCTTGCTAGCCATGAGTTAGATAAATATGTTGGTTCATACTGACATGACAGCATCACACAGTTGCAGCAGATCTGCACCACCCGTTACACCAAATCACAGTGCTGACTGTGAAGGCCATTTGAGTACAGTGGCTTCATTGCCACGATCAAACAAACAGTTTGAGTTGATCTGAGCTTTTGACATGGCGCATTATTCTGCTGGAACTAGCCACGAGAACAAGGATAGACTGTGCTTAGAGTCATGGATATAGTCAGCTACAATACTCAGGGAGGATGCAGCATTTAAATGTTGCCCATTTGGTACAAGATGGGGAGGGTGGATCAATGCTTTCATGTCGTTTACAAATTCTGACCCTACTATCTCAGTGTCTATGGTGCAATTTTGGTGAGCTCATGTGAACTGTAACCTAATTTTCCTGTTCTTAGCTGCTGTACCTCACCTGCTTCAAGGTTTGCGATGTTGTTTGAAACTTGCAGAAGATGTGTTTTTCTGCATACCTTGGTGGTAATGAGTAGTAGTTACTGTTATCTTCTCATCAGCTCAAAGGAGTCTGCTCATTTGCTTATGAACTCTGTCATCATCAGGTCATTTTGAGAGAACTGCCTTTAGGAATGTAACAGCAGATCTGCCTCCATAGACGATCTCTTGCATCCTCTTCCGCTCTCCTTTCATATATCCATAATTGTGGTCTTTCTCTTCGCCTCCTGCCTGACAGCTTCATCTTTTACATCCTTTGCTACCATGTAATTGGCTGATTAGATATTAGATATTAGCCTTAAGCAGCAGTTAAACAGGAGTACCCAATTTTTTTTTTTAATCTACTAAAAAAGTAACGAAGAAATAGACACAAAAACACAAGGAAGAGGTCCATAAACTGATGTCGCATATTATAAATAGATGTACTCATTCAGTAGATATTTTATGAAACCAATTCTGTGCTAAACGGAGGAGGGGAATACAGTTCTCACGAGATACGAGTCGCAGAGAAACCCAACAGTAAGCACATCGGGCGATATTAATTCATCTCGCCGTGTGACCACAGCACAAGACCGTGCAACCCCTAACACTAGCCCGATAACGGGGATGCTATAACCGCTATCAGCTCACCAAAATGGCTTTGTCCTGCTCCGTTACACGAGAAGGTCGACTCTTTCTCCCAAAGACGTTTCCCATTATTCAGCCACATCCCCGCCACATTCTCCCGTATCAACACAAAAAATATCACTTTTTGCTAAACATTTTGTACGATAGTAATTAGCCTAAAATGGCTAACAGGCTAACTGACTACACCATGCCCTCAGTTCTTTTTGTTTTCCGCGTTTCCTACGGCAAGCAAGGCAGGACGTATAATCCGAAGCGTTACATTACTTGATTATTAGAGCTCGTTGTTCTGATATTCATTCCTGTTATATTGTGACATGGTACGTGCGGTAACAGCTGCGCCTATTACTATGATAAAATGAATTCAACTGCAGATTGTATAGGGGGCACATGTTAAACACTCTCGCCGGACTGTTGGTACCTTGGAGAGCTTCCGCCTCTCCGGGGGTTCCAGGATCAGCACCATGGAGAGCAATCAAGAAACGTTTCCTCTAAAAATAGCAGATTTTGCTCAACATAAAGGCAGGAAATTAACAGACAGCTCTTGTATTATTTCACATTAGTAAGGTTAAGCAATGTGATAAGAGGACAGCATTCTAAATGACTCAATATTGTGCAAAAGTCTTGGAAACAGAGACAACTCTTATTTATTTTTAGTTTACTTCCAAGGAGCCAGACTAAGTTTTTCATTAGAGTTTGCCGTTGTGTCTACACATAAGAGACGTTTCGTGAAGTGCACATTTTAAACGGCACCTTTAGATACTTTTGTTACACCAGTATGTTGCGAAAAACATTTAGTTCCCATTTCTTTAGTTGAATCTACAAAAAATATCAAAGATAAAACGGTTAAACAGCCATAAAACTGTATTCTTGCACCAAAATGATTCTCAGCTATTAGACAAAAAATGTGACATACCAAAGTGTATATTTATTGTGTCAGGTTATGCCAGATTACATGAGAACTAGGCTGAAAATCATTGGCAACAGGCCTCATGGAGTGATGAACTCAAATGTGAAATTTGGGTCAATACTGTATGTATGGAGAAGGTCAGGCAAGTGGTACAATAGTTAGCATCCATCTGTCAAACATAGAGGCTCTATCATGATCCAGGGCTACATTTCAGCCAGTGTTGGTTGTTGGGGGATCTTGTCAAATGTTGATATTGTTGGAATTATGAATATAGATAAGTATCATCAGATTTTGATCCAACATGCAATACTATCTGGAAAGGAACTGGTTGCCTGCAGCTTTATTTTTCAGCATGAAAATGATCCCAAACACAGCAAACACATACCTGGATAGAAAACACACAATGGAACAGTATCAGTCATGCCCTGGGCTCCCCAGTGCCCGGACCTTAACATCACTGAAGCAGCGTGAGATCAGTTTGACAGAGAACAGAACAAAACACAGCCATAATACAAAGAAATGATCTGAAGACTACTTAAAGAAATGACAAGAAAGCTTACCTAAGAGAGTTAAGGCTGTGCTGAAGATTAAAGGTGGTCAAAGCAAATATTGACTTTTAAAGTTGTTAGTACTGTACAAACTATTTTTTATTTTTTTTACTAATTACTAGTTTATTTGTGTTTTGTGGTAGGTTGAGTTTAATGTCTTGGCTGTTGTAACATAGACATCCCCGAATGTAATTTTTCTTACTCATAACACTACCATTTTTCTGTGATTCATAAATAATATGCAGAATAAAGTGTGCTGGGCTGAGGGGCATGCTTTGGAAAATAACTGTACTTCAAAAAGACATATTTTACATGTATACCATCAACTATAGGTGAAGAATAGTATTTCAATAGATAGAAAAAAATCAGTATTGCTTGGCAGTGTGAAGGGAACTGTAGGAACAAGATGAAAGGCATTTGGTTCAAGCCAACCTTACCTATTAGAGCTTTGGAAAAACAAGACTTAATCCCTACTATAGTGTAATCCCTGTGATCTGCACTTTTTGTTTTGATCAGCGGCTGCCCAGCCAATTAAGTCAACAGCTTGCAAAGAGTTTATTGGTTTATTTCAGTTCAACTTATAACACTACATAGACTTACAGGTGCACTGCAGGACACAGCAGCCTCTCCGATCAATGTGTTACAGAAAACATTTCTGACCACACTTTTCACCAACACTGACTACAGCCAGAAATGTATCAAGTTAGGGATCTCTGACGCAGTTTATTCTATTCCCAAGGTGCATAGAGAAGAATAAGATTCTGAAGTGGTCAAAGTCTTGTAGCATAAAGAACAATTTTATTATATTGAAGTGAAACAGGTGAATACTTCAAGGACACTGGTTTGCAGTTGTGTGTTGTGCATTTTTTGATTCTTGAGAAGTCTGCTCTTTCGAAGAGCTGACAGAGAACCATGCCTCTAAGACTCCCATTGCCCCATACTATATCTCCAGGTACAGGTTATCACACCAAATCCCAGCCACACTAATGAAATTACTGCAGCAGGTCTTTCTAAGCCATCAGTGGAGAGCTAATAAGTAAACAATGGATCAACAAGTCTGAATATAGCATTTAATCATGAGACTTTCTGTACACATTAGCAAACATGAAAAAAACCCAGACATAACACATTTATTTAATAAAGTAGAGAATGTTCCTTGCATATTCAGTTTATTCTTTAAAAGCTAACTAGTAGCACTGAGTTCTGCATTCAAAAGTTTCTTTATAATTACTTGTATGGCCAATTTTGCTTTAATAGTGATAACAGTCAGTTATTATTTTATCATCTATGCCCATCTGACTTTTTGTTAAAGGCATCTTTGGCTAATGAAAACAAAACTATAATACTTGATATTTGTTTTATTAACTCATTCATTTTTTCCTGTATCCTTTCAAATCGCACCCTTGGAAATTACAAAAAGGACAAAAAAGAAACGATATTGCTGCCAAACAGAAGGATAAAGCAAAAAAAAAAAAAAAAAAAAAATCAAATGCCATGATGGAAGCCAGCCACTCACTTTACATCAAAATACTGACCGATGATTATATCCATGCACACCACCAGAATACTGAAAAGAGTTCAAAGACTGCGGATTTTGGTTCATAGAAAAGCTTACATTTGAGCAACAGTATTTCCATAAACCATGATAACGACAACAACAACAGCCTTCAGATGAAACTGAACAGTCCTCTATATTAAAAACTTTCAGTGCTTTCCAGGGACTGCATTAGTGTGTCAGTGAGGCAACTACCTCATATTGCCTGCTTTAATGTCTCAGATTGGGACGGCGGGCTGTCACTCCTGCAAACAGAGTTATACCGTGACGACAGCCTTGTCGGTTGAAGCTTAGCATCTCAGATGAAGTACTGAAAGGGATTCAGTAGACAGCAGGCTACACCTGAAAATCAGTCCCAAAGTGTCTAATCTGGGCATCAGTCATGGATAGATAGGTAGCTCTCATGCTGGGTGAATACTGCCAGAGAAATATATGAGAAAAAAATCAGTTTAGAACATATGGACTTTAAAAAAGCACCTTTGATAGCATATGACATATTAATATGTTATTAACAGATCTAAGCTTGCAGAACACCTGTTTTAATTATAAGCTAGTCTTTAATCAAGAGTTGTGGAATCAGGGGATAGTACTATAATGATGCGAGAAGTTAAAAAGCAGGAGGGCATAACAAGTTAGAATAAGTTACACTCACATGCAACACTCTGTGGGTTAAACAGTGCCAGGAAGCTGAGGTACTATGGAGCTTTAAAAGGGTCCCTGAGCTTTGAGATACAAGTTATAAACATTTTGCATAGCAACCATCATTAGAAAGGTTTGCAGGGGGGGAAACATACAAAAATCAAGCAAATTAAGTCAGACAAGAGTGAAACAATAAGTCAAAGAATGGACATTTTAAAAAGGTGGGTAGAAAACATTGGTTAATATTCAATATTTAGATGCCTTATTGAGAAACTGATTATATAAAGGATAAGAAAATCACAGAAACGTCACAGAAAATTAAATAAATTAAATAACAACAGAAAAACAAACGTACTGCAAATATGTTTTCCAAAATAGCAAACATTTAAGTAACAGGAACAAATAACACATCTTGATGCATGCTGAAAATGTGATTTATAGAGGAAAGAATAGGTTTGAGCATAGTCCACGTTCACGCTCTCACACCTCAAACGGTGTTTCAAGTCTTTGGCACACTGTGAAAGCTGTTGAAGCACTGAGTCAGCCACACAAGCAGAAAACTTAATATAAAAGAAAACCAACCAACAGAGACTTTAACTGTGGATTTACAAGTGTTCTATCTATTATTTATCATTTAGCCCCAGCATTGGATGCACACCATGCACTTCTAGACTTTAAAAATAGATACATGATGTGAGATTGAGCTGGCAGTATTGCTTGTTTCATCTTTAGATCTCTAATCTGACCTAAACTATTCCTTTTTGAGAACCAGAAATACAGTCCAGTGAAAACCGCCAAATGTAAAAAGGATATATGACTGTAGTTATAGATTAGTAATGCACTAAAAATGAACACACTTCAGTCAACAGCCAGTAGATGTCAGTCTTCCATCATTTACAGAGCAACATAACTCCCTTCATTAACTGTTGAGGTTGTGTGCAGTGTATCAACATTGCTACATTTCTGGCACATGCTTCTTGTTAGTACTGTAGTGGGGCTGAGGCCAACTATGCCATCACTGCCATTAAACTAGGGACACTAGAGCCCCGTAGGGCCAACGCACCGAGGGAGGCGGGGATCCTCTCCCTATCAGTGGTACATTCTCATACCGAGGGGTTCCTCCAAACAGCATGGACTGATTCCTGTGAAACAAGGGGAAAGACATTAGACAGAGGTGAAACACATACATTAATAAAACAAGAAAAAATAAGCAGCGTCATCATTTGCTATTAAACTTACATGTATTCAGGGGGTGACACTACACTAGAAGTTGACTGAGGAGGTGGATGAAGGCTGGCCTGGCTGCCAAGGCTTGTGGTATAGCTACAGAAACTGTGCGTGTTGGACCTTCGGGGGTTATAGGATAGCCGACGAGCTTGGGGGTTGAATGGATCCTCCTCATCTATGTCATCGTACTCTTTTTCCCTGCATGAAAGTGTACACCCGCGCACAGAGACAGAAAGAGAGAGTGCATGCGTTAACACTTTGCAGAAGTGCACTGTAGGCATTACTAATGGGGTAACGGGGTCGCTCAGCACTGACCTGCTGCCCATTAGTGTCCACACTCGGAAAATTACACACAGCATGGCAGAGAGTGCGCAGGCAGCCAGAAGAGAAAACAAAGAGAGGTAGAGGAGCCCTTCCACCCCATCATAGCACACACCCATGAGGGTATCAAGATAGTCCTAGAAGGATATATACATGCACACAGTCAATACGGTGAGTCACTAGCGGACATACTGTATTACCTTTGACAAATGACACCTGTGCAAATAATATTAAATTCCTTAAAAAGGCCAGATTATGTCTATGTTTAGACCATGAACAATGTTACAACTGAATCTGAAATTTAACCACCTCTCTGAGGAGGGCAGTAGGGCTGCAGGATTTCACAGCAGAGGTACCAAAAGGCAGAACTGAGACACGCAGACAAGCTCATGTTACTCTGATGATATGCATTACACAGATGCATTCTCATTTCGCATTGCTCGTTATATTTGACTAACAAGCTCTGAGAAACAGTCTTTGAATTTGTCTGGCATGTGTACTCAGTTACTGCATAAGCCTATATTTGCGGATCCTCATTACTGATGTTCATTACACATAACTATGGAATGTTTGTAGCCCTCCATTAACCATCATTTTGAGTAAGTCCCCAATCTGAACCTGATCTAACAATAAGGCAGCCCTAATATCTTAGCTTATCTTTATGGATTTGTTTAATCTCTGATAGGAAGGATTTAATAGAATTACCAGAGACTCTGCTGATCCAGAAACCTGCTTCTTGGGTTCCCATTACCACAGCAGACTCGTATCACAGCAGATGAGATGCTATTTTCATTAAATGATAAAACTCTGACAAAATGAAACCTGCAAAAGCCATTTCATTCCTTTTTCAGTCTGGAAAAACTGGAGGCGGCAAATAGTCGGTCTGTTACATACGCGGTGACTGACAATTTGAGTGGTGTATATAAATGTCAGCGTATGTGAAGTACATAGAGATAACGTTCGGAAAAATCAGTCAAGCTGGCCCTCTGAGTGGCTTTGAGCTACGCTACAAAGCAGTCCCATTAAAAAGTGTCCTGGTCAGAATCTGACCTTACCTTATGTAGCCCACGGCAGTCCAGCAAGGCTGTTAGCTTGTGTAGACTGAACTCTGTTGAGTTTAATAGTCGTTGGATTCCCAAAAGGTCTCTCTGTACAACAAGGTATAAAAGGGGAGAAGATGATACACACATTTCCACAGTCTAGTGTGAAAGTCTGTTAGCCAGCTGCGTACCTCAGCAGTGGGAAAGACCCGCACAGAGAACTGCAGCAAGCCTTGAATCTGGATTTGCATGGTAGTCAGGGAGCGCTGGCAAGTTGTCAAAGACTGGGAAAACATAATCACTCCAGCATCACACACATAGATATCCACCACAAACAATAAGAGGATCTTAATAAGGAGGGTATTGTTTAAGAGCAGCATGTCAACAAGTAATTTGGTGTTAAGTAAGGCTTTATCATGTGCTTAACAGAGGACACATTTGTTTCCAGACAGATTATCTTTTGCCACCAACCGTCTCGCCCACCACTCTCCCACCTCCCATTAGCACCACCAACCCATAGCACAAACAAAAGAGTAATATTTATACCAACTAGGCCATCAGAGAAAGGATCATCCTTACCTACTTAACAAGCATCAGTTTAATCCATAAATGGGTACGATGATAACCAAGCATGTAATGCATGTAATAACTACTGGTCATGTATTTATCCTCCACAAAAATCAGTGAATAGATGTCACACAGATGCAGAATCACTCATGCAAAAGAAATCCTCAGACTATACAAATAATACAAAACATAAGAAGAAGCACTAAATTCTCTGAAATGTTGCCAGGAAAGTGTGTGTGACAGGAAAATGGATATAACTTGAATCTGGGCATCAGATTCACAATTAAAGCAAAAGAAAACACACAGAGAGCCAAACATGGATGGATGTTTATTAGACGAGGCTATATGTCTAAGTGAGTTCTGAATAGCAGGAGTTAAGTGCCAAGGTTGTGTTATTCAAACTGGTTTTATTGAGACTGTATGACAGCTGTCTTTCTGCAGTTTCTCTTCAGAAAACAATTTATCTGCATTTCAGACACCAATAATTAGCTTGTTTGGAACATGCAAAAGGTTCTCAATGTTTCTTTGAAAAGGCATACAAACAAAAAATGATGATTTATATATTTAAACTCAAAAATAAACCAACACAACTTGAGTGCTCTATGAAGGGCGGCTGGCTTAATGCAGGATGTCAGAAAATTGAATAAAAATGTTTCTAGCAGGAGTACCAAGGGGAAAAAACTTTGCACAGGGTATAAGATGCAGATAGTTTTTATACACCTATACAAAAAGAAGCATACTTTATCAAACTTTAGCATTTTGCATGATTAAATCAGGCTCACTTTGGCCTCCAAAAAGATATAGATGCTTGGCATCTAATGGTAAATAAATGAATAATAAGAGTCTGCAGTGTGCTAACACAAAGCTAAGATTGGACTTTTAGTCAGTACCTGTTGAAACGGGTTTGGTAGATTCGGACTGCAAAACAAATAATAGTGTGCAACATCTAGAAGGTGAAAGAAATAGAAAGATTAGCATTTTGTTTAAACAGCCATTGACAGAGAGATGTTTTCAGTACAAATCTGTCTGTGGACATTAATTACCTGCACTTAGAAAATCCTTGGTATGGTTGACAATAAACTTGTCTGGAGACACACAAAAGTCACTTATACCCTGTAGGAAAAAAAAGGGAAAAAAACAACCTCCTATTATATACACCAGGAAGCACATATAAAGTGCAAAAACTGTGTGGTATAGGAACAGACTTTAAACATCATTGACCGTGTAGAGCATGTCACACTTTGCTGACCATGGGTGAAATCTACTAAATATTTCCACGCGTTTTAATTCTTCCCCAGAGAGCTGCTAATGTGCATGCATAAACAGTTAGGGGTCAAGATCATGCAATTGCTGTACACTTAGTACCCAGAACATAAAATAACCCACACAAAGCTATTATAAAAAAGCAAATATAACAAAAAATAACCAGAATGCTTTGTCATATGCATGGATAATTCACAGCTGGGGAAACAAGATACTCTTTAAATTTATTAAGTTAAAAGCGAACAAAGAATCTGTTATGGTGAAGGATCCAACATCAGTTTTATATCCGTTCTTATTTTATGACATCTCCAATAAAGAAAAGTATTTCTAGAGCTTCTCAATGTAAATGATAACTCAAAAGACAATAGCCAATCAAAAGTTAAACAGTACAGTATGAAATTACAAATAAAAAAAAGAAAGAAAAACCTAGGCTTACACAAAAATCAGTTCTACTTCCTGTTCTAGCCTTTCTACTTACCCCATTTTACTTTCAGATGTTCAACACACCCTTAACTCAACTGTGACCATGTGACTTTGTTTTCTGCAAAAACCGTACAGCACCATGCGAGGCACCATTATCTCATTATACTATCGGGGACATTTTGTTTATGCTAAGCCTCATCAAATATGTATAAATTTATGAATATTTTCTAGGACACAACCATCATCCACCTTCCTTTCAAAATGCACTGTGTTTTTGCACATGCAGGTTTTTCTCTCTCTTTTTTTTAATAATGATGTGCAGGTGCAATATGTTTTCTAGCTTGTTTTGCATGCTGTCCTACATTTCAGCTTCAATCATTCAAGACTGTTTTTTGATAAACAACTGTGACTAGATTTCCTATAACAAGAGCTAGTCACAGATTGCATTGAGAGTACCTCAACTTAAGACAAAACAGAGTTGGAGGGAGAGCTGCATGCTAGAACAACAAGCGTTAAGCCTGAAAGGTCAGAAGTTTTACTGCAGAGTCCTTTTTCAACTATAATGAGGGGAGCAAAGCAACAGACGCTGTCCAGGATTTCGCACATTTGGCTTTACATCTGCAGAGAAGCTCACAGAGAACCACAGATGTCTGTGAATCGCACGCATGTAGTTAATTTCAGGTTAAAATATGCTATCTTCCCCGCTCTGTTTCACCCTCTCTTTTACTGCCTCACTTAAAACAGCTGTCCAGATGTCAGATCCAGCAGGATAATCCACAGATGTTTGGTTTCTCGGTGTGGGGGATGGAGGAATGCTGGAACAAACGGGTTATTATTATTTTTTTGTACCCCAGACACTGTCCCTAATAAGAGCACCATTAAACACACCAAGTCCAGATGCTCTGAACACATGGTGTACAACCAGGAAGAGAGAACAATCTTTCAGAAATAAGGGGAGCCTGAAAGATAAAATGAAACTTTGGACGATCACAAAAGAGATTCTGAAGAAAGCAGAGGCAGCAATTAAAGGAACAAAAGTTCTTGGTTTACAGGAAGGCTAAGGGATGATGGACCTAAAAGACTAAGGATGTGTAATTCAAATTCAAATTTTTATTTGTCACGTACACATAAAAATTTGAATTTGAATTACACATCCTTAGTCTTTTAGGTCCATCATCCCTTAGCCTTCCTAATCAGCTTTACTGCCTGGGTGACCTTGGAAAGCGAGCCATTGTAATCTAGACAAACAGACACAGACACTTTTTAAGCTGCTAAGATGTTCATGTATTGTCCAGTTTTACTGGCAGACACTTGTTTGGGGTTTATTTAGAACCCCAACAGTCTAATTTCAATATTTCTAATGAAAGTTTGAAGTGTACTTCAGAAGTAGCAGAAGTATAGTTTTCTTACCACGGCTGTAGCAGTGTCAACTCCCAGTGAGGCCCAGCTCAGAATCAGAGACAGTATAACAAAACCAATGATCCTAGTGGAAAACAGCACATGGGAGTGAGGGTGACAGATTAAGAGATATAGGGAGAATCACATAAATCACAGAATCAGATGAATCAGTTTTCCTTTGTGCCACTGATATTCAGCCCCATGTTTTTACCCTGTTAATTTAATTAAATCTTTCCAGTTTCTCTGCTTCTGTTTTGGGACTTGTTCTCCTTCTGCCTGGAGACAGAGGCTCAGCTCACATGGTGCATTGTAAGTGATACAAATATAAATGAACTTGTAATTCTTTGCATTCTTATCTTAATATCCCTATATTTATTTATTTTTAAAAAGCTTTAGCAAAAAGAAGATTAAAAAAAGAAAACTAAGTAATATGAAATTTAGTAACTGCTCAATAGAACACTTAATGCCAAAACAAAGGATAATACCACTTGAGATTTGTTTCTTTGGTCATTCGTGCATTCCTGCTGCATTCCAGCACTTTTATTCCCTGTATTTTCTATCAATCATGTTACATAAGCTGCCAATCACTACAAGGTGTCACAGTCAACCAAAAGCTCCTGCAACCTTTGCTTTCTCTGACCCTTCTTTTATCCGATTCCTTTTGTTGAAAAAGAGTGACAAGTTCAACAAAGTCAAGTAAACACTGTGGAAGAGCTCACAAGTATGAGTTTTACAAGAGACCACTGGCATAAGCTTGAAAAAAAAAGAAAAAGAAAGAGGCTATGAACATGAAGTAGACGAAACAATAAAAAGGAAGAGGATGCTTCCCCCTCACCCAGATGAATGTAAAAAAAAAAATAAAAAGGCAGAAGAGGGCTTTGCTTCTCAACTCACTCCACGGACCTTCTTGAAAGCACCAATAAAGTAGGCTGAGAGCACTTAATAATTAGTTAAGGGAGCAGATTCATCCTACTCAGCCGATCAATAGGCATTAGTGAAACCCATCAGAGAGGGATGTGAAGAGCGAGCCTGAGCATCATCTGCTAACACTGACACGCAGGTTGCAATAAATTGGGCAAATGGGAAGGGAAGTCTGAATTGTGGGTATGCTGGTCAGACATCAGTGTTGGTTCAAAATACCTGTGGCAATTCACTAAATCAAATGTTCAACTCTTCTTTCAGAGGTTTGCATTTGCATTTTACTTCACTTGGTTTAATGTGTGTGTGTGTGTGTGTGTGTGTGTGTGTGGGTGTGACAGAGGTGACCTTCACCTGCATGTGGAAATAAGACAATTCACTGAGGAGAGGAGTAAGGCCCAGTGCCTTTGTAAGTGCTATTTGAAGAAGTAATGCTATCATTTTTGTTGTTAATGGAGTGACCTATACGGTGCCAGAAAAGCTGACTGGCGCCCTGTCTGTCTGAAGTCTGTGAGAAAAGGCCGATGAAAACAAAGATGTATTGCGAGGGGGGTGAAAAAAGAGAAGGAAAGAACTCACACAAAAGACGTACAGTTCACAGAAACAGTCAGGGTACCTACATGATCAGCAGATACTGAGAATGCTTGGCCATACCCAAGCACATGGCCAAGCAGATAACCAGATCCAGGATCAGTAGCAGCAAATAAATCAGCCATCTACAAGACATGAAAAATAAGCATTTTATTTACAGACGGCATATTTCATGCAAATTTACAAGCACCAGGAAGTACTGGCTGAACATATGTCTGCAACAGTACTCGTGAGAGCTTTGTGTAGTTTATCAGCATTCATGTCGCATAGTTACAGCCCATCTGTTTCAGGTAATTTCCGGCTTGTTGGTTTAATAATTCAACACCAGAAATCTATATACATTAATTTTTAATTTTCCTTTGAAAATGTCCTTCACAGGAATAGAATAGCCAATGTTTGTGTGTGCGTTTGTGTGGTCTGACCAGCCAAACACAGAAAAATGACTGACTATTTGTTAGCTCCACAATTCCAGCATACTGGGGAAAAAAAAAATCTATAATTTCCAAGAATTGGACATTATGGTCTTTTAGCGGCATTGTGTTGAACATGATTACGCTTTACGGTGACGCAATATACTCTCCCAGCCCTTTCTACAGTTTGACTTATGACCAACCATAATTAGCAGGTTCAAGTAAGTGTTGGGATATTTCAGTCTGAAAGTCAACGAGTTCACAAAACCATCACTTTGATTATAACTGTGAATATTTTGTCTTTTTGTTGTCTTGAATATTGACATTTGCTGTTTGCACTGGCAAAACAGGAGTCCAAGCTCACAATCCAATAGCTGCATGAAACTCGATTATGACCCAGAAGATTGGTGTCAAATATCTGCAGTCTAACAGAAGATGTGGTAATAGGACACAAAGAACAAGTGAGTATGGGAGTATGGATGCATGCAATTAATGGAACGGATATTATGTCTCTACCGGTGGTACAATGGCAGCTATGTTTGAACTTTTTCAAATGTCATGAATAACAGACATCAATACTGTAGCTGATATAAAGGAATAGATGAAAATACAGAAACATGTACATCCCATTCAAAGGGAATTCCATAACCTATACACATATTTAACAAAAAAAGAATAATTATCTTATCTTATCACTCAAGTTCAAATAGATGAAAGAGTTATTAAGGTGTTCAAACACGTAGAATGAAGTTTTATATAAGACAGTTATTACAGAGGAGCTCAACTGCATCAAAAACCTTTAGTATGTGGCACAAACACCCAAATCCTCTGTAAACAAACTGAATGCATCCGATGATGTCTAAAACTACCTACTCTGTACATAACTATGGGCTAGGTGACTCAAACAGCTTTCCACAGAGACGGAGAAATGAGCCTGAAATAAATGGTGCTTTTAACTACCTTGGTGCACTCGGCTACACATGCAGGAGGAATGCATATATTCACAACTTTAGGGAAAGTGATTTAATTTAACTGTGTATACTGAAGCACTTGTAAGAAATGTTTGCAATAAAATACCTCCATAATGTACAATTTTTTTTTTTACCTTCATCAGCATAAGTAGTATAATCTTTCATTTTTTTCAATATTTCACCTTTCATCCAGCTTTTACTGGCTGGTGTATTGGAAAACATGTTGGACCATTAACATAAACACCTAAACAACCTACTTCTGGCATGCAAGCTGGGAGAAAAGTGGTCTGAGTATTTCAAATAACCACTCATTATAACAAAAAGATATGCATGAGAGCATCTCTGAACACACAACATGGTGTGGTCTTCTGCAACAGCAAGTCCACAATGTAAGGCAGGAACTGAGTTTATAATTTGCATGAGCTCACTAAAATTGGACAACAGATTATTGGAGTTGCTACCTGACTGGATGAGTCTTGATTTCTGCTAAAACATTTGGATGATAGGGTCAGAAGTTGATGTTGGTAGTAAGAAAACACGGAGTCATCCTGTTCTATATCAACAATTCAGGTTGGTTCTAGTAGTTTGTGGCATATTTTCTTGGCATACTTTCAGCTCCACAGTCAGGGCAGTCTGAGTATTTCAAATAACTACTCATTATACCACAGATATGCAGAAGAGTATCTCTGAACACACTGAACACAGTTGCATTAGCTCAATAAAATTATGTAGCATATCAAGCATATCAATGGGATGGCTACAGGTTGAAGACATGAAGCTATTCTGTATCTATAGTTATGGGAAAGAAAAGCAAGACACCAGGTCTCAGTCCAATAAAGCACCTCTGGAACTCTTGTGGAACCAGAGATTCACATCGTGGATGTGCAACAAAATCTCTGAGGAATGTTTCCAGCACCTTACTGATTATATGATGCAAATAATTAAGGCAGTTCTGAAGGCAAAAGGGTGTCAACCTGGTACTAGTAAGGTGTAATGAAGCAGCTGGTGAGCGTATTCTATCAGCTGAACCTATAAACAGCACTTTAGTTAACATCTAAGATGACAATTATATTGTATGATCCCCCACACTGACACAAGATAAACCCTAGCTCCTGAGTGGCATTAGGCAAGTGTGACTCAGGAGCCTCTTGTGTCACTAATAAATGAATTCCTACAGCTGAAGCTACCACATCACCCTGAAGGAACATATTTTCATCGATTCAAATCTATGCTTAAAATAAAGTGGGCAACAGGCTTGCTGGAAACCTTAGTGCACAGCATGATCTGTCTTTAAAGTCTTATGCACCTAAATATAAAAAGAATCAACAGAAGATCATAAGAATTGATTCACAGTTTGTTACAGCAGCATTTTAAGCTTTCTAAATTAGTCTCCACTAACAACCGAATATTTTTTTATTCATTTGGAATAATTTATTACTGATTGAGTTTAATATTTTTTTCTGTTTTCTGATTTGATTCTTTTTATCCCTCTTAACATTTTGAAATGAACACATTTCTTAAAAAGAAAACAGCATCAGTATTATAATTGGAATGAATGTGAGCACAAGTCTGCAGGTAAGGAGCTCATTAACAGCCTAATAGTCACTCTGCCACGTATAACGTTTTATGAGAGCAATTCATATTAGAGTTGAACCCGCACAGTGGGGGGAAAAGCTCAATTTCAGCTTTCATTTATTTAGCAATTAGGAAAAATAGCTTTTCCGGTCTGTGTTCCGGATGGGAGATCAATAAAATCCCATCTGCTGTGCCTGTTCTGGATCACTTACAGTCCCATTCTGAGCAGTGCATTTACTTCATTCACATGCAGATAAAAAAAAGAAAAGAAAAGTGAACTACCCAGGGGATGTATTAAGGCACCACCTACCTGTAATACTCAATGAAGGCTGTCTGGTCTGCAATGGCTGCCAAGTCGAAATTGGTTTTGTTGATGTCTGGAAGAACAGTCAGCTCACGGATGACATTGTTGACCATCAGCTGCATAAAACGTAAAGCTTGAAGGTAGTCAGGCCTCGTAGAAAAGATCTCATCCAGGCGTTCCAGGTGCTGTTTGAGTGCAGTTTCCACATTGCCCAGTGAGCCTGCAACCTAAAAAACAAAAAGCAAAGAGAAATAAAAAACATAAAGAATGAATAGAAGACCACGAGGACAAAATAAAAAGGCAAAAGGGGTCAAAAGAAGTAAAAGAGAAAATAGGGTCAGAATGAAACAGGAATATAAACTCATAAACAAATATTCTTTTAAAAGCTGATTGAAAATATAGAGAAAGGTGAAAGAAACAAAGCACTCACTCGAGAAAAGATTAACTTTTCTCCTCAACCATGTGTTTTATTCAGATAAACAATGTTAGAGTAGAATACTGATAAGAAAACCGGGGAGACCTCTTATCACACAGGTCTTTGATAGTGAGAACAGAGTGGGTGGAAGCATGGAAGAAAAGAGCAAATACATTTTCCTTTTTTATTTGAACAAGAAAAAAAGAAAAAGAAATAAAAAAAAATGTGACACAGCAAATGCTTCTACTTTCACAGCAGCAACAGAACTAGAAACAAGTAGATTTAAACACTAATGGGAAACAGAGTTAAAACCACAATATCTTGACCTCATTATGTGTATTATTCTCTTTTAAAGTGATATTAGTAACTGGAGATGGCACGATACCACTTTTTTAATGTCCGATACCGATATCATAAATTTGGACATCTGCCGATACCGATATGACTCCGATATAGTGTGTTTTTTAATCAATAAAACTGTTTTTTTAATATCTTGCTGCTTTTTGTATAGTTCAGAGGTGGGCAACTCCAGGCCTCGAGGGCCGGTGTCCCTGCAGGTTTTAGATGTGTCCTTGAACCAACACAGCTGATTTAAATGGCTAAATTAGCTCCTGCAGTTCTCCAGAGGCCTGGTAACGAACTAATCATGTGATTCAGGTGTGTTGACCCACGGTGAGATCTAAAACCTGCAGGACACCGGCCCTCGGGGCCTGGAATTGCCCACCCCTGGTATAGTTCATACTCAAGTTAAAAAACAAACAAACACTAAAGCTATTCTGTTATACCTGTATGCAAAAAATACACTGCACCCAAAATATTTCATAGTTTAGCAACACTGATCAATCTAATAAAGTTAAACCTCCTCCATCCTCCCTATTCTGGTATCTTAAAGAGTACATAGCAGACATATTAAGCAACCTAACTAATAGGGTTGCAAACTCCCAGCAAAAAAAGGGAACCACCCACCCTCCACCTCGTGATGCTTAATCGACGCAATCAACTTTAATTTGATGCAGTGTGAAAAAAATGCACAGAAATAAATTATTTTTCAAGAATAATTAAATAGATTCAACATCTTTCTTCAACAGAACTGCAGACTGCACAGATGGTACCTTCCCAGAGGAAAAAGTAGTATAGCTTACTAGGGTATATATATTAGACTTAATAGTTACTATATCCAGTAATGGACTTCTATACATTTTACATCAGATTAAAACTTTGGGTGTAAGATTCAGATAATTATTTATTAAAAGCTAGACATTTTAAATGAGAATAAGAAAGAAAAGTATGTCTTTGTGCCCCCCTTTTCCCTGTTAATGCCCTATCGGCCCCCCTGGCTAAACTTTGCTAGATCCGCCCCTGCACAGTTACCAGCCGTCAGCTACGTAGAAAAGGATCTTGGTGTACAAAGTAATATTAAATAAATTCTAACAACAGCTTAAGCTTCAACGTGCTGCTGTTGTTCAGCTGCTGGTTTCCTCTTTCTGGCGCGAAGTGGGCCAAAAACAAACAAGAGAGACGGACTCGTGACAGAAAAGCCAATAGGCTGATCATTGATCTGTTTCATGATTGAAGTAGCAGCAGGAGAGGGAGAGAGAGAGGCAGTCGCTCCATATATCGGTTGTTAAGCTTAACACGGGGATGCTTTGCAAACATTCAGAGATGAACTTACACACTTGCTTTACTTCTCTCTGGGATAACTTCCTCAGAGATGAAATGCCAGATTGGTAGCGAGGCTACAAATACACACAGCCGCTCTATCACGTGACGCATACTGCTCCGACGTGCTACGGTTATGAGCCGAGTTAGGCCATGTCACAAGTTTTGTGAGGTGCTTTTTTGATATTTAATGGATCGGATTACATTTTTTATTTCTCTCCGATACCCGATCAGTAATTTACGTCAGTATCGGACCGATACGTACCGGTAATATCGGATCGGTCCATCTCTATTAGTAACACAATCTGCTCTGCAAATGTGAATGGAAGGGTAATCCTACTGTTGAAAGTGAAAATATAACACCAAAGCAAGCACATCACAATGTTTTTTCAGATCATCTCATCTCAGGTCATCTCATTCTGGTTTCCTGACAGACAGTGAGTTCACTGTACTCAAATGGCCTGTGCAGTCACCAGAACTCAATCCAATAATGCTACTCTGGGATGTGTGGAGTGGGAGATTCACAACATGGATGTGCAGCTGACAAATCTGCAGCAACCATGCGATCATGTCAGTGTCTGGTGAGTGCATTGTGGATACTGCACTAGTTAAAATTTGGCACGTTTCACCGATTTCACTGACCTGCATGAAAGGCAGATACTTTTTGAAAGCAATAAATACGAACACATTTCATATCTCGTCTTTCTAAAACTGGAATTTGGTTGGAATTTGCAATGTGTGGCCTTCTATTTTTACTGATACTTTTACACAGGGATGGAATAGGAAAGAAATTGGCCAGATTGAGATTATCATCAGTCGGATAAACAACAGGGAGCAACATGTTCCTGTCGGTTTAACTTTTGCACAAAGACTAGACACTGGGTAAAACAGCCTAACATCTGTTATATTACAACCTGGGCTGTGCCCAGCTGCATCTAGCTCTAAGCGGGGACTCTATGCCAATCTCTGTTGCTAATAATGGTGAATTATTTTCAAACCGTTTAAAAGAATATCGGTGGATCTGTGTATCTTTAGATTGAGGCAAGTTTGCAATTTCCAGTCTTTGTGCTGGACTATTTATCCGTTTAAGGAAAAACCTTCAACAATGATTAAAAAACAAGCTTGATTTTTGGCAAAAAATTATGTACTTTTAGATATTTAAAAAAATCCCTTCGAGATCTCCAAAGCTCAGTTTAGTTTGACACCCCCACCAAAATGACTTTGCTAGAGCACTTAACGTTACAGTGAGTAGGAGGCCCCACTAATTCTGAACAGATGCTACTTTCTGTATTCTAATCTGTGACAGTATGCAGCAGCTCTGCTTTTGTTATCTATTATCTTTCCTCCATTATAACCACGGCTTCTTCAACACATTGAAGAATTCTGAGGAAGCCTGTGTATTCTCGCACTATGAAAACTCACCACAAAGATAAACACGTATCTACTTCTCCTTGACACTTCAACTTTTCAAATACTTCTGATTAAATTTTACTGAGCTGAAGTGCCTGATGGTTTGAGTAAGACCTTAGAAAGTTGATCCATGTAGAGATGCACCAAAGATAAAGCCCATTTTCAATCCAGCTATCCCAAGGGGTGGAGCGTACGATTGCCAGTAAAGTGTTCTCACTCCCACCTCTATGTTCATCATCCCTCACAGCTCCTGCCACAATGCCTCAAATCTTATCTGCAAGCCAGTCTGCCTGCCTGTGAGAAATTGGATCAATCAGCTAGCTGCTCTGGGTGATCCACATTTCCCTAATCTCGACTGTCCCGTCTTTCTTTAAAATGGATTAAAGCTCGCTTTTACTGAAAGCGGGTCACAAGGAGGAGTCTCCATTTTGGACATGGCTGTTAAATGAGACCGATTTGGGGCTCAGAGCGGCTCTGCTCAAAAGCCCAATTTAACATGCAACCGAATTGTTCTGCTTAATGCCTTCAGTGATTTTTATATAAGATTAACTGTATTAGGTGTGACAATAAAACAAAATATAGCACTTTAAAGTGAAGTGAGGTTATACATTGAGAAATAAGACCCTGAGGAGAGACATTTAAAGGGAACTGATGTATGGTGCAGGAAGCCGCAATCATTTTGTTCCAAGAATCACAAGCCAGCTTTCACTTTCAAAAGAAGAAGAATTATATGTAAGAGAGTTACCACTGCTGTATATTGGAGGCACACATTTTTATCGAGTATGGCTCACATGTTTTCTCATCCATAATTTTGCGGAAGCACTGAAGAGCCCTTAATATTGCAACCTGAACACTGAATATAAGGATGAAATATAGATTGCTGTGAACATTCAAAGCCTCAATAGCAAAGGGAAAATTGTCTTCCTTATCAAATATTTCCTTCTATGATGCATGATAATCCCTCGCAGAGTGTAAGAGTGCATATTTTGTGATTAGAAGAGCCTTACAAAGCAATCAGTAGAGCTAAACAGCTCCTACTGTAAATCTCAACCCTCACTGGAGCCCCGGGGAAGTAGAGATTGGTTGTCCTCATTCCCATTTACTTTACTCGACAGATATGATATTAACTCAGAATGTGAAATGCAAAATAGAAAAGGAAAATAGTCTTTATATTAAAGCAAATTACTGAAATAATTAACTTTAATCCAATAAAATATCAATGAAAGGTCAAGAACACAACCAAACACAAGTTAAAGCACCTTCAGATTTGCAGGAGTACCCGTCAGTAAGCTCATCAGCTCTGTAAGTAGAGTACACTGCATCAAACTATAATTTTACAGAGAATGCTTTTGTATCCCCGGGGGAACATCTAAGCTTCTCATGCAGCCATAGTATACAGTACATCATGCTCTAGGATCAAATCAATACCAAGATACCTCAGAGAGCATCAGTAGCAAGGATGCAGAATCACCAAAGCCAAATCCCATTTACTTCCCACAGCACAAAAGCACTACACCCTTTTCCAGGTTATTTGCTCTACCAAGCTCAAAATAATATAGTACAACACAAGGGCCCAGAAATATATACAGCCTATTATGAAGGCCATAATGTTTTAGTTTGTGTGTGAAACTGCTTTAGAGAGGTGTCGATCCAACCTCATTTTTGAGGCTACAGTTTGTGATGCTGCTGAATATTGCATGACAAAGAGAAATGTTTGTGGTGATAAATGTTGTCAGGCACATTTATATCAATGAAGGTATAAACTAACAGAGCTTTCCCTATGACCATTACACCAAATCAAGACCTTACTTTCTAACCAAAAATGAGGAAATATGCATCTTTTTATATTTACATGATCACTAATCTGTTTGTGTTCATACATTAATACAATATGTGTGCACATCAGGACTTTAAGAACACGTGTGATACCGACACCACCATGTACACAAACACACACATATAGTGGAGATAGTGAGACGGAGCGTGATCGAAAGAGCAGAAGCTTAGCATCCATTAATGCACTGCAGATGGGAGTTAATCCTCTCCCTGCTCATTGTGATTATTGCTTCTTGCAAGGCCCTTTTCTGATGCCTTTGCACTCTTCCTTTCCCACATCAACCCTAAGCCTCCCAAACAACTTCCTCGAATGCAGGTCAGGACTTGTACAGAAACAATCCCTATTTACAAATCCTGAGACAGCAGGCACCTCAATTCCTTTACTGTGACAAAAAGTGGATACAGACCCCCTGTGGGGTGGTGCTGCTGCATTGAGACAGATGCACGGCCCATTAAAGTGGAGGAGCTGCGGTGTTTATCAGCTGTAAAACACAGCTTTATCGTTATGCTTCTGCCATCATCAGATTGTTGGTAATTGGCAGTAATATATGAAGCATTTTCTCTGCAGAATTCTTTTTCGTATTTTTACACAACTCTGATACACACTTTGCCAGTTCATCCCACAATTACTCAGCTGTTATAAACAAAGCATTTGAGAACACAACACGTTTGATTTTTATGATTCTACAATTGCAGAAATATAGAGCAGAGTTTGGCAGGGTTCTCTCACCAGATTGTTGATGTTACCCAGTGTGCGATTGGCATTGTAGAGTGAATAGTTCATCTGGTACACCCCATCGTTGGTTTCACTGTTCCCATAGAAACCCACTCCAACAGCAGAACTGGGGAAGACAGAAATTCATACAAAATAAATCAATAAAAGAAAATATTGGTATGTATGGGGTCATTACAGTGGAACTAAGATGAATGCCATTAAGTTAAAAAAGAAAAAGAAAAGGGATGTAAGTTTTAAACAATGCTGCATGTGTTAATGTAATATTATCAAAGAGTATAATTTGTTCTGCTTTGATTTGTTCTTTTCCCTCACTACATTATGTGCAGAAAAAAAAAAATCGCAGCAGATTATAAAAGTGCATTTTATATTCTTCCTTTCTTCAGTTTCCATCTGCTTTGCTTATTGTTATCTTTACCTTTTGCACTTTACCTGAAAATGACTTTTCAGTACAAGTAAAAGCTTTTCAACTAAATATACAGTACTGTGCAAAAGTTTTAAGCCCCTGCTTACATTTTGCTAGCAAAGCAGGAAATGGGTGCTGTGATTTGTTAAAACATGCAATCACAAATGGAAATACAGTATATAAGGGAAACAGACTTTCTTGTAATTTCTCTAAGCAGTCTTCAAGAACAGTTCTCCAGGCTTCTTGAAAGACATTTAAAGCTCTTCTTTGGATGTTGGCTGCATTTTGTTCCATTGTCTGTCAAGATGATCCCTCACTGCTTCACTAATGTTGATGTCTGCATTCTGGGTAGGCCAGGCATGCTTCTGCTGCATTGGGAGTGTGTTTAGGATTGTTGTCAATTGGATGCTTTCCAGACTGCATTGGGCATCGGATCAACATGACGGTACTTTTCCGCACTTGCAATTCCATCAATTCTAAAAACTGTACTGATGACATAAATACTGATGACTAATTAAGAAAAAAAATTCAAATTTGGATTCATCCCTCAGCAAGGCCCAAGTCTTACTGAGCTGTAGATATGTTTTTCAGTCCTTCTACTTCTTCTTGTGTCTTCCATTTGTTCAGTTACCTCGAACTTTTTAAAGACACATTACATGCTATGCCAAGTTTTTGACCAATAGCTCTTTGGGAATCAAGTTTTCTGTTATGTGTAGACACAGCACTAATTAATCCCATTAATTCATTGCAAAATATTACAAGAAAGTATGGCTCCTTTGAAGCTATATATGTGTAAAGAAAATGGTGGCTGACTTGTACAATATAATGAAATGTTTTGTTTGATATTCAAGCAGGTATGTAAATGGAATATAAAATCCCTTTTTCTTACCTACATTTAGCCTTTTGAAACTACGCCTCAGCCCCTGTAATAGGGAGGATTAGTGTCCTAACCGACAAAGAAAATGCACCCCTACTGCTAACAGTCTACAGTTACATGAGCAGTGTTACAGTTCTCCAGTAGGTAATAGTAATCCCTGTATATAGACATGAGTAACATGTCCAAATACATTTTGGGGGTGCAACAAAAACATCAGATTTCACTCAACTGTGAACAGACTTTTAGAGGGCACTGTTTCTTTTTGTGTTTGCCAGAATCCTGCTGCTGTTATATTGTAAGTAATAAAACCCACTGCCTGTTTCTTCGCTACTAAACTAGCTCCCTCTGGTTAGGACAGGGGGCACTGGGGACACAATGTGTAACAACCACAATCTGAAATGGTGTCGATGTTGTTTAGTGAATTACAATATTTTCAGCTGTTTTTTTTTTTAAATAAATAAATAAATACAATTGAATGACCTTACTTCAGACTTTTCAAGACATCTGTGTTCCAGCTGATGTGTAGTGGTCTGGACAATAAGCACTTCATTAACCCCGTGGCCATCCTAGTGTCACATCAGCCACAATAAAGGGGCGACTAATGACACAGTAATAAAACAGTAATGAGACAGGACATTATGGGGCAGTGAATCCTCCAGGGAGGCATTTGTGTTTTGTGGTTGTGGAAAAAGGTTCTCTGCAGCAGTAGGTGTTTAATAGAAACCAACACACTAAGATATAAAACCATAGAGAATGTGCACACCAGGATATTTGGCTTTGTTCCTCTAAGAACGGCTCACGTCACAGACCGTACAGCAACTAAACGCTTGTACATTAGTATTCAAAGCTTAAGCTGAACAAATGGTTGGACTGGATGAACAAGTAATAACAGAACAATGCCTTGATTCTGGAGAGACCAGCACACTGCACCTATAATAAAGTGGATAACGGAGGCTAACAACGGAGGAAAGGGATTTTTCAATGTTAGATTTATTTTCTAACCATAATTTACCCAATTCATCCTCCTGGGGTCAGGAATAATCATCCGCAGAGGTTCAGCAGCTCTTAAATCCCTTTTTTCTATTTAGGTTCTACAGCACAACTGAAATCTAATTCATTGCGAATATCACGCCAAGTTAAAAGCTGGAAAATGAATAGGGTTCTCATGAAATATAAATAGCTCTTTCTGACATGACATGAAAGTACAATGAAGTCTCTATTTTATGTAATAAACAACCCATGATATACAGCAGAGGACAAAAAAAAAAAAAGCTGGACAGTTAGTGCCTTTTTAAACAAGGGGTTTTTCTGTCTCACTGCGTGTCTGCCTTTGCTCTGAAATATGTAACAAACACGCTCTCAGATGAAATGATCATGCCACAGCTGGAAAAAAATGACTGCACCATAAAACAAAAAATACGTCAAATAGAACATCTTCATAATCTCTTATTTGCAAGTACAATTTGATGTAGAATAAGTAGAGTTCACTGAAAGTGCACTTTTACTCTGCTCAATCTAAAGTCATTTCAATATCATTTTTATTCATGGATATATTATTTAACTGGATGTCGTATGCAGCACTCCCTTTGTTAAAATGAATGTAATCCACTGTAACGAGCTTGTATACACCAGAGCTTCTTTGCTAACCCGTGTCATGCCCAGTCACTTAGTATTGCAGAACAACCGTGTGTGCTTTGGTAGTGGCTGGATATGAACAGAGAAAGTTAACAAAGTTAAAAAACCAAAACTGTCACAAGCTTAAGTGGATCTTTACATAAATTCAATCAAGCTTTTTAGAGAAGTAATTTGATTACTGCCAAAACATCTTTTTCCAAGTGTATTAAATCTTATGCAAAAGGGCAATTATGTCAGGGACGGTGGCTCTGCAGGTCTTCTGGATGCTCCCTGCCTGTTAATGCTTGGCAGTACAACCGAAAACTAAATTAGAGCCAAATTCTTGGCTGCAAAAATCTGGTAAGGTAGAATATTTAACCGTACCTGCTATGACGTTGTCACTCAGAAACTGAGCAGCTAAACCTGTTGTGTTTGTACACCACACATGGAAAGAGCTGAAACTTTGCAGCAAGCAGAATCAGTGGGGCTCTTGTTCCTGCAGCCTGCAATACTGTCAGTTTTATCCTAACCTCACAAATCAATAACATAATAAAAATGCATGAAGCTGCTGAAAGTAATTTAAAGCATATTAGAATGTGAGCATAACTTCCTTTACTATTAGCTACATATTCAACAATAGCAATGCAGTTGTTCTCAGTTCATTTTGACTCACCATATGATGAGACCTGTGATGACGGCAACCCAGGTGACACAGCAGGTATCAGGCCTTTTGGTGTCTTCATCGATGTCCCTGCGGCAGCAGCACAAGCACACCACGTATACTGCCAGAACCAGCAGGCTCACCCCAAGACCAACTGCACCAACACATGCTAGAATTATCAAAGACTGACGCAGAAGTGTGGAGAGGAGGAAAAAAAAGTGCCAGAAAAACAGAGATGCCATCTGTTAAAGTCATGATTAAGATGTGATTTCACCCTGAAAAATATGTCAAGAGCTTTTCAGCAGACTGCTTCTGCAAATATCAAAAGAGTCAAACAGTATGTGTGGTCTGAGAATGTCAGACTAGCTGACTCTCAACACCCGAAAGGTCGCCTGACAGCCCATCAGTATCAACCAACACTTGTGTGTAGAGATATTTCTAAGGTGGAGTTTAGCCATCTCACTTATATCATCAGCATTAACACTACTGATTGCTGCATGCAGCAAAGAGGGCTAAAGAAACTGGGTAAACCTTGATAACCTTGAAGTGGCATAGCAAAATATGGACTGTGGCTCAGAGGAGAACAGAAATGATTCAAGGCTGTAGGGAGGAGGTGTCATGTGACACAAAAGCCTTTCATTAAGTCTTGTGATTTCTGAGTGAACAAAATATTTGAAGCCGGAAGGACAGATAGAAAAGGGAAACCACTGATGGAGAAAAAGCACAAAACTTTGTTTTTTTAAATTTTGTTCCCAGTTTACAGGCACACTGTAGATGAATCAATGCATATAGCATCTTAGCATTGTCAGTCAATCCGTCTATACACCACCATCATAAAAACCCCTAAACATTTTAAAGTCTTTATACACTACACAATAGTACTGGGATTGACAAATATTAGCAGCCTTCTCTTAGTGTTAGAACAAAAGTATTAAGCCCAGAAAATCTCCAGCGTTCGTCACTGCTGAGAACATTTTGCAAGTTCAAAAGCATAACATCTGAACTCTTGGTTAGTTTAAAACAATCACAAGAAAAGCAAGACCTTGATTTTACTTGCAAATATTAAGTGCTGGAAGTTTTAATGCCCACAAGTTCACAATGTCTCTTTCCGGCTGACTAAGCAGAGCTATTCTATGACTACAATGTCTGTGACTAATTATTCCATTTGGAGGCACTGACACTGTAACCGAATTTAAATGATATTATTTTGCATATTCTACCAAGGTCCTTCATTGTTCAAACTCTGTTCCGAGCAAAGCCATTCTGAACCCTATTTGGGGTTTTTTTCTGCAAACAAGTAAGCTAGCATTTGATACATTTCATTTACAAACTAGGTTATCAGATATTCAACCTGACATAGAGCAACTTGAATCATAACAAAGAGGACCAAAGAATTGCAGCACAATAAAAATTTTCTGTAGCTTATTGATGCAAACTACTTTAAAGCCTTCATTTAAAAAAATAAAATAAGTGACTCCAAAGCAAACCAAACACTCAACACTGTAACATTATTTAAACTAAATAGGCAGTACAATAACGGTGCCAGCTAAGCTGTTCCACCTTAGCTCGCTTCCTGGCTGAGCATTTAATCCGATAATGTCCTTCTTGTTTTTGAGGACACTGTTGGTGAGTCCTGTGTTGCTGTGTAGTCCTTGATGGTTGGCTGTCACTAGAACTCAGTTCAGGGCCCCCATAAATATGGTGCTGCTAGTTCCACTCATTCCTCTAATTTTCCACTCAATTGTTTTGTAATTAGACATTTAGGCACATAAATTTCCACTTAATGCATTGCCACAATAAGGCAACAGATGCATTAGAGGGGGGAAAAGTGAGACAGAAAACAATTATGGTACGGTCATTCATCACAAGGTCATTTATCTTTTATCTTCCAAAAGGAGTGTTTGTATAAAGTAGGTGTAAGTGTGCCTGCTTAATTTAATTAAAAAAAGCAGACAAGAAGCCTTTAAAATGCATTTGTAGCTGCTCTGAATTTTCCACTTTTCCCTAAAAAACAAAAAACTAAAACTAAACAAAAAAAGGCAGACCAGCGTGTCAAATGAACACTGGTAATTACTTCCAGGTTCCAAAGAAAAGACTCTGCAAGAGCTTTAGACTATCTATGATTTGTCAGTGTAATGTGACACTGCTGGGATTCAATGATGGACCTCAACAGAAGACTATAGTGAAGGACCAACAGGGGATGTCTCTTGGTGATGAATTTTCAACTCATAAACAACCCGGGGTCAAAGGAGGATGTAATGCTAGTTTTGGAGTGCTTTCTGCATTTGTTTTAGAACACGGTGCAGGAAATAAGTGGTGTAGGAAGCTTGTTTTTGTATGATAAACTAATATGTTAATAAATATTATTTTTAATTAGATCTGTAAAGAGTACTTTTTGCCACAAAAGAAATTAGCCGACCACAAGTTTTTTTTTTGCTGTCATAAATTAACTAATGCAACGTTCATTGTCTGGCTAATATGAATTCATCATGAATTATTTGAATTAAAATCAAATCTGTCAACCCATCCTCACTGCAGTTGATAGGAAAAACGCTGTCATAGCTCTCGTGGTGTTGCTTCTACTATAGTTTTCTCCATGTTTTTTAAGAGGTTATAGGAGTCCAAACATACAGCTGATTAAATGTACAAATGAAATTGTATTGGACCAGTATGACAAAAAATATAATCTATAGAACCTGTCTTAATTCTGTATCACACAGAAAACACACATACCGGAATACTGTTGTTTACTACATGAGCCAGCTTAGTTAATACAGGTCATGTGTCCTATCATGTGAGAACTGCAGGACGACGTCGGTTCTTAACGCTCCAATATCTGGATCAAACATTTGAGGGAGACACACTGGTGGCTCTCAGAGAGGGTCAATAGAAAAGCTACATGTAACCGAAGCAGACTGCCTAGTTTTTGTGTAACGGCATATCTAAATATGCCTACTACTGCTTTTGAAAGTCTCTGATGGACAACAGCCCTGATTTTCTAGTGAGATTATTTTTGAAAATACGTGCGCCTCTACCCACAACTACAGTTACCAACCTGCTGATAGCTCGCCTCCTCCGGTTTGAAAGTGCTGTCGACCGTCTGGAAAAAGAAATTGAAGTGAGGGAAATTGTGCAGCCAGTAAGTCCACCATGGAGCAACATAATCAGTCCTTGCAGTAGCCATTACTACGTCGTGGAAAAGTCAATCCGCCAAAACCACTGACGACGGGCTTCCTTCAGAGATGTTGGCACTGAAATATTCCTGGGTTTGATGAAAAGCAAAATAATGATAATAAAAAACTGAAAATAATAAATAAACTAACTAAATAAATAAAATATAAAAGATGCACTACCCATAGACTTCCAATCTGTGAAATTACCACAAAGTCTCAAAGCGGAACTTCTTCTTTTGGCTGAGTATCACTATTTTCCACCTCGGCTCCCATAGTTGTGAATGAACTGCTGTCTTACAACTAGAAAAAAAAAAACATATACACTGTGGGCCAAACATTTGCATCCCAGACAAGGGCTCGTGTGACGACATAAACCTGCCTCCTTCAGAAGGCGTGACAACTTACTAAGTCGAGTAGGAAAGGCCCACGCCCTTAACGCACAACACTTAAGTATCCCGTTGACCTCCAGGCCTGAGAAACGCACTGGGGGAAGTTTTATGAACCAACAGTGCCAAATATGTGTTTGATGAGACAGAGAGAACACGTGCATGTCTCAGGATGTTCAATTGCAATATTAATACCCCGCAGTGCCCCCACCCTGTCTCTTTACAAATACACACATATATATATATATATATATATATATATATATATATATGTATTAAAAGCAGCTTCACAGAAGGAGGAAGCTCTGAATTCCATCGACCCTTAACTTGTGACTGCTGGTGAGGATACACAGTTAGTCACTGCACTATTTATGACTTCTGCTGTTAATGTCTGACCTCTTGTGGACAATGAGGCGCACTGAGGTGAACGAAGTAACGAGCACGGTAATGAGCTGCTGCAGCCACTGCCACAGACTGTTGGCTTCAGCTTTTATTTACAGTGTGATAGTTTTTTTTTTTTTTCCCCCTCAGTGGTGAGAGCTACATTTGCACCTCTATCTGGGCAAAATAGATATACATTTGCAGGGATTTGTTTTAAAGTGTGGTTGGGAACAACTGCGGGAACTACTCATTTGAATAAACAAGCCTGATTTTGTACAAGGGGAAAAAGAAAGGCATAGTATACCTCATTTTCTACTAAAACACAGAAATAATCAAATACCACAGAGGTAAGGCATCTCTAAGTGTCTCTTAGAGCACGATTTGAAGATTGTGGATTAGGATCTTACATTGCTTACCAAGGTTTTTGAATTGGGATAAATGTGTTGAACATTATGTGTGATGTATATGGAAGACAGCAGATAAACAAAAATTAAGGAATGGCTAAAAACATTAATTGAATAATCCGATCAATATGCTTGAATTTTGAAATGCAGCAAATGTAGACAATGATATTCCCCTAATTGCTTGTTTGTTTTTTTAAGTAAGCCTTTTTTTTCCGATTGTGAATATTGCCAACACAACAGAACTGTGTGCAGTAGCATCACTTCACGGTTTAATGTTTAAAAGCCTTGTAAATTCACCCACATAAAATCCGTCTTTGGCAGATGAAAGGGAAGATTAAAATAAGTCAAATGCATTTTGCTCTGAGGAGCACTTGTTTTATCAGCATGGTGTACAGGGCGGTTTGCTTGCAAGCTAAACCATCTTGGTATCATATGGCCACTGCTGTAATTATCTGGATGCTTTGATGCACCTCCACGACCACAGTGCCTAGAGAGTGTGCTCAGAGTCTGAATGCTCCGAGTAGGTGACACTTGAAACGCACCGTATGAATATGAATTTTTGACTGTGCTCTGCATTTACAAATAGTAGGATTTGGTTCCAGGAAAGTCTCCAGTGATTGCCGTGCCAATCACTCTCAGTATTTGAACCAAGGGGAAAGGAATGAAATGCAAAAAAAAAGCACCTCTGCCTTTGTCTCTGGCTACATATATGAAGCATCAGTGTCTGCAGTTCATTTATCCTTGTTATTCTGGTGCAGGCAAAATATGTCAGACCCACAAATGACATGTATGCCAGCGTGAAGTAATATATGTTATGAATGTATGTAGTCAGGCCAAGAAGCAACAAAGTCCTATTTTATGAAAAATGTTGCTTCAAATCAGCCAACTTTGTGATCGAAATCTTATTAAAGCCAGCTCACCTAAAGATAGAGGTATTATGTGAGTGCAACTTTTTCAAATCACTGTGGAAAATACTGCATACATATTGCTGGGCTTTGATTTATGGATTTACTATACTGTATAAATAGAATGAATATGTGGGGAAAAAACACATAGCCAAGAAAATGGTTAAAATCCAACTGACAGCTAGTGAAGCTAAACCATTAGGTGGCAGCCCAGCACTTTTCTGCAGGGCTCAGGACCTCTTGGCTCCATGCTGTCCAGTCGTGACCTTTCGTTATACATTTTGAAGAAAATCTCAACTCATCACTGCACAGAGCTACTTGTGCATAATGCCGTCCACGAAGTTCTAATAACGGTCTAATATAGATCTAATTTTAATGAGGTGCAGTTTATAGATCAGATCTTTCGCTTTCTTGGGCCTTTCATCCGAAACAGTCTCTGCGGTCAGCAATTTGGGCACTGATGTAACAGGAAATACATATCAAAGAGAACTTTGAAGTCAAGTAACCGAACAGTAAATGCAAAAAGTGTGAAGGAATAAAGTCTTATTGTCAGTGACAACTCTGAAGGTCAGTAGTATTTCAATAACTCTATTGTAATGGTGTGCCAAGAGTAAAAGAAAAAAAAAGTCAAATAAATGAATAAATAAATAAGAATGAATAAGAGTGAATTTAAAAATTACGGCCCACTATATTCCTGCAGGTTATACTGTAGCCTTGACTTCTGTGGGCAGCAAAATTTCACCGGGAGCTCACTGGAACTGCCTTGAGAATAATGTCACACCCTTGACTTGAATCACAGAAAAGTCCAATTGAACTTTCCTATGAACCTGCCTCTTCTAAAATCTTGATACTGAATGTTGTAGGGTAAGAAATGCATGAGATGTCTCAGTGCTCCTAGACACAGCTTGGCTGAATTCAGTGGTTTGCAGATTCTATATTCATGGGGGAGAAATACTCTTCTTAGTCCTTGTAGTTATATAGTTGTTGCCTCTTCCTCATCATGTGCTCAAGTGTCCTTAGTGAGCGCTGGATTTACGTCCTGATTGACTGTCTCCATAACAATCAAAGGGATGATTGGTTCATTTAAAAGTGTTTTGAAGAGCCTTGTGTCATGTCTCCTACTCTCTATACTACTGGGATCCTTCCAATCCTTTACAGTTACTGCTCAGTGGAATGTAGAAATATGTTGTACTGGACTTTTCCTCCTTCATGGTTATTGCTTTTTTTTGGATTTGTGACTCAAATCCCTTGCTCTATTTTGAGTGATTTATACATATGAATGAAGATTTATGCCTGTGAGCTCAATGTGCCAGTATTATCCAATCAAACTGGGCTGCTCACTGGCTCCTGAGATTGCATTAAAGTGTAATATCAATGCAGCAATCCCTGGGTTATTGCCACTTTGAAATACCCGGTACCTCCGATACTGTAGCCACGTGTTATGATCAGGGGGGGATCTGTCTATTTATGTGAGGTTTCATGGGAGATTGCTGTGGTAAATTAATCAGAAGTTGCCAGCCATGTTTAATTCATTTGATCAATGACTGGATGAGGCTGGGGGGAAAAAAAGAAAAGTGTCAGTGTATTCGGGTGACCACAAAGAAGTAAGGCACACAGAATAACCAGACAAGACCTAGAAATTTAGTATTACTTATTTCCTGAAGTGTTCTCATCGGAGAAGACGCCGCTATCATTTTAATGCCTCACCTTAGGTTTCTTAAGTCTTCATAAACATAATTTATTATTCCAGCAGCTTGTAAAATTGTAGTTTATAATTTGATGACATTGAAGGCTATCCTGCGGAATGTTAGAAAATGGTGCCAAGAAAGAGAGGACATCAATTCTTGGGTAGTATTCTGGCTCTGCAAAGTGGTGTGCGGGAAATCACATTCCATAACTTTTTCTTATTGTTCCTTCACAATTTATTAATGAAGGATTTTCAGTTTATTTGGGAAAAGAAGATTGCCTTGAACCCCAGTCTTTAAATTCTTCTGTTTAGTGTGCAAATACTATAAAGCCCCAAGGACCTGTAGTGTGCAAAACATTGAGAATAGTCTGCCTGAGAATCTATCCCCCTAGTGATTTACCGATGTTGACTGTCTATTCTAATCTGCTTGCTTTTTAAACTCTCTGTGTGGTTAAGCATTTAAAACGAGAAACTTCTTAGTCCTACATGAGACAGCAGCTTTGATGTCATGATCGCACTATTATTTTATGCAGCGACCCAGTGCTATAAGGGCTATTTCATGCAGTAATGATTTTTGTGAGGAGAAAAACCTGAACTGACATTGGCACATTTTTCCTTTTTTTCCCCACTCCCCTGTAGGAAAATGGCTTTCTTAGCCTGCAATTTATCCAATTACGGATTTACAGCAGTGCAAAGTCAACCATATGATACAGCCTAAGTCTATTTTTCAGCCTTTGGAGCAAATCCAATCATTCCAAATGGTTGCTGATGGTAATAATTGCAACAGCATCACATTGATCGAGTGGGTCCACGGGGTGGAAACAAACAAAGCACACTAAGAAAAGGAGATGGTGTTTTTTTGTGTGTGTGTGTGGGGGGGAGGTTTGTTATTATGGCCCTTGTAAAAAAAATAATACTGAGGCATTAAAAGATGGACTTTAGACTTTATCGGTTGCTGATAAAGAAAATGCACACACCAGTGTCCCAACTTTATTTATTCAAGACTTGAACGTAAAGGTAAAGGGTTACTGCGCTTTCTAAGATCAGAAGGACTTATGGGAATGACACGGAAAATTTATAGATGATCCCCATGTAACAGCTAGGTACACGCATATCATAGTTCTTGGCTACTCTTTGTATCCTTATAGAACTTTATTAACAGTTTCAAACAACACCAATGATTAGTTTACAAAATGCTGAGTAATGAACTTCTAAGTAAGAATTCAATAAAGAACTAAACAAAAGGCACACAAGTCTAGTCAATGGCAGTACAATGACCAGCTAAACAGTTTACTCTAAAAAAAACATGCTTAATGGAAACTAATTTGAAAAATCTTTCAGTCATCCTTTATAAAGTGTGTTATCCAGATCACTTCTAGACTGTTTCTGTATCTGTGTTTACTGTATGTTCCACAGCCCTGCCACAGATTGGCGATCTGTCCAGGGTGCAGCCTACCTCCAACCCTGTGACAGCTGGGGTGAGCTCCAGAGGCTTAATACTTAATTGTATACATACTGGTGCTGAGAGCAGTATTAGAAAAGATGATTGAGTCATTGTGACTGTTATTGCTCTGCTGCAGAACAGCTTGCGGCGAGGCTTTTGGTTTTGGTGGTGTCAAAACCAGCATTTATTTTGCCACCTACTTGATATATGTACTCTACAGCACTTGCTGAGTTTATCGTTATTCTGGCTGTTAATTCATATCGCTGCGAAGAATAACAGATCTCTCTTGTCCGTGCTTATTTTGGCTAAAGGAATGCCTTTTTTCTTGCACACGTAATCCTTTCCATTAATCTCAGCACGTCTCTTGTCACTCTTGCGTCACCTTTACCTTGTTCTCCATACCATACAGTCCCTATTCAGTTAAGCTCTGGAGAAATATTTCAATTCACAGTAATATGTGATAGCTTGCTCTGCTCGTATTCATATCATAATTACATCTTAACTGTTGAGCTCCGGTCCCATAGTTTATGCTGCTGCACCTCTCAGCCACACTCACTGCACACCTTAAGCCTATATCCATGAACTGATGGTCATCTGCTTCTTATCGGTGCTACATAACATTTGGTGGAGAGAGATTATCTGCTCCAAGCCATTAATTTTTGAGAATTTAATATGCTTAAGTTAATAATTATCTGCTGCATAGCTGATGTGTCTCTGCCTGATGCTGCATATCAAGTGGCCCCAGTATTTAGATTTATCCATCTAAATTCATTACACACAGCTCCTTACTCCTTAGTTAACTCCTCTGGAGTTTTTTTGTATGGAAATTGTTTCTCAAAATGACTTCATAAGACGGCGATACACATGTGGGTCTGCTACCATTTTCACTCCTTACTTACTTACTAAGACACTTTGTGAGTACTTTTGGTTCATTTAAAAAGGTTTCTGAGAACACATCTCACACTTGTTGCCAAATTGCCATTTTAATGAAGGAAGTGCCATAAGATTTCTCGGAGCACTGTCCTTGTTGATGCTGATAATGAGCCATCTTCCAAGAAGGAACTGATCCAGCTTCATGCAAGGCTAACTTTAGAGGGCTATAACAGATAATCATATTCTCTTTCTGTCTGTGGCATCTTGTAGAGTTGCTTCTTATAAAATATTTTTAAGAATAGCAAATACTGTAGATATCCACTGAGATGGCCCCATTTTTCAGTAGGCAGTATTTAATAAGATGAGACTGTTCATGCTTACACTCGAATGCTAAACTTGGCAAGGATACAAATCATTTCAGTGGGACATGGGAATGCATTCCAAACAGCTGACAACCATTACACATAATGGCCCCTGCTAAGGGCAAGGTCTCAGATTCATTCTCATGTTAAGTGCCTTGTCTGAGTGACTGATAAGGATGCATTAAAGAAGAGGTTGTGATACATGTGACAAATGTTACTGGCAAGCCAGTGAAGAGAAAGTGTTGTAGTGCAGGTGTGAATGAGGGTAGATGTCAGGTAGATGTAATGAAAAGAGTGGGGGAGGCAGCAGTGGCGTGCCTTCTGTGTCTGTACCACGAGCCTGGCATGTGGGTCTAAATTATTCCATAGAGGGTCTGCACTCTCGAAACTGCTGATATGATAATGAGTCTAATCACTGAATTTTAAGAAGTTTTGCCATTGTTTAAAATGCATTGTATCCCTTGAAAAGCTTAGAATTCAAATTAATAGTGTTTAAAGTCAGTGTGTAATTACACAGATAGGGTTACTGATCGAATTATGTCCAATTGTTTTTTGGGATGTGGTTAGAATATATGAAGCCACAGTTAAACTCTGTATCTATGAGGAATGCCACTTATCACCTGTCTTACGACAATCAATATAAAACACTTGATGAAAGCTGTCCTTTTAATCTCTGCATGTCTTGAAGTCTTGTCTAGCTATTGCATTGTGGAAATTTGTGAGTCTTGATTGTGAAAACTTAAGGTCTCCAGCCTTAAAGCCACAAGGTCATAGCATGCAAGCGGCATATTTTACATTATATGACATATTTTACGTTCTGAGGCTTCGCACTTCCCTGGAAAAGGTTGTACTTTTTATTTGGCAGTGCAGGAGCTGGAGAGTGGGGGGAGATTGATTTAGTGTGCTTCAGGTACACGGGCTGCTTTTGTGTCTGGAGTTGCAATTTAGATTTAGAAGACAGAGCGGCTGCAATCAGGAAGAGGTGGTAATCAATTTTTCTTGTTTATGTGCACTTGTGTGTGTGTGTGTGTGTGTGTGTGTGTGTGTGTGTGTGTGTGTGTGTGTGTATCTACAGCTGCAGAGAACAGATCCACAGCCATTGGCAAATAAGAGGAGCATGTAATGATAACCATTTCTTTACACCTGATATACTTTTCAGTCATTTGCTTTATGATATATATATATATATATATATATATATATATATATATATATATATATATATATAGTGGTTCTTGCTTTCTTCTACACAGGCAAACTAATTCAGAGACCTCAAATATATATATATTCAACAAAAAACAGCAAACTGTTTCCACTTGTTATTTTCCAATGCATTACATTGGTCCCTGAATTTAAAAAAAAAAGAAAGAAAGAAAGAAAAAAAAGAGGTTTATACTATTTACTACGCTGTACATTTGCCCTTGCACACCACAGAAGAAGCACATAGGAAAGTGTTACCAAGTACTTTATTACAGCTTGAGGACAGTTGAGCCTGCTGGGTCTTCATTAGTTTTAAACAACAGGACTGCTTTTTGGCAGTGCAGAACAGGTTTTCATGGAGCACCATAGTCCTGTGAATGAGAGAAGGAAGACGGATGAGCAAACGCTAAGGAGTTAGTTTTCACCTTGAACACACCATCACTCTTTTTGACTAATTCTCAGGTTCTGTCTATACATGCAGTTAAGGTACTGGTGCCTGACAGAGAGGCAACAGTGGTATATCTGGCATACAACAAAAAGATCAATCACTTTATTGCTATAGCGTACTACTGAACATTAAACAGAGCATTAAACAGAGCATAACAGAACAACCGAACACTCTTGAAAGGAATTATCATTGCATCTTTGGCCAAAGTGAAATAAAAATGGATATTTAGAGAGTTAAAAGGTAGGTCTTCTTGTCTAACAGCAAATTAATTAGATGCTGTGAAGGTAATGATTTGGTTTCCTGTTTGCAAGCTGAATGAACAGTTGTAATTATTTCAAAGGCTGAATGGACATGCCTGGTGGAAGCTTCTTGAATATGTCCTGTGGGCAAGACAGCTGAAACCAGGAGCGCTGGCAGCCCCACAGTACCTGTCTTCATAGTGAGTGAAGACTGAGGTGGCACTATGAGCCCCCAGTCTGCTATTAATTCATGCAACTGTCTGGAAGATGAGCTGTGGTGTGAGTGAGAGCACAGTTCTTCCATCTTTACACCTGTAAAATGGATTGACTGAGCACACTGCTGGGAGAGGACCTTTTTTTAAATGAAAGTTACCATGCCATATATTTCTCTCGGCATTCATTACTGGTCGTTTACTCTGTAGGTCCCAATCACCTTGGTGATGTCCAGTCTAATGTGATGGGCAGAACTAATACCGGAATAAAACCTCTATAGGCTATATGATGCAAGGACAATAATGTGAGTCCATGATGCCAAGGCTCCCTCTCCTGCTTCTCGTTATAGCCAATGTGTGTACACACACACAGGGAAAGGACAGGACAGCAGTGACAAACAAAGCAAATAAACTGGACCGTGACATAGGTGGGGCTGCCTGAAAATTGTGTAGAAATGATGGAAATAGTTTATTGTGAGATTTAATGACCAGCTGTGTGATGTGGAATAACTCAGAACCCTCTAAAAACACATTACGGAAGTAAGGAGCTAGAGGAGTCGTCGAGGCAGGTAGCTGGGTGAGAGTCATTCCGAACACTTTCATTATTCACTGTCAATGTTAACAGAAATATGCAAGTAGAGTTCAATAATCAAGCAACAGCAAAGCAGTCTGACTGTAAAAAGTAATCAAAATTCTTTCTTCATTGTTTCTGCATCACTTTCTCCCAGCTTATTTCCAAGGCAAATTCTTTTCAGCTACAACATGACCACATCAAATGTAATGCAGATCAATGACAGTTTTGTTTGAATTTGTTTTGCTACGTTTGTAATTTTGCATCTATGCAGCGCCACAGGGGAGTTTAAATAAAACACTTAAGATGTGAATGAAGTTCAAACTTTCACCTTTGATTCAAGGGCCTTTACAAAAAGTTTGCACAAGCTTAAGAATTATAGCCATTTTTGTATATTTTAATAAATTTTTCCAAGGTTCAAAAGTAAGTGAACGAACTATCATGATTTTAAATACAAAGATTGCTTTTACTGCCTGGAAGAAAGTCAGTGACTACTATCTAAGACCCACTGATCTCAATATGCCGTGTTTACCTACCTGAGATTCTTTGCCAGGTCTTTAACTACAGTCACTTATAGTTGCTGCTTGTTTGTGGGTCTCTGCATTGAGTTTTGTCTTGAATGTTTTACATGCTGTCTGCCCTTCCTGTTCTTGAGTGTAACCAGTGGTTTGCACCTTGTTGTAAACCATCTGTATTTCTATTCATCAGAACATCTCTTGATTGTAGACCTTGAAAATGATACACCTACCTCATCTGGGGAGTTCTTAACTTGGCAAGATATTGTTCATACAGTTTGCACTTCAAATTAATTTGATACATTTTGTAAACTTGAAAACTTTCCACAAACTCAAAGGCACTATCCTGCAGTCATTGCTGCCATACAGCAGCCTTGGCCTTGGCACCGTTTCTGATTTTCACTGTGACACAGACCCACAGTAGTTTCCGCTTCTTCCCACAATGTTCTGTTCCCTTTCCACTCACACTTATACTCAGTTTAAATTGATTCATTCATGATCCATTCATGATCCATTTTCTTAACTACTTAGCTAACTTAATGTTCAGAGGGGGCTGGAGCCTCTCCCAGATGACACAGGGCAAAATGCAGCGCACCAATCTATAACAAAGATAACAAAGAAACACGCTTTCATATTCATACAAGTGGCTGATTTAAAAGCAACAATTAACCCGGAGCACTCAAAGGAAATCCATGCAGGCACAGTGGGGGACATGGAAAAAAGCAATAGAAAGACAAAAAAAGATAAACAAGAGACTTAAACCTAGACCCTTCTTGCTCCAAGGTGACAGGGCAACACCATGCCATCCCAACTGATTTACATAGTTGTAATAATTTACATAGCACACGTCATCCTAAAATAATAAGATCAAACACTGGCATTTACGGTAAGCACTGGGCCATAGGTTTAATAACTGCATTTGACATGAGTGATGGTCTCCAATTTGCTGCTCACCTTAACCCCTGTTCGCCTCACCTTGCATTCATGATCAGTGGAAAAATATTGCACCATAAATACTAGAGCTATCAGTGAAAACTAGAACAAAGTGTTACCATTTTATTAAATATATAAAAACAACTTTCAGCTACTTGTGGGCAGTGGAAAAACTTGTAAACACAACTATGGTATATCACCGCCCTTCAAGCAAGTATAGTAAAGTTGCTTATTTACACAGTCAACAGTTAAAATATTATCTTTTGTTTAGAGTGTGTTTCTAAATCCAATATTCATTCTTTTAGCTCCCGAGGAAAATATCTGACAGTTTTGTGTGCTAAATGTTCCGCTAAGTTCACTAGCAGATCTTTAATTGTTTGGTTCTGGGGTAGATATGTGCACTGTGAGTTTATCAGAGCTAGTTTGATGAAAACACATGGGCTGCTGTGGTCAAAAACAGTGCTATAAGCAGAGTACTGAACCGAAACGGTAAAGCTGTTGGGACTGGCAGCTAATCATTGGATGAAATTCACTTTCAAGATCCATAAAGCCAAGGCCAGCTTCAGACCCAGGTGATGATTTTCTGTGTGTTTATCACTCTAAGTGACTCCTTTGTTTTCTCCTTTTCACTTGATACAGTGTTATAAAAATATTGAGCCACTTATGAGCTATTGATCATGCAATGGTTGTATTAATGCAGCTATAATAGCTGAATAGTGCTACATGTTAAGGAATGATATTTATTCTTTTCTTTTTTTCTTCAAATTAATTTTGGAAAAACTGTTCTTTTAAACTTAGTATGTCTAACCTTACTGGCCCGAGTGCACCCTGTTAACGACCCAAGAAGACTGTTCATTAAAAAGGCAATTGAACTTCATCATTCTCAACTTGCATCGTGGTTTTATTATTGATAAAGATTCAAGGTTGAGGTCATGGTTAAGGTTATGGTGATTTTGTACTGTGCATAAACAAAATCCTGCAGGGCAATGCCAAGGCCCACAGATAAGATAAATACGATGCATACAAAAACAGTACCCTCTCATAACAATCTTTACAAGTCAGCATAGAGCTTCAGAGTTAGAAGTGCAAATGATGTTTACTGAAATGAATGATTAAAAAAAATAACAAGATTAAAAAAAAAAAGAAAGAAAAGAAAGATGCCATTTGTAAACAGACTCGCATGCCCGATGATGCCATGTCATAGCTGACAACATCTTAAGAGATGCAAGTTTACTGATAAGGTGTATTTTTAACTCTGCTACAGAAAATATTAACTTTAATTGTTTTGCATTCGTGCTGAATAATGACAGCAGAGAGGAAACAGATATAACATAACTACGTACTCGCCCGTAGAAGGCTCAAAGAAAAGTTAAAGTTAAATCAAAGCTTGACAACTTGCATCTGTGCAAATTAAATTTCATCTAAAAAGCCAAAAAAATAAGATACTATGGTTCCCATCAATCTGAGTTAGGGAGCAATGTTGTCTCCTTATCCCTTTACAATAGTAATAGATTTGAGTCTTAAGGCAAAACGATCAGCCTGCATCCATTTCTTTTTTTAGGAGAAAAAATAAATGACTGTCACCATTGACAAAACAGGCATCCCAGCTAATCGGTTATTGCAAAAATCAACCACAGGCCTTTATTTTTGCTGTATTTCCTCAGTTTGTCATACTAGAATAAAGGCTGCGACCCTCCAGCCCATCTTAACCCTTTCTTTATTGACGTGTCAACAAAGGCGGTATTAAAATCCCACAGCAGCAACTTGTTTCAAGTTAAGGTTGACAGAATCTTCCAATTGAAAATCAATTAATGGGACCCTCCCCTCTTCCTCTCATGACTTCTCTGTTCAGTTTGTTAGATTGTACACCATCAGACAGTGGCAGTGGCTGTCATTGGAGGATGGCACTGTCCTGACCTTAACTCTTTTGAAGACAGTGCCTCCAGGTCTTCCCCGGAGGCTGTTGGGCATGCTGAGGTGTGTGCCATAGGTGGTGGAGCGCTGCAGTACCTCAGCTCATTTTGATTAATGGACCTCTCTCTGCCCCTGAGTGAGCAATTATCAGAGGGTAGGCAAAGTCGTTCATCACTGTAACCAAGCAGCAGGTCGCTTCCACTGTCGAAAGTCATACCTGCAGGGCGAAGGGGTCTACATCCCCCACCTCCTCCTCCCTATCAGCCAGGCAGCTAACCCATGTTTGACCAGGAGGGTCTGTCTACGGAAGGTCAGAGAGTTGAGGCTTAGGCTGTATGGAGTCAGAGCATGCCGCCTGCAAGCAAATTAGAGTGCACCCAGTAATTGTTTAGCTGCTATCTGGGTTCTCTTGCATTCATCAAATTCAAGTCTGTAGTTTAATGTGAGATCAAGTTTGTAATCAGTCCTGTAGCACCAAGCCAACACACTCATTTAGAAAAACCCCAGTCTGTAGCAGTTAGTGGATGTGTATAACATATGTAAACCTCAGGGACTGAAAGAAAGTGCCACACATTTATCCAGTGTCCTAATAAATGTTGGTGCAACAATCAGTTATCCTTTGTTACAGTTTATCTGAAAGGAGTACTTATGAATGCATTTCTTCAGGGGCTCTGCTTGATTCTGTTTAATGGCAATAACGGTACATTTTTATTCATGGAAAATTTTTTCCAACAAAAGGTGGATTAAGCACAGAGAACACTGTGGTTTAAATGCACACTGGCACTACAAATATTGCTCATGAGTGTGTCTGCTCAGACAGATTAATGGGACCTTGATCCTTGACAATGATTTGCAAGAAGCTTGACCATATCATGGTCAAGAATGGTTATCTGTTCATACCTAACAGGCTAATGTCAGACACAACCGTGAAAAGTAAAAGACTCTTTGCACACGTGCGCACACACACACACACACACTCACACACAATACACCATAACAAGCATTGACCTTACTGTTATTGTCCATTAGTGTGACTGACAGTTAGCTCCTGAGGTTTTGTTGCCATCCAGTGAAATTACATTTTATATCTAGCAAGCAAACTGCCTGTTCATTCATGTAAAACTCATAACTAGGCCTTCTTTACTATCTATGTGTTTTATTCTGCTCACCTTTTAAGGCTCTTGACTTCTTCCGATGCAGAATCAGAATTTGCCACAACAGTTTTTCATTACTTTGATGTTTGCATTAGTGCTAAGGGGAGATGTGTTTACAGAAATGTAAGTAATAGTACTGTCTAATTGCTGGGTCCATTACAGCACTGTCATTGCTATTATGCACCTGTAATCCCTTCATCCGCTGTTAAAAATGCAATTAACAAAATTGTTGTTTCTCTCAGGGACCAACAATTTACCTGAATCTATTGGTCAATTACCGGTTTGTCTTCAGGCTGACCCCACTGGCTAATGGCTTTGGAGGAAGGCCAGAATCTGATTTCCTTTTAATAGTGTCTAATGGGCTGTCAGCCTATACATTATGAATGCAAAGTAACTGCGCACAAACCATCCCAACACACTATTATGGCTGGGTTCTATTAATTGATTCCACTCTTTAGTTTTAAGCTAATGGTTTCCTCTTCTTTTTAAGCAAGCTGGTGAATCTGTTAAATACGTTCTATTGTTAAAATAGGATTGGGAATGCATTTGAAGTAAAGCGATTTTGTTTGACCGCCCTGTTATCAAATCACTGTGTGTTATGCATCCAAAATGAGCAATGTCTCTGTCACATTAATGAGATAGTGTCTCTCTTGCTCACTCTGTCCAAATGAAACGAGGGGGAGAAGGGGTAGTAGTAAAAGGTGGGGGTCGTCTGTGTTTGGTTTTGTCCACGTTTTGAATTTCAAGTGGCCAAAAAAAAACAAAACAAAAAAACCCCCAAAAAACTGTTATGTCAGTCAGGCTTACTATTAATTAACTGATCATTTTTACACTGCTAATTTCTTATGAATATATTTTTTATACACAGATAAATATATTTTTAGTTGTTTCTATTTTGAAGGAAATCCTTTTGCTGAGTGTGCCAGCAACAGAGTGTGTTTCCCCACTCGAGTAAAAGCTATCATAAAAAAATTTGGTCCAGACATTTGCTGCTGTGCTCTGGAAATCCAGAAATCTGTGTGCTGCTACCTTGTCTGGCCTCGATCTCACGCTTTCCCCTATATCTCACTGTCTCTATCTTTTGCCATTCCCTTGCCCTCCTTATTACCATCGCTGACTGTCTTCTCAATCTGAAGCTCACATCTTTATATCACTCCAATTTTCACACGGTGAGATGGAAATTGAGTGGGAGGACTGGGTTGCAGGATAAGATGGAGGTCTCGGAGTGGACAAAAATAAAATCCAATTTCAGCAGGAAAAAAAAAAGAAAAAAAAACTCATCGCCCCCCTCCTACCAGCTGCCCATGCCCATCTTCAGAAAGTCTCACCTGTACATCTATGGAATCTCAAAACCTGGCACACAGCAGGAAGGTAAAGAGAGAAGGTCTGTGCACTACTCTCTTGCAAGTGAGCTTGAAAACACACCACTGGCCCTTTTTTCAACTTTTAAAGCCACTACTCACTTCATATCATAATAGGAGATTTACCAGGTGACGCTGCGCTCTGAAGAATTTCTAATGCTCAAAGCTGCATGTCCAGACCCAAACCATCCAAACAATTTTGTGAGTGAAAAGAGGACGCCAGTACTTTAAAGGGCTTATTTTTTATTTATTTTTATTCTAACTGAGTTTTGTGATGGGCAGAGGGTTTGATTTGGACAGATTAGGAGCAATAATCTTTTATCAGCTGAGATCCCTTTCCAGGCAGTAAGCCTTGTGCATCTGTGGTACTAAGGATGAATGAAGGGTTTTCACAGAAGTAATAGGCATCTCTCAGTTAAGGAGGGGTCAGCTATAAGGTGAAAGCTTAGTCAGTGTGGACAAGTGAACAGAGAACCAACTGTTTGATGGATAGCAAAACAGAAAATGCCTGAAGGTTTAGATTACATGCGCCTAATTATCTTCTGCTTATTAGAGTCGAGGATCTGTCCGTATCTCAGGCTGGAATGCATCATAACAGCTTTGCTGAATCAAAATCAAATTTACTCATCCAATTCTGTTTTTCATGTTGACTTTTTTGTTTCACAGCCTTCCAAATATGGGGAAAAACACAGACATCTTCAGATATATCTGGCCAGCAAAGTTAGGCGCCATCTACTTATTTTTGGAGTCTGAACAATGAGGATCCTCTAGAGCTGTAATCTAGTTGACTGACAGCAGCACACAATGCCTTTCTCCACTCCTAACCAGAAGACTTTCAGTAAAAGCAATGCAATTCATGAGAAGAGAACATAGACGGGTGGGGTGAGAGAAATGTGCTCAGCCACAAAGAGATAAGACAGAGGGAGGAAGAAGGAAGACAGCAAAGGTGAGAGAAAAAAAAAAAATCACAAGATCTTAAAATTTCTTCCTGCTGCACATCTCCGAGGTAGATCCTCAGTCATTTGTGGGCTCAACCTCACTTTCTATCACTGCTACCATGTTGTGTAGACACATTCTACTATTTGCAAACAATAAGATATTTAAAGATCATCACAGGGCAGAAAAATAAAAGAGGAAGAACGAGAAGAAGATTCAAAAAAGCTTAGAAGAGCACAATCATTCACTAAGAGTATTTGGCAATTTAAAAAATGATCAAGATCCACACAAAAAAATAATTAGTTCTTGCCCATGTTTCAGCCCTACGCCAAACCGAATGAATTTTAAGCTTGCCAGTGTTTTTTTTATAGTTTTCCTGACAGGCAATGACGATGAATAAGAAATTAGATTTACCAAAGAATCTTCTCAAAGGCAGCAATTTGAACATCTTTATGATCTTAACACATAACTCATTAGCTTATTCCGACTTAGATTCTCAAATGTTTCAGACTGTTAGGAGTTACTTTTACAAACATCCCGTAGGGAAAAGTGAGTTTAAAGAGCAAACTTAGCCTGCATGCTTTATCCAGAGGGGCAGAGAGGAGGATGAAATGAGAAAAGATATGAGTAAAGCCGGGTACACAGTGCAGCCCATTATATTGTGTGATGTTAGCTTTTCCTCATGAGGCCTTACTCTAGGCTTCTTTTTGCTGCTTGACATGGCTCACTCACAATTCCTAAACATTTCCATAAACTCGCAGTTTTGTGGAAGATAATAAAAAGGTCTAATTCAGCAGAAGCAAACAGCACCTGGTGGCCTCAGGCGCCCTTATCTCGCACAGAGATATGAGATTGTACAGTGTGTGAAACCAAATTATATTTTTGTTTGCCTCAAAGTGCAAAACAATCTTGCCAGCATCTAAGAAGCGCTCCGAAGTAGGCAGGGAAGGGTAATATTGCAGATATGAGGCTATTTCTACAGTTTATCTCTCATGTGAAAAATGCAACACTTAGGCTGTGATGATGTTAGGGATTCTGTTTGACTCTCAAAGCCTATATTGACTGAGCTGGGAAAAAAAAGAAAAAAAAAAGAAAAATCCTCTGTAAATCGAACATCCAGTCACAAAAGAAATTAATCTCTCCACATGAACTGATCTGCAACAAAAAGAAAAAACAAACAAACAAAACAAAACAAAAAAAACCCCGTGGTGACATGAGTCCAAATTACAGTCTCTGATAACACATGGGTGTGACCCAGGAGGAGGAAAGCTCTCAGAACAAAATATCCCTTTTGTTCAGAGAGCTCTTTTGTTCAGACGTGATGGTAGCGATAATGCTAAGCTCGTTGTCAGGGCTGCTGTTCACAAAAAAATAAATAAGAAGAAGGAAACACTTCTTGTGAGAGTCCTGGCCTTTTATCTTATGTTACATCATTTGTCCTTTATGAAGATTTATAGATTCTATTCAATATCTAACTGAGAAAATAAATAATTCCCCATAGTTCAACCTCCCACATAAACCACTTACAAATTCGCACATGAATGCATATGCAAACAATCGCTAGATGCTTTTTTTTTTTTTTTTAAATGTATACCTGTTGTCAAGGTTTCAGCATTTCTTATTTCTGCCTCAGATCTGCAGCCTGTTGCTTGGTTTAACAGCTGGTGGGGGAGGAAGCCATCACTCTTCAATACATGCATGTCAATCAATCTGATTTAAAGAACAAAATAACATTTCTCTGACCACTCAGTTTTGTGCAGGGTGTACTGCGGGTCAAGCTAACAGAACGTTCATTCTCTCAGCCGTTTATTACTGGCAAGATGGAATTTACGGTACTTAACAAGTATAAACAGTATAAACATGGAAAAGTACTCACTTTATACTGCTCAGGAACAACTCTTGTTTGATAGACTTTTGTAAGAAATGTGTAATGTTATTAAGTTAGCAATATTAGGCATAACTGCAGAGTCCATTGGAAGCTAAAAAGCTTATGTTTGACTTCAATTATCAAATAAGGTAACATACCACCGCAGTTTTATCAGCATATCAATCAGCTTCACATTCAGTGCTTTGAGTCAGTTTTACCTTGCAGTTTATAGCAATGCTTCTCCAAAGAGATGATCTATGTTTTAACTCTGCTCATCCTTTTCGACCGAGTGTTTAGCATAAATACTGCTTCTTGGCATCTTTTCTAATCACACATGCAGTGTTCTCTGCTGTCTCTATTATTGTTGTATTCAAATTGATGCATTGTTTTATGTGTACTGAATGGCTAATTTGATTTTGCATACAACCTGCATGTTTGAGACCAGTCTCACATCATATTACATGCCAAATTTTCCCCTCAAGCACAACTCAATCACATCCTGGATCTCTCTCCCACCATTCTTTCGTGCCATTCCTTCCCATTTTAAAAACTGTTCCAAATTGGTAAATGGAAAACTACTTATATTGACCACTCAAAGCACTTTCACACCATGATTCACCCATTTGTACAGTCTTATTCTATGCACCTCAAGCAGTTTATTTATCTCTTACACAGTGAAAGAAGGCATTCGGGGTAACGTAGGGTTCGACTTCCCCGAGGACAATTTTATATGGCCTTGAAGAGCCGAGATGGCAAACGTACAGACTTTCTGTACTTAAGTGGAAGGATAGATATCCATGTTTAAAAATACTCCAGTAAAGGTTGAAGTACTGAAGCTACTTTTTTACTCAAGTAAAAGTAAAAAAGTGCAGGCTCTGAAATGTACTCAAAGTAAGAAAGTAAAAAGTAGCTCCTTGTAATGAAAATATGTAACTAAATTTGGGACTGCACACAGTAACTGTGCTGTTTTTATTGTATTTTATTTGGGGGGGGGGGGGGGGGGGGGGAAGTAGCACTGTGAAGGACAATTCTACTAACCATTTTTGTAAAAAGATAACTGAACTTTGCGCTATAATAATATAATATGATATAAAACAATATTAGTACATGAGAATGCAAATATTATTCCAATCTAAATTCCAATTCACCTGAAAGCTTCAATCTGTTATGTAGATAGGAAAAAAAACAAAAAACTATGTTCTGTTGTAAAGGGTGACTTTGCCTGCACACTTAATCAGTAAGATGAGTCCAGCTTGACTGATGTCCATCTCCTGCACTGACACTATACTGTTTATACTGTCTTTACACTAGACAGTATACAGTTGATATAAAGTTAAATGCAAATTAATCTCTGCCACACTTGATGTAACCTGCCTCTTACAGTGATCACCAGAGGTACTGTGCAGCAGTCCAGCATAATGTTTTACTGTGATTTCAGCACATTATTGTAAAGTAACTTGTTTATCTGGGGCAAAACTATCTAGTATTTTCATGCAACATTTCAATAACAAAAAAGTTTGTGTAGCTGAAATTATTTTGCAGGATGTTTCCCAATATGAAAATACATAATTTATCAAAACACACCATATACAAATATAGCATGTGATTAAAAAATTATTACATCTAAAAATTTTATTTCACTTCATCAAGTGTCACTGAGGTGCCCTTACCTTTAAATCTAACCTCTCTTCTTCTCCTGCCTGTCTTTTCTTATATTTTTCTCCATCTCAGAGTGAACTTTTCCCTTTTCTTTTGTCTCCCTGTGAAATACAGCAGCTGGACCTTTAGCTAGCAACACACTGTGACAAACTGCACACAAACAGTTTGTGCGTTTGCTGATATTTGTTGAGGTGATAGAAATGTTGAAATTACCTGCCACTGAAAAACATCACTCCTTTCATACTTCCTTCTACGGAAGATGATTAGGGCCACTGGAAAAAAAAATTGGGGACATCTTTCTTTTTTATAATTTCCCATAATTCTAACTTCAACCTGACCTTTTTCCTCAGAATTCTGGAGAGAGAAAAAAATGCCCTCACTTTTTTCCTCCCCAGTGGCCCTAATCCTCTTCCGTACATTTCCTCCTCCTCTGCAGCAATAGCTAGATTCTGAAGTGCCGCAAACACAACACCTGCACTCCATCCAGACCACTTTAACTCCTGAGTATAAAAGCTAGAGCTGAACCTAAAGTAACAAGCCTGTTTTGAAAATGTAAGGAGTTGAAAATACCAATGTTTGTTTAAAAATGCAGGAAGTAAAAGCAAAATGTTGTCCGAAAAACAACTACTCAGGCAAAGACACATGAAAATTGTACTTAAGTACAGTCTTCGTTACTTCCCACCTCTGCTGACACGACAGTAATTGAACCGCCAGCCTTTTGATTAGTGGATGACTCACTACACCTCCTCAACCTCAGTCACCCAGGATTAAAACCTAAAACCAGTTTTACTCATATAGTAATAGGATTCAAGTTTCAATCAGTGATGCCTCCAGAATTTATTTATTTATTATTTTTTATAGGAGTGGTCATATTTGGGTCACTAAAAATATTGGGGTGGTACACCAAATAAACTAAAAGGAATAAATAAATAAAATTTTCCATTTTTATTATGCTGTTGTCAAATATAGGTTACTTGGAAAATATGGCAAAAGAGAGAAAGAGAAAAGACTTATTTGCCTAGTTAATTCCAGCTATTAAAGTTCACTGAAAGTAGGTACATATGAAAACCAAATAAGATTTTGAAATCCATATCTATTTTAACCCTTTAAGACCTACCATAGAACCAAGTCCGCCAGAGCTTATCTTTACATTTTTACATGCTGTAGTCCCATTTTTGAGAGCATTTCAAGTTGCTATACATCAATACAACCGTTATAGCCCAAATTGTAATATATGCAGTGTTGGGAAGGTTACTTTTAAAATGTATTCCATTACAGATTACAGAATACATGCCCCAAAATGTATTCTGTAAAGTATTCCGTTACGTTACTCAATGAGAGTAACGTATTCTGAATACTTTGGATTACTTAATATATTATCATGCTGTTTATAACTACGTGAATGTACTATTGCTGTGATTTATTACTGTTACTGAAGGTTCCTGGCTCCGAACTGTGGTAAAGGGACCTCTGGCTAATACGTCGGGTTCCGTGTCGGGCTCGTAGCCGAAAAATAGCTTTACTTTATTGTCTGGGTCAACTTTTCTTGCGAGAGACAGAGAGAGGCGTTGAAAGGCTGCTCCAACGGAACTTATTGTTTCGGAGGAAAACACGAACACAGCGTACAGTTGAGTCTTAATAGCTTACTTACAACTGGGCTCGTCAGGCACTCTTCTTGGCTGCAGTGGTTATTATTATATTTACATGCTTCCAGCTCCCGTTTTTGCTCATATTTTGTATTTTAAATACGTAACGGCGGTACATGTATTCCGTTACTCCCCAACACTGAATATATGTATGTCCATAGTAACTACATAAATTGCAAATAAGTGCACTAAACTACAAAGAAAATGAAAATTGTTTGTGGGCTTTTGTTTTGTTTTGTTTTTTGTTTTGTTTTTTTTTACATAAATTTCTAGTTTAAGAGGTTTATCCCTCAAAAATAAAATACAAAAAAGTTGCACAAAATAGTTTCCAACAACAGGAAATATATTTTGAGTGTCTTCATAGTTTTATTTTTGAGATACACCAATTTTTATATACTGCAGGAAAAACTAAAATAAATATTATAATCCAAATTTGCAAAAAAAACCCCAGCATGTGCATCAAAATAAACTATTTCCAGCAGTGCAATTTGAGTTCTAAGCATCCCAGAAACTATACAGAAAAGGATAGAGTCAAACATGACTTTTAAAAAACACCCATATAGGCTTATAAGGCCCCGTAATGGCGGACATGCGATAGTTTGTGCTGACGTCTATTCCAACGTGGGAAGTGTTTTGAACAGCTGATCGGTTCGGCAAAGCGTGTTTCTGGAATATGTTTTTGATGCTGCAAGTGCTTTTTATGCTATTTTTGCAAAGCCATATGTGTAAGGAAACCGTGACCTAGGTCAAGCTGATGGCATAAGATGTAAGTACAACTCCTCCGGTTTCATATGCAAAAAAAATGATTGCGCTAGCTTACGTGGTTCTGGTTCTACAGGGATTTAAAAATAGTTACAAAAAAAAGAGTGTGCCCTCTCTGACCGGTTTTAAAGGGTTAAGCAGTAATAAATAACAAGTTAGTGTTTCATTGTAGGGTGTTTTTTCCTCTCTCTTGTGGCCATGTTTATTAGAATTATTACTGACATACAGTGTTGGGGAGTAACGGAATACATGTACCGCCGTTACGTATTTAAAATACAAAATATGAGTAACTGTATTCCGTTACAGTTACCGTTTAAAAAGGTGGTATTCAGAATACAGTTACTTTGTTGAAATAAATGGATTACACTGCGGTACTTTCCTGTTTCATTTTGTCGCGGGTCAGGACTGTTTGGGTTTTGTTTGACAGCTACGTTCTGTTGTTCCAGGCGGCAGCGTTACGGTTGCCATGGTTACAGGGCGACTCTCTCTCTCTGCGACTGTGTGTTTCCTGGGTGAGAGAGCGCCTTTTCGTTGTTGTTGTTGTGCTAAGCTAACAGGCAGAATGCTACAAGCATAGCTCTAAAGAATGTAGCATCATGGGCAGTGTAGTCCGTGTTGCAGGGAGAATGGACTGCCATACACGTTATGGGTCTGTGAGCGAGGAGGGAGAGAAAGGTACGAGTTGTCATCGAGGAAAAACGGGAGCTGGAAGCATGTAAATATAATAATAACCACTGCAGCCAAGAAGAGTGCCTGACGAGCCCAGTTGTAAGTAAGCTATTAAGACTCGACTGTACACTGTGTTCGTGTTTTCATCCGAAAACAATAAGTTCCGTTGGAGCAGCCTTTCAACGCCTCTCTCTGTCTCTGCTAGCAAAGTTGACCCACACAACAAAGTAAAGCTATTTTTCGGCTACGAGCCGACAGGGACCCCGTTGTATTAGCCAGAGGTCCCTTTACTACAGTTCGGAGTCGCGGACCTTCAGTAATAGTAATACATCACACAGCAATAGTACATTCACGTTGTTGTAAAAAGCATGATAATATATTAAGTAATCCAAAGTATTCAGAATACGTTACTGTCATTGAGTAACGTAACGGAATACGTTACAGAATACATTTTGGGGCATGTATTCTGTATTCTGTAATGGAATACATTTTAAAAGTAACCTTCCCAACACTGCTGACATAGGACAATCTTCCCAGGGGGGCCCACTGGAGGGGCCAGCAAATTTTAGGGGGTGGCCAGTGCCCCCCCTTGGTGGCGCCCCTGGTTTCAATAACAACTGTCCCTCTTTGCAACCGTTTATGTTCCAAGTGATCTGAGTCGATCCAAAAGTGTGAAAGTATTTTTTGGGGGAGTTTGTTTTGTCACACTTACATGTTTCCCTGACGAAACCTACCTGGCCCATTGTGGGAAAGTAATGGCACTATCCAAAAAGACAATCGCGGGGTCTCTCCAAATTTAAATTAGGTATGGTTTTTAATTTTTAGGTGCAGTTTTAATTACAAATGATTGGTGCATTTAATTTTATATTTTTGAGTCAAACATATGGAAGTGAAACTGGTTTTATGCATATATCCACAATCTCTAAATGAATAGGTGCAGGATTTGAGACTTTTCAGCAATGTACGAATCTTTCTCAGGTAAATAAAGACTAGAAATAGGAATTTTGACTTTGATATTGACTGACTACGAACAGACAGCTAACATACTGTAAACAGACCTGATCTGAACCATTTCAGTGTTTGTAGTTCACCCTGTGAGGTCTAAGCCATTCATGATGAGCTCAAATCTGGACTAAATGTCATGTTTTGGACATAAGAAAAAGACTTTACTGGGAAAAATGTAAATACTTTGTGAAGTGTCTGTTTGATTGTTATTGTTGTTATTACCCCCACCACCACCACCACTCTCTCTCTCTCTCTCTGTGACCCTGCAGTGGAAATCACTGCATGAACTCAGGAACACTGTCAGTAAACACAGTTTGTTGAATCTCGATATGCAAGTGTGTGTTGCTACAAAGTCTCTCCATCAGAGAATCTGTTGCTTATCTCAGCAAAACAATGCCAAACAGAGAGTGCTAAAGTGGCCTCTTTGGAATTCACACTTTGCTGCATTATAAAATGAAAAATTCAACAAAGGAGGCCTCAACAGTGGAACAACTGAAACTCTATTTCAAGCAAAGATGGGAAAAACAGCCTAATAACTACAGCTATTAGTCTCCTCAGTTCCCAAACACAGAGTGTTAAAGACGGGGTGATGCAACACAGTGCTATATGTGCCCTGTCTCAGCTTCTCGAAAATGTGTTGCTGTCACCAAACTCAAAATAAGATCTAGACCTTTTAAAAAGAAAAGGTCTCTGTTTCAGCATTCGGTATCTTTTCTTTGTACTAGTTTCAATTAGTTACTGGCATAAATACATTTTGCAAATAATTACTTTCTACATAGTGTACCAACTCTTTTTGGTGGTGATAAGGATTGGGGTATTATGTTATAGTAAATCTAATTACTAGGACCCTTGGGTAAAATTTCAAGACAGACAAAATACCTCAAATAAAAAGTGCAGCACACTTAACATTGCCTTGGACAATCCTCTTATTAGCAAAATTAGCAAATAAAATAAATTATCCGTTCCTAACTGAAACTTACCTTGTAAAGCTTTCTTTTTCATTTTCTTTTTCTCTAAGTCAGTTTTTTGCATTTGGTTTGTCAGACAATCGCTTGGCATGCTGTTGTGGACTTGCTACTGGTTCTACAACAGATAAAACATCCAAGTTAAATTTAAGGAAACTGAAGTAAATGCACAGGTAAGAATTATTACAGTTGAATTATCACCATTATACTTACTCTGTCTCCGTTATGCTTCTGTTTGTTTGCTGGAAAAAACCAAGACAGTTCTGTACAAATGTAAGGCAGATATAGCAGAAGGAATAGCTGCAGTCTGCAGGACAGAGGCCAGTGCACACATCCATACACATCTGGCAGCAGATGTCACAGCAATGGTCAGAGCAATATCTCCAGTCCTCGCACATACAGCAGCAGCCACAAGACGGTTTGCATTCCTCCTCACTTTGTAGGCAGGAGCTGGAAAGCTTGCAAGACTGTAACCCCATGGGAGTGCCTGCCTGCCTGTTAAAACACACAGAGACACCGAGAGATGAGATATTGGAGGAAATCCCTCTCTAGAAAAATGGTCTCCTTTTCAAGTCCAGAACTGGAATTGAGGATGTATATAAAAAGGAATTCTGTGGAGACAAAGATGTTGATAATTGGCTGTCAGCCTGTCCTGGGCACTGTACAAGCTACATGCTATTTCGAGTCACGTCCAAAGTTCCTGCCGCATGCACTGTTTTTGTGTGTGTGTGTGTGTGTGTGTGTGTGTGTGTGTGTGTGTGTGTGTGTAGGAGAGAAAGAGCAAGAGAGAGAAAACAGTTTGGCCAACTTTTGGATATAATGCTTGATGTCACGCTTTATCCCCTGGGGCTTTACTCCAGTCTGTGCCATCATCTGTGACGTTCATAAGACAAGGGATGAAGTCTAACCTTCAAAACACCATGACAACCTCAAATGTCACTACAGAGAAGTTTTCTGTTTTCTGAAAAATCAAAAATGTCCATAACTAATTATAAAAAACAAGCCCTTTGTTAGGCCTACTTGTCATGGGGCCTACAAGACAGATTCTAATAAACAAAGATAATGACCAATGCACTACGAATGAGGAAACAATTAGTGATTAGAAATATAACATTGGTCACACTAAGGAAGAAAAACATTTTTTTTTTGCATTGTTTTAAAATTAGAACTCTGTTTCTGGCAAATAGAAAGAAAGAAAACTCAAAGCTGATCCCTTATTTCTCAAGAGATTGCCACAGCAGAGGGATCCACATGTTTGCTTTGGCACAGATTTAGCACCAGATGCCTTTCCTGACACAACCCTCCTATTTATCCATCCTTGGGGCCAAAAAAAAATGAGTACAGTAGCTTGTGACAACCCTGAGGCAAGGACTGCATCTTCTCCTGATCTCAAACTGAGGTTCTTTCACATGTAAGGCTCTGCTGCTATACACAATGGGGTCACTTACATCTTACAATGCTGTGATTGCAGACATTCCCAAACTATCTATGAATGGTACTCAAAGATCACTGATCTTTGATCAATGGTTGGTGACCGATGGCCATGACCTCCCAGCCCATTGTTCATTCAGTGGGCTAGTTTCAGTTTTTGTGCAAATGTACTGTTTATAAGGTTGGGGAAACCTGCAGTCAGCTGAGACTGAAGAAGTCACTTGGATACGTGATGAAACATTTCTCCCACTGAAAACGCTATGCCCAGATGAACAGAATCAACCTTTTGGGATTTACTTACCTGGATGACTGAGCATGCACCAAGACAATGGGGTCACTACTTTTGCATTTACTAAATAAGATGTTTTAAAAGTAAGGAATGCACAAATGTATCATTTAGATATGAAAAAGAGAGAGATAGAGACGAGAGAGAGCAGGAGAGAGACACTTATTTGCACAGTGAAGGTTGATAAAATCAGAGCTCCTCTGTGTCACACTGATAACACCCGATGAGCATTACAACAATCAAGAGTCAATCACATTAATGTCAAAACACAGTGAAGCAAATCATTTGTGCAATTTTGAAAAGTGCAGTTTATGTTGCTGTTCAGTTGTGTTGCATTAAGAATTAAAGAAGCCTTTTTTTTTAATATTTTGAATTACATGTCCATGTATTTCATTCATTCATCAAATGCCTCCCATCTGGTCATTTTGGATTTGCCTGAGTATTTTCCAGGGGAAAGGCGGACTTCTAATAATAATTATGTTAAAATTCAGGTGGCTGCTGTCATTAGTTTACTTTCTTTTATCAAACTGTTCTCCCACTAGGAGCTCAGTCTGAGTGGAGTTTTTTTTCTCCTCCTCTTACCTCATGTAGTGTATTTTCGTTGTTTTTTTCCTATCAGCCTACCTTCTGACATGTCTGCCCAATGTGATGTTTGTGTAAAGTTGGTCAGAAGGTTCCTTTGTGAGTGCGCATGCGCCATTAGCGTGCTGCCTGCTGTAACCCCTAATTTCCCTCGGGATGAATAAAGTATTCTGATTCTGATTCTGAAACTATTTAATGAAATCACGGCAGGGTTGTTTTTAGATGGGATTTTTTGTAGCTTTATTTAGAAAACTACTTGAGCTAGGTGCTTCAATTTTTTTAGGGTACATATCTGTACTATCACTCTTTGAATATAGACTGTCAGGAATATAGCTCAAGGTAACATAGAATGATGGATGCTGGATGTTTCTGAAATATTAGATTTACAGTCTCTGAAAACAGATTTGGAGGCTTGTAGCTTTTTTCTAAGTAGGGGACTTATACTTTATATACAGCTTCTTATACAAAATGTACATAATATTCTTTAAAAAAGTCAAAATCAGATGAATGATTTCACAGATAATAAAACTTGAAAAAGAAGAAATCCCTGCCCTGAACAATAGGCCATGCAGAAAAATCCAGTATGCAACGTAGGAATTACCATAACAAAGCCAGATACGTAATTCCCGACTTTCTGTAAAAAAGAAAATTGTGCGAGTTGTTCCTCAAGCTATTAGCTAATAATCGCCTTTTTAACAGAGCTTCACCTTTGAAAATGTCTTTTGCTCTTCTTAATATCAAATCATTCTGGTTTTCACGACTCCTTCTTTCACTGATAATTGGAAAACACACTCAAATTGTACAAAAATGAAATGTCTCAGCATTAAGTTACCCACAATAACTTAAAACATAATTTTGCACCCTTTGTGTTCAGCAGTCAAAAGAAAAAGCCTTAATTACCTTGTTTGCAAAAACACACTTCTTTCACAAATGCAGTAAAAATGTTTTAAAACTCACCAAAACCTCGGGTTAATTTTAATTCAGTCCTGGACAGTTTCCTCCACCTATCACCCATTTGTGTTTGCACTTGGAGCCATTATTAAACTGAACTTAAAACATTTGGTCCAAACTAAGAATTCCAGCATTCTGTGGTACCTTAAAAGTGAAATTTAATGATTTTAACTAAAATACTAAATGTTATCAGTATTTTTACCAGAAGCTCAAATGTGTAATTTATCCATTGATATATGAAAAACTATTCAGAAAAGTCTGATTGTATACACATCAGACTTAAACATTCATCTGAGATTTTGGACTGGCATAGAACGCTAACAACATCATCATCAAAACACCAAATGAGGAAAAAGGCAATGCTAAAAATTAAATTAGAGACCACTCAATCTTCACAGTATAACACAAACTTTGTTTAAAAAAAAAAAATCAGTGATATCAGTTTATCCAGTTAGGAAGGGTTAAGAATTGTGAATGCATTTCAGCTGCTTTGTTTAAAATACCGGTAAGTGAAAATAGGTGCAATGGAGAGGCAACAACAAGACAGCCCCCCCAAAATGACATGGTATTTGCAGTTAATTCAGCCTGCACAGGTAGTGCAGCTTATCCAGGTTGGCAAATCCATATTTACCATTGCAACATGGTTTGCTTTCTCTCCCAGCGCAGTATTAAAATTCTAGAGGAGGGCAAGCAGAGTTGTAGAGGGGCATCAACCCAGTTGAACAAGAAGGGACAGGAGGAGCACTATCAGAGCCATAAAAAAATTACCTTCAGAAGGCTATGCTGGAGTCTTTATGTTTCTGATCAAATGATGAAGATCAACAGCAAAAGTGGCAGATCCCCTACTGATGTACTATTCTCTTCACAGATGAAAGCAGGTTAAAAGTGTGTTCCTGTGACAAGCGTGAAAGGGTTTGGAGATGCCATGGCTACTTACAACATCAGGGGCAGTGGGTCAGTGATGGTCTGAGCCCTGTGCCGTATGCTTAGAGAATTACACAGACTTCTGCATGGTAGCCACCGGTACCCTGACTGGTATACAGGTACAGGGATGAAACCCTCAAATTCATAGTAAGACCTTATGCTGGTTCAGTGGCACCTGGGTTTCTCTTGGTGTAGAAAAATACCCAACCTCATGTGAACAGAGTGTGTGGCAGTTTCTGCATGACAAGATCTGAGACCTTTGTGATATGTATTGGTGCATTCTCCACCAGTTGTGGAGCTTACTGATATTAGACTGAAGTCTTGGAGGGAATCCCACAGGACACCATACATTGTCTCCTCAGGACCATTCTCAGTGGCTCTCAGCAGTGCATACAGGCTAGTGGGTCCATACGCATTACTGAGAAACTTTATTTGACCGGTTAGATCAGTCTGTGATTTAAATTTTCAACTTTGATTTTTCGTATGATTTCGAATCAAGTCCTCAAAGAGTTGGCGATTTTAGTTCCCACTGACCATATCATTTTCCTCTCAAACTACACAATCAGTAAAGGATTTCAACTTTTTTCTTTTGCAGCAGTGCATTTGCTCAGCACACTACCGCAGTCTACAGAAAATTAATACTATATCAGTCAATTCATCAAAGTTAGAATAGCTTTCTCTCAGTTTGTCCTACCACATTTAATTTGAACAAATCCTCAAGGCTCTTAAAATTAATCATTTCCCTCCTAAAACATTGACTCTTTGATTAAATATTCTCAATAGGTAACATATCGCCTTTATATTTTTACTTACACATTATACCCTCTTAGGAGCTACGCTCATCACGGTTAATCAAGGACAACGAACAGACTACATCTGTTCACAGGGTGAATCTCCTGACATTTTATTATTTGCCTTCCTTCTCCTCTGTCATTCTGTCTCCTTTTCTCTCTCTCTTTTTTAGACGCACACACATTCTTGTTCCCTATAACACAAATGTCAGCAGGCTGAGTCTGACAAGTGAATGACAGTGAAGTAGATTTGACCTTGAACGCTCTGAGAATGAAGTGACAGTAATAAAAGGCTGTAGTGAGCTATTGTTGGCCCTGGGGCATCCATTAATGAATGACATGAAACAGCCGTGAGATTCGGGGACAGGAAGGGGTGGTGGAATGATGGAGGACAGATGACAGCAACCCACACACGGCCCTCACCTGTGATGAGCTCAGCTAGCACCCTGCACAAGGTTCACACTTGCTGATGTGCATGCAAGCGCACAAGCAGTTGGGTGTTAAGAGCACACAGCCACCCTCCAACATGTGCCGCATTCTGTCAAAAGGATGTTTACTGTAGAATAAATCACCAGCTATTTCAATATATTATTCATGTTCTAAGCAGACCCCTCTGCACCCGAGGGCAACTTATTTTTTTCTGCTCTCACTCATGCCTGGATCATACATAGATACAAACCCAACTGGAAATTTTACATATTTGCCATATCATCCTGAGTGTGGAAATAAGGGATCCAAGGATCTTATATTCAAAACTCTCCAAGCGTAACAATAGTTAGAGTTCCTAATATCTTGAGTTCTTTTTTTATCAGCATATCAGGATAATTATAGATAATGAATTGATGTGGTGGAAGTGTCAGACCACTAATGGAATGCAGTACTTAACCTCTATAATCCCTCAGTGCCCTTCACTTAGTGTCAGGATAATTAAATTGCTTCTAGTGATACCTTTTTAACTCACAAACACCATCTTATACACAGTGATAGTACAAAGAAAGTAAACCCTGTTTCAGTTCTAAAGTCATATTAAGACATATGACCCCAATTCCAAAATAAACTTGGGAAACTGTAAAAAAGTCCGAATGCAATAATTAGCAGGTCTCATAAGCCCATGTTTTATTCACAACAGAACACAGAAGTGCTATCAAATCTTTAAAGTAAGAAAATGTACCATTTTAAGAAAAATATTAAGTCATGTTGTTGTTGATGGCAACAACATATTTAAAAAAAAATTGGGACAGGGGTGACAAATGGGTGGAAAAGTGAGTGGTGCTAAAAAGAAAGAGCTGGAGGAGGACTGCAACTAATTAGCTTATCTGGCAGCAGGTCACTAAAATGACTGAGGTATAACAGAGAGACAAAGACCCCCAGCAGCACACATATACAGAGGTCCACCAAGCTGCAAAAAAAAAAAAAATCTGCAAATTGTAGAACAATTTTGGATAGTATTCCTGAATGTAAAATTGTAAAGTAATTGAACTGAATCATCCACAGTCCTTAATATCATCAAAATATTTTAGCAATCTGGAGAAATATCTGCGTGCAAGGGAGCAGGCTGAAAAAAAGTTTTGGACTCCACAATTTTGCTGTCCTCAGAAAGCATTGCATTAAAAACATGTATGATTCCATCTTGAGAATCCTTGCGTGGGCTCAGGAACAATTTCAAAAATCCACAAACGCTATTAACCTGAGCTTACTGAATGAAAAACTCCATTGTTATACTTTGTCTCCATATAATCCTTAGATATACCACATGTTGATATACAAGTTATCTTATGCACACAACGTATTCTGTGACCCTGGTAGATAACTTTTACTGATAAATATTCTAGTGTTGAAATCTCTTTGTTATAGGAACCAAACAAACATGCACAGTTGTGTCATACTGTTTGCATTGCTGCTTGACTCCTTTGCCAAGGTAAATAAAATTCATAAAGACAACATTGTTGTGTGCATCTCCATTTATTTCAGACTTCCACAACATATTCATTTATGCTGAGGTCCCACAACAGCAATTCAGTGGACTTGTGCTGTGGACTCTCACTGGGCCATTGCTACACTTGATTCTTTTCATTTTCAGCCATTCTGTTATAGATTTGCTGGTGTGCTTGGTTGGGATCATCATCATGTTGCATGACTGAATTTTAGCCAAGCTTTAACTGTTGGATGGATGGCCCAGTTAATTCAAGAAAACATTGCTATACAGAGGAATGACTCAGGGTTTTGTTTCAGAAGTCTTGTGGTTTGTTCAGATGAAACTTTGCAAACCTAAGCTATGGTGTCACCTTCTTTTTAGAAAGACAATACATTGTTTTTCCTCATACTTTTTCCAGTAACTCCTACAAACAAGGCATACTTTTTCAGTCTTTTCCTAATTTTACTGTCATGAAGATTGTCATTCGACATGCCAACTGAGGCCTGTTGAGTCTCAGATGCAACACTTCTGTATTTTGCATTTTTATTGTATGGTCTGACCTTGGAAAATGTCCAGGAAAATTTTTTTCCTGGACATCTGCTTCTGGGAAAAAGTAGATTTTTATTACAGAGATTAGCATCCAGCACCAATTACGTCTTCTTCAAACACTTTAATTAGGATTTAATTAGGGAGCTGCACAGGTTTCAGTACTAGGATGAATTGTATTTACATTAGACGTGCTTCGCTTAGCCAGTATCATTCAAAGACATATAATACATTTGTGCTTCTTCGCAGATGATACCCAGCTTTGTCGATCTATGAAGCTAGATGACGCCTACACATTCCTGCAATTTACTGCAGGAATGTCTTCAAAAACCTGACATACTGGCCTCCAGCAACATTGCACAGCATCCTGAAGTCATTTTGACCTGGATCTATCCTTCAATGTGCATATTAAACAAATTTGTAGGGCTGCTTTCTTACATTTGCACAATATCTTTAAAATTAGACACCTCCTGTGTCAGAGTGATGATGAAAAACTAGCTGCTAAGTTGGACTATTGTAATTCATTATTATCAGGCTGTCCTAAAAACAACATGAAAAGGTCTTCAGTCAACCCAAAATGCTGCAGTGGGAGAATTGGCAGGGACAAGAATGAGAGCGCTTTTCACTGGTTCCCTGTTACAACCTTATATTAAAGACCTCACAGTACCATGCCACCACAGTGAGCACCTATCTCTAAGACTGCTGGCTTACTTGGTTTCCTAGGGTGTTTAAAAGTAGAATCTGAGGCAGAGCCTTCAACTTTCAGGTATCTCTTCTGTGGGACTAGCTTCCAGTTTGGATTCAAGAGACAGACACCATTCTCTACTTCCAAGGTTAGGCTTAAAACCTTTCTTTTTTGATAAAACATATAGATATAACTGGATGAAGTGGCCCTGAACGCTTCCTTAGTGACTCTGCTAGGGGATTCCCATGGTATGCTGAGTGTTTCTTCTTCACCACTATAGGTTTAGACATCAGCTGGGGGTGCCCAAACCAAATGGGGTGATGGAAGGTTGCCCTGCCCTGAGCCTGGAGGTTTCTTCCTGTTAAAAGGGAGTTTTTATTTCCCACTGTCTTTAAGTGCTTACATCAAAGGGGCTCATATGATTTTTGGGGTTTACTCTGTATTATTGTATAGTCTTTGAGTTACAACATAAAGTGTCTTGAGGCTATTTGGAACTACATAAATAAAATTAACCACTTAAGCCCCACGTCCCGGTACCGGGGGAGATCACGTTTAATCGGTTATAACTAGTGGTGCAGTGGATCACGGTTGATCCGTAATCCGAACCGATCCCACTCCACGGTTCGGCACGCACGTGATCCGAGGTTGAAAAAGAAGGAAAAAAAGTATGTGTATGGTGCGTAAGGTGGGTCTGTCAAGCGATAGTTATGGCTAGCGGTCCAAGTGGAGGAGCAGAGGAGTTTGCGGTATTTAAGTAGCCCTTTGCTGCCCAATCCGACCGGGCTAAAACTATTACAAAAGCTATTGGGGGTATTTAGCTGCAGACGGGAGGCCGTATTCCGTTGTGCAAAACAAGGGGTTTAAACTATGATGAACGTGCTTGAGCCACGCTATGATATCCCGTTCGCGTCCACTTTAGTGGCAAGATCGTTCCAAGCATGTATGAGCAGGAAAAGATTTAAGTTGTGGCTGAACTGTCCCAGGCATCTTCTGTTGCCCTAACTACTACAAATGGGTGGACCTCCAGGGCAACGGAAAGCTATACGTGACCGTGACAGTAGGGCTGCTCGATTATGGCAAAAATGATAATTATTTTCACTGAAATTGAGATCTCGATTATTTGACGATATTTATTTAACCCTTTAAGACCTACCATAGAACCAAGTCCGCCAGAGCTTATATATATATTTTTTTGTTGTAGTGCCATTTTTGGGAGCATTTCAAGTTGCTATACATCAATACAACTGTTATAACCCATATTTTAATAATATGTATGCATTAAGTCCATAGTAATTACATTAATTGCAAAAAAGTGCGATAAACTACAAAAAAATTGAAAATCGTTTTTGTTTTGTTTTTTACGTATATTTCTACTTGGGGAAATTTAAGAGGCTTATCCCTCAAAACTTTAAATACAAAACAGTTGCAAAAAATAGTTTAGAAGAACAGGAAATTTATTTTGAGTGTCTTCATAGTTTTATTTTGGAGATACAGCAATTTTTATATACTGCAGGAAAAACAAAAAACAATCCGTCGCCCGGATCAACAAGGTCCGCGTCAGGTGTTGAGGAACCAGGGCACCCTGACGAAAAGTGGGCTACTGGAACAAGAAGGCATCGGTGGGCAAGAGACGAAAACAGGGCGTTGTTGGAATGCTACTACGCAAGTAACCCCGGCGGAAGGGGCTACATGAATAGGATGACGGACCTATGGATTCTTCGATACCCAACATCCACAATGACGGCGAAACAACTAGTAGCTCAGTGTTCCAACATTCGAAAGAAGGGACTGCTCTCACAGCTAGAGATTGACGAGGTACAACACAAATGCTACGGCAAGGAGGAGTCAGGACGCCAGGTCAGGGGGGAGATATCATCACCCCCACCCGAGATTGGGTACATAGCCCCAAGTGCGATAGGAGAAGGATCGTTGAGTGCGAGAGGAACTGACCTGAAAAATAGGATCAAACCTGGATCCCCCGTAGCCGGTTACCAAGATTACGTGAAGTACCCTCAGAAGGTCTGCTAGATGATGTTAATGCAGTACTACGGACAATACCTACAACCACGATTACCGACACTAACAAGCTGATCTACAATACGGCAGCAGTGATCAGTGAGATGCTTGGCTACAAGTTGAACAGCCACAAGGGGCAGTACCCTCCATGGAGAAGGAGGCTAGAGGGCAAGATCAAAGTAGCACGGAGGGAGGTTAGCCAACTAACGGAGTTGCAGAAAGGTGCGACAAAGAAGGTGCATAAGAAATACAGCAAGCTGTCCATACCTGAGGCCTTGGAAACTGCCAAGCAAAGACTCACAGCCTTGGCCAGCCATTTGAGGAGGTACACCAGAGAGATAGAAGGCAGGAGAATAAACCAGCTGTTCTCCACAGAACCAGCAAAGGTGTACTCTCAGTGGCAAGGGAACAATAATAAGAGAACAGCACCACCAAGGCTGGAGACGGAGCAATACTGGAAGAGCATATGGGAGAAGGACGCAACCCATAACGGCAATGCTCAGTGGCTAGTGGATCTGAGGGCAGACCACAGCGACCTCCCTGAACAGGGTCCAGTAACCATCACAGTGGCAGATATCCAAGAAAGGGTCTCCAGTATGAAGAGTTGGACAGCACCAGGGCCCGACATGGTTCACGCCTACTGGCTAAAGAAGCTGACTGCACTCCACGAGCGTCTGGCAGCACAAATGAACCAGCTGCTAGTTAACGAGACCCGGAATGGCTAACTGAAGGTCGGACGGTCCTGATCCCCAAGGACCCCAAGAAGGGACCGGTCCCCTCCAACTACCGACCAATAACCTGCCTCAGTACTACATGGAAGCTCCTGTCAGGCATCATATCGGCTAAGATGAACAGGCACATGGGTCAATACATGAGTGGGACACAGAAAGGAATTGGCAAGAATACCAGAGGCGCAAAACACAAGCTACTGGTAGACAGAACAGTCAGCCGAGACTGCAAGACCAGACTGACCAACCTGTGCACTGCCTGGATTGATTACAAGAAGGCCTATGACTCAATGCCCCACAGCTGGATACTGGAATGCCTAGAATTGTACAAGATCAATGGGACCCTAAGAGCCTTCATCAGGAACTCAATGGGGATGTGGCGTACAACACTAGAGGCCAACTCCAAGCCCATAGCACAAGTCACCATCAAGTGCGGGATCTACCAAGGAGATGCTCTGTCCCCACTGCTGTTCTGCATAGGCCTGAACCCCCTCAGTGAGATCATTAACAAGACTGGCTACGGATACCGACTACGGAACGGAGCAGTTGTCAGCCACCTCCTGTACATGGATGACATCAAGCTGTATGCCAAGAGTGAACGAGACATCGATTCACTGATCCACACTACCAGGATATACAGCAATGACATTGGAATGTCGTTCGGACTGGAGAAGTGTAGTCGGATGGTAACAAAGAGAGGGAAGGTAGTCAGAACTGAGGGGATTGAACTACCAGAAGGCAACATTGCAGACATAGAGGACAGTTACAAGTACCTGGGGATCCCGCAGGCAAATGGGAACCATGAAGAGGCCGCTAGAAAGGCTGCAACCACCAAGTACCTGCAGAGGGTCAGGCAAGTCCTGAGGAGTCAGCTGAATGGTAAGAACAAGATCCCGGCCATCAACACGTACGCCCTGCCCGTGATCAGGTACCCTGCTGGGGTAATAGGCTGGCCAAAGGAGGAGATAGAAGCCACTGACATAAAGACAAGAAAGCTCCTTACCATGCATGGAGGGTTTCACCCCAAGTCCAGCACCCTGAGGCTGTACGCTAAGCGGAAGGAAGGGGGCCGGGGACTGGTGAGTGTCAGCACCACAGTCCAGGATGAGACAAGGAACATCCAAGAATACATTGGGAAGATGGCCCCAACTGACCGAGTGCTCAGTGAATACCTCAGGCAGCAGAAACCCAAGAAAGAGGAGGGAGACGAGGAACCATCATGGAAGGACAGGCCCCTGCACGGTATGTACCACCGGCAGATAGAGGAGGTGGCTGATATCCAGAAATCCTACCAGTGGCTGGACAAAGCTGGACTGAAAGACAGCACAGAGGCACTAATCATGGCAGCACAAGAACAAGCTCTGAGTACAAGATCCATAGAGGCTGGGGTCTATCACACCAGGCAAGACCCCAGGTGCAGGCTGTGTAAAGATGCCCCAGAGACAATCCAGCACATAACAGCAGGGTGCAAGATGCTAGCAGGCAAGGCATACATGGAACACCACAACCAAGTGGCCGGCATAGTGTACAGGAACATCTGTGCCGAGTATAACCTGGAAGTCCCGAGGTCAAAATGGGAGATGCCCCCAAGGGTGGTGGAGAATGACCGAGCTAAGATCCTGTGGGACTTCCAGATACAGACGGACAAAATGGTGGTGGCTAACCAACCGGACATAGTGGTGGTAGACAAACAGAAGAAGACGGCCGTAGTGATCGATGTAGCGGTTCCGAATGACAGCAATATCAGGAAGAAGGAACACGAGAAGCTGGAGAAATACCAAGGGCTCAGAGAAAAGCTCGAGAGGATGTGGAGGGTGGAGGTAATGGTGGTCCCCGTGGTAATCGGAGCACTAGGTGCGGTGACTCCCAAGCTAGGCGAGTGGCTCCAGCAGATCCCGGGAATAACATCGGAGATCTCTGTCCAGAAGAGCGCAGTCCTGGGAACAGCTAAGATACTGCGCAGGACCCTCAAGCTCCCAGGCCTCTGGTAGAGGACCCGAGCTTGAAGGATAAACCGCCCGCAGGGGCGTGCTGGGTGTTAAGTATATATATATATATATATATATATATATATATATATATATATATATATATATATATATATATATATATATATACATATATATATATATATATATATATATATACATATATATATATATATATATATATATATATATATATATATATATATATATATAATGCGTCATTCATGTTCTGCCAAGTTCATGTGAAATATTTATCTAAAATGAAGACCTGCTAAGATTTTTCTATTATGTCCTAATATGTAAAACTGAATTTAATATGATTTACTTACTTTTTTTATCCTAACTGTATGCATGCTCCTTATAGCAATAGCATGTTGGCACATTCAGATACATGGACATAGTATGCGCTTCTGGTTTATGTCTATATAGCACTATTTCATTACCTCAGTACTACTGTAGGACTAACAGTGCTTGGCATCTTGTTTACAATTTGCCTCCACTACCTGCTTTGGGTGTGTGGCTCAAGAAAAGCAATGAGTAAGGGTTTAAACAGTAAAAATGGTGAGAGATTTACTGAACCTGTCAGAGAAGATGTGGCAGTGCTGTTATGAATTACTGTGGTGGGGAGGGCACAGCTACTCCAACATTTCATTGGGATTGGCAGTACACTCATATTTTACCTAAGCCCTCCCCCACTACCTACTGGTTTGTGCTCCAGCATCCAGCATCGCACATCTCTTCATCACTTCTTTAAGTAATTCAAGTCTCAATACTAGCTTACATGTATTTTTACTTTTATTTTCGATCTTAATTAGGTGAAAACATGTACAAACAAAGTTGCTAAACATGATAATTATTTTTAGTTGGTTTGCGGTTGCACCCTAGCACCCTACATGATGCTTCACAACCTCATCCAATCCCTCATGTCCAAATGATACAGGAACAATTTCACACTAGCATGTGAAGGGGAGCAAAAATTGAGTGACCAAACCAGTTACTACTGAACAGTTCACTCATCCAGTATAACTACATATTGTATATCTTTTGAGCAAAATATTTGTTTTTTTTTAAAAAGAGTTGACATCTTAATTAATCAATTTCTAAAATAGATTTAAGTGTTTTGTGAACCATAATCAACCTTTTGAAAGTTGACAAAATAAAATGGACACTGAGCAGTCTGAGAAACTATGTTTTGACAAAACATAACCTTGGTAATGTAATTGCTCCTAAAAAAGAAATTTAATGACCGTGATGGTGATGTTTCAAAAGAAAAGTGATACCAATTAATGATTTCTGTTTTACATAAATGGCCGGGGGACGATCTACAGGGGGTCATGGGAGGGCAACCATCCCCCACCTCCCCACTTGCACCACCCCCACCCCCTGAAACTTGTAAAATTGATTGTTTGTTTGTCCAAATGCCTCTTATATCCTTTGTTTCATTGGAAGAGATAATACTGCAATAGATAGTTTAAGTATTTTGACTTCACTGAAGAGGTATGTGATACCCCCCCCCCCCCCAATTTTATACCAATAAAAAAATTAATAAATCACCCTTACAATAGTTTGTTTACATTTAATTTCAAATATATTAACTGTGTCAAATCATAAAATAATATGCCATCCAAACAAAACGAGGAGTTCGTAAATCTTTTCTTCAAAATGAAATTTAAACCCATTATCTGATCTCGCGTCCCCATCACCAAGGTCGCATTGTTTCTGTCCTTAGGTATATCCACAAAACAGACTTGGATATGAAAAAACAAACAAGCAAAAAACCTCCAAGGCACTGCCTTTTCAAAGCACAATTGAAATACTTTTTCTTTTTCACAGAGGCCATGGACACACTCATGGACACAGTCTTTTCTAGTGGTGTTACACTAGCATGTGTCTTCCACATATGGTGTTCCACCAATAGCAAGCTTCCACCTAAGGGTGACTGGAATATTTCATCAGTAAAGCTGATGATGGCAGAAGAATATATAAAACCTTGGTAGGTGAACAAGCCTAAAAATAGTAAAATAGAAATCTTGTCCAATTTGGGCTTTTTCAACTGCAAAACAAGAGGATAAAAATATGAAATAAGAGGATTTTATTGAAATGTGAATTTGATTCATTATGGCATGAACGGAAATTAGTAGTTCATTAAGGTTAGGAAACTTCCCTTTCATATTCACCACATATTATTGGCTGATATTGTTTAGTTCAACTAAAACACACTAAAATGCTGGCTGTTCCATTTTTATTATATTTTATTTGCTTTATTAACAGCAAAAATTAACAGTCCTTTAAAATATCACAATGAATACTGGTACTAACCAGCATTAGTGTTAGTTCCCCAGGTTCAGGTCACTTCCAAATATAATCATGTCAGGTTTAAAAAGAGAAGAAGAGAAAATAATAAGGAAAAGAAGACAGCAACAGACCACACAAGAGCTGAAGACCTGAAGTCCAAGAACTGTCTGGGTTACTCTTTCCACCTTTTATATACACTTAATGTCTTTGGGCAGGGGAACTGTGTTCTTGTTCACTTTTCAGAACCCCCTGCCTATAATAAATGAAGAGCCTTTTCAGAAGCCTGCTTCTTTAACTTTTATTCTGGGCACTCAAGGACAGACTGACCATCTGGAGTTGCAGACCTTTGGGCCTGTGTTACTTCAGCAGCATTGATAGGAAGAAAAAAACCCGGCTCATTCTGTTTGGCTATCCTGATTTAGCCTGGCACAGTCTGTCCACAGAGGTGCCTGTGCACAGCAGTCATCAATTTATACCATCTCAGGAGTCACATCTCTCTTTCCTGTAAATTTTATTTGAGGACATTGCGTTCATCATACAGACAGGTAACTTAGATTTTGATGAATTGATTTTTTAACAGCATATTATACTGCATCTAAATTATCACTAAAATGTGACATCAAAGCTTTGGATCCTTTTCAGAACTCATTTAGAAACTATTCTTACTTGAAATGGCTAAAATAAAAGTCCCGCATACAAAATCCTAATGTGTTATTTATTTCAAGTCAGAAAACAACCTTTTCTCCTGGAGACCATTCTCATCATCACCTGTAAAGTATTAGTTTGACTTGATATTGAGATCTGCAAAGGACAAGTGCCATGACGGGCTTTTCATAATGACTGATGTCATCTGTCACACTTTCATTTACTGTTCAAAGTGATGGACAAATGCCCAGAGCGTGCCATGGGATTGCATCATCAAGATGCCTTTTTGAACGAGCGTGACGAGCCAGCAGAGTTTCTCTTTCTTACTCACAGTGAGTCAAAGGGATCAATTATGATTGGTTTCTCAGCAAGTAGTCAAGCTGTTTGATTGACTTCATAATGTGTGTTGACATGGAGATCAACTGAGCCTACTCAGGCAGCTGGTATTAATGAAGCACAAATTAACAACTGTTTGTTCGCTGGTGGCTGTGCAAATCCTTATTCCCTTTCCTTGAGCGCAACACCCACTCACGGATTCACTTGTGTGGCAACAAACAAATCTTTTCCACCAAGCTAGTCTTGACTCATGTGTTGTTATGGCAATTAGATGGTCCACTGTTGTGCTTCGTCAAGCCAGAACCTTGATCATAATGCTATCCTCTACATTTGACTAATGAACTGAATCTTCAGAACATGACTTTTTTCACCCTTTTAGTGAATTAATTGCTTGTAGCTGTTGGGTTATATGGTTTTATTTAACATGCAGGTTATTTTACTCCTAAGATAAAACACGATTAAACAAAATACTTACAAGTGTGTTTAAAATACATTATGGTGCAGAATTGTCGAACCAACCCTTGTGTCTTTATATTTTGCTCCCAGAGAGGCAGAGTTTTTTTTAAGTGCTCTTGAGGAATAATTATGTATTATGTTATTTTATTTTGTTTTTTGTTTTAATTTTGTTAAGCCACTTAACATTGACCTATGAGTTATTCGAGCATAAAACGTTTAAATGTATCTTTAGATACTTTGTTACTAGCAGTCTGTCACAAAAAAACACAACTTGCTCCAATTTCTTCAGTTGAATCTATGAAAAATGCCAAAGATAACACAGAATGACAGGCATAAAATAGTGTTTTTGCACCAACAAAGTGATTCCATAAAAAGCTGTTGGCCAAAAACTTGACATATCCCGGCATGGTGTTCAGTGTTTCCTTAAAATGTAAGCGAACTGGACAAGTGGAAGACAAATGTAGCAGGCCTAAAAAAAAAAACCTAAAGCAGATGAACAACATCCGAAAGTCATGTCCTTAGGAAATCCAGCTTAGACCTGACACAGCACCTGAGAGATACAACTGGCCCTTCAGTTGAGCCATCCAAGGATCATTAGTAATGGTCTCAGTGGAAGGGTGACTGTCAAGCAGCCATTCTCAAGGAAGGGAAACAGGGAGAAAAAGCTGCAGTCAAATTGCCCAAGAGCTGGGCTGAAAATCAGTGGCAACAGGTCTTACGGAGTGATGAATCCAAATTTGAAATCTTTTAGTTCAAACTGTGTCTATTGCCATCTGGGAAACACAGTGGTAGCTCATGGTTTGGGGCTGCATTTCAGCCAGTGGTTTTGTGGATTTTGTCAGAATTCTGGGAAAAGTGTTTTGATCCTGATTTCAGATTTTGATCCGACATAAAATACATGCAATACATCTGGAAAATATCTGGTTGGCAACAGCTCCATTTCTCAGCATGAAAATGATCCCAAACACACTACCAATGTACTAAAAGCATACCTGGGTAGGAAAACTCACAATAGAACCCTATCAGTCATGGATTGGCCTCCCTAGAACCTGAACCTCAAAATTAATGAAGCAGTGTGTCATCTTGATAGAGAGCTGAACAAAAGGCAGCCATAATCCAAAGAAAAGCTTTGAGTGTCCCTCAAGAAGCCTGGAGAAGTATTCCTGAAGACTACTTAAGAAATTATAAAAAGGCTTTCCTGAGGGAGTTCAGGCTCTGTTGACCAATAAAAGTGGCCACACCAAGTGTTGACTTGAGCTAAAAGTCAGCACTTGTAATCTAAAGAATAAAACAGACATTATGAAAGATCAAACCAAGTGTAAAAGAAAGATAGATTTTCCATAGCATCAAATAGGTAGGGTGATACATTTATTGAGATGCTGGAAAGATTTTCTGCTGCACAGTTTTTACTGTTGAATCTCTGCTGTCTGTGGTTGTGTGTACTATGCGCTCCACTGGAGTTCGCTTGGTATCCAGTGCTTTCTCTGGCCCATTCGTCAAAAGGACCAGTGCTCTTGTGAGTAAAAAGATTTATACACCATCGAAGAGAGGTGGAGAATTAGCACAGATTTATGAGCACAGACTGCAATGGCAGGGCCCAGGCAGCTGCTACTTGACATTTGAACAGAGAATGTGAAAGAAAATTGGAGACGGGGGAAACAGGAAATTGGAACAACAGAGAGGTGGGGAAGGAGTGAGGAATGAATAAGACACAGTCTGGTCCACAAAAAAAAAAAGAAAAACGTTAGGGGGAAGCCATTTATGACTGAAAAGGTTAAAGAAATAAAATTCATTTTACATTCATCAATTAGCTACTTTTTTGCAAATCATTAGCCTTTATCTACTTAAGGTTCAAAAAGTGAATGAAAATTAATTTTAGACAACAGATTTAAATTGATTGCTAAAACAAGCAGGTTAGTAATGCAAATCTTGCTTTGAATCAAATCAAAACACCACAGCAGCTTTCAGGTCATCGATTTATTTTGTATAATTGAAGAGATTCTGTTCTGACCTGCAGAACAAAGGTCTTCAGTTGACAAATCTTGTTTATTTTCTCTTCTTTTTCTTCTGTGTGAGGTGGACATCCAAAGGCAATGTGATGACCCATGGCAGATCTCAAAGAATTTGATTACCATACCCACCTAAGAACTTTTTCCACTTCATTTTCTTTGCTACTCACACTTTCCACATTTATCTAGTTGATAATGTGGCTCCATTTCCTTACCAGCTCAGGGGCACTGGAAGCTATAATAGGTGTAGAAAACATTAGGTCAGACATTGGAACACACAATACAGCAAATAAGTATTGTTCAGAAAGCAAAATGGTAACTGGTAAAGCTTCAGTAAGAACCAACAGCCAGTTTGTTTTTGAGAGGGGACAAAAAAGGGGAAGATAAAGCACATATTAAAAAAACAATAAAAAGGAAAAAAAATACAGAAATTCAAGTAATAGTAGACTTTTCTGCTTTGTAATTGAATAGTGAAGTAGCAAAATATAAACAGGTTTTGAGCTGACTATAATTTCTACCATACATAGTTGTTATTGAGCTAGATAGAGTAGACTTTGATTATTGTGATAATTATGTTATATTATACAAGTAAGGTGGTTCACAATTTTCATGTATACTCTGTTGATTTCAAGATTTTAAAAAACCACTAATAATACAAACCAGTAGTAGGGCACAATATTAAACACATCTTTGTGCCAGAATTTGGTAAACAGTACTACTGAACCTACAGGGATGCTGTGAGTCAAGTTCTATTTATTCATACGAAAAGGGGGAAAAAGCAGTTATTTTCTTGCTAGGAGGTAAAAGTAGACAAAGCATGAACGCCCTGAATGATCCGCAAGGGAGAGGGAGGTCAGCTTCCTCACCTGAATTTAGAAAGCACGCTGGAATGGTTGTAAGATCTGACAGAGGTGACAAAAAGCACAGAGAGGGCTTTTTTTTGGCTGTGGAGTGTATGCAGTCACATCTACTAAAGGTGAATTGTCATGAGGTGACACTGAGATGCACAGAAGCCAGTGGGGGCATTGCCTCAAGGCACGCATCCACATCCAAGTTGAGTCAAAATCTGACTCACAACGTCAGTGTTCAGCTTCCATTAGTCTGCTGGTGACCTGCACTCTATCCATGACTTCATCTTGATTCTCCCACACCCTGTTAGCAGTGTGTGAGCACAAACACAAAAGGAGGTTACTCTCAGCTGGGGTCAATCCCTGCCACAGCTAGTCATGTCTGTCTTGGCTGGATGGAAAACACTCCAAGAGTGTCTAGTTGGGATTTGTCCACCATCTTCACCATCCAAGAGTTACTCCAGACACAATTCATAGTTATGGTTGACAAGGCTGCAGCTGAAACTTGTGAAGAGCCTTCAGACTGTCTTCATCATCACATGCTCTGGAGGATCAGGAGAGGAAAAATAGTAAATTTCTGGCTATGATTTGGTGTGTGTTTATATCCTTGGGAGATTGTAATGTGACAGAGAAATATAGGGGCTATGATATGTAGCAAGGCACACAGACTGACTCATGACCTACTTAAATTAGGTCAGATCTCTGACACCAAGAATACAAAGCTTTATCTTTTTCTTTACACCTGAACACTTCATGTGACTGGACATTAGTAGTAGTAATGTACTGTTCTCCATTTGATGCAGTTTTTGCAAAAGATAATTGCATGAAATAGTAAACATGAGAAGAGGACCCCAAGATAGGCAACAAGAATGAGAGTAAGTGCAAAATCCACATGTTTTACCACACTAGAGGTCACAGGAGGTCACTCAACATGGCAGGGAAACCAAGCAGCGAGCAGTTGGGAGGGTAAAAACCCCCAAAACAACAACAAATGGCTACAATGCTTGGCTTACAAAAATACAACACAGGTGGGCTAGTAAACTGGTGGGAAACTAAAGAAAAAGTTCAATAGGAATTCAAGAAAATAGCAGAAACAAAGAGAAAATGACTGAATTAAGATCACAAAAAAAGCTCATGCTTTCTTAATCTTACCAATTACAATTGTGAGCAGTTTACATACACCTATAATGGGCATAAATGTCAGTGTAATTTGGAGGGTTTTAATTATTTCTTTCAGCTTTTCTTTTCTCAGGTGAAATGATCAATTTTGAATTTTCCCACATACAGGCTCAAATATACACAAACACCCCGACTAATATTTTTTTGTTACAAACAGCTTGTAAGCAGCAACAAAAATTGGAGTCACACCACCAACTGAATAAGAGTTACCAAAGGTTTATCCAACTGAATAATGTATATGTAAGTATCAATCAGTGGTCTAGAGCAGTGCATGGAGGAGGTGGAAAGTGTGAGACAAACTTATTGTACGTGCGAGAAGCAAATTAAGATAACCAGATGGAGCTGTCGAGGCATGGAGGTGGCACCAGACCAGAGCAGACTGGAGCCGAACAGAGAATGGGAAGTCCTAGAAAAAGTAGGATTTAAATAGCCCAACAGATCACTGGCAAGGTGTTCTGCATTTCTGATCATCTCCTGACTCTTCACCCAAGAACACAAAGACCACACAGAGCAAACCTGCACAAAGTCAATGGGGCTGTAACAGTCCCTTAGCAAATTGCACCTCAGCCAGAGGCTTTGGTAGCCATCAACAACCATTTGGCATAATTCTTCCTAAATACTTGACTGTTGTTCTTGGAAGAATTAGTAGAGTTAATTTAAATTGGTTGGTTTTCTTTCACGGACCTGAATTTAAGTACAGTCCACAAATTTTCAATAGGGCTGAGGTCAGCTTTATTCATTCCAAAACCAGTTTTGGTATGTGTTTGGGATAATTATTCTGTTGGAACACCAAGTGTTCAACAACCAAGTTTCAACCAAGTTTGGTGACTTTAGGTGAAGCTAAAGAGTTTAGATATAGCCCCTCAGTGTTTATTTCATTGGCTTTATGTAATGTAGCAGTACCACTGGCTGCAAAACAATGCCTTAGAGCATGGTGCTACCATCACCATGCTTGGTGCAGAGTTCTTATGTTTGAAAGTGAGTACTGCCAGTGACTACCAGCAAATCCTTTTTATGCTGGCAAGGAGACATTATCAGTGGTAGTCAATTCTGATCACTAATGAGAAGTTAACAGGCCTTGGTGTTGTCAAGTTGAAAACATTGTAGAAGCTTAAGCAATGCTTATTAAAACATTTAAGTGAATGTATTTAAATGTATGTACCTGTGTACTCTGATAAATGGACTATATAGCAGTTTTCTACTCCACCTGAGCGCTCAAAATTACTTTGTACAATTAGCCTCATTTATCCAATCACCTTTGCTTTTTCTACAAGTGCTACTACAGTGCTTTCTATCTAACATTCACACATCCATACTTGGGGTCAGTATTTTGCCCAAGAGCACAAGGTTTTTATTTAGGAGAAGAAAAAGTAAACAAAAAATAACAATAAGATAAAATTGTCCAAGATCTGATCCCCTGACAGTGGTAACTCTCAATCTGAAACATTAAAGCTTAGCTTTGGGGAATAGATGGACTTAGTGTTAGACTTTTGAAGCTGCTGAAGCCCATAGGCATTCTTCCTGGAGGTTTGGATTTCTGTATAAACTGATGGAGGTTGTTGCATCATGAAGGGATAATATCTGACTTCCCTGTCTTATTGCTTGAGGAGAAAAATATATGTGAACCTGAAATGCACTCAGTCTATTCAATCTAAGACTATCGTCAAAAAGACAACCAGAAGCTTGCTTAGTGGTTAATGTTTAATGGACTTAAAGGACATGATTGCCCGTTGGCACTGAATCAAATTTATTGAGCAGCTATATTCGGTTCCAGGATGAAAGGTTTAGCTCCATACTCTAAATGACAAAATGACCTCTATCATAAGTGCATGTCTACTGAAGTTACTGCAGCTGTCCAATTTTAAACACGACATCTTGACGTCACAAGGACACCTATTATGTTTTTGACATAATCACTTCACAAGAGCTCTCTATGATTAGCTCTAGCGGCTTCTCTAATGAAAATGATGACTTGCTTTGTTAACCTTCTGTGGCTTTAACACTCAGATGTTAAACACTTCAGGACGTGGGCTGCATAATGAAAAAAAAAGAAAAAGAAATGAATATATACCTTTACCCCGAGCAGCTCCAACAAATCTCATCAGCTTTAATGCTGTTATAACTGGGTTACGGTTGGATGTACTTTACAGCTTACTTTGTTGTTGCTTTATGAAAATCAATACGTCAGTTTATGGCAAATCCAGCAAATGCCATCAATAAATTGTTAACGGGTCCTCTAATCTCTTGTGGCCAATTACATATTTTTTTTAAAAGTGTAAAGGAGCAATTTTTCAAGCTTCGTTTGCAGGACAAGATCTTGTAGCTAATGCTTTAATTTCCCACTATTGAGAATAATTTCCTGATTTGTGTCAGCAAATGCTCTCGCAAGACATCTGTGAGAATCATCTTTGTCATTACTCTGTCTAAACAAATGCTTGTATGTCAAGGCTGCATGCTGCATGATTTGTAAATTGTAAATATTTCTGACACTGGACAGCTCATGCAGCTGAGAATCTATTGTCTAACTTGCTGTGCTGCATAACAAAAAAATGAATCACCCCTAACCCCATTTACAATCTGATTGTGTTGACTAAAGGAAAGAAGAGATGCAGTGCATTTGAGCTGAATCCTAATTTCTGTGTACACAGAACCCTTTTTTATACTTCCTAGACAAATAAACCCCAAAGCCTAACCCTCAGGGGTGCACGCTATAGCGCTACAATATTCATTTACATTATACTAAAGTCAAATACCTGAAAACTACATAAATCACACTGTCACACTCAGGCTATTGTGGCAATTCAATTGGCTAAAGTTTAGCCAGCTTATGCGATATAATAGTATCTGTATGGTGCAATAATTCAAATCCATTGATCTGATTACAAGCATTCTCCCCCATAACTCACTGTGTGAAAATACAGCTAATGTATTCAGCCCGAGAAGACAATAGTTTCATCTCTGTGGGATCGACACAGCTGGGTCAAGCATGCTGTTTATGTTTTAAAATTCTGCCCATGCTTGCTGTGAATATACTAGTGCTGGTTTTGGTAATGGTTAGGTTTTAAAATCTGCGATTGTTGCCACTCTCCCTCCTGCATTGCTTACGGACAAATTGCAGCAATGCCAAGGTAATAATAAACACCTGGAAGCATGCACCAAAACCAGAGAGACTCTTAAAATGTTAACCAAAATATGGATTGTTCTCCGTTTAGATGCTGGGTTGCACAGGTATGCTGCAACAGCACCCTGCACACAGTGTTGTGACAGCTGCAGGGAAGAATTTCACATGCTAAAACCAGTGTGAAATCTTAAGAGACCTCTGGCTTCTATATCTTTATTCATCCCACCTAATCTTTAGTGTGCCCAGGGTATTTTATAATGCCATGATATACCATGGCAGGGTTTAAGGGCTCAAGGATTTAGCAGTGTGACGTGATCAGCCAACAGACAGAGTTGAGAACTAGTGGGAATGAGCATTATTTTGGTCTTTATGTAAAAAGCTGCTTTAATTACCCTCCAACAGCTGAAGATGAGAAACATGACTTCTATCAGCCCCAGATCTAAAATTATCAGGGATATACTTTCTAGTGTTTCTGTCACATTTTGTCTGTTTTTTTTTTGTCTGTTTATTTTTCCATTATACACCAGCTGTTACTGTTTTCTGGGTCTCTTTTCTTATGCAATGAGGAGGATGATGTCATTATTATCGATTAGCTGATTTGATTTATTTAGTAGGAAGACCCATAATGCCTCAGCACAAAACAGTAAACATTGATTATTTCACTGAGTTTGTAGTGAAGTGAAATCAGTTTTCAGACTTTCTACATTTCGCAAAAAATAGATATAAAATAAAAATGTTGTTCTTCATAAGATGTCTGTTACAGCTCTAATATTATCAGCTGTACAGATGGAGCTAACTAAGTGAGAGGGAGGACTGAAAAGGGAAAAAAAGAAAAGTCTACCAGCTTGGCTTTCTTTTGTAAGCAATTCATTCAAAACAAGGTCTTGTATGTGGGGAGCTGACACAATAAATTGCCTAAATCAGTGTGGTGAAGAGAGGAAGGTGGAACGGTTACGAATGTAAAGACAAAACTTAGCAACAAATTTATGAAAATTATTGTTTTGAAAGCAAAAAGCAATAAGGAGTTGTAGAGTGGCAGAAGGCAAAGTCATATTGTAACTGCTGGGCTCTACATTGCATCAAATGTGATGCACATGCATGTGTGTGGACACCGTTTTACGCATTTCTGTGAGTGTATAGTGGACAGAAATTGCTACTGGCAAAGCACAGAATCAATCCCAATAATGTTGCATCTCTTAGGTAGTCAAGTTTCTCAGACAACTTGAATGAAATGCACGCTTCACATCTACAGTCTAAGACATTCAATTTCCAGCTGCTTCTTGGGGCAGAATTCTGCACTGGAGGATCAATGCAAAATGACTGGAAAATTGCTAATGTTATTTACATCAAAGTGAGACTGGGGGAAAGCAATTACGGCACTGATTCAGTGCAATAATTTTAAGTGAGTTGTCCTTTGGGTAATAAAGGCAGAATATTTTGATTATATTAATATTCAGAGACCTTCACAGTATTGTTTATTTTTATTTTTTATTATTACACATGAACTCAGATGACCTAACTTCATGCGTCCGCATTTCTTTTAGTTAATATTTATATATATTTTTTTGCTTCAAATGATCTTTGTAAAACTCATTTGTTTTGGTGGAAGTCCAGAAAATAAAATGCATATACTGGGTTTTGCTGTGGTGAGAAAATAACAGTGTGACATAACAAATGATCCCTTTGCTGATGTCTTTTCTCAGATGCAGTTATGCATCTCGTAGCAGGAGTTTGGTTGTATTTTTCATGTTTCAATTTGCAGCTTTACCACCATCTAAAGGAAAGAGCTGTGAGATGATCTGTTACAGAGCAGAAATCAGATTTTCTCTCTGAGGTACTATAGATGAGGTGTCAAGAATGATGCAGCAACATCGCACAGTGTACGTATTGTTTGCTGACACTTGTGGGAGAAGGCCTTTTCAAAAAGAAAGCCCATCCACGCTGCTAAATCAGCAACAGCAACACGTATATTCAGCATCTACAAATGAACACAGGTAATTAAGAACAAAGCTCACTCTTATTGCCTGTTCTTACTGTCCTTATCTTCAACGTTATGCTGCTTTGTTGCCCCTTGGGGATAAATAAAGTCTTCTGATTCTGATCCTGAAGAAAAAGTCTGATTGATTTTCTTGTTTATGAAGTAGAGTCCATTGTAACTGTAGTGTTTGTGCCCACAGATGCAAAAACTGGTATTTCGTGATCACTTTGTTTCCCTTTGCACCGTTATGCCTGCATATATAACTGAGGCAGCACAGAGTCAGTTTCAAATGAAGCTCATTTCAATCAAGCCATTTCAAAGCAGGCAAGCTGATGGAAAGAGAACAGCTTTCAAAAGTCTATGGTGCATTCCCTATCTCCCAGACCGAAGGAAGTACTTATTTAGTCGGGGTGCTTTATGAGAGTGCATTATCGTCGCAATTCGTCTGACGGTGAACTACAGTAACCTGCCAAGTGAATGCCAGAGACCGCGAAAAAAACATCTGCTACCGTGAATATGTTGAGCATCCAAATATCCTGGTGTTATAGGTTTTCTACAAGTATTCTATCACTGCAATTTTAGTGAATTCTACACAGCAAAGAGCAAGTGGCTTAATTCAAGCTCTGCTTTCAGGACTAGTGAGGAAATTACACTTGATTATAGGAAATTCTTGGAACAAGCTGACATCATTTATTATGGCTATAATAAATTAACATGGAGTAACTTGTTAAGAGAAATACTTTTGCGGTCTAAACACTCATCCAAGGTTGTCCAAGCTTTCAACTGTGGAGATTTTTTAAAAGTATTTATTATACAGGTTGTTCACTCTTTTTTTTTTTTTTAAATTGTGACAGTCATGGGCAAGGGAATCATTTTTTTTTAAGTTTTAATAATAATTTCCAAAGTAGTTATCAAAGTGTTGTCTGGCGGACTCCAGGAGTCTGTGGCCTGTAAAGCGATCTGTGCAGAATTTGCTTGAAATCCCAGAACTGGGCTGTACCACTAAGAACTGCGCATAGGCGCACCGAACAAATAAGCATCATGTGCCCACAGCAGAAACTCTTCTTTTGTGATTGTGACACATCACTTCATTCTGTCATAAAATAACTCATCTTTTATGATAAAACACATGGTGTTGTTGCTTGTATCTTGGCTTATTGCTAGGAATGTCAGTCAGCCCACATCATCAATGAGGCTAAATCAAAACCATTGAAATCATTATGTTTGTAGCAGTGGTCCATGGAAAGATTTCTCCCTTATGATTGGTGCCTGGTGTACACTTGGATGAAGAAAAAATATGATACCCATTTTACATATACACTCACTGGCCACTTTCTTAGGTATACCTCTCCAACTCTATTTGTTAAAACAAATATTTAATCAGCCAGTCACGTGGCAGAAGCTCAATGCATTTAGGTAGACATGAACAAAAAAACTTGCTGAAGTTAAATTCAAGCATCAGAATGGGAAACAATGGTGATTTAAGTGATTTTGAATCTGTCATTGTTGTTGTTGGTGCCAAATGTACCTGTCTGTGTATTTCAGAAACTGCTGATCTTCTGGGATTTTGCCTCATGACCATCTCCACAGTTTAAAGAGTGTTCAGAAAAAGAGAAAATATCCATTGAGAGGCAGTTTTCTGAGTGGAAATATCCTGTTGATGCCAGAAGTCAGATTATAATAGCCCGACTGCTTCCAACTGATAGGAGGGCAACCATAAGTCAAAAAACAAAACAAAACAAAACACTTGTTACAACTCATCTTTAAGCAGATGGCTACAGCAGCAGAAGACCACACTAAATGCCACTCATTTCAGCTAAGAACAGGAAGCTGAGGCAACAATTTGCTCTGACTCACCAGAACTGGACAATGGAAGATGAAAGGAAAGAAGCTGCAGAGTCTGATGAGTCTTTGACATCTGGATAGAAGGATTGGAATTTGATGTAAATACTACCCTGCCTTGTATCAGTGGTTCAGGCTAATGTGGTGGATATTTTCTTGGCACACTCTGTGCCCCACAGTACAAGATGAGCATCACCAAACAACACCATAGCCTACCTGAGCATTGTCGCTGACCATGTCCACAGTGTACCCATTTTCTGATGGCTGCTTCCAGCAGTATAACAAACCGGTTTCTTGGACATGACAATGTCACTGTACTCAAATGGCCTCCACAGCCACCAGATCTCAGTCCAAAAGAGCTCCTTTGGGATGTGGTGGAAGACTAGTATCATAGATGTGGAGCCAACAAATTTGCAGCGATTGTGTGACGCAATCATGTCGCTATTGTCCAAAATTTCAGAAAGGTTTCCAGTACCTTGTCGAAGCTAAAGGGGACAAAAGGGGGTCGCCCTGGAATTAGGAAGGTGTATCTAAAGGTATATTCAGGTTGACATTAATTTTACTTGTCCTAACAGAATTACTTTTATTTAACAAATTAAAGAGTTAAATGCAGTTTTAAGATGTTTGTGTTCTATGTTTTGTGAAACACTGTTATACACCACGTGTCACTTGGCAAGTGAAAGTAGCTAATCTCAGTATGTGTTATGTATAAATGTCAACTACACAATACCTTATTGTTTGACACCAGCCTGTGGTGGCCCCCCCAGCGTGGCTTGTAGCATCAGGCAGTCTCTGTTTCGTCTGCTGCAGAACAGTTATAGAGATGGAGATAGAGCACCTGCCCTCGTGCCTGAGCACTGTTCCCAGCAGCTTGCTAATGTCAACCTGCCTGATACGCACAGCAGGGTGGGGGCTCCAAGACAGCAGCAATTTTCCACTGTATGCGAATGAGACTGGAGAGCAATCTGCTGGTCTAAGAGCCTCATAATCAGCACATCATTATCAGGAGGGGGTTGGTGCATGGGGTGGCAGCGGAGGAGAGAGGAAATAAAGGGAGGGAGCAATGGATGACACAAAATGAGCCTGTGGTAGCAATGAGACATGGTATTACATACGGGGGGGAAATAGAGAATTTTAGAAGCATTAGAATAAAGGACAGTGAAGCAGATTCACAGCAAGACTATATAAAGCAGAGAGTACCACCTCTGTTTACACTTCAGCTGGGCTCTTTGAAAAGCAGCAGCGGGCTTTACTTAGCTCACCGTAGCTGGGATTTTCAGTTAGTGAGTATTAGTGCTGGTCTTCAAAACTCACAAAATCTAATGGGACACATACAGATATATTGTGACAGCTCTTTAAAGCTTACCTTGACCTGCATGCATTTTTCAGTGAGTTCAAAAGGAGCAAGGACAACAAAAGCTGATATCACAGCCCATATGTACTCTTCTCTGTTTCCAAAAGTGCCCACCATTTCTGTGTACTCAAACTTGCCTTTAATCCTTTGTCTGGTGATGGAGGAAGCATTCTGGTGGGCTGAGAATTCACAGATGGCAACAGCCTGCCATTCTTTTTGATCTCAGACTAATTCCTGAATCACATTTAATTGCTCAGGTGTTTTTGTTAGCTATTTCTTGTGCTATTCTTTAACGCCTTGGCTGCTTTTAACCTCACCATCAAGCCAGATTTAACTGGGACCAATGCAAAGTAAAGAGATTTACTGAGCGGCACCCATACCACTTTTAGACTGTGACCCAGTTTATTCTTCCTGCTTGGCAGTAAAAAAGAAAACATCCAAACAGAGCTATTTGGAAAAAGCTTTAGTTGCCATCAGGTAGTTTTGTAATCCGTGCTTTAGGTTTTAATGTGTCAACAATCAATCATAGCTGTCCAAATAGAAATCCCCTACCGCTTTTTGCCGCAAGGTGGCAATAGCGCACAGAGCACTTGGCCTGGCAATACTTGGCTCGGGTTGGGTGCACTGCTATAGTCTATGTGATGGGCAATTCATTTAAAAAATGACTGTCCTGTCAGAGGCCTTCCTTAATGGCAAACTCTGAGCAGCATATGGGTCTTTTTTTCTTTTCAGTGTTTAAGATGCAAAGAAATCTTGTTAACCTATATTTAGTCTATTCCCACTGTCAACAGCTCATACACAAAAGCACACGTACAAGCGAGTTAGTGTGAAACCTTACTGCCTGCCACCGGTCGCTAAAGTGCCTTGCTTAAGGACAGCTGTAGTGAGAATTGAGGCTGTTTAGAAAACAAATAAACAAATACCTGTTTTTTTATGTTGTTGTTGTTTGTTTATTTTAGTTAGGAGGGGCTAAAAACTGTCCATTGTATCACAAGAACTTGGGAGGCTGTGTGCAGTTTCGTCAGCCCCGTCATTCCCTGTTATTTATTTCACTGCTCTCTGTGATATATTCAGAGGCTATTCGGAGCAGTAAGAAGATGATGTCAATACTCTGTCTCGCACACTTGACAGCCGAGCAAATTCAATTGGACTGACTCCGCCTTGCTCATGCGGGACTTGTCCACAGGCTTTTCATACTACCGCGTGCCTATCTGATGCACGCCTGGTGCTCTCTGACGAAGTCTCCCCGTTCTCCTCCAGTCACTCAACCTCATCACCAGTGAGGAGCATTCTGACGCACAGGACCAACGGCAAACAGGACTCTTCCCGGGAGTGTGTGCCCACGGAGCAACATGTTCCCAGCGTGGAGACGGGGAAACCGCACCGGGAACTCGACGGTACCACTGCGGACCATGACTACAGCTGGACGGACTGAACCGGTCGGACAGGTGTGGGTGTCCTGCTGGGTTCTGCTGCTGACGACTTGTGTCCTCGGCGCCAAGGCGCAAGGTAAGACGCGCAAGTCAGTGGTTTTTATTCACACCGGACTGCTGCTGTTAATAAAAGCAAAGAAGCGCGCAGGAAAGTCTGTGGGAGATGTAGGTATGTGACTAATGTCAGTCAAACAAAAACTGTGGCAAAACTGTGTGCGTTTTCAGTTGAAAAAGTCACATTTGTTACAGGACAACCACACTTCAATTCGTCACTCGTTAAATTAATTGCTTCAGACAACGCGTAAACTGTCGGGGTTTCTTCTCCACAACGTACCCCCACTGTGACCACGGGGCCACTCGACTGCTCCAAACGCTCAAGGAGAACCGCCTGGCTTCTCAAAAAGAAAAAGAAAGAATAAAAAAGTCGCTAATATTTAGAGTGTAATGTAGATATGTTTTGTCTTTGTGTCATAATAGCTGAAAAACACCAGGTGTCTGACTTAATATTCATGTCATAACGTGTTGTATTCCATGCTATAACTGCTTTACAATGTATTATTTATAAGATTAAGCCTCATAAAATCAATCGGTCCTGAAAACCTCAGAACATTTCACCGTTGCTGAAGCTTGATCTTCCCCATCCGCCTATAGGTAGTTCAGCAGATGCTGTTATTAACGTGCATGAATATGGCTATGGGACAGTAATGCAAGGCCTTTGTTTGAAGGCTGTGCTGCTGTGCTGTGCCTCTTTTGGTCCTTTGTAGTCTCCCACTTAGAGAGTGTGTGAAAGTAACGGGCTTGACGCAAAATGAATCCATTACAAAATATGTGGTGTTCATTTCTTCCTTGCACAGTTAAAGATGTAAGGAGGCAGGGAGACTATATCTGCACTAATTAAACAATTACTGTGAACTGGTATGACTTCTCACTTTACATCTGTTCGTGGATGTCCTCTTGGCCAGTGAGAAGATAATGAGATCTATAGTAAAAACTAAATAAAGACAGAAAATCAGAGAGAGCATTTCCACCTTGCTTTCTAATTTCACAAATGGAAAAGCCAGTTATCACAAGAACGGAAGATAAGTTTCTAAATAATAAAATGTACTTTGTGGGCTCACTTGACTTTGAATTTCATTAGTAATCTGAGTATATTTGTATTGAATCGTGTTTAACCTTACTGTTGGAATTCAAACACAGGATCTTTTTTTGGACAGCAGGTCTCGCAGAAAGATTAATGTTTGACATACAGAGCAGTGAAGAATTTACTTCTATAGATCCCAAAGGATGAAGAAAGTCTTGTTTTGGAAGTTAGTTCATATGAGAAGTGGCTCTCCTATGCACGCGCCATCTTATAATCACAATGCTCAGTGAATCAAAGTGCTAAAAGCAGCATAATCCCTTTGCTTGTTTGTCTTTGAACAGGTCGCATTGCTCTAAAGTGCTTCCAACCTTATCTGAAAAGAGTCTCAGGCGTCTCTTATTATGCAGAGCACAGTTCCTCTAACAGTTATTAGCATCCTTTTCTCAAACTAACATGCCTGGAGTCTGTGAGGATCTGTTGAGCGCTTCTAGGCTACTTGACAGGGCCATACCTTTTCTCCCCAAATAGACCTTTTTCTCATCTTTGCTGTTGGTATTCTGGCCCCTTGAATGTTCCCGGGTGTGCATTAGCATTGGTGAGAGATTCACTCTTCAGTCTGCCTACTCTTTCAATTGAGAAGGGCCTCCTCTATTGCGCACAATTGCTGCTTTTGGTTCTTTAGTGAAGATGCAGTCGCAGTCTTTGCAGGGGGTCATCTCAGCATCCAGAGAGGTCTTGTTTTTCTGAAGCTGGAAGCAGATCTCCTCCTCATGGGGAATCCTTGTTTGCAAATGAGTGGCAGTGCAACAGTGCCTCTGGATAAAGTTAGACATGCTGTAGTCATTCCCTGAGAGGGGAGAACCTCTGAGGATGTCATAAATTAGGTGACATAGATGCACGTGCTTTTCCCCAGGGAGCCATAGGTGGTGTGAACTTGTTTTTCAGCAAGTTCCTAGCAAGGCTCCAGCTGTGTTATAAAAGCTGGTTGCTTCAGTGCACAAGAGGATACATGATAGATCCATGGGGGAACCTTTCTACAGGCTGCTCTCAGCAAGCCATTTTAAGACTCATTTAGAGCCCCTCATCAAAATACCAAGTAAATTGATGTGAGTTTTTGTCTTCCCCTCTGTATCTCCTCATTTTCTCCTCAAAGCCCCTTCTGCTGAAATCTTTCTTGCAAGTGATTGTGTTTTTTATGTGCATCTTGTCGTGCATTTGTAAAAGTGTGTGTGTGCGTGTGTATGCTTAGTGGTGCTCATGTTCCTGTCTATTGAGCTTTAATCTAGATAGCAGCATTGACATTCTGCCAACCGGCAGCTGCTATAATTTTCTGGACGTACGTTATTATGCAGCTTGACAGCTGTCAGCCATTTCCAAATCTTTAAATCTTATAATAATCCACCATGCTTACAAAAAAGCGTTTGTTTAAAACACTCTGAATCCTTGTGTGATTAAAACTCCCTGCTCTAATGCGGGCACCAGATCATAATTCATCTACATCAGTGACACACAACTACGCATGCATGCATGCAAAGTGCATCCACAGAAAGATACAAAAATCTATATGTACAAGATTACACAACTCCATCAAGAGAAATATAATACAGTTTTAATGGAATCAAAGTCATCTTCCCACAAAGACGGATGACAGACCTGTTCGTCTGCACCCACACATACAACCCTCCATCACAAATAATAGAAAGCTCAATCTGTTTCGCATGTAGCTCCATAACAGTAGACCTGCATAGTCCCATTGTTTCGACATTGGCCTCTGGCATCTGATTTTGTGATATGACAATAGATCATGAGATCTATCGGTGACAAAATCACAGCATATTCCACAACCTGAAGCTCTTTGGATTGTGTTGGGAGTCCTATATGTGGCTTGGTGATTTGGGAGTGCTGTAACTTCTCAGCTGCCATTGCATAATTGCACGGTGTACATATTTATGACATATGTATCTCCCTGTTTGGTGAAATGCAGTTAATTAAACATGTTGACTGCTCCTGAGAGCTAACAGCTGCTGAAATTTGGACTAAATGCTTGTTTACTTCTCAATTTGGCTCATGCCAGGAGAGACCTGCTAGTGGCTTGCACAGCCTCAGGTGAAATGTGGCGGCAGCCTTACGACTTCCAAATCAAACAGCTGCCTTTTTTTTCTTGCTTTCATCTCTGTTTTTTTTTTGTTTTTTTTTGGGTGGGGGTGCTTTTTGTTTCTGTTGCCACAGGAGGCTTTATCCTCCAAGATAGAACATATCACAGCTTAACTGGGGGGGGGGGGGGGGGGGGGAATGAAATGGTGCTTTCGAATGACTGAATGAAAAAGACAGACTTTTTTCCTTCTAAATTAAGGGTAATATTTTCCCCCAAAAAAGAAAAAAAGGAAATACAAATGCCTCAAATGGGTTTAAGTGTGACAAATGATTACAATCAAGTTTATTGTTGAAGAACAATGGGGCTGTTGTGCTGTCAACGCTTTTTAGCTTCAGGAAGCCTTTAATTGGCTCAGTCGAGCAGCAAAACTGTGTTTATAGTTCATAAAGGAAATGTAATCAAATTAACTTGTACTGCAGGGTTTTGGCATTCGCCCCTTGCCCAGTAATTGCCATTTGCCCAAAGGGCTATGGAAATGGCTATTTGCATGCAGGAAATAGTCTTATCTCCTTCCATGTGTGTGCTATGCTGATGTCTGCCTATCAGCATAGCAGAAATCAATACTTTCTATGAAGAATGAAGGTTTTTGGGTTTTTTTGCTTTTTTTTGCTTTGTGAATGTTTGGGACTTAGTGTGAGCCTGAGAATACAAGATGTGGAAGAACCTGTGGGATCTTCACTCAACAAAATTGTGTTATCCAGATTGATTCGTTACCCACAGAGAGTCCTTCTTGTCTTACTGAGTCAAAAATACAGTTTGGGCAAGGTATAGGGTACTCAAATTAAATTTTTCAATAATAACGGCATTGATCTGGAGGCAAGCTCTTCTTTTGGGGCCCATTTTAATCACATAGCTGAGAGTAGTTTCACTTCCATGTCTCCTTGTTTACAAATGAGACTTGGAGGGTGGAGTGCTGCAGGGGAAAACAGGCAAATTCTTCACATATTAATTCTCCTGGCTAAACGTCTAATCAATTTGACACAAGGCTGAAAGGCACCTCAACTATCAACAACAACAAAAAATGTCTCAAAAAAGGCCCTGAGCTGGGACGTAAGCTCAAAGAGGATGTGACCTTGAATGCTAAAGGGAGGGGAATGTGAAGGGGCACTTTTTGGTTAATTTGTGTAATATCATTTTGAAAAGGCAGCAGGATGTTGTGCATGCGTCTTCATCAAAGTATTATTGTAAGGAGCCATATGAAAGCCTTTAAAATTGTGTCAATACTTTTGTCCAGGGAAAAGAGAGATTGTACTTACCGACTATTCTTGGACCATACATCTGCCTTCAAGCCCCCAAGCTGTTCCATGTAAACATTTAAACAACACAAAGGCAACTCAAGGAAAACCATGGTGAGAAACAATGCTTTTTACAGCATAATGTGCTCACTGAATCTCTGCTCTCATCCAGCGTGCCCCTCCTGGGGACTGGTGAGTGTATTCTTGTGTTGTGAATAAAATGGCAAAAGAGACAAAGACATAGAGAAATGGAGGAAAAAAACTGTGGCGAGGCGGGGGTGGCGGGTACATTTTTTTCCTCCTGTCCTCATAAAAACAACTGGCGGTACAAGTATCTATTTTCTGTGTCCGTTCACATGAACGACTTCACATCTTGACATTCTGCTCCATTCTTGTCCTGACTTCAAACCAAGCCAATAACGGCGCTACTACCAGCTGTGAGTCCCTGCAGTAAGTGATGACATGAATAGGCACGCCGATATTGCTGTTAAACTTGGTACAGACACCCAGAGTCTGCTGAACAACAAGCTCCTCAACATATGAAGCTAAAGAGGTCCGAAAGAGTGTGTATATTCCTGTCTTTGCTTCCAGTGCATTTTTTTGTTTCCAATGAAAGCTGTGTTTTTCAGGTGATATAGGCACCTTTCCTTTTATTCTTCTTGCTTCGACCATGTATGAATGCAGGGTCAGTTGGTAGCTTTTAAGATTAGGCTTAAAACGTTTTTGTTTTTGATAAAGCGTATCCTCCCTAAGTTACACTACAGTAGGTCTAGATTATTGGGGGATTCCCATGATGCATTGAGTGTTTCTTTTTCACTCACCTTTTCCCACTCTCTGTGTTTATACACCACTTTGCATTTAATCATTAGTTATTATTAATCTCTGGCTCTTTTCCGGAGGGGCAAATGGCTTCCCCTCCCTGAGTCTGACTCTGCTGGAGGTTTTTCCTGTTAAAAGGGAGTTTTTCTTTCCCACTGTCGACAAGGAGTTGGGGGGTGTCATTTGATTGTTGGAATTTTCTTTGTATTATTGTAGGGTCTTTACTTTGCAATATGAAGTGCTTTGAGGCAGCTGCTTTTGTGACTTGGGGCTATATAAATAAAAGTGAATTGAACTGGTTGGGCAGACTAGTCCAAGGCAAGGTTTTGTCTGTAAAGAAGGAGTCTCAGTGTTCCCCAATCGCAGGGCTGAGTTTGCTGCTCTGCTTCGCAGCAGTCTTACCAGACCCACTGGTGGGCTGAGAAAATGTATCTTCATGCCTTGTGCTCATTATTGATTAGGGCCAGAGCTGCTCCTCATTCGCCATTGTCCCCTTCTTTGAAACATGGGATTTCACTTTGTGGCTGATCTTTCTTTTTTCTTACACCTGCCATTTTGCACTTCTCCAAGATAGTAGGGAGCTCAACATCAGGTCCTCCCCCCTCCCCCCCCTCTCATGTCATGGCTTGACAGTACTCCACCTTCACTAAAAAACAAATGGTGTGCTAGAGAGTATCTCTCTTGCATCAGGGGTATCATTGCAGATGTTAAAGCATGGAACAGCCAAAGGCATCAACTGAGATAAATCTACAGAAACTCATACCTACCATCACATCCAGCAGAGCTTTTGTGTTTGCTGATAAGGAATTCTGAGCTGGTAGGCATGGCAGAGTGGAGCAGGTTGTCATTGTAGTATGACGGCACTTTAATGTACATATATCTTTGATCGGCGTCCTTGCCTGTGACATCAGCAGAGTGTCTCATAAGAAGTGTGATGGTGACAGGCACTGACAGTGGTACTGCTGGCTTCTTCTCTATGGCTTGTGTCACATCTGGATTCTCTTTTCTTGGCCCCTCAGTACAAGCCACAAAAGCGCTTCAGGTGCAAGACTAAAAGCATAAGAAGGGGTTCAACTTCAGATGAAAGCTGAGACAAATGCTGTTTACTCCTTTTAAGGAAGGTTGCATGTAGGTAGATATAGTCACACCTAAAATACAAACTTCAACGTGATCAAGTCCTGGATAAATATGTTTTTTCTGCCATTTTTCCTGAATGTATTAAGTGATATTGTGTTTGACCATGTCCTTGATCATTGCTTTTTCATTTATCTGCCAAGGCAAGCAATGCCTGGTAAAACCTTACAGTACTTAATCAAAATACACACAATGAACAAAGCCTCCGGAAAAAAAGGTGGCCTGAGAGTTTGACTGTGTGAATGATACAAATTATGCAAGTGTACCGTACATACAAAATCAATACAGTCTGGCAGCTCCTATTGAAATTGGCAAATTGAGAAACTTGTGGTATTCATTCTTTTACATGCTTACAGGATTAATGGGCGCAGAGCCATGGAGAGCCAGTGTTTGACAATGAAGCATGAATCTGCCAATACGCAAATCGAGTTGGCCATGTGTTTCTGCCTGGAATGATTTAGGATCAGTTTGGGAGAGCTCCTCAGAGGTTAAGTGGGAAGTCTGTGGTGCACTGCACCTCTAAAAGCAACCAATACTGACAAGGATGAAAGAGATCCTGCGTAGATACATTTGCCTATTTATTTTAATTTCAAAGGCAGCTTGAAAGAGGAATCCAATAAAGTGTCTTTATTGCTTTAATGCATGTTAGCAGATGCACAAGCATGCACACGGCAAAAGTGTGCAAGTATGCTAATAACCAAACACATTTCCTTATTCAAACACATGCATTGACACAAATACATGTAGATTGTTTCATTATCGCTAAATAGAGCTTTCTCAAAAGACCAGTATTTGAATGCTACTTTCGGCACAACTAATGAAAGTGGGGCACAGCCATGGTGTCTCGTGTGAATAGACAAAATCAGAATCAGCTTTTTCAGTGTGAGGCGTCATGTTCTGATGGTCCTCTGTGCAAAATACTTTCCAATTTAACCTGTCTCATTGCCATGTCGCAGTCACTGCCAGCTGCAGTGAGGTGGAGGAGAGAGAGGAACAGAGAGAGAAATGAATATTACTAAGGATGTTGATGCTGGGTGGGGTATTGATGGAGGAAAGAAAGGAGAGCGCTGCATCAGTGGGGCAGAGATTGCTGTGGTGTACAGTAGCACAAATCCTAAATTCTGTGCAGATCCGACGGTAGCTAGGAAACAGCTGACAGTAAAATGGGGGGATCAAAGGGATTAGTGTGCCCAGTTTGAGCCCAAACAGTAACCCTTCCACTTCTCCTACTGCCAGCCTTTTTATACATTTACTGTTGTATTTCAGCACTTTACTCGGCTGATTAGACACAACCAATTTCTGGTTATCCCCCATGAGTCTAATTTTTTAATTTGGAATCACCCTTTTACACACTCTTTAGGTTTTGCGTACTCTCACAGACAGCTAATATTTATGAAAAGGTCACGGTTTCAATTTTAGATGAGGAGCAGGCTGAATGGACTCTTGCACACGCATGCACATGCACATCTGTAGACATAAACACACAAACAGAAAGAGGCTACACTAAAATACAAATGCCTACACGCAAGTAATCCAGACAAAACAAAGACATTGCATCTGAAGGAAAAGGATGCACATGTCAGACGCAATCAGTGCTGCCTTTTGTGATCTGAGTGAGATTTCCTGTCACTGGGGCTTGAGACGCAGCCTGTTTAATTCTGCAGGGGACTACCATATCCCAGATGCCTCGGTCACTGTCTCCTCTTGTCTCAAAGCCAGAGTGAAGTAGCTAAACAAATGGGCCCCAGTGTGCCCTATTGGGGACATGCACTGTACTGCACCAGCAGGTCTTCTGACAAAATTGGACGTCTGTCTCTACACTGGAGACTCTGCAACCTCTTGTATGCACTATGGGCTGAGACAGAGCTTCACTCAAGAGAGTAAAGCCAAATCAGATTTGCATCACATACGACACATATGATAGCTCAAAACTGATTTGTGATGCCCGAATTAACCGAAAGCATTACTGCAGCAACAAAAGAAGGGCTGGCTATTGTTGTCCCTCTTAGTGAGTAGATTGTACACGTGGAGGCCTCGGGCTACATTTCCACATCACTGTCACCAAATCTTTTGTCAAACTGCTGGTCAAGCTGTTTGAATTTGTAAGTGGTGGTGGGGTGGGTGTGCTTTCAAAGAATAACTTCCTCATTCGGTGAAAAAAATGTTTGAGCACATGTTTTATTGTAACAATACTGGACATGCTCCTTGCCTGTGGCACCTACAAAAATGGGGAAGTCAGCTGGATTGTATCAGTTAAATGAAGTTGCTCTGGCCAACATGGAATTCAGTAAGTAGTCTTGATTTCCATTTCTGTGATCACTCAAGGGGTTGTCATTATTAGATTACAGTGAGCAAATTGTGAGAAGAAATGACCAGTCAAAAATGTGTTCTCTTAGTCTTTGTTACACCAATCTCCAGATGCTTTAGAATGAATATGCTTGCTCTGTTAGGGGAGGAAAGCTGCAACTTAATTGTCAAGCAAAGAAACAGAAAGGAACAAAGGTAGTGTAACAATAGGTTTGCATGATACATGAGTACAGGATGTAGAGCTGCTAGAACCGTATCCATCACTGTTGCACAGCAAGTACCTTTCTGCTTTTATGTTCCTTTGTGGGCTTTGCTCTTGATGTTCCAATTTTATTACTGAATGTTGCTTTATTACTGTGTATGTTAAAGTGGACCTAGTCTTGGCCTTACTGCATTAGTGAGAAATAGGGAAAAAGGAAAAAAAAGACATGATAAGGGAAACTACAGAGGGAACATTTACCCTACCAGTCTTCTTGCAAACAGACTGCAGAGCTGACATATGCAAACTCAAAGGGTGGCGGTGTTTAAAAGCTTTAATCACACCACTGCTCAGAGCCCAATGTGGCGTTCCTCGCTGCATCATTGAAAGCCTGTTTTATTTATGTTGTCCAGAGTGAAGTACAGTGGAGTAATGGGGGGTGTGGGGGGATGGGTGTGGGGGGGGGGGGGGGTGCATTGTGCTGTTGATTTAAAGCAAGGTGGAGCAGAAACAATGGCCATGAAAAAAACATGGCAAGGCTGTGAGAAGCAGCCCACTTCCATCACTTAGGAATGCACAGTGCCCATAATGGTGCAAGAAAAAAATGCATGGGCGGCATACAGAAGAGCATCCGCAAATGAGTCTTCATGTAAACTTTATTTTATTTCAAAAAGTACAGTCGTGTCGGTCTAACCGGGAGAGCCGATTTTCCCAGCTAGTGCAGCGAAGGATCATGCGCTCATCATGTGCCCTATGTGGCGCATACAAGCCAATCAAGCCAAAGTGTGGAGTCTTTGAGCAAGCGTTTGAAGTTTTGTGCGAGCCTAATGCCTAATTGCTCTCATTAGCAGCCAGCGTTCACACAGTTATTCTGCACAATTAACCGGCTGCCACAAAGATGTCATGACGCAGAATATTGCGGTGGGTCAAGGGGAAAAAAAGGCTGTAATTAATTCTCACTTAAATTAATGATTTCATATTTCAAAGGCTTTTACAATAGCATTTTTTGGTGTGATTCCCTGAGGGAAAACCACTGAGTGGTTTTTTTTTGTGTCATCTGGAAGTGAGGAAGTGTGCATAGGTGATGGAAATCAGTAGCCATTGTTGTTTGACAGTAGGCACCTTTGCAGTGATTGCCTGTGTTATTAATTTGTGCGATGAGAGGAGGCAGGCTCCTCCAGCCTCTGATGGTTACGCACCGCATAGAACTGCTGCTATGAATGACACTCAGGACTAATGAATATGAATACATTTATAAAAATAGGCACAGGCTCCCCTCTCATTGCAGATTGGGAGTGACAGTCACATTGGCTGGGCATGGTTGATGAGAGAGGGAACCGGTGCCCCTGGAGATGGAAGATGTTGCAGGGATCAGACAAACAGCCACACACACACACACACACACAGGTGAATGCCCCAGCATGATCATACTTAAAAAGGCTCCAACATTTAAGAAAGACACGCTTGTCATTTCATTGTTATTTCACGATAGTGTTTACTCACTGGATGCAAACAAACCCATGTATCAAGCATCTCTCTACCTCGCTGTTATATCACTGAAATTATAATTATCACAGCATCCATCATAGCTTATGCCTCCATTTGTGCACGATGTCACTGCACAAAAGATCGGTTAATATTATGTGTGAAATATTGAGCAGTTGGGAGGCTTGAAAGAGGATTTCTTTTACTTTTGAAAATCCACAGGTGTTGCATTGTTAGCTTGTGATTTATGCTGCACAAACAACACATTTACATTGCCTGTCAACCAACTTATAGATTATATCCTGTGGAAACAAAGTGCAGCAATTTATTGTCATTACTGCACGATTCATTTCTTTGAGATTGACTTTGGGGACATGAAGATATGTTAATTTATCTCTCTGTGGTTTGGCATTTAAGCACAGTCATTACCGTACATGCCCATTAATAATGAACCACTGTTAACTCAACATGAGCGTTCATATTGCATCCAGTATATAAAGCAAGGAGAAAGGCTTTCAGTTCTGCACTTGGCTTTTTTGCTGCAGCTGCTTGAAGCAGATTTTTTTTTAATTCTCAGTATGAAATGTATTTTATTTTTCTTTTCATCACTATCAAAAGCTCTGTCTGTCAGTCTTCCCATCCTAAACACATAAGAGAAACTGAATAGTGTGTGCTTCCCTTTACACAGATGAGAGGTATGACAAACAAGGATATGCAAATGCTTTCATCTGTTTCACTTGGTTGGCAACTATTTTAATTGATTAATTGAAGATGTTTATTTGATTGGTTGCGGCTTAATAATTCAAGATGTTATCTGTCAAGCTGTTCAATTTAGATGCAACAGCGTGACTGTTTCCCCCTCATCAATAAGAGTTAATGTCCTTATTTTTTTCCATTTTTGAAGCACAGGCAGAACCGATTCCTCAAAGATTTGTGAAGGACTTTGATTGAGATAAGTAGGATATTCATTGCCATTGACAGACGTAACCTTGGTGAGTGTTCTTTGGCAAGCACTTGAGGAGCATGGCAGGCTTTCAGTGTCGGACACTGGGCATGACTGACACCATGGTGCTAACCTTGGGCCAGGTTCCTGTAGAGAAGTGGTTCAGTATTTAAGGCCCAGAAAAAACTCATTGAGCAACTGACTTAACTGGGTTAGACTGCACCAATGGATGCAAGCCATCAAGTTGAACTAATTAACAGCCAAAACAACCTTGGGAGCTGCAAACAACAGTGTAATTGCAGCATTTGCTCACCCTTCTACATTCATTCCCCAAATATTTTCTGCTGTATGTTTTAGGTGTTGTGCTACTCAGTTCATTCCTTTTTGCTCTTGAGCAACAGTTACTTCTTTCTGTTTCTCTCTCATAAGCTGAAATAAGGTTAGAAGTTCTTTTTCATCACATTCTTTCTGCTGAAAATTGGAGGATCATAACAGAAAGAAGAAAAAAAACAATATCTGTTGTCCCAGAAAAAAAACCACACACATTGGTTTGCAGGGTTGTAAAGAGAGCGAAGAAAAGAGCAGATGCAAAACCAATCTTAGAGAAATGCTCATCACTTAGGATGCCTACAACGACTCTGCTTATTGGGGCGACTCACTTATTTACTTGTTATTTCTATGTCGGCATGTCTGTGTTGATGGTACTGCCCTAGAAAGTGAATGTTTGTGCTTCTGAAACATGTTCACATAAATCAAAAACAGCAAAAAAGGAATTACTCAAAAGGGAGACTCATCAAATTCTGTCAGATTTGAACTCTCATACCACTGAGCCCCAGGGATTCTGTTTGATTTCCTCTCGATTCAGCAATGCTGCGATTTTCTTCTGAGGGTAGTTTGGCGTGAGCTGCTACTGGGGGTCAGGGGCCAATTCAGCCTTATTGAATAATAAATAAATAGAAATGTGTTCCGGTCGTAGCTGATCCCTGTTGTTTCTTCTCCTCTCGCTTCCCTGGGCGGATAGACAGCAGCTGGAGCCTTGTATTCTCTGTAATGGCCTGTATATATGCAGGGTTTCATATTTCAATCACCAGCACGGCAGTAGAAATTGGTGCTTTAGGATGAAGTTGAAATTGGAAAGTGGCTATCGTGTCTGCATGAGGAAACACATTTGAATCCCAGTGGAGAAGGTGCTTGGCAGCTGCATCTGGAACACAAGCGGACAAGTTCTTAGCATGGGGAGTTTAAGGTGGAGCCACAAGTGCTTCGGTTCCTCGCAAGCCATAGAAAAATCTTTTTTTTTTTTTTTTTTTTTTTTTTTAAATGACATCAGAAACAGCAGTATGCGACATTACGTGACGGCAGAGCTTCAGTTCATCCTTTGTCATTTTTTTTTTTTTTTTTTTTTTTTTTTTTAATAAATAGGACAGGGGGAATGAATGAGAGAAAGAGGGGGAGAGAAAGAAAGAAAACCAAAGGGGAGAAGAGACGGTGAGAAGGGGGGGGAAGAGAGAGAAAAAAAAAAAGAACTCCTGGGTCACCTGTATGGAGAAAAAAAAAAAAAAACAAACAGAAAAAACAAACAGAGGAGACAGCAAACAACAAAGAGCAACATAATAATAGAGAAAACAAAGCACCATCACAATAAACTAGCTAGTCATAGATATCAATATTTACTAAATAATAAACGATATTGTGCAGCACGCAAGATAGACAGCGCACAGTGTGCTTTGAGGTAGCAGCCAAGAAAGCTTTAGTCCGCGTCTGTGAATACCCATGTGTGCATACCTGTGTGGATCAGCATGCTTGCATTCCAAAGGTTTCTCCATGTAATGATCTGCTAGGGAGTGTGGGGGGGCCACAGCCCCGTCCTCCAGGGTGTGAAGCGGGTATGGAGGAGATCAAAACTCCAGACATCCAGAGGCCCCCAGAATACAAGAGACCATGGAAGACCAACAGAGGGGCAGCTGCGCCACTGTTCCAGTAAGAGCTGAGGAGAGTCCCAGATGAGGGCTCGCCCAGCAGCCGCGGAGCAGAAGTCAGGGGGAGTTGCAGTGACGCGCCCGTGAGCTCCGCCGGCCCCCAGCTGTGCCTGAGTGACCGAGCCCCAGGCCGAGAGGCCGGGGGCACCCCACCTCCAAAGGGGCCCGAGCGAGCCCCAGGCCCCAGGCCCCGACAAGCGGCCGCTAAGGAGTGAGCCGGTGTGTACCCGGACGCCCACCCCCAGACACAAAGAACCACCAACACACCGACACCTGAGGGAGTCCGCCACCGGCAGGGGAAGTGGTGGTGGGTGGAGATAGGCCTCCAAACCTTGGAGGGCCTGAGGTGTCCCCAGAGAGGTGGCGTCTGATACCCAACCTGACATATAGACACAGACATACAGGCACACACAGACACAAACATCCATTCCCACCCTCATGCTCTCATATGCACTCACTCCACACTCAACCAACGTGGAGACAGACATAAAGAGACGCTGTACACACAATCACACTCCCCAAGCGTACTCTACAAACCGGGTCACTGAAAAATCATTTTTCAGTGGAGATTGCTTCAGGGACACGTGATTTGAGGAAGTCTTTCATAATAGCACCATAATCAGTGATTCATCATTCAAAATGTTATTAAGCCATAAGTGATGTATTAGATTCTGATGATGTAGATGTACAATCACACCGTTAAATGCCACAGAGCTGTCTGTTCATGGCAATAAGATACATGTATTAATTTGTGCTTTAAATTTATTGGCTATAAAGTCATGTATGGAATGCTATGTGCATTCAAGAGATTTTAGTAGTTGTGCTGTGGCACCATCTGAAGAGATTTACCTTTTGCTGTCACTTATTTCTGTTCCTCACACACTCTCCTCTCTGCTACATTAACTGAATATTCATTATGTGGCTAATAGTGGAGCCTTTGAAGAGGAATGATCATATTTAATTTTCTCGCCTGAGAAGGAACAAGTCAGTGAGGAGAGAGCGTAGGAGAAGAGTGTATGGGAAAGATAAAGGCGAGGGAGAAGGAGAATTAGATCAAGCGATGAATGGAGCAGCACTGGGGCATTGAGTTTGGGACATATGGAGGGAGGTGAGATGAGTCTACAGATTACAATATGATTATGTCACTCTACCTGCCTGCATTAAATTGACCTACACCTGCATCTCATAACTTTCCTAACTCTTAATGCAAGTAGAGTGTATCAGGGTGCATTATTCTCTCACCTACAAGAGTCCCCTTGGAAGAAGGGGATCTTTCTCCTTTACTTTTTTTCTTTTACTCTTTGCAAGAGACGGATCAGATTATGAGAGGGGGGAAAAAAACCTCAACCAGTGGCCGCAGTGGTATTTCTTCGCTCCAGCAGCTTCGGTCCCCGGCTGTGTTTATCGCTTTATCGATTACCATCACAAGGCAGTAATTTGCCAGGACTTGCAGGGACATGATTAAAGATCCGCTAGCGATGCATGGTGGCTCAAGTTGGTGCCAGGGTGTCATGTTGATGAACACATGCTGACATACATACACGCGTACACACACACACACACACACACACACACTACTACATTGGTAAGCAGAGAGTACTTGAAGGAGGAGGTGTAGGGTGCATTGCTGTCATAGACATCAATGGCTTTAAATCTCCTGAGCTAACCTTTTAATGCTCTCAGATCCTTATGGCTGGCTGGATAATTGATTGTGTTTGGTCTAATGGGATTAAGAGGCAGTAGTGGCCTTGGGCTGGACATAGTGGCAGTGATGGCAGCGTTGGTAGTGGATTGGAAGATGCTAGATAGGGGCATATAAAGTGAATGAAGTGTGGATGGAATTGAGGGAGCGATATCCTTCGAAGAGTGAGCATGTGAGGAAGAGAGGGAGACAGAAAGAGAGGGAGACAAAGAGGGGCAGGATGGAGACAGAAAAGCATCACTTTTGAAAAGGATTGAGAGAACAGAGAATAAAAAAACAGGGTGTATAGATAGCTGCAGGTTTGCTTCTCAGTCCATCCCTAATTAGCTGTACGAGAAAACCAGGGAGCTGATGGTATCCCCAAGTGAAAAGCTTGTTAGCGTAAGAGATGCTATCTGCTGGCTATTGGTTTTGGCTGTGTTTTGCTCACTGGGTGACTCACTGGGTCTACGCTGTTCAGCAAGATGAAAGCAATGGGAAAATAAGAGCCAAGGTGGTGAGACCCATCCCCCTCTTATCACCTGGGACAAAGCCTGTCCCATCCTAACATATCAACAGCACTGTGCTTTCGCTTCATCCTTTACACCAGAGCTTGTTGGAGTGTGTCAGTTTGCTAGCCCCCTCTTTCTACTCTGAATTATTTTTAACTTTCCTTCACACTTGGGATGAGATAAAAGCACAAGTTTGTGTGGGAGAGTAGTCAGGGATGAGGCTGCAGTTAGTAAATTTTTGCTGGAGTTCTCCCTGACTTGTCGCTCAGTATATTGCAGCTGTTGTACTGTGTGTGGCCATATCATGAGCGCACATTAAGCAGCACGAAGCTGTCATCAGTGGGTTCATTTTTTCTTAAATACCTACCCTGTCTCTAGTACAAAACACGTGCGTCACCTCTTTCAAACTATGGCACATATACGTCAAGGCAGAACCTCACAGTAAAAAGGTTAACGGGGTCTGCCATTGCTGGATTGTTGGATCTATTCATAAGTCCAGCCAGCCAGACCATGCAACAGATCCAGGTTTTGTCTCCAGTGAATAGAGAGGCCGCTCCAGCCCACCGGCCCTTCATAGTGGGCCAGATTTCCACTTGGGCTCGGAATATGCCAGGTCAGGATAAATGTTGCCATTTTTACCAGCTTCCTCTGGCACGAGTAGTAATGCTGAAATGTGTCATTGTGTGCACGTGTCTATGTGTATGTCGGTGACAGTACAAGTGTTAGTTAATGAGAGGCAAACAGAGAGTGGAGAGCACAGCAGAGAACAAAGGGAGGGTATGAGAAAAGACAGATGATAAATCTGGTGTGCATAGAGTAGGCTGTATGTGTCTGCTCATGTTCTGGTAGGAATAAGAGAGATTATGAGTAACTGCACAGCACATGAAAAATCACCCTGCATGTTTGTGAGTTAGAGAAAATGTGTCACTCTGACCTGGCTCTGTGCTTATTCTTGTCAAGGAGACGACAGGTGATGGGTTGCTATGGTTACCCTGAGTAGGGGTAGGGTTGGAATGAGTGTTTTTTTGTGCGATGCCCTCACAATTTCACGGTAAGAACTTTTTTTTTACGCCTCACATGTTCTAGTTTTGTTTAGGTGATAAGGTGATATTGTAGCGCCATATGGGTGCAGCAGGTGTTACTAGTAGGTGTGTGCCAGTCTGTGCACATAGTGGGTGTTAGAAAGAGCTATCAGTCAGACCCTTTCTCGCTCCATAGAGACTTCCCAGAGAGCTGTGTTGCCCCTACAAGGGCCAGATGCTGCCTTGGTGAGCTCTGCTGCCCTCTTTCCTCTCTTCCCTCATTCCGCAGCCTGTTTCCCCCACAGCTCTAAATCTCTTTAATTCCATCATCTGTTGCCCATTGAGGGCAGCAATTTAGTCTTTACGCAGCATTTTAGTGTGCTATTAAAAAATCTGTGAGGTTGGTGGCCAGGCCCTCAAGCAGAGAGGTGGGCAGTCTTCAGTGTGTGTTTCTGCGCTCTAACCTCTGCACTGCTGTCTCCAGGGACACATTTAACCATAAAGATAGTATTGCAACAGCTCAGTCCGGACACATAGAATACATTACATCTCCTGCATCACCACTGCAGCCATGCCATGACTACAGTATGATTGTCTCCACATCATTCATGCATCCCGGTAACCACAGAGGCACGGCAAAAGTAGTTTTCAGGTGTTATTTTTCTTCTCTTTTGCATTTAATTGTCTTACATGTGTGAAAGTTAGTCACTGGACACAGTCTTTGAGCTCTATTATATGACATCTGACCTTAAACAAAATATGGGCAGGAAGGTTATAAGTATTGCTGCATGGATGCTAGTTTTATGCAATTTCCAACAATTCAGTGATTGGAAACGGTCTGTGCAGAGTTAATGACTTCCCTATCTCCCAGATGGAATGCAACACCCACACTCAAAACAATGACAGAACAATAACTTGCAAAATAATTGTCTCACAGTATTACCACTATGAATTGTTTACATCATTACAGCAACAGCACTATTGTCTAACCTGAAACTGCCCAAGCTTAATAAGCTGGCAGTATTGAGTCAGGGGTCTCCAGAGGTCAAATTTCACTGATTTGCTACAACTAATGGGGAGTTGGATGAACTGGTGTTGGTGCTCTGGCAAGCCACTCATCTTCTATGAGGTGAGAGAAAGGCTGTGTCCTTAGCAGACCTGACACTAAGAGTGATTGGCTTCTCTTAATCAGTGGAGTGCCTTGCAGCAGCAGGGAGTCCCTGTCCTTGGCGCACACCTAACCTGCCCCACTGCCCTGCTGCCCAACTCAATTTGTGACTTCCCTTGAGTAAGAGGGTGTTTGCAATTTCTCAGTCAAGTTTAACTACTGGAAGAGACAGCTATAATCCGAAATGCTAAAAATAAATATTTTATAGTGTGGTGGTTAACACGTTACCTGGGCAAGTGAAAGATCGCAGGTTTGATTCCAGCTGGAGATAAAAGTTGTCTTTGGGGTTCTATCAGGAAGGGCTTCCAGTGTAACACTCTATCAAAACCAAGCATGTGAAGCTAAAAGCTGTGGTGAACAGTAGCGTTTTTTTATTCGCTAAGACTTGATGCCATTTAGGCAGTTCATTCCACAAAAAGTCACCATGTGGTATCACAGCAGGTTTTTTTTTTTGTTTGTTTTTACAGCACAATAATGCTACAATTAAGGATGCTAAAGATTTTTTTTTAAGTCACAAATCCCTATAAAAATAAATGCTGATGGAAAAACAAAATAATAATAATGAAACAGAATAACAGAAATTATTGATGGAAAAGGAGCGGGCTGAATCTTTTCTTTATTACACCTCTATTATTTATATTGCATATTCTAAATGTCAATATTTTTAAGAACAGATTTAATCAAAACAGAGAACAAAGGAAATGACAAATTAAGAATAAATAAATAAACAAAGGGAAAAAATGTTGTTTCATAAACAGTGATAATTATTCTTAAATTTCATATTTGCTTACTCCTGGATATTATTAGATTTTTCCTATCTTAATTCCTTGTCAGAGCCATTCATCATTTTTTAAATTTAAGATCTCTTTTTATGATAATAAAATAATAATAACAATGATCTCATTCTATGTAATAGTACAATAGTCTTAGACATTTTTCAATATTTCATTGTTTATTTGAGCTTTCCAACATAATTTATGATCACTTATCCTGCTCAAGATGATCCTTTTTGTTGTACTTTTTATTCTGTTGCTTCCTTTTCAGTATTTGTTTTTGCTGTAATTTGTTAATAATTTGGTAAATTTGATCATTTATGAAAGTCAAACCAGTCCCAAACTTTCAGTTTGGCTTTCAGTTTGACTTTATTCACAAGCTTTTCCAAGATTTTTCCAGCATCATCAGCAAACAAAGTGAATTTTAACAATTTAAACATGTTATTTCTAAACAATATGCTATAAACAGTTTAGGACCCAGCACTGAAACATGTGGGAATCCACAAGTAGCCCTCAGTATACAATAGTCAAGGTTATTTATTTGTACAAAGTCATATGTATTGTCTGCGTAACTATTTAGCCAAGGATACGTACATTTATTTACATTTTTACTTACACAAATGTTTTATTAGGATTCGAAAACTGGGAAGATAACGATCAATGTTCATGTTGTTTGCTGGAAGCTAATTTCAGTACTAGTGATACCCAAGTTAAATTAAATAAATAAATAAAAACATAAATCGTATGAGACAAACTTCCACACACTAAGAAAATTGATTGAAAAATGTTTCATAAAAAACACTTTTTGTTCATACATACATTCATTTGATTATGTTTGTATGTGAAGTGACAAGTTTGTCCAATATTTAACATGAAAAATAAGTGGCATGCATTTCTGCCTGGAACAAAAAACTATAGATACATTTGCATGATATCATCCTCTTAATTTCTCACACGGTTGTGTAGTGTGACACTGATATACTCCTGCAGCTCCACTTACCAACGCCCCTGCGACCAAATGAAGGATCAGTGTCAAGTGACAAGAGCTAAACAGACCAGGCACTTTTATTGTGCCTCCATTCAGCTTCATTACCATTAAATGTAAACATGAATCATTATTTTACCATTTAAGGAGCATTTTTTTGTTTTGTTTTGTTTTTTTTCAGGAGTCTACGAGGCTGCGCTCCGAGGATAGCTGCAGAATATATTATACCATGTCGTATCTCCACAAATCTAACACACAAAAGATGTTTACTCCTCAGAAAAGCTTCATTCATCTGTTTGATGAGATTATTATCAGTAAATATTTCCTGTCTACTTGTTTACTCTGGTACATCATTGGCAGTACATTGCTCCCATTTGGAAATGTTTTCGACCCAGTATTTCACAGACAAACAATGGTGTTGTTTGCTGGCGAGGCAATGTCAGCACGTGTGATGTCATTGATACCCATTGTAACAAAGGAGACCGCGAAAACATCGATACAGGATTAGCTTCCCCACAATCAGGGATAGCCCAAGGACAGCAGAGATACATAGGCCTCCATAGTGTTTTGGGTTTGCTGACAGCTGTCTGTCCAAATGTCAGCAAGAGCAACAAATCTAATCCAAGGCCACATGGCACCTCAAACATACATCGACAGTGACAGTAAGGGGAGCAACAACATGTCCCCCCTCCCTTTCACTCCTGAAATGCTAGGTCCTGGATTACTCTTGGTGCGGCAGATCCTCTGAAGCCCTCTCACCCACCCAGTCAGCCTCAGAGGTGGATTAGAGTCCTGATAATCTGGCTGTGTGTGGTGACACATGTCAGCCATGGGATGTCTGCTGAGAGCAGTGAGGGTAAGTTAGAAATGGCTGGCTAATCCAGGATATACCACCCTGGAGTTTTTTTTCTCCTGTATTCCCACACCCTGGATGCGCAAAAACACACACGTACACACAGGTACGGAGGCATTTGGGCACACATATGCAGAAATTCCTGTGCTGGGCCTGTGGGCTTTCTTGACATTACCACCCTGACATTACCTCCTCAGCACAAATCCAGCCTGGGATTCCTGTCACATCCTTCCTTGGGCAAGACTCACATTTTCATTACGGCGGAGCCAGTGGCGCTGCACAACCTTTTTCTCCTCTCTTCCTCGTCTCTTCATCACCGTGTCGATCATCTCAGCGCTGTCACTCTACATCTGTCTCTGAACTAAGCTGTCTCAGAGTTAAGATCCAGACACACTTGAGAGACTGAGGCAGACGACTCACCCAGATGCGTCTCTCTTGAACTTGTACTAGTACTTCACTGCTTTCTGCCCCTCGACACTTCCCTAAGTTTTTTCTTTACCCATCTTTTTTTTCTTTTTTACTTTTTTTTTTTTTTTACTGATCTAATTTGCAATATTTCCACATATTAGATGAAGCCTGTACACGCGGAACAGAGTACACATGGCCAGGGAATTGAGAAGTGCAAATAATTCCCTCATGTGGAAAGGCTGCAATTAACTGGGGATGTCAGCCTTTGTAAAATATAATTGAGTTCAGGACGAAATGAACGTCTCTAATCCGGCCGACAGAGCTCTGTCAATCAGTGTTCTTCGCATCCCCAAAACCAACTGTCATGCTTGTTTATATCTGTCTCTTACTGAGTTTTTGGACACTTACACTCTGGCAGCTGCCTCTCTTTAATGGATGGGTGACTGGGTGACTTTGTGCATGCCCCGTGGGAGCTGGATACTGCACTATAGGGAGACAGTGGACATCTGTTTTCTCTGCTTGGCTAGGAGATAGCATTGTGCACTCAGGCATGGTCTCAAACACCTGAGTGATTGAAGAAACGTTTTCCCCATTATTAAGCATAAATCAACTGATGCTATCATCAGAGGATATATCTATTAGCGTGGCATAGCTTCACATTGGTTCAAACATTCTTGACCATTTTGCTGTCTCTCTAGGCAACGGGCCTTTTTCACTCCTGTAGATACTGCTTGTGAATTGCCTTTCCCATCATCGCAGTCCTCTGTAAGGTATCTTCAAGACACCCTCCTGAAAATGTCAGCCATTTATACTCAAATATTATCTGTCATGGCGAAAAGACCAGCTGACCTTAAAGTGTCTGGATAAATGAGCCTACTTAAGCCCCTTTCAGTCATGCTCTCCTTTTTCTGTTAATCTGATGGCATCTGAATATGTTGGCTTCATGTCTGAATGAGCACCCCGGTAACAGCAATCAAGGTAGTTCAAACCTAGTAATATTAATGTATCACACGAGCGAACCACATGCAGTCACAATAATGGATAGATTCAAGGAACATTGTGATTATATTTCTCTTGTGCCTTTTTTGAGTTTTATGTGTTCATTGCAAAAAAAAAAAAGCTTAATTTTGTTTAGTAAGAGATGTGGGATTATAATTAAAGTGTGTTGAATGATGAAAAATGATGTTCCGCATTTGTCCTGCACGCAAGTCTTGGCACCCGCTTTTTGTCCAGTCTCACGCTTTTGGCAATTCTTTCTTGTGTACTATGGCTTTTTCCATCACTGTTGTGGGTATTTCTAAATAAAGCCTCGAGGAACATTCACAGCACTTTAATGTCACTTTAACACACTAATGAAGCTACCAGTGTAGCTGTTGCATATCTTGCCTTAAAATGGTTCTGACAACAATGCATTTTTTTTTCCATCTTCTGTATCACTTTCCCAACTGCCTCTTTTGTAGCAGCAGCTGCTTCAGGCTCTGATCTGTGGTCTTTTTCTAATCAAACCTCTTACTCAGAGTCAAAGGGTTAGGAACACGTCAGAGTCCAGTGTCACTCAAAACACGTCTGTATCTCTTTGTCGAGCATGTGTGTGTGTGTGTGTGTCTCAGAGCTGAGTTTTTGTGTGTCTAATAATTGCCTTTCAAGGGCCTCCTTAGTGATCCCTACAGATTCCCAACAGGCTCCCATGGAAATGGATTAATTACAGGGCATCTGACAAATGGCGGCCCACAGTTGTGGTGGCTTTGTAAACACTCTTGACTAATCAGCTGAAGACAGAGCATGGTCACTCTGGACAACCTCATCAACAGCTTGACACTGTAGTTGCTGCTAAAGGGCCCCAGGCAGAGATTAATTGTGCTGAACTCTCATTGCAGTTCTCTAACTGAGACTGTCATCTCAGCATTGTCGGTGAAAGATGGTTCTTCACCCCAGACACCTGTGAACTCTTTGTGATTGTGAAAAATCTATGTGGTCCTCTTCAAACCCTTTTATCTCTAGGGGTTCTAATCTCTAACAGATTTAGGATGCATTGTGTGCACCCGTTGTTTGACACGCCATGAATTTGCTTTGCTTATTAGAGTTGCTGTGTTAAACTTTAATTTTCTGCTTTGGGTTCGTTCACCATGTGAACGCTCTCGCTCTTTTAGCTTTCTTTGAGTAAGATTTTAGTTGATATTTTTATTCTAGCCCTTTTAAAACTCATGCCAAATGCATAATAATCTTCTTCTCTATGGTACATCCTGCAGTGTGTGTTATTATAAGAAACTGATGTTCACATACGCAACATAAATTGCTCTAAAATCTCTAATAACAAGCAGCCTTTGTGTTTGTTCCTGAAGACTATTCTGATTACTTTACAGTCTGTGATTGCACCTGCTCACTTACCATATGCTGGTTTTGAAACTGTTTACTTATCCAGTGCTTCAAAGTTAAGCAGTCAACTCTGAATATTCATTTAATGTATTCAATCAGCATTTTTTCTTTTTCTTTTTTCTTTTTTCTTTTTTTTGCTCAAATGCAAGAAAATGCCTGAAGCATCTTTTATGAATTTGAAATCATAGAATATAGCAGGAATACAGAGCAGTGCTCTGGTGTACCTGTAAGAACACCTTTGTAAGTGAGAAAATGTGTGACAAATGTGTGTTTGTGGAGGAAAGAGGAAAATGGATGAGACAAGGTTTGGTGGGGTGTGGGCATGCGTGATCCCCTTGACTGGAATCCAGATCCAGAGGCAGAGAGCACTGAGCCCTCAGTCAGCACATCACATAAAAGCAGCAGGCTTTGCAGGATTGCAAACTGAGAGTTTATTTTTTTCCTCATTTGTTTTCCTTCCTCTCAGTGAGGACAGGTTTTCTACCATTGTGAGCACACAAAAGAGTCTGCCATTATCACAGCCATAATCGACCATTACGGTTTCTCTCCCGCTAGAGTGCTAGTTAACTGCAGGACAAAAAGCCTCCAAAACAGACAGCGTGTCCTGGTGCAAACAACGGGGTGGTTCTTCGTGCCAGCTTAAACCAGCAGCTTGTAAATTGAATCCTGTGGCATACAGTCAAGTTTACAGTGTTCAGTGGAGCTTTGCCACTATCAACCAGCCAGCAGAGCCCCAAACTGACCCTCAGGCTCTACAACACCTGGCTCTTCCCTTGTTAATCACAGGCAAGGATCCAATCCAAACACTAATGTCTGTGTACTCATTGCATTACATGTCTAACTTAAACCACGGTTCTACATATTTTAGGCTTCGGAAACAGTTCTTGTGGTTCATGTCTAAAGGTTTGCAGTCCGTGTCGGCTGTGCTGCAATGCGCCTTTTCACGGGTTAGTCTAATTCACTGTGCTTCTCACCGTGTCTGTATCCATTTTCAGGTTTTTGTTCCCTTTGTCAAACCATATTATTGATGCTAATGGGCTTAGATGCCATACACAATCCAGACTGTCACCATCAGGATAAAAATAAAGGCCAGTTGAAGATGGAGAATGTGTTTTCATGTGTGCTTCTGCAGGTGTGTATTTGGAAGCAAACGTCTATCTGTGAGTGTGCGTGCATGCAACTTTACCTAGGCTTCGGGTGGCTCATTTTGAGACCTCACTTGCAACAAATACAGTCACATCAGAAAAATAGTATGCGACAGCAATCACTTTGCATTCTCAGACCTTAACAGATGGAGCGTGCTATACAGTGAAATAATCTCACTGGTGAATAGCACTGGTAAAATCAAGCCACCTTTGTGGGGGGAAGAGCAGAAAAGTAATAGAGAAAACAACATTTGGCACGCTTTGTTCGGAACTGCTGATTATGTTGATGGAATTAAGGTAGAGAGTTAATCTGTTTATTAAAGTAACCGTGCGATCCACTCATATCAAACACATCTTTCCATCACTCACTCTGCTTTCTACTCTTTAGCTGTCTTCCTCTTTAAATGAATTGTGGTCAAATGGGATTATGAGGGACTGGACCACATACGGCCTGTGCTGGTCCCTATCTCTGTTGGGGAATGTAATCCCACCCCCCACCCCCTTCTGCCCTGCCTCATTATCAGATGGCCAGCATTTGTAGCAGTATTATGCCAAATACTGGCACTATCAGCAATACAGCGAGGGGAACCTGGTACTTCATAAAGGGTTTTTTCAGTTAACTGTCTCCTTTCTCTTTTTTTAGCTCCCTCAAATTGTGGCTGACCGAGATGTTTGATATACTATATTTGGTGGACAGAAAGGACTTGCAAGGAGATTACAGTGAGGGAAGCAGAACAACAACAATGTACGGATTACAGGCAGGATTTGTGTGAGGAACACATGATATCCTCTCTCATCCCTTTATCAGATTGGCCGTGATGGAGTGGCAGTCGTGGCTGCATGGGACCAGGGAGGAGTAGGTTTGAATTCATTTGGACAGCGCTAGGATAAGGACAGAGAGTGATGAGTGAGGCTTGGTATTTAATAGAATATCATCTCACAGTCAAATGAGATGACTGCCTGCAAAGTCTAACCTCAAAAGCAATGTTAGAATAATCTTTTTTTATAAAGCGAGAATAAATTGCTTGTTGATCGGATAACCGCAGCAATTTATCTAATCTCACGTTACTGTGTTTTAGAACAAGCAAAGTGACTTTATGGGGGGGAGACAGTCCAGTCTTCAGAGTAATTGGTCATGTATAGCAAAGAAATGATTCAGGTGACATGTTCAAGCACACGGTATCAAATGCGCCCAGTCCTGAAAGCACAAAACACAGGAAACTCTTGTCTCCAGCGATTTGGTGAAACCCACTGTGAGTAATATAAGTATGTACATAAAAGCTCAGACTGAAAAAATGCCACAAAAGCAAACAGAAATATCATCTAAAAGAACACAAGGCATTGGATTTTTTAATATCAATCACATGTTTGTTGAATGTCTGACAATTCTCAACAAAGAGCATATTAGGATTTGAAGGAATTCATAATTGAATGGCCGGAAAATTCATTATATTCCAACCATGAAGCTGTATGCAAGTAAAGGCTAGTCAACAACATGCCCTTTTTCCAGCTGGCAATACTCACCAAGGGAGAATGAACAGATTTTGTAGAGCCCAGCTTTGACAGCATCCACCCATCACTAGTCAAGCTGACACACCTTCTCTCAGTGCTGTCCTCCCACACCTTTCTCTCCACTCCTTCCAGTTGTCTCATCTACATAGGGCCTTGCAATGCATGCAATTACTGTAAAGACACAACTTGCTAAGGTCGACTTTCTGCAGTATACTTCTGCTACAATGCAGAGAGGAGGATTCGGGAAAGTGATAGACAAATTAAAATGCATCGAAATGAAATACTGAGAAACAGAGAAGAGTGGAACTAAGACAGACAAAGAGTTTAGGAAAAATAGACTAAGCTGAATAGGAAAGGAATTAAAAAAAAGAAAACAGTCCTAACAAGAGGATGCCATGACAATTATAGGTAACAGAGCCCCTTACGTCAAAGTGGAACCCTATTTCTGGGAGCTGTCTATTCTCCTGAATATAAGACTGTAAATACCTTGTTTCTATCTTTCCCAGACGTCATTGTGACCACCAGTGTCACAATGAAAACCCTGATGAGGAGCACATGCAATTGCTCTCTCTTAATAAAATCTCACAGTTCCCATTACACTCCAGCACAATGGGCCTCTCGCCTGGCCGCTGATTGAGTTCCTGCTTTCTGGGAGCTATAATAGCAGCCGAGACATCCCCCCCCAACCCGTTTTACCCCACGTCCATGCTCCGTTTTCACCAGTCTTCATGGAGTTCTCTCTCATGCGAGGGTTTTACGTTTTAACACAAGTGAGATTTTATTCCTCAGTGATCACATCCTTCTTTTTCCCTCCCTGCCTATCTTCTCTTCCCCCTTCATGCATTATCTCTTCTCACAGTGTGGAAAATAAAAATTAAAAGCAAGCTGATTTCTTTGGTTCATTTTGATGTAATTGATAAGTGGCTACTTGTAGAGTGTAACCTGGCTTATTGAGGTGAGTCACACCTTTATCAGGACAGCCTTAGCAGCCGCAGGGACACTCTGTCAAGGAACACTTGATGATTATGAGAGATTTTGAGGAGGTTTGCTAGAAGAGTCACGAGGTGGAATGGATTCTTTTGCTGGGGAAAAGGACAAAATAATTCTCAGAAGTAGGGTAGGTTGTGGGAAAGGGGATTTATTCAGCCTAATTGCACTCCTCTCTCTTGCAGTACTTTCGTCCTTAGCATTGAAGGAGAATTAAGCCAAAATTAGAAACAGTTTGCATGTACCAGTGGATGCTGACACTTTTCTCTGATTTCATTTTGATTTTCATTGCTGGAATGACTGCTCAGTTCCAGTGGTTAAAAACAATAAAACTTCAGCAGCAAGTACAAACTTTCACAGCTAATTAATAGCAAGTCTCGCAAAGACGGTGTCAAATATTAAGATGGCTTTGCCTAATGAAAGCAGAACTGTAAATGAGATGTAGTTTTATTTAAAATTATTTAGTCCATGCTGAACAGACTGTGACCTTATCTGACCTTTGCAACTTTTTAATGAGTGGTTTTGTTGTTGAAATGCAAAAGTGCTGGGAACAGTCTTGGTAATCACAAATTAAAGGATGAGCGTGAAACTCAGATTTATTAAAGTCTACTGACTCACATTGACTTTGAGGGCCTTCACAGCACAGCCCACATCCACTTTCTAGTGGATCAAAAAAGGTAATTTCCTTTTCCTTCTTGACTTATAATCAAAAGATGACATGAGCATATGCATAGCAGAATTATGCATGCGGAGACATACTTCCACACATTATGACCTGGTATATAAATAGAGACACATCAGTAAATGGACAAACACACACAAACACACACAGGTGGTAGGTAACCCATTAGAGACCTTTTGATGAGCTGTTTTCAAGCTGTAAGCCAGGTAAACCAAGGCACCCCCTGCAGTTTTGTGATCCTAGGAAAGGTCAGCAGCTGGTGGCTTCACTCCTATTTACAACAGCCTTACTATGTATATATATATATATAATATATATATATATATATATATATATATATATATATATATATATATATATATATATATATATATATATATATACCTTCAGGGTCATACGTCACATGAAAACCAAAATAATTCCAAACGCCAGATCTGAATGAGGGTGGGGGAGGTTCAATTTGCCATGTTACAAGGAGACCTTAACTTCTGTCTCGCTGGCTTGCCCTGCGCTCTTCCTTCTGACGATGCTGTCTGTGTTGAGCGCTCAGTGGATCTGTGCTCGACAGTGCAGCCTAGGCGGAGTAGTCGAACGCAGATTCACTGAGCGCTCAACACAGACAGCATCGTCAGAAGGAAAGCTGATAAAATAAATTACAAATTTTGTATTGTTTGATACATATGCGTACCGAACCGAAAGCACTGTATCGAACGGTTCAATATCGATATTGCACCCCTAATGTATATATATATATATATATATATATATATATATATATATATATATATATATATATATATATATATATATATATACACACATACATACCTATGCAGAATGGTTAGCAGATTTTTTTTAGAAACTGCATTTTTATAGACGGTATGATTTCTTGAAACCCCCTTTTTCCTCCAGACAGTTTTACAGATTTCTAAACTTGGATCAATACTGAAAGCAATAGAGGAAAGTTTATTTCTGGTACTGTCCAGTCTACTATATAGCCGAAGCAGTTTCATGTAGGTCAGAGCTTTCTTTGCAGCAGGCTTTGTTTCTCTCTGATACTCCCTGACTTGGCATCAGCTGCTTATGTCATATTAATTTCATATGGACTAGTAGATGGGCAATCTTTGATGTACTTTATATTGATTTTGCGTGTGTATCTGTGTGCCTGTGTGTATTACTTACATTTGATTCAGCTGACTGACTTGTCTATGTCTGAGGGGACTGATACCATGAAGATAAGGGTGTCAGATCAGTGGGCCGCCATGCTTTATTTCCCCCTCGACAAATTTACCAAAGTTTTCACGTCTCATCTTCACACCGTGGTGACAGCCCGACAGGAGGGGTCCAGCCAGACGCATGACAACGATAGGCAGCTCACGCTGACAATAATGCCACCGTTGCTCACGCTGAAGAGAGCCCGTCCCCTTTCATTCCATTGAGAAGGAATGCAGAGAGGGAGAGGGGGAAAGAAATTGAGTATTGGGAAAGAAGGGGGAGACAGACTGGCATCCAGTCAAGGCAAAAGACAGTTTTTTGATCTCCAGACGGTCTGCCACCACTATGGTAATCCTTCAGCAACACCCTTCTTCGGCTGTCAGATTGAAAAACACATGCGTGGATTATATAAACCAGGCTTGTGCACACATAGTCGACTTGTATATATGATAACACTTTTAGTAATAGATAAACAAGTACCAATGGAAATTAATTAATTATTATAATAATCAAATCTAAACACTGCACAACAAAAAAACAGGCATTGTTAATGATGACCAACTAAGCTTGGAGGTCTTTTAATTTTTATGAAGGTTGGAGATTTTAATTTGCTTTGAACACTGAGCTGGTTCTAGTAGGAGCAGTCAATGCACTGTTCTCCCAGGATGTCACTTAATGCTGTTTTGTTAGACGCCACCTGCATCTCTTTGGTACCTTGATGCATCAGCCGCTGCAATATTAGACACCAAGAGATTATGTTTATGATTATGATCATGTTTTATAGACCTCTCCTGTTGGTTTATCAACCAGGACTGGATGTCCACTTTGGATTCTTCTGTTTTGCACTTTGTCTCTTTTTTTATGCTTTGTTTCACCAGCAGATTTATTTCCTTTTCACTTAGTTTCACTGACTGTTTAAGTTTGGGCCATAGAAAGTATTCGGTTTAGGTATTTAAAAGTAATGGGTTCTTTTTTAGGGAGTTTACGGGACTCCTTCGTCACTAAAAACTAGGATTTGCTTAGAAAAAGACTGATCGCTGTTACAATGCGCTTCTTTATAATAGTAACCCTGCACAATGAAAAATGACACATTGGGAGTGACAGACCATAACCCAGTAGCCATAACCCAGTGCATCGGGCAACATAACAAAAGGACACCGTGTGTTTAACTGAGACACGCCAGCTGCTTTGACAAAAGGTCATTGTTTTCCCCAGGAAGAAGAATGAGCAGGAGATTTGTTGTGTCTAAAATCACCTCATTTGCACATATGTACATGGAAGTGTTTGATGTCAGCAAAATACTCCTCAAATGTCTTCAAATGTCAATGTGGTTACTATTTCAGCACAGCTGCTTGTTTGCACCTAAAATCATTAGACATTTGCTTTTTGCCTTGTGCGATATGAGCAGAAAATATGTCAAACTCACTCCACTGGAAACCTGTCAAAAAATCATGACTGATTTATGTTATATGCACTATACTGAGACACATGCACACATTCATCGCGTTCAAATGCGGGTGTGTGGTTCGTCCAGATTAATGCTATTGCGTTCTTTTTTTGTTTTATATTGCGACTTTTTAATCCTGTTTCAAAAGTGAGTTTAAATCTATGACTCTGGTGCGTATCACAATAACTCACAATTTTTTCAAAATTTAAACTTTAATTAAAACTGGAAATTAAATCTATTTCCAGCCTTCTGTAATACTTGAATTTGTTTTCAGAGTTTGAAATACATCCTGTGAAGTCTAGCTTACATTTATGGAATGTATTAGGCACGTTTGTATAAAAAAGGACCCAGTGAGTAAGCAATGAAAGGAATGACATATTACACTTTAATTAAATACAAGTATATAGAAAAAAGTAGTGAAAAACCTGCATTTTTTTCTGATGAGTGCGGATAGGAATAGACAGAATAGCATAGCAAAGCAGAACCTGCTACTCAGTATATAAACATGACACTGTTTGGCTGATATGCATTAGAGTATATCAGAGTGGATTAGAGGAATGTGGAGGCAGGTTGGTGAGAAGAGATCACCTAGATTGAAAAGGGATTTCTAACACTTCTAAATGAGATATGGGCATGCATTGAGAGATAAGAAGCTGCATATGAAAATGGGTCAATTGTTCTGCAGGTTTAGATTGTGATTAAGAAGATTACATTCCTCCAGTGAGTAACAATAGCAAAGTCAGACAGCAGCCCAGTTGTTAGCCACTCTAACAGCCTGGCTGATCCCTATTCTGTCCTTTCACCAGAATTCTGAGTTTCATTTTTTTGAGTTATGGGACTTAAAGTCTTAGGTTCTGCTTGTCAGGCAGCAGATTTTCTGCTGAAACAGAACATAACAAAGCATGGTGTAATTTGACTCATTCCCAGACCAGAGGCTGTTTTGATGAAACAGTGCAGGAGTGTGTCTGATCACACCACCTCATCCTCCATTTTTCAGAAAGGAATGATTAGACCAGGGCCACTTAAGCCGAAGTTAGTGGACTGCTATTGATTGATCAAACCTGGCCGTTCAGTCCTGAATAAAAGGGAGGGTTTCTGTCACACCCTAATGAAAGGGAGGCAAGGTTTGCAGCTGCCTTTGATCCTGAAGGGATTAAAACAGTCTTGCTTATACAAGTAGAAAGATCATGCCTGTCTGTTTCTCTGTCTATCTGATGCATTGCTGGGAAAGCTATACAGCTCTCTGCTGTAGAGAAGGCTATGAGGCTGGGTCAAGTCACGGTGGGGTCAAAAGATTGGAATCCCTGTGTGGCCAACTAAAAGACCACCTGCTATTTCCAAGCTTTGATCACTGGCATCATTCCTTATTATTATGACTTGTGTGTCTGCAAACAGTTGTCTTTGTAATGCATCACAAGCCTTTGACTGAAGGCAGGAGATCTGAGGATTTTGACAGTCTGTCTGTTTGCAACAAAGAAAGGAGGTTAGAATTAATAGAATCGTTTTGATATGCACGACATCTCCTTGGACGGCATTTTGAAGGAAGTCCTGAAAAACACTAATAAACTTGAAGCCACGCTTTTAATAATTAAAGCTGATTTTCTCTGAGAGAAAACATTTTTGAGCGAGCTGGTGAGGTGGAAGGCTTTGATACAGCCTAGAAGCATTCATAAAAGTTTCAGATGTAGAGAAAGTAATTGACATTTCTCACAAGTTGGCAGTCATAACCACATGTGCTTTGCCAAGTGGACCCTCAAGTTTGTGTGGTCAGTGTCTCTCTACTTTCCTCTCTTACTCAAACAGACTGTGCACACACATACACGCGCTTTCTGTCCGGTGCATTTTCAGTTTGATCTGTTTTATGGATTTCTCTTGCAGCTCAGTTGAAAAATCCGATTAATTGAGCCATGCTGTGAAATATCTATCAGATGAGGATGCAGTCATTTTTCAGAGTGCGAACCATGCAGTATTCATATCTCCTTGACACACACAGTGCAAAATATAAACTGTTGGTAACATTTGATTTATGCACATATCTGCCTGATTTATCTGTACGGTAACTCGCATACACACGGTAAAGCATTCACTTTAAGTGATGAAGCATTCAACCAGGTTTTCAAGCCCTGGGGCAGTGGGATGCTTTGTAATATGTACAGTCACATGCTGCTCCACTGTTATCCGTGCACTTGTTGTACAGTATGCCCTTGAGAAGCACTGTTTGTACAGCCTTCCAGCTGCTCTGAGAATGATCCATTTATGTTAAATCTGGCCACCAGAGGGTTTTTGTGTGGCTATTTAATGTACACTCACTTTCCCCACATGCATGTTACCGGAAAGGGAGGTTGGATTTGTTAAACAGATGCTGCTGGCCGCTGGCAGACGCCGTAGCTCCCTGTGAACCTCCCTCCTTCTCTCGAGGATTGTTGTGTGCGAGAGAGTAAAAACAGAGTGGCATCAGAGGGAAACAGTCTCTTTATGATCAGTTCATCCTTTGCCTCCAACTACCTGATCGTTAGGCTGAAGATCAGGGAGCTGCATGAGACTTGATAACCGGATGCCTAGCAAAGGAAATCCTGACATTATTGCCTATTTTGTTGAAGTTGCTGAACTCGTCAGTGTATTAGCAGGCATCAATGCATCAATAAATCAGCAATCACCCTGGGGGTTTTGACTTCTATAGATTCCTGCCACCCTGACACACTTTTATATACTCCATTTTATTCACTTTTAATGTGCTGGGTTGATGTATTTTATCGAGCTAGTTACTACAGAACATAAAGTAGGGATTACAACCTTGTGCATAAAAAAATCTGCCCCCGGAGAGAAATGGAAGCAATCTGTTTTTAATATACCCTTCTTTCTCCTTCTCTGCAGCGTTTCTGCACTTCTGTCACTCAGCCTGCCATCCTTGTTGGCTGTGAATGTATGCAGAAACCGAGCAACATTGTTTTTATATCCCATTATCCAGAGAATTCGCCTGGCCTTCTCACCCCTCCAATACATCCTGCCACCACCCTATAATTTACTTTCTACCTGTTAAGACTTCCGGAAGCAGATGCTGTTATCTTCCTGGCTTTCAACAGCCTGTCACATCCACTACCTGCTTCCTTCTTCAAAAGCTGTCTCCCAATACCTCACTGTGTGCACTCCCCGCGGCTCCCGCTACCTGCTGGGAGTCACACCCGCTGATGTCAAACTTGGACAACTTTGGAGGAATAAAGAAGAACCAACACAAGGGTCAGGATGATGAAAGGAAGAACAGGACCTAGGAGTGGAAGACTGAAGGGCACAGTCATAACTACAGGTGTTATTTCTTTATTTTTGTTTTCCTGTTTTTTATCCAAAGCTGACTTTATTGATTTCTCTAACCTGAAACATAGCCACAGAAGAACCTTCCATCGTTCTATAGATTGGAATTGATTGCCTTGAGGCTCTCTTGTCCTGTAAATATTTGCAAAGCTTTATTGATTCCATTAACAGCTGGCTGCTGTTTGTGACAGTGGTATGGATGGTTGCTGTTGGTGAGACTAAACTAATTTTGGAAGGCCAGTTGGTTTTTTCGCAGTGCATTAACATCTTGTTTCACACGTGTAATGTTGCATATAGCCGGTTTTTGCGGAAAAGTGTGACACAAATGGTCACCTGCTTAATTTGTGAGCTCATTTTTAAAACAAACGATTGGAAGACATACAAGCTTACATTTTCTTTGTGCATATTATTCATCTTAAAAGAATGCCATAGTACGCTAGTTACTATCAGAAAAAATGTATGTTGTTATAAGGCATAAACCTTGGATGTAACCTCTTGTAGCTCAGTCTGTTGTTGATGTGATGGAAAGGAAGTGGGGACCCTCATGAGTTAAGGCAATTGTACTCTCACACCACTAGAAACCTATATGCAGCGCTCATATAGGGGTCCGTGATGAACCATACATATAAACAGTGGGTGTTTCATCCAATCTGAGGAAATGAAGGGCCGGGAGAGTGCTGCTTAAGAGCACAAGGGAGAGCGAAGTGGCCCACGCACTGCTGCTCTGTTAACCCGCATCTACTCAACCCCCACCCCCTGCATATTCTACTGTTGTCTCAGGAACACAAAGACTATTTTCAGGCAGCCAATCCTCAGCAGAGTGGCAAAATACAGTCCTGCATGGCCCTAAAAGCCTTCATGACTTTTTAATTGGTGGCTCAGGGCTCTACGTCCAGCGGTTGGAGAGTGGACCCCACTGCCAGAGCTTCACTTCTGGAAGGGATCAAATCTCCCCCGCTTGAGTCTTAGGCCTGTCAAAGCAGTCAGGCATAGAGGCAGTGGATGGGTGGCATCTGAAGGTGAGAGGGAGGGTGAGAGACAGGGTTGGCAGTGGAAAAGAGCAGTTTGCGGTTGAGAAGGGTGGATGATAGAAAGAAGCCAGGAGCGAATGTTTGTAAAGGAAGAAAGAATTTATGTGAAACTGCTGAGGGAAGGAATAGCCCTGCACCAAAATAGCAATTTCTGAGGTGAGAAAGAGTTTGTTCAGTGGAGTTGTATGAGAAAAGTTATGTGCGTGTGTAAACGTGTGTTTGTGTGTGCATGCTACATCCGACAGGGGCAACAGAACATTTGGAAGTGATGGATTGTTACAGCATACCAAACAGAGTAGGAAAGGTGGGTGGTGGATTTTATTGGAGAGCTGGAAAGGTTTTGTGATGAATAATAGTCATGAGTGAATTGGTCATTGTCAGAACCCTCCAGAGCCTATTGAATCAGCAAGGCTAGGGTTTTACAATGAGCTTCAGCCATGAAGATCGGACTGTTGGGTCGTAATAGATGGAAAGTGAGTTGATGGAGGCAGGAGGTACAATAGATGAGGCTAGCTCTCACTGCTGGAGCGGCATTTGTCTGTGGGGAAATGGGCCCCAGGAGAGACCAGTGAACCTCCCACATGCTGTGCAGAGATCAGAGAGCAATATGGATGTTTGTGATGGGCATCTGAAGGCACATGAACACATGCACACGCATGTGCACACAAAGCAGAGTATGGGTAGCTTGCTCATTGATAATGACTTGTTGACCCGCAGCTAATGATCCCTTTCATCTCAAAGCGGAGCATGATAGGCTTTGATCTGTCTGTCATTAAAGAGCTGTCGACTACTTGCACATCCCTTTAGTCTGATCAGCAATTCAAATATACATTAGCACCTTATAGAAAGATATGTACATACACGCACTGTCACAGCTTCTATACACTTACTGGACACTTTATTAGGTGCACCTTGCTAAAAGTGGGTTGGACCCCCAACACAGCATACCTTTTTCTCTTTTTCACACTATTCTGTATAAACACTTCAGACGGCTGTGTGGGAAAATCCCAGTAGATCAGCAGTTTCTGAACTGCTCAGGCCAGCCCACTAACAGCTATCCGATATTGAAAGTAATTTAAATCACCTTTGTTCCTCATTATGATGCTCGGTCTGAACTTAAACAGGTCATCTTGAACATTTCTACAGTTTTCATGTCCAAATGCGTCCATGTGATTGGCTGAGCAGATATGATCTAAAACTCAAATGAAGGTGAACACTTCTAGTATTACTGCCACATCTCTCTCACACACACACAGACACACATGCAGTGAAGCACAAAAAGTCCTTGAATCCATGCTACTCATTAAAGCACTTCATTTACTCAATATGTTAAAAGAGCAATACTAAATAAAAAAACTGATGATTTATTAATATCCAGAGTTGTAATCCACAGCATTATATGTGTATTAAAGCGCATTACTTACCATGGCATGATAAGTTAAAGTGCTTCTAATAAAATTCTTAAGTCCCTACAGGCATTTCAAAGCAGCAGCAGATCTCTGTGCAGTATCTCCTCAGTGTCTCACTAATGGGACTGATGTAAATATGTTCATTTGCAAATCTTCTCTCCAATTTAGTGCTGCTCATATTGTAGATGAAGATTATCCAGGGATTATGAGGTTTGAAAAATGCACTATTTGATGTGTATTTATGCACGGCTTATAGATGTAGTAATATGGAATTAGGTCCCATCATGAGTGGAAAATATGAATGCAAAAAAAGTGTCACTCCTACCTCCCCCATCTGGCTCCCTGTCAGGTTGTCATTTAACGATATTCATTCCCAAAAGTGGAAATTTAACAGACGTTTATGATGCAAATCACAAGCTATAACTCTGTGTGGTGTGGAGGGCCACATTAAGCCTTCAAATCACTCATGCCTTTGCTTGGGCGCCAGTAACATTATGCCATATCTGCTTGATCGTCTGCACATATTTCAGTGTGCTATTGCAGCCAACAGCAGTCAATCCCTCCACTTTGTAGGTCCTTAGAGGCGGAGAAAGTTCAGAGAATTGCCAACATGATTTTTTTTACACTGGCGTGTTAAGAGCACTGGTGGGAACATTTCAATAACACAGTGTTGAAAAAAAAAAAGCTCACTGAATACATTAACCTGATGAAAGATGGTGTTGCTATTTAAATTTATGTAATTTCTAACGATAACCTTCAGGATATACATGACATTGTGTGAAGACTAAAATTGCTGTGGTTGTAATTCCTTTTTGTACATAAAGTGCTACTTGCATATGTATAAGACTGTGCCACAAATAGAGCTAACCTTGGTTTTTACTTTCAGAAATTTAAAACTTCCTAGCACCTTTCCACTCAACATTCCTTTGCATGGGAACTGGATATGTTGCAGTGCAGAGAGTTAAAGGTTTAGGATGGGACAGGCTGGATTCTGGTTCTTAATCTTTGCTGTTTTCCAAAATGGAAGAAAACATCCTTGCCAATATCACTGCAGCACTTGGAGCGATGTTGTGAGTGCGGGTTTAAGTGTATAATTAGAAAAACATCATCAGCCTCATATATTAGATAGCATTGTTGGCACCGGGCTCAAAGCTGTAGTTATGTTGTGAGTGTTATAAAAAAGCTATTGATTAAGGGGTATGGTTTTCCTGTGAGGTAGATTGCAATTTATAGATCAAAATGACACAGTCTTTTCAAGTAGAAATGCTGGCTTGTTGCATTAATCATGAGGAGAAGCGATGACAGGCATTTTTGAAGGAGATGGGTGGTAAGGTACAAAGATATGTGTGTGTGTGTGTAACAAATGCTGTATGTAATCAAATTTAGAGGACAGATATTCCGCTTTCTTACCTTAAATTACCTCAATTAAAATCACACCTTTAATCTTCTTGTGCGGTCTGTAAAAATTAAGCGTTTAATCATTATTCATTATTTTCACTCGCAAGCACGCACACATTTATAGTATTCACATAGGACGTTGTTATGCGCAGCAGTTTTAAGAAGGATTGTTTAAAGGATTGTCAAGAAGAGCGCGAAACAATTAGTATTTCTGACTGCGAATTTTTCCTGCTTTGTTCAAGTTGCACGCTTCCCACTCAGCACCCGTTACTGTATCGGGTAATTGAGATGAGCAATGTGGTGTGAAGTCATGTACGAACCAGCCAAACGCTACCATTAGCATAATGTCAGTGCGTTCAGATCTTTGTCTGCCTGCTGGCGTAGTGCTGGCTGCCTGTCTTCAGACAGTGCCACAGAGCTGTGTTTCTCCTCTGTGTTCGCTCCTGCTTGAGGTGCGCGTGCACTTCAGAGAAAAGAACCGGCGAAGAGAACTGTGTTGATGTCTCAAAGGTCAGATGAGTGACCTGCATGGAGGCTGGCAGTTTTGAGTGGCCATCTGAAGGAACTCAAAATTGGGGGGGAGGGGTTAGCTGTCACACCACACAGAGAAGTACTTGGTGGTCTACAGCAGCTTGGATGTTGGAAGAAAATAATGGTCGTGGGCCTCTCTTTAATGTGTTCTGGGCAGGGAGTGATGTGACAAGCTCCGTTCTGTCAGCTCTTACATTCCAGAGGTCTCAATTAGGAAAAGGGGCTCTGTGCTCCCACAGACTGCCTAGTAGGAGCACAGGGCACCCCGTGGGAGCATCTGGTACACGTCAGACTTACCAAAATTAGAAAACATGAAAACAAGCATGTATTCCACCTTCCATACACTCTCTGTAGGGCTGGGTATCGTCACTGATTTCTAGAATCGATTCAATTCCGATTCACAAGGTCCCGAATTGATTCGATCCACGATTCGATTTAATTCGATTTAATTCGATTCGATTCGATTTAAATCTGGGATATTTTGACAGTCAGAAATATTATAATTCAGATCAGTACATTTACATATTTTTGTATCAATAAAAAGGAAGCTGACACACGCAAGACTTTATCAAAGGTGTGAGCGTCACAGCAGATACCTTTGTGTCAAAGTAGCTGAAGATAAAACACAGAAAAACATGAAGGTGATTTTCCTGGCCTGGGATTTTATAAAAATATTCTGCAGTACATCAAAAACGAAAGAAAACCATTAATCAACATATGAACATTACCTCTGAAGTTACAGCGGTTTTATTAGAGACACGGTTAAGCGTTTTGCATTTTGAATAATTTTAAAAAGTTTAAATTTGTTCAGTATTGAACAGCAGAAATTAGGTTTTCTTTTCGGAAGAATGTAAAAGGGAAAAAAACAGCGGCTGACAGCGCTGTAAACAACAGTAGACTTGTGCGTAACAAGCAAGCGAATAATGAAGAAAGGGAAACTGTTCTTGAAGTACAGAGAGAGAGGGGGGGGGGAGGGAGAGAGAGAGAGAGAGAGAGAGCTGTGCATCGCGGTGGAAGCAAAACAGTAAAAGTCAGAGTGAATACATGACGATGTTTATGTGAATCTTCTTTTGCTGCTGGTTCGGTCAATATTGTTTGGAGAGAGATCAAACTAACAGCTTTAGAATCGGCGCATAAAGGGCGTGAACACAAAGCTTGGACCCGCCGAAACATCAGGATCAGCGAGCTGTCGGCTTTCAGCCCCGACCGTGTCCTTGCCGTCGGGTGAGAAAGGCGACATCTCACTGATTCTGATCCGCGGGTCGCGCTGTGTGTTTAAGTCTATGTGCAGAATCCGTGTTCCTGCTCTCATTTACTGTCTTAACTGTTTGGTGGTTCTTGAAATTTTGTGAGATGTCACCAGAGATTCTGGCATTTCGGGCAAAATAAATTTATATTAAAAAAATCGATTCAGGATTTTAATGAATCGATTTCACGTTATCCAAGCCAGAATCGATTTTAATCGATGAATCGATTATAAAAACCCACCCCTAACTCTCTGGCTCTTCTAATATAATATCTGTGACTCTTTCCCGTCAAAGACCCGTTATTGCTCACAAGTAATCGAGTCTGTTTGACCTATCGTAAGTGTGAGAAACTCCTAGTCCCTGAGTGGATTATGCATTCACACCAAAGAAGGTGTTTGTTCTCTGCAAAACAGGTAAATAAAGCATTGCCAACACTGATTGCTGTTCACTCCTAGGCTCAGCGGAAGGAAGGGAGACAGACAGGCAGGCCGTGTAAATGTAATGAAGGGAGATAATAATTCTTTTTTCTGTCAGCTGCTCTCTGCCATTAACATTTACTGCCAGCCCCTGCCGTTCACTGCTTGGCGCCCATGCACTCTGCCACACTGATAAGAATCACAATCACCAGCTATTCCACGCGCATATATTATAATGGCAGGCACCGTGATACCTTGCACTTAGCAAAACACTATTAGCATGCCAGTTGCATCGCTCCCATTCAGAGGTTCAAAGGGTTTGGTTGGGGAGAAAAGCACGGATGGGACATGGCAGTTTGAGTCCACGCATTTAGCCTCATAAAAATTCTGGTGTCTTTATCTTAAAGACACACTGTCACAAGCGCGCGAGGTTGAAAATGTGAGCACACATTTTTATGCACAGGGACACACCTGTACACACGGGAGCGTGAGGGACAGAGGCGAACAAGTACCACACAGGTTTTCAGATTGTTAAGAGAGTGAGTCCAAAAGCGTACAAGTTTATCTGTATGTTAATGATGAGGGGAACTGGCCCAGATTTGTTTAACGCATCAAGCAATTAAATCAAGACTTGTCTAATAGCTGCATCTTTGCTGAGCTGCCCACGGGTCCCAAGATGGACAGGCAAGGCAGCATTGCAGGTGGATCTGATTATCTCTGTCTCAGTGCGTGTGAAATAATGTTTCCCCCACCATACCATCTACTAATTAGGATCTAATTATCCAGCCTAGTGTAAACAATCACAGCAGATGGCATTATGCACAGTATTAACTCTAATGACCTGGGGCCCTGTAGAATTCACATTTCAACGCACTTGCTTATTTTATTTATTTATTCCATTAGCCTACTTTCTTTTTTTCAATTCACTTAGGCCTGTTTTCAACCTTCTCATTCCCCGAGAAAAGACTACCCCTCTTCCTGTTCCCAATGATGCTCTTACAGTCCTTTTTTTTCTTCTTGTATTTGCTCCTTGTTTCACTTACTGGCATTTATCTATTTCTCTGGGTTTATTTTTGAAAAATATCAATTAGATCTCACAAAGATCAAGTAAAAATGTGTACCTATTTCTGCCACCTACAACCACCTGCCTTCTCTCTAGTGGGTAGGAAAAAAAAGGGAAAGTCATAACGATACGTGTATGTGATCTTGCGCACAAAGGCTCACTTCTTCCCCCAAACTGTAGAGGCTGTCTGTCACAGCTGGGAAATAATACTGTGATGTCAGTCACACTACACCAGGTGGGAAGTCTGGATCATTTCCCATTGCACTGAACCCAAAAGAGTTCTCCAAACCTCACTTCCTTAAGACCAAAACAGTTTCATACATTTTGTCCTTTGAAAGGAAGAAATTGCCTTGTGTCTAGCGTACATTTCTATGATACATTGATTTGTTGGATGCAAGGCTATGTTCACAGCTCGCTGCTGCAGTGCATAAATCTTGTTTGAGTGCCACAAAGTCAGGGAGGATTCCCAGCTTTATCTTGTACAGCGCTATGACTATTCCTTCATGATTAAAGACACAACTTTCTTAAATCTAGCTACAGTTGTTCATCTGCGGTTTCCTCTACTGCTCATCGGACAAGGTTGAGCTGACTAGAGACTCAATGCTGCAGAGGGTGTGTAATGGTGGTTGTGGGTGTGCGAGGTCTCATTAATTGATGCCGGGCCTTGTGCCTATGCTCCTCTGCGTGCCGTGTTCTCTGCCAGGAGCTGGACTTGCTAATTAGGCTCCTGGATATCACAGACATGTCCCTCGGTACGCCATACAATATACTGCTAGTGACTCAGTAACACTGGTAAGGAAAGTGAGAGAGAGTGGGACTAAAGGATAGAGGATACAGAGTGAGGAGGGGTGCAAAGAGACATAAAAAGATGGAGAGACATCTTGGCAGAGAGCTCAGAAGGAAGGGACATGGAGAGTAAGAGTGTGTGAGAGATGACAACTGATGAGAGGCCAGGGAAAGAAAGTAGGAAAACGACTGTACTGGGAGAGATCAAGGCTGCCGAGACGGAGAGATAGTCACAACATGCAGAAAGGAAACTGTTATTGTGGGGAAAGGGGGGAGAAAAAAAAGAAAAGAAACTTAAGATGGGAAGAGAAAAAAGGAGGAGGAAATCAAAAAGAGGAAGATAGTGTGAGACAGGCAGAGCATAGCTGAGAGGTAGAGGAAAGCACTCAGCGGAGCAGTGAGGCAAACAGGGAAGAATTCCAAACAGAAAGGGTGTGTGCGTTTGAGTGTGTGTGTGACTGTGAATTTGTCCACGCTGCCGGCTGGAGTGTGTGTCCAGATAATTCAATCTGCTGCCCATTGACTGGCCTCCCGCTCCGTCTTCACTCCTAATTAAATCTCCATTTGTTGGCTGGATGCTACTGCTTCTAATTGTGTTGCTCTAGCCTCCTGTAGACACACAGGCACACCTCAACACACACACACACACACGGGCCCTGCAGTGGGTAGGATCCCAGACACGTCACCGCGGTACATTACACCTCAATTAATCACATCAATTACACATCAATTAACCCATGGCAATCCACTAAACACAGCTGGGATGCAGGCAGCATTTCATCTGTAGCAACCTGAGGACTCTTTCTGCAACATCAAAGCAGGCGCTGCATCAAAAAGAAAAAAAAATTCAAAAATTCAGATCAACTTAACATGAAAAATCCATAGTTCCTTTTCATTTCCTCCTCCAAGCAGAGAGCATAATTATAGGAGTATATGAGCTTTAAATAGCATGTCACGGGTTCTATATTTCCACAGCATAAGATCTCATAGGGGGCTTGTTCATTCTGGATTGCGAACAAAAGAGCATAAGCAGGAGTTGTGGGTGGACATCAACCTATCAAATACCACATACAGATGTTGAACTATGGGCCATTTCCCTAAATGAAGGCTCTTCATCTCGTCTTCCTGTTTCAGGTCTGGCGTGCTTGCTTGACTTCTACTGTAATGGGTCACTTCACCTTGGTGCCTTGTGTTGGAGGACACACTCCTCAATCTTTTCATTGCTCTCCTCCCTACTATCACTTTCCTCATCTCATCATTTCTTTACACCAATTCTCAATGTGTCTTTGACATTATCATTAAGCACTGTGTTTCTTTTTACCATCTGTTTCAATGCCGCTCTCGCTTCCTTCTCTCTGTATTCTCCCACTCAATCGCTTGCTTAATTCTTCCTTTAGTGTCGGTCTGCTTTCTGACTCGACTAGGTGATAGAGTGTAAATCGACAAGGTACCTGCTGTCACGGTGACGCAACCTCACCTTCAGAACCAACCATGTTCCGAAGGGCAGGTGGGCGGGGTGGTGGTGATGGTGGGGGTGGGACGCTGAGGGGTATATACACTTTTTAGTGTGCGCTTATGTGACTTCTAAAGAGCTCTGTATCCTCACTCCAGCATTCTTATCTCAACTCGTGAAGCACCATGTTAAGACGATCTATTATACATGTGTGTCAGTGTTCTTCTGTATGTGCGAATTCATAAGGGAAGAGCTTCATCAGCTTTCAAAATGCTTTTAACCCCTCTCCATCAACCCCGCAACCCACACCCTTACACCATCCCATTACTAGGCCAAGGTCATAGCCATGACAGTTGCATAACCCCCATCAGAGGGTAACCATGGCCCATTTCGTATCTTAAGGTCCAATTCAAGAGCCTAAATGACAGCTCTAAATTTTCCAGTATGACATGATGCACCATGGGTGGACTGAAGGTGGGAAGTTATACACACATATACAGTATGAGTGCATTTGTGTTGAGCTTCCAAGGTAGAGTGAGAAATGAATACAAATGGACCTTCAAAGGAAACAGGCACCGCTAACCACTATAGCTAAATATCAGAGATGCATTTGAGCCAAGTGCCAGCTAGGATGCTGTTACGTCGGCTCAAATGCAGGTGGCTGAGGATTAAACAGAGGTCAGAAGAGCTCCCTGCTGCTGGTGTGGAGCTGGGGTAAGAAGGTTAGGCAAAAAAAAAAGCTAGAGAATGAATATAAGACAAAAGCTGAATGTGAACACCGTTTGTGTGTATGCAGCGGGGGACCCGGCTGGAGCCATGCCACCATTCAACCTCAGCTGTCAGGTTAGAATAAGGTGTTTTTATATCTGTGGTGAATGGGCTGTGGTGGTGCAGACTGACTGTTAGGGGCAGCTGCTCTGCACAGCAGCCACATTATAAAAGCCCTCCTGGTCCTTCCATGCCAGTTTTCGGTCATCCATAGACCTGCTTGCTTCAGTTAGCTTTTACCTCTGGTCATAGTGGTGTAAGAATTGTTCCTCTATAAGGAATTTCCCCTAGCTTTCCATCTAGACATGAAACCTGCAGGTAACAATGTTGTGCACCTGCCAAACACTGCACTATCACTTCATGCTTCATAGGAAGGGAACTGTTCTCTGGTTAATTCCAGTCTCTGGAAGAAAAGAACTTTTCAGCTTCCTTAAACACTTATATTCTGCGATCCTCTGGAACAGGTTTGCATAAAGGACACTGACTTGTTTTCCATAGCGTCTCATCAGCCATGACCAACACGATGCTGCCCCCATTATTCTTCACTGTTGGGATGGTATCAAGCAGGTAATGAGCCTAGCCGGTAATGTGTCTGGTGTCCTCAGAATGTAACGTTAGGAACTGAGGCTAAAAAAGTTCTGGTTTTATCTGACCAGAGAATCTTGTTTATCACATCCTGAGACTCCCTTAGGTAATCTTTTGCAACATCAAAGCTTGCTGTTATGTTTTTCAACAAGAAGAGACTTCATCTGTCTCCTCACACTACCATAAAAAAAACCAAAACCCCAAAATCAGTGCAGTGTTGTTTCTCCCACCTTCACACTGGACCTAAGAAGTAGATGTTGGGGTTCTTTGTCACCTCTCCTCCGAGGGTTCTTCCTTGATTACTCAGTTTAGCTTGGCCAAGTTCTGGGAAATATCATATATTCTACTGATGTCTTATGTTTAGGTCTTTTGAAGGCCACTCCTGGAATTTTTCACTGAAGCACAGAGAATCAAGCAAAAAAAATGAGAGATTGAAGTTAAATTTTATGCACATGCCAAACCCAAACCTAATTCACATCCTTTGTCATAGCAAGGGGTCTATAATGGTTTCCTGTGCTTTTTCTTTTAATGTTTTAAGAACGCTTTTAAAGTTCTCGTTGTCTTTCTGGGTGATTTGTGTGGAGTGATAAAAAAACAGATTGGGCATGAAGAAATTTTAGCATTGAGCTATAAGAAAGCTGAACACTTTCTGAATGCAGTGGATATAATATGTGTGTGCAAGTTAGGGCTGCCACAAACGATTATTTTGATAGTCGACTAGTCAGCGATTACTTTTGCGATTAGTCGACTAATCAGATCATCATCCATTGAACATACAGCATACAGCTTATTGCACCAGCAGCATCTGCTCTTATATAACTATCATTAGCTTTCAGCTTTAAGTGTTTAAGGTATGTGCTAACTAAAAATAAAGACAAGATGATAGTTTATTAAATTTTAATGACATTTGCAGAGTGTTTCGGTGGAGTTTAATAAACTCCTTGCTATCTAAAATATAACAGGACACCGGAGTAAATTCTCCAGCATCTCACACTTCTGATGATCAGCTGTCTGCTTGACGTTTATTCAGCTGTGTAAAAACTATAACTTTAATCTCATCCAAACCGATTTACTCAGGAACAAATAAAACACTGAAAAAAGCCAAACAACATTTTGAAGTTATCTAAGTGACTCATATATCATGTTTAACCTGAGTAGCAAAAGACGGCGGTGGGTTTGAAAACGATCTGCCGGGAGTCCGTGTTCTCACGGCTCTAGTTAGCCTAGCCCCCGGCTAGCTATCGAGCTAGTGGGTAACAGACGTCTCAGAAAACGTCGGAGCGCTTTTGAAAATATGTGGTGTCTTGATAAACTGAGCAGATATTTGAGGTTTACACAGCTACATTCTCGCCTGAAAATATGTTAAACGTTTATTTTGTGACCCAGAAAGAATAATAAGAGTAATATTAAAACTAACCAGCTGCCGCCATTGTTGGAAACTAAGCAGGGCCGCGATGGGCCGCGCTATGAATTCTGGGACACAGTTTCTTCTTCTTCGGGGTTTAACGGCAGCTGGCATCCTTGGACATGCAGTGCTGCCATCTTCTGTTTCAGTCCATTATTACACTCTTAAATCCTACTACTGATTCCTGCGTCTTTTGTGATCTTACAAAGCTTCAAACGACGCGTCGACTATTAAATTAGTCGTCGACGATTTTGATAGTCGACGTAATCGTGACTAGTCGACTAATCGTGGCAGCCCTAGTGCAAGTCTATTATACTGTAGAATTTGCTCCACAAGGCCACAGTGGTTTAAAAAGAGATGACCCCTAAGAGAAATATTACCTGTGACACCAGAGTGTTGTAAGATATAATACACAGGTGCGGTACACTGACCCCCAAATCTTAAAGCTCTATTGTGCCTATCAAATGTGAAAACAAACAGAAAACCCGCACTCGCTGCTAAGTATTCTTTTTAGTATTCATTGCTGGGCAAGACGAACCTATTTAGACTGATGATGAGAAGTAGATCGTGCTGATATGTCAAAGCCAAAGCACATTTGTCTTGCTAAACAATAAAAATTAAGAAGAATACTTTTCATTGAGTCCTGACATGTGCACACTCTGTATTGACAGAACTTTGTGCTCCTGTAAGAGCATGCGTGTCAATTTTCGCATGCAAAGAAAAAGTTATCCTAACTTTGACTTATGCAATGACAGTGCATCTATTCACACTTGTGTATTTTTCTGCCATGAAAAAAAAAGAAACACACTTGAAAATGTAATCCTGCCATTGACACCACACATGCAGAGCCTACCACTGACACCAACATGGATCAGCAGCGTGTGTCCTCAGTGTTTCACTGTGAAGTTCAGAAAGCACAGTGAGGGAGAGAGAAATCCGCATCCGACAAGAGGTTCTCCACTGGAAACTCATTAGATCCCAGAGGCCAGTCTTCGGAGGAGCTGACCTTGTCTTCTGTCAGCATTAAGAACTGTTGGCGGTCACAGGTCATTTAAGTTCTTACAGAGTCTCAAAAAGAAGATCACTTCAGCTGGGTCTTGTGTGGATAGCAATCATTTCTTGGGGTACGCAGCAGAAATTCTGCACACTTATGTCATGCAAGACTTATTTCCTGTTCGTGCTGGCTTTGGTCCTGAAAATATACACTTTGCTCTAGATGTGAAATTGGTCACAAGTGCCACAGATAACCACTGTTCGGGGAGTCATTATTAGAGCTTGTGTGAATGTGTCATATGAGGCAGAAAAAATGTGAATGCATGAATGGTGCTGAAACAGGTAACTGCGGTGGTGATTACAGGGCACTCAATTCCGCAGTCCACAATTTCACAACAGTAAGTTGGTATTATGTATTGCCCCAGACAATCGATGTGTGAGTTGCATGTGCAGGTCTCTAATGGTGGCTTTTTGATAGAGCCATACCGCTAAGTGCACATAGCCACCAAAACCCCAAACCAGCTGGAAGTGGTTGGGTGTGTGTTTATTCAGCCATAAGTGTATGTTTTGGGATTTTCTGTGTGTGTATGTGCAGATATGTGTGTGTGTGTCAAGTACAAATGCATTTACTAGAGGACAGAATTATAGCAAAGCCACCACTCAGCAGCTAGTGTCTGGGGAAAAATAGGGACGGCTTCTCCATTTGGGCTCAGACAAAGATCAGTTTGAAGTGGCTGTTGGGTTTAACAGTGTTTGTTTTTGAAAAGTTCATGTAAGGGTGGTAGAAAGAATGGATTACCCAGGTAGTTTTATCAAAAAAAGAAGAAAAAAAATTGCAAGTTTTGATCTTTTTGTATGATAGAAAATGGACTAAGCTGCAGCTAAGCATAGTGTGTGATTTGTGGCAAGCATGATTGCCGACGTGAAACACAAAGGTGCATAGTCGTTCTTTTATTTTCTGTTTCAATCAGGTCCAATTTGCTGTATCCCCTTCTCTGCCCAGCGAAGGCTGCCCTCACGTTCACCCAGTTCCGCCACACCATCCTCTGCATTTACTGCCATAAATCTTGGCTGTGAACTTGCATATGGGTGCGGAGAGCAAGGGTGGCTCCAGTAATCAGCCATGAGAGTGACTCACCTAGTAGACACAGTACCAGGCATGCTCCAGGCCACAGCGGCATACTGCAGCTATTAATACAGACTTTAATTAGCCCGCCACAAACACTGGCACAATCAGCTCAGTGTCGCCCATGGCTCGTGAGGCAGACAGATCAATAGGTCTGATCATGCCTTTTTCATCAGCTCAAATGAAAGCACTTTGTCTCCAAGCTCAGCCCTGGACCTTGCATATCACCTTAAAGTCTTTTTGTGGCTGTACTGGCTGTGTGCAGTGTTGCGGATGAGGCCTGTATAATCTGGTTGCATTAGGGAACTATAAAGATAAATGAAGGGAGGCACAGAGTATAACTCATCCTGTCACAGAAAGGATTTTAAGACGGGGAAACTTTGTGTTTTCTAAAGCAGCCCCTATCACCCCTACCCCCCAACGCTTCCTAATTTCTCACTCTCTCCACCTCTAGCATGCTTGTTTTTCGCAGTATTTTTCTCCATCTGCTTTTGGCCTATTCCACTTCCCCCTTCCCTCCATCTCCCTCTTCTTGCCTGTCTCCCTCCCCATCCTCTTTTACTGATGTAGAGGTATGGAAGTGTTCATTTACACTTCTTCTGCTGCACAAATTGCTCTTCTACCTCTATGCCAGCACATTTCAATTTGAAATAAAGGAGTAAGCTGCTTTCGCGGTAACAACTTATTCCGTGTGCTTTTTGGCAGGCTTTTCTGTTGACCTTCAAGTTCCCAATCAGTGCAGAAGAAAAATGGAAATAGCTTGTTCTGAGTCCTCTTTTTTTCCCTGTGAATTGCTCAAATTGTGTTGTGTCTCCTCGCAGAGGTTACTGAATCACTGCCATTTTTACTACCCTCACTCAGCTGCTTCGCTTTTTCCTTCTTTTTCTTCCTTTTTACTCATCTTTTCCTTTATGTTTTGTATGACTCAGTTTTCCTTCTTCTTCTTCTTCTCTTTCTTTTTCTAATAGATGATGTCCCACCTTATTTTAAGATGGAGCCTCCTCAAACCCAGGTTCACCTGGAGGGAAATCGCTTAGTACTTACTTGCATGGCTGAGGGCAGCTGGCCCCTGGAATTCAAATGGATCTACAATGGTACTGAGCTTACACGTTTCTCCTTGGAATACAGGTGAGGAATGCAACCTTGCTTGCCTGCAATAATTCTTTTTTTCCCTTATCTTAACCCTAAGTATCTTACTACATGAGGACATTTTAGAGGCATTTAATTGTAACTAATAGCACAATTGCTCATTTTTATTCATATTCCAAACTCATTTCTATGGATTTATTCAGGACTGATTTGGCTGCATATCTCCCTTGAAACATAGCATCTTGTGTTCAAGGGATTATCAAATTTATTCCGATTTGTATCTCACACTGCATTCAACATTCCGAGATGGTGTGTGCAGATAAATATTCTTTACTCTCCCCTCTCTTGCGGTTTGCTGAAACTATCACTGCCGTAATAAAATCAGACAATGCAAATTCTTTTTTATCAGCTTATATGGTGTGGATGGGCCACTTTGATCTGTGAGCTGTAGTATGCTTTTTCACTTATTTTGGAGATGTTCTGGACACCTCGTATTACATATTTCAGCCTCTAAACACAATGTTGAATTATTGGAACAACTCAGCGTGGTAAAAGAAGTGTTCACCCTGCGCTAACAAGTCCTCTGTGCATGTGTGCGTGTGTGCCCACTTCTACATGTACAGTATGCTTGTGTAGCATTATGCCTGCATGCGAGTTAACAGGTGACAGATGCAGTCCACAGTGGAAGTCACTTTCAATCCAATTTTAGCACAGTTTCCTAGACTCCACTCACAGTCATACCAAAACCCTAGACATGGACAGACACGCTAAGGTGGTAGTGTCTGATTGCTATCGCTGCCCCCCTCCCCACCATCCCTTCGCTGCCTGTTATACCTACCTTCTTTCACACATCCTCTCTCTCCCCTTCATCTTTTTCTTCTCTCCTTGTCTTTCCTAAGCATTTGGCTGCGCTCTCACGTGGCTTAGTCTCTGGGTCTGCCTTGCAGGCCAGCCCTCTGCTTGTTATTCTTCACCAGCCCTGATCAAAGAGGAGAACTGGAATCCATTTAATCAGACCCCCCACCCCCCCTTACCCCCCGAATTGCAGTGCAGGGGGGAACATGGCTGGGGTGGAAGCTACACTCCTAAGTGGCTGTAGCAAACGGGAGTAACTGCTTAGGTTATTTTGCTAGTATTTCACATGCACCATCTGGATGGAGGAATCGCGTTTTGTGAGTCCTGCCAGTCAGGACCTGCGCTCTACATTAAAATTTCCACTGTCCAGGATTACATCAGCAGCAAATAACACTTCAAAGATGCGCTGTTATTTTCCTTTTTTTAGACCATTTATGTCTTATTACAAAGAGGAATGTCATTAAGGCACCGTTTCAGGTGCCCACTGAAACATGTCAATTAATTTAGCATCTTGAGTGTGGGTGATAATAGCAGCAAGATGACAAATGTTGCTGTCTGTCATGCTGATGATGACTAATTGCAGTTGTGTTGCGTGTGCCCATTAGGTACCTGATCCCCTCGCTGGACCGATCGCACGCTGGCCATTACCGCTGTATTGTGAGAAACCGAGTTGGTGCTATAATGCAGTGCAGCACTGAAGTGCAGGTTGCCTGTGAGTAAAGGATTCTTTCTATACATCCTCCATTCTGGCAGATTAAGGGCAAGACACTGTTTTTGTGAAAAGCTCGTCATGCACACTATGTGGATGAGTCACTTTGTTTTAAGGCGCTTAGCTTTTGAAAAAGGTACATAACATTAATGCTAATAATGGCAATTGTTTATTTCCATCCTTTTTGCTGGCAGGCATTTTCAGCATTTTCTGTTCTAGTATCTTTTCTCTGTCTCCCTCTTGTTAACTCACTTTTTATGTCTCCTAGATATGGGGGGTTTTGTGGAAGGTGAGAGGTCTCAAACTGTGTCCCAGGGCGAGGGTGCTCTAATCCGTGCACCACGTATACACAGTTTCCCCAGGCCCCAGATTACCTGGTTCAGAGATGGGCGTAAGATTCCCTCCAGCAGTCGCATGTAAGCCTCCATTCACCCCAATTTGATTGCTTTAGTTTAGACAAAGCATTTATGCATCTTACTTGTGTTTTTCTGTGCCTGTCTCAGAAAGTTCTCTCATATATGAGCTGTAGATGAATGCAGAGCTGTTGAAATAGAATATCTTTCACTTCAGAGAACTCTAAGAGGTTCAATACTGCTCACAGATTTTTTTTTTTCCAATCCCCCCACACACCATGAGTGAAGTTGAGCAGAATAGTTGATGAACGAATGTTGGCACAGGCCTTGTGTTCATCATTGAATCGCCTCTCAGTGATAAAGCGGGTTATTATATTGGCCCTATTGACTTTGCAGGCAGAATGATTGAAGGGTAGAGATAGAGCAGGCAGCAGAGGAACCAATTAGACAAAATTGGACAAAAGGCCTCAATTGATGATAGGTTTGACTGACAGCACTCACCCCTGGTTAGATTTCTGTCTTGAAGGGTCTATGTGTGTGTGTGTGTGTGTGTGTGTGTGTGTGTGTGTGTGTGTGTGTGTGTGTGTGTGTGCATGTGTGTGTTTGCATATCTTGCAGACATTTGTTATGTTTATGTATTTCAAACAGTTTTTAAATGATGATTTCATTTATTAAGGGGGAAAAGGCTATCCAAACATAACTGAAAAAGTATTTCCCCCCCTTGTTAAATCAATAATTCACTAACCACAAGCAGGCCTGATTACTGCCAGACCTACTAAATCAAGTAAAAGCTGTTTGACAAAGTGAAGTAGGTTAAAAGATCTCAAAAAACCACCATGCCACCAGTTCACCAACTGCCATCATTCTGGAAAGGGTTATAAAACCATTTCTAAGGCTTTGGGATTTCAGCAAACCACAGTGATCGCCATTATCCACAATTGGAGAACATTTGTAACAGTGGTCAACCTTCCTAGAAGTGGTAGGCCAACCAAAATTACTGCAAAAGCACATCAACAACTCATCCAGGAGGTCCCAAAAAAAAGACCGAGAACAACATCTAAAGAACTGCAGGCCTCACTCGCCTAATTTAAGGTTAGTGTTTATGATTCCACAGTAGAAAAAACAGTGGACAAAAATGGCATCATTAAGAGTTTCAAGATGAAAACCGTTGCTGACAAACACAAAGGCCCGTCTCACATTTGCAAAAAATGTCTTGATAATTTCCAGTACTTTTAGGAAAATACTCTGTGGACTATCAATACAGAACTATCTGGAAGGTTCGGGTTCTGATATGTCTAGTTTTAAACAAACATCATACCAGCAATCAAACATAGTGGTGGCAGCGTGGTGGTCTGAGGCTGCTTTGCAGCTTTAAGACCTGGACTTTAAGGCCTTTCCCTACTTGATGAAACTATGCATTCTGCTCTTTACCAGAAAATCTTGAAGGAGAACGTCTTAAGCTCTAGCGCACTTGGGTAGTGCAGCAGGACAAGAGGCCCACCTATGAATGGCTACAAAAAACAAAATAAATGTCAATCAAAGTCCAGACTTCAGTCAAATTTCGATGCTTTGGCATGACCTTAAACAGGCTGTTCATGCTTGAAAACCATCCACTGTTGTGGATTTAAAACAATTCTGCAAGGAAGAGTAGGACAAAAATCCTCCTCAGCGATCTCAAAGATTTATTGCCAGTTATCACAAATGCTTGACTGCAGTTCTTGCTGCCACAACCAGTTATTAGGTTCAGAGGACACATTTCACACAGGGACAGTTCCAATTGGAAACACATTTCCAAGTGCCGGTCTGTGTAGTGAATTTTTCTTTATTTATCTGTTTCTGTTTTTTGAATTATGTGGAAATATCCAATATTCCTTAATAAATACTGTGAAATTAATATCTGTTATCCAGAAAAGAGATGTAGGCTGTCTATAATGTCACAGAAAGCACCTCCTTATCTATGATCACCATCATGTCATAGCTGACATGAAGACATTTACCCTGGGCTGCATGTTGTTGGTTAAAGCATAGATTTGGTGAAAGTACTTTCGGAGTCCAGCTGTAAAAGTTGCAGTAGAAGCACTGAGGAATATTGTAAGAAAAATCTCAGTCCTTTCCATGAATGTCCAACCAATCCCAGAGCTAGTTATCGTGTTGTTTAGAGGTGAATCTTATTAGAAGCAAAGCAGTGAAACTTTGCACCGTGACAATGTGAGTCACTGACAGGATACTCTACATTTACCGCTTGTTTGCTCGCTTTGTGTCAGGCCACATTGATATTCACAGGTGTGTGTCTGTGTATCAATGTGCGTTTCTTTAAGTGTCTGTTGAATCTGTAAGAGCCTCAGCTCCTAATTGTCCAGGAGTCTGTCTGTTTATCCTGCACCGATCAGGTGGATGCTGGCAGATACAATGAGCCTAATCTGGCCCCATGCTTGGCGTCAGCTCTCATTTTCACCAAACCATCAGCCTAACCTACATTTAGTCATTCAAGAGGGTGCTGGGCCACAGCAGTGACAGAAAAGATTGGACTTGAAAACTGCACCTTTTACACATTCATGGTTTTTATATGTGTGTGTATTTTCTGAAAATTGTCATAAATACTACAAATGCAATTACCGTGAGAAAAATCCATTTTAAGTGCATAAATAACTACTCGAGCGGTTGTTAGATTTATTGTGAAATAGAGCCAATATTTGATATTTGCCTATATTTCAGTCCAAGAAATATACAAATTTAAAGAAATATACAAATTTAAAAAGTAAAGAAGAGAAACACCCATGACTGATGATGTTGCATAGTTTGTCAATCAGAAGGTATTCTCCCTCTTACGCTCGCTTCCCTCATTCAAAAAATAGGGAACGCCACAAATACAACAACCAGCCAAAATGGGACATCTAAAAATGAGTAATCCACTTGAAACAATAAAAACTCATTATTTTTTAAACTGCATTATCATATCATCTTATTTGAGTCCTTACTAAGCATAGATGTCACAACCAGCAAATGTTAAGGAAATATGTCTGAATCAACGGCTTTTTAACCAAATATCAACATCAGTATTGGTCGTGAGAGCCTAAACCTTACATACTACTTTACTGCTTTTTAACTTTCTTTTCAAATCTCCATCAACCAGGAAGAACTGCATAAAGATGAATCCTGATGTCTCTTGTATACCTCAAATATGTTGAAATCAAAGTTCATTAGTTGCACCAAGCTGTCTATTAAGAGAAATAGCCAACAGCGTCAATAGCCAGCCAAGCAACTGCTTCCATGGACAAAACTCAGACTGGCCGCAAGTGTGTTTCTGTAGAAACCCTCTGGGATCTATAACAATTAAAATGACAGTGAACCCTTTAATGAAGTACTTTATATATTAAGCAGATAATAAAAAGCAAGACATGTTCTGAGTTATTTCCTAAACACACTGTGTATATTGTAGAGAGAAGTGCTCATAAAATTGTCTCTCTCTGCTTCTTTTCAGTGGTAATTTATGTGATATGTATGCGTATGTGTGTCAGTTTACCCTTCAGATTTATTGACTGTGTGAAACAACTACTCACTGGTTTAATGATTTGAGTGTTTCTGTGTGCTTGTTAATGTGTTTATGTGTGCGAATGTACGGTTTTGGGTTTGTTTGAGGATGAATTTTGCAATGTACAGCAGTTGGCTGAAATGAAATGGACTGGAAATTTCTACCACTCTTTGCACCTTTTAATTGGAAGCCAAATTGGTGGCCTTAATTTGGTGCAGCTGCACACTACCTAAAGGCAGTTTGTAGCTTTCTGAGACTAGGGTGATTGTTGCAGGAATTATTATTCACTAATGCACTGTCCTTAAAACTAATGCGTGTTTTTATTTGCATGGATACTCAGTGCCATCGCCCTGGACAACACGCTCGTCATCCTGTCCACCGTGGCCCCTGACGCAGGACGTTATTATGCCCAGGCAGTTAATGATAAAAACGGGGAGAACAAAACCAGTCAGCCCATCACTCTCACAGTGGAGAGTAAGTACTCACACGTGCGCATACATGTGTACATGCGTATACACAGGAAACAGACTTCTTCGCCCACAGAGTAAAGACACAGCAGGTTGTTTGTGTCAACATGTTGTTGCAGATGAAAATGTAGTTTTGGGTTGTGTTTTTTTTTTTAAATTTGTGTATTTCCTCTTGGCGCATCACTTAGATACACATTTTATTTAACACAGTGGCAACACAACAGGTTGCTCAGCCAAAAACAGTAGAAACAGAGATAGCGCCCTCTACTGACAGGTGCTTTCTTTATTTCCCGATTTCTCTTTCTAAAAAATACATGCTTATCATACTCATTACCTGCAGCATAATAGATGTCCTCTTATTCTCCAAGGCCTACTCCAACCTCTGGCTTCAATAGCGAATTACAATGTTTTAGGTGGAACTCCAGCAGGACCTCTGTGAAAAGGCAGAAAGGCCCCATGGAGTACAACTTTGGTTGAAATCCTCCTAACAAAAAAACCAAAAATGAATTCTGAAAATGACGCTGAGCACACAGGGAATGATTAAGCATACACACGCCTACATCAACACACAAATCAAAGCAGAAGGTCGGCCTCAATTATAAAACCCACATGTGCATAATTTCAAATAAAGTTCGGCATTGGCGGCAGAAGCATGGTTTTAAGTCAAATGATTATGTAGTTTAACTGAACCTGCCGCTTCCTTATCCTCCCACCTACTGTCACCGTTTCTTATCTAAACAAAGTCACACAAATGCTCGCGCCTCTTATTTACTTTCATCTCAACAACATCAGTCTTTCTTCGCCTACCTCGACGACCCAATTAAAGGAGTCACTCAGTGTATTTTTCTAGCTATCTGGACAGAATTCCACATGATAGTATCCACATGATAAAAGTCACCATAGGGTTAACAGTGGGATGTTAACTGTAATATTGAAAATTAAAAACTCTTTGTTCTGCGCACTTTTAATGGCAGCTTCCTTCTCGCGCCAGCATCTGCTCATCATATCTTTAATGCATCATTTGTAATTCAGTGCTCAACACGCACGGGGATCAGATATCACTGGATATCACCCAGTCTGACCTTGCAGATAACACCGTTGTAGTTTGCATCTGAAAGCCAATAAGTTTATTTAATTTTACAACTGCATTTGTTCGTTGTAGCAATTCTCTGGATAAAAGACTAAACAATATGCAGTAGAGGGAGCACCATCTTCCTAAGGGAGCATACAAATGAGACAGAGCTGGGTGTAATAGTGAAAGGCGAACTGGAGTCGGATAAAGCTCCATGCACGCAGACATTCAGCATCCTTTTTAATATTCCTTAGATTGTGAAGTGCTCTGTAGTTGACTTGGATTTACAGTTGTTTTTAGATACAGACAGATGTAAACAGGGTGGCACCCTTAGTAGTGAGAATTTGCTATGCAAGTCACCGCATAAATTTTTGCATTACACACTTGAGGTATCCTCAACACTGGGAGTTCATGAACTGCAATGCATTAATTACCGTGTGCCGAGGAACCAGTCGTGTCTACTGGAAAATTAAATGAGTTCTTTGATAAGTCAAATGGAATCCCACTTTTTGCTGCGTTGTTGGCAAACACGGGCTACATTTCCAGCCAAATATGTGGGGCATTTCACTTAATTAAACAAAACTGTTCAATTTCCGTGTTTACACAGATTTGTAAAACATTTAGTAAAACTCAAATCAAAATTAAAGTGTTAACAGCCACTCTGTGTAAAGGCGAGTACTTCACACAACATGCCAATCATCACATTTTCAGCAGCTTCAGCATGACTCTGTCAAGAGTTCTATTTAATAAATCATTCATAAATTATATGTGATCTTGGTGATTTTCAGCTTTAAATCTTCTTTGTAGAAGATTAATATTAATGCTGTTTGAGTGACTCTTTTCCATCAGTTTCTTTCTTCTCATTTTTCACTTTCACACTTACTTGTCGACTGAAACCTATGCCAATCAAACCTTACGCAAAGTCTTGCTTGTTAATTAGTCGCAAAATTTACACGGATCTGCCAAATTCTGTAATCTCACAGAAGTATAGCCAGTAACTGCAGAACCAAGTAACTACGATTTTTCCTCACTAAGCTCTTGGACAAAGGCAAATCATTGTAGCATGTTTATTTCTTTTTGTGTGGTTTTTTTTTTTTAGCTTTCTAGGGACTAAAAGGCAGCTATTATAGATGGATTGATTGGTCTTCATTATGCTGATTATTAATAATGTCAACAATGTACTCAAAATGATACTTGATACGTTGATGAAAGGATTTAATTAATAATACCAAGCCTTCAGACTGATGCAGTACCACCAATTCTATGTATTTACCAGTTAATCAATAGGTAATTTGTTGCCTAGAAATATAAAAGTAATTTTGAATAAGGTTCAAACGAGCAAAACATTTAACTGCTCATCTCGATCTCTCATCAAATTTCCGAGATGATGACTGCAAAACATTCCTATCTGTTCATTTCCGTCTGTCAAGCGTCCTACAAATGATTTTTGCTTTCTCTTTTGTGTGTGTGTGTGTGTGTGTGTGTGTGTGTGTGTGTGTGTGTGTGTGTGTGTGTGTGTGTGTGTGTGTTTTTAAATCTCTGTGCCGCCATGAAGAAAATCTTTGGATATTTGGGAATTCTTTGGCGTTAACTTTAATTGTTTATTTTTGAAATGTTTAATTCGTTCTGAAGAAATGTCAGCAGCATGTTAATTTCGTGTTGTTTGTTGTTTCCTTCCATGTTATGTTCTGGAAAGAATTTGAAGATACTTGGATACTGCATTTTAATTTGTTTTATATATATATATATATATATATATATATATATATATATATATATATATATATTATTTTTTTTTTTTTTTTTTTTTTAGGTATTTATTTGACTGATGATCAGGAAACTATGCAGTAATCACATGGCGAGTAGAGTCAAAGTGGTAATAACTCACAGGTCTATTTTTAGTCAGTGTTTGTAGAGGAAGCATTGCTACAGTACTGTAGAGATTCTACAGGACTGAGCAAGAAAAGGTTGAGATTTATAATCAGGTGCTGCAAAATAACAACAACAATAATAAAAACTTAATTAGAGCCCTTATTAACCTGAGATGGTCTCACACGGACATCCGGAAACAAACTTCAAAGCGATGCATGCACACAGCACACTGTAAATGTCCAATCACTCAGACATATACAAGTTCACAGGCCCATACCCGTACTCCGGGGAGGTGGGGGGAAAATGAGATCAGATTCAGAGAGAGATCACTGATTGAGGGCAGTGAATCGATGGTTGGCTGGAGGCTCTGTGAAACCCGTGAGTGATGGTGCCGCATTTAATCGCCTTTTCTGTTTGTCTCAATTATGTTACATAATGGCTTCTTAACACCTGGGCTAACACCATGCTCAGTAAATGCCGTGTGCACTAGAAAGAGGATCTAAAGTAAAGACAGGGGCGTTAATAGTTGGTTGATAGCATGCTGGCTACTTGGTTGTGATGGTGACAAATTGTCAGTCTCTGTGTAAGGATCTAGTCATGCTCAGTTGGCTATATCAGGCAGAGGCACAGGCTTAATCTGAGACTGGCATGCAATTTAAAGATTTCTTTCACTTTTGTGCGTTTCTGTGTGTGTGATAGATGTGGGAGGACCCGCAGACCCCATTGCCCCCTCCATCATCATCCCCCCAAAGAACACCAGTGTAACAGTCGGGAGAAACGAAGCTATCATGGAGTGTGTTGCCAATGCAAGGTAAATGTTCACAAAGAGACATGCAGATCCTGAGGAGGAGACTGCAAATACACACAGTCAGGCATTCACACATTATCAAAACACCACCACCTTCTCCCACCCCCGCATCTGATATTTTGTGATTTAAATGAATCTTTTGTTTGAACATAATAAAAAGTGTTTTGCACATCTCTCATTTTGTACCTCTCCTCCATTCTTCCCTTTGATTCAGGGCTTCACTCTGTTCTTCCAATCTTGCACAATCCCGGTTCTGAAATCTGACTATTATCTCAAATTCAAAGACTTAATCAGAATGACAGATGTATCCCATTGCTCCCCCAGTGCTCTGTAACCTTGAAACAGAATATAAATCTATATTAAAAACCACGCTCTCGGTCTCTTGCTCTCTTTTTCTCTTTTTCATCTTTTTCTTTTTCAGGCCTCTTGTCAAAATGAGTATCACTTGGAGAAAAGACGGGGCAGTGGTCAATACAGGGATTCGCGATTTTGGCCGTAGATTGGTCATCAGCTTGCCTGCAGTTAGCGATAGTGGCTACTATGAGTGTGAAGCGTCACTTCGGAGCAGCAGTGTCCCCTCCGTCACGGCCGGGGCCTACCTGCATGTTCTTGGTAAACAACGTTACAACATACATTTTGACCCTACAGAAAGCAGCTTAGCCTAAATGATCAGTGCTAATCTTCAAGCTTTCAGAGTCTCCATTCAAAGTTTATATTTCAGTATTAACGCTAATACTGTTATATAAAGTCGTGTAAATGCGCTATTGCCAGATGACGGTGATGATAAAAAGCACGCATTAGTTTTGTAGCTGTTTTTAAAGGCTATTAGCGAGCAATCACTTTTCTTCTTCGGAACAGAATATCCTCTGTTTGTAAAAGAGTCGCCGAGTCACATCAGCGCAGAAATGGAGAAGGTAGTGGATATCCCCTGTCAGGCTCGAGGTTTGTGGTGTTTTTTTTCCACTATGCTCCTGCATGTGTGAAAGACTAAAAAAAGCAGTAAAAAAGAAAAGAAAATGGACTACAGGGTCACAGTGACCAGAGACAAAAAATAAGTAAATCCTTTCCTCCCTCTGCAGGCACACCACAGCCAGAGATAGTGTGGTATAAAGATGCAGTGCCCATCAGCCCGGTGAAGATCCCCAGGTACAGGGTGTTGGTAGGAGGCAGTCTACAGATCAACGGTCTCCTGCCAGATGACACAGGGATGTTTCAGTGCTTTGCTCGCAATCTAGCAGGAGAAATCCAGACAAACACCTACCTTGCCGTTACTAGTATGTCCCCCTTGAAATTTCTTTTCAAAGTTATCCACACGTCTGCTGATTCATTCTGTTTGTCTTTCAGCTCCTTCCTCTCTTCTCTTTCCTAATCCTCTCTTGTCCCACTCTCTGTCTTCCCTTTCTACACCCATCTATCTATATATCTCTTTGCAGTGACAGATTTGTCAGCCTTGGATGCTCGGGCAATTATTGCCTATTTTTGAATGAGAGAATGAGCAGGAGAAGCAGAGAGACAGAGGCGCCTTGTCAGATTCTCAGAGCTGTCTCTGAGAATGAGACTTGACAGCTGCCCCTTTTGTCAAGTCCATTAAGCTCTCAGCTGCTACCTGCTTTATTAGGGAGAAAGCTGTTTATGTCTCTCATTATCACCTCTGTCTTACCTGATTTTGCTTGAACCTATGCGTTTTTCTCTGTGTCTGTGCGTGTGTCTCATATGCCTGACCCCTCCCCATCCAGGTATTGCTCCTAACATAACCGCTGGCCCCTCTGACAGTGCAGTGATTGACAGCATGTCAGTCATCCTACACTGTGAAACCTCGGGAGCCCCGCGGCCAGCCATCACCTGGCAGAAAGGTGCGTGGGCTAACAGCATGAGGTATTGGGGAGATTATTATGCTGCATTTTGACTCGTCAGTTAGACAAGAGCTATGAAAAAGATCCAGAATATATATTTTCTCCAAACAAGCTGTATTTCTTTACTGTTGCTGTGCTGCTTTCCCTTCTGTTTGTTTTCCCTGACATTTCTCCAATACTTTAATCTCTCTTGTTCTTTCCCCACACCCCCCCCCCCCCCCCTTTTTTTGTTCCCCGTCCTTTCTCCCATATCATCGATCACTTCCACCCTTCCCTGCAGGTGAACGTGTCTTGGCCAGTGGATCGGTCCAGCTGCCCAGGTTCACCCTGCTGGAATCGGGCAGCTTACTAATCAGCCCCTCCCACCTGTCTGACGCTGGAACATACACCTGCATGGCCAGTAACTCGAGGGGCATTGACGAGGCTTCAGCTGACCTGTTGGTCTGGGGTAAGCGTAACAGCAACTGGACACCCTCTGTAGAACAGAATAGAAGTTTTTTGGAGCACACCATAAGACTGTGTGATCTAAGCTATTTAAGCTATTCTATTTTAATCTCTCTCTTTATTTTTTACATTGTTCAACACTTGTATAACTTGCTGAAAATGATGAGACCTACTCTAGACCTTTGGAATATGAGAAAAAATAAAAGGAGAAAATGTCTTTTTTGTATTGTTATTATTAAATACATGACGTGTTAAATTCTAGAAGAATTACATGCTTTTTTTTCTCCTAGAGGTCATTGTCAAGACAGTTGGACTTGCACGTGAACTCATTTTTGTGACTAAATTCACATTACAAGTCTCTGTAACCTTGCAAAATACTTTGCCCACTGAAAATAGAATATAATTTATGCTATTTCAGAGAGATATTGAGTGAAAGATGAGACCAATTCCTGTAATCTCTGTTCGGTTCACTGATCAAACAGTCTCTGAATAACAGCCTTTGGGCATTTTCACAGCACGTACCCGCATCACTAAACCGCCACAAGACCAGAGTGTCATCAAAGGGACTAAGGCTGTTATGACCTGTGGTGTAACCCATGATCCCAGTGTCACTGTAAGGTAATTTTTTGGAATATGCTCTCTTTTCTTGTTGGTCTTACTCCTCATTCTTTTTATGTAAGTAAATGTTGTGCAATTAAGTAGCACTTTTCAAAAAGAGCAGTATACGTTCACTTACCAGTAACGTGCCCTTAGGATCACCTTGGATTTTAGTTTCTTGCCCAAGGACACTTTGGCTTATGGAGTTGACAGACATCATGTCAACAATGGGAACTGTAGACAACCTGTTCTACTACCTGAGCCAAGGCCATCCCATATTTTTTAATCACTCCCAGCCTTGCGAACAAGCTTGGGCATCAGTGTTGTACTTAATTAGTTTATGAAATCTGCATGAGATCTCATAGTGTTTATCCACCCTTAGAAGACTTCCTATGGGAAGCATTCGAAATGCTTGGAGTCAGATTTAGGAATTAGTCCATTGCCTTCCCTCATTCTTTAGACAGTCTTGAGCATGACAGAGTGTGTGTACAGGCATCTGTCTCAGAGGGAGTGAAATGATGTCTATGGAGCCCAGTGATTAGAGAGCCTGTCACCTGTGGGCCTACGACATTGATCAGATTGCAGGGTAAACAGATGAATATGTAAACAGAGTAATAACTTCAGACAGCGCCTTTAATTAAACGCAACACAGAGGAGATTAGCTGCAGAGCGCGAATAGTCGCTATTAATCACGGGAGCTCCTAATATTTGCATGTCTGCATGCATGTGCGCATGTAATGGGGGGTGTCCATATGTGTGGGTGGGTTAAATAACGAGGAGCGAAATCCGCGGATGATAAGTTGTGACACAGAGAGAGATTTTTCTGATCCAAACACTTTGCTGCCAGCTTTGTTGCGCTTTTCGTTGTTGCTAGCACCTTCTGTGTTTGGCGCATGAACTCATAAAGGGCAAACAAATTTGCTGTAACTGTAAAGTGTTAAAGTTTGCGTATGCGTGTGTCTGTTTTTTCGTGGGTAACATAGTTACGTTGTCACGCACGTGCTTTCAGACATGTGTGGGAGAAGAGCGGCGCTGTGATTGACGTGAACACGTCCCCGCGTTTGCGTCTGGATCCTGACGGGACCCTGCACATCTCCCAAACGTGGTCGGGTGACATTGGAACATATACCTGCAGGGTGACCTCGGTGGGTGGCAATGACTCTCGCAGCGCCCACCTCCGAGTCAGGTTTGCATATTTACCCAATGTCTCCCCAGTCTTATCGTGCTGTTTTTAGTTGGTTTTTTTCCTCTGTGTTTTTTTTTTTTCTTTTACATGCAACCAGGACATGATGGATGGATGTTTCCTCCACTGTTGTGGTTTATCACTGCTCTCCTCTCTAATCCATCAAACCCCTCGAATATTTACAATGCCTCGCTCTCACTCTAACTGTTCAGCTCTGTTATTTTCTGCCTTCTTGTCTGATTCTATTTCTCTTATCACTTGTTCCCTCTCACCCACATTTACACGTACAGGCAGTTACCTCATGCTCCAGAAAACCCAGTAGCAGTTCTGAGTACCACTGAGAAGAGGGCCATCAACCTAACGTGGGCCCAGGCCTTCGATGGCAACAGCCCCCTTATCCGCTACATCCTGGAGGTCTCAGAAAACAGTGAGTTTTTCCACCAAGCACCTCTATCACCTTTAACCATGCACACCTAATGCAAACTCACAAATGTAATAGTTTTATTAGTAATTTCAAAAGTGATATTGCTAGTTTGTTCTCAAAGGGAACACTAATTTGCAATCCCTCCTATTATATTACATTTCAATTGTGTATCTAAAATTGGCAGTTGCACACTCTCATACATTCCTCAATCTGTATAACTCAATTGCCTCACTTGTGCGTTTCCTTACAAATGAACAGGGAGACCAAATTGTTTTGCTGTCCAATACTCTTATCTTCCTTTCACTTGATAAAATCAAAGAAGTGGGAATGTTTTCACCCACTGAGACTAAATTGCTCAACCATTTCTCATCGAAGCTCAGGCTAACTGAGTAGATGACAACTCATTATAAGGAAAATGAATCTGAGGATGCAGATGGGATCTGGGTTTTGGATAATTGAATTGCAATTTGATATTTAGAGGGACTTTATGCAAAATAAATTATTTGTCTCCTATCAGTAGCTGCACTATTATTACTGAAAAAACGAAACAGTGGTGTGCAGGGATAGTCAGAAATAACAATGAATTTAAATTTAAGTTCGCAAGTGGTGGAGAGAGGTTTTTTTTCTCAAGTCTTAATGACCTCACAAGGTCATTCATCATTCTCTAGCTACTGCTCACAGCTTTATCTTTATGTGTGTCCTCTCTATCTCAGATGCGCCTTGGACAGTGCTGCTGGCCAACATTGAGCCAGAGTCTACTGGGGTTACTGTTGGTGGCCTCATCCCGGCGCGTTCATACCAGTTCCGCCTGTGTGCCGTAAATGACGTGGGCAGAGGCCAGTTCAGCAAAGAGACTGACCGGTGGGTGCTGCACTTAGCTGTTATGCATCTGCTGAATGTTAAAAATATTGCTCGTAGACTGTGTTTTTTAATGTGTACACTGGCCGCGAGACAAGCGTTGCACTTTGGAGGGCTTTTACTGTTCTGGAACAAGCCGTTCTTCCCCGCTCGTCTTGGCAGTTCAATAGAAAATCCTGTGATTATTTCCTGTAAGTCCACTTTTTGGTCTTCATTCCTCTGGGAGTGAGGGAGAGATGAGCCGGCTTCAGGATGGGCCTTTTCAAGATAAAACTGTGAATGAGCTGAAATTGCGCTTTGTGAAGACTTGATGGGTGCGCTGACCCAGCTTCGTCTCGCTCCCTCCTATTAACTTCCTTTGCCATACTTCATGAGTAAAATACAGAGAGGCTTGAAAGTGGCAGAGCTCAACACAGACTCAAATCTCAAGTGAATTTTCTTGACTAGGAAGAAGAAGCTGTCATAAACATGCAGGCCCACCTCCGCGCACTCTCACACACATTCTTAGCTCATCACTATTCACCTATGCACACTACTGTCTGACCTTGCGCGCATCAACACAACCCATTGGATGTTTTTTTCTAACTGCAGAAAGACCCTCCTCAAACCACACACTTTCGCGGAGCCAAATTCCAGTGTGAATCTCCCCAGACAAGAATGCACCACAGGAGGGTGACTGAGCGTCAGTGAGTGCAGGGCTTTTCTGAGGCACACCTCTTTGATCCTAAACACTCTGCTTTATCTCCTCCAGAGCAGTGCTCCGGTGCACTGGGAAGAAATCAAGATGTCATCTTAAATTGACTTAAGGGAAAAGTCTGCCTGGATCTCTCTTTCTTGTTCTTTTATATCTTTCGCTCACTCGCCCTGTCTCTCCATTGTGCTGCTCCATTTTTTACCAAGGCCTCTTTGATCTTTTTTCATGCCACAGCAAGCTGTCCCTCTGCGGACAGTATTATAGAGAATATGTTTTGGACAAAGACACAGCAACACTTAACCCAACTTTCCTTTATGGTGTTCTGAAAAAAACACAAAAAGCTGTCTTTATTATGTTTTGATGTCTATGATGAAATGGAATAGAAATATGCAGAAACCCAGGATAATTAATGCACGGCTTCACTTTGTCTCTGCTTTTACCTCTCCTTTATTCTTTCTTTTCTCCTTGCTCCTCGCTGCAGACTAACTCTCCCCGAAGAACCTCCCAGCGCCCCCCCTCAGACAGTCATCGCAAGTGGCCGCACAAATCAGTCCATCATGATCCAATGGCAGCCACCCCCTGAGAGTCATCAAAATGGTCCACTCCAGGGCTACATCATCAGGTAAAAAGACCATGACAACCTGCCTGTTTCTCTCTCTCTCTTTTTTTTTATCCAGGGATAGGCGCCTGTCTGGCCCTGTGCCATTCAGATGCGATAATAACTGTTATGCCAGTCCCTTTTCTCCCTTTCCATTTTGCTTCATTCTTGCTCATTGTGTCTGTAGAATAATTGGTGCAAATTAAATACCTTCTTCTACATCCATCTGTTGTCACCTCTCTTTTTGTAGCCATTTTATAACTGCTCTGCATGATTTTTTTTTTTCGTACTCTTACTGCTCTCAGTCCCTCGCTATTGGCAAAAAAATGCCAGTAAAATCCTAATATATGTTTATTGTGTTCTGTCTACTCCCCGAAAGCCTTCGGTTGATCCAGAATGCTGGAGCATGAGGACTGACAGGGCTAGAAAGAGAGACCATTTTTCTCCCATTTTAGCTTGTCTTCATGTTGTCCTTGCTAAATCCAGAATCTGATTTAAAAACCTTTTTTCACATATAAAGTCTTGAATAGTCAGGCCCCATCTTATTCTAAAAACTATATCGCCTTGAAAAACCACTTCCCTCTCAGACTGCTGGTTTACTTCATATTCCCTAACACACTTGTGGATATTTAAAAGTAAAATGGGAGAGAGCCTTCATGTTTCAGGCCCCTCTTCTGTGGAACCAGCTCCCAGTTTGGATATAGGAGACATCCTCTCTTTTTTTAAGATTAGACTTAGGACTGGATCAGGTGAGCCTGAATGCTTCCAATAAGCCTAGGCTACTGTGGGGTTTCCATTATGGATTCAGTATTTCTTCTTCTTCTCACCTCTTTTCACTTTCTATTTGTTTATATAACACTTTATGTTTAATTATTAGTTATTAATCTCCTTTTTTCCTCACCCCCAACTAGTCACAGCAGATGGCTGTCCCTCTCTGAGCATGGCTCTGCCAGAGGTTTCTTCCTTTTAAAAGGTTTTTTTTTTTTTCATTTCCACTGTCACCAAGTGCTTGGTCACAGGGTGGTCTGATTTTTTGGGTTTTCTCTCTATTATTGTAAGGTCTTTACAATGTAAAGTGCCTTGAGGCGACTGTTGTTGTGATTTGGTTGCTGTATAAATAAAACTGAACTGAATTGAATGGTCTGTGCGGTCCTTGTCTTTCTGTCTTTCTCTATCCTTCAATTACTCTGCTCTCAGGTACTGTCTGTCTGGGCTTCCAGTTGATTGTCAGATGAAAAACATCACAAACCCAGACCAAACAAGTTTGCTCCTGGAGGACCTCATCATCTGGACCAACTACGAGATTGAGGTGGCAGCGTACAATGGAGCAGGCCGGGGCACCTACAGCCACAAAGTCACTGAGTGGACTCTGCAAGGAGGTGAGAGTAGCAAACAGACAATATTATAGTAAAAGCAGGGCTCAAGTTAATCGTTGTCTGCAGGCATCACGCTGTGGGTTTCAAAGTTTCCCTTTTTACTTAAAATTAAGCTTGAAACGTGAAACTTGACACATTTATCTTTCTTTAATGTCAAATTAAGAGTTATCAATCATGCAATCATGTTTTCATTTTTTTATTTACCACTGAAATGGTGATGTGTACACATTTTAAAGAGTACAGCCACTACATTTTTTATTTCTGTTTCCTATCTTGAATCATAAATCAGCATTCAGCACAGAGCAGCAAAAAGGTCTGTAAAAGGCATGACAAGTCATAAGTAAGTGCTATTTTCCTTTCAACGCTGCTTATTTTTAGTCTTAATAAATGCTGCGATAAACACAGTATACAGCTATGAGCCCATAAGCGTCATCATATACTTCAGCCCAGGCTTTTACTTAACTTTTAGTTTGGGGTTTGAGATTTATCTAGATTCATTAATTTTGTCCTTGCTTATTTTTATCACATATCTCTGTATGGTTATGCATAACACATGCTTACTACCTTTTAAATATATATGTTTTTCTTTGAAAATGTGTGTCTTTTTTACTGAGTGCCCCATTAAAATGCATGCTGTTGTTCAGACTTTCATAGTTTCATAGTTTCCAGATTTTTGCATTTGTCCTTATTTTTTTTATTTTAGAATGTTTTTGTTTGTTTGTTTGTTGGTTGGCTGGTTGGTTGGTTGGTTTTTATTATAATAATAATATGTTATACAGTAGTGGCAGCAGGAACAGCGCTATGATTAGCACTGTTGCCTCACAACAAGGTCCAAAGAGGGTTGTAGTTTTGAATCGGCAACGTTTCTATGGGTAGTTTGCTTGTTCTCCTCATGTCTGCATAGGTTGTCTCCAGGGACTTAAACTTCCTCCTACAATCCAAAGACATGCAGTTAGTGAGATTAGGTTAACTGATTACAGACATCCCAGGCTCCATAAGTATAACCTTTATTTTGACAGCCCAAAGACTTTGGTTGTTTTTCTCAGCACAGATTTAATTGTTTCTGCATATAAACTATCGAGTGATGATGAGTGTCAGATATGTGACATATCTTTTGATTTTTGCAGAGAGAACCTGTCTCGGTTGGCTTCTTTTCTCATTGTACATGCTGAGTAGTGTAATTAGAACACATATTGTGAACTTTCCCCGGTGTCATACAGCTACATATTTCGACACGCCTACTGATTCCAACACCTTAGGCTTCTTGTTTCCCTGTCTGTTCAAAATCTTCAGAGGATAAAAGTCAAATTAGCAAAATCTGTTTTTGCCTTTGTGGCAGCAGATCTGAAGGGAACAAGCTTTTAGATATTTAGCTTTCGGAAATCTGGCTTCATATTTTTTTCCAACGTGACGTTGTAACACAGTAACATGCTGACTTTTTGTAGATTCCAGCTTTTGTGTTAGCGTGTTGAAAGGTTAATCTGAGTTTTTACTTTAAGATTTAAAGATGTCATCATTGCTGCCAGTCAAGGTCAATCCATAGATGACAGTATGTCTAGAAATCTTCCTTCTATACTTTACCAAATGCCTTCTGATTCAGATGCACTGTGCTGACGTTGAATGTGATTTTAAATTCCTTTAACTTGTATATAAAGCTCTGACAGGCTTAACACATATCTCTGGATGCCTGTCGTGGTAAATCCATTACATGAACAGAGATCTCTGCACCATACTCAATAAATATTCCCTTGAGCATCCATAAGAAAACTGGGAGGGTTCACATTTCATCATATGTTCCATTTCCTGCTAAGAAACAGTTATCCAAGGAAAATTCAGAAGTTATTTTTGACTTCTTTGGATTTTACAGGCGCTCGGGTTTTTGCATTACTAGTCTGTTACACTCTTTTCAAGTCTAAATGTCAGGTAGCGTAAAAGAGAGTGAGAGCAGGCTCTTAGTTTGTTCCTATAGTATGGAAATAAATACACAGAGCTCTTGTGTCTGTCTTAGTTATGATTATAATTGCGCAGCTTCAGCAGCACATGCCTTTTGTTTATTTTAAGAAACACTGCTCTTCGAGTGCTTTCTCATTTCTCCCTCAGTTTCCTCTTTGCATTCTTCCATACATAGCCCTTTGTATAAATATTGTTCATTTGTGTAATGAGCCCTACATGTGTCTTTGAGATGAATACAAGCTGTCTCTTTGAACGCTTTGTTTTGTCTAACGACAAACTTTTATTTTGAAATGAGGGAATCTGTCTGGCACAACTAATCTTAAAACCTTGGAAATTTGTGCACACATTTTGTGTAATGTCTGATCAATTAGCCAGTTAATGATCGATTCCAGCTCAGAATCCGTTGCATCTGCAATTAAACAAATGTGTGGAGAAGCACAACCGTGCTGTGGCGAATTAGCAAAACTATGAAACCTGGAAAGTATAGCATATGTCGCAATTTTATTTCCCTTTTCTCTTCACTTGCAAAAAATGTAAAAATGGTTTCATCATCTGTGTCATTGTTAGTGAAGACGAGCAGTGAACATGTTTAGCTGAGCTCTCGTTAATTGGATGTTTCCATCATTCGTGCCATTAAAGACAGAAGAGCAGAAGAGCAGGTTATGCTCTGAATTTCAATACAAGAGAATTAAGAAATGCACAAGGACAGGAGGACCAGTACCGGCCAGTCAGCTTCATTAATGTGCAACTCCCTGACTGTTTTCCGGTGTTACATCAGAGTGGCATGCTCGCTTCAAACAAACTGCTGCAGGGTTCACCTGGAAGCTGCCTGAGGCAACTGCTTTCACACCCGGTGTGATTGGCATGTTCTTACCTCCCCAAATGAGCAAAAATAAAAAATTCCCTGAGCCTGATTCTCACGCTCTAAATGAGGTTGGTCTGAAAGCGCCTCTTGAAGGCTTTTCCTTCCATGTCTCATCACTATTCCCATTTTTCTCTCTTCCTTTGCTTATCTGTCTGCCCCTCTCTCCCTCTACCTTAATCTTTCACTCTGCCTGCACCTCATAATGTTTTTTTTTTTACTTCCTCTGGATCAGTGCCCACTGTGCCACCAGGAAATGTACAAGCCGAGGCTGTCAACTCCACTACTGTGCGCTTTACCTGGACTGCCCCGAGCCCGCAGTTTATCAATGGAATCAACCAGGGATATAAGGTGAGCAGCTTCTTTCTGTAAACTGGTGCACTCTGGTGGTCAAGAAGGGCATTGTTGTTACAGTATACAAGCACTATCAGTCAGATTATTTTTTTTTAACTCACTTGATAAATCCTAAAAAAATCTTTGGCACCCAAAATGTCCACAATAACATCTCCTGTTATTCAATTTCCAGCTTTTGGCCTGGGAACCAAGTCGGCCCAACGAAGTCGCTGTGGTTACAGTGCGCCCCAACTTTCAGGACAGCGTTCACATTGGCTATATAGCAGGCCTTAAAAGGTTCACAGAATACTACACTTCAGTATTATGCTTCACTACCCCGGGAGACGGTCCCCGCAGTCCGCCTCAGCGGTTACGCACACATGAGGATAGTATGTGTCCCTGTTCAGGAAGTTATGTTGGTATTTAAAGATCATTATGTGCCAGGCTGTTGTCCTACTCATACGCTATTTGTTTTTATTATGTTTTTATAGCCCCTGGTGCAGTGGGACACCTTAGTTTCACTGACATATTGGACACCTCTCTAAAAGTTAGTTGGAAGGAGCCACAAGAGAAAAATGGTATTCTCACAGGTAACCATTAAAGATGACTATATAACATGATTATGTCCCTTTGCGTTGTCCACTGTTTTAAGTCACCAAGACATAAAACTGAAATTACTGCGTAACTGTTTGGTAATTCCCCACCACTTTCAGGTTATCGCATCTCCTGGGAGGAGTTCAACAGGACAAATACCAGAGTAACCCATTATTTGCCCAACCTGACTCAGGAGTACAAGGTTACGGGGCTCACTCCTCTCACTACTTACACCATCCAGGTGGCAGCCATGACCTCCAAGGGCCAAGGCCAGCTCTCTGCTTCCACTATTTCCTCTGGTGTACCCCCAGGTCAGGCCTTTACTGAGTAGTTTAACGATTAGTACTCGGTAGACACTAGAATAGTAATTTTACTGAGCGGATTTCTGTTCAGCAACCTCTAAATTCTATGAACAATTCAATTACTACTATTCAAGTGTTCATTCAATTCTTCACTACAGAGCTACCTGGCCCTCCAACCAATTTAGCCATCTCCAACATCGGCCCCCGCTCTGTCACTCTCCAGTTCAAACCTGGTTATGATGGCAAAACATCCATTTCCCGTTGGCAGGTTGAAGCTCAGGTATGATTTAGTTAGACATTTTAAGATTATTGTATTTATCTTTATTTTCATGCTTAGGTTGAACTGTCATTTTTGTTTCATTTGTTCAGCTGCTGATACCACTCCATTTCCCTATGCATTTTAGATTGGTATAATTGGAGAGAATGAAGAGTGGCTAATGGTTCACCAGCTGGCTAATGAACCTGATGCTAGATCACTGGAGGTTCTGGACCTGAACCCTTATACTTACTACAGGTGAGTGCACACGCATCAAACCACTGCGCACCCTCCACACACAGAAACTGTCTCTCCTGTGTAATGTTAGATTAGGAATTATTTTAGCCTTTAACTCTGCTCATAAAAAGATCCTGTTCCCTTTTGCTACATTGACCGACTTTGTTTTTGGACATCATTAAAGCCCCATTTCATCAGACCTGTAACAGATCAGTTCTAATCCTCTGTATCATGATCAACACCAGTTTATCCACAATGTTATCCACAGTTATCTGGCTTCCTTTGTTGCAGGTTCCGAATGCGTCAGGTAAACATCGTGGGCACAAGTCCTCCAAGTCAGCCGTCCAGAAAGATCCAGACCCTGCAGGCCCCTCCAGACATCGCCCCAGCAAATGTCACCCTGCGCACAGCTAGTGAGACCAGCCTGTGGCTTCGCTGGGTGGTAAGCCACCCTTCATTTCACATTGGTCCCAATTCAGTTAGTCTGAAGTTTATTGAGTTTCATCAGATATTATTAGGTCAGGACTCAATTTTGGATATGTAGATTTTAGCATGTTTTTGCATGCACCATGTAAAGGCTATTTTTAAATTACTTTTTTTTCTTCTGGAAATGTTGGAAAGTATGGTTGGGATAAGACAGAATTGGGAAAATGCCCTTGGGTTGTTAAAATTATTAAGATAAGCTTTGTAAAAATCTGATTTTGGTGAAGGACATAAAAATTCATCCATCCATTTACATTTTACGGTCCCATAAAAATCGTGGGGAAAAAATCACATAATAAAAAGTTTGCAATAAAATGATTACTTTGACAGTTTAAAATAAATAAACCTGTTTTCAAAAGCCTTAGTTTAGAAACCTTTTTTATGTTGTTTTTTTTGCTTCTGCAAATTTGCTGCTCTTCTCTGGATTCTCTTATATGATGAATAAATAAAGGAGATGATATTTACGATGGTTCAGAAAGCCACATGCACTATGTCCTTGGTTATGGCTAATTTCTGTGTCAGCAAGGTTCTCTTTGCGTCACCGCGGTGTCAACTAAGCACCGAGACACAGAGACTCGTGGCATTCCTGCAGCTCCTTAAAAGGATTAAAAAAGGTAGATATACCAGCAAATAGGTGTCAGCTGGGTAATAGGCTCTACAAATTGATGACATAGCTCACTGATCGTGACCTCCTTTCACAAGCTGAGTGTTAAACTGTCGTAAAAATTTTGTGGCTCACTTCATGGCTGTGGCATAGAAGCATCTATGAATCAGGACTGCGCTAATTTAAAAACTACAGCTCCTTATGTTCAGTGCACTTAAGCACTTGCAAACATCAATTGTTTGCAAGTGCTGGTGATAGCTACTATTCTCAAATAATTGATCTATGTTAATCTTATTAGTACTGACAGACAAAGTTAAGTGAAAGTGAAAGTGCACAACTCTGTTGCTTGTGAAGCTTGCACACAAGAATTTCACTCACATGTGCTGTACCAATGTACCTGCACATGTGATGTGACAATAAAAGTGATTTGATTTGATTTGATTGGAAGAATATTGTTGCATTTCAGTAATAATATATTTTTAAAAATCCGAAAAGCTATATTTATGCCCTGCTAAGCAACTACATTTTAATTGCTTTTCAAGACTTGTAGCCTAAATATGAACCTGTAGTTCCTGATTTAAAGTTCTACAGTTTTCTTAAAACATTATCGCATTTTAAAATCTAAGCTAATCCCTGCAATTCAAACGAATTCTTCTTGTTCTGGCAACACTTTGTACCTACTGTCAATTATGATGAAATTTCTATTGATCTTGCTTGAACTGTGGATATAAAAACAGCAACAACAAAAAATCATCTTAGCCTCTTCCAGAGTGGGAGTACAATGGCAATCCAGATCTGGTTGGGTATCGCATCCAGTACGCCAAAGCCGGAACTAAAGGGGGGGTCCTTTCTCACGTCATAATGGACCGCCTAGAGAGGGAGTTCACCATAGAGGACTTGGAAGAATGGACAGAGTATGAGGTCAGAGTTCAGGCCATCAACGGTATTGGCTCTGGACCATGGAGTCAGCCAGTCCACTGCAGGACAAGGGAGTCTGGTGAGAAAATAAATATCCTATGGCAACATAAATCACATAAATGTCATTGAAGTCTTTTAAATGTCCTCCTTTATCTTCTGCTGCAGTCCCCTCCAGCGGCCCCACCAATGTCTCAGCATTCGCCACCACCTCCAGCAGCATATTGGTGCGGTGGGGAGAGGTCCAAGAGACTGACCGCAATGGACTCATCTTGGGCTATAAGGTAACAGCTCTGACTGTTTGTCTGAAATTGAAACAGATTTCAGAGTAAAATTCATATAAATAATGTGCTTCTAAGTGCTAATACTCCTAAAGTCATTATGTAAAATATTCTGCATCTTTCAGGTTGTTTATAAGGAGAAGGACTCAGACACAGCTCCAGATTTCTGGACAGTAGAGGGAAACACCAGTCATAGTGTCCAGCTAACTGGTCTGGGCAAGTATGTGCTCTATGAGATCCAGGTATTAGCCTTCACACGAATCGGAGACGGAAGGTGCAGCTCACCGTCCATTCTAGAGAGGACTTTGGATGATGGTAAATTAACTTTTCCAAGCAACTTTAACCTTTCTGCTGTAGCTGAAGCTCTTCATGTTTCATCTCTAAACAAATGTAATATCAATAATGTTCTTTTTTCAAATGTATACATTTGCTTTTCTTAAATCACTGGATTTCTGTTATGTATGATATTCTTGCCTAATGATTTTTCATTTGCTGTGACAGTACCAGGCCCTCCAGTTGGCATCTTGTTCCCAGAAGTCAGAACCACCTCTGTTAGGCTTATCTGGCAACCTCCTGCACAGCCTAATGGAATTATACTGGGTGAGTTTACAATAAGCAGAACTTCTACTATAGACTTTGATAGCATTGGGAGAGAAAGTCAAGGCTGGTCAAGGCAGTGGAATTTTATTTTTATAACAGCTTTCAATATGTAGGAGTTATAAAGGGCAGTGAATGATATATTAAAGACATTAAGCAAAGGTATAAAAGACATAGAAGGCAGACACAAATTAATGGGATGTAAAATGAGTAAAATATACGAGAAGATGAAAATCAGTTAAAATAAAAAAGACAAATTAAACAGAAAAATAAAAACTTACAGCTCAGCTTCAGTTCTGGAGTGTCCCAAATTAAATTTCATAAAAATGAGGGGGGAAAAAGAGCCTTAAGTCTTAAGCCATGATTAAAAAAAATTTTTTTGACCAAGAGTGGAATTTCCCTTCAAATTTCCCCATCTCCTCTGGTTTGATTTTGCACTGGAGCCAATTTGTTCTTCTTGCTTATCCCTTTTTATGCACGACTTTATTTTGATATGAGTTTGTCTTCTTAGCTTATCAGATCACATTCAGAAGAAACTCTTCAAATAGCAATGCTGCCACCGTAGATGTGCTGAGCCCCAGTGCACGACAGTACACAGCAGCAGGACTGAAACCAGAGATGGTTTATGTATTCCGGCTCACTGCTCAAACACGCAAGGGTTGGGGGGAGGCTGCTGAGGCTCTGGTGGTCACAACAGAGAAGAGAGGTTAGTGTAAAATGCTGCAGCTAAAATGTATTATTTAAATGATCCACCTCTAAATATTAAGGCTGAGAGGGACCGTGTGTGGCTGTCTGTGCCCTTTAGCTCGACCCCAGCCCACGAGCCGTCCCACAGTGCCTCAAGAGGAAGTCCAGGCTCGTAGAGTGCTGTTGTCATGGGAACCAGGCAGCGATGGCTTGTCCCCAGTTCGTTACTATACAGTCCAGTACAGAGAGCTTCCAGACAGCAACTGGACTGTTCACTCTGCATCAGTCAGTCATGAAACAAACTCCTATATAGTGGACAGGTAAACATAAAAGTCTGCTTTAATAACTGCATTACCCTTATTATTGTTAGTAGCTCTGTGTGACATATACATGCCTTCTTCTCTCCCTCAAGGTTAAAGCCATTTACTTCTTACCAGTTCCGTGTTAAAGCCACCAATGACATTGGAGACAGTGAATACTGTGAGGAGAGTGAAGCCATCACTACGCTACAGGATGGTAAGAATTTGTGACTAACCCAGCACGCACCACAGAGACATTATCTATTGATTTTTCCATTGAGTTTCTAACTGCAAAAGCATGCCTTTACATTTAAGCTTTGACTTTGAATTATCGCAGTGAATACTTTACGTCAACAGTATGTGTATTTACTGTCGAGCTGTTCTCCACCACACTGTTTGAACGCCGTATCGCTTTCCACAGCTATGCTGAACTGGTAACACAATGTTGTTGGTTTTTTATCTTTTCTAGCTCCAGACAAAGCACCAACAATATTGTCTGTTACACCCCACACCACCACCTCTGTACTGGTCAGATGGCAGGTAGGTTGGTAGCTTGAAAATGCTTTTCCTTTCTTTTATTTTGCAAAGGATAATAGAATAGAAACTAATATTAATTGGCCATCATTAAGCAGACTTCCTCTCCTCCTAGCCTCCTCCTGAGGACCATATAAATGGAGTCTTGTTGGGGTTCAGAGTCAGGTACAGGGAGCTACACTATGACAGAGTACGCAGCTTCACTGTCCGCACAGTCAACAGTCCCTCAACCAACTGGGCTGATCTTACTGGTGAGTTAGCTACTTTTTGAAAGCTTTTGCCTGTTATTTAAATACCTTCACTTTAGCATCACCGAATGCTGCAGGCGATCCAAAAAATATAAACAGAAATGCGCTCTTTGCCATTTTTCTAAACCCGCTTTTATTCCTCCCTATTTTCCTATTTAAACTCCAGCTCCCTACAGCGTCAGGAACTTGAGTGAATCCTCGCTCACCCAGTATGAACTCGATAGTAAGTCGCGTATCTCTCTTTATGCCCCTCTCTTCCATTACCCTCCATCTGTTTGCATGTCATCTGTGAAAGTTTATTTGCACAAAATATGCCATTTGTATACTAATTTACAGCAAGTGTGCCTTCCATCCTCCCACTCATCTGTAGCCACTAAGGGACCACCGCGGTTTCTTACTGTGTGCAAATGACTTTAATCTCTCCAAGCTTCCCTGTCATTATTTCAGCATGCGTTCTGTCTTTTTAATCACTGACAAATCTTCCACGTCCCCACAAGAACCTCATCTTTTTATCAGTATGCTTCTTAATTCTCACACTCCATTGTTCTGCCACGGGCATCACTGTGACTGTCTCTCACCGGAGTAACTTCTTATTACTCTTTCATCCTAACTGTTCTATTAAAATACTGCTATGGGTTCTCTGCTTGCAGATTTGAGTAAACACAAACGCTATGAGATTCGTCTCAGTGTGTATAATGCAGTGGGGGAGGGTCCTAGCAGTGCACCACAGGAAGTGTTTGTTGGAGAGGCGGGTATGTTTCTTTTCTCTCTGTGCAGCAAGTTTGCAAGACTACTTACCCTTTATCTTTATTCAATTTTTAGCAGTTATATCACATAATAGCTCAATTACTTAAATCCTGCCCTTATCTAGTCCCAACAGCCCCTCCGCAAAATGTGGTGGTCCAGTCCTCAACAGCAACACAGCTGGATGTTACTTGGGACCCACCTCCTCTGGATGCCCAGAATGGAGACATACAGGGCTACAAGGTATCAATAATGTGTATTTATGTCCATGTTTATATTTTTTCATTGAAAACCTTATGAATCCCAAACTCTGTCATTTTCTTTCCAGATCTATTTTTGGGAGTTTCAGCTCCAAAATGAGACAGAGCGCCTGCGTACCCTGTTCCTGCCAGAGCTTGGGGTGAAGCTTAAAAATCTAACAGGATACACCACCTACATGATCAGTGTGGCAGCCTTCAACGCTGCAGGGGATGGGCCCCGCTCCCTGCCCACCAGAGGGCGCACTCAGCAAGCAGGTGAGTCACGCAAAATCCAGACGTGGACAGAAAGATTACAGTGATCCTTCAAAAGACCAGAGGGATTTATCTTGCAGCATCGTGCTTTTTGCAGTCTTTGGATCTATATATCTTATTCCTCTTTATCTTTCGTTAATCCCCCCTCCCCCTGTCATCTGCACAACGAGACGGCTCATTATTTAACCACATCGCTCGGTGGATACATGGTTTTCAAAGCTTTTGAAGAGTAGAGCGATACAAAAGGTGTTTTCATATTGACTCATTGTGTTTCTATAGCTTTAAGACAAATAACATAAAAGCTTTCCCTCCTATTCAGCAGGAAACATTCTCACTGAACAGTTTAGTTTTGTCATGTGAGATGTAGTATTAGAGATCTTTTTGGCACATCCTACTGGACAAGCCATGGGGGAAGCAGCCTAATGACAGCAGGGGAGAAAAGAATACAAAGTGCGGGGGGACATATGTAGATTAGTATTTTTTGGCTACAACTGCACAAAGATGTCTGTGTTTACGAGCTAGTGAAAGTCCCTCCTCTGCGATTTCTGCAGAGAATGGTTTACAGTGTATATTTCTCACGTCTCTCCCACCCCCTTGAAGGCTGTGACATTGGCAAGGGTTACAAAGTGCTGAGAACTTAAAAACACAGGCAGGAATTTTGGCTCCTCACACAACAGGGTACTGGGAAGTGAGCCAACACAAGCTTTTGTGATTTTTATGCAGAATTGTGTCTAAATCCTGACACTTAGCTGGATCTGGGTTGGTTCAGCACTCAAATTTCTCAAAGCTGTTGTTCAAGGTCACAGAATGAATTTTAGTGTCACTTCAGTGTCTTCTTTTGGGTTTGGGGGAATTAGTTGCCTATACTGCTGTGCAGGACTTTGTTTGGTCCTCTTTCACGGTACCCAAATTTTTGAATTACATGCAACATTTAATTTCTGCTGATTATTCTTTTTATTTATTTTTTTTCTGAACTGTCCTAGTATTCAATTTCTGTGTTAATTTGCATAGCTTGTCTTTTATGAATTTGGCAAATGTTCTTCTTGGCTGTAGACACTAAGCACTGCCCATGGATTTCACTGATTTGCTGATCCAAAAACCAAAACTTTTTGTTGCCAGTGTAGCTTTGAAGGAAAAAGCACAAGTAACTAATAAAAAATGTTTTTAAAGAAAACTATTCATATTTACTTCACCGACATCTCTTGGTCAGTACTTTGCAGTGTTGTGACCAAGTCTTCATTGTATACATGGTTTCATCTCACGACTGTTATATTAACATCTCAACTTTTCCCACTTTCTTTGACAAAAGCGCCAAGTGCTCCGAGCTACGTGCACTTCAGCGAGTTGACCACCACTTCGGTCAACGTGTCCTGGGGAGAGCCGAAGCAGGCCAACGGCATCATTGAGGGCTACCGCCTGGTTTATGAGCCCTGCACTCCAGTTGATGGTGAGAAACTCCTGGAACCTAACAACTCTGCCATTGCTTGACATTCCTCAGCTTGCTTTTCTCACGCAGTGATTTACGACCTCAAGCCTCTTAACCATACTCTTTTTTTTGACCTGCGCTGCTTAAGCTTATGCTCTAATTTGTTACAGATGAGTGTAGGCCCTGCAGTAACATATATGGCATGGCTGATAAAATATGTTGGAGTGTTGTACAGTTTTTACCCTCAGTGAGAGCAACATGGTTAACAGCCAGCTAAATGCAGTTGCCTGAACCAGATTGTCGAGTAATTGGGAGCAGAGGTGGAACGCTGAGCTGCTGTGGTCCTGTGGCTATCTGCTAATCGACCAAGAGTTAAGCTAGATAAAGCAATAAATATATTTTCCTCGTCTCTGACAGTGAGTTTATCTGGTCTTGTGTGTGACTGTATGTCTGCGCTTATGCACAAAGCTTGGCTCTTTGTCGCTTGTAGAAAGCAGTATCTAGAGTCTTAGTGTTTCCTGTACAGACTCCTCTCCTCGCACTCCAGGTGTCAGTAAGATAGTGACAGTAGATGTGAAGGGCAGTGCTCCCCAGTGGATGAAGATCAAAGACCTGGCCGATGGTGTCACATACAACTTTCGCATCCGGGCCAAAACTCTCACTTACGGCCCCGAGGTTGAGGCCAACATCACCACTGGACCCGGAGAAGGTGGGATGCTATAGCTTTTCTTTATTACAGTGTCAGTAATCAAATCCTTTGAGGACTCCCTTGTCATTTTTTATCCACCGTTCTTGTTTTCTCAGGAGCTCCAGGCCCTCCAGGAGAACCCTTTATTTCTCGATATGGCACAGCTCTCACACTGCATTGGACAAGTGGCGATCAAGGCCGTGCACCCATCACGCGATACGTCATAGAGGCCAGACCATCTGGTGGGCCAATTACAAACATACATGTTGTTTGAGTTTTAATCTGTCCACCGTACACTTTAATTTTATTCACAGATTTTCTTATTTTGCCTTTAGATGAAGGATTGTGGGACATTCTCATCAAAGACATTCCCAGAGAAGTGACATCCTACACGCTTAATATGGACATGCTACGAGAAGGGGTCACCTACGACTTTCGAGTAATTGCCGTCAACGACTATGGCTACGGGTCCCCCAGTGCCCCGTCCCCTTCCATATCAGGTCGGTTGTAATATAAAATGAAGACTTACGCAGTGTTGTGCTAAATATCAGATATTAATATCTATTATTTTGGTTTCAGCCCAGAAAGTGTCTCCCTTCTATGAGGAGTGGTGGTTCTTGGTAGTCATTGCTCTTGTGGGACTCATCTTTATCCTCCTCCTTATTTTCATTCTCATCATCCGAGGCCAGAGTAAAAAGTATACCAAAAAAGCAGACTCAGGTATGAAACACACCTTAAACTCTGCTAATATCTCAGGCTCTCTCTCTGTTTGCAACCCAGGCAATCAAGTGGAATTTGTCTTCCTCTTAGACAGGTCTGCTGAGCGCTGCATTTTAATGACTGCAGCATCCAAAGTCTATCTTGTTAAACGGGAGCAAAAAGGCTCACACAGTTAGACAAATGGCCTTGATTTCCCTCCGTTGTTTGGCTGACAGGGGAAAGATGAGGGTTAATGTTATCAGTGAACAGCAGAAATTGGCAGATGAATAAATATTATTGTTCGTATTTTACTGCAGCAAGGATCAATACTGGAATAAATGGCTTGGCAGTGATTTAATGCTCAGGTCATTAGATAGACTGAGAGTAATTATTTAACAACAGCAAAGGTTGCTCCTGTATCACTGTATCAACAAGTCAATTATTTTCTTTAAACGCAAGGGTACGGTACAGGAAGTTAATCATTGTAAGTAGCCGTATTGTTGGTATTATTATTAATACATTATGACTGACACGCAAGAGTCGCATTAAACAGATGGGAGCAATGTTTGGGGGAGAAGTGAAAGTCAGGGCAAGCCTTCCTAATGCCTCCTACTACTGACTTTTTAGCTTAGCCAGTGTTCAGCATGGTGCCAAGGTTATCAGGGTTGGCCAGCTCAGACAAGGACTGTATGTGTGTGAGGACACAAAGATGACCTCTTAGTCCCTCCCAAACATTTCCCAGCTTTCCTAGCTGTGAACCTGTACTGCCAACTGGAGGCTGTTTTATCTGGAATCAGTATTAAACATTGGGCCTGACTAAGTGGTATTTACCTCAGCTTGTCCTGTACTTAAACAGCATTTTGACCTTTAGCAAGGTTTTGCAAATATAAATTAAGGAGAAACCATTAACAGAATGACCGTGCAAGTCTTTTTTTGTGTGTCAAAAATTGTGTTTTCCGAATACAGTGATAAAATAATCCAAGGTATTGAAATGTATTTTAGATTTGATTCATTTATTCCATTCCACAACCCACACAGTGTCATCCTCATACCCCCGTCCAGGCAACCACTCCAACTGCACGTCGCTGCCTCTGACGCACGGAGAGATGGTGCGGCTCGATGAGGGACGCTTCCCAGCCCTGGAGCTGAACAACCGACGCCTCTCTGTGAAGAACTCTTTTTGCCGTAAAAACGGCATCTATACCCGGTCAGTCAGCATCACCGTAAATACCTCCTGTGTGCATTATGACCGACGGTATTCAGCTGGCCACTGCTTTTAAAGCTTGCAAGCAGATATTCCATTTCTCAGATATATTGCTGTCAGTTTTGTCACGTTTCCTTTTCAAGTGTTTTTGTATTACTTACAATATATACAAGAATTAGTATTTGTTGTTGTGTGTTCCCCTCTTCCCTTAACAACAGTTCAACAGTTGCGAGTGAAAACAACTGAACCTTGAGGGCACCAGCTGGTGATTTGAGCCTCCTTCATCTCCTCTCATTGACATTCAGTGTTTGAGTGGTGCAAAAATACATATTGGGGGACAGCACAATACTGGCTAATTAACATTCAAAACCTCTTTGTCTGTTCATCAAAGCTTTAGGCAAGGACTGTCATGGATCGCGGGCTGCAGACCCAAATGCAGAGTTCTGAAACAGACTTTGTAAACAAAAAATGTAATTGTTATTCCAGGTAATCCAAAAGACAGCAGGAAATAACATAAAGAGGACTTATGAGACAGAACCGACTATTTATTTTTGGGCATGAGTGCAGAGGTTCTCTTACACGCAGTGCTACGCAGGCTATCACGACGCAGAATAATGTCAGCAGGACTTTGGTAGGCTGTGTCTTTGGTAATGATTATGCAAACATGAGATAAATAGAATTTCCCAAACGCTGCAGCATGATAAGCACGTGTGTAGACATAGGTCAGGGCTGGAGGAATGGTCAGTTGGTTGTGTTTGGGGGATGGTGCTTCAGCGTCTGCTTCTTGTCACAGCACTAAAATAGATGTTGTTTTTTTGCACATTAGTGTGCACATTGTGGTGGAATGTGTTAGGGGTGCACTAAAGGGCAGAGGAATCTGTTATTTTCTCCTTGACCAAGGAGGCCAAGGGGATCAAAGAGCCTTGAGTAGCTCCCTCTCTTTGAAGAGCTCCAAACTGGTACCGTACTGTTTGTTAATGATCTGTAGACTAAGGGAGGAAGAGCAGAAGAGCTCCCTGTGGGATATTTGAAAGGGTGAAGGAAAGAAGGATGAATTAGACAGATAAGGCGAAGGGGATAAATACAGTGCTCCTAAATAATTCAAAGCTCAGAATCTATTGCCCCTCCTCCCCTACACTCACATGGCTCCATCCTTTTTATGTCTGGTTCAACCTTGTCTTAATGTAGTTTTTTTTTTTCCACAGTCCACCCCCTCACGGCATCCCCTTTAACCCAGAGGAGATATCCCTTTGTTGTGTCAACCTTTTCATGGCCGTTGTCATGTTGTGTCTTCTAAGCCTGTTCTTGGCATTCCCGGTGATTTAGCGCCTGTGTGTACATATTAACTTTTTTTTTTTGGAGAGGTTGTCAAGGTTGTCTTCTTTATGCCTTAATATTCCACTTGACATCACAGCATTTTATGCTTGTCTATTCTGCCCCCACATACATTTTCCATTTCAGATCATTTAAACATTTACTTTCATGCAGTGTCTAGTTTATGCAATTCGTTAGTCTCTTTTTCTGAAACCAACTGAGCAAACCCTTCTTTTAATGTATTAGCCTGAGATGCATACTGAGCCCACTGATGTAGCGCAGTGATGCGAGGGTAGTGGTCCAGTTTTGGCTTTCAGACCATCCAATTCAATCTCAGCAGACCTTGAACGCAGCAGTAGTCATTACAGCAGAAGGAGAAAAATAATTGTCTGCACAGATGTTTCTCTCTGCTTCACTTCATGGACTTAATGACTGGAGCCGAAAGAAGTTAAGGAGTTCTTTTTTTACTTGACTTGCATTCATACTGTATGAGAACTTCTTAATGCTCACAAAGCTCAAGTCCACGCTTAGTTACCCAGCTTTTCTGCAGGAAGTCTAAAACTCTGATTGAGTCGCTCTGTGTATTAATTCAGCTCTAATCGCCACAGAGTGCTTTCATGATCTTCATGATCTTTTTTCTTTTTTGCATAAATTCTGTTCATGAGGTTGGCACAAGTCCACTGCCAAACTTCCACAAACACTTTGAAAGATTAGAAAAGAATAGCAAAAGTATAAGATCAATTCTAATCTCTGTCCTGCCTAATGTAGTGGCTTCCAGGAATGCACAAATAACCCATGCTGTGCTTGTCTGAATCATTTTTTTTCATAATCAATAAGTCTGTGCTGGATCTATTCATGTTGTTCCCACTGAACACCCTGTGGCTTCTGAAGCTTCATTTTTAGAACTGTTTTGGTGGCTTTCTTTAGTTGTCTCTGTGGTGTCAGTCACAGGATTGACACAGCTTTTTACTCCCGAATGAAAAAAAAAAGTGAGAGCTTAAGAAAATCAGTTCGGAGAATGCAATTATGATCAAAAGAAACTTCTTTTTTCTTATATAACATTAGCTCTTTATCATCTTCTTGCTTTTATAACTCTCCTTCTTAACTCTCTACTTTTCTTAATGTATTTTATTTCTTTTTTTTAAATTCAGCTCTCCTCCAAGACCAAGTCCTGGAAGTCTGCACTACTCAGATGAGGATGTCAGCACTAAGTATAATGACCTGATCCCAGCAGAAAGCAGCAGTCTGACTGAAAAACCCTCGGAGATATCTGACTCGCAGGTAAGCGCTGACCCAGGCTTACAGTCTATGCCCGACCCTGCGTCTGGAATGCGTCTGGCAAAGCTGTAACCTTTTTAAAGTAAAAAAAAAAAAACTTCTCTGGTTCAACTTTCTGTTCTTTTGTTACATTTGGCAACTATCCTCTTGATAAACTCAATTCAGCTTGTCACAGTCACCGCTTTGCTAGATGCAGAAGCAAGACAGCTGTCTAATTATGAAGCAGCATTTGTGATGATAAATTAATGACATTCTGCAGCAATATCTGCCTCAAGTGGATCACCTCAAAATTAAATACCCTCTGTTAGCGTCGTGCAGTGATGGCTGACGTTTCTGGATCTTTTAATACTGATTTCTTTCATGGCAGGGGAATACACAGCCGGTTCCCGTGCCTCGCGTGTGCTGAAATATCTTCACAACTAATTCATTTTTGTCAAATAGAAATTGTTAATCTTGGCTTCCATGTCTCAGCTCGCAATATGATGAGTGTGTGCATAGAATAGTTTGGCCCAGTGAGGAGATGGGAGGCTTGAAGTGATGAGGGATGGTACCTACAACTGGCAGAGAAGCCGATTGTAGCAGATTCTGAACATTTATCTTCCCACACCCGCGCTGTGTCTCCCTGGCCAATTTGTCTGGTACCTGCACAGGCAAAACATTGTTCATCCCAGTTTGAGAAAAAACAGATCTCCCAGGAGACGCAGGCTGGTGTTATTCTTTTCCTCTGCGTAGCCTCCCACTGTTTACCTGACACTTGTGCAAATAAATGGTGCTTCAACATCTGTTGAGCTACAGTGTCTCAATAGAGCAGTAGATGAGCAAGTGCTCATCAGGCACACAAATGTGCCAAATGTGTAATGCTTTCTGTGGGAGGCTTTTACTATTTTTTTTTTTTAAACAAATACATGTAGCAGAATAACAAGAGGATTCACTCAGACAAGCTTTTGCCTGATGGTTTTGTGTTACAAGAAAAGGAGATTAATTCTGTAAACATTATCTTTCTCTAATTCTAGGACACACTTGTTTACATGTATCATGTTTGTACTCCATACAGCTATCGGTGAGCTTCTACATCTCAAAGATTCTCAATAGAAGTGATTATCTGGCCCATAGAAATGCACATGGATTCATAGATTTCCCATTGTCAATAGATATGTCCTGCTGTGCCGTGACTCAGTAGCTACTGTGTTGTTTGTCAACCAGCTGTACAATACTGGAAATAGAATTAGCCTTGATTTGAGACCATGAAAATGTAGCTGTCATTATACTCTGTAGTAAGCGTCGTAGCACGTGTTCTGCTTACTGTCCTCATTTTTTGCCAAAGTGACTTTGAACTGTTGACTGACAGGGCAGCGACAGCGAATACGAAATGGATCAGAGTCGGCAGAAGACCCACTCCTTTGTTAACCACTACATCAGCGACCCCACCTACTACAACTCCTGGCGGCGACAACAGAAGGGCGTCACTCGTCCACCGGCATACGGCTACTCCCAGCCCGAGCCCCTGGTGGAGCAAGAGTCACGACAACACCCACCACCCGTACCCCCCCTGCCCCCTCTTCCCCCTCTCCTCCCCCAGAGCGCCCAGTCACCACAGCCCCAGTGCCAAGGCCAGGGCACCCTCTTCAGGCCTAAGGGAAGCCGGACTCCCACCCCCTCCCTGCTGTCCTCCGACCCCCCCAGCCAGCACAGCACCCTGTACCGGCCCCCCAGCAGCCTCGGCTGTGCCGCTCAGGCACCTACCGCGGGCTTCTCCTCTTTTGTTTGACACACAGCTCTCCTTCCAATAACAACAGGACCCTGAGGACGAAACTTTGATTTTTGTTGTTGTTGGTTTATTTGTATTTTGCTCCTTTTCTTCTTCTTTTTTTTGATCTTTAGTTCTGTCTTACCGACAGAGTTGTTGCTCAATATTAAGCATTGCAGGCATCTTAAATAGTGCTTTCTCCTCTGTGAAGAGTGTATGTATGATTGTGCTGAGTGTGTACGGTTGGTCAATCTGTGTAATATGTATTTTATGAAAAGACAATCATTTGAAAGTTTTTGTGTTGCGTTAGCAAATTCATTTGAACGATCATCGATGTAAACAAGAGAGAACAGGACCTGAAGTTCTGAAAAAGAAATCCTTGTTTTCAAACCCCTGTATTATTGTTTAACATGAGAGCTTTATTGAAAACAACCACCTTAGAACCATATAGAGTATGGACCACTTGCATTGCTGAGACTGGACAATGGAAAAACTGACTCTTATGGAACAAGCGATGCCTAACAAAGGACAAAATGTTGTGAGAAAATGACTCTGAGTTGGAGAGAGGCACTTGCGGTCACTGTAGCCCTCAGCTGCCTTTAAGTTTCTCACTCTGCCTAATCATTGTTGGAAATGCATTGTGTATTTACTATATGTACTTGTCTCATCTTGTTTACCAGATATTTATATCAAGCAGCTTCAAGCTCAATATTTTCAGAGCATCACTAGTGAAAATGTTATGAATCACATTAAAGCATTGTGGCACCTTTATAGTAGTCTGAGGATGTTGATTGTGTGCTCATGTCAGTAGATATACAAGCAAAGGCAAGCTTTATAATGTGTATTTGTTTGCTTTAATGTTATTCACAGAAAATTACTAAGACCCAAAAGCACAAATCCCCTTGGTTCATTAGATACATACACTTATCGGCCGCTTTAGTAGGTACACTTGTTCAACTTCTCATTGAACTCGATCATCTAATCAGCCAGTCACATGGCAGCAACTCAGTGTATTTAGGCATGTAGATATGATCATGATTAAAGTTCAAAGAAAGCATCAGAATGAGGAAGAGAGGTGACATGTTTGTTGGTGTCAGGTGGGTTGAGTATTTCAAAAACTGCTGATCTACCTCATCAAAATTTAAAATAGAAGGTTCCAATGGTAGGGTCGGGATTTGGTGTAAACAACAATAAATATGGATCTATCCTGCCTCCTGCCTTTGTCTTAAGCGGGTGCAAAATGGTCTGTATTTATATAGCGCTTTACTAGTCCCTAAGGACCCCAAAGCGCTTTACACATCCAGCCATCCACACACTGGTGATGGCAAGCTACATTGTAGCCACAGCCACCCTGGGGCGCACTGACAGAGGCAAGGCTGCCAGACACTGGCGCCACCGGGCCCTCTGACCACCACCAGTAGGCAACGGGTGAAGCGTCTTGCCCAAGGACACAACGACCGAGACGGTCCAAGCCGGGGCTCGAACCGGCAACCTTCCGATTACAAGGCAAACTCCCAACTCTTGAGCCCTGATCGCTCCATGGCATGAGGGGTACTTACTTGGCATATTTTGGACCATTTTGTACCAATTGATCATTGTTTAAGGGCACAGCCAGGTTTACACACCATATCAGAAAGCTCATCTCAAACTGGTTTCTTGAACGCTACACTGCACTCAAATGACCTCCATAGTCACCAGATCTCAATCCAATACAGCAAATTTGGGATAGGTTAGAGTAGGAGATTCATATAATTGATGTACAGCTTAAAAATCTTCACCATCTGTGAGATGCTGTCAGGTTTGTATGGGCATCCAATGCATGTATTATTAACAAGCATATGAATCATTATATATTAATAGCTGTCAGTGAAAGAAAATAATAACTCATTTTGGTTAGTTTAAAAGAGAATGGAGAGTATCCATATCCACTAAGGGTTTCACAATGCAATAGATTTTACCTATAGCACAAAACCTTTACTTTTCAAAACTACCTCAAATTTTGGGGTGTTTCTTGATGTACTGGGAAGAAAACAGGAAATCAGTCACTTACAAAGATACAAAAGAGTAAATGATAATGTGCGGCAGGAGAAAAAAGTATAATGATGTGTGAAATCCGTCAGAATGGATTGTCACTTTTTTTGTTCATGTTACAAGGTGTGATTGCATTTATATAATTTCTGAATACATGATTCGTGTTACAGCTCATGGTACCATAGGCATATATTATAGTGAGAAATTTTCTAGGACATTTTTGCAAAGCTGTCTCTTTAGAAAAGGTGAATGGATTTTGCTGTGCTGGAGTGTGACCTATAGTGTGCACACTAAAGCATTCAGTCTTCAAGGTCTAAAAATGTAATCTGTCCAATTTCCAGTGTGAACATCTCTGTGTACATCATTAAAAAAGAGAAAAAGGCAGAATAGCCATGTTAATGCTAACTCTTTAGAATAAAACATTCTATTTTGTAATGACCTTTTCCTCATAAATCATAATGAAATGGTGGAACACTGATGAAAATAATTACAGGATTTATGATTCTGACATAAAGAGAATTGGCAACAAACTCATTATAAAGGAAATCTAAACCATTTTAAAACCTGTAGAAATTAATTTTGCACAGACAGTCTTAAGTAGAGCATTTTGTATGATCTGGAATGCAAAGTCATTTTTAAGTGACACCTAATCCTACAGTGTACAAATGACCTGAATCTTAAACAAAACCATAATTGGGATGCAAAACAGCATGAGATACTGGGAAGAACTTGAAGAAGAACCTGATCCAGTGCAAGCATGCTGAAAATCTTAGGGATGGTTGGACAGGTAATCCCTTTATTTCAGGCCAGAAAACACTGATCTTAACCAAAGAACAGAAGGATCAGGCTCAAAGGTTTAGGGGTAAGGTGAAATCAGAAAACATCTTTCCACCATGGATATATTATATATAAATATGTAATTCTTCCGACTTGACTGAGCTCTTCACTCTAAGGAGATCACAGACAAATCTTCTGCTCACACACATTCAAGCCAAAGAGAGTGAGACAGAGACAGAAAGCGAGGCGCTCACGCAGATGGGGACAGAGAGCAGGAAAGAGATAGATCTGCAAATCTGGCACAGTTTTACATTTCAGTGAAACGTCTCCTCATGGGACTGACTTAAACAAAATTTGTCCTATTTCTGACTGTGTTTGTTGGAGTTCATAAGACCGCATTGGCAGCACAGTTAACTTGTCTGGTTGACTGGCGGGGGCCAAGTTATGGTGTGTGATAAAGAGAAAAATGAGAAGTTACAGCTTTCAAACTGTTTTAATGTGGGGGAGAGTTATTGTTAAACCAGAAGTCTTCTAGTTTATCTTATTTCACTCATAGATACAGTACACATAGTGCATTTCCTCTACATACACTTAGCTCAAGCCTCTTCTGCCAGATCAGTTAAAAACCTGAGGAGATGCTCCCCCAACTGTTTTCTTTTCACAACATTTCTCTGCAGTATGCAGAAATTTTTATGCACTAGTTCAATCAAGCAGAACTGCATAAGCATTTGCCATTATACTTGCCCTTATATGTAGTGAACAGCTAAATTGATCTCAAACTGGGCAAAGTTATGTATTTTGGGGAGCGGTGACATGGCTAAATGGTCATCTTGCATCCAGTAGCTTCACAGCCACCCTACTCCAGTCTGCTAACACTATAAAGTTTAAATTGAACGTTTGAGAATGAGAGCAAAAAGCCAGATGATTTTAATTAACGTCAAACGACAGAAACGAGAACAACCAAGAATACCTAAAGAATGGGGTGGAGTGCAGCCCAGACAATATTGGATAAAAAATCATTTTCTGATGTTTCATTAGACAAGGATCAAAGATAGGTTAACTGGTGATTCTAAACGCACCGCAGGTGTGGATGTGAGAGTGTTATTATCTGTCTCTCTGCGTTGGCCTTGTGCTGGCAATCTGTCCAATGTGACCCTTTAGCCCAGTATGAGCTGCGATCCTAAGTGCGATAAGAGGTTCAGAAAATGGATAGAAAAAAGGAAATCACCTCCATTATTAAAGAAAATATGATTTTTTCTCCTTTATATCCACCTGGCAGTTGCTTAAAAAAGCTCACTTCATACAACTCCAAATGAAAAGGAAGAGTAGTACAGCATGAAATGTTAATAAAACAGAATGTGATGATTTCTAAATCAGAAAAACCCATAATTTACAACAGAAAACAGAACTCATATAAAATGTTTTAACTGAGACATATTACTGTTTTATCAATGATATTAGCTTCAAGTAATTAGATTAACTGGCAACAGTTTCACGGAAGTAAAGATGGGCTGAGGTTCAGCAGTTTACCCAATTCAAAACACTTTGAGAAATCACTGTCTTTGAACACAATTCAACGTGTCATCCACAAATGCAGGTTAGAGCTCTGTCACACAAAGAAGAAGCCATATGTGAGCATGATCCAGAAACACCATCTTCTCTGAGCCAAAGCTCGTGTAAATGGACTGAGGCAACGTGGAAAACTGTTCTGTGGTCAGGTAAATTGAAATTTGAAATTATTTTTTGAAAAACATGGACACTGTAACCTCTGGACAAAAGACAAGAATGAACATATGGCTTGTTAGTGGCACTCAATTCAAACCACGGGCTGCTGTTACAAGAAGATGGGATACTATAGAGTGTCTGTCCATGTTCTCAGCCATCCAGGTCACAGTAATGTAAGGAGCTTGGAAAGAAAAACAACTAGACTTCTTTAAGTTACTTGAAGATGTTTCACCTCTTATCTGAGAAGCTTCTTCAGTTTGGGTCACAGGTATGTGGCTCATGTGATGAGGCACATGATCAATAGTGGGTCAGCAACACTCCCACAAGGCTTAAATACCAAGGGAGTTTAAGTTTACTCTCATCATAAAAAGCCATATTCTCTCATCAGCTGGTGGGACAGATCGTCGGAAAAAAGCAAAGGCAGAAATAACTTTCAAATATTTGTAAAGGACGCCAGGACATGCAGTTAAATATGGAACATTGTGGTTTCAGAGAACAGCGTGGAGAGACAGACTTGCGTCACTACATACCTTGTGAAGTACGAAAGCGAATAGTCATGTCATTGGGTAGAATGACTTGTGTCCTTTAGTAATTATCAGCCATTTATGCATACCTTTCTCCTGAGGTAAAACCTGGGGTGCATATTTCTGCTTATTTGCATTACAGAAGGTACTAATGAGTGGACACTGACCGATGTCAGCTCATCAACCACAAGTTCAATACACAAGATCAATGCACAAGATCAAAGGGTTTGTTAACTCAATACAGTCTTTGCTGTTGTCAGAGAAAAATGTGTGGACGTGTAATAATTCTGACTAACATCCTTATTGGAACTGTAAAAGAAACGAAGGGCAAAGCTCACCTTTAAGCAGTTTGGCAATGTCACGCCTTCAAATCCCTCTGAAAACACCAGTCCCGTATAAATTTATCTTTGCCAATTTTTACTGATTTATTTAATACTTAAATCTTAAAACATGCAATGCTAGGCACTAAAACGATGACATCATTTCCCCTTTGACAAATGAACAAAGATATTCTCTACTCTTGCTCTCCGAAAATATCTAATAAGGCAAACGCAAATGAGTATTGTATAATACTAGAAAGGATATGAAGAATCATTTTAAAGAATGCACAACACTGCTTATTGATAAATGCTTATTACACCTTGGTATATAATAGCATCAATAAAAGGCTTAATATGTTCCTGGGTCTTTCAAGTACATTTTCTTGGTACATTAATTATTAAGTATTTAAACTGGCTAACCTATTTATATATTTATTATTAAAGATTTAATAAATTATCCTCGAGGTTTCCTTTGTGTCAGTGCGTCAAGGCAGTCTGAGTGGCCCCATGCTGGCACCCTGTGTCTTTAAGGACCCATGTAAAGAGGGCGTGTTCAAGCGCACTACCGCAGCAGGCGTTGTAGTGAGTTCATGCGCTTCAGAGTAGCAGCAGCGTTTGTAAGGATGTTGTGACAGCAGCTGTAATATTTCTCTAAAAAAAACCGCCACACTCACGGGTCCATGATCCGCGTTGTTTGGAGCAGAAAGAACTAATCTGAGCGCCTCACAGCTTGTTTCGTTTGATGAATGCACCCCCATTGTTGGTCTGCTGGGGGCCTAAAAGTGGAGCAGCACCCGGCTTTTATGAATGGGGATGCTCGGTAAGCGTGTGTACTTTAATATTTGTACTTGCACTTAACATAAAACTGATCTTCTGGGTTGTGTGTGCACTTCAAGGACGCGTTTTAAACCGACATTTTATCGGCCCGTTCACCTGCGCGCACGGGGCTGCTCATGCTTCTAGTCCGCTGGCCTATTATTGTTCTCCTGCTATTGACCCACCCAGAATCAGCGCTTTATTGTATATGATCAAATCTCGCTGATCGGCAGTGAGCGCAAGAGTGAATCAAATGCTGCGGAATTAGCGCTTATTTCTTTGTGTGTCTGTTGTCGAAAGAAACGAGCCATTTTGTCCTCTCAGAAACAAATTGAGTTTGTGTTTTTTGTTTGTTAGTTTATTTGGGGATGTTTTCAGGTTTAATCGGATACACCATGTTTCCTTTTGTTTTAACCCCTGACTTTACTACAAACGACAACTCCCATAGGCCTGACTTTTAGAACACATGATAAACTTCAAAAATTCTCATAATTAGGCCAGTAACGTGTTTGATGGCTGTGCGTATTGGGGGTCCTTCATATTTTCTTAAAACACTTTGACTTGCTTCTGGGAACTAATTCTAGAGTGAGTGGAAGGTGATAGAAGGGCGTGATTTGGCACATTTCCTCGAAGTTGGAGGTGGCTTTGACTTGATCAGATAAGGCTGGGAAAGAAAGATACGTTATACAGTTTCTGCCTCCTTGGAGTGCACATTCACTTTGTCCAGGTCTTTGTACAGTTTTCCTGGTAAGGCTGGCACTTGATGAGGTCACTGACTGGTAGTGTGAGGTAATGGGCCTCAGGTCAGCGGGCTATCTCTCCATCACCCTGCACTGATAAGAACTTACAGCAATTGTCTGAAGAGGTGATGTTATCAGAGGTCTGTGCTTGTGAGGACGTTACGGTGGCTTTTAGGAAATTTGACCTGCCTTTTTCAAAATGTGCAAGGGCCTTTTATGAGATGTGAGGTTGTCTTGAAGTGGTGTGATGGATTCAGGTTGATGACACTACAAGCATGCAAGCATAGTTGACCAGATTTACATGTTTTAGGCTTTCTTTAGCCTATTTACTTTGTATTTTATACAAAGTGACAGGATTTTAAACCAGCCCGCACAAGCACCACAAGCACAAGTTTCTTCTTCTTCTTCTTCTTCTTTTAAATTACAAAGTTGGTGTCTAATTGCCTGCAGGAGGTGGTTAGTGCCCGAAGGTGAAAGTTATCCTTCCCTCTTGTGTTGTTGGACACTGTGCCAAGCACCCTGTTATTATGCAAGGCACAGTGTAGACAGGATTTGTTGGCTCGTATCCTGGGAAGAGCAACCTGCTAATAAGTTTGTTTACAAGAGCAAGCAAAGTTGCTCACTTTTAATGTGGATATTCCAAAATACATCTGCGGTAATGCTGAAGGGAAACTCAGTTATTTGTGGCTACTGGCTAAATAGTCTTGCACCCATGTTTGCAGTTTGTGTGCTCATTTGAGGCTGTGTGTGTCCTGTCCAGCCCCTTCACATTCCAGGAAATACCAGTATAAACTGTTTTTTTTTTTGTGTTTTCTTTTCTTTTCCCAGAATTCCTCTGAGGATGGTAGTAGGGAATATCTGGGTTACTTTGGAGAAGAGCCTTGGATTTGAACTTGTCTTTCAACACTTACACAGTAAAGATGTATTTTAGCCAGTTTGGCTTCTGACATATGGCAACTGTCATTAGTTTTCTGCCACTTACCTTTTTATTACCTTGTCCAAATATCAAATACTGAGAGTTTATCATATGACAGTGTGTGAATGCTGTGTCTGTTTGGGGTTTTTTGCCTTTTGTTTGGCTGCATTGTGTTCTTGGCCTATCCTGCATGCTGCTTTGTTGCACTGTATGCTGGGGCCTGTTAGCAAGAGGTACATGTTTGTTCTGTTTCCTTGTTACTGGATGCACGTATTGCATGGAGTTGATGTCATTGTACCAAAAGACAATGACAGGGACTTCTGTTTAAACTCCAAATGCTTTCAGAGATGTCCTCTTTCACTCTATTTGATTTGTTGTTTAGCATTTGTGTGACATTCATTGTCCATTACAATTGTGCCATAGATACACAAGCATATTTATTTTATTTAAAATAAGAAATAAAAAAAAATAAACCGAGTTCGTCCATGTCCCACCAGCCTGTGCTTTCCTTTGCTTGTCTGACCTCATAGTTATGGCACTGCAGCACTTTCAAACAGGAGTCTCCAAATCCTATTGCTTTTCTGATTTCTAAAATGTTTTCTGGTTTTCTTTCCATCAAGAACAGATTTCTTCCCAAATGGTTCAAAATAGAACCTCATTCATCTTCTGCAGCTCTTAAAACACCAACCACACAGACAGCTGGGCCTGAGGCCAGAGCTGTCAACAGCTGTTGTGACTCAGCTACCTGGTGTTGTAAAGATCCGGTTGTGATCGTTTTCGAAAACGATTAAAGTCACCTGGACCTGACGCTCTCCATGTACTGATACATATTGCATTTGGAGTCTGCTTATACACACACAATGTCCTACAGGCTTATTAAAACAGGGTGTCGATGGAGATATGAGCTGTTTGTTTGACTAGCTTGTCTGTAACACAGTATTATGGAGAAAAGCCTTGTTTACGTTATGAGTGATCAGGAAGGGCAGGCTGAGAAGATTTCCGGAGGGATGGGAGGGTTTACTGCCTAATTTTCTCCCTGCCCTTCCTGTGGATGTACCCTCCAACACGTGTCTTCATTAAACGGCTCCATCATGTGCAGCTATGTATGTCCAGCCTGTCCTTTTGGGAAGTTCTTGGCTAATTGCTTGTTTTGAAGAGACTGGTTTTCAGTGATGTGTCTCAGTGGTAATTAAGTTATGCTTTTGCAACTGTGTGCATCCACATTTTAAGAATGCTCAAATGTCTTCGTGCATACAGAAGGGGACAGTTGTTAATGACTTAAGACTGGTCGTTGATCTTGCAGATCCAGCTGGAACAGGATGGAAAAAGTTGGAAAGGTATTAGCTTAATGTTAAGTGTCTGTGAAGGTTCTCAGCCTGTCCTTTTGGGATGTTCTTGGCTTAATGTTAAGTGGTTACCTCTGGCATGCTCACTCGTTGATATTGCCAGCGTGAACCTGCTTTCCGTCAATTCCCTGTAATTATTCCGAGACACTCTAAATGCCTCTAAATGCATGTTGTGCCTCCCACCCTCTGTTTGTATTTAGATAGCATGCCCAGTACACAAATGACGTTGGTGTCCAGCCATATTGGCTCCATTTTCAGTAGCGTAATAGTAACTTTTTATTCTGATCAGAGATGATAGCAGAGCTGGGATGGATAACATTGTTTGTCTATAAAAAGGCATTGTAGATCCATGAAAATAATGTTTATCAGCCTTGTTTAACCCAAAGAATACTTTTCATTCTTGAAGTGCAATGCAGCATTATTGTTTGCCATCCACTGATTGTGCCTGTAATAGAAGCTGTCAGTTTGATCACAGCAGAGGACGGAGAGAAAGAGATGCTGTGTCATGTCTGGAGGCTGTGTTGGCTGTAAATGTAAGAGACAAGTCATCCCCTCTTGGGTATCTGAGTTCAGCTGGTGCACGTCGAGCACGCCTGTTTTCTGCCACAATCCCTTTCAGTGACTGCCGAGGTGTCACCTTCTGTCCTGGTCTTCATCACTTTTCTTCCTTCCAGCTGGATGATTTGCTTTACTTGTAAATAGCTCCAACTTGAATAGTCTGCATGGTGAATACAGTGGCATTTTCAATTTTAAAGTGTTGCTTCGTGAATGTTGGTAGAGTTCCACGCTAGCCGCTTTCACCTCTTATGTTGAGAAAACGCCTACTAGCTTTGTCGTAAAATGAACAAATGTGTGTAAATAAGCAAAAACAAAACAGTTGTGCAGGAAACCGGCACACACTGGTGTCTGTCATGCAAACAGACCTAAGCCACAAGTCTGCAACCTAGCTAGCACATTCCCCACATGTCAAATATGAATATTTGTGGTAGAGCGTAACCCACTTCAGGCTAGTTTTAGTGATCATGGATTGTATATTGATCTGTCACCTCACTATATATCCTGATATTTCAAGAAAATTTGTGAGGATATTTATGATGATAAAGAAAAGTATACATATAAATAAAAGATGTTTTCCATCCAATATTTTTCAATGGCACTACTGTCACACTTCCTAATTTTCAATCGAAACAAGGTGCCAGCAATGACAGCATCATTAGCATGCAACAGTCATGACACAGCATAAATTAAATATAAGCTAAACTTCTAAGTAAAAGTATAAAATAGCTGCTTAAAACTTTAGTATAACAAAACCTAAAGTCCATTGACCCAGAGCCTGCATAATATTGTCACATGAAAAAAAAAAAAAAATGAATAGATATTTTCTACCTCTTGCTAAAAGCCCTGCTTTTCCATCATGTTACTGCATAATTTAATCCATCCAAGTAATTTCCATTCATCATTTGCTCTTCCTGTCGTACGGCGCGCAACCAGCGAGTGCTAGCGATGCTTGATTGATTAGTTTGTTTATTTTTGCACATCGCCAGCTACTAGTATCTCCTCCTCCTGTGCCGTCCTAGTCTGTAACTCGTTTGTTGTTTCCACCTTTAGCAGGAAGAGTTTTCTCACATATTTTGCAAAGTGCTGCACTTTGCTGGAGGTTTTTGAGGTCGTTCTCTTTTTAGGTAACAAAATGTCATCGATTTGTAGCTCTTGTTCCCAAACGTGCTTCTCCTTGTTGTGCACATTAGGAAACGTAAACATATGATATTGCACTATATGACACTTTTATTTTATTTTTTACATGTACTGAATGATGTCATGACGAAGGTCTTTATCAATACAAAACAAAAGCTGTAAAACTTGTGAAAATACAATTAAGTCCAAAATCTATGCATTTATTCAGTTTGCAAAGCCTTCCAGTGGGCGGATTGTTGGGCGGATTCTGGCCCGTGAGCTTTGTTCGGTTTACACGATGGTTTATCAAAAGTTCTTGTCAGTTTGTTCTTGCTGCTTCTCTCAAATATTCCCCTCACTGTCTATCTAAGGATAGAAACGGATTTGGTACTCAGCAACATGAATACCAATTCCAAAACCTACAGGCACTTTTATTAGCAGGAAGGCTCTAAAAACCTCTTGTTCTTTGATCCCTACAGAACGGTGTGCCCCACTGGGTGAGGTGTGACACTAACACAGCATATCTCCTAACAGCAGCTTGTGAGGTATTTGTGGTCACAGAAAAAAGAACAAAAAACCCCCCAGAAACAATTTTTTCTTCTGGTCCCTGTGTTATTTTTCATCATTTTCTGGAAAATGGGTTGTCTTGGGGTGTGCGATTTCCTGATTTGACTGCATGTCCATTTGGGGCTGTCGTGCACTGAAGTTTCCCGGAGTGCTTGGTGATGTGCCCAATTGTCCTGTTTTGTTCAGCCATTGGTGTTTTTCTTTAAATATATAAACAAACAAACAAAACATATCAGGGCTTATTTAGTGTGATCGTGTCTGTTCTGAAATGTTTTAGCTTCCGTGCTATATAGGATCTGCATGGTGAAATGGGTGGCAGGGTGTAAACGTACCAAAGATACCCTCTCGGTCAACACGTCTGAAGCTGCAACACCACAAGCGAATGGCACGTCTAGTTGATTGCCCCAAATGGGCGATTTAAGCAACGGCTAAATTTGGCTTTAGCGTAAGAAAAAGGGCTTTATTTGTAATTTCTCATTAGAGCAGTGTGTTTTCTCATTGCTGTATTTATCTCAGAGGGCATCATCAGCTTGATGTCTGTTGTCCCCCGTTTGTTTGATTGAGAGATAATGTGATTTCCACTGTTTGTCCTTTGGCTGCTCCTTCCTAAATGAGATATTCAGGCCCACTAACTGAGCTGCATGGCAGATACCTATCTACTGGAGGCCATTTGTCTGCGTAATTAGTAGAGTATGTGTGTGAGAGTCTGTGCTAGCCTGTTACTGAGCAACTGTGTACCTCTTGGTGGTGTCGCACTTAAACATTTGGGAATAAATTAGGGTTTTCACAAGCAATCAGAATGTTTACAGATTGCTTGATAATTGGAGTATTTTTCAAGCAGAGCAGTTTTCACCCCTTTTTTTTTTTTTTTTTTTTTTTTTTTTTAATTTCCACACAGATTTAGGGTGCATCATGTGGCTTTTCCTCCCCCTAATGTCAGTTCACCCTCTGGTCATTCGATTGTCCGTCCAGGTCAGTGACTTCAAATGATGTGCACAGCGAGTCTGAACCCCTCCCGTCTTCCAGACAGCAGAATGCACAGAGCACAAAGAAGGCGCATCAATACTTAGTTCCGGAAATGGCCCATAAGTCATGGTTGAGACTCGGTTTATGTGTCTGCAAGTGATCTCTTGTGTTTCGGTATTGATTGGCTTGGTGCGAGAATATTGACAAGAAGTGAGAAGTTATGCTCGTCTAAGGTTTGCTGTAAAAAACTTACTGAATGCGGGTTAATTATCTCAGTGAATTTTGACTCGTAGGTTAAACTCGTAGCTATTTTTCTTTCCCCACTTCCTCCAGTGTGGCATTTGTTTATAGCTGTAAGAAATGACTGCAGGTTTAGTGAGGTTACTGTTTCATTTAGCGCGCTCCTTTTTGACCTCTTTAGTAGAAGTAAAACAGCAGATTTTTTTTTTCTTTTCTTTTGCTCTTTTTTTTCCTGACTGAGAGATTTCCTTTTTTTTTTTTTTTTTTTTTTTTTTTTTCCCCTCCAGGTTTAGAACTACTCCATAGCCTAAATACATCTGGCAAAATGGGTTATAATACCGCTTATAAAAAAGAACAACATGAGATGACTGAAGAAGTGGAGTAGCACTCACAACTGTTTGGAAACATTCCAATGTACTCGTGGTTACTGCAGTATGTGTGCGTGCATGTACTGCTGCTTTTACCGAGCAGCTCACAAACACCACATCAAGGCAGGTCAGTCAACCTCATAATCTATACACATCAGTTTAGACAGCTCTAGCTTTCAAGAAGCTGTACTGTCAAACTGAAAAAATGCAGATGTGCTTCATTTGCTGTTCATCCCCGTTCCTGTCCCGCATTTTAGTGGGCCCTGTTGCAGTTAGATCATGAGTGTTGTGAAAGTTTGTTTATAAAGTCAATCCTCCCCCCTTCACCCCTGGTGCTGCGATCCAGCGGTTCCCACGCTAACTGCTGCCTTCTCAGGCCCTTTTCCACTCTCCATCTATATCTGCCACTCCCCCACCCCCTACTCGTGCGTGCATGCACTTCCGCAAATATGACAAAGCCATAAATATAGAAGGTCTTGGGTTGGATGTAAATGTGGAACTGCAGCGGTTTTTGTTTTTTGTTTTTTCTGGTACGATGTGGTTTGGAGCTGTCTGGTGGTCTATAGCAAGTTTCTGTATCCATATCCCTGCGATGGGCACCATAGAGCTTTTCAGCTTGATCCTGGCCTAGAGGGTGATATAGAGGAGTGGGAGGGAGGTTTTCACCATCTCCGCTTTTTTGATCCAGTAGTTGTTTTGTTTTGTTTTTTTCTTTCCTGTTTGTGCCACCCAGGAGCAACTATTCAGGAAAGAAAAGGCTGTTATTTTGGCTGGGTGTGAATATTTGGCCTTCCCTGAAACAAATCAGAACAGGCAGCTACAAAAATAAACACATTTCAGCAAAAAGTGACTTTGTTTATGTATCTTGTTGAAATCATTTGGAGTTCATGGAACGTTTTGTCATCACAACTCGGCCTCTGGTTTATCGAGCTTGCTTGCTTTATTTATTTATTTGTTTTTTTGTTGTTTTTTTTCTACAGCACCGGAATATTTCTGAGTTTTAATCGATTTCCATTTTGGCCAATAGAAAGTAATAACACAAGGTGAGTGAGCACAGGCTATGGCTGACAGAAGGCCATACGTTGCATTTGAAGCCTGGAGCCGCCCGTAGCCTCTGACAGGAAACGCTGTCGCTTGCACGAGGGAGGGTGTTTCTATGGAAACCGAAGCAGGTGAAGGCATTAACAGGAAGCGGAGAAGAGACTCAGCTGGCAAAGACAGGGGGTGGAGACCGAAGAATGAGGTCAATGCATGCAAAAGCCTGCCACTTTAAACAGCTAAAATCTCTTCCAGCATAAACAGAAGTGACTTAAATATGTTTTAAAGGGCTTTCTTACAAGAAAGCTAAAGTCAAGGTTAAGTGTTCCTCTTCCTGTCTTAGGTTAAGTAAACAAAGAAAACGGCACTATGAGCAAGCTAGAGAGACGCACGCTCAAGCCGGCGAGATAAACCTTTTCTTCAGACATGCTTATGCACAACCACAGAGATTTTCCATCCACAAGTCAGCTGTGCATGTGTTTTTGATGTCTTTGTGTGGAAACCGCTTGCACTTCACTTTGTGGGCCACCATGAGAGTGCTCTTTTCATGTGTATTTTATATAATTGGACTGATGGTTAATGAGACACCCTGCTCCTGCCCTCCAGTGCATCACCTGAGGAAACAGCGGTGTCTGGCTGGCTGCCTGTGGCGGGGTTTCCTCTGTCTGAGCTCTCAGTAACGTAGAAACACAATTTTGTCAGCTGTCATAAACCTCCGGGGGCTTAAACACCACTGCCTAAGATGGGGAATACATTGTGATTTCTTTGTTGCAATAATCCAGCTCTATAGTTAGATGACAGGGGTATCATTGTTTTTGATGCATGTATAATTGTCCTTTTGTCAGTAGAAGATAGTTTTCGGTCTTGCAGTGAAGTATACTTTGCAAAAAAAAAAGAAATCTGTGGCAGCTCTCAGTTATCTTGCCTTGATTCATGTTGGTCTGTGGTTGGTGTTTTCCTCTAAGTTATAGCGCTGTTTAAGTAAAATCCTGTGGTGGTCTACTTTTTTTTTTGGTTTTTTTCTGCAGCGTATTTTAGAGTTCATCTCACAGAGTTTGCTCGTCATTATAGACTCAATAATTGATAGCTTCAGCTCTTGCAATTAGTGGCAACATTTGGAATTCCTTCATATGTTTTTTTTTTTTTTTTTTTTTTTTTTTTTTTTTTCTTAGAATTAAAGGGCTGAATGTTGACTTTCTTGGCAACATAATTTAAAATCTATACTTTAGCTGGACCATATAGATTCTTTCTTTTTGCTTTCTGCTGGTTTTGAGTCAAGTTACAATTTATTGTTTGAAATCAATTTGTGTGAGTGGACACACTTTGAAGGTTTTTTTTGTTTTGTTTTTTTGACTAAACAAACAATTTTGATTCGATTATGTCTGTTTCTAACTTATTGTGTGTTTTTCCAGGTTCCCTGGCTGATTGGATTTAAGGACCATCAATATTCATTCCAAGATTTCAAAGAAGGACTTTCCCAAAGATTCAGGTGATCTTTTTGCCACCCAGCTACCTCTTAGTGCACAACAATACCCCTGATCAGCCACCATGCCGATCTTAAAACAGCTAGTGTCGTCCTCCTCCCAGACAAAGCGTCGCTCCCGTATGGACCTGACCAGGGAGATGATCAGTGCTCCCCTGGGTGACTTTCGCCACACCATGCATGTAGGCCGCAGCGGTGATGCTTTTGGTGACACCTCCTTTCTCAGCACACGCTCAGGGGAACCCCCTCCCGAGTCCACATCCTTTCCTCGCTCTCCTCGGCCTGGACTCCTGTCACGCACCTTTAGGAGCAGCAAGCGCTCTCAGTCGGTGAACCGAGTGGACCAACAGAAAGATAGCGCCCTGGTGGTCCCCGGAGGATCACCCACCTATGTAAAAAATGCCATGTCCCTTCCCTTTCTCAATGATGAAGACGGAGGCGACAGCATGGTGGCAAAGAGTTTGTCTTCAAGTCCGCTGAAGCTCCACAGCGACTTGGATGGGAGAGGTGCAGTTGCAGCTACTCGCGCTTTAGAGCTGGAAGAGCAAAGTTTTGGTGAGCTGACTGAGCTCCCAGAGAGCTCAATTCAGTACGGAGGTGGAATGAAGCATGCAGTGTCGGTTATGTCTTTCCACGTTGACCTGGGTCCGTCCATGCTGGGTGAAATCCTGGGTGTGATGGAGAAGGAGGATGATGATCTTGGCTACGAGGAGGGCAAGAGCAGCGAGGGCTGCACCTCGCCACTGCTTGGCGCCCATGGTGAGGAAGAGGTTTATGTAGAGGGTGAAAAAGATGAGGAGCATGTGGAGGCAAATGAAGAAGCAGAAGAGCTGCAGCACCAGGCATCTATGCATCTAGCCAGCTCTGTTGATCTGAGGCAGGAGGACGGAGGGCCTTACACTCCAGAGTACACTCCTGAGATACGCCCCAAACACTTGCAGCACCTAGACAGCTGCTCCATGTCCAGTTCTGGGTCTGCTGCTCTGGATGAGAAACCCAGCAGCCTGATCTTTGCAGGAGATACAGATAGCGCCACCTTCAGTGCCCCACCAGAGGAGGAGAGCAACTTTTCCTCTTTCTTGGAGGATGAAGATGATGAGATTCATGTATGAGAGTCTGGTGGAAGAAAAAAAAATAAGAATAAGCTGTGGAAGTGGTTTATGCGCAACTGGCAAGTCCTTTGACAGTGTGGATTTGCAGTTAAATGGGAAGACGATACTGTAGTCAGGAACTGTGCGAATGGCCCTTTGAAGAAGATGGAGGGTTCCTCCTTTAAAGGGCTACAAAGAAAGAGTGACTGCTCCTTTAGGATGTGCCCAAACTCTGTCTGTCAGAGAGCCTTACCCTCCACTCCCTTTCTGTCAATCTGTGACTCCCTTTTGAACACCGAGGGAACTGACATGGAAGGGAACACACTTTCTGAATATGGAACATTCCAGAAGTAAGCAGGGAGTAGTGGTTAGAAAGGAACTTTTGTAGGAAAAACACTTTCCACAAGTAAAACTCAGTTCAGCCTTTCTCTTTCCCTCTCTCTCCCCTCTCGCTTGATGTGTCACATGTGCTTTTTTCATTCGGTTCGCCTCTTTTCTTCACTCTGGCTGTGGGACGTCATGAGGCCTGAGCTAAACAGAAGGCCTCTGTCACAACAGGATCACTGGTGGGTGTCTTGTCACAATAAAGGGAGCTGTGGTTGTCACTGGTGTGTGAGGCCCTGCACTGAGCCTCTTTCATCTGAAGATATTATAGCAGTACCATAGATCTATCAGATTTCTTTCTCCCTTAGTATAACTTATGTATCTCAGGGTCTTTGTGACACTGTTTAAAGGGTACAATTTCCTGCTGTAAAGCTGGACCTCAAAGCCAACACCAAATTGTCTCCTTCACATAGACTCTGTGAATTGTAGAAAAGGAAGTAGAGCTAACGGAGATGCATTGGGCTGAACTAAATAGAAAGCAAGGTGTTACTACAGCAAACTGGAGGTGTGAGGAGTAGTGTAGCCCACTCTTAGTTGTCTTTTATATCTTTTCTGATGCAGTTTTCCTGATAATCTCCATTAATTAACACAAAGTGACTTTCCTTTAGTCGTGTCAAGTTCGAGTTGAAACCGAATAACCACTTCCTTCCTTTTTTTCGTTACATCCGAGCAACTGCAGCGGTGCAAGTGATCTGTGTAGAAGATTTTCATTACTCAAGGGGACTACCTATATGTGTAAACTATTTTCACCACTACGTACGAGTAGGGCTTTAGTGTATATGTGACGGATGAATTACGTGTACCAGGAGGCACAAGTAAATCAGACACTACTAGTATTTGGTGTTAAATACCTGCTGTTTTCTCTACCTTTGTTAGAAAGAAATCTTTACTGTGTTTGTTATGTCTGGAGAGTGGATTTAAAAAAAAAAAAAATGAAAAATAAAAATAAACGTGGGGGGGGGGAAGAAAAGAGACAGCCAGCAATGGATGCAAGAGCATTAAGAAAAGCTTGCTATTTTTGTGCAAGTTGCATAGTCGTTGCAGCTCGACTGCCTTTCTTGCATCATTAAAAGCCATGGCCAGAAAGTATTGAGGCTTAGTTGGGCTGATTGACTTCACTGCCTTAACTGAAACTGACAGATGTGCCAAATTATGATTTTTTTTTTTTTTCCTTCTTCTTTTCTCTCTCTTTGCTTTTGGGAGAGTCTGCCACTTACATTTCACTTCCTTCTCTCTACCAGTATTCACTGTAAGTTTCAGCATGCAAATTAAGATAAGTGCTATAAGGTGTGATGTCCTGAAACTGAAGAGGTTGCATAACTGGATGTATATCACTCATGCACTACAAAATACACGCAAGTAAATCCAACTGTTAATTGGGTGCGAATGAGAAGTTGTTTGTGTTTTCTGTGTGATATTACACCATATTTTTGTCCCCACTGTATATTTACAGCCTCTTTTCTGTACTGCTCAAAATAACCTATATTTTTCAATAAAAGCTTGAATACTTTCACTGTTTCATATTTGATTGTTTGTTTTTATGTGAGTACATCAAAAAGCAGCGTGTGTTAAGTGCTATCCACTCAGCAGCATTAACAAAGGAATTCCTTGAGTGCCTCGTGTTTCCTGCCATTCACCATCTCTCCAAGCAGAGGAAGGAAGGAAGCAATTCAGACCTTATTGGCCTTAGTTGTACACTTTTCTTAAATATACAATAAAAAAAGAGTTTTGAGTAAAGCAGTGCATGTGGAGGAGAAAAGCATCTTAACTTAAAGGCTTAGTTTAAAAAAATGTTTTGGTTAGTTTTTTTTAAAGATCGTGCAGGTGTGAGAGGGGTGAAAGATGGATTCAGGGGGGAAAGTTTATCACCGAGGAGTGCTGCATTGACAAATAGCGAAGACGGGCAATTTCTCTTACCTTGGTGATTGGAGGATGGATGAGCTTTTTACTCACCTGAGACCGGGATCCTGCTCATCATCGCTGACTCAAAGCTGCTCTGTCACTTTTGATTTTAAAGGCAGTGCTTTGGCTTTTCCTGCCCTGGTGAGCCCCCTCGCAGCACGGGCAAAGTCCGGCGCGCTGTTTTGTTAACGCTCGCTGCAGACTGTTCAAGGTCTTATCCTGCATCCCTCTGCATTAAAACTGCATTCAGAAAGCAGCGCTCTGCTTCTCTTTGGTGTCTCATTTCGATTCTACTCTTTCATCTCCACTTCAGGGAATGTTTAATCTCTTTCCACTTAGAGTTTTTCATAGTCACATTATGCCAGTGTCCAATCTGCCAGAGGGCTAGAAAAAGTCATTATTCTTACACTTGTGGTAAAGCAGCCCATTTATATTGATTGTTGTGGTCAATACAAACCAGTAGTGGTATTGATCCTTCTTTTCTCTGCCTTTATAAAGTCATTATTCTTCTCTCAGATTGTTAGGATTTTTCTTTGAGAGAGACTAAATCTTCCCTGTGCACCACTTTGGCATTTGATTCTGAAAATCTCAATTTGAATTACTTCATATAACTGGGTTATATAAATGGGTGACAGTAAAGGGAAAATCGCATTGGAATGAAGTTTAGGGGTCACCAAGAACTACCTCAGTGTACCTTGCCACTGATTCCCCAAGACCCTGGAGCTCTACTGGACGTTGACGGATAATCGCTCATTTGACGTTTTCATGATGATGATAGTGACTCTATCTAGAGTCATTTCCAAAAAAGGAGTTGCAGCACACACCATCACATATGTTTAGCATAATTTTGATACTCATTGAGCCAGTAAGTAACTCTTTTATGGCTCGTGGATCAGAGCCTTTTTTTTTAAGCTTAAAATAGACAAATCACATTGGGATATAAATGTTCCATCATAGGTTAAAGGTGGATCTTTTTGAAGAGACCATTCTCTCACAGTGGACAGATGCACCTAAATGATGACAGGTTTAGGTCCGCACAGTATAATGGAGCCCCAGTTTCCCTTACTGTATGGGTCAAGGGCTCAGGTTTTTTTCCTTTAATTTGTTTCCCATCTGTTTTATTATTACGATACAGCTGCCTGCTGTAAGCCGAAAAGCTGTTATTTACTGCCATCTAATGGTTGTTCGAAACTCATGCAAAAATGGGTGTGTCAGGACAAGGGCTGGTTTGACTTTGAGGGTTGTAAATACCTGTGTGGCACTGTAAACCCAAGAACGTATTAGCTGATGTTGCTCTTGTTTTTAAAAATGCATTCAGAAACCAAAGTCCAAAAGGAAAACATTCAAATGAGTTTTCTTGTGGGTAATCTTTTGGACGTGAGCACAATTGTTTGTCCCACACTGGAGACTGCTGATTTGTTCAGGGGGCTCAAGCCACCTCCCTCCCCCATAGAAAATCATTGTAATTTGAGTCTTGCCTTGCAGCTGTTACCCTCTCTCAAGCGCCCATTATGCAGCTTTTCATCTGCTTCGGAGGCTGTCAAATGTCATTTCCCCTTCGCTTTCAACTTTCTTTGAAAGCTGTATTTTCTTACTTGGGCCACCAATGGGAGGCGCTCATTGCCTTTAGGTTTATTAGGTTAGGAGCCTCGGCCTGGACCCACAGCCCTTTTCCGCCAAATTCCATCAGCAGACTTGCAACTCTTCCAGGAGGCTGAAGGCATGCTGAAATCTGGAAAGTATTAAACAACCTGCTGGTGAAGGGGATTGAGGAAGGGAAGGTGGGGGGTGGCTAAAGGAGTAAGAGAGAGGGGAATCAAAAAAAAAATGGGGAGGTGGGGGAAAATAGGAACAGAATAAAAAATTGCTCATATACCGTCCTTTGCCTGTCTCTGCTACATTCCCCTCCCCCCAAAAAATCCAGACCACTCCCCAAGAAGCTACATATGCAACATTTTTTTTCATATCTGCAGCAGTATTTCGCAATTCCTTTTTTTTTTTTTTTTAAATGGGTCATAAACAAACAGCCGTTTCTCCAGTATAGCTGTACTGTGGTGTGTGTGTGTGTGTGTGTGTGTGTGAGAGAGTGTGTGTGGAGATGTTTGCTGGAACACAAGTGGAAGGCTAGTGCCAGGGCTGAAAAGCCCCAACTGTGTGTTTGTGGTTGGTAGCGAGAATGAAAAAAAAAAAAACTGGATGCTATCCAGACATCCTTTCCCATGCTTTGATACGAACATCTGTGAGCAAATATATACACAATGTACAGAAGGGTGTGCTAAACTCTGCTGAGAAGATCTGCTTTTAAAAAAATGTATAGAATCGCAATCTTATTTATTATCATAAATACTTTTTTTTTTTTTTTAAGCTGAGTTGTCCCTTCAGGAGAGCGAGATGGAGCACTAGGGATATTGGCATTAACAGGAGCTGCTAACATAAACACTCCAGTACCCAGTACTGACCTCTTGACCTCTAAAACCTGGCTCTCCACGACCAGCAGCAGGAGACCACACACACGTGCTGGGGGGAGGAGTACAGAGGATGCAAAAAGTCTCTGGTGTTCTTGCTGTAAAGAGCTTCACATGCCTTAACTGAGGACTGTGAAAAATTAAACCATACTCCAGACATCTGTGTGGCTTTCCCAGTCATGGATTTTTGCAGGTTTTTCAGAATGTAGGTATGGCTTCCCCATATGGAAAGGTTATTTGAAAGGAAGCCGCTTCTGTCTCTTTCGTTCTCCTCCTGTTGTTGTGCAATGAGCAGTTTCCGTTATAAATGTGGAGACTTTGTCACAGCCTCCTTGGACTGGGCTCAAATCTTCATGGTAAAAATGTGGTTTTTCCCCTTTAGCCGAACCACGTTTGCTGAAATCACTGTAGACGTAGCTCACTTGTTCACTATGTTTTATAACTGTTATAGCAATCAGTTGACAATCAAATAACTGGAACAATTTAACACAAGGATACGTGGTTAAATTTTTATTCTGCATCCAACATGTAGTACTTAAACTTCAACATGGAGGACTAATTTTTGCCATCAGGATGAAAAAAAAAATATGATTCAACCCTTCATTTTCCATGCTTTGCTTCTGTCTGTGTGGTACTGCCTTCACCCCATCTCATTCTGCTGCAGAGCACAGGTCCTGCAGCCGAGTGTGTCCCCAGGAGGTCTGGCCTAGTCTGCACTCATGCACCCATGACCACAATAGATAGAGCTGGAGGCTCTGCTGATCTCTACACTTATTTCTGCCAGAGGCCGCTTTCCTTCCAATGCCAGTCATCTACAGCTGGTTGAAACTGGAGGAAGGCGAGCACTCTGTATACCTCGGCTCCTGCACTCCTCCGGACACCCACACATTCGGTCTCTGTCAAATGTAAAGCTTTTGCACATAAAGTTTTGGACAGTTATTGGCAAAACAACACACATTTGCAATTCATCAGCTTCTTTAAATGTAAAGTTAATAGATTTAAATATATACATGTATATATACTGGGAACCTACGACTGATAAAACAAGCCTTCAGGTGTTGATCACACAGTGAGACTTGGCGCCATTTCTACTGAGGCACTGTGTCTACACAATGCACCCCTTGTTTGGTAGCGACAGCATGTCCACAGTGGGGCAAAAACTGACCTGGAAATTGAACACAAAGGGTCACTTCCTGTTGTCCAACTTTAAACTTTGACCTTCCGGCCCTTCTTTTTTCTCCTGACAATATGAGTAATAATTGTCCAGCTTTCACAGCGAGGGCAGAGAGAGCTGAAGGGCCGACAGAGATTGATGCCTGACGCTAATCTGGAAATAAATGGATCCTTTCATGCACCACATTTCATTCATTAAACATCTCTTCTATTCAACAATCTAAAGTTATTTTGAATATTTATTAGCCCGCATAAAGCACATTTATAAGCATCTAAGTAATTCCAGTCTGTCACATCAATCTCTGTACTTCAAAATTAAAGTCTGCATGAGCAGATTTTGATGTTTAATGTTGTTTTTTTCTCCCTTTTCGGCCAATGAAGTGGAAAAAAAATATGCAGCTCAATAGCTGTGGTATTGCTTCAAAAAATGTTTGATTTCCCAGCTAAGATGAAAGATATTTAAACTAATTCTCATTCACATCACTCGGTCGGATGGATGGGGATGTGTTCAGGCTTCTGTAGTTAGAAAACACAGAGCCCACTGTTCATTTCATACTGCTCTTACTAATATCAGCACTGGCAGGGGCAACCAGACAGACTTTCCATTACAGTCACAGCAATCACCTTCCTGTTTTCATGCGACTTTATACGCAAGCTCTACTTTTGCTTGTGGAAATACTGCCGCAACCTAAAGCCTCATTCGCTTTCCTCAAATCTCAGCAGCATTATAAATCAAGGCGTGCCTGGAGATAGAAAACAACACTAGGGTGAAGAATCCCAGAGCTCCATGTGTAGAGATGATTTTTAAAACACACTGTACTGGGTGTTGGTCCTCCATTTAACAACTTCGTCATCCAGTTTATGCACTACTCCCTTTGGCCATGGTCCCCTCAGGATTGAGCTGGAGAGGAGAGGGGGAAAACTTCAACAGATGCTGGATCTTTTTATCGTCTTACTGGCCAGGATTTAACTCTCCTCCTCCAAGTTCACATGGCCAATCAGAGCTGACAGCCCATAAACAGATGTATTGTGTGTACTAGTGTGTTCTCTGTTGGGTTGGGTTGACTTGAGTTTATTTTATTTTTTTTTTATGATTTGATCATTGAATTAGGCTTGGGTTACTTTTTACTTTGGTAAAGCAATTAAAGATGTGACTTTGAATTCAAAACAGGCATCATACTGACTCAGGAAGAGGATGTTATCTGAGTTCAGCATCCCGGAATAATGTGCATCATCTCTTGCACGCATTCAATTCACACATATACAATTTCTGCCTTATGCTGAATTACAGAAGTCACACAAAAACCTTAAGCAGCAGTGGCAAACATCCGCTACGATCCTACGGGCTTTCATGCTATAAATGTAAATGCTGGATAAAAACCACTGTGCAATTATTTGATCTTTTAAACAACCTTAACATTCTCACATCTGTCATGAGACTTTTTTTCTTTATTTTTCTGGGAAGATTTAGCCTTGAAATTTAAATCGGCAGTGTTTATTTTAAACATAAACACTCAGCGTGACGCTTTGCATGTGATGTAGAGGCGTGTCTGGCTCTCAGCTCAAAAGATCCAGCTGAGCATGAGGCCATCTCCTAAAATTCCTGTATCAAACAACTGCCTTCTGGCAGAGTAGCTAGCATGGTAAAGCCTGGTTTAAGCTCCCTCCGCCCTCTCCATCTGTAGCTGTTTACTTTGATTGGCACCGCTCTGCAGTGCTCAAAGGAAGTTGTTCAGGATTCATCTCAAGCGAAACACTGGCTTTCGCACACCGCCATCCCAGGAAAAATCTCGTGTTGACAGCAAACGCATCAATCTTTATGTGAGTGGGACTTGTATATCTCTGTGTATTTAGGAATGGAAGAATGCTTATGTGGGTGTTTGACCGACTTGGTGAGCTATATGGATGAGAGTCATAAAGCGAATCAGAGCAGGGTGGATCAGATAGGGAGGGAATGGATCATTAATCTCTCCCCCACTCCTTTAAAAAAAAAAAATATATATATATAAATATATATTTATGTATTCTCTTGGTGCATGATCCAGCTGTGTTGCAGCTTTAGGCCAGCAAGGAAGTGTTGGAGCAGGATACAGGGTGGAGGCAGGGTGAGGTCACACTGTTGTTGGACCTAGGCTGGACGGATGTCTGTGGGGAAAGAGGAGACACTTGGCTCAGTGTTGCAACTGTTTTCGATCGCACTGTTAATTGAACCGTTCATCAGAAATACTCAGACTCTTTCACACAGTACTCCACACAGAGCTGCCATTTTGAACACTATCAAACACTGACCCTCTCTTTCACATGTGGAGCCATGTACACACACATGTGCGTAGTGAAAGTGAGTCACCCACAGAGGCCCAGGCGTATTTAGAGACCGCTATGTGAGCGCCTGGCCCTGCATGCTTGGAATGCCTTGGGTGTGACCAGAGTGGCCATGTGTGTTTGCGTGTATGTGTTTGTGTATGTGTAGTAACGTTGCTCCAGCTGCCTGTCGTCTCCAGCTTGTCCCATCGGTTCTCACTTAAGGAGCAGAGCCAGCCAGACAGTGACTCAAGCAGACACACACACGCACACAGAGGATGAATTAGTCAATGGAAAGAGCTGTACACATTGTTTGGAATTTCCTGGTCACCAGAAATTTTGCTTGAAAACGATCCATGGGTCATTTTTAAACTTTCACTGATCTTCTCACATTGAACTTCACTGAAGTTGTATTCATTAATGAAAATGAAGGATATTTAACTGTAATTACTGGAAGTGATCGTGCGAGCGGAACAGTTTTCCAGTTTTCCATGAAGTTTCAAGTGATGCATTGCACAACGGTGATCCTCAGAGGTTGGCTAGCACTGCCTACTCCCTCCTCCCACAACCATGTGTGTAGTTTTTACAGACTTGAGATCTACAAACCTAACCATGACCTCAGAGAATTAAATATTCTCAGTGGAAAACCCCCGTATCCCCAAAGTGGCATTTCGGGCTTGTCAGCTGCATTGTATGTGTAGTTTTTCCATGTGTGAGTGTAAGAAAGAGCAAAAAGAGCGAGAGAAAAAAGAGATTTTGTTTGCAACTTCAAATACAGAACTATTTTCCACGAGCCTGCATCTCTCTGCTGTTGTTTATATAGTGAACATATGTTTGTACTTGTGGTATTTGTACAGCACACAAGTTATTAAAAAGACTGTCTTGCAGGAGCAGAGCTTATTTAACAAGGCTGAAGCTGCATTGTGGGCTCAGTGTAATGGGAGCCCAGGTAATTGTTTTGAAAGGGTAACTTTATAATGGAAAAATATAAAAACAAGCCCTGGCTTCAATTAAGCCTTTCCACCCCATCCCCCACAACCCCGAAAAAGTGAGGAGTTCCGTCCAAGCTGCCATGTATATTTTCTTCTCTGCCGTTCACCATTTGCCTGCTCCGTATAACCAAGTATGGGATTTAATGTAATTTTTCCGGCTGCACATTCGGAACCACAGTTTTGGGGTCATGGAAACTGCCTGAGTTTGCATTTTCAGTCATGCATTTCCATTTTTTATTGAATAAAATAAATGTTTTTTTAAAAATGGAAAGCTGAATCACTTTTCTTCACAGCTCTGCATCATTTTTCTTGACCACACCCTACTTTTAGTCTTTAAAGGGTAAAATTCATTTCTTAGAGGAACTCGAAAGAACAGATGTTTTGAAACTCTCAAATGGGTGTGGGGTGGGGTGGGGGGGGGATAAGCTATGGTCTCATCTGGAATGCGTAAAGCACAACAATACATCCCACAGAGTGGGCGGGAACTGTTATGACTTAAATCCTCCCAGAGCAGTATAGGATGATGGTGTAGGCTGTATAGATCAAGATGTTCTTTCTGACTTTCTTCACATATTTGCAAGGCATACAGAGTTCAGGGAGAGGACATTATTTTTCTTTAAAGTAATCTTGTGGTTTCATTAAAACCTCATTAAAGGTTTGGCATATTGTGAATCTGTGTGTTGGCCATCAAAATAGTCCTGGAGAACAACACAGGGGCTATCCCGTGGATAGCCTGTAAGCTTTTCATGTCACATATTAATTCAATATTATGTTATGGTCTAAACTACTCACCACTAGTAAAACTATACTTTCAATTTCCAGCATAGATTGAATTGGTTGTGGAAAAACAGCACTGAAAATATCGATCCTACAGGGAGCCTATGTGGCAGCATAGGCTCAGGGCTGCTTTGAGATTATTGTAAGTTCCCAATACTCACCAAAGTCAAATTCAATATCTTGTACCCTGTTAAGATTTGGTCACAATTTCATTTCTTCCAACTTGTGGCCCCAAAGTAATAATTTTCCCACGCATAAACCAATATAGCAGTTTTATTTGATGTTAGAAAGATACAATAATCAGTAAACGACATAAACGCCTTCTTGATGTACTATTATAAAACAATTTATTATTATTGGCACAATTCACTCAAAGCTACAAATGTGAGCCTTCTGGTTAAAATGATAGGATTTGTCCATCCGGGACTTTAATTCAGAGAAAAATGACTAAAATACGTTTACATAAAATGACAGATGAACTGACCAGCAGACTGAGCGTTATCCTGGTAGCAAGTTCAAAGTGAGGCATATTGGGGTCAGGGAAGAAGTGAAAAAAATGCTAGACTGGCTGTGGGTTTGTTGATGTTTTTAAGTATGTGGATTGTATGTTTGTAGAACATGCTGATGCACTGAGGTGTCTGCCAGAGTTTATCAGGCCATCCTCACCTCCTCATTCACTCAACCACTGAGAGGAGCTGTCAGTGGGTTTGGCGCAGATATTCTATGAGTGGCTGCTCTGGGCTGCCGCCCAGACTGATGCAGACAGATGAACACACACATACACCATCTCCGCTTCAAGCCAGGCTTTACAGCAAGGCCACAGTTTCCTTTGGCCAGGCCACAGTCTCTAGGCTACCCAACACATATGTATGGGTATCACCGCATTCGCTAACATTCGATCAGACAGACTACTCTCTAAACCGAGACTGAACTGAGCACCATGTGCATTGTGGATTCCACTATCAAGTTTGGTTTCATGTTTCAGCAGGCATGACTCATAGCTTAGGCAGTGAACCTGATCTGGAGAGATACCTGTTTAACAGCATGCTGAGGATTGTATTCTTGAATTTTTTTTCTTTTTCCTCATTTCTTCCACACAAGTTGATAGCTTGGCCTTTGTTAACTGTCCTATAAAGAGCTCTGCTGTTTTGTGTAAAGAATTCATTAAAAGTCACGGCCAAGAGTAAGGGTGTGTGAAACCTGTCTGATGAACTATGTAAACACATCTTCCTTCAGAAGTAAATGAACTCTAGTTTCTACACTGGTATATCACGGCATTTGACCTCAGAAGCAGTTCTGCGGATAATTCCTACAAAGCTGCAACAAATAGTGAGATAATAGCCAGTTAGATGCAACTTCTTCCAGGAAAACCCGATTTACAAAAGCTTCAAAAGTGCTGGCAGCATTTCAGGAAAGAAAATATTTCCTTCTAAGCACCTTTATTCTCATAAAATCTCAGTTGGCAGCTTGTGAAAGAAATGCTGCAATGTTAGCTGTCAAAGAAGGACAGCTACAGTTTCGAAAAGATAACACAGCAACTGGAATGAGTAAACTTCTGATAGCAAGTACACAGGAATTAGTTTCTTCTCTGAGAGTTGTAGTGGATTCTAGCTACAGATCTGCAGATCTCAGAGCAGTTGGATCATATGATCACGGCTGCTTATTGCAACATATTTGATTGTAATTAAAAAAAATAGCAATAGAGCATGTCTGACGCAACTTAAATTCTTATCCACAGATATCAGAGCTGTGAGAACCGAGTAGAAAGGAGAGCAAAGCAATTCAAATTGAATTCTTTCATAGTTTTTATTGCTTCATTCTAAACCCCTGGAGGCCAGTCGCACTCTGATTCCAAGCAACAGTCTGTGTTACAGTCTTGCCTGTTGGGATGTGTGTCCTGATGACATCGACTCCAACAGGAAGCCAGGGGCTAATGATTACCACATGTTTAGGATCACTAGGGTGCCACAATCTGGATTTTGTCATGCCGTATGTCTCTCATTTATTTGGTTGTTGATTCTTGATAGGGAAGGACAGAGCCTTTTCTAAAGGGAAGGAAACAACAGCCCTAATCACTTTTAAACATGGCCTGTTTTATCTGATTTAACACCCGGCCAATGGATCTCTTCAGCTCAGTTATGGGTCTTCCTGGAGTTTTGAAATTTAAAACAAAAGAGACGACAAGGGGTGTGTATTATAGAGCCTGGCCATATTTTCAACGTGCGTATTTAGGATCATTGTCAACATGCATTCTGCTGTTGGTGTCACTGGGTGTCAACACATTACCATGCAAACCTTTAACACAGGTCAACTTGTCGTTCCGTTTCAGCTCTTTCTGTCTATGGGATGTCATTTGATAGTCACTCAGCGGTGTAAAACATAAACAGCGAACACAGGGTAAGACCAGTTCAGCCCTGAGGGTTAAGAAACACAAGAAAGTGTCATGAACATCCTGGAAAACATAAACAGCATCTGTAAGAGGAATGTCACTGTCAGCGGATTCACATAGTATCATATGTTTGGAAATGAATCTCGATTAAAGCAGGCAACAGAACGAGCAGTGAAAATGAACAAAACGTTCTGTGAATAGTGCAGAAAAGCATCCAATGATTTCCAGCTGTGATGAGCCAAAGATGTGATTTTTTTTTCCTTTTTCTTTTCCTCAACGTCCCATACAGTGGGGCAAAAAAGTATTTAGTCAGCCACCGATTGTGCAAGTTCCCCCACTTAAAATGATGACAGAGGTCAGTAATTTGCACCAGAGGTACACTTCAACTGTGAGAGACAGAATGTGAAAAAAAAATCCATGAATTCACATGGTAGGATTTGTAAAGAATTTATTCGTAAATTAGGGTGGAAAATAAGTATTTGGTCACCTCAAACAAGGAAAATCTCTGGCTCTCACAGACCTGTAACGTCTTCTGTAAGAAGCTTTTCTGTCCCCCACTCGTTACCTGTATGAATGGCACCTGTTTGAACTCATCATCTGTATAAAAGACACCTGTCCACAGCCTCAAACAGTCAGACTCCAAACTCCGCCATGGCCAAGACCAAAGAGCTTTCGAAGGACACCAGGAAAAGTATTGTAGACCTGCACCAGACTGGGAAGAGTGAATCTACAATAGGCAAGCAGCTTGGTGTGAAAAAATCAACTGTGGGAGCAATCATCAGAAAATGGAAGACATACAAGACCACTGATAATCTCCCTCGATCTGGGGCTCCACGCAAGATTTCATCCCGTGGGGTCAAACTGATCATGAGAACGGTGAGCAAAGATCCCAGAACCACACGGGGGGACCTGGTGAATGACCTGCAGAGAGCTGGGACCAAAGTAACAAAGGTCACCATCAGTAACACACTACAACGGCAGGGAATCAAATCCCGCAGTGCCAGACGTGTTCCGCTGCTGAAGCCAGTGCATGTCCAGGCCCGTCTGAAGTTTGCCAGAGAGCACATGGATGATACAGCAGAGGATTGGGAGAATGTCATGTGGTCAGATGAAACCAAAGTAGAACTTTTTGGTATAAACTCAACTCGTCGTGTTTGGAGGAAGAAGAATACTGAGTTGCATCCCAAGAACACCATACCTACTGTGAAGCATGGGGGTGGAAACATCATGCTATGGGGCTGTTTTTCTGCCAAGGGGACAGGACGACTGATCCGTGTTAAGGACAGAATGAATGGGGCCATGTATCGTGAGATTTTGAGCCAAAACCTCCTTCCATCAGTGAGAACTTTGAAGATGAAACGACATGACAATGATCCAAAACACACCGCCCGGGCAACAAAGGAGTGGCTCCGTAAGAAGCATTTGAAAGTCCTGGAGTGGCCTAGCCAGTCTCCAGACCTCAACCCCATAGAAAATCTGTGGCGGGAGTTGAAAGTCCGTGTTGCTCGGCGACAGCCCCAAAACATCACTGCTCTCGAGAAGATCTGCATGGAGGAATGGGCCAAAATACCAGCTACTGTGTGTGCAAACCTGGTAAAGACCTATAGTAAACGTTTGACCTCTGTTATTGCCAACAAAGGTTATGTTACAAAGTATTGAGTTGTATTTTTGTTATTGACCAAATACTTATTTTCCACCCTGATTTACGAATAAATTCTTTACAAATCCTACCATGTGAATTCATGGATTTTTTTTTTTCACATTCTGTCTCTCACAGTTGAAGTGTACCTCTGGTGCAAATTACTGACCTCTGTCATCATTTTAGGTGGGGGAACTTGCACAATCGGTGGCTGACTAAATACTTTTTTGCCCCACTGTAGGTGGAGAGGCTTCCTTCATTCCTTCATATTCCCACATGTAAAATTATTAGCTGTCCCACTAATGTGTCCTCAAGGCAGCCAATTCATGGTCACATCCAAAACCAAACCCTAATCCCCAGTTGTGTCACTGTTCCTTCACTCATATGTTTCCTGTTGGAGATGAAGCAGCCCCAAAAGCCCCCTGGCCACTCCTGCAGGTGGAGACCAGTGCTGTAAAACTGGGTTGGGCTTGAGCTGAGGCTGAGTCATTTTTATCACAAAATAGCAAACTGTTCCAGTTAATCCAGCTCATCACAAGTCTAAACTTGAGTCTCAATATGTCTGCTTTGAGAATATAAGAACGAAAATGAAAGTAACATCATGAAAGAAAACGCAGAATGTGCTCACCTAGCTCTGAGATTAACACTGGATCCAGAAAATGGTAGGTAGGTAGGTAGGTAGGTAGGTAGGTAGTAGGTAGGTAGGTAGGGGAAATTGTTAAATACATGCAGATAAAGATGTCAGCAGCAATGCAAATAAAGTCATTCATACTGGGGATGCTGCATGTTGTGGTGAGGTTACTTTAATCTTGTATTAAAACTAAATACAAACCAAACAGTAGAGTCATTGTGACGCCTTTGTGGTTTGGTTTCAGGTCAGCTGTTTTGCCTGAAGTGAGTAGGTCTCACAAATAAGTGAGGTTTATTTAAGAGAATAAATCTGAGCATGCGCAGTAAATGGCCAAAAACCTTGCAATTTTGACATTTTAAACAGCCATCTAACATATCTCACTTTTAGTGAAAGTCTTAATTAAAAGGGTGTGCCAGTTTTAAACTCAGCTACGGCCGAGCCGCAATAACCTCGCACTGTTGTCGCTGGTTTTGAGCTGCTTCTGCCTGTTTGCTTTGTAATCACTCTCTACAAAAGGACGAGCCTTGTGTTTTGTTTTGGTTCTTTTTTGGGGTGGGGGTGGTGGGGGGTGGGGGGTGATGGCTTTGGGTTTGCTATCAGCCATGTAACAGAGATCACAACTCAACAGGGTTACAGTTGAGTCATCACTGAGCGAACCAAGTAATCAGTCAAAGCGAGCAGCAGTAGCTTTTACAGCATTCCAGAGTATGTGAGGATTTTTTCTTCTTCTGTTGTAGTCCAAGTGTGTGTTTCACACTAAAATATTCATCACTAAAACATCAAACAGCCACATAAAAATTTCATTAGAAAACCAATTTTTGTCCGTTTTTATAAATATGATTAAAAATCCGACAGCTTCATTAATGAAATGTTTATTGCATTCTTATTAGAGGTTATTAAATCAAAAGTAAAGGGTGGGGCACATTAAGGCTCACTGCAATAATGCTTCATTTGCTAAGGAATGCATCACCTATACTGCATTAGGAGATTTCACAACAGCAGCAGCAACAATCTAACTTTATAATTCATGTCCTATTATTGTTTGAAGTTTTCTCTATTTTTAGTCAGATCCAGCGTTATCCTTCCTGCTCTGTATCCTCTTTATAAGTAACAAAACTGCATTGCTTGTGAATTCTCCCTGACCACAGACTAGTGTTACACCAGTGAGATTTGTAAGCTTCTCTCACACCTGCTCCAGCTGCACTGCCAGGTTCATCTTTTCCTCCTGCTTCTCCTGCTGCTGGCAAAGCCTGCCCCCACTGACCACTGCACCAATTACATCTTCATAAACAGTGGCACGTCCATCCAGTGGTCTGGGCGGTTGTCAAAGAGCTGTCTCTTTTTTTTTTCTTTTCTTTTTTGCCTCTCCAGCTCTGCCAGGACACACAGTGCTGCCTCACTGGGCATCCCACAGGGAGGCTGTACAGCAGCCCACAGTTCATCCCTTTGCGTGTTTACAAACACAGACCACAGGAATCCACCTGATGGGCCAAGAACAGCAAGGGAGAGGAAAGAGGGCAGGCACGCGCTGTGTTCTCTGACTGCAGCAGGTGATGACTATCACGTTTGGACTGTGATGGTTTCAAAGCAGCAGTGTGCGCTTGTTCTTTTATCGCTGTTTTCACTGCCATTCTTAATTTGGGTTTACAGCTCTGTCACTGTGAGGAAATGGCACGAGACCGCAGTGTAATGAGCGATACAGAACTCTGACGGGCTTTGATCTGCAATCTTAGTAACCCATCGATGGACCTCGAGTCAAGCCGTTCCATCAGTGTAGCATGACCAAAACACTGCACTGTTTTAATTCCCTTTGGCACTGGACAAACCCCCCTGTTTCTTCATAGACTTGGAGAGACAACACATGAGGCTCAGTTCACACAAACACACACACACAGGCATTCTGGGCCCCCAGAGCACCTCGCTGGTTCACGTGCAAACACACACATACACACACGTGTACACGTGTGTTTTATGACGATCAATGAGTTTTGTTTGCAATCAAATGCAACAAAGTCAAGAATCATGACTGTCATTGCACAAATAAGAAAATGAATGAGCACTGTGGATGTAATGAATGACTCATTAGATCATAAACCAACTCTACATAGTTTTATATCAGCAGGTTATGTTAATGTTTTGGAAAGTGTGGAATTCTGTTTGTGTGTCTGTGGAAGTCTTTAGGTTTGCTCAGCAGTGCCACAGGTTATACTACAGTCCTGTAGATTTCACTTTCGTTGATGGGCCTCCACGGGAGGAAAGAGAAAGAGAGAGACAGAGGGGGAAAAGAAAGGAGTAGGCCTCTGGTGACGTGCAGGGCCTGCAGGGCGGTGTTCAGGCGGAGAAAGACACAGACTGGGGTGTGTGAGCTACATCTGGAATAGTATCTAGAGAGAGTCGCGAAGCAGAAGCAAGGTGATACTTTCCCAGCTCTTCTCTTCAGCTCGATCCGTTAAACGGAGAAAAAACTCCAACAACTTTTGATTGGCCTTTTTTTTGTAAGTGGGATTAATATATTTGCTTTTTCCATGCTCTTGTTATAGTCAGTGATCTCATTTTTCCCCCATTGAGTTTTACCCTCATACAGCAGGACTCGACCATGGATTTTACTTTTATGACGCAAAACCCGTTAAACCGTTTGAAGCTGTGACTTTGCCTGAGAGTCTCGCTCGTCTCTCCCAGTTTTAAAGTTAGGTGCTTTGTACTTGACATTACCAAACAGGGAAAGTTGTGGCTCGCGCATGGCGGTACTTTTCTGGAATGTTTTTCATAGAGATGGGTTGAGTTTGTTTTCCAGCAGCCTGCTCCCGATTAGTCGAGAAACCGTCTCCCTTACTCACACAGACAGCTGATTCATGGTCAGGTTTTTAGCCAACGACTTTTTTTATGTAAACCCGTATTGCTTTCATCAGTTAGTTACGTCGTTTGGATATTTAAATAGATCGAAAGTTCAATACTTTGATTCACTTTGACAAAAATAGATTAATTTGTGCAGCTCGACGTTAAACTCGACATTAATTATTAACTTCGGGAAATAGTCAATGGTCCTCCCTTCTTCGCCCTGTGTTTGAATGTAAGGGAATACTTTCACATTGAGGTAAACATTGCGGTCGATGCATAAGTGAGGTAATGCCGCCCTCTGGCGTGGAGATAGGCTAGTGAACACACCTAGAAGAGAGTTGGTGTAATGGCAAATTCACGTGAAATGTCTTCTCTTTTCTGCAGACCTACTTGAAAAAAAATGCTGCTCATCCTGCTTGGAGTGCTTATCTTGCACGTAATCATTCTCATTCTCCTCATCGTGTCGACAGCTGCCAGTGTAAGTTCTGTGAGACCTTTTGTCAACTTTTAAATTGCGAAAAATACAGAATGGAGCATGAGGATGTGATCTGAATAGACAAGGAGTTGTTTCAGTGATTGATTACTTTGTAATATTGCTACTGGACGTACAGCAGTAACAGGTTAAATGGTTCCGTGTTGTTGTGTTTATCAGGCCTGGTCTGTAGCTGACAACAGTGGCAAAGATCTATGGTACAAATGCTCAACAAACAATGGAGGTTACCATTGCCAACCATCCAGCAATGAAGGTTTGTTCATGTTTATAGAAAAACAAACAAAATGCAGCGTGCTTTGTTACTGAAAAGTGATGCACAAGTTAAATTTCATGCTATTCATCTCTTCTGTCTGCCTCCTAGACTGGATCCAAGCAGTGCAAGCTCTCATGATCCTGTCAGTGCTCTTCTGCTTCTTCTCCCTCATTGCGTTTTTATATCAGCTGTTCAGACTAGTTAAGGGCGGACGCTTCTTCTTCACTGCCATCTTCCAGATCTTAGCAAGTGAGTATGACTTCATCACATGCTGACAGTCACACCCTGAGAAGAAATGGGTGGAGTGGTGAGATCATCTACATTCATGCCAATTTCCTTCAGATTCCCCTCAACTCTCTTCTCATCTTTCCTAGGTGTGTTTGTGATGTGCGGGGCAATCATCTACACTGTGATGCGTCCAGATGATGGCACCCATACAAACTTCGGGTATGCGTATGTGCTGGCTTGGGTGGCTTTCCCTATGTGTCTCATGAGTGGCCTAATTTATATTGTCCTGAGGAAGAAAGAATGAAAGAATCAGGGGAGGAGAAATAAGGAAGGGTAGTTAGGAGGCCCTTTACTACAACAGCGCACTGTGCTTACTACCCACAGACCATAGACTGACATCCCAACAAAAGTGCATGTGTCACCAACACAAAATAATTTGTTTTTGTTGCTGTATTTCAGTATCCATTATTTCTCTGAAAACATCACATCAGGTTTTTTTTTCTTTCAACACCACAGCTGTGTTATCAGTGTGTGTTTGGAAATGCATTGGTGACATATTGATTTTTGATGCATGCTGGCACTTGATTTCAACAAATCCATCATCGGTGATGAGATGAATAACATTGCATTGCTTCAGTACAAAGATGTACATAGTGTCTGTGGTTTTTAGACATATTTATAACATTTTTTCATACATTGTGTACATAATGTTGTCAAGTTAACATTGTCATGCTCAATTATGTGATAGAGTTTGTGTCTTTCACAAGTCATGCAGCTGTGCCAAAGAGATGTCGCTTCAAAAGCCAGAATATCAAGCTTCTTATTTTTTTTAACATTGTTTTTATGTCTTAACTGTCAGATGCTTTGATCCATGTGCCTTACTTAATCTGTTAAATTCTTGAAGGAAGTAAGAAAACCCTCAAAATTGAAAATAAGTGTTAATACTCATGAAGTTTTGTTTCCTGACTTATCATTGTACTTGATATACCAAATAAAAATGTTTTGCATTTTGTAACCTAGTTTTAAAAATGGTGCTTTTTTTCTTTTCTTTTTTTTATTATTATGCTTGAACTGTATAGCCTACTTTGTGTTGCAAGTGTGTCATGTCCTGTGATTAATTTGCTTTTGTACAAACTCGAGTTTGCCATTTTTTTTGTCAATATTCTAAATAAACCTTTTGAAAATAAATCTGCTTGTCGCTGAAAGGTTTAATCATGTGCACGCTTCACAGAAGTCCGTAGGATGGGCTATCTGCACTCTTTTAGTAGTATAGGGAATACTAGGAAATGGCACTATTGTGTCTTTACACCATATTTTTGTACCTCTTGGTGGCGCTATGACACACAAAACACGTAAATGCCTGCGAATAAGAGTGTTCACCATAGCCACAAACTACCGTGATAAATACTTTCACTATGTAAGCATGGTGCTACATTATATTTACATGGTGTGTGGCAAGAATGGTGCAGATTAAACGATCATGTAAATCAAAGGTTTTGAAAAGTTAGGAGTCTCTCTCTTGTTCATTCATAGAGTTGGAAGTAAACTCTATGGAGGTAAACTGCTGATCTGCAGTTTTTCATGTAGCTTTCATTTAATTTCCATTGATTGTCAAGTATGGGTGAAATGAGAACAAGCAATTTTATGAATGCAAATAGCTCCACCTGGCTACATTTCGAGGACGTGCTTATCAAATTCTGGAAACTTGGCACCATATGCAGACATTATTTCAGCAAAACAGCATAAATCAAAGATCCCACTAAAACGCGGTTAAGGAAAGAATGTCTCAACAGCATCTCTGAGGATAAACCAAAATAAAAAAAGGGGGAAAATACAAGAAAAATGTAATAGTGCAAAGTGCCTCAGAAAAAGACATTGATCTGTTTAGAATTTGCTTAGACAGTTTCTCCCCAGCATCATTTCTATTTAATGTGACATATTGAAAGCATACTAGTAGATTTACATATGCTATATCTTTTTTTAAAAATTCAATTTGGCTAAGAATAAGTTTAAGATTCTTTTTACTTATTAACATGATTTGACCATGTCAAATGATCAGTTATGATTTTATTTACTTTTGTTTGTTTGGGCAACACATTGCTTTATGATTAGTATTTTATTGTAGTCCTTATGAGCTGATAAGATAACATTACACTCTGATGATACTGAGGCACATAAAACAATTAAACAGCAATATATTTTTTGCTAATGATAAACAATTGTAATAAAGATTTTATTACTGATCAGTGATTCTGTTGTAGATTATTAAATACATACAGAGTTAATCTCATGAATGGATGTATTTTACCCCCAAGCCCACATTTTTTCCCTAAACCTAACCAAATAGCATTGCTTACTACATTAATTTAACGGTCTGAGTGCCATTTATTGATAAGCCAATTATTAACAAATTATGTGATTGATCATCATTTTTATTGCTTTTTTCGTCTTCTTTCACCTGGTTGCTTCAAGGGGTCGCCACACTAACTGCCTGCCTCTGTCTCACCTTGTCTTTACTATCCACTGCATCTCTCCCCTCACTTTTTTATAAATCTTTTCTGTGGTCTTCCTCTGTTCCTGGTGTCTGACAGCTCCATCTTTAGCATCCTTTGTCCGATATAGCCACCATCTCAGCCTTGCCTCTCTAATTTTGTCTCAACATTTGTTTTTAAATTGTATGCTAACACAAAACTAAAGAGTACCAAAGCTTAATGAATCATTTTACCATAAAAACAAGTCTGAAGGAGCAAAAATAAAGGACCCAACAAACAAAGTGTGTTGCAGTCACCACCTAGTGGAGTCATAAGCAGTGGTCAGAACATTTTTCTTTTTCCATGATCATTAATTGTCTGGGTGCTTAACTGCTTTGTGTAAAATAACACAAAAAAGTTGACTGTCTCAAGGGTGGTCAGAATTTTCCCAGGTTTTGTAAGATTGATCAGATTAAAAAAATACCACTACTTCTAAATAAATCTTGACATATTTAATGATTTTTGCTGGTGGAACTCAGTTATTTCATATCAGCGTATGATGCAAAAGTGCACTTAGACATGCATTGTCCATAGTTAGCAATAGAGCTGTGTATGACAGAACCTGTCACAAATGTAACATGGTCAAAAAAAGAGAAAGCTGTCAGCAGACAATGATGCCATGCCACTAGGTGGTGACTGCAACACACTTTTGTTGTCCATTAGGTCATGGGTGTTAAATGTGCAGAGGGTAAAAAGTGTCTCAGTGAACTCATAAATAGCTTCTTCTTCATCATCATCTAATAAGATTCACAGCCATTTCTGCTGTGAGGACACAGTAAGTGTAAATATGTGGAAATTCAAATCTTTTTTTTCTATTCAAAGTTGTAACATATGGAGCTTTTGTGCTTTTGTAGCTTCACTGTGACATACTGTTGAAATTGCAAGTGTTGAGAGAACTCAGGGTGTTAATTGTCTGCTTTGCAAATGAGCGGTTCAATACACACATTTGGAACATTTTCAGTACATATATTTTCCAACAAATGGCAGACGATGAATTTGGTGGTGTTGGACTACAAAGAGTTTAATGTCCCTGGTGTAGGATAATCCAGATTTATTTTTACGGCTTTCAGAAAATAACAAAGCTGTAGCTGGAAGTTCGTACATTGTTTTATACATACGGCGTAGGTTATATTACTGGCTTTTCGAATCATGAAGAAGACACTCTGTTTCCTGTTTAAAGCATATGTACTGGGGTAATATGACGCTAATCTTCTCTCGTGCTTGCTCTCAGAAGTTGCCACCGCAGTGTATTGAGACAGGCTCCTGTCTTTGATCTAGAAGAGTCTGTAGATATCTTGCACTTCACATCAGTTTATGGGTGAAAGCTCTAAATTGCATAAAACTACAGTGTGCAGATGGTGTTTATACAAAATGATTGCTGAACTTCCTGACAGCCACTTTCCCCCCGACTAATGTGGTTGATCGTCGCTGTCTATTTGTCTTTTTTTTTTCCATCAGCATTTACAGGAGAAGTGACACTTTATGTCATGTTACTTCTGACATGAATCACAACATCTCCAGTCTCCAGACGTTTTCAAAGATAACTTCGGTAACCGAGAAAGATAAATGCAAAGCTGCTTTCAAGACATCAATTTGCAGTTATCATGAATTCATTACCCAGCACTATCTCTGCAGACACTTGTATGCACGTGTGCTCCTTCAGTAATAAATGCAGGTCAATTCACAACACACAAAACGTGTCACGTTCAACACACAATGCATGCGTTTTATACCAAGACTTATTATGCTTACAGAATGTGTAAAAACATCTAGACGGAAGATTGAAAACTTCTTCTCAGGTTTTTGGGTTAAAAGAGCTCTTCCAACTTCATCGGGACACAAAAGAGAGCTCAGTTAATGTTACTCTGGTAAAGGTCCCTGGGCATACAGATAACATATTGAGGATGTCAAGAAAACTCTGGAGGCCTATAATGGCCTCACTGCTCCATTTGAAACGTAGTTAACCTTAAGGGTTATTTATCACTGTTAGGGTCACTGGGGGCACTTAGTATTTACTGCAGGACATGGAGGATAGAGGAGAGGGGATTGAGAGGAAGCAACCCTTATCACTATACACTGGGTAATGTGGTTGAGGTATACATACATCAAAATTGTTTAACTGGTTGATAAAGACCAGGATGCTTCACTCTTCACTCTTTTTAGCATTAAACTGTTTAACAGCAGCCAAGGACCTTTACATGTTGGCAGCCAAATGTTTTCTTGGTATCCCAGGAACACATCAGAATAATTTCCCTAAGTCTTTAGTTGGGAATTTCTCTGGAAAGGCAGTAATAGTCGTGAAGCAGAACATACAATGGGCCTCAGCCAGCTGATGGGTCCCCGAATGGGACATGTGTGGACTTCAGAAGAAGCTGCAGCCCGCCTTTCTTCTTTCTCTTTAGATTTTCTGCCATTTTATCCAAAGTATTTGTCCCCCGTAACAAACCCTGGAGCCTTCAGATGTAGTTAAACGATAGAGAAAATGGCCAAACCCTGTTTATTCAAAGCTGATTTCATCACGCCTATAAATCTCTGAGAAATCAAAGCCCATCTTAAACCCGCCCCTCAACTCCCCCATTGTCTTGCTAATTCACATTAGAGCGCGGCTGGCTGCCCACTTTGACAGCGGCCCTGACAGTCTGGGCAAAGTTGTAGATGTGGAACCTGAAATTCCCCTTTGGCCCATGACCTCTGACGCTACATCCTGCAACAAGACCCTCAAAATGCACAGCAATCTCCCAGCCATGTCTGTCCTTGGATGCATGAAGATACAATGAATAAAGATGAAAATAATAGTTTTCTGATTTCTTTACACTGTGCATCCAGAAAATATTCACAGGGCTTTAACTGTTCCACATTGTGCCATGTGCCATGTTACAGCCATATTCCAAAATAGATTTCCCCCCTCAAAGTTCTATCAAAGTTCTATATACAATCCCTTTAATGAAAAAGTGAAAGAAGTTTGCTTGAAATTCTGTCAAATTTATTAAAAATAAAAAACAAAAATATAATATGTACACAAGTATTCACTGAGTATTGCTCAATATTTTGCTGGCACAACTTGAGCAGCAATTACCGCCTCAAGTTTTTGTTTTGTTTTGTTTTGTTTGCTTTATGAATATAATGCAACAAGCTAGGCATACCTATTTTGGGATGTTTCTTTCATTCTTCTTTACAAAACCTCTCACGCTCCATCAGGTTGGGTGGAGAGTGTCAGTGCAGAGCCCTTGCTCCAGTCTGAGGTCGAGAGTGTTCTGAAACAAGTTATCATCAAGGATGTCTCTGCAGATTGCTGAATTGACTTCAGTCTCACAGTTCCTGCTGCCAAAAATATTCACAATGCATGATGCTGCCCCGACCTTGCTTGACTGTAGGGATGACATTGGCCAGGTATGGTTAGCATTCAGGCCAAAGAGTTCAATCTTTGTTTCATCAGAACAGAGAATTTTGTTTTCTGTGATATTTTCATAGTTTTCATGGACAAGCGGGCTGTCATGTGTCTTTTGCTGAGGACTGGTTTCTGTCTGGCCACTCTACCGTACATGATTGGTGGGGCGTTACAGAAATGGTTGGACAGTCTTCTTCTTTCCAAAGAGCAATGCTAGAGCTCTGTCAAAGGGAGTGCTGGGTTCTTGGTTACCTCCCTGGCTGAGGCCCTTCTAACCTGATAGCTCAAGGAAGAGTCCTGATACTTCCAAACGTCTTCCATCTACAGATGATGGAGCCCACTGTGTGCATTCAGGCCTTCAGTACTGCAGAGATTTTCTGCACTCTTCCCTCGACCTGTGCCTCAATACCTCCTATCTCAAATTCCTTGGATTTCATGACTTGGTTTATGCTCTGACCTGCATAGTCAGGTATGGGACCTTTATAGGTGTGACCCTTTCCAAATCATATCCTATTAACTTAATTTACTACAAGTGGACTCCAATGCTCTCCATCCAACCTGATGGAACACCAATTTAAGGTGTGCTATACACTGTACGCTGTAATTGCTGCCAAAGGCACTTCAAGTATTAAACAAAGGCTGTGAATACGTACGTATATTATATTTTTGCTTTTTATTTGTATAAATAAATAAATCTAAAAGACACAATTTTTTTTCACTTGATCTGCATGGTGTATTGTGTGTATAATTTTGTAATAAGCCTGTAACATGACAAAATGTAGAAAAAGTGAAGTGCTGTGAATATTTTCCAGATGCACTGTAAAAAGCTCATTGCCACAAATGCTCATGGCTACAAATACTATGTGGATGCACACGCCCACACAAACACTTACAGTGAAGCATACAAACACATCCGTAAAGTACATTAAACATTAACATATTCTATCTAAACTGTGAGCTTGAACACAAAATTGCCCATCATTCAAGCTCTTTATAGGTTTGTTTCCAATAGCAGTCAGCTGTGTGGAAGCAAAAGGGTTGGAGGTACTAAATGCAACACTATAACATCATGAATTTAATAAAAAAAATCCATTTTAAGTGCTGTTTTGTATTTAAGCCTCAAAAAATTGTCACAGTGTGCGTTCACCAATCTCAAGTGACATAGAATAGTATTTGATTCAAAACATTGCTTCTGCAACTCGAGACTTAATTAAACCAGCATCTTGTTAATAACTTAGTCCCAGAAGCAAGATTCATAATCATTGAGTAAGAAGAGATGTGATTACATGTGGTGGGGGAAAAAAAATCAATTATCGAATGCTATTTTTATGCACATTGGAATTGTCTCCATAAATAGAATTTGGGGGGGTGATGTTACATTTGGTTCCTATACGTCAAATTTCCCTTCATATTTCTGCGTGTGTGTCCTTCTCTCACAGATACAACTCATACACTTAATTCAGTTTCAAATGTTATATGGCCAGCTACAAAGACCTTGTAATTCAGTGCTGGTGGCTAACAAGGGTTTCTATACTGGTGTGACAAGACTAGTGAGGCAAACATGTCTTCTTTAATTATACGGCAGCAAGTTGGAGAGTGTTTGCTGCTTTCTGGTGTTTCAGGCCTGAGCAGAGATCCTCCAAATTAAAGAGCGGTGTGACAGTGCCGAGATGCATCGCTGTTGGGAAACATGGTACAGCGGTTAGACGGCTGCTGATCCATTTATGTGCTTCAAATGCGCTTCCCACATTTGAGTCGTAGATGAAAATATGTGGATAATTTGAGAGCGCTTGTGAGTGCTTGCACATGTGAAGATAATTACGCACAAAGTGGCACAAAAATTGATTTGAAACCATGATACAGTTGAGACCAAAGAGATTCAAATCTCTTCATACAGAAACAAATGGGTGATCTTCATCATGAAGACAGAATTTGTCACATTTGATCATTTCACCCATGAAATGTTTGGCTGTGACAGTCAGAGGGTGGTTATACACAAAGAAACAAAACCCATAATTGATGCCTACATGTATTTCACTGCTGGTGACCTGTTGTACACCAGTCATTCATTATCAAGCCTTACTGAAGCAAACAATGAATTACACATAACAGTCTTCCGTAGTATTGCCACTTAGGTTATAGTTATTTTCACAACTGACCTTGCACCTTTTGAAAATACCCAAAAGCCACTAATAGACAGACAGACACAGATAGTAAGCATACATAGGTAGATCCAGTTACAACCATTAATCGGTCAGTGGACTAAATAAGCCCATAGATGTGATATCTGCTGGCAGATCAAATGAAGGATGGCGGTCATGGCCTGATCTGGTGGGTCAAACTGAAGTAGCTGTGTTATTTCAACCTCAGTGACCCTGGCCAGTGGCTTAAGCCTTCCCAGCGGATTTGAGAGTGGATGAGGAGTTGAGACCAGAGCAGCTAGAGGTGTTTGGAGTGGGCGTCTTTGTTTGTCTCCCCAATCTGAACGCTTTTCTCTATAGTGACTGATCACCTGAGCCTCGATGTCTGCTGAGGTCTCGAGCAAGGAAAGCTTGAATTACACCTTTAGCAAACACTTCACCTCTCAGAGTTCATAGAAGGGTGGATAGCACGGTCGCTTACACCAGATAAAAGCGCCACATACTCAGACCTATTCACTCAGGTGAGTTCAGAGGTTGCTGGTTCCGAAATGATGATGCTCATACAGATAGTAGTAAAATCCCAGTCATAGTCGGCATGCTCTGAATAGAAGTAAGATAATCTCCCTCTTGTTCTTCAACTTCAAGTTACGTTATGTTTGTGTGAATTCACCTACATTTGTTACAACTGTATTTTTACAAGCTTGGGTCAAGTCTCTTGTTGCTATGCTACAGCTGCAAGTATGTTAATGATCAGGCCTATAAGCTACCAGCTTTGTACACTCTGTTTCAATAGCCTCTGTCTGATGACTGATTATGATTGGCTGATTGGCTGGTTTAACATTTTTAACATCCACAGTCGTAGAAGGAATTTATCCTTATTTATAAATCCAAGACAAGGATGTATGAGTAAGAAAGCCCAATTAGGGTTGTAAAGAGTGTTGATATGATGGAGACCAGACGATGTAAGCAGCAGAGAGACCAGAAAACCTTTTTAAAGATGTCTGTAAACACGAAGGAACCCCAGTCGTAAGAGATTAGTCTAAATATTGTCATCCCACAGTTAACCCTGCCAGTGAGAATCTTCACATACCTAAACAGTGAGAGAGAGAACCCGAACTGAACCTCTGGTTCAGATGGGGTTAATAGGTTCCCCTAAATGTCTGTGTAGTGCAAATATTGACAGTGACTCCATGTTCTCATGTAATGACCTGCTTCGTGGAAGATCTCTCCTCTTTTCTTGTTGCTTGCAGCCGCAGAGTACAAACAGCTGTTCTGTGATTGCTTACTTGGACAATGAGAAAATCCAGGTCTCAGTGTACAAAGAGCCATATCACTAATGATTACCCAGGCTGCCCACAGCTGAAACATAAGCCTAAGCAGTATTCCAGACTCATGCCAGTAGTTCACTCCCAATAGCAAAAGTAAAGATATAATCATTTATCATGCATCATTTGATATGTGTAGTAATATGCCCTCCTATTAAATCCCTTTGAAAGGTAATGAAATTACATCCAGGGAGGGATATTATAAATAATTTCAATAATGCAATCTCAGTTTGACCACAGCCTAATTGGGTAGCAGGTATAAACATGTGAGCAAATGAACAATAAATATAAGATGTGAAATGCTGTTATGTCTCTCAATCAGGCTCACATTTCAGGTAGCAATTAAACCTGTTTATATTTAAGCTTCACTTGTAAATAATTTGGTAAGGGAGTGATGTATTGGCTCACTATCCCTTTCAGATTCCACCACAGGCAGGTAGAGAGAAGTTTATATGTAATATAGCTATATAGATACACACAGCTATTCAATGGTGCATTCACATTAATCCAGAGGAGATGAACCCAAGACACCAGCATCAAACAATCAGGCCTCTCAGTGTTTATTCAGTCTGTTCAGTCAAGTATACTGCAGTGTAGCTAACTGAAAGGCAGGTCTTCCAAAGAAAGGTGGTTCTTTGTTGTTAGCAGCTCATACTGAGCTGTAACAGTATTTGTATATCTGTTGCTTTGTTAATTTTGACAATTTTGAATCCAAAGTCCATCCCAACATGCTGACTACAAGTGACCTGGAGACTGGACCTTGAATACACAGGAGGATAAATATATACAGTGTCTCATGTAATGTTATCTGACGATAATGTAAATCAATTCTATTGAATAAACTGATGTTTTGGTCTTACAGAACATGTTAGAGGCCAGTCTTATGCAGACTGCTAGTCTATGATATTTTCCCTCTTTATCTCAGATAAATGTTGTATGTTTGAAAATTGAGAATGAATATGTTATTAAAATAATCAAAAGTTATTTAGGCTTATAATCCACCCTGGTTCAAGGCTTCCAATAAATGAATAAAAAATGTTCTTTGCCCTGGAGAAGTGTCTTTCTGTTGTCTTTCTTGTATGAAAGCACCAGTTATCTATGATAAGCCTGGTTGAGTGAAATGTCTATGAAAGTGCCCCTGATTTAATTCCTCATTTATGGTGTCAGGCAAACAAAAGTGCCCCAGGCACACACAAGGCTGTGAACCCTTTAAATGTGTTTTGGAAAAGTCTGAACTGATGAGTGAGTTGTGCTTAAGCAAGGAAAAAATTTCCAGCAACACGTTGCTTTCACAAACACAGGGGCACACTTTGCACAGCTGTGATTCACCACTGGCTTAAAGTTAAATCTGCATCGTTGTTTATAAATCCATCAAAGAAAAGGCATAAAAAATTAAATTCTATAAATGAAATCCATAAAGTCAAAAACATGCTAAGCTTGAATGTTCATTCCCTGGATCTCTCACAAAGCCTCGAGTGGTAAAGGCAAACAATGGTGATCATTAGCTGTATCATAAAGAGCATCAGCTAATGATCCCGGTAACCTTTCAGCCTGTATACAGAGGTCCTCTGCTTAGCGGGGGAAGTCAAGCGTGAAAATTTGAGGTGCCTCCATCAAACCAGATTTCCAAAGCTGTGTGGAGAGATGTGTGATTTGTTTTGATGCTGTTACTAAGTATTCATTTAGGAAGCACAAATACAATATGTGTATACTTTCAGTGTGCATGGCGTTACACAATATCGTAGAAACCTGCGTTATTTCTTCAATAGCAGTGCTATTGAAGCACTATTCAGGTATTGTTTTGGATTTTCTGATGGCTGGACCACAGACAAACCTCTAGCTTTTGAAATTCTTCCCTCTCAGCCTTTACTACACTACGCATCTTGAGCTCTCTGTGGTTGTATGGAAAACTGTCCAGTGGTAAACTTGGTAATTGTTTCTTTCTGAGCTAGTAGCAGAAAATAATTGCTGTCAGAGCCTTGACCTTTTTCGCTAGCTGCATTTGAAGGAAGAATAGTCTGCATACCTTCTATTGATTTATCCAAGAAAAATGCTACCTTTCTGTGCTCTTTGTGCAGTGCAGATGCAGTATGACTCAGCGCCACGTTATATGGCATTAATGTCTTCAATTAACCATCAGTATACAACACCTCCATGCATTTATCCATGCTCTAAATAAAAAAGATTATATAGAAAAGCTCAAAGGGAAAAGAAAAACAAATATGCTAAACTTGCTGTCAGAAAAGGCTCTATTCTAGTAGATATCATATTGTCTTCGACAGAAGTAACAAGTGTTTTTTACAGCTACATTGACACCTCAAGTGTGTTTATGCACTCTAACAAGACTTTTCCGTCTGGGCCTGTCAGCGTGTCAAGAAGCCTTTTGACAGTGCTGAAGTTCACACCATGTTCATTTTGTCAAGTTTATCCCCCACCCTCGACATATGACCAGCAGCAGAGCAAACGTCAACACTAAACCTCTGGATCATAAAACGCAGGATTCATGAGGAGAAGTTCTGGGTTAGCCAGGGGTAAGATGAGGATTTGTTCAATGCAAAGCTGGAGGTGGAGCACAGCACTGCCTTGACATGGAACCCAAAGCTGTACATCATCACAGTGAGCTATTACAAGCACTAGGAGCTTGGCGCATATCAAAGTTCTGATTTTGTTCAAAAGGTGCACGTTGCCATTATTCATGTCACTGTAGCGTGACATGAATAATCGCCACAGTAATGCTACCATTATGTATAAACGTATAAACACTGAACAATTGAGTTTTTTTAAAAAAAAAAGGACAAAAAGTAGAACAACATGTTGATGTTATTGATTAGCAGTCATTTCTCTTTCAATATCGATCAGAAAGGTCTCTTAATCCTCAGTGTGTGATACAGTCCTGTGCAAGGAAGGGACTGTATGTCACATGCTCATACCTCTGATCCTATTTCCCACAGGACAGAGGCGTCATATATCTAATCTGGCTGTAAAACGTCACCTCAACTGAGAAAGGAGTTTTGAGCCCTTTGCACTAGTTTGCCTTTTCAATTTTATCTGTATTTGTTTGTACGGTTCCACCGTGACATGCTGAGATGACTATAAATTAAACGACTCATACAACTGCTTATAAATGTTCGTCATAACTTTCTAATTAAAAACAAGCGTGGAGCTGTACAATAACTTGTGAAGTGAACAGAAATACTCCCAAGTCAGCTGCTTCGCTCACGTCTAGTGCTTGCGGCTATTTCCTAGCCAGGCAACCAGATCATAGCAGCCTCATCTTAAGCTTGCGAGAGTTCACAGGTCCCATTCAGACACTGTTAAACTTGAGTCGTGAGTGGAGCTGACTAACCCTGACAACTGTGGCTCACCAAATTCTGTTTGATCAGGGATCAGCCTGCTGAAAACACTGCAAGGCATGATGTCGCAGCATGTCTCTTGTGGGTGATGTGAAATAAGTGTTGACAATTTAAAACATGGTAAATTAGCAAATCGGAAATGTTCTCATCAAGTTTGCACGCCTGGAAGGTGCCAGTTGAGTCCCTTTAGTTCATCCCAATGGTAAGGAATGAGTTCATCAGCCAAAATGATGTGCACATATCTAAAGTTTTTTATTGTCTTGCAAAGAGTTTGACTTACTTTTATGAGGAACATTTCTCTGTGGCCACCTTAAATCTGTTTTTAGCGTTTATAAAGCTTAAAACTGTCCTTATCCATTCTGGAAACAAGTAGCATTTAATGTGGAAACTCCAGTGCGTGTACCCGGGGAAGGACCTCACAATGAAGTAGGAGTGATTTCGTGTCAGGCTTTTAAATATCTGGAATGAATCGTGTCTTATAGTTAAGGTTTTAGGATTGAGATTAAGTAGAGGGTAGAGTAGAGAGAATTTTAGTGTTGGAAAGTTAGTAAGAAACATGACATTCAATGTTTTTTAGAGCTATTATATCAAAGTATTATAAAGAATTCACAAATAAAATAATTGTAGATAAAAATGTGTCATTAGAAAACAAAGTGCTTTTCATTCTTTTCATTCTTTCTGTCCAAAGAAGCTTCTTTAAAAAAAAAAAAAAAAAAAAGATGAATTGCTTCACACCAGGCTCTTATAATGTAGGTCAGATATCAGGCTTTATTTTAGTTTGTTCGTTATTTGTATGAGGATAAAAGACATGGAGCAGGAAAGAGGAGAAGAGGAGATAGGGTGAAAAGAGAGAAAGCTCTTTGAAAGGAGTAAAGTACTGAACGGTCTGAGCCATAGGCATGCTGTTTCTGGGTGGAAGCGGAGTTCCTGATGAGCTAAAAGCAATTTTTCAAAGTTTGTAGGGCATGAAGCCATCTTTAAAGCTGACAGGTCTTTGATCCTGTGGTTTGCCATGATTCGTTTCTGATTAATGTGGAATTTGGTCCTTCATTCATGCGGATACGTCCCACACACACACAAACACACAGATGCGCACACGCATACATGTGCACTGATCCTGAATTCGTATTCTGCCTCTACACAGTCACACAGCGCTGACAGACCAAATGTGAGAGACGTCAACATGCAGCCGATTCCAAAAGAAAAAAAAAAGCATCCCAGTGCAGTAGGGAACACGACTTGTTTTCCTCTAGTTTCATGTGTTTGAAGACCAAGTAAAGAAAAATTACCACCGAAGGCAAAATTTTAGAGATTAAAAATAAATAAAATAAAGAAATAGGGAAAGAATTTGTTAAATAAGTGATTTGTGACTATCATACTCCTGGGAAGTGTTTTCCATAAGAATTTACTGCAGTGTACAAAATACCTTGCAGTTCAAACCAGGCCACAGTAAACAGAGGAAGTTCCAGGTGAAATGGGGAAACATTATCTTTAATTTTATTTGCTTTTAGAAATAAAATCCATGCCTGCAGGGCAAAGAAAATAAAACTGTCAACACTTTTGTGAGCGCCCTCTGTATCTTTAACTGCAGCAGACAGCTGAACTTCATACCCTCTTTGTCTCAGTTTGAAGGAAGTCGACAAATGTTGTAAGACAGCACTTCTAATCCTGACCTGAAAGTGGCATCCGTCCATTATCCAACTGTTGGTGCTAGCCAGGCTGATGATGGCAAAAACAGAAAACAATACACTCTAAACATCGTAAAGTCAATTTATAGCTATAGCACAATTCATATACAGGTTTGAAAGGCACTAAAGCACCCACACAGAAACACACACACACACACATAAACATATAGTTTAAAAATATCATGTCCTTATCCTGACTACTACACTATCATACTGAGGCAAATTCTGCACTGGCAGCTCTCAAAGCGCTCAGTAGAGTTATAATATGCTTTATTATACTCGACCCATCCAGCTGAAGATGAATTGGACCCTAAATATAATCTTCAAGGGGAGCAAAAAGTGCATTACAGTAATCTAATTGTGAGGTGAATACATGGATCACTTTTTGTGAGTCAGGAAACTCTTATGTTTAGATTCTTTTTTTTTTTTTAAAGATTACTGAGCCCTGCCATAATAGCAGTGGTGGAGTGCTGTGAGTACAGTTGGACATCAATAAAAACACTCAGGTTTCTGCCTTTGTACTTTTTCGGCATGAGTTTTTTTATTTATTTATTTATTTCTTGGAGTTGGAGAAAGTTTTGAAATATTGAGTGCTTGAGATCATCAGTGCATCTTTCAAGCTTTTCAGGTTGTCTAAGCAAAGTAACACATGCAGCTGTATGTCAGATTGATAGTGGGATTTATTGTGTTTCAGTATGATGGTTCCAAGAAAGCGAAAAGACTGAATAACAGTGGACAAAGGGATGACTCCCATGAAACACCTCAGAAAATGTGGAATTCTTCAGACTTGAAGTTGTTGAGAGATGCAGTTGAAGTCCATCCATCTATCCAGCCTGTTTCAGCTGTCATGGAGTAACAGGCATAGTATAGCCTGGATAAACTTGTTTTTTCCAATTAACCTAATCCATGCGCACATATGTCTTTGGACTTTCGGAGAAAGCTGGAGTGTCTGTAGAGAACCCACACAAGCATAGGGAAAACATGCAAAATCAAAATGTCTCAGCTGACCACTGGATTTGAATCCAGGACTTTCTTGCGCCACGGTAACAGCACTAATCAGTGCACCACATCTACCTTAGTGCTACACTACTGTGATACCTGCAGTTAAAGGTCGTCCTTTTAAACCCTTTGGAAACATGATCAGTATAACACCTGGAACGTCACATATGCACTGTCACTGACTGAGTGGAAGCTTTCTAAATATATTAAGAACGAGCGAGGAAATTGTCTAAATAATAAAATGCAGCACCAGTTTAGCATCTGTTTAGTGTAATCATTGTTCAAAAGTTGTGAGTCCTTTAACAAGAGCCATTTCAGTGCTTTTTCAGTGTTTCCAGCAGTGACTGAAATAATAATAGGAAGGTGAGCTTCCTCAATCCTGGGTCTGGTGTTACTGATAAGTGAACATGAGCAGATTGTTTGAAATAAAACTGAGAAAAAAAAGTCTAGAAATGTAAATATGGTCTGTGATCTGAAAGGAGAATTATACCACGTTCAGATTTTCCATCTTCAAATCAATCCAGGCAAGCGCTGAATGTACTCAAAGGAAAGATGTTTGCCTATGATGGTGAAGGAAATTAGGTCCTGGCTAAACACGTCAAGGTGTTTTCCTTAAATTTTTCAGCTCCATTCGCCATCATGTAGAGTGAGGGCAATCATGCTGAGGAAAACCTTCTTCTCTTCCCTCTTTTCTTTATGTTTCCGGAGTCTGGCTGTATCACACCACATCGAAAAGCCTCAGCAATTATTCGGTTATTCATCCAAACCTTACTCTCCTGTGTTTCTCTTTGATGACTTTCATTAAATCACTATGTGAGACAACGGGCTGAACCCCAAAGGCCAGTTGTTCCATTCTGTGGGTGTGCACCAGCTGGTCCAAGTTATGTTGGGAAACTATTATAGAAGCTCTTCAAATCTGCTTTCTTTTTCCTCCAATGCAGCACAGAGAAGAAATTCTGCTACAGTTTTACAGCCATTGGACTACAACACATCTCTCTTTCAGCCAATGCCTTACAAATGGGGCAAAAGACCTGTCACAGTGTGGATTTAAATGTGTTAATTTCAGCTTTTAGTTGCAGGACAAATCTTTATCTAGGTCATCCATCTTACGTAAAGGATAGAGACGATCTATTTTTCCTGTGTTGTGTTCCTTCACGTGTCACTTCCTATTTAGATTTCGGGTTAGTGAGTGTCTTTGGAGCACATTTACACCAGGCTGCTGTGCAAGTCTTAGAAGGTGAGCCTGCAGACCCATCAAGATTTGTTTAAGTCAAATACCCCCAGCCTGGTATTTCTTTTATTCAGAGATATTACAATCCCATAAGTGATTCATAAACATCTTAGTGCTCAGTATGAATGTTGCAGCTGACAATCAGATGTGTGCGTGGGTTCACACATGTATGGATCGCAAGTGGTCAGTATCCATTATAGACAGAGTATATTTCAGTGTCTGAAGCACTGACTGTTAATATAAGAAGACTACGAATCAGAAGTGCCCAATTTTGGATGAAAGGGTGGCAAACCACCCAAGCGAGGATGCAGCTATAACCTGCATACATGGATTGCCTGACTAATTATAACATATAAATAAATAAAAAATATGTTATTTACTCAAATTAAAATGCACGTTTCTTGGATAGTTTGTGGCACACAGCAAGCTATATTAATTGTCAGAAATGAGTGTATTAATTAATTCTATATAGTCAACACTACACACACAATTAACAGATTTAGGTTCAGTGACTCAGATTGGTGCAGATCAAGTTTAGCAGGCAACTGGGGAAACCTACCCGTCATTAAAAGCAGCCGGGTAAGATGAAGAGGTGATTTCTTTAAAGAAAGAAAAAGAAAAAAAGCTTCACCACTACCATTTTGTTATAAATGCAAATATTAGACGTAGAGACCGAATTTCTTTTTTCATATCAAGCTGTTGGTCTGCTTATTTCACATGAGAGTTGTGGAGTCTTCCTAGCTTTCTTTTTTATTCACTGAATTTGCCGCTTGATCTGAATATGTGACTTTATTTGTACCCTGTTTCTGCTTGACATGCATTTCTATTTAACCTGGAGTTTGGTATTGTGAAATAATTCATTTGAAAGGACGTGGAAAAAAAAAGTTGAATAAACAAAACAAAGGGCCGCTAATGCTGCTGGTTTATGAGAAGAACTAAAGTGTGCTGCATGGTTAAAGTGGGCATATTAAAAGCATCATAAAACAACAATCAGGATTTAAAACAAACAAACAGAGTAGTCGGATATGTTTGAGAAATATTACATTTAATGGAAACCTTCAACAGAAGGCCAAAAAACATTTCCTAACCTCAAGTACAGAGAGTTTTATGTGAGCTTGCAGGCGACCACCCACTCAATGCTTCTCTCTGTTCAGCTCTTTCTCTCCTGACTTAGCCACCGCTTCAACCTTCTATAGCACACGGAAGAAAGAAAAAAAAATCTAGGTGATGATGATGTGGGTGGGTGAATGGCTCATCTTCGTGACTGCTTAAATACTGACACGCAAGACTGTCTAGCTAATGTCACGTAAAATTTACAGTACAGAGATATTAACCCTGCAACATGAAATTATTAAGTTCACGCCATTAAACACTTTGCATTCCTTTTCAGTAAAGCCTTTCCACCAGCCAGTGACCCATAGCTCAGAGGACTAGGACACGCTCTGTATTAGGAGAGACAAGGCAGACTAATTTAATTATTTCTGCTGTGATACAATTGTTATGATTGTAATGACAATTATGTTCAGAAAAATGCCTGTTTTCTGTGAGTTGGTGCTTTCCATTCCCACATTAGTCTTTGCTGTCTGTTTAAGGTTTCCTGGGACTTGCTGAAATTATTTCAATATTATATATGTGACAAAAGTTCATTTGTAGGTCAGACATTTAGCTTCATCCGTCTACCATTGTAGACTATTTCACAGGCTACATCTCAAGTGGGAGGGGCAGTAAAACCATGGCTGAATACAAAATCTTTAAAGGTGCAAACCCTGACATCAGGAATAATTTGGTCCTAAAAATAAATAACAGGGTTGTTTTGTTTTTTTTTAGACCATCTACACCACACTAGGAATAGTTTGGTGTTAGAAAACTGGAGTTATGAATGACTCCTCCGCAATTTACATATTTTTTCTCAGTCATGCAGTTGGCTACATTGGACCTGTGTTGAGTAATAAGTAAGGAGAGTATTTGGTATCAATGTGGCAAATACATGATGCACAGGTCTTGCATCTCCATGAAGGCAATAAGCGACGCACAATCCAAGGCGAGCAGCTGTCTCAGGGGACAGATTCAGCATTAAGGTGTTTGACACCTAGAATGTGCTAATTGCTGCAAAGATGCTGATGTTGTGTAATTCTCCTACGCTTACAATCACAACCATATGAAAAGAAAGAATGGGATCCAGAGGGTACGGGGAAGTTTGGTAGATCTGTTTACAAACAAGTTTGATAGCCACATTTGGCTAATTAATGATTACCATTTGATTGGTAGCAGAAATCTGTGCTCCTCTCATGTTATAGTTTGCATTTTTGCTTGAAGTTGAAGCACCAATGTCTCAAAAGGGCAAATGTGGCAACAGGAAAAAGAAATGAGAGCTTGTCATCTTATTGACAATGACCGACAGCGCTCCCCTGATACCATGGCAACATAAGCAGTTCTGCTCAATAGAACCCATGACGAATCAGGACCTTGATGTTCACTGCTTACCAAGTGAGGACAACAGGGGGAGGGAGATCAAGGGCAGAACTCATTCAGATCAGGAATAGGTCACCAGCTTTATAGAGGCAATGAAATATGATCGCCGGAGTGGATTTCCTCCTCACTGGGAATCAATTAAATGCTCAGTATCATGAATTATGAACATCTAAAAAAGTACATCAAGAAAAGTTATTATACACATGGCGTGGGTGTTGTATATTATTTCTGTAAATACAGAAAATGACCATTTAGTTTGTATTGCCTCATAATGACTATGTTGAGTTTGTGATGTGTTACCCTCTGTTCAAACTGTTGATACTTCTCTCTCACGTTCTTGGATCCACCAGAGGTATAAATGATCAAAAAATATGATCCAACGACTAAAGTATTGTTTTCATTTAATTAGGCATTCAATGTGATCAGAATATGAGAAATAAAAAAAACAATCGAGATTTCAGATTCGCAGTGCTTAGCCTGCTTCAGGGACTTACCAAGAAGAAACACATGGCCTGCTGAAACTAAGCACCAAAAACACTTATTGACTGATTGCAATTGTGTGGATGGAAGATTACCAGAGTGCGTTGGAGAGACCGTCTTGGGAAATTCCCTGTTCTATTCCCGAATTACTTTAATTTCTGTTTAATCCCAGGAGCAGGAGTTTAACAAACCAGTTAATTGCAAAATCAGATTAAATCCCTAAAAGCCTTAAAATTATCTCTGTGTGAAGTGCTTCTCAGATGCTCAAGGCAGACATATTATTGTCCCTAGGCAATTTTTATTGTGGCTTCTCTGGTAGAAGCCAACAAGTCTTTAAATCATGAATTCCCACTGCTTATCCTTGTCCAGGACGATAGTGAAATATGTTTTGCAATATAACTTTATTGAATATAGTGCCTCATGGACTTGTCTCTGCTGCTGCCAGAAGGAACATTTCTATATTTAAGAGCTCTGTTTTAAAAATTATTCCTATCCATTACACACTTATGTACAGATAAATACATCCAGCCAATTCTCAGACAATGCCTCTCACTCCAGATTAGCAATAAGATAAATATCCTCCTGCTCTTTCTTCAAATTTCAGACAGACAACAGACCATGCAACAGACAGTCCAGTTTGTAATCCCACTGAGGGTCCTATATATCCCTCTGGGTCCAAATCTTGGATTATGAAGGTGACATTGGTGCATGGAGAGTGGAGCTATACACACCTCATTACAGAGAAAGCAGGATAAGACTGAAAAAACATAGACATGTCTGAGCTGGGCGAGGTCACAGGTGGTGAAGTCTGAACAAGCGAGGGGGGAAAAAGCTCTTTCTTTAAAGACGTGGGGTTGAATTAGATTAGCCAAGCATGCTAAGGGTTGTTCTAGTACATTGCTGTACATTGTATAGTACATTGCCTTTCAGAAAATTTAGGGTACAATTCCAATATCAAAATGGTATTCCAGTCAGGACTGGTTTTGCTGAGATACACTCTCAGAAAAAAGGGTACGGTAAAAGTCCAGAGCCATCCGTGAAGACACAAATGTACCCCCAGGTTTAAATGCTGAACATAAAGGTAACTATGTGTAGATTTTTGAGACTTTTACAAGGTAAACACATTCCCATGCACTAAAAACTGTATCTGCATTATTTCCGTTATATTTAATTAATATAATAATATAATTAATAAACGGTATTGGGAGGATAAAAAAAAAGAGAAATGAGGTTCAATATAGATTTTTAATCTTAGATTTTAAGGTTTTACTCTGTACTGCACCATGGTCAGCACAACAAAGAGGTCCTGGGTTTAAACCTACTTTTGTTTTCACAGGTGCAGATGTCATCGAGAAAAAGGTTTTGCGAATTTTAAATAAATTCATAGTTTCCCTGTACCTAATTATAACGTTCTGTTACATTAAGACATAATCTGTTGTGACACTCTGTTGTACCTCCAAAGGTTTAATGAGGTATTTTATTTTCTGAGAGTGTAGAGTGATAAAGTCATTACAGTGGCATACAACTGGGATTTGGTAGGTCTGGCCTAATGGAGAGTCCAAAGTGGTACCAGGCAGGCGGGCGACTGCAACAAATAGTGCTGGGAGACCACAGAATGAGCATTAACGCTAGAAGTGCCTGCACTGGTTAGAGGGCACTTCTCCCTTCATACCTTTCCTCGAGGGAATCTCTGGTTACAACAAGTGGATTTCACTGACGGTGACGCAACTCCCTGTATTCAGAACATCAGAGTATCTGTTATTGTCCTCTGAGAAGTCTTTTACAATAACGCCACAAAATCTGATCAACGTTAAGCTCATAAGAAAATATCTATTTATAATGATTAGGATGATGATAAAACCTTGGGTATCTTTTAAATAAAACCTAATGGGCTTGCACATTGTGAATTTAGTAATAGCACTGGACACACCCTGCAGCTTGAGCTTTTCACGAGTACCGATAATGACACAAACGACTGACAGCGTTTAAGGGAAAGAGTAAAATATTTTCGGAACAACTGAAAAAATTGTTTTCAGTTGTTCAGTTGTTTGCAGAAGAATTATGTGCAAACAAAAATTTTATGGGGATTAGATGAGAATATTTTCAAGTGCTACAGTTTGAAACAAGCACCTGAAGTACAGCTATGCTAGTGCATGAGGGCTAATTAAAGTCAAATCAATTGCTAAGCTAAAAATGTGATTAAAACGAGGCCCGAGGACTCTTTGCACATCTGTTTCAGCTACTGATGAAGCTAAATATAAGTCAAAGATTGAGAACACTGTCAACATGAACAGCACTGAAAAAGTGTTAGTGAGCTGATTACAGCCACAGCTGTAAGGTTAAAGGACAGGGTTTTAAGTTGTTTGATGTAACTGTTTACTGTTTGAAAATAAATTTCTTAAGAAAAATATCATTTTTACTAACACTAACTATGCTGTTCACTTTCACAGATGTTAAACAAATGAGTTTAAGCTAAAGCAGCTAATAATGGGCTTTTTTTATGTTGCAGTAAACTAATTTGGATGTGAATAGCTCTGCTGCATTTGAACAAATAAGTAATCTGCATTATTATTTTCAGAATAACATGCTGAGAGATGTTTAGCTTTGCCGGATGTTATGAAAAACTGTGTTCACAAGTCTAGATCCTGCCACCGAGGAGATCGCGAGCAGTAGCAACACATCAGAATCTGACAGCAGTGAATGCAGTAATTAGACTTGACCCGACAACTCCGAGGTGTGAGTGTGAGGCACAAATCAGTACTTTAGAGGAGCATCTGCTTCATCGTCAAATATAAACGATCCGTTGAATTTATGTAAATCAAGTTGGTCCAACTCAAAGCTAAAAAAGCCCTTTTGGAAAAGGGATTAGAGCTGGATTAGCTATGTCAGCACATACATGCCAACTCCAAGTCCACTGTCTGAGATTAATGCTTGCCCTTCCTATCGGATTAGGATTAGGGTTTGGACAATGTATAATAAATGATTAAGGGCAAGAGAGGAAGGCAACTGTTTTATTAAGCTCTAAAACAAAGTTCAGATTGTTGCTCTAGAAATTGTTGTGATTTGGGAGCTTGTTTTTTTGTCTTTCACTTTCTCCCAGTTATAAATCATGTCTTAAGATAAAAAAACAACTACAAACAAAATTATGTGATCATATGCTAAACTTTGTGAAAATAATATTCAGAACAAAAATTAAAACATAAAGGGGCAGAGTAAGTTTTTTATAATGACCTTATATCCTGTTTGTAAATGCTGCTTGATGGTGCAAGGATATTTCATCAGATAGTGAAGATGTCAGCAATCCAAATAGTAACTATTCAGTACAACGTGAAACTAAAATGATTACTGCAACATTTACTGATTTATGAATACTTTTCAGTTTCCACTCACCCTGTTTGAACCTTTTGTTAGCAAAAAAAAAAGAAAAAAAGAGCGAAATAGAGAGAACACGTCCTGTTAAAATAGAAGATATGATATTAGACTTTAATACTTGGCTAACTTGGTGCAGCGGTGCTGTAGTTATTACTGTCACTTCTCTTTAAACCACCCGGGACTTTTCTGTGCTCAGCTTGCATGTTTTATCATGATCCCTGTATGGATTGTCTCCAGGTGCTCCAGCTGTCTACAAGAGAAGTGAATATGAGCGTAAATAGTTGTCTGACTTGTGGACCTACCAGGGTGTGCCGTGTTGTTTTACCTCATGTCAACTGGAATACACCCCAGTCTCCTCAAGGACCTCTAAAAGAGTAAACAGGTAGCTTACTCCAGTCTATAGAGGCAGCTGTCTCTGTAGATTGAGGCATCCACCAAGTACCTGAATTATTTTTAGTTCAAAGTCAGCCTGGTTTCTCTGTACATGCCTTTTTCTCTCAGTTCCTTCTGTCAGATGTTGTTTCTAAGGCCACTTAAATGCACAATTTAGAATCTCGCAGGTGCAGAACTGAAAGACTCAGCCAACAAGTCAGATGTTGACTGAATTAATCATCTGCAATGATTTCTGCATGTGTATGTTAAACATGTTAATCGACTCCTGCATGATTAACATCTTGGCACAATACGAAGACGTCTCATTGACATCCTAATGAGGGTACAGTTCATCCTACCGCCTCCACCCAAATTACAAATGTCTGTTCATATGTCCTCTAAACCAAACCTTCTGGTGTTGTGTAACACTTTTATTTCCATTCGCTTTTGTTCAGCTTCTCTGATTCTATTCCCCAGTGGAAGCTGCCAAGTTGATATTTGAAGTCACTTAATTCTCATGGATGCCAGGTGTCTATTTTCCTTCATCCTAACCTTCAAACAACATCAGCCTTCCTTACAACAGCCTGTAGGGATGTATGCTAACAGCAATTCCCCAGCTGGGAGCCTAGCAATTACAGCACCCCTCATCTATTCCTTTAATTGCAAAGGGAGCTGCTTCCTGGGCGATCAGACTCCTAGCCTGCCACCAGGGAGACTGGCTTCATCACTGCTGGCAGCCTCAGGTAAATGAGGGTGTTTTGCTGGAGAGTTAAATAAAGGTTGTTTGTTAATAGAGGGAGGTGATTCATACCTCTCTTGAACCTTAGCTCAGCGATTAGTTGTTCTGCTTGATGGATGGGTCACATTGTTTGAGACTAGTTCAAGGACAACACACAATGCCTCAACAGGATATCTAAGTACGATAAAGCATATTAACAGAAGGCTCTAAATATTTTCTGGAATAAAAAGAAATGTGAAAAACAGACTGAATGCTATGCAATCGACAGCAGTATCATCTTTATGAACACTACAACGTGCATGAGGGGGACTCCTGAAGGCTCATCCAGGAACAAAAAAAACAATCCGGTGTATTTCCTAATAAGTCACTTCTGGCCTGATGAGAAACCTGACACTTAATGTGTTTGTGGGGGTCATGGCAACGAAATCCTCTTAGTGGTGGCAGTGGGAAGCCAAGACAGCTAACGTGCTAATTAGCCTGTTAGCACAACAATGTGTAAAATGGTGATTAGACACAAGATTACACTTTTGCCTGCATAAACCTGAAGCATTGATAACCCACGCTGCTACCCAACAAATAAAACACATTTATAGCACTATCCTATTTTTTTTCTAACCATACCGAAAATCCAAGGATGCCAGAGACTGCATTGTTTGACTTTGATAAAACACACTTTCTTTATTTCTTTATTAAAGATGACAAGACTGCACCTTTTAATCAACATCTCATTTAAACCCAACTAATTTCAATGTTTTTAAAGCAAAGCATACAGTGAAATAGTGCCTCTACAACAACAACGTTGTAGCAAATCATTTTAGAATGACCCTGGATGATGTCGGAACTGCTGAATTGTAGAGGCTGAATAAAACTCAACCACAAATGAAACTTAGATGAGGAATTCTAAAAGGCTATATTGGTTTAGTTTCTTCTGAAAGTAAAGAAAATAAGTCCTCCTTTTCACTCCAGCAGCTGATGTACTGTGGGAAAGGGCATAATTAACACATCCACTATCAGATGCAGTAAGAAGCTGCACAGAGTGATCAATGAGAGCAATTTCAGTACAGATCAATAAATGTGAATGGCTCATATGACTTTTCATATAAATCATTTTCTATAGGCGTTATGAAATCTGGGAGGCAGCTCTTTGGAAAATGGATAAAAACATACAAAACAGATTTGACACGACTCTATTGGAACCCGATCAACATTCTTCTGTAGAGACAAAATAAATAGTGGTTAAGTCAGAATATTGCAGTGGAAATTTATATTCTCATATTAACTTGAATTTGGCTCAAAGGTTGACCATAAACTTGCTACCATTAATGGATCAATGTTTTATTGAGACGCTTGAGAGATCAAGACAATGCCATCACTCAGGTCTAATTGACATGATGAGGAGCTATTACTTTATTGATCTACCTGGCAAGTTGCGCTGGATCAGCTGAGGCCTGTATCGACCTGACTAAGTGGGTCCACAGACCTCTGAGGGTCAGGCAAATGTTAAGGGGATATTACCAGTTTTGTTGTCAGCTGGGTCTGAATTGGGTAAAAAGAAAGAAAAAGAAAGAAAAAGAAAACATAGTGACCCTGATTGTAATACCTGTAAAACTGTGTGCTTTTAGGTCAAAAAAAAGAGAGATTTTGTAGCTCGCGACAAATAAAAACATGAATAAACCTAGTTAGGCAGCTTAGTGAGTTAATATCATAACAATAAATTATCATAAAATAGACTTCTGATCTTTTTACACACCACCAAATACTGTACATAGACTGTAAAACAATAACTCCAGAGTGATATAATTATAACAAAAAGAAATTCCAGATAACCAGCGTGAGCCTGTCATCATTTTTTTTTCTTAGTCCCAACCAAAGTCATGACCAGTCATCTGGTAAAACTTGAAATTAAAGGGTTTATAAAAGTCTCTTAGCCTCTGAACCACCTCTGGGTCAATATTAGGATGGGTCCTGCCTTTGGTTTTACCCAAGCAATGTGGCCTACTGTTCCCCTCAGGTCTCTTAAGGCAGGGGAAGCCTTTTGCTGGGTTAAAGTGGAAATGCTTCTCTGTGACCACCCTCCTCAGCCCAAGAAAGTCCTGGACACGAGCCATCTCACCTGCAGGGTCGGTAATGAGACGCTCTCCGCTAACGAACAGCAGCTGCTCCATGGGAAAGTACTGGAGCCAGCGCTCAAGGTGCTTGGCGTACATGCCAATTTGTACAGCGCTCCATGTGGTGTCAATCAGACCTGCCGAGGTGTTCTTCAGGGTCAGGCTCTCAAAAGAAGGGATGTCTGGCTTCTTGGAGCGGGTCTGAGTGTAGTCTGAGATGGCTCGCGTGACAGGATCCCGGACAACTACAATTAGCTTTGTGTCTTTAGACATGGCGTAGATTCGAGCAGGGACCTCCTTAGTAACGTAGTAGCTGGGGGTCTTTTCCATGGTCAGCTGGCCTTCTGATGACTTAGGCATTAATTCCCTGTAAAGAACAAACACAAAGAATTACATTTGCACTGCAGATGACATATTTTGCAAAAACCTACTCTACCATTTCCGCTGTATACTCTGTTTTCCTTTGTAGAGTTAACAGCTTACAAAAGTGCCAATCAAGGACGATGAGATTAGCGATGACATAATATCACTTCATGGCAGCTTTATAAACACTGTCAAAGAGAAGCTAGTCAGTCATCACCAAGAAGACAGTAGTAGAAATCTTGAGCTGCATTAACAAAGCCTGTGACAGTGCATGACGTGACAAGGGCTGGCAGGTAAAGCAGAAGTCCTATCAATCTTCAGTAAATGTGTGGGGGAAAAAAATACACAGTTCCACATTCCGAGTACAAGCTGTAAAGGAAGACATCCACCCTCGTGTCCCTCTTGTACCTGCATTAAACATCTAATGACCTAAATCATCTCACAATCATCACACTGAAATATTCCTCAGACTCATTACGTTATACTTAAAAATGCTGGTTTAGCTATGAATAGGCAGCTTTATGCACTTTAATGTCATGCACCTTTCTCCTAATATCAGTATTTTTGTGAGAAATGTGACAATTTGATGAAGCTTTGCATTCCTTTGGAAATATGCTTGGAACCTGTCTGTTCCCATTACTGCATATTCTTCTTAACCCTGGATGGCTCGGGTTGATCATAATATAGCCTGTTAACTGCAGCCCTCACTGGATAATGGCTCAAGTGAGCCAAGGGGGATTAGGACTAAGCCAAACAACATTAGAGGCTGGTTGGCTGCCTGTTGGCGAACTGGGTGGTTGGCTTGTCTCTAGAGAGAGGGGGAGAGAGATATGTGGCTATTATGATGAGAATCACTGGTGAGCATTTTAAATCCATGAAAAAACAAACAGTTACACAAAGTTTGGATACAACACCACATATTCCTATACAGCTGAGTGCAAGTAGGGAATGCAATTTTCATGCTGGGATCGAGTCAGGGAGTTGCTGATTCGACTCTTTTCCTCATCTGGTCCTCATCCATCATCAAAAACATGTAAATAAAAACAGAATGCAATGATTTAGAAATTATAGCATTCCAGTTTTACTTTACACAGCATCTCATTTTTTTTTCTTTTTTTAGAAATTGCATTGCATGTTGAACTAACGTTTTGGTGCCCCGCAGCTCTTAATCAGAGTCTGAGATCTCACGCTGATGTGACAAATGACTTGAATCAAGAGCAGTGTGCACATATCTCTTCTTCTGACAAAGAAATGTTAAGCCATGGTATATTGCCTTGCGTTAACAAGCATCCCTTTCAATCAAACCTCATGTGGGTTTGCATTAGTCACAATGTAAATCTTCAGTTGCTACACTGCATGGTAATATTCTTAGGTTTTGATAGTGAACGGCTGATCTAAATCAAACAACAGGAAAGCAGGGAGTCATGTCATTAAAACAATTACCACAATTTCCAACCATCTGTTGGTTTAACAACAGCTTTCTTCGTGCAATTCTGCATCAGCAAACCAACAGAATATGGCAAGATTTTGCTCTTCACAGCACTGCGAGAAGAGAAGACTTTAGCTACAAACATCACCCAAACGCTACAATGGGGCAAAAAAGTATTTAGTCAGCCACCGATTGTGCAAGTTCCCCCACTTAAAATGATGACAGAGGTCAGTAATTTGCACCAGAGGTACACTTCAACTGTGAGAGACAGAATGTGAAAAAAAATCCATGAATTCACATGGTAGGATTTGTAAAGAATTTATTCGTAAATTAGGGTGGAAAATAAGTATTTGGTCACCTCAAACAAGGAAGATCTCTGGCTCTCACAGACCTGTAACGTCTTCTGTAAGAAGCTTTTCTGTCCCCCACTCGTTTCCTGTATGAATGGCACCTGTTTGAACTCATCATCTGTATAAAAGACACCTGTATACAGCCTCAAACAGTCAGACTCCAAACTCCGCCATGGCCAAGACCAAAGAGCTTTCGAAGGACACCAGGAAAAGTATTGTAGACCTGCACCAGACTGGGAAGAGTGAATCTACAATAGGCAAGCAGCTTGGTGTGAAAAAATCAACTGTGGGAGCAATCATCAGAAAATGGAAGACATACAAGACCACTGATAATCTCCCTCGATCTGGGGCTCCACGCAAGATCTCATCCCGTGGGGTCAAAATGATCATGAGAACGGTGAGCAAAGATCCCAGAACCACACGGGGGGACCTGGTGAATGACCTGCAGAGAGCTGGGACCAAAGTAACAAAGGTCACCATCAGTAACACACTACAACGGCAGGGAATCAAATCCCGCAGTGCCAGACGTGTTCCGCTGCTGAAGCCAGTGCATGTCCAGGCCCGTCTGAAGTTTGCCAGAGAGCACATGGATGATACAGCAGAGGATTGGGAGAATGTCATGTGGTCAGATGAAACCAAAGTAGAACTTTTTGGTATAAACTCAACTCGTCGTGTTTGGAGGAAGAAGAATACTGAGTTGCATCCCAAGAACACCATACCTACTGTGAAGCATGGGGGTGGAAACATCATGCTATGGGGCTGTTTTTCTGCCAAGGGGACAGGACGACTGATCCGTGTTAAGGACAGAATGAATGGGGCCATGTATCGTGAGATTTTGAGCCAAAACCTCCTTCCATCAGTGAGAACTTTGAAGATGAAACGAGGCTGGGTCTTCCAACATGACAATGATCCAAAACACACCGCCCGGGCAACAAAGGAGTGGCTCCGTAAGAAGCATTTGAAAGTCCTGGAGTGGCCTAGCCAGTCTCCAGACCTCAACCCCATAGAAAATCTGTGGCGGGAGTTGAAAGTCCGTGTTGCTCGGCGACAGCCCCAAAACATCACTGCTCTCGAGAAGATCTGCATGGAGGAATGGGCCAAAATACCAGCTACTGTGTGTGCAAACCTGGTAAAGACCTATAGTAAACGTTTGACCTCTGTTATTGCCAACAAAGGTTATGTTACAAAGTATTGAGTTGTATTTTTATTATTGACCAAATACTTATTTTCCACCCTGATTTACGAATAAATTCTTTACAAATCCTACCATGTGGATTCATGGATTTTTTTTTCACATTCTGTCTCTCACAGTTGAAGTGTACCTCTGGTGCAAATTACTGACCTCTGTCATCATTTTAGGTGGGGGAACTTGCACAATCGGTGGCTGACTAAATACTTTTTTGCCCCACTGTATTAGTGCAATTTATACAGAAGAGGGGTTCTCTTCCTTATACAATTTCTTCGCCTAATGTCACCTGCTCTTTCTTTTGTCTATAGAAGCTGTGGGTCTTACATATTTATAGTGTTTTTCCTCTCCCTGAGAACCTTAGCTACAGTTGAAGGTGATGGAAAACAACAGAGGAGAGAGATACAAAAAAACTATACTGGAGCCCACTGCAATTATCTTCTCCATCTCTTGAATAAACACAAGTGCAGTGCCGTAGGCCCTTTGTCGAGGCCCGAATAGGCACAAAACCTCACTACCTATCAAACTTTCCACTTAGTCAATGAGAAAAACTGTCAGCCGGTGATCGGCTGTGATCAGCTGATCACGGGGCCGGGGTTAAAAGAGAGACGCCACCCACCTGTTCGCCGCTCAGACATCAGTATCCTCGTGTCACGAGCTCCGAAACTCTGCGACATCAGTCTCCGCCTGATCCAGCAACTGTGAGTTACAACCCCTTTCAATCCTTTTCCTCTTCCCGGCTCCGCTCGCTCTCTGTCTGTAACGACCGTTCCGAAGCCACGCTTCGTGCTCAGGTCATTACTAGAATAACTGCGTGTCTGCTCCAAACCCACCGCTAGCCTTCGCCGCGCTTGGGTCTAGCCAGCACGCCACACGGGCACGCCGAATTACTGTGTGCGATCCGCCCGGCCGGGACAGGATGTCTGAGCCGCATGTAGACCCAGCGGAATTCGAACGGCTGAAAGCCGAAGTGTTATATCTCCGCGGTGTGGTGGATCGGATGAGCACAAAGATGGAGTCTCTCACCGAAACTGTCCTCCAGCTTTCCTCTTCCGTCACCTCGCTGCAACGTCAGCCAGCGCCGGTGAGCGCTGAACCCCGGATCGGACTACCCGACAAGTGGAACGGAGTAGACGGCCGGCCTGATGGACTGCTCGCCACCTTAGACATGATGTTTGAATGTCAACCCACTAAATACGTCACTGCCCGTGCAAAAGTGGCGATGCTCACCTCTCTCTTGTCTGGCCAGGCTCAGGAATGGGCCGCGGCTCTCTACAACAATAAGTCTGCAGCGTGTAATGACTATGCTCTGTTTGTGGAGGAGTTAAAAAAGACTTTCGTTCCCCCCAGCAGTGAAGTGGAAGTGGAGTCACAGCTGCTTCATCTACGCCAGGGCGGCCGACCAGTCTGTTACTTCGCCTCCCGATTCCGCACCCTGGCTGCTAAGCTTCAATGGGGAGATGCTTCTCTGCGCTCCATCTTTCTAGAGGGGCTGGCTGATTACATCAGAGACGAGATGGCCGGCCGTGAGGCCCCAAAGACCTTGGATGAGGCCGTGGACCTTGCCCTGAAGATCGACCAACGCGTGATGTCGCGGCCTCGCCATGCCCCTCGGGCCTTAAAACCCTTCCAGCCTCAGCGGACCACGTCGTCGCGACCTCCTCCCCCCTCTGATGGAGCCACGGCTAGCCCAAGCAGCACATCCAGCGAGGAGCCCATGCAGCTGGGTGGACTCCCCAAAGAGGAGAAAGAGAGACGCTGGCGTGAGGGCCTCTGCGCCTACTGTGGATCAGCTCGACACCGCCGTCCCCAGTGCCCGCTACGGCCGGGAAACGACGACGCCAGGTAGACTGCGGGGGTGTCCCACCTGGCCCTTCCCACTCCTCTGATCCCTCTCGTTTTCTGTTACCGGTCACATTTCACCTGAAACACCAACAGCTCTCATCCGAAGCCCTCCTGGACACCGGAGCCGCCGAGAACTTCATCGACCAAAAACTAGCCTCTCGGCTCCGCATCCCATTGACTTCCGTCGACCGATTTCTCCCGGTGACCTCAGTAGACGGGCGACCACTCCAACCCTACCCGGTCCAGTTCCAGACCCAGCCAGTCCGCATGTCTGTCGGGGATCATCAGGAGGAGATCCGGTTCCTAGTAGTCTCGGCCTCTTCCTCTCCTCTCATCCTCGGATACCCCTGGTTCCGTCGACATGACCCCCACGTCTCCTGGTCTTCCTGCCAGATCCTGGACTGGGGTCCCCAGTGTTCACGCCGCTGCCTTCTCCTCCGGACTGGACAGGACTCAAAGTCAGAAGAGGCGTCACCCCCGGAGCCCGTCGATCTGGATAGGATCCCTCCGGCTTACCATGACCTGTCCGAGGTCTTCAGTAAGAGGCGAGCCTCCGCTCTCCCTCCTCATCGCTCCTACGACATGGCCATCGAGCTCCTCCCGGGAGCAGTCCCTCCTCGTGGTCGCCTGTTCTCGCTGTCAACCGCAGAGAACAAAGCCATGGAGGAGTACGTCGCTGAGGCTCTCCAACAGGGCTTCATTCGCCCTTCTACCTCCCCTGCAGCTGCGGGGTTCTTCTTTGTAAAGAAGAAAGACGGCGGGCTTCGCCCCTGTATAGACTACCGAGGCTTGAATAAAATCACTGTTAAGAACCGCCATCCTCTTCCTCTGCTATCCACCGCGCTCGATTCCCTCTCCCAGGCCTGCATCTTCACCAAACTAGACCTACGCAGCGCTTACAATTTGGTGCGGATTAGAGAAGGGGACGAATGGAAGACGGCCTTCATCACCCCTAACGGGCACTGGGAGTATCTGGTGATGCCCTTCGGCCTCTGCAACAGCCCTGCTGTCTTCCAACACCTGATCAACGATGTCTTGCGGGACATGCTGGGCCGATGGGTGTTTGCCTATCTGGATGACATCCTGATCTACTCCCGCACCGAAGTGGACCATATTCGCCATGTGCGGGCCGTGCTAAGCAGGCTGCTCGAGTACCAGCTGTTCTGCAAACTGGAAAAGTGTGCCTTCCATCAACGGTCCACTACCTTCCTGGGCTTCACCATCTCCTCCAATGGCCTGACCATGGACCCGCAAAAGCTCCAAGCCGTGACCCAGTGGCCTCAGCCTTCCAGCCTTAAGCAGCTACAGAGCTTCCTGGGCTTTGCCAATTTTTATCGGCGCTTTATCCGCAATTTCAGCACCATTGTCGCGCCACTGACATCCCTCACTAAACCAGCTAACCTGCCCAGGCCCTTCTGCCTCCCCCCTGGTGCGAAACTGGCCTTCCGAGACCTTATCCGTCGGTTTGCTACAGCTCCCGTCCTGCTCCACCCTGATCCTGCCGGAGATTTTGTGGTGGAGGTGGATGCCTCCGATGTTGGCGCTGGCGCCGTCCTCTCTCAACACGGCCCGGATGGAAAACTTCACCCGTGCTGCTATTTTTCAAGGAAGTTCTCTGACACGCAGCGACGGTATGGTGTCGGCGACCGGGAACTCCTGGCCATCAAGTGGGCCTTGGAAGAATGGCGGCATTGGCTCCTGGGAGCGAAAGAACCGTTTCTGATCTGGACTGATCACCAGAACCTGATCCATATTCGTTCTGCCAAGCAGCTCAACCCAAGGCAGGCCCGTTGGGCCTTATTCTTCGAACCGTACAACTTCCACCTCGCCTACCGCCCTGGCTCCAAGAACACCAAGGCAGACGCCCTCTCCCGGCAGTTCACCCAGGACGACTCCACGTCAGACCCTGGACCTATCCTACCGTCTCATTGTTTCGCTGCCCCCCTTCGGTGGCCCTTGGAGGACTCTATCCGGGACGCCCTGACCGCCGAACCGCCTCCGCCGGAGACCCCAGCTGGGCGGCTCTATGTGCCATCCCGGTGCCGTCAGGAGGCCTTGCTCTGGGCTCACTCCTCCCCGCTCTCTGGTCACCCAGGGCCCGACAGAACCCTCCAGCTCCTCCGTCGTGCCTTCTGGTGGCCCTCCATGACTCGGGACGCCCGGGACTTCGTTTCCGCCTGTGACACCTGTGCTCGGGCCAAGTCCTCCACCCAGCCACCCGCTGGCGACCTTCACCCTCTCCCGGTGCCGAGACGTCCCTGGTCCCATGTCGGCCTTGACTTTGTTACCGGCCTTCCATCTGTGGACGGTCTTGACACCATCCTCACCTTTGTGGACCGGTTTTCTAAGGCGGTGCACCTGGTCGCCCTGGCCGGCCTCCCCTCCGCCAAACGGACGGCCGAGCTCCTCCTGGACCATGTCGTCCGGCTTCACGGATTCCCCAAGGACATAGTCTCCGATCGGGGGCCACAGTTCACCGCCAGGTTCTGGAAGGCCTTCTGCCGCCTGATTGGAGCGTCTCCCAGCCTCTCGTCCGGCTATCACCCTCAGACCAACGGGCAGGTTGAACGGACCAATCAACAGTTGGGGCGCTTCTTACGGTGCTTCGTCTCCGCCCAACCGTCGCTATGGCCTCGTTACCTGGTGTGGGCTGAGTTGTCTCATAACCTTCACATCTCTTCCGCCACCGGTCTCTCGCCCTTTGAGGTCTGTTATGGATTTCAACCTCCTATCTTCAGCCATCAGGAAGCGGAGGTCGACGTGCCGGCTGCTGAACGGATGGTCCGCCGCTGTCGCCAGGCCTGGATCAAGGCGCGGGCTGCCATTTCCCGGGCCAACGCTCTGTACACCCGGCAGCATCGTCGCCGCCACCGCCCGGGTCACCCCTTCCAGCCGGGGGACCGCGTCTGGCTCTCCACTAAGCACCTACGGCTGCGCGGCGAGTCCAAGAAGCTCGCTCCCCGGTTCGTCGGCCCGTACGAAGTCACCGCCCGGCTCAACCCCGTGGCTTACCGTCTCCGGCTTCCGCCCGCCATGAAGGTCCATCCGGTTTTCCACGTCTCGCAGCTTAAGCGGCACGTCGCTTCCCCACTGGCGCCCCCCTCCCGGGCCCCGCCCCCGCCCAGGATCGTCGATGGGGGTCCTGTCTACACTGTCCGTCGGATCTTGGACTCCCGTCCCCGGGGCCGGGGGGTCCAGTATTTGGTGGACTGGGCTGGCTACGGCCCTGATGAGCGCTCCTGGGTGCCGTCCCGCTTCATCTTGGATCCTTCCCTCATCTCGGATTTCCGTCGCCGCCGTCCTGGCCCGTCGGGTGCCGGTCCTCGGGGGGGGGGTCCTGTCAGCCGGTGATCGGCTGTGATCAGCTGATCACGGGGCCGGGGTTAAAAGAGAGACGCCACCCACCTGTTCGCCGCTCAGACATCAGTATCCTCGTGTCACGAGCTCCGAAACTCTGCGACATCAGTCTCCGCCTGATCCAGCAACTGTGAGTTACAACCCCTTTCAATCCTTTTCCTCTTCCCGGCTCCGCTCGCTCTCTGTCTGTAACGACCGTTCCGAAGCCACGCTTCGTGCTCAGGTCATTACTAGAATAACTGCGTGTCTGCTCCAAACCCACCGCTAGCCTTCGCCGCGCTTGGGTCTAGCCAGCACGCCACACGGGCACGCCGAATTACTGTGTGCGATCCGCCCGGCCGGGACAAAAACAACCTGCGTGATGAGGGCATGCATTATTCATCTTAGCACCGATAGAGAACAGGAGAACATCTCCAACTGAACGAGGTCTGAGAGCGAGTTGCCTTAGGGGGGGGGCAGATGTAGCAAGCTTTCGCAATTTGTTCTGCTTAATAAACAATGTTGCCTGGAACCAATAGGTTTCAGTGCATCTATCAGTCAGCTATGCAAATGCATTGTCGTTTAGCATTGAGGCACACTGAGCCATAAGGTGCTGACTTTGACCCCTTCATGAATTTTTCATGGTTTTATTTGGCTATACAAAGCTAATAGCCAAATATATAACCATGGTGGCACGGTGTTTAGTTAGAATCCTGGGTTTGATTCCACCAACTGGCTAAGTTTGCACCTGTGGCTGTGTGGGTTTTCTCCAGGTATTCTAGCTTCCTCCCACAGTCCAAAGACAGGAAGTTAGTGGGATTAACTGGTTATTCTAAATTGAATGTGTCTCTACTCTGAGTTGGCTTTTCCAAAGTGTGCCTTGCTTCCTGGCCTATGCAACAGGCATAGTTTCCAGCTTACCTATGACCCTGGTTGTATGTGTGAAACAAAATGGATTGTGTTTTCTGAGTCATGAAGTAAAAAATAAAAAACGCTTATAATTGTCATGTTACAAACTAAATTGCATTTCAGACAAACCTCACTCAGAGCAATAGCAATGGGGAGATAAGGAGAGAGGAAGAGAGTAAATACAAGGATTAGATGGAATCAGGTGCATTGTCGGAGGATGGAGACTGCATGCCCCCACCCCTCTGTTCTGACGCCAAAGTTGTCGGCGGGCATTTTTAGATGCAGCGTCTGCATTTTCTTGCCTCAATAGCACAACCTACAGACAGACATTAATCTGGGATTGGTGGGTTGTGTAATGGGCCTCTGTTTTGTCTGCCGGGCAGTCAGGTGTGTCCATTTAACTGGCTGCCGGGGAGACAGGGCTTGTTTCTGGTGCCTTGTTTACATTCATTGCTATCAGGAAGCAGGTTCAAAGGTAGCAATTTACAACATCACTGCATGTAGCTTGGTGCTCAGCTGCTGGGTGATGTCCTCAGTAATGAGTTCAGTAAGGAGCAAGTAAGGTGCAAAAAAACTCCAGGAGGAGGCTTTTTTTTGTATTCTGCATTATTCTGCTTGACTGACTCTAATTGGCATCTATATTTCAGCTTTCTTAGATCCTAGTGACAAGGGACAGTGCTTGAAAAAAAACCCTCAACGTTATCTAATGGCATGATGAGTTCTAATCTTACCCTGCAGTTCCAAGAGCAGTTGAGCTTCTGTGGGAAACATCCCTCTCCTCGAAGACAGGATGAGAGGTGTGGTATGCAGCCACTCGGAATAATCAGACTAGTGTACTAACACGCAAGGATTTCTCTAGCCATTGTGCGCCTTCCTTTTAAGTATCAAAAACATCGTCATTACACTTTAAATTTCCTTCTTATGGAGCCACAAATAACAGCTTTTGCATGTCCTTCATTATTACTGTCAGTATATGCAGAACTCAAGGCCACCTGGTTGCCTGGTGGAACCAGGCCTGTTTTAAAGAGAGGAGGAGGAGAAACAGGAGGAACAGCCATTCTGGTTTCTCTCACACAACTGCCAGCCTTCCTTTAACATCTAAGAATTCAGGCAATCCATTCTTTACAGAGCTTTTAATCTAAGTCTTGGTGCTCAAAAATGCAATCCAATAACATTCAGCTAATCGCTTAGCGTGCACTGTTTTTTTGTAATTATGACAACAGCTATAAAAACCTTTGTTGCTATCAGTGCATAGTAAGCCTGTATGAGTTACTCGCTACTTTCTTTACACACAGTAGATGAAAAGAGACAACAGTGTGAGCCATCAAATTTAAGGGGGGTTCACAGGAATGTGTTTGTGTCTGAATCTATGGATCAAAGTTCAGGGGTGAACAGTCCTGCAACAGCAGCCAAGCTGAAGTGAACTAGTAGTCACTCAAATGCAAAAAGCACTGACAAACACTTGCATAGTTGTGGATGTAAAAACTGTGACACAGATATAACAGGGCCAGGAAAAACGAACTAATATGATCAAGCTTTAGTGTGCTGACTGAATAAGCACAAAGTTGTCGAGAGCTTAATAGCATTAATATATCGGAGCCTCGTCAGCTTAGCTTTGTATTGTTTTGAGCAGAGGTGGGACCAAGTCATTGTTTTGCAAGTCTCAAGTAAGTCTCAAGTCTTTATCCTCAAGTCTCAAGTCAAGTCTCAAGTAATGTCAGGCAAGTCAGAGTTGAGTCTCAAGTCACTGGTGTAAAAGTCCGAGTCAAGTCACAAGTCTGAAACTTTGAATTTCAAGTCCTTTCGAGTCTTTAAAAAAAAAAAAACGAAAAAAATAATGTTGCAGTTATATGCTAAATGTAAATATTAGACCATGTAATTTTAAAATCTGTGTTTTTCTCAACAGATGACAAAATAGTGAACTTAGAAAATATACACAAATTGTGAAATTGCACCTCTTTAAAATGCAGCTCAATTAAACCTAGCTCCAAGAATAATTTTCACCGACAGTTCTGAGATAAGCTGCATGTTATTCTTGGATGCGGTTGTAGGACCAGCTTTAAAATCGCATGACAAAAATATCATACACATTAAAAAAAACTGTATCACCAACGTAGCCTGGACAACATTTGCTAGTTAGATGAAGTCAGCTATCTCATTGTAGCATATTTATATGCATATTTATAATCATACAGTTCTTGGAGTGAGCGCACACACTCATGAAGTTTAGTAACTTCAGGTCACTGCAACAAGCCCAGGTACAGTTTACCGACGGATGGGTGCAGGACCTTGAAATGCACCGTGTAGAACGAAAGACCATCGTACGTATCATAAGTTTACCAGTCTCACAAATTGTCGTCATAAATACACATTCGTTAACAGTTTATTAATATAACCTTTGAGCTCAAGGGTAATTAATTAGTAGTGGAAATAATTTCTGGTACCCATCACAGAAATGTAGCAGTGACAACAATACTGTATGCTGTAATCGTACTGGGCAATTAGTGATACAAAAACCCTGTTTTATCCTGTGAATAAAAGTATATGTTTTTGTTAATGTACCATAATAACAGAAGCGAAACGCAATATTGTGTCAGGACAATTCACTATTTATGCACAATAAATAAAGGAGCATAGCGCGACCATTTCTGTTCAGCGCCAGACTTGCTTGTAACCTATATCACTAATTATGTTATGAAAATGACGTATTAACTACTAAAAAACACTGACCTTCGTGTAAATGCTTGGAGCAGACTAACCTGTGAGCTGGAGGGTTCTGGGACGTTATATTTGATCTTTGAATGGCTGCAATCCAGGCCGTCTTTGTTACTTCGGAAACATGGCTAGAACAATTTCTCTTCAACGACGTAATCCGATAACAACCGATCTCTTTACCCGTCGGCTTCCCGTGGCTGTCATGCGACCGGCTATTGCAGTTAATAATACAACAGCTTCTTGACATTTTTGTGTTTCTTTTTATCGCTGTATAACTGATTTTAATTGAAAGCCTGCGTGCGCTAGTACCGCTTGCCACGAGTTCCCAGAATCCTTTGCGGTTCTACCCATGAATGACGTCACATTTTCAATCTCTATATAATATGCATGTTAAATTTTATATTTGGGGTAAAATATCAAGTCTTTTCAAGTAAACCGGTTCAAGTCCAATTCAAGTCCCAAGTCATTGGTGTAAAAGTCCAAGTCAAGTCACAAGTCTTAGAACATTTTTTCAAGTCAAGTCTAAAGTCATAAAATTAATGACTCGAGTCTGACTCGAGTCCAAGTCATGTGACTCGAGTCCACACCTCTGGTTTTGAGCAGTAATGGAATAGAAATAGTGTACATTAAAAAGCTTAAATTGTGTTTTAGAGTTATTATAAAATAGAAAAGAAATCCAACATCTATGTTTCTGGCATATGTGATGTTTGGAACAATTAGACTATTCCTCACAGATGCAAGGTGGTTTGAGAGGATCAGAAAACGAAAACAAGACTTCAAAGAAGAAAAACAAAGATGGCTGAGGCAGACTGGTTGTTTCTAAAGTTGCCCTGACTTTCTGTCAGGGAGTCTCTGCAGCAGAGTGAAAGACAGCTTCAGGAAACAACACATTTTCCCTGAAGAAACTACAAAAGAGAGAGATGAGGAAGTCAACAACTCATGGGGATATAATGGAGTGAACTTGTTTTGTTTCAGTGTTTCCAAAGTGCTGTAATAAGTGCTGTGGTTTGACAAATTGCCTCAAGCAAAAGCCCAGGGGGTTGTTGCAGCAAATTAAGCCTCCAATCTCTGGAATAGGGAGAGGATGCGCACATTACTAGTATCGACGATTTATAGGATTTATTCTAGGAATTGCTAGCAAACAAAAAGGTCTTTGTAGGAAATGAAGTTCTTAAAGTGCAAGGTTTCATGGTTTGCTGGGAAAAAAACCCCCCAAAACTTCTTTTCTTGTGAGTGTGCTGACACATTAGTTTAAGCCGAGTGATACCTTCATCGAGAGCTGTCTCACTTACACCAGTTCTCATGTGTCCTTGCAGCTAAAAGTGTTGAGTGCGCAAAAAGATACCAGTGGATTTAAATAAACCCGCTCCTGGGAAATGCAACTTTTCGCACAGAAAATCTGAAAGTCAACTTTCGGGCTAAAAAAGCTTAAGCGTAGTGTTTGAGTCTTTTCTTGGGCGGGTTCCAGTGAATGCTCTTCCTGATGAACTCCTGCTGGGCTTCGTCAAAGGGCACTTTCACCCTTTTGAGCACATTTGCATACAAAGTGAAGGCAGAGAAAACATGTTTCACACTAATTGTCTGCTCTTTTATTGTCAGGGTTAATGCAATCCTCAGGGGTTCTCCAACATCCCTTTTCATGGAGCTCCATCACGCAAAAGTAAGAAAGGACTCACTTTAAATTTACTGCCCTCTATCTGCCGCTGGGCTGCAGTAAGCTCCCCCGGGGCTCCAAGGAGGATTAGGCCCTGTTCTCCGACACCCTCCATGAGTTAGTAAGAAAGCTCTTCATTGTTCTATATTTGGAACCTCAAGAGGAAAAACATGATTACAGCAATTAAGTCACATCTACTGCACAGAGCCCAAAAGACCTTGATCAGAGCGTTGAACAGAAGATAACCTGTCCAAAAAGATATAGAGGAGGAAGTTAGAATTGTGCTAAAAAAGCCATTCCCACGGCTTTTGGAAGTTGCCTCCTGCGCTTTGTTCGAGTAAGCATGTGGTATTGTATGTCTGCTTCGCTTTTTTTGCCTTAGAGTGAAAACATGCTATATTGTGGTTGGCCTCCTGCTGGGCGAGGGCCCCTCCTCTATGTGGGGCTCCAGAGGGATGGACACAACAGACCTCCAACAGAATGGAACACACCAATCACAGCAGATAAATGGTGCGGGCACAACTCAATGCCACCCCAGGAGCTGATAAGCCCACCCAGCAGAACGCACCTCTCCCCAAGCCACTGCTCACCATTAGTCGGGGGGCAATGAAGTGAAAGATATGGGCCAACAAGTCAGTGGATGCCTCTTTCTGGCTTGGTTAGTGTGGACACAGGATTGTCTGATGACTTTTTTTTTCAGCAAAAGCTCAAATGTATTACAGAGTATACTTTTAAAGATCATCCAGCAACAATGCACTCTTCCTTAAAGGCAGCCGGTTTTCTGAGCACCACTAAATGATCATTAAGGGCTGACTAGATGTCACAGGGCTGTGCTGCAAGGGGGTCAATTTGTGGCACAGCGATCTCACTGTGACAACTCAAGCCGAGTTGTTTTAATTAGCTGGATCACCTCTCTGAAAAAAGAAGAAGTCTTCATTACGCATTAAACATTCTCAAGATCAAACTGCTTCTCACAGCCACTAACTGTGTGTTTAGTGTGCATGTGTCACTGTGAACAAGAAGTAAGTATGCCTCACTTATCTGTAAAAGGTTTTTTTCTTGGACTTTTACTTAATGAACATTAAATTCTATCCATCTTTAATGATGGTATTTCCTTTTCTTTAAGCCATCATTCATTCCAGACATGTGTTACTTGTAGATTAAAACAGCATGAAGACTAATAAGTGTTCAAGCGCAGGACGGTTTCATGTTATTTTTGAGTCTACAGTGATGGACAAAAGAATTTCTCCGTAGACTGATCATCCAAAAATGCCCTAAACCTGTCCGGAAATTCTCAAAGGAGCTTAGGCAAGAAGTCCTTTGAACAATGCTTCGCTTCCCCTATTGTAGCTCTATGAAGCCAGCTTTGAAACAGTGTCTACATCCTTTGACATTGCCTGTTAATCCCTGGGCTCAGTCAAATGGACACCTGAAGCAGCAGTATCTCCTATTATCTCTTGTTAACAATGTGGCTGCTCTGATGTAAAGCACTCAGTTCCAATCTACAGTATTTTCTTTTTCCACTAAGAGTAGTGCATTGTTATTGTGCAGCTGAGGTGATAGTAAAGAGCTTGCATACAAGGACAACAGTTGCCATGACAGAGAATACAGTAAAAATGTTGCCTTATTCAGTGTTTAAGCAACCAAAGATCTGTGATGAGAGCCTCTGATCGACTGAGCTTCTGAAACAAATTACTCCAAATGAATCAACAGAAAGTTGAATCTCACTTCAGGAAGTTAGATGACAGTTTTATGTAACTTGCTGACTCCTAGCTATAAACCAAAGGCTATTACTCTGAACCGCATCCAGAATTCAGGTCAAGTCTAAATGGAAGCTCTGCATTATCATTTTCTCCCTGGTGCCTGCTCTCCTTTTTGGAAAGCCAGCGAAAGTCAAGATCCAAGGATAGATGTAGAAAAATTCCGGGAACTGTCAGTCAGGGTCGAGCAAACACGCACAAAATAACTGTCCTTTGTGTAAATCGACACAACTTGGAAAAGCGGCCAAACAAAACTGCGCAAATGATAACAATTTCCCTTTATTAAAATGTGAATTCGTACTGTGTCACTTATTCAAGTGCTTAGAGTGCATTAAAGGTTTGACTTCACTGACAGTTGTTAAAACTGTAAAAGTTTGTCATTTATATGCTAAAAGCCTGAACCTGCTCTTCATGCTGGTAGATATAGAGATTATACAGTGCTGCAGATATCTCTATGACAGGAGGAAACAAATAACATCTCACCAGCAGTATTTATTTTGTGGATAAACCCCATGGTTGAGCTTCAGTTAGAGGCAATGAACCTGCATGGTGTTTCCTCCTTTCCACAATGGATATTTTACATTATATATTCCTCCTTCATGATTGGTAATCAGCATGACAAACTGTGAATCTGTTTAACTAGAGCCCATAATACATGACACACTCTACACTACATAATCTCAGTATGAGTGTTTGTATTTATTTATTTATTTAATTCATTATTGTTAATATTCATAAAATAGAAATCGAGTGTTACATGGTTTTCGCTGTGACAAATACACCGCGTAAAATTATTTTTCTTTTTTTTAATGTAATCTCTTGGTTTCTTCTTCTTATCAACTTTCACACATAGCTCGATCATCAGAGCTGATGTTATGAGGCTACCTGTCAAAATGATTTACAGGCGTAACTTTTGGTTAAGTGAGGCTAGACTTTCAGGACATGAAAGGCTTTAGTAGAAATGTAAATATAACTGTGTCTTTAATAAGCCAGGGGAGAAGGTGGTTGTTGGGTTTTATGAAGATTGAAAATATGACGATCAATCACAGCAATGTAAACCTCAATTATTGCGATACATTTGCAGACAACTGGAGATTTATGTCCACATAAGTAGCCCACGTTTCAATGAGCAAACAGCTTTTTGGAAAATGAGGCATGGCGTGTTTTTGTAGCGCTCGTGTGCGTGACTCGTGGGTTTTTAATACTGCACTGTGAGGATGAGTGAGCTAGTCTACCTGTACCACTCCAGTCCTTTATCGTAGTTGCGGTCGAAGAAGTGCGGCTCCGCTCCCACCGCTCGGATGTCCGGATGCAGGCGCAGAAACTCCAGCAGCGCCCGGGTGCCTCCTTTCTTCACTCCGATGATGATTGCCTGGGGCAACTTTTTACTTTCCGACTCATTGAGGGAACCTGACATGGCATTATCATCCAACGCTTTCGCCTCGCCTCTAATTTCATCCCACTCGTCTCCTCTGCTGTCCAACTCGTTCTCGTTATTTAGTAAGTCCCTGGACGCTCCTAAAGAGGACCCCTGGTTGTCAACTTCTGCGTGGTTTTCGCGTCTGTTCACCGATCCGTACGTCAGGTTTGGAACAGTGGAGCAGTAGCCAACACAGCAATATATCATATACACCCAAAGGGACAGCATTATGCAAAATACAAAGAGTTTGTTTTTCACGTGGGATGATGGCACAACATGTAGACTGTGTATAATCGGACTATATTCCATAGGACCGCCGTGACAAAGTTGTATTCCAGTTACTTTGCATTTTGACAAAGCTGCCTCACTCCTCTGCCATAGTTCTGCTCCTGGACAACCGCTGCGCAATTTCCCAAAACATAAATTAGCGTTTAACCAACATGGGAAGTAAAACTGAACTGCATATGCTCATCTAGTTCCACTTTAATACCTGTAAAAATACTTTAATTTAAAATAAAAACAAAAAAACTGAGCGGCAAAAAGCAATTCGAACAGATCACCAGTTGAGCGATATGCGCGTCAGGAACCAGCTTGCCTCCCATCACTGCCTCTGAGCGTCTGAGCGATCACTCTGAGGCACCAAGTTATTTTCAGGCGAGAGCGTCAAACAGAGAAATTATCACTTCCGATAAGCTTTTCAAAGTAAGCGTTGTCAAGTGGTAAAAGAAATCTATACATACACTCGCATATTCACATTTTATCCATGATTTGTCTTTATTTAATACATTTTTCCTTATATAGATTTTTTGCATACGCTACTTTAATACAACTGCAATCTATAGACAGTGGATCAGATTATAACTTTAAATCTATGGCAGGATATTATCCATAGACAAATAATAATAATGATGATGATAATAAGTAGAAGAAGAAGAAGAAAAACCTATGTACTCACATTACAGCACACACTGATCATAATTTAGGCTGAAATTTACATTCATATGATAATATGTGCCACCCTTTGGTACTTACTGTGATTTGTTCATTTTTATTACTAGAACAACATCGATTCAGGTTGTGCTTAAAAAAATATTACACACAATAATATTATTTTTTTAAAAACACACATTTCAAATTTTGGAAGATTTTTGACATTTTCTTTTTCTTTTCCTGTTTTTTCCCCTCCGTGCACATTAGAAGTCGGCCAGAAACCTCTTTTCTCTATCATATCACTTGACTTTTATTTTGAAAGTTCAGGGATTTTTCTTTCAGCCTTGGTCTACTTTGATGCAGGTGAAGCGCTGAATGTAGACTAAGCAAAAAAAAAAAAAAACCTCACCAAAACACACACGAACTTCAGCCTGGAGCGGAACTTTAATAAAATCAAAATATGCCTTTTTAAAAATAAATAAATACATAAATAAAAATAATTAGTTATGAAAGAATGAAGTTGAAGTATTTATGATTATAATAACAGAGGAGGTCTCTCTTTGGTGTAAGGCACAATTTAATTTACAGGTGGCTTACTATAGCACAGGGAACCACCAAGGAAAGCAGTAGGTAATTTTTATTTTAACTAAATAGAAATAGATCAAAAATGTGTTTATTTATTTATTTAAAAACAAAGGAATACTAATTACGCTATTATCTCATTTGCACATTTGACCCGTGTGATTTTTAAATACCTACTGATCAAATGGAAGCACGTTACTACATACGTGTTTCTGTCAAGGGAGATCAAGCCATCACAGATTTTATAACTTTATAACTTACGGACACAAACATACATCCAACTAACACATGTGTCAAAGATCAGCTGTTTGTTGACAGCCTCCCACATTTCTGTGCTATAACCGGTTCACGTGAGTCACCTTTAATTGCCTCATAATGATTCCGAACGGCCTTGCTAACGCCACAAAAATGTGAACGTGTAGTTCCACACAAACAAACGGTATCACGAACCATAAAAGTTAATCATTTACCCCTTAAGGCTGTGGGGGTGGGGCCACGGCAATCACGACAACGATGAAGATGCGTGATTGTGAATTTGGAAGCACAAAAGTTTGTTTCAGTGTGTTTGTGTTAGCACCTCCTTCTGGTGCAGGGTCAAAGGCCTCCAGTCCCACTGCACCCCTGAGCTAGCAGAGGATTAGCAAGATTACCCCAGAGCTGCCATGTCAGTCAGAGTTTTGCCAGAGACCACCCTGCCCCCTTCATCTAAGCCCCTTATCTCATCTCTCAGACACTGCTATATATGATATGCGTGTGGTGTGCGGCTAAGTGTGTGTGTGTTTTCTAATCCTAATAGTTGCACTTCCACAGGACACAGGCACAAGATAACCTGTTTGGGAAACTGTGTGCACCAAGGGGTTTGGTTGGAGCTATGCACTTGTGGTTTGCCCTTTCCACTTTGTGTACAGATCATGTTTATCTTTGCTCTGTGTACTTGTACCTCTGAGTGGAAGTTGAACTGTTGAGTTCAAGTATCGAAGCATCAGCAGTAAAGTTAAAGTCCAAAAAGCTTGTTCATTTGACGTGCAAATGAGTAATGCCGTTTTCATGTGGATGTGTCACTGAGACATTTTCCACATTCAGAGCTCACAAAATGGGAAAACTATCTAAGTAAGTATCACAATGAACAAACTACTACACTGCTGTTTTGAAAGAGATACAATGTGTTTATCTAACTTGGCTGAAGCCAAGGTTCTACTGACAAATTCAGTCTGTTTTTGCCAAGTGTAAACACACTGGAACACTCATATGGAGGAGCGTCAGATAAACAGAATAAAAAGGGGAAATATTAGTTTTCTTATGTAATGTTCCCTGTCACAAATTGGCTCAAGGAGAGTGAGAAGCAGGAGTTCACAGATGAAATGTACTTATAAAAAAGTGGAATTTATTAAAACTTTACCAAAACTTCAAAACATCAAATGTCAGTGGATGTGTGTCGTATGTGCTGTTGGAGGTACAAACACACAAGAAGGCCGATGCCAGGTGGATGGCAGAGAGAGGCCAGGGGCACGTTCAAACCTGAACACGATGCACAGTGTTTTGTTTTGTTCCATTTTTTGGGGATGAATGAAATGCTTCCTTGAAAGGATGTGTGGAGTCACCGGTGGGCTTGGAAGCATGTGCGCTCTCATTTGGTGGGTGTGCAAGAAGAGTTGTCCTATCACACAGCAATGCCTACATAAATCACACCACTCTGGTTAAACAAAATAATAATAATGTTTTGAATGCAAACCAGGTGAATCAAAGGGTTGACTTTAATAGGCTGGGAGACCCAGGTGTGCTACTTTAGCTCATGAACCTTTTATATTAGCCTCCAATCTATAAGCTAGGATCATAGGGGCACTGCAGTCCATACCAGATCGAGTATTGTTATTTATGCAGGTGACAAAAGTTTGAATTAGTCCAAAAATTAACAGAAATTTCAGAAGTCATAGAATTTCGCCTTGTGTAATGCAGCCGCTTAAAGTTCACACACAGTAGAAGAATCAGACTTGAGCCACATTTCAAGCCACTGGGAAAAATACTTAGCAACTAATAATGAAAACGCCCACAGATTTAGTATATATCCTGTTTAGTATTTTATTTGATATTAATGTGATCTTAAGAGAGGATCTCTTATGTCCTCTTTTACAAACTCTAGCCACTTTGTTTTATGATGTTTATGTATAAATGAATGTAGGCTGTACGTGTATTTATAAGTGTGAAGGACCCGTGGGAGAAAAGCCAAGACTGAAGCTTGTGCCAAAGAGCCAAAGAAAAAAGGAAAGAAAGATCAGCATTAATATATAATGTATCAAGGCACTAGCTGCTCAAGAACACTCATATGTTTTAATATGATCAATACTACAGCATCTGTATAGATGTGTAGTCAGCTCGCTGGTAATTTGACTGAAAGAGCTATAAAGATAAACTATTATCACATTGATCATTTATTTGCTTGTGATTGAGAAACACTGTAGAGCAGTTATCAAAGAGGGCATAAGCCCTATTGTTAGCTTTTTCTAAGGCCTCCTTTTTGTCTCCGTGCTGGGGGATTGACAAACTTCAAAGTGGTGCACAGTTTTGGGAGGATGAAACCTAGAGTTAGAACAAAAGACACCTGAGGGAGGATACACACAGATGCACACAAATACACACACGCACACGAGCACAGAAGGTGCCCAAGCACGTTTTTTTGTTGTTGTTTTTTTCAGATTTCTATAAAAGTGTGTGTTAATTTGTTCCATCTGTCATCCTTTACAATAAACAATATCCAGCAGACACACACACACGCACTCTGCACTCTGTGTCACTTCACAAGGGCCGATGAAAAGCAAAGTGGACACACTAAAGGGAGCGCTTGACTTGCTCTACACATCCTGGACTGTGTTAACAGACTTCTATTCTGCAGCCTAAACAGATGACATAAACAGCACCCAGCTCATACATGAAAACCAGACAGTCAAATAAAGACCTGTGTCTCAGCACACACTCCTACTCCAATCATGGGATTCAGTGTGTGTGTTAACCACTAAAATGTGTACTCTTGTTATAAACAAATACAACCTTATCTTCCTTTTGTGTATTTGGGTTGCCAGTCTGCAATTATAATGCAATTAAGAAATGCAGAAAGTTCAAATATAGAACCGTTTAACATCGTGACTGTTCGCATTAGTGAAGAGTGCTGTTACTTTACTGCCAGGTAAAAAAAGAACCCTAAAGCTGAGTCTTATTAAACATCTGCCTGCACAATAGAACTTCAATGGCACTGCTTTATCCTGTGCTCACTTATCACCTTGTCCTGTCAACGTCTTTTCAGAAACCTCTTTTCACCATCCTCGCAGTTGTGTGAAGAAAGAGGGAAGCAGGTGGAAATGTAAACCATCTGTGCTCTTGCGTGCGTGTTCACTTGTGCATCCTGTGTGCCGTCTATGGTCATATCTAATGTGTACATATAGACAAATACAAACATAAACATAAACACATGGCATAGCACAAGAGTCTCAGCAACCTGCAGATGTCAGAGATCTGAGCCAATTAGAGGGTAAAGTCTACTGATGGATGATCTCATCCGGCACTCTGTCCTAGAAAAAGCAAATAACAGCGGGGATGACCGAGATCCTACACACGCAAAGCCTTCAATCTAATGACAGGGTTATTAGGTAAGCTGAGAGGCCGATCAAGACACTTCTCTGACTCCATTAGTCTTCCTTCAAGGTCTTTGACTCTAGCTAAGGCCATTTAAAATGTCTATAAATTCTCTGGAGCCGTGCTAAAGACCATCTTATCTTCTCTTAAGGAAAAGCCACCGTAGCCTGAGCGGATTTCCTCACTTGATCCTGTAGAAAACGTCTTATCCCATACTGATGTCCTCCTGGACATGGAAACAAAACCTTGTGACAGGTTGGAAAGCTCAGGCAGGCTTAGATGTTCTGGCCTTGCCAAGTCCTGCACAAGCTAAAATTCCCATTATAATTTTAGCTTTTTTAATATTGGTCAGTGTGGCTATAATAACAGCAAAAAGATGCAGATGCATTTATGCTTTTTGCAATTTTTGGAGAGTATATACAGAGTTAGCGGTGTATCTGGATGCAGTCGCTGTCTAATTTCTCCTCTTAGACAAATAAAAAACTAAAACATACATGGTGTATTTGTTCTGACCTACCTTTCACTCTGTAAGGATGCTTCTTGTATCTTGCTGCACATAGACCACAGCCTTTTGTTTCACTGCTTTCTCCCAGTGGCACAAAAGGTAGATTATTCAGTGTAAGAAACAAGTCATCAACAATGAACTCACAAAGAAAAGGGTACTGAGAATATTTGAGTTCCTCTGGCAGCTGTTTCGCATGTATCAAAAAAGGCTGTGAATTCCTGGCATCATCTGTGTTGTTTGATTTTTTTTTTTCTTTAATTTTTATTTTTCGGCAATATCCAGACGGTTACAAGTTCACTATCAAGTTTGCAGTATCTGTTATGATACAGTTTTGGAACCTCACTTTCAGATTTATTTTAAATAATATCAGATACATTTGCTTTCGCCTACCAGCTCGACATATCTTTGCTTCATGTTCATAAAAGTTAGAAATCTAAGCTGAGCTCGGGTTTTAACAGCCACTGAGAAAATGACTGTCATAGCCTGGAAAAGCCCACACAAACTATCCATCAGATAGTGTGTTCCAAAGTCTCTTAATGGTATATAAAGTGTGTTATTGACAGGCCTTTTAAGTGGAACTAAAGAGGTAAATTTCAAAATAGGGCTCACAGCACCTGAGTAAGTGAAAGGCTTGCTGTAGGTTATGATCTCTTACTGTCAGTTTTCTACTTGAGCCACATTAGCTGTGATCACCCATGATTCATCCATCAGACTGAATTCTACCAGTCTTGGTTGGCATTTTCTTTTTAGTTCTTTTTTTAAAACCTTTATTTTCTTGTTTTAATTTTTGTTTTTATTAACACATTTTAAACAAAACCCCAGACAGTTCCAGACAGTAAGGTTCTCATTTGATTATTTTAAACAAGGTGTAGGGACAGCACAGCGGTACAGTGTTTGTCACGTTTACCTTTATGTACGTAAGCATAATATGCTCAATCATTTAATGTCCAAAGTGACTGGAACTGAGGTTAACATTTGCAGCTTCATAGTGTCAAGGCTTAGGACAGCAGCGAAAACAACTTTTCAGCTGTTATGTTATAGTCTGCTCAGTTGCCTGTATTATTTTTCCATCTTCGTGAGCAAAACAGGTTTGATTAAAAACAAAAACACAAATTTTTTGACAGTAATTGATGTTCCAGTGAGGACTGAATCAGGTGACCCTGAGCCATCTCTTAGGTATGCTGGGGGACTTCCCATGAAGCACTTCTTCCCCACTCCCATCTTTTAACTCCCCATGAGTTTATGCAACACTCCAGTATGTCATTACATTTTTGTCATTTTTGCCTCTCTTTCACAGTTTGCGATTTATCCTCTTTTCCTATGTTCTCTCTTTTGTTTGTGTGTGTTGTCTCCGACCTCGCAACCGTAACAGCAGATGGCTGCCCCTCCCTCTTCCTGTTTAAAGGGAGTTCTTCATTTGCACTGTTGCCAGGTGATTGCTAAAGGAGAAAAGTCTGAACTTGGGGGATTTTTTTTAATCTACTATTGTAGGCTTTTACCATATGACCCCCATATAAATACAGGTGAATTGAATTGAAATGTTATATATCAAATGTTTAGATATTTAGAAAAATATATCCATGTCTTCATTTCGTAGTTAATGTCATGGTACAATATTTTGGGTAAGAAGTGTGAGCTTTAATGTCGAACATTAGAAGAAGATTTCTAAACTAGACTTCTAAACAAAAGCTCTTATTTGCAGGAGACTGATACGGCGTATGATAAACTGAATGTTTACTAGTTAACAAGCTGGCTTATCGGCTGACTACCTTTGATATCTGAGTTTAAATAAAATGTAATTTATCTTGTTTAGGAATGCTTTCTTTCAGAAATCTTATCATATTTTCACCTGCTGCTTCAGAGTGACTGTACTTGCATAACTTTAAAGAAAACAAAAAGTGACACATGGCAAGGAGAGACTGTGGAATGTACATGGCTCTGAAGTAAATCCCTGAGACATTCATGCTGAGTATATTTGACCCTGATGACTGCTTTATCATAATGTACACAGATAAAAAAAACTTCAAAAGATAACACGACCTTGCTATTTGACCACTTCCATAAACAGATCCTACCAGCCAGAGAGCACAACTGACTGGTAGCGTTCAAAAGGTTGCAGTGAACGCTCATTGGCAATCGTGGCAACTAGATACCCTCAAGTCTAAGGTTTGCAGTGTCCCTTAGGGAGTATATCCTGGATGGAAATGTAGCCCATTATCTGAGCAGAGAACAGGTGCTTTCAACAAAGAAGCCTGCATCATTACAGTCCTGTGGGAAATTAGGGAAAATATCAAGGTCTAGGAATTTACGATGTGGCCTTTTGAAAGCAAAGCAGATCAGATGCCAGGGTTGTGAGTCAAAGTGGTGAAGCCAGTTATAAATAAAGGAGGAAAAACAAGGGAGGCTTTCTGTAAATTAAACTGGAAGTTCAGAGAGTTTTCTTAACCTGCACATCTCAGGTTTATGCATGCAGACATTATGAGTTATACTCAAAAACTTATGTTGATTCTGCCATTTATGCTCTGTGAAGAATTGTGTTTATTACTGTACTGAATAAACTTTATATGATAATGGAAAATGTGCAATTTTATTCTTTTTTAACTCAACATCCAAATTTTATTGATAAATAATATGTTATACTTGAGTTTTCATTAATCTCTCTAAATCATATGCACTTTTTAAAATTTTACTTCAAAGCACAGATTCCATAAAACTGAACATACTGTCACGCAGCTTCATAAGTCGTTTATTTTATTCCTGTGACTTCATTTTTTTATCTTTATTCTCAGCCAGTGTTTATTTTCCAATAAGGAAACATGGCATGTCAGCAGCGCTCTGAGGTCACAAGAAATTCAGGCTGGGGCCAAGACAAATTTCTCACTGAAGCTCCGTCTGGGTGGAGGTTCTCTAAAGACGCATTATGCTCAGCACCACATGTCCTTCTCTGTGCTTTTGTTTCAACATTCCAGTCATACTTCATCTTTAGATCTTCTTTTATCTCCCTCATCATTTTCCGATTAGGACTTCATATGGATCTCACTTCACATTTGTGGAGCATCTCTAAGAACTACTGTATCCAAAATTTCCTCTTGCAGCCTCATGCCACCCGTGGTGCTGACTAAGTTCTGGTTTCCAACTGCAAGCTCATCAGAGCCTTCATCGAGGGCCTTGGCTCCTGTCAGACTGGACAGGTTCGCTTTGATCTGGGCTAAGATGACAAAGCTGTGTGGCTCCAGGGCTAAGCATTTGCAGTACTAAGCTATACATTTTGGGGGTATTCAAAAACATCTTCCCCTCATAAAATTGATCGGATTTCAAATAATAGCTGTGCAAGAAAATTATACAAGTATGTCGGATTTAACCACTGAAGCAATGTGCATAAGTAAAATAATATCCCACAATCAATGAAAATCAATCACTGTCAAAAATGTTGCTTAAAATATATTTTTTTAAAATACCCTCTTGGATCCGTCTAGTTTCATAAAGTAAAGTTTAGCGTGCGTGCAATCACTCCATTGAAAACGTAACAGACATTCCCAGGGAAAGAATTAAATGCTACTTTTCTCTGAAATGCTGTGATTAGAGATGTACAAAGTAAATATCGAATCTTCCAGTTGAACTTTTTATCCAGTCACGGATGTCTCTGTGGAGAGCCAGCTGAAATGAAGTAAAGCTTGTCTGTGGGCAAGCAGTCAACCCCCTGAGGAAGAGACAAGACAAACATGATAAGAGGCTGTCGGTAAAATTACAGACTTGAGGCAGCCCTTAATGGAGTTCAGCTCAGGGTTGAGAGAAATAAGGTCGGTCTGTCACCTAAGCTCTTCACCAAGGATGATGCGTTCTACATTCCTGAAATCTCAGCAGGACAAAGAGGTTGGTTTTTACATTAGGTTCAGTCTTTTGAAAACAAACCCGGGGAAAAAAGACAAACACGCAACCTTGATTCTGTTCAGCCATATGTCTGCAAAAACATTAATTTTAATAATATACTGATCCCGTCTTAACAGAGCATGAAGGAGTAGTGTGAGGCCAATACAAATACGGCATTAACAATCATGAACTCTCTCAGCGAGGCTAACCGCGCTCATTAGCATTAAATAAACACACCAGTGCCCTACAAATCTGTGCAGTGTATGTATATTTCATTGGGATTTGACAGCCTGTTGAAAATTCAACCTCTTCCAGATTTACTGTACATACTACAGTACGAAGTGTGGACAAACACCAAAAACATCTTTATTATAATATCTTTGTTAGATCGAGGTTTTTGAGCTGTTTTGTCAAACATATACTCCAAACGTCCAACACTTCAGCTCAGCTTCAGGCTCTGCAAAAGAACACGAAATTTGTTTGCTCGCTGTACATTTTACTTTTCCCATGCTTTATGAGCAATCAGCTGTAATATCCCGACTGTAAATCTCTCTATCACTAGTGGCTGCCAGCACAGGGAGGAGTTGGCTTGTCCCTCAGGTTGCTCGCCTTGCATCATAAATCCTGAACCATCTGAGCTCAATCTGTCTTTCAGATCCATAAAATGCCAAGGCTGCCTCAAGGCCTTGGTTTCCGTGTGTTGGTCTCATATCAAAAATCTTCTGTGTCTGTGTGGGTGAGCGTATGTGAGTGATCTGCTGGGATAAATCTTTGTGTAAACGATGAACCAGCCCCACCTGCAACAATATCCAAGTGTGGCGTTACAGCTGCAGTCTCTCTCATAATAATGAGTAGGAAAATGCTCAAATTCTCTAAAACAGATCACTCTGTTAATGTTAAAATTTTGATTTATGACCTGTTCATATCTAAGCTGATAACAAGCTGCACACATAAACTTCACATGCCCCTCTGAAACTTTTCCTAACCTGCATTTTAAACATCTACTGCACATTTGAACCTGGACTGCTCCTTCACACACAAGTAATAAGAAAATATAATGAGGGAGGGTAACAGTGGCCTCATGTTTCAGTTTACAGGCCTATAATGTGACATCTGCTCCTAAAACACCAGCATCACACAGGTACAGTTGTACAGCAGTACCACCTCACCCATGATTTCCAGTTCAGCTTTATCCATTTCTAGAGGTATACAATCCTGTTTACAACCCTTCATTTCTTTATATTTTGCATAGTTTGCGAAAGCAATATTTGAAACCTTTATTCTTCAACACAGCCTGAGCTGTCTTAGGCAGCTTTCTTGTAATTTCTTTAAGTCGTCTTTAGGATTTGAAGTCCAGGCTTCTTGAAAGACATTCAAAGCTCTTCTCTGGATGTTTGCTGCTTTTTGGTTTGCTCTCTGGAGGAACCAATCCATGACTAACAATGCTCCATTTTGTGTTTTTCTGTCCTGCACCCAGTCACCCTTTCACTGAGACCATTTTTGATAAGGCTTCATTGAACAGTAGACTGATCAAATGAAAGGCCAGATTCATCTCTCAGGTCCTGTGTCGGGCTTTTGCTGGGTTTTTTCTCTCACTTTCCAATGCTGTTCATCTGCTGTGGATAGATTTTTAGGCCTGACACTTCTTCTTTCATCCTCCACTTGTTCAGTATCCTCAATTTTTTAGAGGACACACTGCACAGCATGTGTCCTTAGCTGTTTGCGAATCACCTTGTTGGTACAAAAATACTATTTTCCGCTTGTCAAATTGTTTTATCTTTAGCACTTTTCAAAGATTCAGCTAAAGAATTGGAACAAATTGTGTGTGTGTGTGTGTGTGTGTTTTAACAGGCTGCAGATAACAAAGTGCCAAAAGGTGCAGTTTAAAATTGGTTCTTTGTGAATTTGTCTGTTTTGAGTAGACGCAACACTGGTTCATCCCTTCAGCTGAATTATGCTAAAATGACTGATGGGAGCCTAAATGCATTTTTTCATATTTAATAGTGTGTTTGTGTTAATTTCATTTTCTGTATTTCACAAGAACACCATAATGAGTTAAACTGATTTCCTAATTCATTATTCTGAGCAGTATTTAGTGTTCATGTACAACTTAGTTATTTTTCAACAAGGTGGGATAATTATTATAATAAAATGTCATTTATTTGAGAGAGCCTCACAGTTTCCTTTTACCCGTCTGTCTCTCATCACCTCGCATCATTAATCGTTTTGTAAGCATTCAGGGTGAAACATAGCACTGCCACGATGTTCGTAAATAGCTTGGTGTCAAAGTAAAGAGCCTCTGTGAAGTTTAACAAATAGTCTGGTGAGGCTGTTTGTTCGGAAGTGCGGATTTATTTGAGGAGGAGCCGTCAAGAACGTCAAGCTAAGGCTTAATTCATTAGGATTTACAAGTGGCTTGCAGAACTATTACTCAAGACCAGTTTTTAAAAATTGACCAGAACGTTGGACTCTTTGGAAACATAGAAAAATGTTAAAATGAGGGATGACTCAAGACTTTTGCACAGTATTGTATTTAAAAAGTTCCACATATTAACCTCTAAACAGAAAAGACAGACCAACATTTAGTGCATATTCAGGCTCTCTTTCAAGCAAAACCCAGCTTGCATTTCGTGTGCTTGCATGTGTATACATGCAGACTCCAATCACAAATACATTCACAATACACCGCAGCTGCAACTCACCACACCCGAGCACAGTTATTGAGTTGGTATTAAAAAAAGGTTGACCAAGTGTACCATGCCAAAAACTTCCTGTAAAACACATCACTGAGCTTGCCACAGGCAAAGACCTGTCACTCTGGTGAACCACTACCTGTTTAAATGATAAAAGATGGTTTAAGTCCTTTTATATAATATTAGGTTGTTATAACTGGCAATTGGTTATGAAACTTACGTAATGATCAGTTTAGTAAAACAAAACGATAAGAGGGTAATGACTCAACAATTTTACAACTGCCAGGTGGCTTTAAATATTTTCTTTAAGAACAAACTTTCTGTTGTAGCCAAGATTTATTTTTATGTTAACTCACTCCGACAGCGTCCTTTACATCTTTAATTATTGTCGGTCTTCTATGTTTAACTTCTCATTTCTCATTATTTTTGTATCAAAGTGGAAATGCAATTCTCTGGAGAGGTTTTCTGCACAGATGAAAACCTCGAGTGCAACAGTTTTCATTAGCGCGCATGTGACTGTTTATTTCCAACCGAGATGATGAAAATTTGTATGCTTTTAGCTCATTTGCTGCTCTCGGGTTTAATTTTCCTCGATACGGCGCGGGTTCCATGCTAGAAGATCTAGGTGATGTGCTGTGAAAGATAACACCTTCGTAGCTGATATGATAGCGCCATCTTCTTAATCCGCACCTTACTGTATAAATAGAACCATGTGTTTTTCTGCTAAAGTGTTATCTTCTGCTTTGTCCAGAGCAAAATAAACGAAAAAGTATTTTTATGTTTTCTCATATGTTGCATGTCCAACACACCATCAGTGTTTAACGCTCTGCTTGTTTCTCTCGACTCGAGGCCCACTGGCTAGCAGACCTGCATTTAGTGTGTCTGAAAGGTGTTTGTGATAACCATCATTTTCTGTCATTTGCATGTTAAAACAACCCCTGTAGTTTAGACCCGTAATGCCTTTTCGCCCTCAGATGTCACAGTGTTTTCATTAGGCCTGGCGCTTGGCTTGCTGAGACTCATTATGGCCCAAGGTAACCCTTTAAAGACACACCACAAAGTCAGGCCTCAGCTCTCGGGCTTACCTGAAATGCTGACGTTAATGCCTGTGCAGAACTTTTTGTTTCCACACCCGAGAGGCAAGAACTAAAGTATATTAACTCCAAAGAATGGAGTAATTTGACACAGATCTGTATATTGGTTATCAACAGGGTCATAATGATTACCAAATAGGTAAATTCTTCTTGTTTAAAAGGGGGGCCACTGTGTCTATCTGTTGCCTTGCCCACACTTCCTTGATGAATATATTAGTTCTCTTTAATGAAAGACCAAAGGCTTGTAGCACCCCACTCCTCACGCCTGGACTAATTGATGTGGGTAATATGATGCTAACTGTCTGAAGATAAAAACACAAGCGTGACGATCCCACCAATCGTGCCTTTGTTGACTGGGCAGCTTTTAACCTGATCTCGTAACATGCCATTAAAGCTTTCCTAAGGCCCTACCTTTGTTTGTTTTGAACAAAGCAAACACATGCCACCAGTTCATTTCCAGCAAGACCTAACACCTCCACTGGCTGCATGCGAAGGTCCTGTTGCTTTGCAGTAGTGACTATGATACCACGCCTTAGTGAACGAACCACAAGGCACCCGTCTTACCCGGTCACTGTCGAAGTGCAGAGGACACATCAGTAGCAGCAGTGGGTCATCAGGTGGACAGGTCATGACCTGAGAGACGGCTTCATTAGACAAACTGGGAGCCAATTACTCCCCAACTGCCAAGCTAAAGGAGCATTAGAGTGAGAGGAAGAACACTCAGTCATCTCGTTCAGTGGCACGAACAGCAGGAGACCAGATGAAGGGTTCATTTTTTTCTTCCCGTTGTGCCATAATGTGAAATATGCTGCAAAAATACTGTAAACCCAGGAGATCTTTAATAGTTTTCTTTAACATTGAAATGCACCACACAGTTCCCGTGTGGTTTAAGTTTATATTCACCCTTCCTGTTTCTCTGAAAAAGGGCATACTGTTCATTGTGCAGGGATTACCGGTGAAAGCGTTTCTGAAACAGGCTAAGCGGATGTGAGAAATCATCCACGCTGATTTAGAAGTGTCCAGAGACTCTAGAGCAGTACGTTTTGGGGGTTGGGGGCTCTAGAGTTAAGAAGACCCCTGGAGATACTTTTAGGAATCCTCCCTTCTTTAAGGGGGCAGGGTAGGTGTCTGAACTGGAACTGGCCAGTTCATCTGAGTGCGGACTAATGAAAACAAATGATCTGACAAGGTCAAAAGGTTGAGATCAAGGCTGAAGGTTCCCCCGCCCTTCTCAATTTCCAACATGTGAGATTAATGAGGGCAGAAAACAGCTATTTCTCTGTATCATTTACTCCCCGAGGCCTCTGAACCTTATGGCAGCAGCGTGTACCCCACCTGTTGGCCCATTAAGGCATATGACACTAAGCCAGAGGGCGTCACTCCTAGTCAGAGGTTTTAACTGCTTTGTGCTGTGAACTGACATGCAGGGATATATTTTGTTATGATAGCTCTATCCATAGGCTTCCTATAGCTTAATTTATAAGTATTCGCTTAGCATTAAGAAGAAAAGAAAAACGCAAAATGATGTGTCGTAGGTTGTAGTCACAATTGTTAGCAGTGTTTCCCTTGAATAAAGGTTTGCACAGTGCTTTCAGGCAATAAATAAAAAAGCAGCAATGACACTGTGACTAATAAATATGCATTTTACATTTGCAAGTTTTGGATTTATGTGATAAACTCAGCAGACGAGCATGCACAAAAGACAAGTACAGCTAGTCCAAACATTTGAGCTCACACATCATTTTTGTTTGAATGTGGGAACATACCAGACGTTATGATGCTAACACTGTTATTTCACACTGCAGCTGTGAAAATTTTAAGTGGTTTATAAAGCAAGACTGCTCCCTTCTGGACAGTTACCCTAAAAGCAGCAAAGAGCCCATAACACAGATGCAACAAAGCCTATGCCCTTACTTTTAACTTTCACAAAGGAGACAAATAGAAAGACCCCTTCATAGTTGATATTTTCAGTTCTGCACTCCAACCAGTTATAGGACAGAAAATATATTTCAGAAATATGTGTGTTATTCTTAGTGTCATTAAAAATTACATTATGAGCACAAGAACTTCAGTCAAAGTTTCGTATTTTTCACGTAATAATTAACTTTTCCCCCTTAATATTATAACTTAATACTACATGTGCCATGTAGTTACATTGCACTGGCAAACAAATGACACTAGATGGGGATGTTGTGCAAATGCAACAAAAGGGTGAATTGGCAATGTATTGGCACATAATGGACATTAGATGGGGTTGTGGCCAAGGCTGACTTACAGTAATTGAGCTATTAGTGGAGGTTTGAGTGCACGTTTCCTTATTGAAACTCCTGTAGCAGCTTAATTTGCCATAAGGGTAAAAATAAAAATACAAATGAATAGTAAAATTTTCTCAATCAATCAACCAATCAATCAGTAATTAACTGGGCTTCCCTTCACGCTTTCAGTGGACCAGTATAGGCAACCACTGATATCTACAGAAACACACACACACACACACATAAGAAATAAATACAAAAATGCAAAAATGAATACACATTTGATCCGTTTAAGCCTAATAGCTCACAGGAACCGGCAAGAATAGAGTCTTTATTCAAGAGTCAGCCATAGATACACTACATTTCCCACACTGCATTGCTGCGCAGCCGCTACTTGTCACTGCTGTCGCTCCCTGCCTGTGTGTACGCGCGGTGGACTGGTCCAGCATCCCTGCGCAGGCAATGGAGCAAATATAGATGTGCAAAAAATATACATATATCTATCAATTGAAAATATGTAATCGTGGAATACTTCTTCGGCGCTGGCAGCTTGCGATGAGGGAAAGGGGGGGAATGGGAGATTGGAATTTGTGCTGCACCTCTGTGGAGGATGGAGATATGTATTGTGAGAAGTAATGCGGAATATTTCCCCTCGTAGGTGCTAACAGAGAAAATACAAGATGAAGAAGCAATTCAATCGGATGCGACAGCTCGCCAACCAAACGGTGGGAAGGTAAGGAAACCGTTTCCGTGCGCTATTGTCGCGACTGGCCAAGTCAAAGAGAGGAGAACCCCCCTGCATGGCCCCAGAAGGATGCGAATCGGATGAATGCAAACAGACTTTCATTCTTTAATTTGCCCCTTTTTTCCCCTTTTTGCGCTTTTTGCTTATTTACTGAAGTATATTGTATACCTCATGTTCAAAACGCCCTAAGTGTTCTATGCGTAATACCAACTGGAATAGGCTACCGCATAGGCAGCGTGTAGGCGCATTGCCACAGTAGCTCCAACCTGCCCACGGAAATCTGTTAAATATAGAAAATCACAGCGACATGGACCATCAAATAGTGACGACCCAATTTTTATGACAGAGTATCATCGGTGGAGTTTGACAAATATGGCATTGCCAAGTTATGTCGTGATTAAAATAGACTCCTGTCACCGAACCTGTCGATAGGTAAACGTGATGCAGACGGATGCAGTGTGGGCTGCGACGTGAGGGGAAAATGAGAAAAAGGCGCAATGTTTTTATTACGCAGTGATATCAGCTGTGAGGAGGGAAGCACCTCTTAGGCGTGAGTTATCCACTCCGTGAATTCCTGAAGGTCGTGATCACGCCTCCCTGATGCGCTTCTGGAATGATATGTGTCAGTTTAAATGGACGGTTTTCCATTCCACTGAACGTGCTAAAACTAAATTAGGGGTTTCTGAAGACAGATTTCCACCTCTGTCCTCACCGTCCAATCTTTTCATGTTCTTGCTCTGCTTCTGAATGGTTCTGAAATCCGGTGACATTTTACACCGATCCAGTGGGCTTATCAGTCTTCCCCCACCCTCTGTGTTCAGGGAAAGCAGCTTGTCAAGCAGCGCTGGGCCAGAAGGTGTTCTCTGCCCAGCAGGGGGGTGGGAGGGGAGGTGGGGGATTAGGACCAGGAGGTGTGTCTGTCATTATTATTATTATTATTATGCGGAGGGGCACACATTGCAGGCTGTGTTGGTGCTATCATTTTTGTTTTCCCCATAGGTCATACTGCTTTTTCTAGCCTCAGTCTTTTTTATCATCATTTCTTCTAGTGACTCATTAGAGTGTTTGTGTGTGTGGGTGTGATTCTGGATATGTGTGTGGGCAAGCAGGTTGGAGGACTTCAGATGGCCACAGAAGATATGGCACTTTTCCTTTTATGCATGTGTACGTGCACATATACAGCTTATTTAATGCAGATGGTCCAAGTGGTGCTAGTGTAAGTAGAAAATTAGCTCATTTCTGGGGCTGTCTAAGTTGGTCTGTTTGTACCACAGTGATAATGAGGAACATAACTCTCCCCGGACAGCCCTGCTGGGCTCTTAATAATAACAGTGGTCCATAACAAGAACTGCCACTCTCAAACCATAGTCAGAGATTTGATCTTTGGATCAAGAAGTAATGGATCTGACCCTGTGGTGACCTTGAACAGTGTCAAACACTGGCTATGCCAATGGAGATAGATCACTATCTATCTGGAAAAACCAAATCTAGCAACTAATGACCTGATCATGCTGGTTTGACGATCATGTTTTGTTTGTTTTGAGGTTTCTTTCGCTAGAAAAGAGCAGGTGTCTCCATTCAGTAACTATGTCTGTATTTCTCCACCACTTATAATTTGAAGGATTTTAAGAGGTGTATAGAGGTGCTGAAGCATGGTTCATTTGGAGAGCTAAATTTAAACAGCTCTTATTTAGATTAAACCGCGTAACATAAATGTTTCTTGATATTACCACCAATAAAGTAAACACGTATGCTGTATGCATACACTATGTGTGGATCCAGGTGTTCTGCACCTACATGCCTTAGAGTGTTAGTGTCGGACAGTGGGAAAAATGTGTACATATCACAAATGTGCAGATTTATTGGACTTTTACAAGCATTTATACAAGAAACAGTCTTATCATGCCAATGTCATTTTGCTGCTCTTCCTTGCACACTGCTCTTGCAGAAGATATACTATTATATAGTGCATTAAGTAAAATGGACTTGATTTAGCTTTACCCCTGAGCTGTCTTTTAATTCCGCTGGTTTTGTCCTGTGAGTAATGCAGGGCTCCTATAGGAAAGAATAAAGTGCCAAAACAGTGAAAACAGGCTTCATATTAACTGTTCTGCTGACTCAAGCTTTAACCATCCTCAGACTGGAGCAGGGTTTCTCTGTGGGTATGGCCTTTGGTCCCCCTGAAACTCAGTGCTCTCTTTAGATTTGATAATACCAGTGACAGGTCCTGTTACTAAGAATATGTAGAGTTACATTTTATCATTTAGAAACAAGATTTAATAATAAAATTATGCTTTAGTTTATTTATTGTAGGTTTCTTTATTAAGAATAGACTCATAACTCATATCTTTTTAATAACTGTTTTTTACTATATCTGCTCGTCTTTTTGTCTTGTATTGGCATTTGTAATGGCAAGTCTATAATGAAGGTCTTCTTTTAGCTGGGGGTTGGTGTTCAGGTGTGCTGTGTCAGCATCCCTCTGGCTCTCCAAGGCGGCTGCTGCTGCTGCTTCTGCTTCTGCTGCAGCTTGCCTGGGTGAGACCCATGTCATGTGATCACCAGCTTGACCAATTACCTCTGTGGAGCAAAAGGGTGTGCAGCCATGCATACTTTAGTGCTAACAGAAATGTGTTTTGGTACAGCAGGAGAGACCTGTATTATAAATATTATTTTTGGACATTAACCTTTAATTGAGATTTTAGTCTCCGTGAAAACTCTCCTGTACTTTAGTGTTTGCGTTTGTCTAAAAAAAGACATTCTAATTTTTTGGTGTCCTTACAGGAAGCAAGCAAAAGATTATATTGGTTCATCCAGCTCCCACCCTTCATTTCTCTTGACCTATTTCTCTATTCCCAACTCACTGTCCTATGTAGGTCTAGGACAGACTGTTAAAAAGATTCTATGATTCAAGACTGTAAGAATATGATTTCCTGCACAGTAACATTTACATATAGATACAAAAAAAAAACCCAGGACTATCTCATTCCCTAACACACCCACATTCCATCTTTGCACTCTGCTTCTGCCACCTTTGTGGTGTTCGCAAATACCTCTATGATAGATGCATTCTTCTTACTTGTGCCTTCTAGCTCACCAATCCACAATGCAATTATCTGAAAATGGCAGTCATTTGTGGGCTGCTTTCTCTTTCATGCATTGTCTCTTACTCGGTTTCTATCTCTTTTCTGACGCAGTAGGCGAATGAATTATTGTTAAGCACGCAGGTGGCCGATTTACAGATTGTGGATGTGGAAAATGTCCACATTTTTTGAAGGTTTCAGTCCCGTTATATCTGGTGTAACACTAACACAGAATTTCATAAAAAATAACATCATATCAACAGTCAAACATGGTGGTGGTCAAACAGTGTGATGCTCTGGGGCTGCTTTGCTGCTTTAGGAAATGGTCGACTTGATGTAATTGATGGAACCATGAATTCTGCTGTCGACCAGAATATCCTGAAGTTAAATGTCTGGTCATTAGTTCATACCCTGAAGCTCAAGCACACTCGGCTTATGTAGCAGGACAATCTAAAACACACCAGGAAGTCCACATTTGAAAGGTTTTTGAGTGACCTAATCGAAGTTTAGTACTAATATTAGGTTGAGATATAAGCTTAAACAAGCTGTCCACGCTTAAAATCCCTCCAATGTGGCTGAGTTAAAACAATTCTGCAAAGAAGAGTGGGCCATCATTCCTCCACAGTGATGTGAAAGACTCATTGCCAGTTATTAGAAACGCGTGATTGCAGTTCTTGCTGCCAAGAGTGGTGCAACAAGTTATTATGATTAGGGCTCATATTATTGTTTTACACAGGATCAGGTAGGTATGGATAAGTTGTTGTCGTTTTTTCCTTAATAAATGAAATCATCATATAAAACAATGCATTTTGTATTTACTTGAGTTATGTTGGGTTTTTCTACTATTGAAATTTGTTTGATTATCTAAAACATCTAAGTGTGACAAATATGCACAAAATAAATAAGCAATGAAGCAAATACTTTCTCACTGCACTGTATAAAGTAGAGAGAGGAAGGGGCAGAAACAGCATTGAGCACTAATATGTAGCTGACCATATTAACACTGAAAACAAATTACTGTTAGAATAAGAAGTAGGTGTCTGTGCTTGTTTTTAAATTCAGTGCAAGATTAACACATTCACACCTCTTGGTGAGAATGTGTGCCAGGCTCTAAAAGGGCATATGGTCGCTGACAGGTAACTTGTTGCATGAAAATGCAGCGTCCCCCACCTCTCAGCTCTCTGTTCCTCCTCTTAGCCTTGATTCTCTGGGTTGGAACCATAGAAATCTTGGAGCAAGTTGCATTCACAATCTGATTCACTGCTGTTATTGTCTTTTTTGTAATCATTTCTAGCTGAACATGGAACGACATTATGGTGTTATGAATTATTATGAAGCCATCAACAGTCAGAAGTGAATCATTATGTGTGCGCTAGATCATGCGAGAGCCGTTGCTAAATAAGTGTAACCCTCCCATATCCCCATCAGTGCCTTTCAGAGACAGCATACTACAGGGTATGGTAGAGATAAAGAGCCTTTGTCAAGGGGCCATTTTGGCCATCAAAAGAGAGATGATGTAATATCAGAGAGAAGCGCTGTTTCTCCCTCTCCATGTCACTCGTGTTGATTCATTCAAAAGACTAACCTCTTAAAGAGCGCCTGTACTAAAGATCAACTAAAAAACTCGGTACTGATTTTTTATTTATTTTTTTGTTGTTTTTTTAAAGAACAAACAACAAAACTTGCAACATTTTGAAGGAGATTGATTAATCCCATCAGATCCAGATTCTCCTGTGGAGTTTTATTTTCGTTTTGTCCCTATTGACCTGGCTCCTGTACAAGTGATCATGTACACAGCAGGGTGGCAAATAGAAGAACTCACATGATAATAATGGTGTCACAGAAATTCTGCAATATATCACAAGACAATCTTCTCTGATACATAATGAGATCTGTGTAACTGAAGTAATTTGCCCTAAATTGGTAAAAAAAAAAAAAAGAAAAAAAAAGAAATAGGGATTGTGTATTTATTCACTGCGCTTTAATGTCAGTGTGAGCGTGTGTGTGTGTGTGTAATGTCATTATTGTTCATTCCAGTAATGTGTCAGTTGAGCTAAGTAGAGATCTGATTCGCTTTCCACCACCATCCACCATTTTCCTCTTGTGAATATCTTCTTCTTCATTTAAGTTTCCATTCGCATTACCCTCATTTATCTGAGAGGCCTCCCCCCACAAAAACCCGTAAAATAGCAAGTCAAAATGTCAGGGAAGCTGTTTAACTGTTTAACAGCGACTCAATAACTGGATTGCAAGAGAAAGCAGTAGAATAGCATTGCTGCATCAATATTTTGACGTGACATGTCAAAGTATTAGGGTTGACCCAGGCTGTTGCTCATGATATCATCTCCAACAGGGATGCAGAGAATGAATCACTAAAGGCTAAATTTATGATGATACCACTGTACATAAAGTTCTCTGGTATATAATTCTTAGTACTAAACTGCTATAAATGAACTGGACAAGCTTGGCATTGTTAAAAAGAAAAACGAGACGGGTGACTCCCTTTAAGCATGCTCACTTCCGTCCATTCAAGAATGTCAATAGGCTCAGAACAGGAAGCACTGATCTACTAATAACAACTTCCTGTTTTATTTACCTCTTTTTCCCCTTTGCTTTTTCCCCTTTGCTGTTTAATCATTCTCCAGCTCCTTTTTTTTTGTGCACAGCAAATATAGTCGTTCCTTTGCTTTGGTTGCCTAGAAACGCTCATTTAGTATTAGCTGTTTCATCACATTCGTTTGACTCTGCCAGCGCACATGTTACATTTCCCAAAATGGTGAAGAAATTTATAGCTTTAACAAAAAAGGTGGCAAAAAAAAGGTTTCATTTCTAAGTAAAGGATTGTTTTGACCTTTGCTGCTTTGTCGTAGTTTATTGTTTGCTTGCATTTGAAGTCATTTAGCTGCTGTGTGTGTGTGTGTGTGTGTGTGTGTGTGTGTGTGTGTGTGTGTGTGTGTGTGTGTGTGTGTGTGTGTGTGTGTGTGTGTGTGTGTGTGTGTCTGTCTTTCGGAAGATGACAAGTGTAAAAACACAGTTAAGCCACATTGTTGCGCGCCTTTTTGTCGAAATTATTCAGCGCACCATGAATAAAGTTATTAGAGATAACTCAGTGCTTGTGTTTCCAGTGAAACATTAGCTACTGAACACTGCAGGCTCTCACTCTCTCTTTCATTCACTCCTTCTCTGGACGCATGTGTGTGTGTATATGTGCATGCCTGTGTGCATGTATGTGCTCACAGTTGCATGCCTGACAGAACTGTGACCTAGTTTAGTGGACAACTACAGTAAGTGGGTTTTTCTGTTTTAGTAACCCCGTATCCCATCGCCTGCCCCGCCTCATCGTTTGGGTAGAAACCAACTGGGCCTTTAGATGCACGAGGCAGGTCTAGAGAAAACAAAAAGCAATCAGTGGAGAAATATTCACGGAGCATCTCAAGCATAAACACCATTGTGGGTTTTTGTGTGTGTCATTGCTTGTGTGTATGTATATAACTGACTGTGGATCTCATGCCAGCGCTCCAGGGTGTGCAATGCCCCGCTGAGGCCCAGGGCCACCATTCTGCTCCACTACCCTCCCCTAGCAGTACAAGACCTAGCATCCAGTGTAGCTCTTCCAGGCCTCAGAGTAGGGGCCTTTGTTAGCCATGCTAGCAGTGTGAGCAAACCAGATAATGACCTTTTTTTTTCCTTTTTGTCCTGCTGAATCTCAGACAAACTGAAAGTCAGCAACAGCCAGCAATTGGCTCGCTACCAATGCAATATGTTCTAGACAGCGGCTGCTTCTTTATTCGCATTTTGATTATGTCAGCATGGATTATTTATGCTTTCATAAACCATGCTCAGTGCTGGGGGGCTAACGATGCAGCTGTCCAACATTGACACAGCTTGAGATAAAAATATATAGATGCAAGCTAACATTTTAACTGCAACTTAACAGAAATACAACGAATTATAATCTCTGAAACCTTACAAATATGTCCTAAACAGACCTTACCTAGACTTTTATTCATGTCAGCTCTTTGCTAATGTTCCTCCCAGATGTAGAAAAAGTTTGTCATTCTGGCAGCTGATCATCTTGCGCAAATATTGTGTCAACTCATTTATCTTCCTCCGCTCTCTGGGATCGTTCATGTTTGCATTGCTCCGATTTGAAGTCCTTTTCACCAGTGTTACATTTTGCATGCAAGACTGTAATAAATGTCTGCAATTTGAACATTACTTCATTAACCTGCGTATTTTTAGATGACTGTGCACGTGTTTGTATTGAGTCATCACCAGTTCCAGGTAAAGGAATGCCTGCATAGTGGCAGATGGTTGGCATAAACCTGGCAACGTCTCCCTTTCCCTCCATGAGCATACCACCTGCGAGGTTGCCAACTCTCCCACGTCTTTATTTTCCTCCCAGGTCTCACTTTGCACGATATTTGCTGAGAAGAACATCTCTCCTCACCTCTAAGCTGTCCCTGAAGCTAGACTTACATCAGGTTCGGTAGGGCCAAGAAACTTCAGTACCCCCCAGTTTTCATGCCTCGACAATGCTGCTTTTTCTCTGCATCTTCGCAGCAAGATTATGTGCGATGCTGCTTTCCTAAGAGGAAATGCCACTCTCTGAAAACAAACAAACTCATAGAACAAGACAGCGCTGCCTTTGAAGATAGGCTCCAATCTGTTTGATGTCTAGGTCATAATAGCTTGCGGTCCTTGAGGATGCTAGATGTCTATGATTTAAATTGTTATTGCCTCCTTTTAAACAACAAATCCAGTCAGCTGATCAGCCTGCAATAGACAGTGGCAGTGACAATGCAGAGCAACTACCTACTTTCAGTACATAATACAGTCTTGCATGGGAGGTTGTTTCATAAACCATGGCATTTCAGAGTTTTTTTGTCTGGTGGAGTGTTCAGCAGAACGGTGCCAAACTTTAGTGTGCTGCTTGGGTTATTTTTGTCCTCCCTTTGTCATGTAATCTGCAATCTGCGATCGCAGTTATCCTTATAAATCACGCCAGAAATCTCTTGCTTTGCTATCTTTCTGTCGCTCTCTCTTAGACATGCACACACACATTTCCTGTATTTTGCCTCCTAGCTCATTGAGTAGAGCAGTTTTCCGAGAGGCTGGCTGTGATTAGATCCACTGGTACATGATTTGACCCAGTTCCCATGGCTCCATGCTCACTTTTTTTTTTCTCTGAGGCTGGAGATGCTAATGTCTCAATAGTTCAGCTTTCTGTTATTGGTAATGTGTAAACAACTGTGTGTCAACATTAGACACTTTTTAGTCATTTCATACTTTGCCTCTTTTTAGCAACAGTTTTAGAGAGCTGTTATGTTGCCTGTTTGATAACATACATGAAAACAGCATTTTGGTAATATGCTTCTGAATTATTTCCCCTGGCTCGTGACAATTATTGCACAAACCAAGGTCCTTTATATAATTTGCTTTGCCAAGATAAATTCAGATTCATTATTTGCGGTTGGCATGGGCATAGTCTGGGCACAATCACAGGAAGAGGCTGTGTGTACAGGAAGGGAAGTCCCAAGTAACTGTGTTCTGCTGGGGATCTGAAAATGCCTCATTTTAGGAGGTCAGATGGTCTGCCCGATCCCTGTTTCTTGGCAGAAAGCATATGTTAACCTCCACATTAGGTATTCCTTATATATTGTTTATATATTGCATGCATTAAAGTTTGGTTGGTGTCAGATTCTGTAATAGTTTACCACAAAAAAGAAAATGTACAATAAAATTGTTCTTAGGAGACAAGTGGCTATTCTGTCTTTTCTTATAGGATCATAAACGGCATGTTAAGCTATATGGAAAATGTCCTTGCTGACTAAAGTCATAAAATGAAAGCTGATTGAACTGAGCTGACACCATGTATTTGTAAAATCCAGTGGTTTGCTCTTTTCTGAACTAATGGCTCTTTCACTTCTCCGGATGAGTAGCTTTATCTGCTTCATCTGCTCTGCAGCCCTTTCCTTCAGTCTTTGGCTCAATCCCCATCTGCTGGATTTTTAGTAGGATGTGATGCAGTGGGAATTAACACATTTGAATCGGCGGCTTTAATGTGCTGTTGTTATGCATTGTTGAAGATGATAACTTAAAGAGACACTTGCATTCTTACACAAACTCACCCACTTACACCAAAGAGGCAGGTGTGCATGCGGCCTATAAATTTTGGAGCATTGCCACATTGGTAAATGAGCCTTCTATACCCACAGCATTTTGAGAACGACACGCAAGAATTGTAAAATGTGTTAAATTATTCAAAACTAAACTGGCATGTCATCAAGAACTTAAAAAGGTAGCATGTCTGATGTTATTTCTCCTGTGTGAATCAGAAACTGTGTGATTGTGGCAGCTGTTCTGTGTGTATATGGAAGCACCAAGATGCCGCCTACCCAATGAAGAGCATACCAAAGCTTCGTAATTCTTTGTGCGCATTGTGCAATAATTCCTTTCATTTGTTTTCATCAGAAAACAAAAAATAACATAAAATAATACAAGGAAGAGAGAAGCCGAATACTTTAAACCATGGGTTAGTTTCCCAGTGAGAAAGTTTGCTTCTCTTTCTTGAATGCAGTGTTTAATATATGAAATTTAATAAGCTCTGCATAGGAAAGATGATGAATGAACATTTTCCAAGAATTTCTGCTATCTTGCAGTAATGTTTTATTGGTCTAGAATTGATTCCCATATCTTTCCCTACATACTGATAAAATTGCCACATGCAATCATGTTTCTGTGGATTTAAAAATACGAAAGAAAACGTATTAATATATATGTTTGTTTGTTTTTTTATCTTTACAGAGCAGAAAAAACAGAGGTGTTGAGCGAAGACCTTCTACAGGTGAGCTGTAGATGTGTATGGGAGCTGTGATGTCAGATGTGTATATATGTGCACCTGTGAACAGCAGTGAATTATTAGTAGTCTGTAATAAATTGATAATGATTATTAAACATCAAAAATAATGTCCGTCAAAATCACCACATGGTACATTGGGAACAATGTACTTTAATTGCTATATATTCTGTACTTTTTTTAAAGTGCACTTGAGTCACAGTTCTGCCAGCTTTCCAAAGTGTTTTTTATTTTTATTTTTTCTTTGGACATTGGCTGCTTTTTCAATTATTTTCAGTCAAATCCTCAAACATGACCATTTTCAGAGGATTTCTTTTTTTGCTTCTTTGTTTTCCTCCCATCATGCCCAATCGGTCAGGGCTGAGGGCTGCCCTTTTATTATTTTGACACAGAACAGAACAAAAACCAGCCAAAATTCAAAGAAGAGCTCTAAATGTCCTTCAAGAAGCCCAGAGAACTATTCCTGAAGACTAATTGAAGAAATGGCAAGAAAGCTTGCCTTTTTTCAATCCTTTTTTAAAATATCACAGGTTTACTGTCAGTATGTACCGTGAAGAGAGAGCAGGTGCTGATTCATGATGCTGCGTTAGAGCTGACAATTATGTTGCATCTGTGAGGATACATGTGTGCATGTAAGCACATTCACCTGCTCTGCGTGTGCTTTCCCAGGTGGAGAAACGCCTAGATCTGGTCAAGCAGGTGTCACACAGCACTCACAAAAAACTGAATGCCTGCCTGCAGGGTCAGCAGGGGACTGATATGGAGAAGAGATCTGTAAAGTCACCTTCTGTGAGTACGGGCGTCAGTCCTGCTGGCAACTGTTGAAGTTTACAGAAGTGCGTGTAACATTTTTTCTATGTACCGTCAGAAAAAATTACCGCTTACCATCCTGGCACAATGCATGGAAGAAGGGGCTGCAGTGTTGGGGGAAGACTCTCTCCTGGGGTTAGTGACTACTAATACGCCTGTGCTTAACTCACACACACAGAGTCATCTTTAATTACAGATTTGGCAGCTGAATTCTTCTCTGTCCTTATTATCCTTGTGTTTAATTGTATTTGATTGCTTATGACTTTGTGCTTGGCTTTTACCAACAGAAAAATGCTGAAGCTCTGTGGGGAGACAGAGGAGAAGCTCGCCCAGGAACTCATTCAGTTTGAGTACCAGATAGAGAGAGATGTGGTGGAGCCTCTTTATGTCCTTGCGGAGGTGAGCAGATAGTGTTATTTTAATGTACCAGTTAAAAGTTGCATTTTGGTGTTTTTATTTCCATTGCTATTAGCAGAAACAAAGTATAATGAGTTGACTGTTTTCATATTAACTCCTTGGATTTTTTTTTCAGGTGGACATTCCTAATATCCAGAAACAGAGGAAGCACTTAGCTAAACTTGTCCTGGACATGGACTCAGCACGAACAAGGTGAACAGTGTTCAAACAGTGAGGCTAAAACCTGCTGTGGTTAGTGTATTGCTAAAATAAAAACTTGGAATGTCTAAAGCAGGGGCGACTGCTTCATTTACCCACAGATATCAACAGTCATCCAAGTCATCCAGTCACCCCAGCACTCTGCAGCCCGGTGCCAAGTCTGAGTCCCTAAGAGAGGAGATGGAGGAGACAGCCAATCGGATGGAAATTTGCAGAGTGAGTCAACGATCAGAGCTACGTATATATCATGCCTTCATCCAGCTACTTTTGCCCTCCTCTTTGATTTATAACACTTGCACATGAATCAGACACAAATAGGCCACAGTCATGGAATGATATTAAAGTTCTATCTATGATGTTAGTGAGATTATTTCCTTAAGACGATTTTTCTTTTTCAGGATCAGTTGTCAGCAGATATGTACAATTTCATGGCCAAAGAAATAGACTATGCAAACTACTTCCAGACGGTAAGTCAAATATGTCATCAAATTGGCAAATTGTTTTGTTTTTTGTCTTTTGGTGTAAGAGTTCATTTACACCAACAACATTAAATATGGGAGCTACACAACTGCTTCATATCATGTAGGTCCCACTCATGTTGTCACTTCTAACCTGTTGGGGTATGGACAGGACATGTGGCATTAAAACTTGATATTTTGGCTCCTTTGTGATCAGGCCTTCTCTGGCATATCCAGATTAGGATTCTAAGAGGCTCGGTTAGGTCAACGCCTTGGTGTCTTTGTTGTGTCGATTAAAACCATGTCCGAGCGGGTTTGTTATTTGGCGGTGAGCATTGCCCTACTGGTTGAAGCCACTGCCTTCAGGGCATGTCATTGCCTGAATTGGTGGGTGTGGTTGGTGCGCAGCGATGAGTACTACGTGTCAGTGAATGAATGAATAAGACGATGAGTGTTGCTGTCTTAACCTGCCGGACATTTTAACGTTGCGGCTGATAAGAATCAGATTTTTTTTGCGTTTAAGCACAAGCTGTAGTAAACACTGAAGATGACTTTAAAATCATAATTGTTTGGTGCATTATCTTATATTTTATTTCCCCCTGCTCTCCTCTGTAGCTGATAGAAACGCAGGCAGAATATCACAGGAAGTCATTAGAGATTCTTCATAGTGTCCTACCCCAGATTAAAGCTCACCAAGGTGAGTCATGCATTGTGTCAAGAGCTATGTGTGTGTGTTTGTGTTGAGATCTGCTCCATTTCTGTACCCGAAGGAATACCAAGATGATCAGTAAAGAATACACTAATAGGCCTGGCATGTTACATAACAACATAATTAAGGAACAGTTATGCACCTTGATATTTAATTAATGGTTAATTTACAATTGCTAGACAAAAGACATGATGCATAGGGTTGTTTTTATCCACGTGTGATTCTGGGCACTGTTTGGTATTGCAGAGGCGTGGGTGGAGAAGCCGTCGTATGGCAAGTCCCTGGAGGAACACCTGACTATAAGTGGGAGAGAGATTGCCTTCCCCATCGAAGCCTGTGTCACCATGTTGCTAGAGTGCGGCATGCAAGAGGAGGTAGAATAAACGCTCATATACATGAATCACTTGTCCATAATTAACATTTAATGGAAATATTCAAAATCTGCGTTGTGTTCCTGCTCAGATGTGTTAGATATGATAATTACACATCACGTGTTTCCTGTGTGGGGGCTGTAGGGCCTCTTTAGAGTGGCTCCATCAGCCTCCAAGCTGAAGAAGCTGAAAGCGTCCCTGGACTGTGGAGTTCTTGATGTGCAGGAGTACTCCTCCGATCCACACGCCATCGCAGGTGATCTACGCCCACATAAATGCATTGTTCAAAGCACATTTCCATAACAACAATCCCAACTCTCTGTAATTGTTAGAGGCTAAATTGTAAACAGCCAATTATTTTCACTCCATGATCAAAAGTTCATTTGTAAAAAGCTGAAGTGTTTGCAGTCTTTTTTTGGACATAATGCACTTTGCAAATGTGGTTCTTTGGAAAATGTCTTCCTCTGCGTTATCTTCCCAAGAGCTTTCTCTTCAGATATTGCTGTTCATTTCACAGATTAGCATGAAATCTGTGTTGAGCTGTCTGACTTTGGCAGATGCACTAGCTATGAGGGCCTGCTAGAGGGGAGTAGAGATATGGAGCATGGGCTCGCCAGTAGAGAGAAAACAACCCTCCACTTCTTTCAAAGAGCTGACCAGTTTTTACGCTGTCCTTGTTTTTTTAATCCCACAGGGGCCCTGAAATCATACCTTCGTGAGCTCCCAGATCCACTGATGACCACTGAACTTTATGATGAATGGATTCAAGCCTCCAAGTGAGTTGCTGTACTCTTAAGAGTATTTTCTCAAATTGTGCCATTGGCAGTGATTAAAAATAGAAACCAGTTCAGCGTGTTAGTACAGGGCCCCTAACTGTCAAAAAGAAAAATGATGAAATTTATAAAGAAGTAGAGCAACAGTAAACCGTAATAACTTTATATTTCCTCAGCATTCAAGACATTGACAAGAGACTACAGGCGTTGATGGCAACATGTGAAAAACTCCCCACAGACAACTTAAACAATTTCAGGTCAGTTTCTTTCCCTGATTTTCTGCCCATTGATTTGCAGGATTGCACATGTTTCAGTGTAGCCTTACTATCATAAACAAAACATTAGGAGATCAAAAACCGGGAAAGTATGTAGAAACAAAACTGGACCACATCCAAGTGAAAATCCGGGTGAAATCCTTTCAATCCTACAAATATCTACTCAACTTGTGCCACCTACAGGAAATAATATTAACAGCAGGATCAGCAACTTTAGAAGTACAAGAATCACTGACAAGAAAATTACTGTAATGTCTTTGCAGTACTCGTAGTTGTACCTCCTGCAGGCAATAACTCATGCTGTTTTACAGTCTTATTTACTGCCTGCAGGTGGCACGTCTAATATTGCTGCTATTATTTTTTTTTTACTTTATAATCAGTAAATGGTACAAGCAGACATGTCACATCTAACCAAAAACAGTGGGTTATACTTTTAAAATGCACAGTTAATTTTATCCAATCCTACAGATATTTGATCAAATTCTTAGCCAAGCTGAGTGAGTATCAGGATGCTAACAAGATGACTCCTGGTAACATGGCTATTGTCCTTGGACCAAACTTGCTCTGGACACACAATGAACCGTATGTATTCTTAAAGCAACTAATAATTTTATTCTTTGGATTTAAACCAACGATTGAGTGACTCTGCTATAGCTCACTTGTCTGCTCTATCCAGGAACATGACAGAGATGATGACGACCGTGTCCCTACAGATTGTTGGCATCATCGAGCCAATCATTCAGCATGCTGACTGGTTCTTCCCTGGAGGTGGGGATTACACACTATGTATGTAAAATTGTAACTGCGCTGGGCATCTTATCTGTTTTCTTGTTTAAATTATATCATTGTAAGTAACAATTAGGGGATTTGAGATGATAAAAACATTGCCCAGAACAAAAAAGTGTTTAGCTTTATTCAAATGGACATAGTTTTGCATGTCATAATCATGCAAACATCTCAAAAATCATATGGTTGCATGGCTATTCTCCCCAGCCTGATAATACAAGACAATAATGATACAAACAAACACCATACAGCAATACAGCAAACTGACTAACCCAATAAAAAACATACATAAACATACTTAACAATGGACAAGACACTATGGACCCTTAACAAAGGTAATGCCTGTTTTTTGTCACGCTTCAGAAATAAAAGAACCACTGATGTTTCATATTTCTGTATGTTGAAGGGACTGCAAGAAACTCACTCTGGTGATATTTAAATGTATACATCTTTTTTTTTTTTTCATTTTTGTGGATTTGAACAGCAGCACCTGGTTGGTGTATCAACTACTATTATACATTGATTCACAGCACAGTGCAATGCTGATGTTGCAGCATGTGACTTAAATTGAAGATTAACTGTTATTGATTGGATGTTCTCTGTAGACTTTCATATGCTAAAAAAGCATTAAAATGTCATTTTAGTACTGTATTTGTTGCATAGCTTAATCTTAATTTTATTATAGTTATTTCAGTTCTTCATACTAACTGTGGGTTTTTTTGGAGTAATTGTGTGCACTCAAAACGCACACAATTCTAAACATTACTGTAAGTATAATAGACTACATGCTGATGGTGTGTCTGCTTCTGCCTCAGAGATTGAGTTCAACTTGACAGGCAGCTATGGAAGCCCGATCCACACCAACCACAACTCCAACTACAGCTCTATGCCCTCACCAGACATGGACCAATCCGATCGCAAGCAGCAGCACGATCAGAGCCGACGCCCACTGAGTGTCGCCACTGACAACATGATGCTGGAGTTTTACAAGAAAGATGGGTATGATGCCAAGTGCTCACTTCTGCTACCCACCTCTCACTCTCCTTCAGTCTCTCTCTTTCCACCCACGCCTCTTCTCAGGCAACAGATACTGAATTCTTATATTTGAGGAGAGCAGCGTTTGCACATTAAGATCCTCCGATCTAAAGTTTTCATTCGGATGAGTCAGAAGCCTTCATAAGCAGCACAGAAATCAGTTTCTTGTTAAATATCTTATCTCACCGTAATATATACAGGTGTATCTTTAATTATCAGGATTCATCAAGAGAAGCCTGAAAACTGCCCTCATTTAAATACGTAGGGCTGAATAAGTTTGAATGGCATGGTCTCTATGGCAACAGGTTTCTGATGGAGAGCTGCTAGGTTTTTTTCTTCAAGAGGAAATATTTCTCCAATCCCATCCTCCCACACCCAACTCCTCGTTCACAGTCTGGATTGCACGTCACCTGGCATGACTCATTCACTGAGACGGTGGAATATCACTGGAGAAATTAGAACCAACACCTTGAACAAAACACCCCAATCAAGTGAATACAAAGGATGTAACACTAAAAGCATCAATCTAAATTTGTTTAAGCAACTATTCAATGTGGGGGAGAAGCCTGAGCTTTTCTTAGACTATAAAGGTTTAATTGGAAGAAATAACCCTCTAAATGGTATTCAGCAGATTAGCACATACTGGTTATATGACCTGACTTTCTCTCTGAATCCCTTTACTGTTCCCTCTACTCATCTCCCTGCCATAATCATTGCTTCATATCAAATATTAAACATTTTGTGACCCTTGTCTGCATTACTTATGACCTCATGTCACTTTTGCCTCTCTTCTCCCTTACTAACGCAGCATTAGGAAGATACAAAGGTATTGTATCATTCCTTCTTCCCACGACTTCTTTCCTTACTATCCCCACTTGCCTCACATGAGTTTTGCTGATGTCACACATGAGTCTGTACATGTTTTTGTCTCCAGTATGGGCGTCAGGGTTATGGATACCTCGTGGGTGTCTCGTAAGGGTTCATCCACCCTGGCGCGTAAGGCTTCCTCCACTCCTCCAGGCATGCAAGGCCCCGGCTCCCCTGCAGACACACTCATCCCCGAGCAGCCCGGAGAGCTTGCCATCTCTCCGTCTGCCACACCTCCACTTGGAGAAAGGGTTTGGTAAGTCACCGTGGAGACCCTGGCCCTCGCTTCTCCATGCATCCACCCGTGTTCGTTTTTATTGTCATCACCATCATTACCATCATCTTGCACTGGTTCTTGGCCGTGTTAACCATGCTTCCATTCATATGCAATGCTTCCATCTTTTTTTTTGGAGTATCTCCCTCAACATGTTCATGTCGCATTCTGTTCTGAATTTGTTTTCAGACATCACACATTCTTAGAGTTGTCCTTGTGTCCATTTGTCAGGTCACTGTGGGTAAAATTTGCCAAAAAAAAAGCCCATTTCTTTTCAAATCTGAAGGATTTTAGTCCTAATACTGTATAAACAAGTTTTGTTTATCTACGTGACGCAAAGCTTCAACCTGCTAGTTGTTGCGTGCATGCTAATCTATCCAATATCCCATTGTTGTGGCTTGGCTTTCTCAGCTTTGGTCGTGAATTAGTTATTTTTCTGTTGACACGCAGACTGATTTCACAATTTCTTTGGTATCATTATCACAATTAAACACATGAGTAATCACCTCATGGTCACTGGCTCTGCCTATGTGGCAGACAAGAAATATTATGGCTTCTGGCTTGGCTGTCTTTCTCCCCCCCACCCCCATTTCCTGTGGCTCTTTCAGCCTTTGAAAGGGTTTTGTGTCTGTTTCACACTGCCCTGGGCTGACTGCAGGACCTGCGATACAAACAAGTCATATAGGATTAAGGCGGGTAGGGCTTCCATATCCAGCAGTGAGGAGAGTTTCAGTCATCAACTCAACTTGGTATTACTGAAAGCTGCAGACCAGCACTTTGGTTCCAGAGAAGGATCCTCACAGCTCTATGCAGTGTGCAGACACAAGGTGATCACAGAGGGAGTCCTACACACTGTATCATTTTTTCTTTCACAATGAAACTTAATTTTCTTTGCTATTTCTTTGTGCTTGTCTTTGTATTTGCAATAAGCTGACTGTGTACCCACTGCCCACCGCAAGATGCAGCACTTTTTTTTTGCCAACTGGTTTCGGCTTCGAACTGACTAACACACTAACACACCTTAATCATCCAAACAGCTTATCCTATATCGCTCCAGTGCGTTTCCCTGTTCAGTCAATAGAGCTGTTTCTTTTGTGCTGTCTATTCTCTTAATATCTACAGCTCAGACAACGTGTCGCTCAATCGGCCGGACACCTCTCATGCCCACCCGCCCCCAGGGGAGGACCGTCCACCCCCCCCTTACCCCACTTCTATGTGCCACACTGCCCCCCACCACTTCTATCCCAAACCCCCGCCCTGCGCTCGCCCTGTGGCACCAGGTCCAGAGTCCCAGCCGCCTGGCTCACCCCCACCCCCAATGCGCTGGTCTGGCTTCACTCCCCCTGTTCCTCCCCCTTCCTCCTCTTCTTCCTCCTCCTCCTCGTCACTTGACATCAATTCGAACCCCAAACCTAGCTGTCTTCACTTCCCCAAACACAGCCCGCCTGGTGACATGTCGCATGCCCCCCCACAAGACACTAATGCTTTGCCCCTCTACGTCAAAACCCCCTTGGTACTAACCCGTCATGACCAGAGCCTTGGCAACCCCCCTAGCCTCCCTTCATCCGTGCCCCCGCCCCCGCCGTGGGCTGCCTGCCCCTGTGCCAGAGAGAGAGGACCCCCCAGGCTGACTAGGTAAATACAACACACGCCTGGCCACTATGGATGCATCACAGAGTGGCAGCTGTATTTCTCCTTTAGCTCGCTGGCTCATATTTTTTCTTTTTTTCTTTTTTTATTACCTCTCCCATCAAATTGCATAGCTGAGATTCTGTAACACACAGGTTGTCTCAGGATGCCTGTCAGCTGGGTTGCCTAGCAACCAAGGATGTTACTGGCTTATATAGCGCTCAGTTTGTTGCTGTTATTGAGTAGATGATAAATACACAAGGAATGGCTTCGAACTAGAATAGAAATGTATTTATTGTCAAGTCTGCTGCAGTTTTTCTACTAACCAGCACACAGTACATGAAAAACCTCTTCGTTTTTTTTGAAGAATTTTAAGGATTTATGAGATTAGCAAAATGGGAACCCTAACAGTGCAGTACCTCCAGCTGGACCCAAAGTGCTGAGTTTTACAGTTTTGCCTCTGATAGTTTCTTGAGTCAGAAGTCTTTGGTGCTACTACCAAACAGGACGGTGTGAATCATTACACCAAATCTCTGTCTGTGGTCAGAACTTGTTTTTTTAACACTTTTCCTGTGATTTGGAAAGCTGATGACCTGTGGTTCGGAAGTCTGCTGAAGATGTACAACTAAAACGAATACCATTTAATTAGATGGCAACTTTAAATGGCACTTCTATAAGTGTGTTATTTTTTGTTTGTTTGTCTGTTTTTTTCTTACTTGTGGTGGTGGTGATGGTGGAGGGGGTGGGGGGGTATTCAAATGGGTCATGTAAAACAAAGTTTCTAAACCGTTTTTAAGCAATTATTTGTTATTGTTGTTCATGCAGTTTATTTAGAGTCACTCGACTTCGGTTCATTTATGTACTCAGTTAATACTTTGTCAGTCATATCTAGTTGCATGAAGTGTCTCTCATCTATTTTGAGTGTATTGTCACTGTCCAAAGACACATTCAATCCGTATTCACACCCTGTTGTTTACTAAATCTGGCAAACGTTCTGCAAGCCCAGGTGGAATTTTTCTGTTTGTTAATCACTCGTGAAAATGAATGTCACATCCCAGTAATTGAGTTTCTTAGCACATATATAGTCAATATACTGGTATTGCTCAATTATTTTTTGAAGTGTTTGTCTTATTTTTTTCTATAGTGTAGTGGTTTACACATTTGCCAAGCAACAGAGCCATGATTCCTTTTAAGAGGGAGACAGAAATCCTCCAGGGATGCATCAGGAAGGGCATCTGCTGTAAAAATCTGCCCAATCAAATATGTAGAGCTACCTGCTGTGGCAACCCCTTGTGAATAAGGAAACACCCAGAAGTAGCTTTTGTTGCAGGGGGATTGAAAGCATCTGCATCCATACAGAATATTGTGCACCAACTTTTTGTAAATCTATTAAAAAAATAACAAACAGGTGTTGAGATTTTGAACTGCTTTCCTTGAGATTAGAAAAATGTTATTAACAGTGGAAGCAGCCATGTATATGATGGTGATGATGGTGTAGTGACTGTAAATGTAGACTGCGATGAGTCCAAAACACTGTTTATATGTTTATATGTCCACATAATAATATATATCCATCCTTTTCAGTTCATTGAAGAGTAAAGAGCTTTCCCCTGTAATTGGACACAAAGCCATCCAGGTCGCAGGTCCAACAGTACCCCCCAGCAGTAGCCCTCAAAGCAGCAGCCAGTCTCCCCACTCCACAGAGCACAGTCCACACACCCTGCGCAAAGGTCAGGGCCTCAGTAATATGTGCTTTCATTGACATTGACATTGAAGTTTTAAACATGTCTTATTCGTATTTCCACAGGTAACTTTAATATGACTATGGTGTGTTAACAGGTTCCAAGAAGTTGGCTCCCGTGCCTCCTAAGGTCCCATACGGCCAGTCTGGAGGGATGTCTGACCAGTCCACAGGTCAGCCGTCACCAGTCAGCCTGTCCCCTACACCTCCTAGCACCCCTTCCCCTTATGGACTGGCATGTCCTCCAGGTCAAGTACCACCGTCCTCCCCTGGGCAGACCCCACTGGGTACACCCCACTCTCTTTCGTCCCCGCCTTCCCTGACGGGGACACTCACCAAGTCGCGGCCTGCCCCTAAGCCCAGGCAGAGACCCAGCCTGCCCCCTCCTCAGCCACCCATAGCCCCTCCGGGGCTAACTGGCCCACCTGTGGCCCCAGTCCCTCAGCCCATGGAGCAGGGCCTCCTGGATGGACTGTCTCCTGGGGAGAGCATGTCTACAGGTAAACATCAACCCTTGGCAACAACACCCCCACCGCCACCCCCACAGGTGGGGCTGCAGCGGCCCTCTCTCAGACTCGCTGTGGCTCTGTCCAATGGAGACGGTGGACGAGTGTAGGACTCTGTAGAACCTGTCACTGTAGACAAACCTGTCCCCTTTACTGACTGCTCCCAAACAAATGTCCGAATGAATACAAGTTGCCTTTTAGACACAGATGCCTGAGAATGATAAGAAAATGTAAATATTAGCATTTCTTGTGCTACTGTAGTAAGGAAATCTCTTGAACAATGTATTCATTGCTTGTGTTATGTGATGATGTTTCTGGGTAATGTGTGGAAACATCAGAGAAGCATAGCTCGTCCTGCTTGTATGAAAGTTGCCATTAGATTCATCATGTGCTCTCTGTTTATCTGTGTTACCCAGACCCCCACTTGGCAGAGGTAGGTCAGAGGCTTACACAGTTCACACCAGTCTAGCATCTCTTACTGGGTAGCAGGAGTGGAAACCTAGCCAGACAAACCCAACGATAAAGCTACAATATGATGTTCTCAAACTGAGGTGCTCTGTCAATATATATACACCAGTGATTTTGTCACTTTGTTATATTTATCATTCTCTTGTTCCCCCTGCTACTATTGTGTACTTTGCAGCTGTGTGAGGCCAGGGATTCAGTGTGGGCTAAGTGTGAGGGGGACTTTTAGGGTAAGCCAGACCGCCCCCGCCCCATATACTCCATCTCACTGCCTGGCCTCGTACCGTGGATGCCTCTGGGGTCTCCTGCAGCCTGCCTCAAACATACCTACCCTGTAATGCCCAATCATAATCCCCGTCCTTTTTTAGCAGGTTGGCTGTACTTTCCTTGCACTGTCTTCAACCAATAATGCACGGCTTAAGGACTTCCCAGAGTGCATCACACTGCGCTCACATTGCAGATGCCATTGCTTACAACGGTTTCATCTTAAAGCCCCTTTCCTTTTGTTCCCCATTCCCAGCCCTATGCTGGCAGACATCTCCAACGCCCCTGCCACTCGTATCAGGGGGGTCACAGGTAACCCCCACTCCTCCTTTGGCAGGTTCATCGCTTTTTATAACCTCTGCTTCCTCTTACTACACTGCCACACTCCATCTCATTCCGACACAGGAGTAGCCATCCGTCTCTGTTTGGATCTGCCGCTTCCATTAAATGGAGCAGCACGTAAGAGTATCTATATTCACAGCAAATACTAATTTCAGTCCTCTAGAGATCTCCATTCTTACTTTAAGCCCACTTGGTGTCTTGGTGCCATTTTCTTTCCAGAGAGTTCCACACACATCCTGTTGCCTCCTTGATGTTTATCTGTCCACTGTTGTAAACATGTAATTTGTCACTGTGCAGTCATTTTGACTTGTTATTGTATTTTATCTGACAGAATATCTGTTCTTCCTGTCTCAAAAGACACAAAAGGCAGCGACTCGCTACACTAGCCTCTACCAAGTTTATTGACATAATCAGCACCACACTGTAAAATGTGAAGCACACGTAATCTACTGATTCCTTCGATCATATGCCACTTACCATGAGTTCAGACTCAAAACAATTAATATTATTTCTGCTCTCTTTCATTTTTACACTCCATTTTCATTGTCATATTGCCCTCTCCTCCTCCTCTTCCTTTTCCCGGTGCTCATTATCACCATCCACACTATTCTGCTCACCATACTCACCTTTCCCATCCTCACCATTAGATATCTTCAATTATGAAATCCCTTCCATCAATGTCAATCTGGACAGCCTCATCGATGAGTTCAGCGGTGCCCCCTGCAGGAGGTCCATGGCAGTGACAGATCCAGAGGGGGATGGTGTGCCTGAGGAGGAGCCCCAGAGCACCACTCTATGACCTATCACCCATAGGCATCATTTCCAGAACCCCTATGGCTGTACATACTCTTTAACTGTCTCCGCCAAGGCCCGATGGAAAAACACTGGCCGCACCATTGCCAACCAGAAAATGAACCCTCCCTCACATCTGCTACAGGCTGCAAACAAACTGAACTTTTCCAACTGCTTGCTAGTAAATTAGTGTGACTACAACTACCAAAAGAAAAAAGAAAAAAAAAAAAACACACCAAAATGCCATAGTGGAGGAACAGTTGCCTTTATGAGGAGAGACTGGAATTTAGATGAGTATTGCATTAAAAAGATTTTTTTTTCTAATTTCTTTTTATAGCTTTGCTTTGTCGTTTAATGCAGTGGTCTGTATTTCTGTGTTTTCAAGTTTCTTTTTGCCTTATTAGAACATGCAATCAAATTGCAATATGATATTTGCAAGTTGTACAATATTTGGTTAGGGAAACTCAGAGCCTGACATGGTTTGGAGCAAAGCCCATCCTCAGGGTGAAACGGAAACACGGAGCGAGAGCGTAGTCTGATTTTATTGCTCACAGGGTATTCAAGCTTTGTGCACATTAGGAATATGCGGAGCCCCAGAGACAGGCTTTGCATGCCAGAGTAACATTTAACGTTGTTTTTCTTAGTGCCACTCCCCATTTTAAATTCCCCTCTTCTGTCGCAAGTACAGCTACAGTGCTCTGTCTGAAATTTACCTTTAGGTGAACTCACTTTAACTCACTTTATACCAGCACAGTAAGAGAAGAATGTTATTATGATTCAAGTTTTTGTACTTCTTGCATCCATTATTTATTTAGAAAGCACCACGACGTGTTTGCATGACAAGCCAATATCGATCGACCTGCTTCTTACCAAGGGCCTGAGAATGGCAGTGCTTTATTTTGTGCGAGTGTTACTGTTGTTGTTCACACCGAAAAGTAACTTTAGTTCCCACCCCAGTGCTGTAACAGTGAGTGATAACGGATGGATGACTACACTGCCTTTAGGTTCGTATGTCTTTCTCTTTTAACTTTGTTTCAAGTGCTTCAGGTTCAGTGACCTTTGACCCCTTGTGTAAATACAAAGACTGTACATAAACTGATGTATATAAGCTGAGAGGAAAACTATATGTAAAATGCATATCTTGAATATATAATAATGATATATGTGCTGATATTTATTGTGTAGAAAATGTAATGATTAAAAATTTGATGTTATTTTTGTCCCGACACACAATGAACAGGTTTACTGTAGAGTCATAATTTTTTCACTTTAACACCAGGTAACTATGATGCTGCAGCAGAAATGCAGAATGTTTTTTTCTGCTTAAAGAAAAAAAAATCAAATGTGGTCTTTCTAATTCTTCCTCTTAAGCTTTGACTTCAGGCATGCTAAAGGCCGAAGGAGTTGCACACAGATGCCATCTTCTCTTCTTTTTTGTTCGACTCAATGATTTGTTTGCACGGGCCATCTAATGAATTCATAATGAGGACACATTTATCCCCTAAACTGCTGTTGTTAGTAGTAAAATTGGCGCACGTTTAAATTTGAAATAATTGCCCTTTGCTGTTATTTTCAGACAATTAATGATACAAATTTATCATGTAACAGATGCTGCAGTGGTAGTATAATTTCCTTCAAATATTCCGAGTACAATAACGTTGTCAGTTAAAGTGCAATTACAGTGTTTACTCATCCACGAGAGTCCAAAAAGTGGTCAAAGTCACCTTTCCCGAACCTGCAGAAATAAGCCATTAATTTCATTTGAAAGCCTTTTTGATTATAATTATTATTATTTTATGTGTGAATTAATCTCTGCCAAAATTAATTATAGATTATTCTCACTCCAGAAGTAATCAACTGTATGCCTCAGTGTGTGTTCTCAATGGACTTTGTTTATGAAGATTTTAGTGATGTTGATTATATTGATAGTTGTGGTAATTGTATGACAATTGCAAGTGCCCTCACACCGGTTGTTATTTTGGAACTATAGACATAATTAATGTGTGCTAGAGGATTTAATTTTCTGTGCTGGATCCATACATTTATACAAGGAGGCAGGTTTGTTTCTGAATGTGACTGACTCAGATCTCATATAGCAGGCTACCTGATTTTGTAATACCTAACAGGACAAGTAAGAGTTAGCATTGGACAGAAGGTTGATTAGGGCCTTATGGCATGTATTGTTACCAGTACCGAGCAGCATAAATGTAACGTTTTTGTGAATCATTACTGGAACTTGGAGCCACTTAAAAGCATGCATATATAGGTGTAATTATTATGTCGCCAAACAAGGGAAAAAATCTGTACCCTTCCCCATAACACAAATCATAATTGTTTAAAAGAATTACGACAGTAAAGTAACAGCAGATTTCAAGTGCATATCCATCGGTTGCAACAAAGTTGCATAGGTTTATCATTTAACTTAAGTTGGCCTATATTTCCTAACTCACCTCATCATCAAGTATGTTGAAAAAGTAAAGCCCAGTTTGTTTGCATTATTTTGTGTGTGTGCATGTGTGTGCGTGCGTGCATGGGTGAGAGGGTGGCGTGAAAGAAAAGCAAAAAAAAAAAAAGGAAAATGTGAAAATGTGTTTCATGCATGCGCTTAGATAGTGTTTTGATAATCCATGTTTTCTGTCGATCACAATTTTCTTTATGGATTGTAAGAAGGACCATGAATAAACTCTAAGCCTGTAGATGGACTCTAGAGAATGTGGATCGTTAAGACAAATGGTCCTTTGTGGGTTTCAGAGCAATACGGTGGAGGAGTAGACGTTGTCTGTGGATGTACTGCCTCCTTCTGCTTTCACTACTAATGTACAAAAAAAACCTGCTGCTTGTCAAGCCCACCCGTCCCACCCCTTCCTCTGCTTAGCATATCAAGTGGAACACAGTGTGTACTGTGAAGCCTACCTGCAATCCTTATCAGAATGTCAGAAAGAAATATATATATTAAACTCTACATTTTTAATAATCTCACCTGGTTAACGTGGGTTTTATTTGATATACGTCTTGTTATTTATAAAGTGAATATTTATAAAAGTTCCTTACCTAGTTACAATTTTAAGGTTCCTATTCAAGTTGTAATTGCAATTTGAGACACGTCCATGTTAGTTTTTCTACTTTTCAAGAGCATATTTCTTTACTACATTATTCTATTAGACCCCATGCAAAATTTTACATATGACAGAAACCATCTTTATTTCAGTAACAACACATAAGAAAAAGCTGATGGTTAGCTTTTGCATTCTTTTAGCGTGCTAGCTATGCTAACATGTCGACTGCCACTCTCCAAGCTTCAATGTTATGGTCACTGATGTGCTAGCTAAGTTAACTAGTGCTAAATTTCAAACAAAGTAAACAATGTGATGCTAGTGGAAGTTATATTTTGGTTAAGTTCACTTTGTAATATTTTTTGTTGTTGTTCACATGATTGGGGTGATACTGATGGCTAATATTAGGCACCTATTTGCCCGATGTTGGAGAGAGGAATAATGGGTTCTTATGTGTTTTTGTTCACATCAATGTCCCTTTTTCTGGTAAATGGACTGGTACTTGCATAGCACTTCTCTACTCAAACTGATCAGTCAAAGTGTTTTTTACTACAAGTTACATTTACCCAATTACACACATATACAAGCAATGTTCCCTCTAAGCTGCGCACGAGTGCAATTGCGCACAGAAAATCTGCGTTGCGCACACAAAAAAAAAATCTAACCTGAATTTAAAGTAAAATTAATACTTTAACAATTCTGTTTTGCAGTGTTAGTCAGTAAGTGACTGGCTGCTCCTGTATGGGATTAGAACAATGCCACCTTATCCCATAGTCCAGCTAATAATGAGATTCACATTCGTATATATGCAGCTAATCAACGTCGTTGACAGGCTATGACAGCGTCCTTGTGTGCAGACACCGGGGTTTTAGCTAGCAAAGCGGCGTGGCTGATGTGGAGTGAAGCCACGTTAATCACAACGTGTACAACCATTGGAGATGTGAGCAGGACAGACGGAACAATTGACGGGAAAAGTGTGGACTTTATACCAGATTTTATATTGCGTTGATAGGCCACGTAAAACCGGAGTTATGATAAAAATATATGCAACGTTTGGTTTTCTTCCTGAATACTATCGTTGTTTATATTTACTGTGGGAAGAAATGGTAAAAACGGTGTTTTATAAGGAAAACCTCGAAAGCGCTCTCCGCCTTTGAGCAAAAACAAAACCAAAAAAACCCCAACCTTTCCTATTGGTCGAAAAATATACCATGTCGACCAATCAAAAAACGATATGGCAACATGGCATTTAGTTGTTTAGGAAGGGGGAAGTTTTAGGAGCGACGGCAGTGTCTTGAGATTGAGTGAGAGATTTTCGACGTTTAACGCAAATCTCGTGCAGTTAGTGTGTAGTGTAGTCAATAGTTTTGTTGTGTGTGTCAGAACAATGAGGCCACTACTGAATGTTACAGGTGTTACAGGAGTGATACATCTCCTGTTGTCAGGCCTGCAGGTATCAGGCTGTTGTTCTTCTTTATCTCATAGTGGACAGAAATTATTTTTTGGAGTGGCACAAATAATTTGTGTGGCATCAAATTTGATGCAGAACACCTGATTGTTCTATAAATAGTTTGAAATGTTAAAAAAAAACGCCTTGGCTGCATTTTTAGGTAAACAGCTGCAAAAAACTTTGTTGTTTGCATAACTCAGTTACTTTTTTAAAGAAGTAACTATATAATTAATTGCCAAACATTGGTCATTATATTCTGTATTTTGCAGACAGAGAGTTACAGGACTCTCTCCCAGACCACAGACTCATACCTATAACACAAGTCACAGCTTTTTTTTTTTCTTTTTTTAAAAAAAAAAAAAAAAAGAAAGTTGTGTTTTCAAATTTGGAGTTCAAGTTTTTACTTCCAATAGTGTTAACATACTACACAGGTCATGAACAAGATTTTTTTAATTTTCATTGTAAATGGGCTAAAGCAGTTAATTAAAAGTAGTCTAACATAAATGTAAATGCTGTAATTTGATTATTTTAATAAACCATGTAACTTGGATGGATTCGATGCTGGCGTGACCACAGTGCACATGTCTACTGTTGCTCACAGTGGTCCAAGTTTGTGTGTTCAGTCAGACACATGAAAAATTAGAGGGAACATTGTATACAAGCACTTTTTTCTATACCTCACATTCACGTGCACATTCATGGATGCATCAGGGGGATCTCAGGCTTCAGTATCCCAAGGATACTTCAACGATGTATAACGACCTCCTGACCGATAGACAACCCACTCTGCCCTGTTTTGTTTTTAACTCAAATTCATGCTCACATTTGAGTGAAGCCAGATTGAAGCCCTTGGGGAGGTCATCTCTCTCCTTTTCAGTGCACACCAAATCCAGCATGTCCAAATTAACACTGTCAGATTTGATTTCAACACTATTAAAGTGTCTATATGGGTCCACACCAGAGAGTGTTAATTTAACTCTTTTTGGAGAGTTGGTATGTTAATTCTGATTTAGTGTTAAACACCAAATCTATCTGGAGTTGATAATTTAACACTTGCTAATGCTAACTAGGTGTTAAGAGTTTATATATTAACTCTCAAGGAGTATTTTAGTTTAACTACATAAGAGTTATCTTCTAATTAATTCTAAAAAGTGGAAATTTTACTGTTCTGAACTTCTAGAAATTCCTTTGGAAATAAACATATATTAAAAAGATGCAATGGTTTTTGAAAAACATTTATTCTGAACTGTGCACCACAATTTCAAAACATTTTCTGAAAGATGTAACAATGTACATGTTCTCACTTTCATTAGAATTTTGTTTATCAAAAGGTCTGACATGGCAAATGCAAATAACAGCATTCTCATCACTTATTTCTTCAATACAATATGCATGTCCTTCATTCATCACTTTGTGGAACTTCAACGCACTTCTGCTGTCCCCCATATTCCACCTTCATATTCACAGCATATTCTGTGTGGAGATTGATTAAAAATTTATTAAAAATTAGTTGACACTAATTAATTGCACAAATAATCTGGTAATCAATTGCAGCACAGTAAAAAAAAGGAATCATTTTTGAGCCATTACTTGTGTAAAGTATTTTCCCAAAAGACAAGGACACAGGCAACAGGTAATACTGAACTAAATTTAAAACTTCAACCTTTTTCATTTTTACCTAAACCATGTGCACAAAACTCTGGAGGGATCTAAATGCTAACGTAGAACCCAGTCAAGACATCTGCTACTGCTGTTTGCTCGTTTTTTTTATGGGAGATCGTTTTCAGGCTTCAAGTAGCACCATTATACCAACATTTCACATTCTATACATTGTTTTAGGTGTATTTAAGTTAACCAAAAATTTGACTGAAAATTCACATGTAAGCTTTTTTTCAAGGCTGTAGTATTTGGCTAGCTAAAACAGATTATTATGCTATCAGCGAGCAACATGGCTAATGCCTTTCACACAGCTTTGTCTCAACTCCAAAGAGCCACAGAAGTAAAAGCTAATAATAATAATTGAAACAATCTTTGAAAAAATGACTTACCAAGCATGGCAGACAACTCAAATATGTAGAGCAAAATGTTCTGAAACTGCTTCACTTCAGCTTCGATTGGAGCCTATGGTGCTGGGGGCGGAGTCTGTGAATTTACTCTATTAGTGTCATAAATATCAGCAAAAGCAGGATGTTATATTGCTGCCTCTGTTAGGTGGTGTCGAGCTGAACGGACTTTAACGTGTGTTTGAACGAGCTGACGGTTCACTCGTTAAGCTGAAAGAAAGATGCTTTAATCACAGGAGTCACACATGTGTCCACTGCACCATCTGGGAACTCTTCTTGTTTAGCACTCGTAATAACACAAACACTAAATCCTCCTTCTCTGGTGCTGATTTGTAGCAGTGTATACACCTGAGACTGTCACCTGTCTGTCTGTCCTGCACTCTCTCTCGTTTTCTTTCTCTCTGATTGTTTAATAAAAGTATGAACATGTATTTATAAGTAGGGGTGGGCGATAGAAACGATATACGATAGAAACGATATAAATTTGGCCAACGATAGAGATTTTGACTTATATTATATCGCTCTATCGCGATAGCGCATGTTGATGATGTCATCAAGCTGTGCCTGTTTTGGTCGAAAGCATCGCAGCGGCTCCAACCATTATCATCATGTATGATTAGAAAGAGAGAAATGTTGTAATGACATGAACAAAGTGCAGTATTCCAAGATGGCATCAGAGTTTTAGCACCTTTTATACTCGTGTTTTTATAATTATGTTAAGTGTAAAAGGTCAAAGATGATGACATAGATGCATCTGTTTCTGTTATTATCACAATAATCACAACATAAATGAATGTTGTGACATTTTTTCTGTGCTGTATTAAGGTTACCAGAGTCAGCTGGGGATTCATGAACATCATCAGTGATGTTTCTCCACAGCGGGCTCATCAGTACCTGGTGACAGAAGGCCAATCCAGCTCTGACTTGAGGCTGTTCAAGAATCAGCTCCACTTGATCTGGTTCCACCTCTACCACAGGCAGAGAAACACAGGGTGAGATCTCCTCCTGCCAGTCATCACGCTATAACTGTGTCCAGGTGTTAAATTCATCCATGTGATTCAGCAACACTGTAAAATAATATTCATTTCTTTGGTAAGAAGTGTGTGTTTCTGTTCTTAAATATATCATCACCAGCCTGGACTCTTTGTTGGCGAGACAAAATCAGGAACGGAAATCATTGGTTTTCACAACTGGGTCCAGTTCCACCTGCAAAGGATATAAGGCCAGGGAGCATGATTTGGTAAGTATAACATTTCACCAGACAGAAGAGTTTGATTTCAGTATTCTCAGCCGGTCGGCCTCACGTGTAAAATGGTAAATGGCCTGTATTTATATAGCGCTTTACTAGTCCCTAAGGACCCCAAAGCGCTTTACATATCCAGTCATCCACACACTGGTGATGGCAGCTACATTGTAGCCACAGCCACCCTGGGGCGCACTGACAGAGGCGAGGCTGCCGGACACTGGCGCCACCGGGCCCTCTGACCAGTAGGCAACAGGTGAAGTGTCTTGCCCAAGGACACAACGACCGAGACTGTCCAAGCCGGGGCTCGAACTGGCAACCTTCCGATTACAAGGTGAACTCCCAACGCTTGAGCCACGATCGCCCTCACGTGTGCCTGATCACAAGTCGGTCCACTTCATACATGCACAGTAGCGCAGGCGCAGTTGTTTATACAGGATTAACCTGAGTGACCTGTTCCTGGACTGTTTTTTTAACAACTGTAATAGATTACAGGGAGTCTCTGGCTGTGTTGCTGAATCTGCCGATGCAAGATCAGACATGGATGGATGAGGTGCTGCAACTGAGACCCGCCGTTTGTCTTTTCTGGTCGGCGAGTGGAGAATCACACAAGCTGGTCTGCAAAGAGAGCTTTAGGATGCTTCCTCCCACTGTCCACTGTATCGTTCATCCACAGGGTTTGCAGGGCTGGCTCAACCCATGGCTGCCACACCACTAAGACGTTTTCAGAAATATGCAAGAATGCAACAGTCATGTTTTACAGTCCTGTGGTCTCAGCCTCAGATACTTAATAAATCACACAAAGCTCATGTAGAAACAAACAAACAAACAAAATATGTTCTCCTTAATTTCTGTCAACCACACGTTTCCAGCTATCATGGTTGCTAGGCAACCTGGGCAGCGCAACGGAGGCTAGACCGTCCCATTTCACAAGCCTCGCACTTCCGGCCTTAGCGGTCTTTGAGTACGTGGCCCTTGAGGACCATTGAGGCTGCGTACTTTAAGGCTGCAGACCCTGAATTGGGATACAGCCATAAAAACCATGAAAAAATATTGCCGTAATATGAAGCGATAGACTTTTTCATATTGTCATCCATATGTGTCGTTATATCGAACAGCCCTATTTTGAACTCTCCTCGTCCTTTGAATGCACAGTCGCCTTTGTTATATAGCAAGGTATTTAAAATGAATAAATAAATATCCCGTTCATTTCAATACGCATGATCTGAGCATGCGCGGAATGACACGGAGCTATTCTTTGATCCTTTGATCTTCTCAAAGGGGAGACTGTGACGTGACGGTCGACCGCACGTCACAGTCTCCCGTGACGGTCGACGTCACCATCTCTGCCACATGAGTCCTTAAATAGAGGTGCTTTAACACAGTTTACCTTGGTGCGTCTTCAGTAACAGCGAGTTGTTTTTGCAAAGCAGGAGCCTTTGACAAAGGTAATACCTTTACATTTAAATAATTCAGGGAACATTTTTTTTCTTTTGACACTTGTCCCTGCAGCAGTTCCAAAGTGAGTCAATGGAGAGAATAGCTCAGCGTTTAGAGTTTTTCATAGAGCAAAATAGAATGATTGATACTAGGATGGACAACATTGAATGGGAGTTGAGTGTACTAAAGGAAGAGACTGAGAATGTGAGGCGTGAAAGGAGGCGTGAGAAAGTACCACAGAGTGCTGTTGCCAACTTCGCAAGTAACGTAGGTCTAGGTCTAGGTCTAGGTCTTGCCATAACGGGCGCTATTTTTGGTGCAGTTTACCTGTCCACCTTGATTGGTTAATTATAACATAATAACTATACTGTGCTCTCATTTATGTTCAGTTTTATTTTGCCCTCACCTCCCAACCAGTCATGACAGAAGACTGCCCCACACTGAGCCTGGTTCTGTCACAGGTTTCTTCCTGTTAAAAGGGAGTTTTTCCTGTCCACCGTTGCTCATAGGGAATCACTTAATTGTTGGGGTTGCATTTTTGGATTGAATTTAATTGCCTTAAACTGAAAATCAAAAATTCAAGTGAGGGGTTGACCAGGGCTCGTTAGGTGGGTTGTTTTTTTTATTTGTAATTTGATAAGTGTGTGTTTCTGTTCTTAAATATATCATCACCAGCCTGGACTCTTTGTTGGCGAGACAAAATCAGGAACGGAAATCATTGGTTTTCACAACTGGGTCCAGTTCCACCTGCAAAGGATATAAGGCCAGGGAGCATGATTTGGTAAGTATAACATTTCACCAGACAGAAGAGTTTGATTTCCTTTGAATCCTTCAGTATTCTCAGCCGGTCGGCCTCATGTGTGCCTGATCACAAGTCGGTCCACTTCATACATGCACAGTAGCGCAGGCGCAGTTGTTTATACAGGATTAACCTGAGTGACCTGTTCCTGGACTGTTTTTTTAACAACTGTAATAGATTACAGGGAGTCTCTGGCTGTGTTGCTGAATCTGCCGATGCAAGATCAGACATGGATGGATGAGGTGCTGCAACTGAGACCCGCCGTTTGTCTTTTCTGGTCGGCGAGTGGAGAATCACACAAGCTGGTCTGCAAAGAGAGCTTTAGGATGCTTCCTCCCACTGTCCACTGTATCGTCCATCCACAGGGTTTGCAGGGCTGGCTCAACCCATGGCTGCCACACCACTAAGATGTTTTCAGAAATATGCAAGCAGGAGATGGTGGATGCTATATTACTACTAGTACAATACTTTTAACTCTGTAGCAGACAACAGTTTGATAAAAGGCTATGAAAAAAAAAGAAACCAAAAGATTAGATTTTCTATAAGTTTCAAAGAGATTTAATTTATATATTTTATATAATAAAGTAAATGTACGAATGACCGGCAATAATTCAGTCACTGAAATTACGATTCTCTGGATACGATTGTCTCTGATGAGCCTGAGGTACAAAGCATGCTGGCGATGACGATAAAGTTTTCAAACACTGTTTGAATAATCAAAGAGACATTTATAAAGCACAGTCTACAACAGACATACTTACTGTGTGAAAGGGAGCAGAGAAACACGCTGTATTGTTGCAATTCTCTTTTACATAAGCCACACCAGAAACGCTCTGTGCAGATAGCAAAGTCACTGCAAAACTTGTAAGCCCTAGTTCGGCTCCCTAAAAAGATGCTCGAGTTTTTCTTGCGTCCAACAAAATTCTAATATGTTTTATTTTTAATGTTACTAGGGGCTGTGTTGAACAAAGTGATTTAGCACAATTTCAATTCAAAAAAAGTATTAGTCTCTTAAATGACTGGCATCTGACATAGCTAGACCGTCACCGGGGACTCTGTGAGTGGTAAGAGGTTTAAAAACAAACCATCTATACTGTCAACAAACAACTCTTCATCTGCATTTTTTCAGAATAAATTGTTTTCAATCTTGTGCACCTAAGTACACCAATTTAGCAATGAAACTCGAAAAGTGGGATAAATACACACAAATATACACACACAAAAATTATTCTGACTCCTTCTTGACCCGTGGTGTGCGTAAAACAAGGCCGTTTCTCTTAATCTCACTGTAATTTTCTTTTGGGGTTTCTGTTCTTCTGTCTATTGAGCATTTCTGCTAATGAGAAAACCCGCCTCCTTGTTGTAAAAGCATTTCTGCTAATGAGAAAACCTGCTTCCCTGTTGTAAAAGTAGCACCTAAGTACACCAATTTAGCGATGAAACTCGAAAAGTGGGATAAAGAATGTGGATGTTTAGGTTTTATGACTGTGGAAGGGGGGCTGAAGGTATAAGAATGTGGGAAACGCTGAGACACGTCGAGATCAGGCGGACACCCTCCCGCGCTCATCTCCCCTACCAATGGTTTATGCTCAAAAGTGTTGCATGGAATAATGAGAATTGTATGGAATAAAATGAGAATTTAACAGTATCCATGTAAAATTGTTCAAAGTGACCATTATGTTCATAGATGTTAAAAATACCTGAAAATAAAATGAGTTCAGTGACAGTAAGTGTTTGTTGTAATCAATTTATTAATAACAAAAAAAACTTTCAAACTAATGCAACACATATAACAATGTCACAAAATATTCAAATAAATACATTTCTTAATGCATAACTGATATTGGAACTGATTTTTCAAGAAGTGAAAACAGTCTGTCCATCCTCTCCCTGATCGAATCGATCGATTTGGGACCTTGTGAATCTGAATCGAATCGATTCTAGAAATCCGTGACAATAAGCAAGTAAATAAAATTTTATTTATATAGCACCTTTCAAGATAAAAATCACAAAGTGCTTCACAGAAGCTAAAACCTAAAAATAAAAATCAACCAAAAGCAAGTTTAAAAAGATGAGTTTTTAGCTGTTTTTTTAAAAGCGACCACGGAGTCCACAGATCTCAGGTTCAAAGGGAGAGAGTTCCACAATCTGGGGGCCACAGTTACAAAAGCTTTGTTGCCTTTTGTTTTCAGCCTCGTGTGTTGGACAACCAGCAAGCCCTGGTCACATGACCTCAGGGACATGCTGGGAATGTATGGATGTAAAAGTTCACTTATATATGTTGGTGCTTGTACATGCAGAGCCCTGAAAGTCAAGGTCAAAACCTTAAAGTGGATTCTGAATTTACCGGGGAGCCAGTGCGGCTGAATCAGCAGGGGTATGACATGGGAGTACTTGGAGGACTGAGAGAATGGGGAGAGAATGAGATGAGAAGAGGCAGCTGTGCAGCGTAACGACAGAATAACTCCAGCTTTGTGTCTTTTTTTCATTCTAGCTGAAGTACGGGACAAACTGTGTTCCTTTTCACCTTAATACGACCGTGGCTCAGGGGGTTGGGAAGCACATCTGTAACCAGAAGGTCGCCGGTTCGATCTCCGTACTCTGTCCTGGTCATTGTGTCCTTGGGCAAGACACTGCGCTACCGTGATATGGCAGCCTCACTTCTGTCAGTCTGCCTCCCTCACAGAGAGAATTATGACCTTGTTTTCTGCTTAGCCATCACCTAAGGATTTACATCCCTGATAAGCAGAAGGAACCTCACTATCTGTTTAACATCTCCCATTACAATGGCCTGACTGTGTTAACTTTCCACATGCATGTAAAGTACTGACAGGAGTGCTCTTACTATAGTAAAGTGAGAAAGAGATATTACTATAACTAATGTGACATGATTAATAGGGGTGCAACAATACTCGTATCGATATTGAACCGTTTGATACAGTGCTTTCAGTTCGGTACGCATATGTATCGAACAATACAAAATTTTTAATTAATTTTTTTCTTCTGACGATGCTGTCTGTGTTGAGCACTCAGTGGATCTGCGCTCGACAGTGAAGCCTAGGCGGAGTAGTCAAACGCAGATTCACTGAGCGCAGGGCAAGCTAGCGAGACAGAAGTTAAGCTCCTTGCAACATGGCAAATTGAACCTCCCCCACCCTCATTCAGATCTGGCGTTTGGAACTATTTTGGTTTTCATGTGAAGTATGACCCTGAAGGTAAGCGCGTCATGGACAAAAGTAAAACAGTATGTCGAATGTGCCACGCAATGCTCAATTACATTGATGGGAACTAGTGCGTTAGCGCAGTTAGCTTGTTAACGTGTTGGCCGTCCAGTCCCATGCACGGGCGATCCGCGGTAGCTCGTTAACGTCATTTCAACGAGATTAACGCTGACAGCACTAGTAGGAACACAATGAATATGACTGCACATTTACGCCGACATCATGCTAGTGAAAAGAGAAGTGGAAGCAGACAAAAACAACAAGCACGCATGCTACAAACTTTACCCGAGTCATTTAGGCAGCCGTTAGCACATGATTCTCCTTATGGGGACCTGATATGTTTAATATGCTGCTGAGAATATACCCCAGAAGAAGCGTATAGTATAGCTTTTATTTTGGAAAGAGCCATTTCTCTGTAATAAACAGTCTTTTCCAAAGATGAGTGATTTCTCGATCAGATAGATTTAGTTTTTTTATTACTTTGTTGTTTCAGCAACATTAAATTTAAAAACTGTACTTTTGAGTTAATATATATATTTATAATTTTAATAAATGACAAATTAAAAAGGCATGAACATTTTTTTTGTATCGAAAAAATATCGAACCGTGACACCAAAGTATCGAACTGAACCGTGAATTTTGTGTATCGTTGCACCCCTAATGATTAAATATGTGATTAATCCATGAGAAAAGAAATCTGCCACCACACTTGAAAAGCGCTATATAAATCCAATCTATTATTATTATTATTATTATTATTATTATTATTATTAATACAAAACGCGTAATGTTTTCTCTAAATGAGGGATGATTCCGTCTTTTTACAGGCAACTCTACCAACTAACCTTATGAATAAAATACAGTTCACTATGGTATCACTAACATCAAAGCACCCACCCAACTCTATAGAAACTCCGTCATGCTAGCTAGCACGCAGTACGAGTTATTGTAACTGACTGTAAAAAGTCAGCACAACGAAAATAAACTCCACCTAAACTTGGTTTATATCTGACCCAGATAGACTGCAGGTCATAACTTCTTACCTGAAGTTCAGTTCACCTGACACTCGGACTGGCGGCTGCCTTGGGTCTCTCCTCCTCCTGCCTCCCCTTTCACTCATCCACCTGCTGGCCTCCATCACTTACTGAATCTGAGGAAGCTCCGCCATAGCCACCACCAAACAACTGAGTTATTTTTACTAGGGCTGGGCAATATGACCCAAAATTCATATCTCGATATTATTTAGCTGGGTGGCAATATAAGATATATATCTCGATATTTTTAAAGCCATAAGTTAAGAACAAAAAGAGAGTTCTTAGTCACACTGTCCCAGATGTCACACAGCATTTTTATTTACATACAGCATAGATTTACATGAAGAAATTACTCAAAAATAAATTATCAGCATTTATTAAATAATCATGCTCCATAAATAAAAGAAAACAATGTTGTTTTTGTGCATAACAAAAAGCTCATAATTGTGCAGTCAAAATGTAAACTAACAGACGCTGAGCATAATAACAAAGACAGATTTCACAGCTGCTCTGTTCCCAACTTCTACTGCGTGACTGACAGCCTTGAGTTTGAAATCCGCTTCGTAACCATGTCTCTTAACAGGTGCCATTTATGGTCCTTATACACACACAATACGGTAATATTACATCAAAGCACAGTACGTATCACTCCGCGAGGCTCCAGACTACGGTAGCCGTAATGCTCCGACAATTCATCAAGCGCTGCAGCTCCGTAGCTTACCAAAGTCGTAAAACATTTTTTGACAGATTGCTGAGCGCCGTGTACCACCTAAAATCGGTTTGCGGTCAGTAAGCACAACCAGAATTCATACATAAGGCGCGCTGTCAACTTTTGAGAAAATGAAAGGATTTTAGGCCGTGCAGCCCCTGTGGGCTGCATGTCGTTAGCGTGGTTAGCGCGGTTAGCTCGCTAACACGTTGACGCCGTCCAGCCCCACAACTCGCTAACGGAGATTTGCCGTGTCCATCTGGTCGCTGCCTGCAGGTGAAGCTATGGGGGAGGGGGAGTTGTATTCAGTCAAGGAGAGGCGAGGCCGAGTAACGTTGCTTAGAGACAAAAGTGGACGAAAGAGAGGCAAACTTGTGGCTTCACAAGTATAATTATAACGTAACATAGACTATGTCGATATAAAGGATATTGTCACATCTTATATCTCGTATGAAAATATATCGATATTTTTTAAAAACTCGATATATCGCCCAGCCCTAATTTTTACACACCGACCAGCATCTGGCCAATCCACCACCTTTCATTGTTTATACCATTACAAAGGAAAACCGAGCAAATGCCCGATCGTCAGTCCAGCTATGGTCGTGCCATCAGTTAACCCTTTGCGTGCCAACTGTGGCACGCGTGCCTAGGGTTGCCGACCCCTGCTTTACATAAGTAAACAAAGAATTACAATTATCCAGACGAGATGAAACAAATGCATGAATGACAATTTCTAATTCGAAGCGCGATACAATGGGACTCAGCGTAGCAATGTTTCTCAAGTGATAAAAACAGGAGCGAACCAGAGATTTTACATGGGCATCCAAAGTCAGAGCTGAGTCAATAGCAACACCAAGGTTCCTGATAGACAGTTTGGCAAATGTAGCAAGTGGACCCAAGTTTTCCATAACACTAGGTACAAAATTTTTAGGAGCACAAACAAGGACTTCATATCACGGCCGAGGCCGCCTCAAAAGAGAAAGGACTCAAATGCTGGACGCCGAACAGCACATAAGTAGTTTTAGAGACAACGTTTATTTTCTCAGTTAGTGTTCATAAACAGGAAACTGGAATGTGTGTTTAACAAGTGCAAAATGCCACAACTAAACCAAAAGGGTTTTAAGCAGCCTGGGCTAAGTAAGCAATCAGGGCCCTGTTTCAGGAAGCCGGTTTAGAAAACTCAGAGTGAAAAACGATACGCAGGGTTGAGTAACCCCGAACTGTCCAACTCGGAATATTCGGTTTCAGAAAGGCTGATAACAATTAGTTCAGTCAACGCGGAGTTGCTTTAACCCCAAGTGAAGCGCGCGGACGAGGATACATAAAGCCCTGATAAGCGGAGCACAGATTAAGCGAGTCACCATGGAGACGGAGGGAAAGAAGGCGTGGTCAATGTATTTTACAGCGCTTGAGGCCGAAATTCTGATGGCAGCATATGCCGATAACACGCAAATTCCGCGGAAAAAAGTAACACAGCCACAGCTGCGAAAGAAAGTGAGCATGCATGGCAAAACATAGCCGACAGAGTCAATGCGTGAGTGTTAATATAAACATTGATCTAGGGATTTCCACCCATTTAACACGTTATTTTATCATATGTTATTTTATTTGTTATTTTATACATTTTATTTTGTGATGTGATGTGAGCGCAGGTGCAACCCAACAGGCCCCAAACGTTCCTGGCAGCAAGTAAAAATGAAATATAAAAATATAGTCCAAACAGGTAAGGTGTAATTGTATTATGAGCCATAGTGCTTGGTCTGTTTGTCCGATGTAAATCAATTGCAGTTAGAGGCTACATTAATTTCCTTTCTGTAAGCACTTATTGAAATTATCTGAGCACATTACAAGTACATATTTGCTTACTCTGTATGCTCAAATGTGACCCCGTTATGGCCACTAGAAAAAAAGCAGAGGCCCGAAAAACAGGTGGGGGTCCTCCACCACCACCACTCACAGAGGCTGAGCAGTTGGCCCTCAGCCAAAACAGTGGGCGCCCTGTGGCTGAAGGCATCTCTGTGGGGACATCCTCTGAGTCAATAACCCCGCAAGACACAAGTGCCTACATAGGGGGTAAATCCAAAATAATACATGATGTGCATACATCCTTTCTTCACAGTCACCTTCGCAGTGCTACTCATTCATTTGATAAACTCTTCACCATAATGGATTATTTTGTAGTGAAGTTATTTTCCTACTGATTTTGCCTTCCCTCAGTCTTGGTTGTCTTTGAGAGCATAATGACAATGAAGTGTAAGCTGATTGGTATGTTTGTTAATTGCCATTTGGTCCCTTGTAAGTTATAAGTGACCTGTATAAACCTCATATTCTATCAGTTGATGGTGGTGGTGTACTGCATCTGGTGCAGCCTCCTGTTGAGCCAGACCAACATGCAGTTGTGAGTAATACTCCACAGATTATATGAGTGTACAGTAGAACAGCAATGTTGTTTATTTCTTTACTACAGGAAAATAATGAAGAAACATTGACAGCTGTTACAGAGGAGGAAGCAACAGAGACACTTTATGAGGTTTACATCTTTTAATACTTTGTGTACAGGAAACACAGGCGACCAATAAAGCCAGTTGAACAAAAAATCTGTTTATTCGTCTTTCAACATGTTGAGGTGATGGGTCAAAAGAAATGATTGTGACATATGGTGTCTCTGACTGCACTTCCATCTTGTATGTCCGTGGGAGGGTCAGGATGTTCATGGTTTGGATCACTGCTGATGTTTGGTTCAGAAGGACAGTGTTCTCCTCTAATTGTGGCAATGTTGTGAAGAATCACACATGCCACAATAATGTCACATGCCCTTTCTGGGGTGACCCTGAGTCTTTGCAGGCACTGTAACCGGGCCTTAAGCATTCCGATAGTCATTTCAATTCTGGCTCTTGTCCTGCAATTAGCCAGATTATATCGCTGCTGTGGGCCCGGTTCAGGGTCAGGGTAAGGGGCAAGCAAATAGGGTAAACATGGAAACCCACTATCACCAAGCAAGTAGCCAGTGAACTCTCCTAAGACAGAAGGATACACTTCAGTTCAAATGTCCCTGAAGCAATTGGTCTTTATATATTTTAAAGTATTCTCAACTCACCATGTCCAAATTTTGTGCTCAGTGTACATTCACGGAATATTTGTGTGTCATGGACAGAGCCTGGCTGCTTGGCTTCCACATTTGTGATAATGTTGGCAGCATCACATATGATCTTCACAGTGCAGAGAACACAAATTAGCATCCATTACTATGATGAAATAATCTGTTAGTTTGAAATGCTACAGGGAACTATGTACCTGTACATTAATGCTGTGGAAAGACTTCCTGTTCACATAGTCTCCTTCATTTACTAAAGGAGCAATGACTGGAATGTGAGTGCCATCTATACAGCCAATCACGCCTGGGAACCGTGAAAATAAATGTAAAATTTAAGTAGTAGTCCAAGTATCACCACATCATAAATTAAGTTTTGGTCATCCTGATACCTGCAATTTTGTGGCATCCCTCTTTGATGAATCTTGTGGGTCTGTGACCGGGGAACACCACAAACGAGTGCAGGAGACGTTTCAGTGCAACTGTAACATTCCTGACTGCCCGACAGACGGTAGCCTTGGAAACGTGCTCAGCGTCACCAATATTATACAGAAAGCTCCCGTTTGCAAAAAAACGAAGTGCAATACAAATAATATGTAATGAACTGAGAGCATGTCCGCGATGTGTCACATGCGTAATATATGGCCTGAGGATGTTATTCAAATAAATTATAGATTGTGCTGAGAAACGGTAACGTTCGCACAGAAAATCATCAGGAAATGATAAAATGTCCAAACGCGCTCTAATCACTCTCTCCCGGCGGAGAGCTCTGCGGAGAATTTGGGCTTCACGATCTACTGGCTCTTCAAGGAAGGGACACGCCATGTCCGACACTTCCTACTGTCAGGTTTCCGACAAAGGGGCGGAGACAGTCAGGGTTAGTTGTAGTAAACCTGCTAGGGGGCAGGTTAGCTTCACGGCGTGTGTCGTCATAGTGACTCACTCAGGCTTCAGCTGAACTCGCTTTGTGAAACCGAAAACCCAGAGTTTTCGTTAACTCAGGGTATACTTACTCAGTTTTTCCACTAAACCGGCTTCCTGAAACAGGGCCCTGGTGTTGGTCAGTGGAAACAGCAGTTCCTGTAAATAGAGTACAGACGTTCAGGTATGGTTCAGGAGGAATATGGGCAAGCTGTTCGTTCTGAATTTTCCTTAGCACTGCGTACTTGCCGCGGGTGGTCTGTAGTGGCGTGGAGGGGTGGGTGGTCCGGGTGAGTGGTCCAAAATTCCTGGCGTTGAGGCAGGGAGGCAGGTGAGTCGGGTGAACAGCCCGTGGGACTGTCAGGTGGTCCAGCGTCCGGATTGGAGCTCTTCGGCAGAGATTTGTGTCTGGCAACTAGTGATGTGCGGATCGATCCTGAAATATCGATTCCTCCGATACCAGTCATTTATGTTTTAGAATCGATTCTCACATTAAAATATCGATATTTTAGTAATTTAGGGTAAATTTGTAGTTTACCATTAACATGAACACAGTGGAAAGTAACTATATCATTCAGATTGTCTACATTCGAAGGAACTACTTCCTCTTCCGCCTTTCATAGTCATGTGCGAAATACGGCTGCATAAATGTCTGCAGCCCCTTGGCGTGCGCACTCACAACAATGGCTGAGCGTAATTGGAGTCATGTGCGGACGTATTTTACCTCCACAAACAGCTGAGCTGGTTTGCGATACATGTGGCAAAAAAGTGAGGTGTTGTGGCAACACCACTAACCTTGTCAAACACCTCAGAGTAAATCATATCACAGAATATGACGAGCGTATGTTGAGGCGAACTGAAGAGGAGGAGAGGGACAGGTGCTGCTAGGGCGAGACAGACGTCTGTCATGGAGTCCATTAGTGCTGCAGGCAGGCAAGGTGTTCAAATAGCGCACAACGTCAGTTTTTTTATTTCTATATGATGAACTCTGCATTATTAAGTGATAAGAACAAGTAATCTGTTGTCCTTTAATCATTATGACACTTAAATTTGAGATACAATAAATAAAATAAGTTTTTGTACAAAGTATCGGTATCGGATCAGTATCGTCGATACCACCCTGAATTTTACTTGGTATCGGATCGGAAAGGAAATCAGTGGTATTGCACATCACTACTGGCAACTTGGTGCGTGGCTGTGAGAGAAACACACAATGAGACAAGGTAGTTTACAAAGTGTGTGCAACATCACAGTGGTGGCCTGCACTAACTAGGGTTAGCTGAGAATCTGGCAAAGAGAGGTTGAGTGCGCTGGCCTTATGAGTCCCCGGCTTAATTACCCACAGGTGTGAGCAATCAGCAGAACACTGAGGCCCCTCCCAGGGGTGGAGATGCCAACTCGGAGGGAGACACCCTGGCATGACACTTCAGTCTTCTCCTCATTTAGTTGAAGAAAGTTTCCAGCCATCCAACCTCTAATGGAGTCTATGCACTTATGCAAAATCTGTAGCTTGGAAACATCATGGGGCTTAAAGGAGATATATAACTGAATATCATCTGCATAGCAGTGATACGAAATGTCCTTAAAAGTGCTCAATAAGTGTTGAAGAGGAAGTAAATACAGCAAGAACAATAAAGGCCCCAAAACTGAACCTTGTGGCACACCATAGGCAAGAAAAGTAGAAGAGGAACTGTACTTAGAGGTAGCCACAGAAAAGGATCGTTCATGCAAATAGGATTCAAACCAGTCCAAAGCAGCCCCTGATATACCCACCCAGTGTCTCAGCCTATCTAGCAGAATATGATGGTCCACAGTATCAAAGGCAGAGGTCAGGTCCAACATCAACAGAACGGAGCATTCTCCTCCATCACATCTCATCAAAATGTCGTTGGAGACTCTAAGAAGTGTAGTTTCAGTAGAGTGAGCTCTACGAAAGCCAGATTGGAATTTATCCAGAATGCTGTATTCATCTAGAACAGCTATAAGCTGCTTAGCCACAACCTTTTCTAAAATCTTAGCAATGAACGGTAATTTTGAAATCGGTCTGTAGCTACTGAGAAGAGAAGCATCAAGCTTAGGTTTTTTTTTAACAGTGGGTGAATAACAGCATTCTTACAATAAACAGGGACCTGACCAGAAACCAGTGAGGTATTGATGATTGTGAGCACACAGGGACCAATAGACTGAAAGACATTTTTAAACAAAGATCCAGGTAAAATATCCGCCAGTAGCAGCAAGCTCCAGCGCTTGGTGCTTTTTAGACACTGATCTGAAAGATAAATGTTTGTGTTAGAAGCAGCTTTGCAGGATTTGTTTTTAATTTGGTGAAACATAGTGCAAAACTCTTAATTCAGTATTTTTACAGGTTTTAACTGTGTGGTCTTTCTGGAAAATGTAGGCCAACTTGTGAAATGAGAGCATGCACCGTGCTCTTCAGAACTGTCAGCTTTGCTCGTTTCATGGGTCCTCTGTTGATAAAACTGATTGTTTTTTTTAATGGATCTCAATGTTTAGAGACAATGGCGAAGGTACTGACCTGTGTGTCTCTTTATACTGTAAATGTTAAATTCTAAGGCTACACATTATTTATCTCGCACTAAGTCTGCTTGGCATATGCTATGTATAAAGGCTCTGGACCTATCCAAAAAGGCGTAGAGGTGACTTTAGCGTGATTAATTTATTACAATGTCAGTTTCTGGGAAGTTTTCAGTTTTCCCTCCTGTGTCTATGGCTGGTGCAAGTTTTTTGTTTATTTTTTAAACTGAGCGTGGTTGTGGACAATTCCGACTGCGCTGTTTGATTTGAGTTTCGTGTTGGATCACTTTCTTTAATTGTTAATTCCTTGCGAGCAGTGAAGAGTCAGACTAGGACTTGCAAGTTTTGCCGTGCCCCAGTGGCCAGTGCGAAGTTGTGCTGCAGATCCCAGCATGAAAGCTGAGGGACCAGCCAGCCGGCAGAAAGGCCAGTTGATGCCTCGACGTGCGTTGGAACCAGCTTTGCCCGCACAGAGCGTTTCTGACAGGCTGGCGTTGCTTATGCATAAGAGAGAAGGAACAATACAGCGTGCTTCTCTGCTCCAAGACATCCGCGGTCCTTTCACACGGTAAGTATGTCTGTCTGTCAGCGCTAATTATTCAAACCCTGTTTTAAAGGCGACTCATTTGTTGTCCAAAAACATTTCCTCTAAATTTGCAAAGTTACTGATTTAAAAATATATATTTTCGATTTTTAGCTGGATGTCACACATATGATAGACTCTTGAGCATATTTATATAGCAAAATTCACAATGGTATAACCATGTTAAATAAAAGATGCCTAAGTGTGCACCAATGCACTGTAATGCAAGCCTTTAAACTGTAAGCTGATAAGTGCATGAAGTATGCCTTTACCTCTATAGCTGAAAAGAGTCTGTATCCATAATTTGTGGATCTGCTGATTTGTTTTTAATGTGGCACTTTTTGTGTGTGTGTGTGTGTGTGTGTGTGTGTGTGTGTGTGTGTGTGTGTGTGTGTGTGTGTGTGTGTGTACAGGAGAAAGGTGATGGCAGGAGCTTCTTTTTTTTTAAATGCATTTTGAATCAACTTTTTTTGTTTTACAAGAAGTGTATTTCATACATTGGAATAAATGTATTCTTTTCTATACTTTATAAGTATGAAACTCTAAAGATTTTAAGTTCATGCACATTATGTGTGATGGACCGAGCAGTGAAGGAAACTTAGGCACAGGTTAAAGTCCAAAAAAATGTTTTTTTATTTAACCCAAAAAACATAATTGGTTAAATCATGCAAAAAGAATCAAAATCTTGGGCCCATAAAAGAGGTCAAAATAACAGAACTCTACTCAAAGTTGACAGATTTGACAGATCCAGATTCCTTTTATAGTTTGCAGTGAAATTTGTTAAACCGTTGCTTAATGGGACAGAAGTACAAGTCACTAACACATTGTAGATAAGTTTATTGCTGGACAACACAGCTAGCAGTCTCACACACTCTTTAGATTTTTGAAGTTTTGTGTGTAATGGTTTAGCCTCTCACACCTTACCCTTTTCTCCCCAGCATCACAACAGTATGACTCCCAAAGTACGACTCAGTAAACAAACAAGGACTCTGAAGTCAGAACAGAAAGATACAGTTGGAAGATGAATGACTGCGTTTTTATTATGCTCAGCCTGAAGCGTATTTCCCCACTTTCACAATGCTAAGGTGTCAAATCCACAATCCCCAACAGATGGTTTGTCACACGCTGGGTTCAAACACTCAAAAAGCAACACAACAGCAGGTTCAAGAAGGGCAAGTCACCCTTTATTTGCACAGCCTCACACACTAAAGATTTTTAAAGTTGTGGTGTACAATGGCATAGCCACAGACGTGACTTCTACTTTTGATAAAGACCACTCCACCTGCATATTTCTTAAGAAATGAAGCGTCTTTATTAAGCTCTTATTTATAAATGTCTACACAATAAGAGACATCGTGTGCTCTGTGACATTATGGTCTTCTACTTCTGCTTCCATTGGTTTGCATTTTAAACTCCCAACCTTTTCAGGTTGTTATGAATGGCTTATATTTCTAACATTTTGTGATGTAAAAGTGAACCATGCGGCTTTGGATAGGATACATTTTGTAAATAGTTACCTCAGAACCTGTACTGTCAGATCTATGTATTGTTACGATTCGGTGTTGTCAGTGTTTTGTTTTAGGCATGACTGTTATGTTTCCGGTTTTACTTTGAAGGTCTGTTGTATCTCAGTGTGTTCAGGTCACCTTTTTTTGTCTCGTCAGGTCTGATTTGCCCCAGCTGTGTTTCCCTCCTGTGGTCCATTCCCTGATTGCTCCCTCTATGTATTTAAGCCTTGTGTTTCAGTTTGTGAGGGTTGCGATCTTCCCCCCCGGTTGTAAATAGTTTGGGGTTTTGATGTAAATAAATGTCTTATTTTGCTTTGATGTAAGTAGTTGTCGATACTTTCATTTTGGGATTTTTTTGTGGAGACCCGTAGTAGTTTTTTTTGTTTTGTTTTTTTTTTCCTTATTTTTATTTTTCCTGTGTTGCACGCCGGTTGCCTAGGCCGGGGTGTAACAGTATGTAAGGTTAAACTTTCCACAGTACATCCACTTAAGTAAGTAACCAAACACATAAAGTCACCCTTACCAATAATGTTGGTAAGGGTGACTGTTCCTTGAAAAAAGTAACACAAACAGACAACTGACTCATCAATGATAAGTAGAGCTACCCGAGGCTGAGACTCAAGCAGAAGAAAATTAAAAGTTGTTTTGTTTTTTTTATGGCTCGAAAGATTGAAGAAAAATATGTTTAATAATTCAACAAGAGTCGCACCTTCAACACATGTACATTCAAATTTTGGAACAGGCTCAACATTGCTGTTGTTCAATAGTTTTTATCCACTCTCAAAAGTCATTTTATGGCTTTAATATTTCCAGCTGATAAGGAGACTTATGGCATTTCAAATGTGCGTCCAAATGCTTTAAACATCCGCTTTGTCTGTAATGACAGTATCAAACTGCAGAGCATTGTTTTTACTAAAATTCAGCATTTTCTGATGAAAATATGGCTGCTTTTTTTCCACTGTAACACCCCCCTCAGTGCCATTTTTTAGGGTGATATTCTTGGAGATTCATTTTTTTTATATTTATGCTTTTGGAGTGAGGGTATCTAATACGCACGTTGTCACTGTGTTTTGTACTACCAGCTTTGAGGTCTCTGCTTTTACTTTGAGAAGTCTGGTTTTATTTTGTCTCGTGAGTGTGTGTTTTTCAAAGGAGATCTTCATCAGTTTGATTTTGTTACCACAAACTTTGTGTAAAGTTCACAACAGAGGTAAAGAGATTTAAACACACCAGTTTAAGGAGGCATGCAGGGGTTGGACCAGCTGCACATGACAGGTGAAGAAGAGAGTGTCGGGGGAGATGTGCAACAGCAGCAGAGGGAACATTTTACAAGATGATAAATGGCAGCTTTAGATGATTACGGATTTTGTTGACAAGATTAAAAGACATGTCCATCAGAGTTCGGCAACATTTCAGTTTGATTAAATTAAAGTTTTTTTTAAACTACACAGGGTTTATTTTCTCCTTTGATAGTAATCATATTGAACATGTCAGTGATAGGAATGGGTACCAGTACCACTTCTGACATAAACGGTAGTAACCAGACCGAAAAGCAGCGCACATTTCGGTGCTTTTTTTTCCTGAGCTGTGATACACTTTAGATTCTAGCCAATCATTTTACGTTTCCGAGGATAGCAGGCGGGGCCAGGTACGTACGTTCTTTTAGAGCAGAGCTACAGATTAAAAATGACCAAGGCAAAGCGGTCAAAAGTCTGGCTGTACTTCACAGCAAAATATGCAAACTCAGCAGCCTGCAACAAGTGATTTAAGGTAATACTGTCAAAGGAGGTAACACCTCAAATCTGATGAAACACCTGGCGATGCATAGCGTTTTTTTTAAAAGCCGAGAAATGCGCCGTATTTGATAGCTTGCTGTGAGACCTCACACCGAGCGCATCTACTGCGGGTGGGTTGCCTGTTATCGGACCCGGAGTTAGCAACATCCCCCAAAAACACGAAGAGGAGAGGCCTGGCCCCTAGCCCTGCCAGTGTAGCAGAAATGATGACGGATGATGATGGCAGCAGCAGCCATTCTTCTCTGCATGAGTAGCTTAATGTTGTTCGTGTGTAATTTACGTTGAGTAGGCTAACCACGTTATTACATTAATGTATGTAAGGTGAACTAGCAAACATCATCATAGCTACATGTGGCTGTCTTCTTGTTTGATGGCAGATACTCCCTTCACCCTGGCCAAAAAGGCCAAGAAAAAGTGGAAAACAGTTAAACATGAGAGGTTTTTGGACAAAGTTTGTGTTTTTTCCATTGTTTAAGCACTGCTTCCAGCCAAGAGTGATGCCATAAATCCCCTATAGCTGCAGAAAAGGCTAACATTGTTATCTTTTTACAAAAAAACAGCTGAACATGAGAGGTTTTTGGACCAATTTTGTGTTCTCCATTCTTTAAGCACCGGTTTAAGCACCGTTTAAGCACCGGCACCGTTTCAAAAGTACCGGTTTGGCACCGGTATCGGATAAAACCTAAACGATACCCATCCCTAGTCAGTGATGGAAACAAGAATATAAAGAAAAATGCTAAACGTGTGTCTAATTAAACTGTTCCTGTGAACCTTAGAGCTTATATTATATTTTTACATGTTGTAGTGCCATTTGTGGGAGCATTCCAAGTTGCTATCAATACAACCATTATAGCCCAAATTTTAATAATATGTATGCATTAAGTGCATAGTAATTACATAAATTGCAAAAAAGTGCAATAAGCTAAAAAAAAAAAGAAAAAAAAGAAAATCACTTTTGATTTTTTAACATATATTTCTAGTTAGAGAAATTTAAGAGGCTTATGCCTCAAAACTGTAAATACAAAAAAGTTGCACAAAATAGTTTCCCACCACAGGAAATTTATTTTGAATATCTTCATAGTTTTATTTTTGAAATACGCCAATTTTTATATACATTTTTATATACATTATTGCAGGCAAACCAGCATGTGAAATGGATGTAACAATTCCAGACTGGGCACCAACACTGCACACGGGCCTCTAAAAACATACTAAATTTCTATCATTGTACACTAATCCGCACATAACTTCGATATGAATCACACACCTGTCATTGGAATATTGGTGTACATTTACCTTATGTGTATGCACCTTGAGAGCAAACTGCTGCTGAAGCTTAACCATCACCTCACCGAGTGAAGAAAGGGCACATTTTTGCTAAATATGCAGAAAAAAATGCACACTTATACAATTTATGGTAAACTGAGCTGCCTTGTATGTACATATGTTGAAGATGCCTCGTTCTGTTTTCTCTGAAGCTGCTGTGCCATTTGGAGCAAAAATGAATCTAAAGTTTACAGCATATCTTGTCACTGGAAATTGTTTGCACTGTTTATATATTACTTACTGTAGGTATTGGTGAAAAAAGCCTGTTTGAAAAATGTGAAAATCTGAAATCTTGAAATTAGAATTGTTGTGCCTTATTTTGTGGATCTTTTTACATATATTCCTTTTGAAAATACTACAATTTGTATATTTATTTTGTTTGTCTGATAGCATTTATTTATAAAATAAATCGGACATTTCAAACAGTTACTCGCTACTTGAGTAGTCTTTTCACCAAGTACTTTTTTACTCTTACTCGAGTAACTTTTTTGACGACTACTTTTCACTTTTACTTGGGTAATAATATTTTAAAGTAATGCTACTCTTACTTGAGTACAATTTTTGGATACTCGACCCACCTCTGGTCATAGCCCCTCTAGGAGTTCGGAGTTAAGAGGTCAAGAGTTAATGTTTCCATTTTAACACCTCCAGATTTGACATAGAAACACTAATTTTTAACACTCGGTTTTAACTACTATCATTTTACACCTCAGAGTTACATTAAAAGAATGTGACTCTACTTAGAGTAAAATTAACTCTACTTTTGCAAGAAGACTACTAACACCAATACATTTAACACTTTTGAATTTGCTGTGTACTAATTTTGTTAACCAGTAACTTTCCTTGCATAGTTTTTGCAAACAACCTGACAAAAACAACATGATAATCAAATAAAAACGATTGCGCAAAAACTATGATGAAATATCTTGATGCTTTTATCATTGAACAATGAAAATGAAAAAAAATATTCTTGAGAGAATAGATCCAGTCAGAGCTAATTAAGTTTTGGAGAAAGGCAGGACAAGTTTGAAAGTAAGACCTACCCAGGAGGTAAGACCATTCAAGGATTACTGCCACCCTGTGCCACACGTTTATGCACGCCTCTGCTCCACCCACAGTTAAAAGTAAGAGAGTTGTATCGAAGAGAAAGAACTTGGAGCTTTCCCTCAACGGGTAAACAAAGTCTATCTTTTCATGCTCTCTGTATTAAGTTCACACTGGAAGTATGGCACTCTATAAGGACGAAAGCCAGGACGACGGACCAGAATGCCCGGTATGTTACGAGTATCTTTCTGGGACCGAACGAACTTTGAGCTGCGGACATGTTTTCTGCCACGATTGTCTCGTCAAAACGCTGGTGACCATCAACAGCGATGGAAATATCAGAAACACGATCGTTTGCTCGATCTGCCGACATCTTACATTCATCGAAAAACAAAATGAAGCGCGGAACTCACTCGAAGCCGATAAGGATCCGAAAGAGCGGCAGACCCTGAAGGTGCCTCTCCCTTTGCCGGTGGGACAGCAGCAGAGCGCACGGCGCGCCTCAGGAGACAGTTTACGGAGTGAAGTTTACTGTATCACTCGCTGCTTTAGAGGCTTTTCTCAGCGAGCTCGCCGACAGAAGCGGATCAGCCCCTGCCAAAAGGGATCCCAGATATTCATCATAAGCGCCCAAGGGCGACCCATGACTGAAGGAGATGCGCCCGGTGTTGTAATATCTGTGGCTCGCCCCCAGCGCAGGCGTAGGATTTGCACGACAACGGGATGGTTGTTCTGCCTGCTGTCTTTGTTTGTTTTACTGGCAGTGACAGCTTCGGTTTTTCCCTGGATTGTACTGATGTAGCCCAGCGATCCGCATCCCTCGGTCAAAGAATTGAGTAATTTACTGACATTTAAAGAAAGACACGCGATTGGCTGTATTCAGTGTCCAGAATTACTGAAAATGGAGTGATGTGCTTTAGTTGGAGTGAGGATTTTTAAGATGTTATCAGTTTCCTTCCTTGATTCTTTGGAAAAGTTTATACACGTGACTTGTCCTTTACTGAGAATCGCCAAGCAAGTGTTTATCTTAGGAAGCCTCAAACAGTAAAACCTTTTGTTCTGCAATCTTGTCTGACGTGTTCAACCTGCTGGAGAACCACATATCACAGCCCATAGATAGTAAATCCAATAAAAGTGGACACAGTAACGTAATTGAACTGTTAAAAAGGTGAAGAAAACAATCACTTTGCTGTTAGAGCTGCTAACTTTAGTTGTGTTACCCTGTTTGTTGTTCAACACCCTGTTTCCAAGCAGGAGCAAATACCTTTGTGCGCAAAGCCAAGCTGCACATTCAACCCCGATCTCAGGATTGTTTAGTTTGTCTGCATTTGCCCAAAAAAGAAAGTCAAAATGGTACATTTAATATGAACTTGACCTTGGTTTATTTATTTTTGCAGACAAAATGAGATGATAGAACTTAAAAAACACACATACTTGCAAATGATATATTAAAAATATACACTAAGTTTAACATTAAACGTTTGAGCAAACTGTTAAAACACTTGTATATGGCAGTGCAGGTGGAGCCTCATGACAAATGCAAAGACTCATTTTGACAGTGTGCTGTGCAGTTATCACCACCATACTGGGAAACCCGTACACTCCTAGTTTCTGTCAGTCTCTGGGTTGGTTGTCTTGCTGAGCCAGTCCTACAAGTTGCAACCTGCAGAGGGTTCTTCCTTTCAGATATATTTGTCTCCATAATGGTAATATTAAAAAGTATTAGTTTATCTTTTAGATAATATACCCTGTTACTGGATTCCATATTGATAGATGGCCCCACATTGAGAATACATTTGTGATGATACAAGAGCACAAGAGAAATAGCCTCGAATTATTGACAGCAAAAAGTGAACATGTTCATACTGTGTGTGTTTTTAGACATAGAATATTTACATAAATTAAACCATTTGAGAGGAGAACTGTCTATATATGTCTTTTTCTCTTTAATTATCAAAGATTATCAAAGTGAAACTGCAGCATCTGTTATATGATTATTGTAGAAACATCTTTGAATGTTCTGAGCTACAATATTGGCTAATGACACAAGTAAACATGCAATCAGACTAACAACACAGGCTGATAACTATATTTATTTACATTACGTATGGCTAGGAAATTTTTTTTTATGTATTTTTCTCTCTGCTTTTACTGCAAGGGGTCGAAGGTCATTGAACCTGAAGCACTTGATACAAACTTAAGAAAGAAAATCATTAAATCTTAAGTCAGTCCAGTCAATCATCAAACGGATACAACACAGTTACTTCTCAGTGCAACTAACAAAATGCACAATATAAAGCACTGCCATTCTCAGACCTTTCAGATGTAAATTGAACATATTAGCTCGTCAGGAAAAACATTATGGGGCTTTCTTTCCTCCTCAGTAACAGATGGAGGTACAAACATTTTAATTGAAATAGGATTCTACATGCTTTGCTGGTATGAAGTGGGTATATTAGAGAGAAACAATGTACACTGTACTCAAGTATTGAAAAGCTTTGATACCTTATTTTGAGATATGTACATTTTGCTGTGTGAATGTAGCTAAGCCACAGATCATTATATAAACTAGATCCAGCTGCAATATATACTGAATATGCTGTCCATCATAAAATATATTATCTCAAGTGCTTAAGGTATTTATCTTATGTCAGATATATTGAATGCAGGATTTGTATTTTTTAAGTAGAAAAGGAAAGCAGCATTTAATGAACAAAGTGTAGCAATGTTTCAATATAAGGAAAATATATCTGCCATGCTAATGGTGCTTTGTAAGTTTTTAGCTATAATTATTCAGTAAGAGATGCTTACATTTAATTCAAAAGTATTTTTTTAAATCGAAATGCTGAATAATGTTTTTTGAAAATCACAAACAAGTCTCGTAAAACTATTAAGTTATTTTTGATGAAAAGTTGGATTTTTAAATATAATCCTTTGAAAGTAAATATGAAATAGAACTGACTGCTGTGTATTTATGGCAGAGGATATGAATTAAACAGGCAGTCACTTCTGATGCTAATAACACTAAGGTCGAAATTAAGTATCAAAAACTGCTTTTTTTAAGACCTCTGAGGGCTGGCTTCCAATTTTTTAGACTCCTAACTTTAGAATAAACACTTTTAGGACTGGTTTGAAAAGTAATTTTATTATCTATAGCTTATATATAATTTCATGACAACTAATTACATGTTTAACTGTATTAGGTCTTGAAGCTGCTGTACCTTAAAAGTTAGATGGCATTAGATGACAAAACTGTGCAAAAAACATAATGTATGATGATACACTGATATTTACAATTTTCAACTTACACTGATTGTATATATTTTAACAATCACTCCCAATCAGTACCATCAAATGGTCATTAATTCTTTCCAAAATGTCTTTCCAAACTTCATACCCAGCTGAAATGTGGTGTTTATTAGTCTCAAATGAGTGACCCATGACAAAGGACTGCTAAGTCCTGTGTTTCAAGGCAACTTTCAAGGCTATATAAATAAAACCGATTTGAATTAAGTTGAATTTACCCAAAACTCAATAGAATATACTGTAATTTATGCACAGATATTTGTTGCATCTACTGAGTTTGTGGATTTATTCATTAATGTCAGTGCACATATGTGTCAGTCAATGACATACATGCACATACTGGTCAAGCAAGTTTGTCCTCAGTGAAGACAGTTAACACATTGTGTTTGGGTCAGGTTTAACCTGTTTTGATATTTGACAGCAGCAGAAACTCTGTTATTCTTTCAGCCAGAAATGAGACTATTCTGGTAAAAATTTAACCAGCATCTATTTGAAAGCTTTTCAGATCCAGTCAGTGTTAAATGAAGAAAATTAAGACTTTAGATGAATCTTGAAACTTTTTTTTCCAATGGGTTCCTGCAGAGACATCTGCTGGTCTTACAAGGGTCATGGGTGAATCTACAAACAGTGTTGCTTATATGCAACAGAGGTCATACAGAGGTTGGAGGCTGTCTTGACCCAGAGATGTGACCTGAAAAAGGGTGGTATGGTAGTAGAGTAGTTAGCACCATCACATCACGGTAAGGTGATTTTTTTAGTTAAATAACAGCAGGGTCTTTCCTCCATTTATTCTTAAATAAGTTAGATTAAAATTATAGTAATTATTGTGTGACAATAGTTGCTTTGTCTAAAAGTGATTGTAAAACCTTTAAAAAAAAATTTCCGCTGCTCTTGAAACCATTAAAGCTTAATCATCCATTTATTATATACACAGACATGGCTTTATAAACATCCTAAACAGATCTGTAGCTCAAAATTTGAGGGGATTTGACAGGGGGAGTTTTTAGCCTAGGTCAAAATGAACTCAAACCATGTTGTGAAGGCACAGAATATGAACACTAGTAAGAGTTAAATGTATTTACTGGGATACTTTTAACTTGGCCGCTGGCATAAAGAAATGTGTCAGAAATATGTCACTACCAGGGACATCCTGTAGAGGGCATAGCTTAACTCATTAATGAACCTGCCTAAATTGGCACTGATGTACAAAATTTAACGGATGATATCTAATGGAGATATATAAAGATGAGTATGGTAAACAGAGTAGATAAAACAGAGCAACAGGAACAGAAGAGGAATTTTGATAGAAAAAAAATTGCAAGGTTTCAGGTGGTTGATTGAAGTTATATAAAATTTAACTTCAATCATGTTAAACGATGTTTTCACAAAATAACTTTGCATACTGAGTCAGATTTATTCCTCAGAAAGTTATTTTATTATAGTTTATGATTTATGATGCAAATCTTTTCAAAACCTCTTTACTACAAACTTGACATTAATGTAGTCATAAAATATAGCAAATACTTGTGTGCACTTATATTGGTGATATGATTCTCCCATCTTACTCTCCATCTTAAAACATCAAGTACTCTACCTTCAGATATTTTTCAGATATCATTGTCCTAAAGATGACAGGATCCTCCTGAAACAGAAGAGGGCAGTGTAGTATGATGTTAACTTGTGATTTCACAAGCATTTGAAGCAATCATCAAGTAAAGACAGTTATATTTTTCTTAGTAATGAAAGTCTACTTTTCCATTTGCCTGGATTTGTTGTTCCTGTTTAGATGTCAAACATGACTCAGAAGTAAATTCTCAACCAGATGACCCATTATGTGTCCTCTAAAATCATCTGAACTCAGTGGAAGCAGGGAGTGTAAAAAGAGGCCACTTACCACCCCTGTGCAGTAATAACTACACAAGCCAAAGTTTCAAGCATTGGCTGTGCTCAGAATGCATCAGTCAACATGCGTCAAGGTCGACACGTGCTGGGTAGACCTTAATTTATTGCAAGTGTGTAAGATGATTGACACTCGAAAATGAGATGTTAGCAGACAGCACAAATAATTGTGATGCCTTCATGACTATGAATGGCCACCAGCATTTTGACAAGACAATCGTAGCCAAAAGCATGTCTACAAATCAAAATTCCTTTGGTGCCAAGACGCATTCTTGTTGTATTGCTGGGATTATGGCACCCAGCTGAATCAATATTCAGTTTGTATGTAATTTTGCTAAAACAATGTCTGACTCATTCTCTGTTCCTCTCAGCAGTAAAACCGCTCTGTGGTAGGAGTTTTTGTGCTAGCATGGCTTTTGGTAAACCAGTTTAGAGGATGTCCTGGCTGCAGACTTCCAGTGTCCATTCGCAAGACAGATCTTGAGATACAAGATATTTGCCCACACCAGCAACAGTAAGACCAAATTATGATTGGTGCTTTCAGAGATACAACCATGACTGATTATTGATCTCTATTTTTTTAAATTATTGAGATCAATTTTAAGAAGAACATAAATCCAGTTGTTGTACCCAAACAAGTACAAGGCTGAAGACAATAGTATCAATACTGTAGGCAATTGATACTGAAGATAGCCAAAGGGATTCAAGAATGTTCAATATGCTGTAAATGTTTCTTCCCCAGCTACTGAACATGTACAATAAACATGACAACATTGCTGTTTAAAATTATGGAACACAATATCCTGTATGCTCAGAATCGGTTTTTCAATCTGTTTTTGCGCGAAAGACATTGTTATCTGCAGACAAGCTCTGCTGCCTGGTCAAAACCCACAGTGTCAAAATAGGCCCAGCAAGGGTCAGAGACAAAACATGGAGACAAGTTTGCTCACACTGACAATGGTAAGGCTCAGTCATACTCACTGGTGCTTCAAGAGAGACCATAAGAAAGTCAAAATCTACCTTTGCTCATTACCATTATATGTTAACAAACCGCAAACCAAGAGAGAACCAGTTTCTGTACCCAAAGCACAAGGTTGAATGCAGTGATGCTGCACTGTAATAGAGGTAAAAACAGCCAGGACGGTGTGCTCAGAATGTGTTCCGGGCACACATTAATGTAATGCTCTCATTACAACATCCTGGTAGCCATCATACTGCAGCAAAGTAAGCCCTCACTGCTGGTATATTATAGCCATCAAGAGACAAGAAGCACCTGAGTCACTTGGAGCAGATATTCCACATAAAGGACAGGAGTGGCTTTTCTATCAGTGCTGAAACCTTTGATGGTTTCAAACACAAGAGTTAGGGATGACATACTCGTGTGGTCTAATGCTCTTTCTGATACTGGAATTACAAAGATATGAATATGTTATGTCGGTATGCTACCCAACAGTGTTTAATTAGAACTCGCTAAAGATAAATAAACATGTTGGCTTCCTCAAATTGCTCTGCTTATCTCACAGCACAACTTTTAACCCTTTCACACACAGTGGTCAGCCAGTTGTCCACATGTAAAAAAAACAAACAAAAAAAAAAAACTCTTTGAAAAGTATGTTTTAAAAAATGAAGTTCAAAAATCTTTTTCTCATGCCTTAAGATGAATAAAAATACTTAAGAATCAGAATCAGCATACTTTATTAATCCCTAAGGAAATTATTAGGATTAAATTAGTGGAGTGTGAGGTGAACTAAACCATTTTGCCTAACTTTGAATGAGTGATAAAAGAAAGGCTCCAGTATTTAATTATTTATTTTAATCAAAGTACAGTCACACAATTGATTTATTCGGGCAACTTATTTGGATCTCAATTATTTAGAAATAAAAATGGCAAACAGATACAAACTCTTCATTCCAGGTTTCCAAGGGCTCCTCCAACTGCTTGGATCTTGGGTAGTTACAATTACTGGCCTCCATTAGGTTCTGTACTGTAATACTTTCCAATCTTGTAAATGAGTTTCAGCTGCTATCTTGTACACAAAGGATTACCCCTTCCAGATGTAAGCCCAAAGGTTCTCACAGAATCAAATTGGCAATGTGTAAACCACTACACTACAAGGCCATTTGTTAATACATTAAGAAACAAATTACTGTCAGCAATTGTAGATCTTACTGAGGAAGCCTGTAGGCTATAATACAAACGTATAGACACAAAATATCCTGGTGTGTTGGAAACTTGTCAGGAGCACAAATACTGAAGAATCAGCAGCTGCAGCTTGTTGTGGACGTTTCTGTTTTGTCTGCACGACCTCTGGCAGGATATTTCATTAATGCATCTACAAAGAACCAGAAACAACTTAAGAAAACTTACAATTTCACATTTAATAAACATCATAAAAGGCTCTGTTATTTTATTAACTTCCAGAATGAAATTTCTAAACAAACCCCCCTGCTTCATGTTTGAGACAAACAGCCACACTATTTAAGTTACATCAATTTTTTTTGTTCTTAAAAATACAGAGCACAATAAATGTAGTGATTAAATAAATACAAAAATGAATGAATAAAAGAGCCTTACCATTATCAAAATCTGCGCTAACCTCTCTGGGGCCTCGATATCTGGAAGTCGGAAACAGCCAAAATATCCATCAAACGAAAGACAAATGGTTGATAGCAAAATAGTCAAAATCTCCAGTAGCATCAAGAGAAAGTCTAGCCCAGTAAACTGAGAGTCACTGTGGATTTGGCTGGGCTGTGGTTCAAGCTGATCTATATCAGCAGCCTCATCAGCCATTGTTCTCGTTTGTTGTGCTTCTGCTGAAGATGTATGGCCAAGAACTAGTTTTCGGTTGCTGCTGCTACAGTGAAGTGCTCCCCGAATTCTTTCCTTAGCAAGATCTCTCTGCCCTTTTAGTCTGTGTGTGCAGGACCAAGGGTCTCTATCAAGTTTCAGTACGGGGTACCACTGTGGGTGGGAGTTATTCAGTATACCCCTAACTGTCTTAACCCGGTGTCCCTCAAAAAATCAAAACAACTATGTAATACTAAACAACACAGTGTTTTCCTTTTAAAACACTTGTGCTAATCAAACATATAAAACACTTGATATATGTAAGACGTTATCCCTCCTCACAGACTTCAAATTAGTTTAGTCCGCTGCCTACCAACCCCCAAACCTTACACAATGGTGTGAGTGTTGTTGAGTAGGTATCTCTGGTAGTATTTGGTTAGAGGGCTGACCTTTTATCTTAGGTTATCTTAGTTCTATTAAAATAAAGCACATTTAAAATTGTAACCAACCTGGTTGACTTTTTAAAATGTTAATTAAAATCCCAATTAAAGCCATAACTCACTCTGACTTTCAAGTGCTTTTAGTTTATTACAATTGTTATTTTTATGATTAAAAAAATAAATCTTTGCTTATAACCTTAGAGCTTTACAATCCAAAGATGTTCTCTTCCTAATACTGTTATAAATATATATTATACTGTTTTTAGTGAATGTCTTTGGAGATTCTCAGCCATTCAAGTTACTTAAATTCGGTAGTATACAAGCCTCTAAAAATCACTCTACGCTGTACATTAAGCATAAATGGGAGAGGGAATCAGGCTCACGAATTTCGGAGGACAGCTGGTGGGGAATATGTGAGTCTCAGGCTACCACTGCAAATTCAAGGTCCTTAAGAGAGTTTGGTTGGAAGAATGTAGTGAGATTCTTTAACACTCCTAAACTCACAGCTCGGCAAACAGGCTCACAGAGCCAGGGCCTATGTTGGAGAGGTTGTGGAACCCCTATGGCATACCATTTTCATGTCTTCTGGGCCTGCCCAAGGATTCAGCCATATTGGGGGGAGGTGGCCCTTGAGATAAACAAAATAATTGGGATTACAATAGACTATTCATTTGATACGTTGTATCTTGGTAAACTGCCTACGGCACTCCCACATAAAGATATTTATTTATTGAAAATACTTTTGGCTGGCTGCAGAAAGGCCATAACCCGTAGGTGGCTAAAGGCAGACCCTCCAACTCGGGCCCAATGGCGTGGGATAGTGGAAGAAATTTTTGGAATGGAAAGGCTTACCTTTGTCCTTAGACTCGAGCTCGAGAAATTTAAGAAGCTCTGGGAAAAATGGGTTGTGTACTCCCCTTTGCACTGAATAAATGAATATTACCATGATGTAAGTAGATGCTATTACTGGAACTGTGAATGTCTCCCATGCTGACCTTAAGTTTTGTATTCCCATACTGTAAAATGATAAATAAAAAGTTATAAAAAAAACAATTGTTATTTTTATGATTAAAAAAATAAATCTTTGCTTATAACCTTAGAGCTTTACAATCCAAAGATGTTCTCTTCCTAATACTGTTATAAATATATATTATACTGTTTTTAGTGGATGTCTTTGGAGATTCTCAGCCATTCAAGTTACTTAAATTCATGCAAGTTTTCCAAGATAATTTCCAGCATTGCATTCACTGCTAGTGAAACTTTCACATTCCTACATTCCACCCCACCCCCAAGCCCAAGGGTGGAGGCAGGAGCCCCTTGTAAAACATGACCTGTTGTTAGGTCATTTTATCTTTAGTTATTCATGTGTGATAGTTCATCCTGCCATGTGCCATTGTCAGGTCATCAAATTTGCAAATTTGATTTCATTTAGTGTAAATTTTCTCATGTAAATATACTTTTGCATATAAGGCATGTGGCTTTTTATATAGTCTAAAAAATAATTGTTACATTTTTCTGAAAAAAAACCCCCAAACAAACGCAAAAAAACATAAAAAGGCTGGCTTGAGATGAAAATGTTTATATTTAAAACCTAAATGATCAAATACATGCTTGTAGGACATTTCAACAAGTACAGCCATGTGGCTTTAAAATGGCTCAAAGAAAAAACAGCCAAAAAACCCCAAAACAACAAAACAACACAATGGGAAGATTTAACAAATACATCATGGGCATGATGTGTGATGTCTGTGGAAGTTTACCCATAGACTTATACGAGTGAGTTGTTTCTGTAGGCACATGAGTTTTGTTGTTTACTACTGGAAATATTTGATCACACTTCATTTTTCTAGGTGCAGAACTATGTGCATCCAATTCAGTATTATTCTTATAGCAGCAAATCATGTTGTCTCAAAGCCATCCATAATCTATCCCAACAGGAGTTAGACATCACAGGTGGCTGTGGCTTAGATGGTTTTGAGGTGTGATGTTTGCTGTGATGACTGAAGTTTTAACCACTGCCATGAAGAATAGTGGAGATGTTAAAAATAAATAAAAATTCTTATAAAACTCTTAAATCTGTGATTATTAGACACTACAATTAATCCAACTAGTTAATCAGATTAAGACTGGAGGGTACCAAACTGAAAATGATTGACTATAGGTGTGTGTGTGTGTGCGTGTGTGTGTGTGTGTGTGTGTGTGTGTGTTGTGTATAGATACACACACAGCTTTGATTAGAGTGTGTGTGTGTAATTTCTTCTTTGCATAAGCCATTTATGCAAAGAGTTATTGTTTGTATTTATTACAACACACAAAACCAGAGTTCTAAAATCTTTAATCTTGACCAACTGTAGAAAAGGTGTGGGCCTCTTGAATCAACTATAAACAAGCAATATATAAAAATACAAAGTGCAGCAATAGGTATTTATAAAGTGACTCTGACGTTTTCAAACATAATTTGTTGGCCACAGCGATTCATAAAACAATGAAAAAAGCATTCTAAACATTTTTTTTCATTTTTCCAGTCATTACTGGAAAAAGTCAAACTATAAAATATTAAATATTAAACATAATAATAAATAATCGTCGGTTTTCCTGATAGCAGCTCATTGTGGGGCTTCCCATTCACAGGTCCTCTGGAAGGAGACTGGATTGATGCATCTGCAGACAGAAACAATGTTATAACAAAATGTCTGAGGGACGAGAACAAGCTACAAGTTAAAGTCAGCACGAGCTGACTCAGCTCATTAACTCTCTCCTTTCAACTGTGTACACCCAACAAGTCAAACGCAACAGGGAAAAGAAGAAAAAAAACTACAGAACATAGTAAATAATAAAGTCTTACCGTTATCACAAAGTGAGGCAATGTGTCAGTCCTGAGAATGGATGTTGGAGTCTGCACATCCTCATAGGTGACTCACCAGAAGCCACACCAGAAGCCACATCAGTGCGATCAAACAAATCACCACTACCAGGCAAATGCAGACGGATTTGGTGACCTGACAATCAGGAGGTTCAGCAGGAATTCCGACAGCAGTATCGCTGCATGTCGTTGGTCTCACGTGGTCGCTGATTATGAAAACCTCAGACCCATTCCTGTAGATGACCGTTTGGTTGCTGCTTCGGCGAGAAAGTGTCCTCAAATGACGCATCATCCAGTTTCCTCCACGCAACACACCGTCTATGGAGGCCCTCGCCGCAATCACAAGATACCCCATCGGGAGAGGAAGAGCCACCCCCTGTGTGGTGTCCACATCTGCAGCCAGGGTATCGTCAGCTGGGTTCTCTTTGTTAAGATAAGTGGCTTGACGGCAGAGAGGACAAATGATAGATCCTCGACTCCGGGCGACTACCATTATTTTGCTCAGGCAGTCCTGGCAAAAGACGTGCCTGCAGCTCAGAGTGCGTTTTGCAAGCAGAACATTTTCAAAGCATACAGGACACTCCTGTGGGGCCTCGTGTCTATTTTCTGCTGCCAGTGCCATTATTCCGTCGTAAAATCAGCTGATTACTGGTACAGTAGTGTTCTCCAACTTCTGTTCACAACACGGAACTTTCTGCCCTTTTAAAGTGTGTGGTGGAGCAGGGGCCTGTACAAAGTTGTGGCACGGGGTGGCACTACCCACACATAACCCCCCCAAAAAATCGGATGCCTCGCACAGGTGTCCAAATAAAATGGAATAAAATCATAAAATATTTAATAGCATAATGTTTTGCATTTACAACATTTATGCTGATAAAAAATATATTTAAAAAATATAATTTTTAAAAGAAGCTAGCCCCCTGATATTCCTGAAAATGGTTCAGTCCAACCCCCACCTCTAAACACAATGGTATGAGTCTCAATGACCAGTATCTGATATTGTCCTCTAAAGGGGCTAGCCTAGCTAGATTATTTAACGCCAGCATGTGCAAATCACACGACCAATTTAAGATTCAGTTAAACTTGTATTTAAAGTGCAGACACCAAACTATATAACAGTTTATAATTGTGTTGATAGGCCACATAAAACCAATCTAATCTAAATAAAATCTAATTAATCCAATGTAATTTAAAAGCATAGGCGATGCATTTTTCTGAATACTATCGTCACATTTAGTGAAATAACTGTAAAAACTGCACTTTCTAAGGACAGCGTTCACAAGAACTCTGTTTTTACGACAAACTCTTTTTTGAAATAGCACAAATAATTTGTGTGGCAACTTATTGTGACACCTAATTGTTCTGTAATTTTATTTTAAGTTTAGTGGTTTGAAATTGTTGTACAAAAAAACTTTTTTAAAAAAAAGAAATATAAATTTTTAAAAAAAATGTAAATTTATATTTCAAGTTATGAAAATGATTCGTTAAACATGTTTGTGGTTTTTAAAGTCAAATTAGTCAAGGTAAATAGTTTTTAAAGGAGAAATACAAAGGTAAAATCAAAAGTAGTGAAAAACAGCCAATTAAAACCTGGACCCCAGAGGGTTAAACAAGTAATGTGTCAGATAATATTGTTTATCTTTATCACTGAATAGAAAATCGTCATTCATTCCGTTATTCTTGTACAGCGTCAGCTTCTGAGCCCAAACATGGCCTCTTATTACAACTGTTGAATTGTTATTTTTGGATTACTCAGTCGTGCTGGTCAATGTATACCTTAGTGCTGGAACTGGAGTTTCAGGTTTTACCTGACTGGTGAGGCACTTTAATGATCACAGTGTCAGGGTGTCGGGAGTCTTTGACCCACCCAGCATTGATTTAAAGCATACTGGAAACCTACATCATATTCTTTCACCAGCCCTGATACCCAGGCCCACAGCCTGCAGGTGATGAGGTAATCCCTCAGGTGTGGAGGGGGAAAGCTGACTTGTAAAACAGGTCCTTTTATTATGTTCTTTTCCTCTTTCCTCCCTGTTTCTGTTGTTCGTTTCATTCAGACAACTGCATACCAGCATGAGGTCGTCCAAAAAAAGGTGGTGTGAGTATTTCTTGTCTAAAGAAGAAATCAGAGACAATTTGCTTAAATTTTCATTAAGTGGCTGAGTGTTCTTATTTTACAAGAGTGTAAATGTGTAATAGTTTAAGTTCTAGGGGACACAAGGAGTAGATGATTGACTTAAACAAACAGCATCTGTTTAAGGAGGGGTTCTGGCCTCCACCCTGGGGCTTGGGGTGGGGTGTAATGACAAAATGCGAAAAGTTCACTAGAAGTGAATGCAATGTTAAAACTTATATTAGAAAATGTGTATGACGACAGCTGAACAGTGTCAAAGTATCTTTAATATTCGTGGGTTCCTGTGGATTATCACTCTGAAGTCTAACCCGACCATAAAAATAGGACTTACTCAGATTTAGAGTAGAGGGAATCACAGAACTGAAAAACAGTAATAGCTAGTAAGAGTTTTTCCAGACTGTGTATGAAACTGAGTGTAAAATCTTTGCATAATTCTCCTGTACTCACAAACCAAACTGCACCTAACTGACGGACAATGCCGCCATTAGCTTCATAATGAAAAACATTTGTGAATCACAAAGTACATTTAGGTAAAAACAACAAAAAAATAAACATTGCCTCGAAAAGACAATAAAAACTCAGGTATTTTAGGACAAAATGTCTCAATTGAAATAAAGAAAACAACAGCAAAAAATCTATACGAAAAGTGGGACAATCATTTCTAGTTAGTGCATTTCTCACACCTCCACCAAGATGTTTGAGTATCCAGATAGACCTGCTGTAGGTTAGCAAAACAATCCATGTCAATGCTGGGTGGGTCTAAGACTCACAGATGACCATCTCTTGGATCTGTGCCTCACTATTCACGTAAAACCTGAAACTTAAGCAAGTAAGTCCAGTTCCAGCACTAATGTGTGTGCTGACCTGCATTATTTGAGAAAGTTAACATAAGATTACAGCAGTAGAAGGGGACATTTCTTGGGGGGAAATGGTCTTGCTGTCGCACAGCAAGAAAGTCCTTGGCTGGAATCCACCATCTGCACAGCAAAAATGCCAGTGTTGATTTTTCAGTGTTAGTAGATTTCAACAGAGTTCCGAGTTAGTTCAACACTTAATCGAGTTAAAATAACACATCGGGAGTTGATTCCTGAAAAGTGTAAGTGTACATTTTAGTCGTTACTGCATTTTAACACTGTGGGTGTTAAATTAGACCACACCTTCATTTCCTGTGGAGCTTCGCAATCCAGAATCTTCGGTCGCCATTTTTTCTTGCTGATGCGGTAAGTTTTATTCGGTTAAATATTAAGTTTTAGATTGATGTTAGAACAAGTAACATGATAACTAGTAAAAGAAATAGTATTTATATCAAAATACATCATCTTTAAGTGTCATATTTGAATTTTAACTGTTTTTGTTAAGCTGGGCTACTGCTAGCTAGAACTCTGCAAAGTACCAGTTTCTTTCCTAATATTCATTTAGCATAATCTGGCTATTGGCAGACTGTAATGAATATTACATGTTAATATATTTCAGTTTTTATTAAATGCCTTTTATTTATTTTCGAATTAAACTGCCAAAGCCTTAGGGTCAGTGGTCTCAAACTCGCGGCCCAGAGGCCACTCGTGGCCCAAAGGCCACTTGCGGCCCACGTCAGGTGAGGTGAAGAAGTATAATGCAATTTGGCCCTTAAAGTGACTTTTTTTTGTCATTAGCCAAAAATGATTTAATATAAAGGCAATGAGGGCAGAGTGTTACCGGCCCTCATGGGTAGTGTAGTCCGTGCTGCGGGGAGAACGTGTGGAACTGCCCCTCCCGTTGTGTGTTTGAGCGCGAGAGAGGGAGAAAGTAAGAGCTGTTACCGATGAGAAATGGAAGAAGAGCGCATGTAAATATAATAATAACCACTGCCGCCAAAATGAGTGCCTGGTTGTAAGAAAGCTGTTAAGATTCGACTGTACACTGTGTTCGCTGACAGTAAAGCTACAAGCCCGACAACCCAGCGTATTGGCCAGAGGTGTCATTACCACGGTTCAGAGCCGCGGACCTGGCCGAGGTAACAAGAGAGTACAAACATGTGGAGGGATTGGCTTTGTTAGTTCAGTGAGAGTCAAAAACTAATGTGTACACTTATTTCTGCATTTTTATTTTGTTAAATATGAATAAAATTACAGCAGAAGTGCTGCAAAGTGTCTGACCAGAAAGAGAGGACCATTGTGTTAATTTGGTAGTTCAATTAAAGGCATCGGTTAGTTAAAGAGGGAGAGGGGGGGATGCGTTCATATTTGCAGTTTTGTCTTGTTATACAATATTTGAAATTTAAAAACGAACAAACCAAACGCTACATTGTCAGGAATATTTGTGGGGAGGGTTTTTATCGCTTAAAATATATAAAAAATAATAAAATAGAAATATGGTTCCTACTAACCCCTGTGATAGTTGAGAGAATACTGTATTGCAGTCATGTTACACAGCTTGTACTACTTAAAAAATGGACCAAGGATGTTTTTCTTAACAAAATTTATTTTAACTCAGTCTAAAGGGACTAGACATGCTAGATATTTTGCAAAGAAATGGTGTTATATGCTGGACCTTATTTTACTCTTGGCAGGTGGTGATATGCTGGTTCCCGAGAAGAGATGAACTAATCAAAGTCAGCTTTTCAAGACAGCCCCAAGACTCTTCGCAACTTGTGTTCAAATGTGAGGCCGTTGTCAGGTGATAAATGCAAGGAAGAGGCACTCAACTGACATGAAACATGTCAAAGACAACATGAAGGTGACATTTCAACATAGGCAAAAAGTGGTTCAAGAACCTGCCATAGCTTCTACTGTCCTGGACCTTTTCCCAAGATTTCTGGATACACCTGGCTTGGTAAGGCATAAAATAATTTAATGACTGCTTTGTGGTTCCTTTGTTTGTTTTCTTGTTAATGTGTTGTTTCTGTTGTTACACTTTGTGTTTAAGATTGACCAAGACTTCACAATGCTGTTTTTTGGGGAGGAAGTGTCTGGTAAGTTCCTTGCAAAGTGGCCAACATTCTTCAAGCCAAGGATCATCAAAGATTGCAAAAATCTGTCCCAGAGTACAGAATTGGATGAGCTGCTCATTTCTGCACAGCGTTACTCTAACGAGGCTGGTAAGTGTAAGTTGGAAATGGTAGATTTTGCATGCCTTTACAGCATTTGCTTAATTCCCACAACACAATATATCACTCATTTCTGTATGGTATGAAAACAAGCTTACAAACATGTTAAACCTGAAATGACATTTAATGTAGTTTGAACACAAAAAAAGTTACATAATCTTACTATTGTTATGACTCGATATCTACTTCACTTGGTGGCCAGAAGATTTTAAGTCTCTAGAAATGAATTTTTATACCAAGGCGCTGGAAAACTGCCTTATTAGAAAAATTATCAGGCGTCTAAAATGTCATCATGGTATTACATAACGTGGAAAAATGACTGCTGTGGTCCTTTAAATGACAGTAATTGTGATGATCTTAATTTCTATTCTGTAGTTTGGGACTGCGAGGCGGCTGCCCTCTTTTGCTGCTTCACTTCACTCCATCATCTAAGGGAAGGACGTCTTCAAAGATTAGCACATCAGATGCTGCTCACCACCTAATGAAATTCATCAAGGTATGCTTTTTAGAATTGTATATTTCTCTTTTGATGAGAACAGATGCAAATTATCAACGGCTGATATTTTAAGATGGCAAGGTGATCCAACCTGCAGCAGATGTATCTATCCCAGACAAGCTTGGTGTTGCAGGACTGACATGTCATTGTTTCTATTAAAACTAAATGTACACATTGAAACAAAAATAATTGTGCGCGCGGAGTGAAACATTTTAATATTGTCATAATTTCAAACAGCAATGCCTCAACATCAGATTATCAATTTTGTTTAATGTGAATCACTTGGTTTCTTTCTCTCCCTCAGGTGGGAGGTAGCACAGAGGCTTTTCTTAAGGCTGGCCCCACTCAGCCATTCGTCCTGTGGGTTGGAGAAAGAAAGAACATCATCCAAAGTTTCTACCCAAAGTTTCTACATTGTCCTAGATCAAAAGGTCATTCCCTGTGTGACACAGATGGGAGATGCAGGTTTTGACAAGGCAAAACTTTTCAAGGCACATTTTTTAATTTGCCGTGTCCTTTGATAAGGCATTGGACAACTTCTACACATTCATCCAGACCATCAAGTGTATGGCATTGATGTTGGCAGCGTGAAGGACAGTCCTCGGGTCAATGAAACAAGAGGAAGTCTTCACTGTACGGTTTAAAGATATCCACTATTCAGCACTTTGACTGGAAATGTTCATCTGTTACATTTGCAAGATACACCACACAAGTTGCTCAGTGTTATTTAGACATTTGAAGTTCCAGCATGGTTTGTACCCAGGAAAGTTTTTACGTTTGACCTGTGGAGAGCCTGGATGTTCATTTATCTTTCACACGTACTCTGGTTACAAGCGGCACTTATTCCGAGCACATGGAGACTGCGTTCACTCTGAGGTCATCAACAATTTTGAGCCTGTACCTAACGATGGAACCTCTGTTTCACAGCCTGTAAATGTGGCTCATCCCATGACAATAACTACACCGGTTCCAGTTGAAAAAAGGCAAATACTGAACATGTGCAGCTCTGTTATTGCTCAAGTACAATCCTCAGGAGTTCCTGAAAGTACTGTACAGTGTTTAGTTGGTTCATTGGAGGAACTGGTTAATGACATCCATGCACATGCAAAACAATCTGTTGTCGACTGTTTGTCAACTGATACATCAAGAGAAACCTTAGAAAAAGTTGAGGATTGCTTTGATCAGCTTGAAAATCCATTTTCATGTCTTAACACAGAATCTAAAAGGATAAGATATTTTGAGCAAAAATGGAAAATAGTTGAACCCATAGAGCATGTTCTTGGTGTGCGTTTTGATGTACGCAAAGATAGAACAACAGGGACATACAGGCAAGTTCCTGTCAATGATAAATTCATGTACGTTCCTATCATGGGATCCCTTTCATCTATGTTTCGAAACAGTGAACTTTGTAGCAGTTTCCAGAAAAAAAAACTAAACATGGAGGGATTGTACAGAGATTTAAATGACGGCTCCTACTTCAAAAATCACAGTTTATTCTCACAACAAGAACATGCTCTCCAGATCCAGCTCTACTATGACGATTTTGAAACTGCTAATCCTTTAGGCTCAAAAAAGGGGGTGCACAAACTTGGTTGTATTTATTTTGTTTTGAGAAATTTGCCACCAGAGTTAAATTCTGTGGTGATGAACATTCATCTTGTAGCCCTTTTTCATTCAGAAGACTTAAAAAAATATGGGTTTGATCCTATCCTAAAGCCACTTGTTGATGATCTAAAGATTTTAGAGGCTGAAGGAATGCAAGTGCCCTTTTCAGCCACACCTGTGAGAGGTTCGCTTTTTCAGATTACAGGTGACAACTTGGCTTTACATAGCATTTTTGGTTTTGTTGAATCATTTAGTGCAAACTATTGTTGTAGATTTTGTTTAACTGATAAGACAGAGTTGCAGTCAGTTTTTAGTGAAGATCATGTAGGCTTAACACTGCGTTCCAAAGAACTTCATTACAAACACTGTGGTGCCATTCAACAAAATCCTGCTTTGGCCTCAACATTTGGTGTAAAAAGAAATTGTTTACTCAATTCACTTCGGCTGTTCCATATTTCAGACAACTATGCTGTAGACATAATGCATGATCTACTAGAGGGAGTGGTGCAGTATGAGTTAAAGCTTGTGTTTCAGTACTTGATTAAGACCTCTTTGATATCCTTGAATTCATTGTCACAGAGAATTATAAGCTTTAACTACGGATATGCACAGAGAAGGAACAGGCCAGGTGGGCTAAAACTGGATGACAACAGCAAAGATCTTGGGCTTAATGCTGTGCAGTCATGGTGTCTTTTGCGGAATAGCCCATTGATTTTTGGAGATATCGTTTGCAGAAATGATGGACATTGGAACTTGCTACTTTTGTTAGTTCAAATTGTGAACATTGTTTTTTCACCCATTATAACTCATGGCATGACTTGCTATTTGAAACATCTGATTGCCGATCATCACAAGGCTTTCAAATCTCTCTTTCCAGAACGGAATTTGATTCCAAAGCACCACCTAATGATCCATTACCCACGCTGCATTAGAAAAATTGGGCCACTCATACATATGTGGTGCATGAGATTTGAAGCAAAGCACAAGTTCTTCAAAAGATCTGTAAAGAACTTTAAAAAATCACAAAAACACTAGTAAAAAAACATCAGAATCAATTAGCCTTTCATTTTGAAAATTTTTATTTTAAAAGATTACAGTTCGGCCCCATTAATGAAGTCTTGGCCAGCAGCTTAAAAGGCAGTGAAGCACTGAATAAAATGTTTGATGTTTCTTCTATTGTTTCTACAACTTCCTGGGTCAAAAGTTATGGTACAGAATATCAAGTTGGGATGTATGTTTGTTCTGGTGTTGAAAATGAGATGCCTTTGTTCAGTAAGATTGTCAGTATAATTGTTAGCGATTTCAATACTTATCTTCTAACTTGTAAGGTCTCAACAGTATATTTCAATGATCACTTAAATGCATTTGTTATTGAGGATGGATTAGATGTCTTTGCACTGATCTCTGTAGATGATCTGGTGTACTATAGACCTTATGATAGGCAATTTTCAAATGGCACTGATGACAAAATGTACATTGTCCCATACTGTAATTTTGTATGACTTGTTTACTTGTGGTGTATCTGAATACAAAGTATTTTGGAACGTTAATGTCTTGTATTTCTTTGTAATGGGTGGATGTTGGGGGTTAATTGTAGCAGTAGAGATATCAGAGATTAATGGGAGTTTATTGTAATCTGGTGGTATTAATGATTTGACTGACACTAGTGTTAGTGTTAGAAAATTAACACTATTCAGAGTTGAATTTTTTAACACCAGGGCTAGTGTAAAGTACCACCAACACTATTCGGTGTTAATTTTTAACACTTAACACCAGTGTAGAATATTTTTGACACTGGTCAGTGTTACTCAGTGTTAATTTTTAACTCTGTGCAGCGTTAAAATAACACTAGCTCGTTGTTAAAAATATAACACTTTGAAAAGTGTTAATTTAACACTCAAAAGAGTGGACACATATAGACACTTTTCTAGTGTTAAATTTAACACTCACAGTGTCAATTTAACACTGGCGATTTTGCTGTGTGGCTGCATTGTGTGGAGTTTGCATGTACCAGGTTCATTCTGGATACTCTGGCTTCCTCCCACAGTCCATAGACAAGCAGTTGGGAAGGATTAATGTGATTCTATGTGATGTGATTCTGTCTGTCCAGCCGGTCCAGCTAGGCTTTTCCCCTGAGACACTTGCAGTGTTTCAAGTTAAAAAATCAAGACAAACAAAAAGAGTTTGGAATCAAAGGTTAAATGAAGACGGCTAACAGACTACAAGAAAAAAAGAAAAACAACTCCATGTGGAGGACAAAAACCATGGAGCCTAATGTCCCAGCCCAACATGAGAAACTTAATGAAACTCAATGAAAAGAAACAAATACCCTGATACCCTGCATCTATGAGATGACACAAACAAATGATACTGTGATGACATCAAGCAATAATATAAGTAATTTAAAACCCAGTTTGATGTAATTCTAAGCATTTTGTGACTTATGGTGCTTTGGAAAACCATAAATAATGACCGAAAGGCAATGATAATTATAACTATTATTGTTATTAATAGCACTAGTAGTTGCTGAATTTATTTTAAAGACTACTGTTTAAAGTCCTAGGCAGCCAGTCTGTCATTTGTTCAAATCCATATTCAGAGGGACTGCTATATTTGCATGTGACAAATAAAGGATTGATTGATTGAAAGCCGGTTGGAGCGGACACGCTCCATTTTGCGTAACTATTTTTAAATCCCGGTAGCACTGCAACCACGTAAGCTAGCGCAATAATTTTTTTTGCATATGAAACCGGAGGAGTTGTACTTACATCTTATGCCATCAGCTTGTCCTAGGTCACGGTTTCTTTCCACATATAGCTTTGCAAAAACTGCATAAAAAGCACTTGCAGCAACAAAAACATAATATTCCAGAAACACGCTTTGCCGATCCGATCAGCTGTTTGTAACACTTCCTACGTCCATCAGCGTGAACTATCACATGACCGCATGACCTGCCCGAAACCGGAAGTGACGTCATTTTGCGGAAATGTCGTTTTTTACCATCGTGGCCTTATGAGCCTATACTTGTGTTTTTAAAAGTTATGTTTGACTTTATGACTTTCTGTGTTGTTTCTGGGATGCTGAGGACTCATATTGCACTGCTGGAAATATTTTATTTTGATGCATATGCTGTTATTTTGCAAATTTGCACTATAATATATTTTTTCGTTTTTCCTGCAGTAAATGAAAATTGGTGTATCTCAAAAATAAAACTATGAAGACACTTAAAATAAATTTCCTTTGGTGGGAAACTAGTTTGTGCAACTTTTTTGTATTTACAGTTTTGAGGGATAAGCCTCTTAAATTTCTTTAACTAGAAATATATGTTAAAAAATCAAAAACGATTTTCAATTTTTTTGTAGTTTATTGCACTTTTTTGCAATTTATGTAATTACTATGCACTTAATGCAGACATATTATTAAAATTTGGGCTATAATAGTTGTATTGATGTACAGCAACTTGAAATGCTCCAAAAAATGGCTCCACAGCATGTAAAAATATACTATAAGCTCTAGCGGACTTGGTTCTATGGTAGGTCTTAAAGGGTTAAAATACGAACACATTCAGGTACAAACAACATTGATAACCTTTGAGGGTTCACTACCAGAGATACTGGCTCAACAACACTCATACAGCTGTGTTTAGAGTTGGGGATTGGACTGAACCATTTTCAAGCATTTCAGGGGAAAACTGCATTTAAATATGTAATGTTTTTTAAAATATTTGATAAAAATGTAATTACAAAACATTATGTTATTTATGATTTCAAAATTTTAGTGAATTTTAGTGGGTCACCAAGTCAAGACATCAGATTTGGGAAAGTGGTTGAGGGTGGGGTCGGTGCCACCCCTTCCCATCACTTTGTACAGGCCCCTGCTCCCTATACAATTAAAAAAGGACAGAAAGTCTTGTGCTGAGAACAGAAGAACTTGAAGAGCACTGCAGTGTACAAGTGACCTACAAATTCTAGAACAGGAAAATGGCACTGACACAGGAAAACAGACACGAGGCCTCACAGGAGGGCTCCATATGCTTTGAAACTATTTTGGCTGCAAAAAGCACATTGGTCTGCAGGCATGTCCTCTGCCAGGACTGCCTGAGTAAAATACTGGTGGTCGCTCAGACTGAAGGATCCATCGTTTGTCCTCTCTGCTGTCACCCCACTAATCATGATGAACAGAAGGAAGACGGCGAAAACCTGGCAGCAGATGAAGGCCACACACAGGAGGCCCCTCTTCTTCTCCCTGTGGGTTGTTTTCAGTTAGTGCCGCACACCTCCACAGGTGCTGTGTGCCACGGAGGTAACTGGGTGTCACCACACCTGAGAGAAATTTCTCAGCAAGGCGCTGAACAGACAGTTACTGCAAGTGAATCGCATATTTCCACTGGAAACAGGCAAGGAAGACAGACCACAGACAACTGTACTACTGTCAATATAACCGAGGACCGTGCTCCGGGGTGTACGGCGTATCAGCTCATCTGTGGAGGCCTCTTTTGCCTAGTAGTGCTGATTTTTTTTTATCTCACGGTGGCATATTTGGTTGCACCTGTGCGACCAACTGTTCGGGTAGCAAAAAAAAAAAAAAAAAAAAAATCTGCAACCTTCCCTGTGGTCAACAACAAATCAGACTAAACTAATCAGAGATAGTAAGGGGCGGGACCTCTCTGATCGGCCGTGGTCCAGTTGAAAGTGTAGGTGGAAGTGTGAGGTGAGTAGCTTGAATAAAGCGATATCAATTCATTAAATCCTGAATCGACTTTTAAATATAACTGTGTTTTGCCAGAAACGCCAGATTCTCAGATTAAAGCTCACAAAACCATTTCAACAACAACCACACAGCAATACATATACATACATATCGTTATCGTTCTATCGCCCAGCTCTATTTGCAACATGAAGTGACGGCATCCTCAATAGTTACATTTTGTGCAGCAATGAGGAAAATCTTTATACAACAAAAAGAAAAGCTAGAAAAACACAACTATTATATACAGGTGGTCTGTTTCTTCACAATTTTCAACCAGAGCAGTTTGACGTTGAGGAAAGTTTCTTCATGTTTCAGAAGTTTCTCAGCAGTGGATGATATAAAGATGTGTGTGAAATGGACTGTTATGACTGGTCAGAGTTAACCTGTGAAAATGTGATAAATGTTAACTTTTTATAAAGAAGCAAAACACATTTAGTCTTTTGATTTAAATATATATTTTTAGACTTAAACAGGTTTAAAAGATTGAAATACTGCCATTATAAGATGAATAAGAATCAAAACTATGAAAAGTACTTGATTAAAGAAATGACAAATGAGCTCAATAAAAATATAGTTTTTAATACACTGGGAGGAGAACTTAATTCTGTTAGTTTTATGTATAAATGAACCTCAGTGTGGAGCCCCTCCCACTCTTCAAACTCTGGAGGGTAATTAGCTGAAATTAGATGGTCATCAGTTAATCCAGTTCACCTGAGCCTTCAGTCTTTAAAAGCTGGATCATGTGTTCACTGCTGTCTATTCTCAGTTGGTGTGACATCAACTTTCTTTGGTGGGGCTGGTGGTTTAGTTTAGAATTGGTGCTGGTTTGTTTCAGTCAAGCTCTTGTGTGGATCGGTATACCTGGTGTCTCCGCATACCTGGTGTCTCCGCTTGTGTCTTCAATTCATTCGTTAAGGTTTGAGTGTTATTTACTGATAATGACCAATTTGACTTGTCATTTTAGCGTTTGTCAATATTTCTGCTTTTGAGGACTCTGGCTGTAGTCCTTATTTTGTTGGGTTTTCAAAGATTTTTGTCAAAAGCCTTTTGTATCTATTACTGAGTAAATGGCCTGTATTTGTATACTATATTAGACATGAGCCAAGCTCCTCTTGTAGGTTGAAGGGGCTGATCTCAATAGGAGATCAACCAGCTTGTTTTCACTTTATTGCAATGGAGAACGTGGCTAAAGAAAGTGTCTTGGGAGCACTTCCCTGGTTACCAGAAGGTTGCCAGTTTCTGGTTGCCTTTTGGCTCTGGTGGAATCAGTGCATAAGTACCCACCACAAGTATCTGTCTGAAGACTAGGGTTGAGACTAGTTAGGGAATGGGTTTGCTAGTTATGGAGCTTGGGCTCAGTGGGCTTTTAAACCTTAATTTGTTCTGTCTGCTTCTTGAAAACCACATTGCTTTAAACATTCAAAACTCTGTTAACCAGACTTGGAGCCTATTTGAAGACAAAACCGTTCTGTGGAGAAGTCAAAGGTTTTGGCAGGAAATCAGCCTTTTTTGGGGGGGGGGGTTGTTTTTTAATACTGGACTTGTGAACTGCACCAGTGCCGCTATATGATGCTCCTGTGTCAGTTCTTCGTGTGGGTTGTCTGCTGTAAGAAACTTGAGGGCTTCTGGTGTCTTTATGGCTGTAACACATCAGAAGACAGGGCTCAGCATTTGATGGTCACCAGCATGTTGATGACTGAGTTGTAATGGAGAGCAACCACACATCATTTCGCCTGATGTCTGGTAGAGAGATTACAGCACACTGGATGTTTAGTAATCTTGTTTTTCACGTTACCTTAATTTGTCTGAAGTGCCAGTGTGAATAAATCACCACTACCAGGCAAATGCAGTCTCATTTAGGAAGCCCTAGTGACAGCAGTATCGTTGCGTGTCGTGGGTTTCAGTTGGTCGCTGATTATAAAAACCTGAGTATGGGCAGAAATCTGTGCCATCAGAAACTGAATTTGAATAAGTTCAATTTGAATTTGAATTGCTCAGATTGAATCTGAATTGTAACTTGAATGAATGCTTTTGAAAACTGAATTTGAATTAGTCTAATTTGAAATTGAATTTATGGTTTGAAAATGATCATCACTAAATTGAAACTGCATTTTATCCTTTAAAAATTCAGCTCTCGAATAATTTCAGTTTCACTTCTCACCATTCAGTTTCAGTTCTACAATTCAATTTCAGTTCCAAAATTCAGTTTTTTGGAACTTACATCCGGTTCAAGCGCAGATTAATAGAACTAAGTTTTACTAGCGGACCGAAAGTGTTACTGACGGGAATCTACAGCGTCTTGAGCTGAATTAAGACTTCAGAAGTCATTCGTCATGTCGAATGACCAGCGGATAAACTCTCAGGTTGGTAATAAATGTATTAAATGTATAAGAACAAGCGTCATGTTAACAAATAATAGCCGTACAGTAACTTTTATGCTTATTGTAGCTGTTAGCTAAAAACGCTAATTTAGCGTAGTTTGCCCTGAATTCAGCTTTGACAAACAAATATGATTGACTGTTTCTAGTAGAATTCCAAAGTTGTCATCTTGTACCCTCTCAGAGTACCCCCTCTGTATGCTTGCAGAGACCCCTACAGTAGGGAAATATGCAAAACGGGGCCCAAACCTTTGTATTTTAGCTTTATTTATGTCTTACACAGCATCCCAACTCTTTAGCTAACTTAATAACTTTAGCTAAAGTGAATAGTTAGTCTAATTCATTAGTGCAGCATTACTGGATCACCTCTGTTTGAAGTGATATACAACTATCACTGAAACAGCAAACTTTGTAAATAAACAACACTTCTCATTCTCTAAACGTTTGGCCCCAGCTGTAGATTACACTATCAGTGCTTGTTCACTCTTGACAATAATTACATTTCTAAATTCTCTTTGTGCATTTACTGAATTAGGTTGGCAAATGTAAAAAATGGTTGACTACAGGTGTATGTATAAATTTTAGTAGTATTTTCCTCTTGCTGGGGAAACGTCCCCCTCCTATGTTTTATTATTCCGCTTTCAGCGTTTTTGCTTCACGACTAAAGCGTGCAGTTTACTTTGTGTGCACTAACATGGACTCGAATCAACCAGCGCCACCTCTGTACCTTTCAATTGTCTGTTTGTGCGTCATGCAAACCTTTGACATTAATGAAATGATATCATGTATTTATTTTTGGCCTACATCTGTTAAAACAAAAAATGTTAAATTACATACACAAAGTAATAGGAATCACCACTCCAATTGGTCATCGTGATTTTAATATTCTCTTTTTCCATAACAATGAAATACGCCTTGGAAAAATAAGACTATGTTGGTAGTTATAGACAGTCTGTATAAGTGTGGTTAATCCAGTAAACATTTGTAAGGAGATGGCAGTTACACAGTGATTAGTAATAAACAGAGCCAGTGAGAGTGAGTGGATTTAAGAAAGTGAGTGGCTCAGGCGTGTCGATTGGTTTGTCATCTGTTTTTGAGTCTGGACTAGACATAGAAATTTTTTGTTTTAAATCTAAGTTAGGAAGATTCATGTTTTAAAACAACCACTTTTTGTGAGAAATGCAAGAAGTACATCTGCAGAAAGCACACAGTTACATTCTGTCCATGTGGACAAAATTGAAAATGTTGAACATTGAAAAACCGAGAACATCGGGCAAGTTCAAAAGAAATGTGTTTGTAGGAAGGAAAAACCTTTACCAAATTGTTCCTAAAAATAGTTATGTAAAGTCAAACTGTTGTATGTCTGTCCTACATGTTTATGTAATGGAAAATAAAGTTGCTATTGTTTTATTGCAGTTTTTTGACAATTCTGAGTGGATTTACTCACTGCGGGTCAAAATGACCTGCAACAAAATCAAATTTTTTTTTTTTTTTTAAACATAATGCAAGGGTTAAGGGCTTGCATATGATCTTCAATTTGTAGCAGATCCACTATCACATAGCAGCTGGACCAGTCTCCAATGGCGCGTCAGTCCACTGCTGCCACCTGTGGCTAAGTGCCATAGCCTACTACTAGATTAACTTGTGACACATCTGCACCTGCATATGGTCACACTGAGTAGAGACTGAGTGGCTGCACTTACACCTAGTGCATTCAAATTCACCCACAGACATGTTGAAAGATGTAATGCCAGCAATGTAGATTGTCAACACTAAAAACAGTCATTAAGCAAAGACCACAGGGATCTCCTTTCCCCCCCCCATGTTTATTTGGCATGCACACATTTGTAGTCGCCTTCTTTACAGGGGAAGTCCACAAACACTGCATGGTACCAATTTACACAGAAGGTACATTCAATCTGCAGGAAAAATTAGATTGTCAGAGTCATTCATCTGACGTCAGGCTGTTGAGTGATGCAATTAAACATGTTCAAATGTGCAGGTAATGTAGTTTTCTGTGCAAAAGCCTTATCTGTGAATCAGTCTATATTTTCATGTGTCCTTTAGGGGCTCCAGTCTCTTTAAAGTGCAAAGGCATGCAGGTTACCTGAACTATACGTTTTCTGTTGGTGCATCAATGTGACATTTCACCCAGTGATGTTTAAGTAACCCATTCAAGGTGTTTCCGTCTAATGGTATCAATTTGGTTATCTTACACACTGATCAGTTTCTGCACCTGAGCTTCTCTCACCACTGGCACGACATACCTGGGAAAGGTCATTGAAAATATATTCCACAATAGGGATAGACATATGAATGCTGACTGTGCTGACAGAATGTGTTGTGACAACAGTAGTCAAACAATCTGTAATATATTTGTTGAATACAAATGTTTTTGCTGTGAAATGATATAAACAAAAGCAGTGCTGATTTTGGAATCTTCAAGCGTATGATAAGCTCAAAATAAGCAAAACTGCATTTCATGTAGTTCAACGGGTTTTCTTTTGTTACAAGTGTATTGTGCATGAAAAGAATTCAAAGTGGTGATAGAGCCAGCTGCAGATGTGTCACAAGTTGATTTGGCTGTAGGCTATGGCACTTGGCCAGAGGTGGCGCTGGTTGATTCGAGTCCATGTTAGTTCACACAAAGTAAACTGCACGCTTTAGTTGAGAAGTTAAAACGCTGAAATCAGAATAATAAAACGTACGAGGGGGACGATAACGACGACTCGATTCTCCCGATCGTCTACTCTTGCTGTCCTGTGAACAACATCGGCGTGGTGTTAATTGTTTGCTGTTTTCGCGATCGCGTTGTGCATGAGAATATCACCAGGTAAACTCGCAATATTTTTAAACATTTTGTTGTTCAACAGCATCAAGACTGACGGGGTGTGTTTGAGTTAACCTCACAAGGGTCACAGATGATATCTTTGGCGTTTTTTTTTTGTTTTTTTTTGTTTTGTTTTTTTTGCTGATTTGTCGGTAGCAGCTCTTGAAAAGCAAGTCTGCCACACATCTGTTCGACCAAATCCAGTTAATCTGGAACACCGGTGTTTCAGATTAACTGGTGACGGTGAAAAAGATGTGTGGCAAACTTGCTTTTCATGAGCCGCTACCGACAAACCAGCAAATAAACACTGAATATATAATCTGCAACATTTGTGAGGTCCCCTTAAACACAGGCTTATTGCACTTGAACAATAAAACATTAAAAACTGTCACGAGTTTACCTGGCGATATTCTCAATCACGAGGCGACCGCGAAAACGGCAAACAAATAAACGTCACCACGCCGATGATGTTCACAGGACAGCAAGAATCAACAATCTTGTCTTGATAAATGCCAAATTATATACACAAAGTTCTAGAAATAACCACTCGTATTGTTCATGATGATTTTAATATTTTTTCCATAACAAAGAAATGTCTTCAACAAATATTACACATTAATATTTGACTTATTGTAGATAAAAAGCGTCCCCAACGAGCTGTCATCAGAAAAACTGACAGTTTATGAATGTAATTATTTTAATTAGATATCTATACAATTTGATACTTGTTTTTACACGCTTTTAAAAAAAACTGAAAAGCAACTGATCAACTTTTGTTTGGAGTTAAATTTTAGCGACCTCTAGTGTTCATCATGCCCGACTAGGGTCATGAATGGTCTGTTATCTCCCGGAGAAAACCAACGACCGTAGAAAACCGATATTTTCTTAGATTTGTTTTTGGGGGTTTAACAAAAACATTTTAAAAAGCTCACAGATAAGTGGCATAAACTTTTGGACTTTCAGTTGTGCTTTCATAGGTTTTACACCTTTTCCTACTGATTGATTATTCATACCATATTAAAGCAATTAAGTAATAGATGACAATGGCAGAAAAGCTCTTGTTTTTTATCTATGTTTTTAACAAGTGTTCTACAATTTAAAACAAAATCTGTGAATGAACAAAGATGTTATGTTTTAAAGAACAGTTTTACACATTGTTTTCTTACAGTCTTACATTTTGGGCACTATTTTCTAAAGTGTTCATATGTGCTGTATTTGAGTGTAGAAATGAATTATTTATGTTGTCATTGGAATTGGGTAACCTGTCATGAGGGAATTCCCCACTGGGGTAGAGGGGAAAGCTGCATGGTAAAAGAGGTCAGGAATCTGTAGCAGCAGGGATTACTTAGTGTGGCAATCTTTAACAATTGGACACACTAGTACATAAATATTAAATAAATTATATACTCTAAAAATTATAGGCACATCTATAGAGTCTGAAAATCAGGCATAGTCTATTCTTAGACAATTTCCAGAACTGCATTTATCCCTGCTGGAACTTTTCCATTCCTTTGGCACAAATGTGCCACCTCCATGATCGAGATGAGTAAGGCAGGTAGGTCACAACATAGAGGCAAGTAAGAAATCCACCCCAGGTTGGATCCAGGGGCCCTTAACAAGTCCTGTTAGTATTCTGTGTTTAACAAGCAAAGAATGAAATACTAATGTAAATGTTTCAAAGGCAACTCGGACTATAAGATTATGTAAAACATTTAACCATGATGGTATAACCCTCAATTAACTTAATTTACCAGTGTTAGTTAAAAATTCCTTTGTATATATGTAACATCTGTTTACAGCATATTACGTAAGACCACGTGTGTTATGACAGGGCACTACAAAAGCCCTTAAAATCACGTACAGTGCTTTTTAAGACAATTTTCAAGGTTGCTTTTGTTTTGAATAGTCATTTCCGATTCCTGTTCCCTGACTATCCCTCACCTACACCTGGAGTGGAGGCAAATCAGAATCCTCCCTGAGGTGGAGAGACGAGCTGCTATGTAAAACAGGTCCTGTTGCCAGTGGGAACAGTGACGTGACTGACTGGTTCCCCTGGTTGTGAAGTTTTGGTTTGCGTGTTTGGTTCCAGTTTCAGTTGTCATATGGGGCTTTTTATGAGTATTCTTCAAAGATTTTCAATATTTATCCATCAGGAACACAATTCATTTTCCCAAGGTGCCACTTGAGAAATCAGGACCATTGTAGTGGGTCACACCACCTAGGCCTGTCACCTAGACCTATTTCAAAGGTACATCCTATCAAGACGAACATAGATATATGACTTCAAATTAAAAAGGTTTCTTGAACTGTCTTGTCCCAATTTGGTATTCCGTTCTCTTGTATCACCACAGTTCACATAAATGTTATAAATAATAATAATTTGAGATTTTAAAAAAGGCCACATCACTTGGTGTACAAGAGGCCAATCTAAGGTATCACAGTACTAAGCAGTTTTACAAATAAAGCTGACGAAGCATCAAAGATATCTTTATCACATATATTTGTTATCTTATATATTTGTTAGTTCGTTTCATGATAATCAATGATATTTGTCCATGTACTGTAAGTTTGAGATTGCTTTAAGCTTAACAGTCATTTATGTAGTTTGTGTGAAAAAGAACAATTTTTTCTTTACATGCTATTTACTTAAGTTTTTTAATTTTTTTTTTATTTTATGTTTGATATTTGCCCTTTTTGTTGTTTTTTCTTCTTGAATTATTTGATAGGCAGGGGTTTGATAATCATGCCTATTTATTTGACGACATTTCATGGAATAGAAAAAAAAAGTTATTGTTTAGTGGAGGTTCAGTCCGAAAAAAGGGTGTGGTGTGGTTAAATCGCGAAGATCTATTTCAGGAGCAGGCCTACGTGTGATGTAACGTGAAATCACGTCATCACGTACGCCCCTGTCAGGATTTACGTTGGTTCCGGGAGACGCGTTGGCAATTTCCTAAACAGAGCTCAGTTACCTCATTGGGAAACGTCAGTATCACCCGAGGCCCGGCAAAGAGGAGCTCTGCTTATCGTTGGGTGTTTTACCGGCTGGAAATCGACTCGCTGCTACGGAAGACAACAGTAGACCGACTTGACATGAGCAGGTAGCCGTTTAAATCTCTTAAATTTGACCTCTAACGCGTTTTTAGTGTTTGACCTGTCCGTGTAACCAGCTGTCGAGGCATTTGTGTGTGTGTTTTTTAGACTACTCTCCTAAACGTTACGAAGATTATATGGTTATTTCGGGATAAATATCGAGAAGTGTCACCTTAAATGTTTGCTTCATACACCTTTAAATCCCGCTCGTTCTGTGTGCTGCATTTTTACTTGTAACGCGAGAGCGAGCCGACAGTTTTTGGCGTGAGCCCGAGCCTCTGTGCGGTCATACCTCCCACTATCAGATACCGACACGTTCAAACGTCTAAAAATCATCAGCGTCGTTAAATCACAGCCTGTAGCTGCTGGGCTGAATTAGACCTTTTGATACATTTGAGATCAATACCAGCCGTCACATAATCGATAAGAGGTTCTTGGTCTCATGCTTTTTATTGAATCTTACGCTTTTTTTTGTCTCATTAAACATGTTTGTCTGTATGGTGGGCTAATCCATAACATGGAGACCAAAATATGGACCCAGGGCAGGGGTTGTGCCACCACACCCTATAAAGCTATACAAACCAGCAAAACTTCAAGAAGGAATCTGAAGAAAAATGTAGGATTTTTCTGTACAGGAGGGGGGAAAAGTGACTTTGTCAGCATCAACAGAGACACAAATGTGGAAAAGGAAGCACTCTCTTTACTTGCCTTCCCTTGTCTGTAATTTCCAGATCTTTGCTGGATTCGGGCCATGTCTGTAGCGGTGTTGTTGCAGTAGACAAACAGATCCAGGGATGAACCAGAGAGCTATCCAAAGGAAATGAAAAATAACAGGAGCTATCCTGTTCTGACTGTCTCTGCTTTTACCTGGTACAGGATATGACTTTGGGTTATTGTCCTGTGTAGGGCTTTGATGGGCTACAAGATTTAGCAGAAAGCACCAGATCCCTTTCAAGCCTCTGTATCCTAGCATTGAGAGAGATGTGTAGTGTTTGATCTTTGTCTAGTAAATCAAAAGAAACTTTTTAGGTACTTCCCTAGAGTGTTGTGTCTGGTCTCCTGACATCCAGCATGTTTTGTCAGAGGAAGCTTTGAAAAATTTCCCTTACTTTCTGTTACCCCCTCGTTATTATGGTCTGCAGCGCGCTAACACGTGAGGGTCTTATAGACGGGAAGCTGTTCATGACGGCATCTCTGAGGAATGCTGTAAAGGAAACTGCAGTCAAAGTCATCATCTCTCTGAGTCTAGACTTAGAAGCAACACCCAGGCCCAAGCCAAGCAAGCCACTAGATTCTCTTTATTTATTTATTTTATAGGAGACTTTTGTCGAGGCAGTTTACACAAAAATCAGAGCACATTTGATTTCAGCTCAGGGTTTTCCTGTGTCATGTCCACTTGCTGCTGGTCCTATCTGCAGGAAATCCTTAAAATCCAGGGCCAGATTATAAATATTCCCGGGGCTACAGCAGTGGTAGTGCTGGTTTTGGCAGCTGTTTCACCAGACCCACACATGAAGCCAACAGCAGCTCTTTCCAGATGTGTTTAATGATTCCCTGACAACAGCTGCGTAGGTCCATATACATCAGAGTTGAATTGCTCACCAGAAAAGAGGAACGACTGTCTGTTAAAGTGGTAACTCTGCAAACAGGAAGGAAGATGAAAAACGTACCCACTTGCGAAAAATGTAAGAACTGGACTCACATGTTGATCTTTTTAGCAAATGAACTCGTCATGTTGAGGTTGCATGAGTTGAGCGAGCTAAGAGGTTAAAACTTAATAATTTAATGCACATAACACTGAAGATTTCCCAGGTATATAAAGGCATTGGCACACTGAGCACACGTTATTATCAATTATTTGTGGTATTTGGAAGTAATTGCTTCAAACTGTACTTAAGTTGGGGGGGGTTCTTAGCATTGTTGATTTATGAGTAACTGAGGATGGACGACCTCATCCCACAGGGTTACGCGGTCAGGATGGTCTGTCGCTGAGATAGGGCCTTTCTTCTCCAGTGATGAATGAGGAGAATGTTTGATGGTGGCTCTGCTCTGAGATAAGAACGGAATGTGCTCCGCTTGATTTAACATGTCAGAGGATGCAAATGGCAAAACTGCTGAGCTGTCCGTTTACTGATTCTAATCTAACTGAAAAAATCTGTAAATGTAATACAAATGTGCCTTCAATCCTCAGGTTGCCCTGACATGGACACAGAGATGATTCCCAAATTTTCGTCAAAGGATGAGGAGGTTGATTACTGGAAGTCCCAAGCCCTCAAATATAAGAAAAGGTAGGTGGCATTTGTGTCGCATCTGACAGCAATGCATGCCTGAATTTATTTATGGTATGAGTTGGTGTGTATGGCTTCATTTCTTCAAAGAACAGGCCTGTGTGAGTTTTTCATTTCAGTTTGATATTAAGCCAAAATTAGGTTACATAACATACTGTCTTGAAAGAAAGCGGAGTTGGAAATCGAATGACAGCGATTCTTCAAATATAGCATAAGATGAAAGACAGCTTTTGGGGACAGTAGATGCTCATCCTTGCATAATAAGCAGCTGCTTTGTTTTGCTGACTATGTGGTTTGCGCAGTAGTTTTGAAAGATGTGATTACATAATAACTTTGTGCCAAAAGTTTCCACACAGGCTGTGTTTAGCCGTATAAGGCAAATGGCCAGAAAAGAGTAATGAAATCAGCACTGACAAACTTCATGGTTTACTCAATAGGAAATGACACAGGCCACAGGATGGGCATTAGTGTCACTTAAGAGTGTCATTTGACATTTGTTTAGTCTTCCTTTCCTATTTGTGGACGTACAGTCTATGAGAAGAAGTGTAAAAGTGCACAGCAGGGGTTAAAGTCCTGCTTACTTTGAGACATTCCTGTGGGCACATGGTGGAAAAAAACATCAGTGCATGGAAAGAAAAGTGGCTTCAAGTAGATTTGCCATAGTGTGTTGCAGTTTTTAGGGCATGCATTTTCTCAGAATATCCTTCCACTGAAGTGATATTTTTAAACTTTTTATTTTGAGTTTATTTACAAGGCAACCGCAACATTGTTTATCATTATCATTAATAGAACTTTTTTTTCATTCTGATGTATGGAATACTATTGGCCAATTTAATCTATTAGGGTTACATAGTTATGTTACAGGGCCCTGTGTTTGCTGATCAAGCACCATGTGTGATGCTGGTATGTGTCGAACACACAACTGATTCATGCATTTCAGTGCTCTGTGGAGCCACTGTGAAGGCATTATCCCAGCACAGAGTCAGCTGACCAGTGTTACCAAGTGTCAGCTCGGCAGGAGAAAAATAAATTATATTAAGAAGCCTTTTCCTCTCTTTTCTACCTTTACATAAATGCATTTACAAATAATTACTATTTTATGCAATATTTAGTGTGTAAAAACATCCTGTTTCATAACTTTTATCCTCCTGTTTTTTTTCCCTGCTTGTGACCTTTAACCTGTTCCACTCTGGAGATGCATGGCAGCATGCCTGTTCTTCTCACCTATTTTTGAACCAGCTACTGTCACAGTTCAGCTGTCTCTTCAGAGCTGTATATTTAGAATGCTTAACTCGACAATGCTGAGCTGAACCCTTATTTCCTCTTTGACAGAGGCCAGACTACAAATACGAACCTGTAACTGGCTTTCATACAGGTTTATTTCTGGCCATTAGTGGGGTAGAAAGCTGCTAGAACATGCTTGGCTTGGCTCAGCTTGCAGGACAAAGGTCTGTCAGTTTTCTAGAGCTCATAGGCACAGTCATTCAGCCGGTTAGCTGTGCAGAACTGAATGGGGGACGATGAACAGGAAAGCTTTTATCACAATGACCGTTTATGGTTTTACCCACTCTCTCTGTATTTTTGCCATTTAGTTGCCATGAAGCCCAAGAGGAGTTGCAGGAGTTCCAGGAGGGGAGCAGAGAACTGGAAGCTGAGTTGGAGGCACAACTTGGTCAAGCTGAACAACGTCTTCGAGACCTACAGAGTGAAAACGAGAGGCTAAAGAATGAGGTTTCCAACCTCAAGGTAACGGGCCTTTTTGATCTTCATTAAGCGTTTACCTTTGGCTAGAACACTAATAAAGTCATTTGTGATTACCTAAGAGGTTATCTGATCTTTGTTGGATCCTGCACACAAGGTCTAATGCCTCATTTGTATGGTAGGTGTTAATCTGGGTTTTCTTAGGTAATCCTCCAGCACTTCTTAATAGGATGTCAGGATAAAGAAGAAGAAAATAGAAAACTGCAAGGCAAGCCTAGTTCTTATCACAGTAGACATGAACACTGGTTTCAGTGTGCTTGTTTGGTTATGCACATTGGTGACTGTACTGTACAACTACACCAGAGAGCTCATAAATTATGCCTTCCTTTAACAACTGTCGGACAACGATGTTCTTTGAAACCTTGTGACCGTCCTGAGATTCGTTCTGACTGATGCTGATCTTTGTAGTGGATAAAACTTTATTTTTAAACTAGATTCCTCATCAAGTAGCGTCTTTGTTGTCCTTGTTTCTCTTTATAGACTCACTATTCTCTTATCTGCACATTTTCCATGTCTTCCAGGAAAAGCTGGAGCAGCAATATGCCCAGAGTTATAAACAGATCTCTTTGCTAGAGGACGACCTGGGACAGACTCGCAGCATCAAGGATCAACTCCATAAATATGTCCGAGAGCTTGAACAGGCCAACGATGACCTCGAGAGAGCAAAAAGGTGAGAATGACGTGCAATGTGCAAATTCTGTTTGTATTCTAGCATTTACCTCAAACATGTCAGCACTCATAAAATACTTATCACTGTTTGTGTAGGGCTACAATAGTGTCTCTTGAAGACTTTGAGACCCGTTTGAACCAGGCAATTGAAAGGAATGCCTTTCTGGAGAGTGAACTGGATGAGAAAGAGTCTCTCCTTGTATCTGTGCAGCGGTTGAAAGATGAAGCACGAGGTAAAGATAAAGCCCACATAAATGAATTCTTCCCCTTTCTGGGCCGTGCATCATTTGTGCAAGAGCCGGTGTTTCTTAACTTTCTCTCTTTTTTGTTTTCCTTCTTTAGACCTGAGGCAGGAGCTGGCAGTGCGCGAAAGGACCACAGACAGGATGTCAGCACCCAGCTCACCCACTTTAGACATAGACAAGATTGATTCAGCTGTACAAGCCTCTTTATCCCTCCCAGCAACACCTGTAGGAAAGAATATAGAGCACTCTTTTATCAGCCCCAAAGGTTAGAATTATTCCTTCTCCATTTTCCTCTTGTTTGAGTAAAAGTTGTAATATGAGTTAACTCTGGCTTATATGTCCTAGCACTGACCAACGGCTGCGGTAACTCGTCTCTGACTCCCTCTGCAAGAATCTCAGCTCTTAACATTGTTGGCGACCTTCTGAGAAAAGTCGGGGTAGGTGTTACTCACTTTACTGTTTTGGCTTTACATTTTAACAGCTCTGCACATGTTGCACTGAGGAGCAAGTCTTTTCAGCGACGCTAAAAGGAAAGATAATTATGATGATGCTAATTTGAGATTTCCTGTTTTGTCATTAGGCTTTGGAGTCGAAACTTGCTGCCTGTAGGAACTTTGCCAAAGACCAGGCAGCAAGAAAAAACTACTCCACAGACAAAAGCATGCTTCTCAACAGCAATGCCACCAATTTCTCTCACTCACTACATGCTACCTACTTCGACAAAACGTAAGTCTTTTAGCATGTGCTTTTCTCCTTTCCCTGTCTGTTTGTCCTTCTGTTATTTAGTTTGATGTTAAAATCGGATGCCCCGGCTGTGTGTATATCTTTGCTAATGTTGAGTATGTCTTTTGACATCTGCAGCACTGTTAATGGATTGGACCCCAGCACCTTGACTTCCATGACACCATCCAGAGCCCTGTCTCCACCGGGCATGCTGCCTTTGAGTGTGTGATTGAGGAGCTCCTCAAGCCAGAGAAAGCTCTAAAGAAACTCTTATCTCCTCAACACAGTCTGGGAACACAGAGGGTGTGTATGTGTGTGTGTGTGTATGTGTGTGTAAGTGTGTGAGTGAATGAAAACAGAGCTGGAGTGATGTGTGAATTTTTTAGCTCGGTGTGTGCAAGAGAGGCTTGTGTCTGTTTTGCAGCTCTAAGTGCATCTGTGAGTAGGTGCAGTCATTTGCACCAGTCAGCCAAAAAAGCATTGAAAGCACTTTCCTATATTGTGTATATACCCATCGGGGCATGGACCTGGTGGGCTTCTGGAGCAGCTGTGGTGTCTGGGGAGCACGGGAAGCAGATGTTTCTGGTGCCTCCCACACAGATGTTCAGTAAGTTTGGGAGCTGGGGACTCTGGAGATCAATGCCTTATACTCTTTCTCAGGCAGTTTAGGAGCTGTTTTGGAGTGTGGCTGGGTGTGTTCTCTTCCAGCAGGAAGGGCACTACCATCAGGGAGTGATATACCATGAGGTTAAGCTTAGTACCTGGGGCTTTGCAGCAGAACAGTGCTTCGTAACCAGGTGATCATCATTTTTCACATCAGCTTTTAGTGGTTTTAATGTTGTGGCTGACTGGTGTGTGTTCCTACCACATTCTCTTCTTGCTTGTGCCTAAAGCTGTACTGCACTGTGCTTGAATGAATGTCACTGCAATGTTTTGACCTTAAGATGTCAACTTTGAACTGGCACGGTTACCTAGGTGATTCCACAGTTCATATGAAGACTCATCCTTGACAACTGGTCTATGAGAGACCACAGCTTCCTTTGAACTTTCCTTCCTTTTCTGTTTCATTGCATTGCACAGTTAAACTAATTTCTGTTTAGATTTTTCTATATTTAAAAAGGGATATGTTCACATTAACTAATTTATCTCACAGTATACTTTAAAGTGAAATTTTCCTGTATGATTTTATTTTATTTTTTTCTTGCATGTGTTTAAATTGAAGAATGACCGAAATGAATGTTGACTGTTTAAAGCCATGTAGCCGTGCTGCAGTTGTTCCTCTTGTTACTGGCTGATGTCTGGAGTGCTTGTGGAAATATCAGCTTGTTCTCCCCTCTGGGTTAAACCTGAATTTACAGGTTTCTGCTGCTGTCGAGTGTATTCCTCTGCAGACGTCCACTGACGTTTTTTCAAGAGAACAGTATTGCCTTTTTATAATATTTAATGTATTGATTTTTTTTTTTGTGTGTCGTTCCAGGCTTATTACCTCATTGTGACATGTTAGGAGTTAGCAGCTATTAATTATTGATGGGTGTCATTTTTGGCTCATACAAATCAAACTGCTTAAAACTGACTCAAGGATTTTTTTTTTTTCCCTCAGTTTTATCTGGAGTTATGGTGCATTAATAACAACAACTATAATGTTATTTTGGCAATACTTACATTTTTACATATTTGGCTCTGCATCCCCTCACTTACATATCTTTAATTCCTCAGCGTCACCAATTTGCACCCTAAAGGCTCACACAAAGACTTGTATTCATTGTTAGTTGATCATTTGATGCCACTTGGGGCACAATAGGAGCCTGTTACTTAAATTGGTTCTATAGTTGGTGTATAGCTTGTATAGATGACAATTTTGCCTACCACTTTGTGGATATTGACATTTGGCAATAAGGTCCTATTTATTTCAGATTCTGTATGGCATGTGTTCGGATAATGGGTTTTACTATTGTACGGTGGTTAAGCCCATTGTATTATGATATCAAATTGTTTAAATAAAGATTGATATGATGGATGTGTTGTTGTTTTTTTTTTGTGTTTTTTTGAAATGTACACAGTAGTAGTGAATCAAGATATAGTGGTTTTGTTTACTAATCAGAAGGTTGATGGTTTGATCTCTGGCTCTTCCAGCCTTTGTGTTGAAGTATCCTTAAACAAGATATTAAACCCAGCGCATCCATCAGGAGTGAGAATGTTACAAGGTTACAACTTGTTCGACATAGAAAATGAGCAATAATTTGAACATCTGTGTAAATGAGACTAGTAATAAGAAAAAACTTTGAGTGCACAAACTGAATAGAAAAGCACCATTACTAACCATTCAACAGTGTCCCAGGTTAGAAGGGTGGTAGTGGTTTAAAGGAGCTTCATGATTACACAGCACAAAGAGCGCTTACTTTTACTTTTCCAAAGCATCGTTTTCCCAAAGGTTTTTTTGTTTTGTTCTTTTTGTCACACTGCACAATGGTACAATTTGTCTTTTAATTCAGTGAAATATTGGTGTTGTCATAGATCTTAAAAAAAAAACAGAACAGTTCGGCAATTTAAGTTTCATAGTTTGGTTAAGAAAGTTTTATGGTTTGTTGTTGTTGTTGTTTTTAAACCATGTAATAATTTTTATTTATATAGCACCCCACAACTACAATTTAAAAAGAACATGGAAATGTTCCAGTTTCCACTGTTCTGCATTTCAGGTGCTCTCCAACCGTGGACACAAAATTAAAGGCCCAACTTCTTCTCCATTGTTTCCTTTAATATGTTCTTCTTGATCTAGAAAAATATTTCATTTCATATTAATTATGTGTTATGAGTATATAAATACATGGCGGAAACAGATGGCATGTTGGTGTGAACGTTTCCTACCTTTCCAGAGACCGTGAGAGGGTAGCTGTCCACAAATAACACATAGTGTGGGATCTTGAAGTGAGAAATCTAAAAGCAAGAGGGGGCAAGCTACAGTCATGCTTCAATTTAAAGTGGTTACAGGTGCTAGCAGTCTTATGTTTTATCTCTTCCTACCTGGCCTTTGCAGAAAGCTCTTATCTCTTCCGCACTGGAACTCTGACCCTCCTCCAGCTTGATGCAAGCACAAACTTGCTCACCCAGCCGCTCATCTTTCACTCCAACCACCTGAAAGCACGGGAAGGAAGAGTTACAGTTTATACCGAACACTACAGCTGATTAATGCGTATTCTCAGAGGCTGCTTATTGCTTACAACAACCAAAATAGTATTTTTAAGCTCTATACCCACACAGAGACACTACTTAGTACTCATATGCTGCCCCCAAGTGGTTTAATCTTACCTGCACTTCCTTTACTTTGGGATGCTTGTAGAGAAATTGCTCTATCTCAACTGGATAGATGTTCTCTCCTCCTCGAATGATCATATCCTTTATGCGTCCTTCAATGGAGCAGTATCCCAGACTGTTCAGACTGGCTGTGTCACTGTACAGACAACAACTACACTTCCCACACTGCCCTCTACTCAACAATTGTGTATCTAGGGACATATGTGAAACTCCACCTTACCCAGTCCTGTACCAGCGGTCTTGGGAGATCACCTCTCTGGTTTTCTCTGGCTCATCCCAGTACCCATGCATCACACAGCTGCCTCTGATCAGCAGCTCACCTGAGGCCCCAAGAGGGACAATCTCCCCAGTAGTGGGGTCCACCAATTTAGCCTAAGGTTAAGGCATGCAAAAATACCACGTGTCACTGTGTTAGAGGGATGTGTAGATGAAGGTTTGTGTGGGAAAGAAATTATACCTCAGTGTGACCCAGGATGCATCCTACGGTGTTAATCTTCAGCTTCTCGTTGTCCTCTGGAAACCCAAGAAATGTAACAGGACTATTTTCAGTTGTTCCATAGCATAACTGGGGGAAAAATGATTTGCATATGTTGCTATGTGCTGGTACGTGCTTCTCCGGTAAGTTTTAGTGTTATCTGAAGAGGTATCATCTCACTGTTATCTCCTTCATATTCATGTCTGTTGTCAGTCTTCTCACAATCTCTGGAGGGCACGGAGAACCTCCCATGATCCCTAAAAATGCAGTAGCAAATATGAAGGGTAGACATGACACCAATTTTAACCCATTAAATGTGGTGTCATGTCTTTTGGTCTCTCACCAGCTTCAACTGAAGACAAATCATATTTTTGTAAATCTTGGCTTAGCAGATCAGTGAACATGGTGGGGGTACCGTACACAAAATTGCACCTGGAGTAAAAGAAAAGACATGGATGGTAATCTGTGAAAGTGCTTATTCTCGTACAGCTGGACACTTATGATAGTGAAGATGAGTGGTGCTGTACTTTTCACTTTGAATGGCCTCTAAATTGGCACAGCTGTTGTAGGCTGCGGAAGGAAAAACTAGCGTGATGCCGTGAACTGCCATGCTCATTCCTCCAAGCACGGAGCCGAAGCAGTGGTAGAATGGAACAGGCACACACACTCGCACCCGAGGCTGATGGTGAATAGAGATAAGGAAGTAATTCACTATTATTTGTGCTTTCTTCTTGTTAGTAACACGTACATGAACTTACTCTCCATCCGTAACCGACACGGAGGCCCAGGAAGTAGGCATTATTTACAATGTTGTGGTGGGAAAGCACAGCTCCTTTTGGGTTCCCAGTCGTACCCTTATACAAATGAGCAATTTGTACAACAATGAGCAGAATGATTATTAGATCGTTTTCAATGCTCTAATTGTTGTTACAGGTCAATATGATACATGTGTGCCCTGGAAAAAGTTGAAACACTGAATGTTACTGATGTAAACTGAATGTTGATGGGGTCATCAAAGGAAAGCTTGCTCTGCAGATCCATCAGCTCTCTGTGGTGCCGACTCTCCCCTGCTTGCATCACATCATCTACGTGGAGCATCCCTGGCTGCCTGCTGTCGGTCACAATCACCATTTCCAAGTATGGCAACCTAAAAAAAACCATGACCATATCTTTGTCTCAAATCCTAAACAGCTTCAACTTCAACACTATCATTTTTTTAAAAGTGATATGTTATAAAAAGATTTCATAGTCCCTTAATATCAGCAGAGGAGGGATATTTGAATCTGACTAACCTGGAGCTTTTAAATTTGCCTCCTGGTGTTGTGCCAATCTCTGGGCAAATCTCCCTCAGCATCTCACAAAATCTCTGGGTTTTAAAGCTGGTTGGACATACCACTGCCTTACACTGGACCTAGATGCAACAAATCTGTTTAAATACATTCAAATTTCTTTACGCTTGAATAATCCAGTAAATTATCAGTAACCAATGGAAGTACAGCATAGAAATTGTAAGCAGGCTAAACATTTCTATTCAATTTCAGGCTATTGTCCCAATAGGGCCAACTGACTGTACCTTTAGTATAGTGAACTCCACTTCCTTTACCTGATAGGCTGGGTTCAAGGGCACCTGCAAAGATAACAGTTCAAAGACAAAAGTTTTATCCATGCAAAGCTTCACTGTCTTTTTTCAAAAGACTACAGAAATCATACCATATCATTCAAATCAATTTATTTAATAACAGTTGCCTCAAGATGCTTTATATTGTAGGTAGACCCTACAATAATGCATACAGAGAAAAACCCAACAATCATATGACCCCCTATGAGCGAGCAGGTTGGCGACAGTAGGAAGGAAAAACTCCCTCACACGAGAGAAGGAAGACAGGATAAAAGACATGCTGTGGAAGAGAGCCAGAGATTAATAACAAGTATGATTTAATGCAGAGAGGTCTGTTAACACATAGTGAGTGAGAAAGGTGTCTGATTATGCACATTATACTATAGGTGATGATGACAGATTACTTTTGAGCTGGTGAGCATAAAATTGTGAGATTACATAACAGCTCCTCTATGCAACTGTCAGGTTCAATGTCCTTGTCACTTACATTTGACTGTGTTTGATAACACAAGCTACGGTGCTGTAAAAGCTGTTTCAAGGGCATGTACACAGCTCCTGTACTAACCAGTATGATTCCAGCCTTGGCTGAAGCAAACTGGAAAAGGATCCACTGATATGTGTTTGGCCCCCAGACTCCCAGTCGATCACCTCGCTTCAGCCCCAGAGCAAGAAGGCCTGCAGCAGCCTTGTCAACCTGCACAAAAATAAAATGACAAAAAAAAAAAATACACACAACACTTTCAAAAGTTAAAAATGATTAACAGGGTTCTGTGGTAAAAAGCAGCAAACTTAAATAAGCTTCTTCTGTCTTTTCTTTTTGTTTTTAAGTCTCTTTCTGATGTCAGTAAGATGGGCTTTTTAACACAGCTAATCTTATTTTTTAATTTCTTCAAAAGACAAACTACAGATGGTGCACAGAGAGTCACTATCAAACCAGGTTAATACTTTCCAGGAACCACATTTTATGTCCATGCTTTTCTTAAAATGATGTAATCGGGTTTAACAATCAACCAGATTCTTATGCAAAGTCATCACTGACAGTAAAGGTCCTACATCTTGGATCTTAATGGGAAAAGCCCATATTAATATGATTAAAACGTCAGATTCAACCACTAAAACAACAACTAAATACATATAAATAACATGTAAGGGTTGTCAAATGCATGAAAAAGCAAAAGCTAAATGGATGAAATCACGTACGTCTTGTTGAAACTGTGCAAACGTTTTTCGGATGCCATCCTGCACAAAGATCACAGCTTCCCGTTCAGGCCAGCGTTGGGCAGTTGCATCCAGACTCTGGCTCACAGTCAGGGGGAGTAGTGAGAAAGAGGAGGTGCCGTGGACATAGCTGGTGGTCAGTGATGGGTTTTGAGGAGGACTGTCCACGTGAAGAGCCCTGATATAGAACACAGGGTTCGGAGATCAGATGGTACGACCTGTGAGTTTAGTGCATTTTTAGTGATATTATTGCCGATAATACCCAACTGGAATCCACAGGTCGTAATTGTCATTAATGAGGAGATTGTTGCAAAGGCTCACCTTTTAGCACATTCACTTCACCAGATGCACCTTGTTTCTTTTCCTCACCTTTGATTGGGTGTGGTGCTTGGCCTTAATTGCACTCACCTGTCACTCGTTATATAAGGACTGCACTCACCTGCCCCTCACTCTGTCTTCACTCCCACAAGGGGCGGCAGCTGAGGTGAGTTTCTCGTTGAGTCCTGAGTTCATGTATCATTTTGAGTTACTTAAATCATACTTTGTCCTTTTTAGAGATAGCAGTCCATGTGTGTCTTTCCTTCCTTTACCCATTATTCAATAAAACGACAAAACCTGTAAATGATTGACTGCTTATTCTCATTCTAATCAGATGAGCCCATGATGACTACTTAAACCCTGAACCTTCCTTCCTCCAAAACACGGTCCTCCGAGCCGGAGTAGTGTTAACGTCATGGATACACAGCAGCCATTGACTGAAGATTTGAGACGTTCCGGTCGTGAAAGGCAACCTCCTGCCCACCTGCAGCAGTATGACGTTCAGTATCCCGGAAGTAGAAGTGCTAGATGTGATACAGAGAGTCAAACAGAATGCCAGCATAGTGACACAGACACACATGGGCTGCAGGATCCTGACGGGCAGTCAGAAAGTCAACCAGAGACATCCCCTGCTCCTTTACCCACAAATCAAGATGAGGTGATGAGGGAACTCCTGATGACAATGAGGGAGATTAGGCAATTTATGATTCAATTATCTCCTCCCCATTCCTCCAGATCTTCAATTCACACTGTTTCATCTGATGAAAGCAAATCCTCTGTATGCCGTTTACAAGCCATTCCCCAAACGCATCATGAGCAGTTCCCAGTGATTGATCCAGCAACATGTCAATCACCCTCTCAGCCCCCCCAGGTTAGCTGTCACTCTGGTGCAGTTCTGGCTGCTAGCCCTCCTTTCCCTAATTCAACAATATTAGATGCTGCAGTTCCTTCAAGTGGTTTGCCTAGACCAGTTTTTCCTACACCTGATGAGACTCCTTTTAATTTCCTGGCCACACCACTGCAAGGTCCCCACCAGATTTCATGTGTTCAACCTGCTGTTCCTCTAGACGAAGACCCCGCTCAACCTCTCGTTTGCATTCCAGAACCAAGGCAGCACCCTCCTGTAAAGCAGCAACCAGCTACATCTGATTGTTTGCATGCACAAAACCCTTCGGTACCCATTACTGCTAGTTCTAGTCACCCTGTTAGCACTAGAACATGTGTATAAGCTTGAGGGTCCTTCTTTCCCAGACCTTACTGGGAAGATGAAATCCAGTATAGGCTGTTACGAATGGCCCTTACTAACCTGCTTGACCCTCATGAGACAAAGCATTTCAAATATCATGTCCTTCTCGATCATCTGAAAGTAGACAAAGCTAAACGGTTAGCTATTTCCTTTTCCTATGCTCCTGACCCATACACCCAAATACACCCATCAAAGCTCTTGATGAGCATTATGGGCAACCAAGACAGCTAGCATTGAAAGAGCTACGGAATATACTGGAGCTTCCTCCTATCAGAGCAGGTGATGGTCGGACTCTGGATAACTTTGCTCTTCGTGTGCAAGCTTTAGTTGGTTTGCTTAGCACTATGGGTGATCAAGGACGGACAGAACTAAATTGTGGCTCCCATGTCGATCGCCTACTTGAAAAGTTGCCCGCAGAGCATTCCAGTTGCTTCAAACGGCACATTTACAAGGAACAAGGAGATGATGTATGACTTACCTTTGTTCTCATCCTGGTTGCAAATGGAATGAAAGTGTCAACCAAGAAAGGACAGTCCTGTTTCATCCTTTAACCAGCCACGACCTGCCCATAAGTACACCTCTCCACTCACAACAATATTACATGGGACAAATGCATCCGATCCTGTACAGGCAGCACAACCCATCATAATGATTAAGGCAAGATGTGCATATTGCTGCTCACCTGAACACCACATTAGCAAGTGCCCCAAGTTCATTAACAAGACAAAAGATGAGAAAATACACTGGATAAAGAGAAACAAATGGTGCTGGCATTGTGCTAGAACTTATCACACTGCGAGGTGTGATCTGAGGAAAGCATGTGCCACCTGCATGGAAAGACATCTACAGATCCTATGTGAGGTGAATCAGAGACCTAGAACTGGAACTAATCCTGTAGTGAGGACACTGTACTTTGATAGACCTAGCGATTGTACTAGTGTACTATTAAAGGTTGTGAAAGTGCTCCTGCATAATGGCAAAAGAACCCTGGAAACATATGCAATACTTGATGATGGCTCCCAACGTACCATGCTTCTGACATCTGCAGCTCAGCATCTCCACCTAACTGGGAAAGCTGAGAAGCTCATCACTCAGAACTGTCCATCAAGAAGTTGAAACTATTCAAGGTTCTTCTGTAAGTTTCCAGATTTCTCCCATCGCACATCCAGAGAAAACTTACACAATTAATGCCTTCGCTACAAGTCACTTAGCACTTTCAGACCACACCTACCCCGTATCCTCTCTTCAACGGAGATACAAGCGTCTTCAAGGTATCCCATTAACCTTTATTAACAAAGCAGCTCCACTACTGCTCATAGGCTCTGATCATACCCACCTTATTAGCCTATTGCACCAGTTAGACATGGACCATTTGGATCTCCTGCAGCAGTCAAAACCTGCTTAGGATGGACACTCCAAGGTCCAATCACAGACTTCCAACCCCAGAGCAGTTCCACGCATGCCCAATGTTTGTTCACATCTTCCAGTTCAGGAGAACCGCTCCAGCACATCCTTGTGTCCGCTGATGGCTCTGAATTCATTCAGCCACCTCATACTCTACCATCAGCAGTACCTACGTCGTCACCAGCAGTGCCACTATCACCAGTTCCACTGCCTGTGGCTGCCATTCCGCCAGTGGTCAGGGCGCTGCCTGCTCCTGCATCACCTGGTCCTGCCTCTGCCAAGCCCCGTACATTGCCCCCAGCGCCTGCAAAACTGCCCGACGGTCTGCAGGTCTGGGCCTGCCACTGCATCCCACGTGGTTGGCATTTGGATCTGCTTTGCCGCCACCGCTGGCTACATGGTCGGCCCCCTGAACTGTCTGGCCTGCGTTGTGTACCTCTAGGTCGACCCCCTGAACCTATATTATAGTGATGTGTCCTGTGTGTCGAAGCTTCGAATCGTGCGTCGGGTAATCGCGGGGGCGTTTTTCTGAAGCGCGTATCGAGGCTTGCTTTGATTACGTAGGCAGTGACGTTCGAGGCCTCGCGGGCAGTCCGTACCACGTGACTGATTCAGGGACTGGTTCACCGGTTCGCGCCAGATTCGAAATAACATGGGCAGGAAAACAGCTGATTCCCCATCACACCGTGTTGTGGAATTGGATTACGTACGTGCTACATAGTTACTTGTGCATTTCTTCTTCGATGGAACCAGCAAGGAAGAGATGTTTTTTTTTTTTTTTTTTTTTTTAAATTTTGTCTCTCCTAATAAAGTATGCACACAGTAATAAATATCACAAATGATAAACACCAAAATATAAATAAACAACACTACACATCCTATAATCTGATTTCTGTCTTTTAGTTTATTAAAAAGTGAAGCACCAAACACTAGTTTGTGTCATTATCCAGATGTACATAAGGTTTACACATCATTATAATCAAAGAGCCCGCTTCACTTGAATTGTCCACTTGATGGCGCAGTAGAGCAAATGAATCATCACAATGCTTCGAACCATGAGTCGACCAATTGGATGGAAAGCTTCAGTTCATCATGAGGCTTCATCTCACCATCACTACTATATTAGACCTGTAGCATGTCTGATTCCTCTGCCCCCGCTTCGTGAAAAAGAGCATCTCTAATCCTTTGAACATATTTCTCAGTAGAAATATGGGGGCAGCTGTTGTAAAGGCTCACCTTTTAGCACATTCACTTAACCAGATGCACCTTGTTTCTTTTCCTCACCTTTGATTGGGTGTGGTGCTTGGCCTTAATTGCACTCACCTGTCACTCGTTATATAAGGACTGCACTCACCTACCGCTCACTCTTTCTTCACTCCCACAAGGGGCAGCCGCTGAGGTGAGTTTCTCTTTGAGTCGCCTGAGTTCATGTATCATTTTGAGTCACTTAAATCATACTTTGTCCTTTTTAGAGATAGCAGTCCATGTGTCTTTCCTTCCTTTACCCATTATTCAATAAAATGACAAAACCTGTAAATGATTGACTGCTTATTCTCATTCTAATCAGATGAGCCCATGATGATGACTACTTAAACCCTGAACCTTCCTTCCTCCAAAACAGAGATTGTTTAAATATTTACCTTTAAGTCAAATAAATAAAAAATGCATTCAAACATGCACCAGTGCACAGTAATCAAGCTCAGTCTCACTGTTAAAAGCTAAGAACAATCAGGGCATAAAATGACTAATGCAATTAAAACGATCGTTTTGAAGAGCCAATGCAATGAAAAAACCTAAAAAATGATGAATCTTTATGCTGCTCAGAATTGCACATGTGCTAAAAATTAGTCACATAAACTTACCGGCACCACTGCAGTAAAGCTGCGGAGCATGATTTCCACGTGTTGCTGTATTTGAGTCCATTCACACATCTGAGATTGTGGGCACAGGATCCGAGCAGCAAGGATAAAATCTGTGTCGGCATTGGACTGACAGCTGGATCTAAGTAGAGTGAAAATACATCTAGGTTGCAAAATGCTGGGTCTTGTAAATAAATATTGCTGACTGCTGGTTTGCTCTGGATTTTATTACTTCATGTGTAATCTTTAACTTCCACTCACCCTCACTGGCTGACGTGCGTGTATATTCAGGGTTAATCATTTCCAAGTGAATGTCAGTGGTTAATTTCAGTGCATTCAGGATTGCAATCTTTGATTTCATTGATATTAAGTGTTAACTGTGTGCATGATGCACCACAGGCTCATGAAACCAAAGACAAAGTAAAAGCATATTCACCCAAATTTTGATTGTCTGCTTGTGTTCCCCTTGGAGTATTCCAGGACTACAGTGATCTTCTGATAGTCATCACTGATCACTTATCGCTCAGTCTGTCAGAAGAAATGCAGTTGTCTGATACAACAGAGCAGCCTACACTATACAACAGCGAATCTGGACAGTTTTAGGAGTGTATGTAGTCAGTATTAAATTCAAAGTTCAACATTTTTCTTTGTAACTCAGCTGTCCTCCTATCATTAACAATGTCGGCCTGTCTTGTCTGTGCAATCATTCACTGCAGTCCAGAGCAGATTATTTATTATTCACAGTTATCCACATGTTCATCTTATGTGAAATGCTACTAAGATTTTGTTTTTTGGGGTTTTTTTTGTTTTTTTTGTTTTTTAAAAACCAGCATGAGCACCTCTATAAAAGTAGAGGTTTTGGCAGTTTTCTGGTGTGGAGCATTCAGGTGTATGCTAACACAATCTCACACTCTTCCCCAGCAAATACACCCCAAGGTCAGGCAATGCAATGCTCAGTGGCACTGTAATAAAAACAAAAAAACAAACTAACAAAACAGGAGCTACATCTCAGACACTACGGGGCTCAGTTCAAATGTTAACGTCCATGACAATTAGAACAGTTAGAAAAAGACTAATTACCATGGGTTGTTTGGAAGGGTTAACAGGAAGAAGCACCTTCTCTCTGAAGAAACATGGTAGCACGGCTTATTCGATTCCCAGCTATTGGAAACTAGAGTCTTGTAGTCACTGATTCAAGTACGAACCTCTCTGTATACCAAAGTGTTCTAGAGCCAAATGTGAAGCCATTTGTCCGACACAAAGTTTGGCCATAATTTGTTTATTCTTAATAAAAAAAAATGTAACAGTTGTAAAATAAAGTTTCTCATTTTACCAGTATTTCTTCTTGTAGTGTTTTGTTTTCAGGTCTCTGAAAGATTATTAATTATTGGTTTATTTTGGCTTGAAATCAGCTAAAAATTTTACAAATTTTACTTTATTGTAAAAATTACCAGGTTTGTGGTTCATTTCATTCAGCTCTTTAGAGTAAAGCTGGAAAAATTAGTAAAGCACATTCATGCCAAATTACAGCTATTTACTTGCATTTATTATCAGAATAATTCATTTCAGCATTGAATGTTATGTTTAGTTGATTTCTATTTTTTTCTTTTTTTTTTTCTTTGTTTCATTGTACTATTTGTCCTTCGTCCCTATTCACGATCGTCACACACACCAAACAGCAGATGGCAATTTTAAGCCATGTAGGCAGTTAAACTGTTTGACCGTCTTCCGTAAATGATGGAAGTGATACAAGAGTGAATGTTATAACAGGGTCCGAATCAGCAATTGGCCTTACTTTGGAGTCAAACTCATTGGGAGGTAATTGTTCCTGGCAGGTACTGAAAGTGACCATTATCCTATAATGACAGAGATTGAGTTGATTATAGAGAAACAGGATATAAGGGGGTGAAGAAGTGGTGTTTTAATGATCCTGATTGGGATACATTTAGAATAGTTAGTGATCAAGAAATGCAAAAGATTGATATGAATGTGGGGGTGGATGAGTTAAATTATTCTATTTGTGAGGCAGTTTTAGAGGCGGCAAGCAGGGTGATAAAAAGGAAAGAAGGTAGAAGGAAGAAGACAATTGTACCTTGGTGGACGAAGAAGTGTGATAAAGTGATTAGGCTTTTGGGATATTAAAGAAGAATCACAATTTTCAGAATTTCACTGAATATAAAAGATAACAAGCTAAGGTAAAAACAACCATTAAAAATGCAAAGAGGGAATTCTGGAGGGGTTTTTGTAATTCAGTGGGGAGGGAGACAAAAATACAGAATGTTTGGTCAATGATTAGAAGGATGAATGGTATGAAAAGGGAGTATCGTTATCCAATCTTGAGGGATGGAGTAGTAACATGAGATGAGAAAAAGGCAAATGTGTTGGCAAAAACTTTTGTTAACATCCACAGTTCAGGCAATGTTAGTAAGGAAGGGCGATGAGGAAGAGAAATGACAATTACAGAGAATGGAGACTTATTGGAACTGGTAGAGGATACAGATGATTCATTAAATATTCCTTTTACAAAGACAGAACTACATCGAGTACTCTAGAAATCTAAATTATCAGCACCAGGAATAGATCAGGCATGCTATATCATGTTAAACCAACTCAGTGAGTCAGCTAAAGATCTTTTGTTAGAGTTGTATAACAGAGTTTGGGAGGGTGGAAAACTGCCACAAAGCTGGAAGGAGGCTGTGGTGGTGTCCACCCAGGAAATTTACAGGCCTATCGCTTTAACATCAAATGTCTGCAAAGTAATGGAACGAATGATAAATGAAAGATTAATATACTATACAGAAAGTAAAGGCTATATATCTAAACATCAAAGTGGGTTCCGAAGAGGGAGAAATGCAATGGATCCGGTATTGTGTTTGGAACATGAACTCAGCAGAAATAAATAAAGAGAATGTAGTTGCAGTGTTTTTTGACATAGAAAAGGCTTACAATATGATGTGGAGAGAAACTGGTGTAGCAGTAGTGGTCCCAGAGTTTATGGTGGAAATAGGGAAAAGGATTAATGATGGGCTTTGTTTGTTTGGGTTTTTTTAGGGTTTTTTGAGTGATGTTCCAGACCACACTCCATACCAGTTGGTGGCGGTAATGCACCTTTCAGTTGTTTGTCAACCGCCAATATATATGTAGAAGAAGAAGACAGTCTTCCGCTTCCTGTCGGCGGTCTGTCCCTGCGGAGTTGGTATGTACATGAAGTTCAGATTTATCAAAACAAACCTTAAAACTAATCGCCACAGTCTAATCTTGGACATCTTTTTCAAAGTTGTTCACAAAATGTTAGAAAAAATAAAACGACAGCAACGTATAAACTGTGTTTACTGCGTGCTAACCTCGGGATGCTTATGCTGCTAATGTTTAGCTACGTTTTAAGTTCATTAGACTGAAGGCACATTGCGTTAGCTGTATAACATAAGTGTGCGGATGGGACATTTTAATAAGAACAACAATAATAAATAAAAAAAACAATCTGTTAAGAAAAACAACCCTTTAATGGCTCTCACTGAGCAATATTTTACCCAGAAAGTTAAAGCAGCATCGTTATTGATTGTAAGGTGATAATCAGTATGAAAATTATCTTCAGACAACGATTACATTATTTTAATTAAAAACAAATAAATAAATATTAAAAAGCCTTCTGTCCGGTCGCGCACCTTTGTGTTTCTGTAACATAAATCACAAGCCGATATTTTCCCTATGACATCACCAATCAGCTCCACCGACTTTCGGGTTTCCCTGCATGGTGCTGTTCACCCAGTCAGTCTAACGTGGGCAGCTATATGCTCAGTGCTCATTCTCCATTTTTAGACAATGACCAGCTCAATGTGTTTTAAACATACCAGGATATTTTAAATATTCCCGAAAGCTTTCTTTGATGTGAGATCGATCATCACTGCAACTACACCATACAATTACACATACACGTATCTGCACTCAGATTGGATGTCAGCCCATGTTACGCTGTCATTGTGACAGTAAACCCGGTTAACCTGTGACACAACTACACCTGGAATGCTTTCCAAAAGTACCTCCTGTATCCTAGTCCTAATCTCTTTTCCTAAACTCTTACAAGGAAAAGTGGATAGGAGAATTTCTCAGGACTTAGGAAAAGAGAACAGCCTTACACTTGTCTCTCCTTAACGATGTGACTCAGGATGTCCGCTGTGTTGAAGATGGACTACAAAGCGGCACACTGCGTTCCAACCCTGTTGTTTTATGGGGTGATTTAAATGAGAAAAGCCTGTGAAAAAATATCCCTTATTACAAAGGCTGGCATTTTAAAGATGGAAGAACGTTTAGGGTAGAGCTGGGCGATAGAACGATAACGATATGTATCGCGATATAACTTTTACTCGATAGAGAAATTAAGCTATCGCGATAGACCTCGCCGCTCTTGTCCTCAAAAAAAAAAAAAAAAAAAAAAAGGTCAGCCAATCCAAATTAAGTAGCGCAGAGCCGAACCAATCACAGCCGCAGCGTCACGTCGCGTGACTTGTTACGTACAGCACAAGTGCCAAGCCGCACGTGTGTTTGTTTGGGAAGCAGCCAGCGGGTAATGGAGCCAGCGCATAATGGAGGACATGAGTGTGCCGACTAGAAAAATCAACCGAGCGTGACCGAAGAGAAAACAGATGATGGTTCCAATGCCGGAGAGATTGTCAAACGGAAGAGCCATAGAAGTTCCGTAGTGTGAAGGTATTTCGGCTATTTCAAGTCTGACAAAAATAGAGTAGCGTGCACTGTAAATTGTGCCGAAAGCAAGTCTGGAAATACAATAAACTGGTGCATGCGTCACACTGTGCGCCACGTTATTGTTTCGGTGAAATGAATTTCTACAATACTGTTACTGTTAATTCTACTCTCTGCAGTGTTTAAATGCTTACATATACACACAGTTACTGTCCCTCCACACTTACGACTCGGTTCTGCTTCTATGCCCCAGCTTTGTTTACTTTTTCCCCACCGAGGCTTCTAGACTTCTGATTGGCCAACATTTAGGCACGGTTAGGAATCTAGCGCAACCTGCTGCTTTGGCATGTTCATAGCAGCGTTTTCCTTCATTTCTGCCTTTATGTGTGGACGGGATTATTTTTTAAAACGAAAATGGAAAATCTCCGTTTTCAAAAATACCCGTGTACGTGTGGACGTAGCGTCATTCGGCTTTTGTCAGACTAAAGTAACTGTTAAAACTGTTTGAAAAGCTCAGCTATACAACAAGGAGAGATTGAGAATTTCCTTTTAGTTCTCAGTTTATTTGATATTGACAAAAGTTAGTCAGTTTTGTCTGTTCTTCTGTAAAACAAACTAAGATTTATTTTTAGAATTAATATTTTGTTTCTAAGTGGAATTGACAATTTAGTCTGTTTCGTTTGTCCTATTTTGAAACTTAAACGCTTTAGCGGCTGCCTTTTGTGTAGTTTGCAATATTTGCCTTTATTTATCTGAAAAAGTCTCATGTTCCTTAAGTACATCTACCCTGTTGAACTTATTATGGGAAATAAATATTTAACATTTCACTACATATCGTACTGTGTATGACTGTGTACGTGACAAATAAAAAAAAAAAATTTGAATTTGAATTTTAAATAAAAACAAGCTGCTGATTATTTCACATTTTACTTGTGAGCAACGGCACATTTAAATCTTACAAATATAGTTATTTGGCTTATATCGTGATAGATATCGTTATCGCCTGAAATGAAAAAAACATATCGTGATATGAAAAAATCTCATATCGCCCAGCTCTAGTTTAGGGTCAGATTTACTAATGTCTGCAGCAGCGCAGAGCCTTCTTTTGATGTTAAAAAGCTGCTGGATTTACTAAATGGCCTCAGTATAAGTTTGTCACCTGAAAGTTGGGAACAGAGGTATTTGTAGGAGTTTCACTTTCAGGAGAAGAATCTTTAAATGAGTCAAGCAAATGTAAATATGTTTCTTATGAAAACCAGTACAACCTTTTTATGGAATACTTTTATTTGTTTTCAGATTTTGTTTAGTGTCTTTCTGATGACTGAAGTGTTGCATTAAAAACAACCAGCACAGGAATCCAAATGTAAAGCTGAAATTGTGACAGCTTCAGTCCCTGTGTTCTGTTTAACCAACACCAGTTAATCTGAAACACCGGTCTCTGGTCTTGTTGTCCTCTTCAGCTCACACATTCCCAAACATGGCTGGGAGACGAGCTGCACTGAAGGCCATTGACTGGACGGCTTTCGCTGAGAGGGTGCCGCCCAACCAGAGGACCATGTTCAACAACCTGAAGACACGAAGTGATGCCATTGCTGCCAAGTGTGTATTCAGTCTTCAAACCCTGTTCCAGCATTTTACAAAGGCGCATTGCGCCCATAAAATAGCCTGATGTGAAGTCACCAGCATGCTCTTCTTTGCCACCCGTGTCATACATGTTTGGTATTATTTCTTAGTATTTAGTTAACTGTAATTAACTTTATTTAGACGACCTCTGCATCTGTTATTGGCATTGCATCATGAGTATGCCCAGAATACATCTGTGAAAGTGTGCAGATTTTGTCAATAGGAGCTCTTCTGTCATGTCTTGTCTGTTTACATGTCTTGTGATGACAGTAAGTTAGCTGTTGTGTGTTCACAGACTCACCTCTCTACCCGAGAAACCTCCTGCTATTGACTGGAGCTACTACAGATCTGTTGTGGCTAAAGCAGGCATGGTGGATGAGTTTGAAAAGAAGGTAAGCCTGCACTAAATGTACCGATTCAAAAGAAGTTGGCACCCACGCAACATACAAATAAACATAGAATGCAATGATTTGTAAATCTCATAAGCTCCTTTTTTTTATTCATAGTAAAACCTAGAAACGTGTTTGAAACATATCAAATATGAAAAATCTACCACTTTTAATAAAAGTCTGTTGATGGGTGAACCTCTGCCCACCTTTCCTTTTGAGATTCTGCCTATCTAAGCTGCTTTTTATATAACCAAGCATGCAACTGCCCTGTTGCCAATTAACCTAATTAGTTACAAAATGAGATGTTTTATTAGCAACAAATTGCAAATGAAATATGATTTGAATTCTGTTCTTTACATTTTACACAGTGTCCCAACATTTTTAGAATCAGTGTCGTAGTGCCTCTACGATAGCTTTAATGAAGAAATGTAAAATGTTAACGTCATATTAATATTACTGATATTTTCCAGTTACAGGCTTTTGGCAAAATAATCATGCTTTTTAATTTGCACTCATTTTTTCCAGCATTTTTTAAAGTTTAAACCAAAACAGCAGCCAGATTCACTTTAGTTACAGTTTTTCACAGGGGTTAGAAACATTTGAACCAGTGCTTAAAAATACTGGGAAAAAATTAGCAGCTGTGCTTTGTGTATTTTGCGTACTTGTGGCCTTTTTTCCAGTTACTTGAATGTATAAACCTTATATTTAATGTGTCCCACAGTTCAGTGCCCTGAAGGTCCCGGAGCCTGTAGACACTCAGACAGCAATTATAAATGCTCAGGAGGAGGAAGCGGTGAGTGCCTCTGTTTGGAGGTGGTGGATGTAAGAATGTGTGTCCCATCCTGAACATAAAGCTGAGAAGGACAAAATCCAAAGTTTAATTTTGAAAAAATAAAAAAAGTCAAGCACAACATAAACACGGATAATGAACATGCACATGAATGAGTCTTTTGTAATGTTTACTTGTCTTCCAGAACAAAACAGCCACTGCCTACATTGAAGCATCCAAGGCTCGTATCGCTCAGTATGAAAAACAGGTGAGCCTTATACTTTTCATTTGTTATTTTTGGACAACTTAAGTGACATTTAACTTTTTCAACACCATCTTTCCTTAAGCTCAAACATCAGGCTATTTTCCGCTAGCATCTACTTGACTTGACTCGGTTTTGCATTAGGTGTTAGTACCTGGCAGCAGTTTGTCAGGAGCTGGAGCAGAAACACAGGAAGCGATGACGGGATTTTCACTTGCCTCAGGGGTCCAGAAAACGTTTGCACCTGTTAGATCAGGTTAAAGTATCATAGCCACACCCGAGACAACAGGTGACTGCTGGAAAAAGTGCACTGGGGCGCACAGCGTTAACATCACAGAATTAATTAGCAGAAAAGGCAGTTTGGAGCTCCACCTGTTTGAGGTGAAGGGCAGTCTTCAGATACTCTGTAATCATTATAGCATTTATCCAAGTTGCAATGGCAGCCTCCGCTCCCCCCTCAACACTTATACTCCCAGAAGTACAAGTATATGTATATATACACACGTATACATAATAATGTATACGTATATATACACGTATACATAATAATGTATACGTGTCTCCACCAACTCTGACAGCCACAGTTTAATTTCAGGCTGGCACACATTCAGAGACAGAGGAATATTAAATAAATTGGCAGTCCAGAACACAGTCACAGTCAGTGATAATAATGATAATAATAATGATGTATACTTTATTGATCCCCGTGGGGAAATTACTTGTTTTTTTTCTCTGCATTTGGCCCATTCACTCAGTGAAGCAGTGGGCAGCCACTGAGCAGGCGCCCGGAGAGCAGTGTGTAGGGACAGTACCTTGCTCAGGGGTACCTCAGAATAGCCGTTCAGTGGATTCGAACCCCCAACCTTCCGATCATGGGGCAACCACTTTACTCTGTATTTATCAGATTCAGGTGGATATTCAGTAGCACCCAGTGCTTCTGAATATTGGGTGTTCATGGAAAACTGGCAGCACATTTTATTCTGAAGGAGAAAAAAGTCGGCTGAGACATTTCCACTTAAGGCCTAGTAGGGTTTATTAAAGCCATGTTTTGTTTTTTTTCTTTTTTCTGATCATCTTTTCTTCCTTTCCCAGCTGGAAAAATTCAAGAACATGATCCCATTTGACCAGATGACGATTGAAGACCTGAATGACACATTCCCAGAAACAAAGCTGGACAAAGAAAAGCATCCTTATTGGCCACACAAGCCCATTGCTGATCTGTAAATTCACCACACTATTTATATTCCATATGCTGAGGAAAGATCGGTCTATAAGTCTGTACATCAACTTCTCAAGAAATGAAAGCATCGTGTGTTTTATTTCTTTGTAATTTGGCGTAATTAAATCCTGAAATCGTGGCTCCTCTGTCTTGTTTTTTTGTGGTCATCAAATAGCGTCAAAGTTCATCAGTGTTCACAGACCCATTATAAACAACCTCTCAGATCCCTCGCAGGCAAACAACTGTTATTTTATTACAGGATTTCTTCCCAGGCGTCATGAACTCAACTTGATACCTTTAACTGTTTTCTTTCTAAATTTGGTATGAAATATCGCCCGGCTCTCACTGAAAACTCGACCCTTGTGGATACACAGTTTTTAAGCACACACTCGGCCAAGTCACACTCAGCAGAAAGGAGAGTACAGTTTCCCTCTTTCGTGGGGTCGGTGCTGCCTTTGGGGAACCCGCAATGCCTCGTCTTTGTCAGTTTTCCTCATCAGAAAGGCAGACGCAGCTCTTCCTTATTGTATATTTACTTCTGTGTGTCGTTAGGTAATCCCTCGATGTATGAATACATGCTATACACTGTTACGTTAGACAGTCAAGCAATCCATCAGTTTGTGGACAGCTATGTCTGCAGAACAAATGATCATCCAACCCTTTTATTACGCAGTGTCAGTCTTGTTCAGGCTTTGTTATGACTACAGTATAAATCCGCATTTCACCACAGATGGAAATACGAGCAGTCTCTCTGGGACTGGAGAGAGACTTTAAACATAAAGCCCGCTTTCTGTGCTCTCACTGCACTATTATTATGGCTTTGGTTTGTGGCTTAATGCTGTATGTAACTCGGCCCATCACTGCAGGCTTAATGGTGATAAGTACGGGAATGTACCCCAACCTCGACGACACCGACGAAAGCTGCTGCATTAAGAGGAACCTGCAGGGGGCGACATTGGGCTGAAAAAGCATAATGAAGCGAGTCGAGCCTTCTGTGTTCAGCAATGAAACATAGAGTAAAAACATTGCTCTACCAGCGTTTTTGCCTGTTTAAGCCTAATTTACTATGAAATGAGAACATTTTCTCAATCATGACCAACTTTTGGCAAACCTCTACAAGCAATTCTAGTACATTTATAAAGCACCTTTTACAGACAAAGTAACAAGGTGCTTGACACCTAAAAGAATACACAAAAGGAAAACATATATTAAAGAACACACATGAAACTTCCCAAATGCCAAAAAAGAATGCCTTAAGTGTAAAATGAGTACAAGGCACCAGCAGTAACCTACGCTTCAAAGACGTAACAAACATCTTGGAAGAGTAGGTCAGTAAAAGTTCGGAGAGGGTCTGTGGTGTCTTAACCATTCAAAGCTTTGAGAGTTAAAACAAGAACTCCAAAGCTAAGAGGAGGCAGAGTGAAGATACTCCAAAATATGAGAGATATGAAATCCCTAGCTGTATTTTAGACAGACTGAACCTGATTTAAAGATGATTTTTCAAGACATTTAAGTAGACAGTTGCAAATATTTCAGCGGGAAAAGATAAGAGCATGAACAATTTCTCCAATTCCACCTTGGAAACATTTCATCTTACCTCAGCAGTGTCCCTGAGATGAAAAGATCAAGTCAGCTTCCTGACATAAAAGCCTTAAAGGCAGGTAACTGTCCAAGATAACCCCCAGTGTTACACAAAATTTTAATCTACAGAAGATCTCGCAGATCTGAGGTATTGTTTGATCTTTGGGATTAAATATCTGAGCTACTGTTTAGTCAGAAATGTAATTGTTGAAAATGAGCTTTTAACCAACACTTGATGGCAGTCTAATATGTCTTTAGATCTGCAAGTTTAGAAATCTGGTTAGGTGGGAAAGAGCAGAACAGCTGGATGCTATCTGCATACAAGTGATTTTAAAATTTGCAACTACTTGTATAAGAGGTAAGTAGTATGGGTCCCTAAAGAGTGTGATCCTTTACAGTACAGTGAGCATCAGCAGTTCTTGTAATTAACTTAAAGAGTAATGCAGTAATATAAGACTCACAAAATTGCATGCAGATAGATTGCACAATAAAAGGAGATTCATGAGGATTTTAATTTTAAACACAAAGCAACACAAAATGGTAAGCAGACTGCATTTATGCTTCTAGTCTAGCTCGACCACTCAAAGCTCTCAGAGCCACAATCACCCACTTTGACATGTTGACTTGAGGAGCTGGGAATCAAACCAAACTTCTAATATATGGAAACCTCGGTCTGTCTTCTCCTGAATATTGAATAAATATGTTAAAACGATTCAATTTAAAGATAAAATGAAGAGTAAGATTAACATTTCGGCCTTGCTGTAGTTACAGACAAAAACTAGAAATGGAAATCTTCAGCCCGCTTCACATTTTTAGCAGAGTGGGCTCCCGTGGCCTCATCCATCCACTCTGATTTCTCCCAGTAAGACATTCCACAGTGGAGCGGTGATAATCCTCACAAAATCTACACAGCATGTCACACTACAGAGCGCTTGTCTCTTTAGTCTGCGACTGGGCAAACTCGACGTGACGGTGTTGCCACCTTTGCATACAGCCTCAACACAGTTTTCTGGAATAGATACCAAAGAGTGAGACTGAAAAAGAGAAGGAAAGAGTCTGAAAAAAAGTCAGTGGGGATAAATTGTTGGCAAAAACAAAGCAGGGGGAAAATAAAAACATGCTTTTTTTCTTTCTTTCTCTTGATAAATGAGACCACAAACATATGTGTTTCATCCCCTCTCGGTCTGTAACTGTGTTCTTATTTTTCTGTTCTGCTGTGCAACACAACAGGTTCCCCGACTGTGATTAATGGTCAGTGGGAGTCACCTGTGCTAAGCTACTATGCGAAACAGCTACACACATATGCAAGTGTGAGTGCATGACCCCCTGTAGTTATACTTTCCCTTGCCTCAGCCATTCTTTTCCCAGCTGACCATTCAGCTGTTGCCAACACTTGTCTGCTTATTAACTGTTGCCACGGCTCAGGACTCGGCGCACTGTTTTACAGCCAGTAATGATTTTAATGAAATCCCTCTGCTCTCCTGTGGCATGTAACCTGGAATACAGAGTATAAGATGTTTCAACACCAATGTGTATTAAAAAACTGAGCCAAGATGACTTGGAGGGCATAATCTTGGTGTGAAAGAAAATATCTTAAACATCCAAAGTGCTATTCACAAGTCTTAAGTCACCCCTCCATTCTTTATGTTGTAAATGTGAAAATACGAGCAGCCATGTATTGTTATTTGCTTTCTTGTAATTTCTCAGTTTGAAAAATGAAGTCATTGTGAATCTGATGCTTCAGTTTTTTTTCCTATTTCTTAAGAAAATCATTTTCAGATATAGTTCATCGACTGCAGATAGTTCTTAGGCCTGACACTTTTACAGTTTCTTCAATTTTTGGGTGGAGTCACTTTTTGGGGGGGCAAAAATAAAAATAAAAAAACCAAAAATGATCATTAGTTGTAGATTAAGTTTGAAAATTAGGGAAGAATTTATTGTTTTGCAACAGGCTGTTAGCAACAAAGTCATTTAAAATGCAATTTTCCTAAGTTGCCTTTTGTATGTAGACACAACACTGGTTGGACTTTTGAGTGTGGTGCCTTTTTATTCTTAAACACTTCATGGAGCAACGTTAAGTGGCTTCAAATAGTCAGGTACAAGGACTGGCTTGAAAATGAGTGAAAAAGGATTTAATCACCAATGAAAAACTACAAGCCTGAAGAACTGTTATAACTCAAGCACACTTTAAAATATTACAATAAAGTGTGGCTCCTTGAAAACAAAAAAGAAAAGAAGGGGTGGCTACGCAATTTTGTGAGAAATCTTGGATCCAAGGACTCTGGCATGGTTATTGGGATTGTTTGACACGAATGGAGCAGTGGAGCATTAGTCAATGAGGGTGGAAACATGTTTATTTGTTACCTCGCTAAATGTGACTTTTGCCACATTCATTTCTTGGTTTGTTCAGTGTTGTTGACATATTACTTTGAATTGTGTTAGCCTTAGAAACTGTCTCGCTGTCCGGACAAACAGTAATGTTTGTATATTAAACACAGGGAGGATGCACCTAGATCCTCTTTAGTGCCGTTGTCCCCCATTCAGAATCGATCCATCATTCTGTCCTCAGAGCAAACAGCTCACATCCGCTCCTGTGTGGAAATCTAAGTGTTCACTTCCTACCTATCCTTCACACAACCTATTATAGCCCTCATTTGGACATCCATCAAATGTCACATGTTAAATTACGCAATCTATCACGCTCTGCACTTGCACCGCCATGGGCTGATGATCTTTGTCATGCCACAATGCCCTAAAATGTGTGTTTCCTTTGGAGGCTAGAGGGCATGGCCCCGTCTACTCCAGAATTTAATGGCTGAATTTAGGCAGGAGCCATTTTTTTCTCCACCTATCCAAAGGCCACAGCTCCGGTCAGAGGTCAAAGTGGGTTGGCCCAGTTACCAAGGAGGAGTCAACCAACAGGGCAAAGCAACTGGTGCTCACTGGGCTGTGCAAACAGGAGATCTTCCTCTCTGACCGATGCATCTGACAGGCCTGAGAGCAATGGGGCCTGAGCAGGTCACATTATCACAATTAGAAAAGAAGCAAGTGCTGATGAATGACAGGTTGTATAGAGCACACAACAACATGCTCATTCAAAGGCAAGATTGAGTCAGGGTAGGTGTAGCGACAGGATGGGCTTTTGTCATTCAGGTCTGTGAATATTTCTATAATGTTCCAGTTACAATGTATCGCATCATTGAATGAAAGAAAGCAGGACCGTGTTCTTATTAACTTGATGCAAAATATGCTCCTTCTATCCAGTTCAAAGTGAAGCTTCATATCTATAAATCCAAAGCTTGTGTTGTTTTGTGTTTGCAAGAAAATATCAGTTCAAGGAGTTTCATCAACTTTCTAGGGGCTGCAAATCATTCACGGCACGGTGACATCATGAGAAAGTTGTACCCCTGTTGACAAGTCCTGCTGTTGCCATGGGGCTGCTGGAAATGGCACTGTGGATCCCAGTAAATGAAGGTCGCTGGGGGAGGGGATGTGACGGCAAGCAAATAAAAGTGCCATTTGCTGCATGTTTGCTTGACGTCCTCCGAGCCAAATTCTGTTCCCTTATTGGGCCGCCGAGCATTGTGGGGGGAACTCAGAGTTCCTCCTTGCAGCGGGATCCCCCACTCTGGAGGACACTGGCATGTTTGCCGAGGGAACGGGGCACCTCGACGCTGCCTCTGGGATCCATGTGAGCTGACAGCAGCCGCACAGTCACTCATTGAGAAAGAGGACGGTTTAGGACAAAAGGCTGTCTTGTAGGAGCAGACTGCAGCACTAAATCACCATTCACACAAACAGAAATAATTAGTCATAATACAGACATCAGCCAAGAGGGAGTCATCTACATGATAAAACATAGCAGTCTGGCGTTTTTCTATCACGTGCATGAACTCTATTTTCATCAGCAGACTTTGGCCAATGCTACTCTGTATTTTTGTCTGGATGTGATCCCAAAACTTGTCTGCCAACTAGAAGATGGAGCGAAACCTTGTCTTGACAGGCTACCATCAGCCAAAACGAACCTACGGTGATCTCCAAACCATCTGATGAAGACAGCGTCTGGTTTGCTTAATGCATACTACACATTTAGTACGTTGGAACACGTTATTTCCCAATCTTCTTTGATACCTGATACTGAGACATGCAGGGCCATGCTCTGACCCTGCAGTTGCATTTTGCTATAGACACCCAACACCCTAGTCTTTAATCCTGCCATGCAGCCTTGTTGGGGGAGGTGACTGCAAGGAATTTTATGACTGGGAAACTCATGACCCACTGGGGATTAATAATCATGCAGGGAGGGGCCTTAACAGCTTGTTGAACCACTTTTTCTAAGGTTTCATCTCTGTATGTCTTGAAGTGGGATTGCAATCATGCACAACAATGCAGAGTGCAGCAAAACTGAGCAATTTATTCTATTCATCAATATAAGCAAACAGGTTAGACCAGGAGTGAGAACTCGTTTATAATTTGCCACATACAGCCCGGTTTCATCTGAAGTGCGCGGGAACAGTAAGGCTATTGCCCAACAAGCTATTAAAAAACCTGCTTCCCTTAGTTTAAGCGCTAACATGTAAAATGTGTTTAACTACACATACAGTCCCTGGGATATCTTTAAAAAGATGAAGCAGGTGTTTAGCAATATGTCTCAGTTTTTCCACATTATGAAGAAATGCTGCAGTAGCAGACTGCAGTGTGGCTCTCTGGGCTTACACTGTGGGAAAAATGGGCTTTATTTACTAAAAAAGCAAAATAAATTATCAGTAAATTCACAGATTTTTTTTTACTGTGTAACAAATAAACATTCTACATTTTTCAAATTAGTGGGCCAGATTAGTTCATTTGGTGGGCAGGTTCTGGACTGCAGGCCGTATGTTTATCAAAAAGGACCCCTAAAGTAGAACCTTTGTGCCACTGTGACCACTGCAAGAACAGTGAGTACAAATGCAGTTTAGACTAAATACATGAAAGCACTTACATAAATGTGCTTTACACAACATTCACCCACTCATACTATCACTTTTTTCTACATTTATGTGCTTTCTATCTAACATTCACACTTATGTGAATGAGTCAGTGAAAAAGGGGCAACTCAGACTTTAGTATATTGCCCAAGGATACTTTGGTATGCAGACTGGAGTGCCAGGGATCAAACCACCAACCTCTGGTTAGTTGATGATCTGCTTTACCTCTACGGCACATATAAAGGAACGGTCTAAACAAGTCAGAAACTGAACTGTGAGATTTCAGAAAGATGCGAGACATCACAAATGAAGCAGTAAGACACAACTATGTAAAACACAAACTATCAGCTATCCTTGAAAACAGCCACACACGCATTTCTTGATTTATGTAACCTTGCACTGAAGAGATGAATTCTCAGGCACAACAGAGGTCAGCTTGTGCAGCGTCCACAAGGAAACCAGAGCTCTGGGCACAGATTAAATATTGTAAGATACGATGAAAAGGAGATTGATGAACAGCACAAGGTAAATTTTCCAACATGATAAATATCCCACTTAAATAATCACAGAAGAAGAAATTTTCAAAGAAGATAAAAAGTGACTGACAATTGGGGCAGCTGGGGCAGGAGGTAGGGCTGGTCATATAATAACCAGAAGGTGGTTTTATCCCTGGCGTCTCTAGTTTGCATGCTGAAGCATCCTTGGGCAACATACTAAACACCGAGCTGCCCCTGACATTTCCATCTAAGTGTGAGTGTGTGTGTGAATGTTAGGCAAAATGGTTAGGCACAGAAAAAAAAGTTTTTGTAAAAATGTGTGTGTGAAAGGGTGAATGAACCTTGTAAGAAGAATGAAATAGAAAACCACTATAGAAATGCAGTATATTTACTATGGAGCAGCATTTTAAAGTAGTTAGTAGAGAAGGAAAACCCATCCAGCAAAGGCCAGCTGTCAAAAAACAAGGCGGTCGAAACAAATGTACAATTTTAGAAAATTGTACACAGCTGAACTGTAATTTTGTATAATAAACATACATCTACAATCCATAAACTGAAGTCAGTTTCATCAAATAAAATGAACACTAAACAATATAAAAGGCATAATAATATTCCACATGACAAATAGACAGGAAAAAGGGCAAATTTTAAATGGATTTAAAATCGGATAAACTATGTTCACCGTGTACATGTGACTGCATTACAGAAGTGTCACGGCAGATTTGTGTCAGCTTGGAGGCGTTGGGACTGCAGCTGCAGAGTAAGTTGTGGCTCAGTGTGGGTGGCAGCTATCTGGCCACTGGGGCGGTGTGTTTATGTGTGCTGGGGTTAGAGCCACGTGCACAGTGGAGGCATACACACTAACGCACTAGCATACACACACGCACACATGCATGCAAACAGAAAAACCACAGAGACTCTATTGATTCCGGCTAATCAAGGCGGCGGTGTGTTGGGGGTTGCCGCGCATGCATGTGTGTGTGAAGTCAACACATTCCCCACATTCCAGCACTTCCCAAAGAGGCACCGAAATATTAACCACTACACGAAACTCAGAAACTCGGCCTCATCCTACTGCAGGGGTTCTCCTGCTCTTTAACTTGACTGCCCTTCCTTCTGACTTTGCACCCTGGCTGTAGTTTCAACAGCAGTTTTTTCCCTTCTTTTTAAAAAAATTCCACCCACAAGATGACCATGCAGTGACTTCTGGCTGAATCACGCAGACAGCACAATGGCTCCACATATTTATGTCTGGTTGAGACTGATCCTTCTCAACTGGTAATACAACAAAATCTGACCTCGCCCAAGAAGGTTTAACCGATTGCATGTGTGCAATGCATTAATTGAATGCACGCCCTCATGACACGAGAGCCTCTGAAGAACTACTCACCAGCTGGCTACACTGACTGGAAAATATACACGATGGTCATCATAATTGTATTTATATTGTTGATAGCTTCTTTTCTTTTTCTTTTTTCTTTTTTCTGCAAAGCTGCTTCACTAATGTATAATCAAACACTTTTTGATTTAAGCCATCCCGTGGAACTTTGCACCCTGGCCTGATATTGGTTAATCTGTGATTTTTTTCCCCTTTAATTAATTGTTTAACTTTTAAAGGATAAGAAACAATGTGTACTAGAAAGAAAGAAAGAAAGAAAGAAAGAAAGAAAGAAAGAAAGAAAGAAAGAAAGAAAGAAAGAAAGAAAGAAAGAAAGAAAGAAAGAATATATTCCAAATTATACAAACTCTGAAAATATCCTCATAACACACAGGATGTGTACAGCTTGCCTGATATAGATACTTATATGAAATTTATATGAAAGGGTACACAGCACAGCAGTCATGTAGAGATGTAAGTGTGCGTAGGAAACACCTGAACACTCTGTGTTTGTTATGAAAATGCCGTTTGGCCCGGGAAAAAGGAGAGAGGGTTCTTTTGAGAACCAGTGAAGGACCCAGCAGTCAAATAATACCCACTTACCCTCCTCTTCCTCCTGCTCCTCTAACTCCATGGCTCCTGGTCTTAAAGCCAGAGCAAAAAAAATGTTCACAGTAAGGAATCATTACCATAGAAACTCTGTTTGCATTTCCCAGTGAGCAATTCCAGGACCTCTGGCTTTTTAGCTGGAATCCAGACATTCATTTCAATGGGCAGTGCTGTCTGGAAAAGCTATTGTCCGTGTGGGGCACCTTACTGAAAGACATTCTAGGTGCATTTCCGTTTAAAGTGAAAAGTCAGACAAAAGGAGCCTTGGCCATGAACTGGATGTCATCTCAACAGGCTTGGCTCACAGGCTGCATCAGCTGGTGCTGCACAGCTACAAGTTCCAATATTCCGATTCTTTGTGTTTTATTTAGAGGTGATGAAAATGAAAGGCTTTCATTTAAATGTGGTGCCTGAGCAGAGTTGTGCACGTCATTCAAAATTAGCGTGGTTGGAGAGCGCGACTTTATGCTGCGTGCCCCGTCACAGGGTTGTATTCAGGTTTGTCTTCAGTCGTCTCTCCCATACTAGACTGCTGCGCTGGAACAAAGGGGCCTTTCACATCGACCTTGAAACACAGCCACCCCATCACCACAGGAACCAGTGCAGAGGAATCCACCCCAACTCTCTGATATCAATCTCTCTGTACCCTTGGCAGAGAGTCTCAGCTCAAAGCTGAGGTGAAGAAGCTAATGCACATCGTATGACTGCGTTTTCATTCCAATGGAGAATCAGGTGAAAATGAAACTCTTTAACAGCTTTGTGAATATTGTTTGAGCTACTTTGACCCACCAGGTTTCTTTAAAATTGCAGCATTTAGGCTTAGAGCACTATTGTGTCCCTAAATTAGGTTCATTATGGCCAAAATGATTGAATATTATCAATGAGTATTATTTTCTAATAATTTGGTTTATAACATTTTTTTAAAGATTAGATATTGATACACTTCTTAAATAAAAGAGGTCTTTACTTTTTTGTTTTCTCAAATGTTGCTTTGCTTTTCATTCCTTTGTGTTTTGTATTTGTACCTACAGGCCACCATAGTTTTATCTAAAATATAAAATTAGAAATAAAAGCTCAAGTTAGTCAAAGTCAAAGCAGTTAAATAATTATCTTCCGATTACTAATACTTTTGTCTAAAATCTGCCACCACACACACACACACACACACACACACACACATATATATACATGAAGAGTATGCAAACATCACACATGTAAGCATGCACATGGGAATAAAAGTTTTTATTCTTCTCAGTGACAAAAAAACAAAAAAAACAAAACAAAAAAAACTTTTTGGTTTCTTTTTTTTTTTAAACAATTGTACAACCTGAAAAAAAATAACTCAGGTTTTAAACTGCAATACGTTTTTAAACAAAATAAGAGTCTTTCATTTTATACATCTGTCATAGGAAATAAATTCAGAACTGTACATCACGTTTTTTTTGTTTTTGTTTTGATTTTGAACAAAGCACACAGAGCTTCAAAATGTACAATATTCATTCACATTTTATACACATAAAAACCAAATGGGGTCTGCTACATTTAAAAGTTTGCGATTCCTCGTGCGTGAGAAAGGCGGTCTGAACACATTCCACGTTGCATCACCGGCATTCGGCTAGCACGCTGCTTGGCAACATCCAGCAGCTCCAGCCATTGTCTCCAAAGAGTCACGGCGCAGCAGGAGAGGAGAGGGGCTCTGGGCCACTGGGCCAGTCTCCTCAGTTACTGAGGGCTTGTTCCATCTCCAAATGTGGGCAGATGACCTGCTCAGTTAGTGTCCACGTGACAGGGGTTGGTGCCCTGCTGCTGTGCCTCATGATACAACCGCAGGAAGTCTTTGTAGCGTGGTGCGCAGCCCATCCAGGCTTCCCCAAACCTCACGGCCCCAGTGAACAAAAACTCCCCCTCACCGGACCTCACCCCACACTGAAGGGGCATTTTGATACGGCCAGTCCAGCTCCGTACCCTGACACCCCCAGATACAAAGACCTGGGTTTTCTGTCTGTAAAGGCGACTGATCTCCACAGTGACAGATGAGTGCTCCTCCTCCTGATCCACCTTCCTAATGCTGCCTCGTGCCACTGGAAAAACCAAGCAGGAAGATGGGATTTAGAGACTGGTAACAGCAATATTTCAAACTGTGTGTTTGTATTGGACATCGACGCCAACCATGCAGCAGCAGGAAGCAGGAAGCCTATAATTCTTCAAAACAGCACTTACCAAAGTCACTTGTGCAGACAGCTAGAAGCACTTCAGTGTCACTGCAGGGCTGACAGGACGCTATGTGGAAATAAAGAAAGAGGGTGGATGAGTTCAGAGAAAAATGGTGTGCAAATAAAATTAAAAAATGCATGTGGCGTGATAAAAATCGTGTTAACAGGCCCACAGACTTCCAGTAAACACACATCTGTGGCTGTGTTTGAGTAAGTGTTCCTCACATACAGACAATTAGGGTCACAGTCATTTCCATCCTGACAAATGAATATTTATTTAGAAATGAGAGACCAGGATTCAGCTGAGCTCAGAGTTATACACCAGACAGAGGCACGCTGCTGATAGTAAGCACAACTCAAAAAGCTAAGAGTGTGTGTGTGTGTGTGTGTGTGTGTGTGTGTGTGTATGCATGTCTAATGCTCCTGGGAGCTGTTCAGTCAGCTTCCCTTGCCAAAACAGGAACCCCTTGACACCCCATGACAAACAAGGACCAGATGACGGGTATAAGAACAGCAAAACTAGTAGAGGTTACATCTGACCTGAGCTCTCACAGCACTCCAGCAGGCCTACTTAGACTGCAACTATAACATCAAGGGGGGCCCACATTCAGAAGAAGCAAACAGAGGATAGATTTTGCCGGTTTCGTGCACATCTTGCATTACACAGGCACAGGGCAATTAAAGTGCAGGTAATTTAGTTTCCAAAAAGAAAATGTGAATTAAATACAATAGCCCACATCAATTATTTAAACGTCTGCTCCAGGCACCATTTCACCTTTGATTGGGGTCTGCATAGCAGCAACTCAGCCTGCCCCCTCGTCCAGACTGTTTTATAGCAGTAGAAAGGGCCCTTAATGAGAGCAGTCAACTCCGTGATTAGTTGACTCAGGTGGTCCTGTGGCTGTCCTAACCAGAATGCCTTTATTAACCCCTAGACCTGCTTTGGTTTTCCTTAGTAGTACTCTGAAGCAGGTGGGGGTAGGAGGAGGAGTGGGAGCAAAAAGAGGACTGTCTAGTCAGCAGTGGGTTGAGGGTGAGGAAGGAGCAGTCGTCTGACCACAAAATAAGTGGAAGAATGTTTAAAAAATGTTAACTCAGGTGGGCCCGGTGCACTGGAAAGCACCCTAATTTGCACAACCAGTCATAAAACTGAGCATAAATATTAATTTGGTGTGTGCAATACATCTAATAAGACTTCTTGCCAAAGCGGTGATGTTCACCCTTGGTCATATTTAGGAGCGCAGCTTAACCTTATTTTTAGCTTTTAGCTGGATTGTCTGATGATGGGTGTACAGAGGTGAGGGATCTTTGAGGTCAGCTAGTGTAGCAACACAAGGCACTGCGACATCACTAAAGAGGGCTCAAGGGTCAAACAGCCACAAGCTTGGATGGCTTAGTAGCAGCTGGAGAGCCAAGACTTCAGAGAGGCCAACCTCACCCAGAGCAGAGGTTGGTTTTTTTTTAATGTTTTTCTCCAAGGAAGTCAAACATGAAATAGAACCGCAGGAATGGGCTGAGAACCGAGTCAGCATCTCTTTCTGGCCCTCTGCACATGCAGCGCCACTCTGATCAGAACCACTTCACAGGAGCACAGAGGGATGAGGGATGGGAGGAGTGGCAAAGGAGGGAGTGGAGGGGCACATTAGAGTGTCCCTGAAACATCTGGGACCAGATGCATTCCACTGTAATGGAGCACAACTTGCTAATACCGCTCAGCAGAGACGAAACCCACTTCAAACAACTAGGAAAGGGGGGGGGGGGGGGGGGGGGGGGGACGAAAAGGAAAAATACGAGAATGATAAATAGGCAAGAAAGAAAATTAAGAAGTAGGAAATAGTGAGACTGAGGACAGGAAAAGGGAGAATAAGTCAAGCGAGCTGAAAGGGAGGTTAAGGGAGTGACAGCAAGGGAAATACAAGCCTATATGGTCCTAGAAGTTCCTCCCAACATCTGGTTGGAGATACATTCCAATTTGATGGTGAGCAACTCAATCCCAGCACAGTAGGTCAGAGAGAAGAGGAAAGGAAGAAACATGAAAAAGAAGGAGGAGCAGCAGCAATCAATCTGTGACTCCAGGCTTCAGATGACACGAGACCAATGTCTTTGTGAATCATCCCAGTGCTATCTCAGGCCACATTACAGCAGCAGATTATACTACAGAGCTGAGCCGAGCGAGCTAATGCGGTCAAAACAACTCCTACTCTACGTTTAACCCTCTCTCTGTCTGTTTCTGTCTGCTGTGCCAGATAATGACGCAGGATGTGAATATGTGAACCAAGAGAGCCGTAAAAACAAATGTGGGCCTGATACTGCTCATATTTTGCTTTAGGTGGAAGAGAAGGGAAAAAAAACATAGCTGCACAGCTTGAAAATGTGCAGGTTTGGCAGGTACGCAGCGTGAAAATACACGGCTGTTTTTCCATTGGAGGCCCTCTGTTTGACTGTGACCCTCCACACACAAGCCAGGCAAAAAAGAAGAAAAAAGAAAACAATAGAAGCTTACAGTGCAACGTTCAAGTCAAATCCAGTCAGAATGTTTGTAAAATGAGCTGAGAGGTGAACGTTTTATCCCGAAAAACTAAAGTTTAAAAGCCGATTTTGACCTTTTAATCCTCACGGTGAAAATATGAGTTTGACAAGAACCCCCACCCCCCAAAAAAATCCTTAATGTAAACACAATGCTACTAGAAAAAAAAAAGTCTTTGGATGTAGTATTTGCAGTGTGCTGGAGCAAATGTTAAGTTTCCTACTATTAGAGTCCAACCTAATAAAAGTTTCCACCAGTAGATGGCTGCATTTAGTGCTCGGTGTGCACCACAGGGGCAGAGCACAAAGGCACTCAGTTCTAGAGGGAATCTAAAGTAAGGCCTTTATAGGAGCTACACAGATCAAAGAAGCAGCAGTTTTCAGGGGTATCACTAAAGATGTCAAAGATGCATCTTACCAACGAGCAAGTGCGGCCCCGCCTTGTGCCTGTCACTGACCAGCTCGTACTGGAACGCCGTAATCCGCCGACTGATGTCCATGTGGGGGACAGCCTCAATAAAGAGGGCCCCTTCCTGAATGCCGAAGCAGTGCACCTTGCCCTGAGCCTGGTCCTGCTCAGGCAGCAGTAACCTCAGCTTGCCGTTGCGGTCCAGGTAGATGTTGGTGCCGCTGGACTCGGCGGAGGGTTTAATGCAGACAGAGAGCCGAGCGGCGGCGGGAGAGACCATGTTGGGTCGGAGGTTGACGATGATGGCCCCTGTGGGATAAAGCCATTCCAGAGAGCCTTGGGAGCAACGTAGGTACACCTGCTCCACATCCCTGGTGTGGCCTTCATGGGTCAGACCGCTGGATAAAGAAAAGAAAAAGGCACAACATATGAAACAAGCTGCAATAAAAGTGGCATTTCTCTGGAAAGCTTTAATTTTTTTCAACCCCCCTTTACCCAAATAAAGAATAAAGAGACTTATTCACTAATCTAAAAATGATTTTGGGGGCATTTATAGCCTGAATTAACTGACCAAGTTGAAGACCTCTGGCAGACCCAAAGGACATTAAACCACATTCCTCCTGAAGCATTATTAAGGCCGTGCGCAAGACTGGCTGCATGACCAGTCACGAGCCGGAGCAGCCAAAATGACCTCAGCTCCCAACACACACTCCCCGTACCGCATTGTTCCGCCCAGCGCTTTGGCAAAACGCATCACTGGCAAGCTGCCTTTGGGAAGGGTTTGGAGGCAGAAATGGATGAATGGAGGGACACAGGGGCTTCTGGGCAGACAACAGCAGCAACAGTAGCTGGGACTGCAGCATGCAAGTGCAAATGCAGGTCACGCACCGAACCTCCCCTTGCTTTCAAGCAACCAAAGAGACTGGAAGAGACTTGTCCGGGCAGCACTTCGGCCTCTGGCGCCAGCATGACCAAATGACTCCCTCCAGAACTTAATGCCTGGTCGGGATTTGAAAACTCCGGCTCTGTCAGTCATTCTGTGGCAAAGCCTGAGGCAGGAAGCCATCAGCAGTCTACCAGCATACACATGCCAAGCTAGCGGTTTGACTCCGGAGGAGAAACGCCCAGTTTCCTGAAAATGAGATGCTGAAATTCAAAATTTGCCATAGATCTCAAAAGGAACCCGCAGCACATGCTGAGCATATGCCTCTGCAGCCCCATAACCAGGCTCTCCTCAGCATGCCTCTAATTAAGTCCTTTCTAACTTCATCACTTCTGCAGGCAATTAAAGGAGATTAGTCAAGAGTCTGCCTAATGAACAACAGATTATTGGTGGAAAGCTCAAAAGTATGGGCAGCCCCTCCTGACTGCAGGATGATGAAAAAAAAAAACAAAAAAAAACAAAAAAAACCCACACTTATTTAAGGCGCAGTTCTGAACTGCAAAACAGATTTCAGCAGATGTTTGATGGGAGGTGAAACTTTCCAGTGAATGCTTCATTTCCTGACGTTTATCAATCATACATCTCTGTGTGGCTACCTTTAATACTTTGAGCCTATGAGTGTGTGCATATGTCCCACACACACACACACACACACACTTTCTTTAGGGGAAGGGAGGGGGGGAATAAAACATAAGTAAAAAAGATAAATAAAATAAAAAGGCGATTTGTGTGTGGGATGTCATAAACATGTTATTTTCGTATTCCAACGTCCTCCCATCATGTTATTAAAATCTTTGGTTGAACCATCGTGTCATTCATACGTCCAAAACAACCCCAAACACACGTGTCTCTGACATTACTACATTTTTCACACACAAAAAATTACGGTAGTTTCTTAACTTATATCACAAACTACACAAATCTTTTGTTTCCTACAGCCACCATAGGGGCTAGCTTTGTTTTAATTTATCGTCTAACCCTGCCGCCTGCTTCCCACATCACCGCGGCGACTTGAGTTTCAGTCACAGTCATTTCAGGTCGCCACCAGCAGCTTTCATGTTTGCTCACATCCTCGCTTTTTCTTATTTAGCAGTTTAGTTTGACGTTCAAAATACATTCAGTTAAAAGGGGGGGGGGGGGGAGTCTGTAGACCTCACCTGCCCTTCCAGCTGCACTGGTCGCTTGAGTATTGGCAGAAAGAAATCCTAAAGAGAAGGAAAAGCGGCAGCAAGGAGGCCAGCATCGGGGTGAGCATGTTTATCTCGCCTCACTTAGCCTCCTCTTGAGTGAAACTACGATAAAGTCCACCGCCGTCTCTCCAGCTGCATAGCGTTTCCATGTGCCACGGTCCGCTCCGTGCGCTCCCCGGGGTTTCTTCTTTTATTCTCGAAAAGTTCAGGGGATTAAAAGCGCTTTCCCCATCAAACACACACACTCACTCAGTAGCTCCGCGCAGCGCTGACAGCCCTCCGTTAAATGTGGAGTGAGTTCAGCTCCGAGTCTGCCTCAGCAGCCCTGATACGTCACACCCGAGCGCTCTGTGTATGCTGCGTTCAGGGGCCTCATCTCAGACTCCGATTTTAGAAGTTCGAAATTTTGCGGGTTTGTGTCCTTCCAAATATTAAAGTTGGTTGAATTTTAGAACGTTATCTGTTGTAAATGCGCCATAATTAATGATATATGGTATATCAAATGATTGATCTTCAGCTGGCATAGCTGAAGAGGGGTTATTTGTGACAGAAGCATAGCAGCAAGAGTGGAGAGGAGACCTGCTGTCATGTGTGGTTTGGAGACGGTGGCACTTACAAGAAGTCAGGAGGCCAAGTTGGATGTGGATCTGGGATAGTTTGGACATGGTCATAGGAGGTTCGTGGATGTAGTGAAGGAGGATATGCAGAGGATTGTTATGAGAGAGGAGAATGCTAAGAAAGGGCGAGATGGGGGCAGACGATTTGTTGTGGTGACCCCTCAAGGAAGCAGCTGAAAAAAAATAGCTATGCCACATTTAGATTAATAGAAGTTAATTACATCACCAGGAGATTTTTTTTAACAGGTTGGGTTGTAGTCAGTTGTCTAAACACAGATCATTTTCTCCGAGGGGAGACAATCCTATTCTGTGACTGAAAACACCAGAATGTTTTAAAGAATAAGTATATGGCTAATATCGAATTCTTGATATGATTGCTGATTGGAGTTAAGGTAACTTGCTTAAAACTGGTTAATATAATCATGTCAAACAATCCCCAATATCCCTGTTATTTTCTGTGACTGTTTTCTGGTTAGTTGCTCGACTCATGTAAAAGTTCCGACAGCACTTGAAAGTTGCATAAAACTTGTGTAGAAACCACAGCAGCTCCGCAGTTGCAACACTTTGACATTCGTTGAATATTTCAACAGAATAAACTTTATTTATTTTTGTAAGAAATCAGTCTATAAGAGGTCTTTTATATCCCTCATATAAAGTGTTTTATAGTTCTGTGGGTGTCTGTCTCTATGAACAGAAATACTATTGTTTCCCGATGCTGGAGCCGCAAAGATCCCTGTCAAATAATGAGATCTTAGTGCAATGAGGGTAAAGAGGTAAGGAAGTAAAGTGGCAGGTATTCCTGGCAGTGTCCTTTCAAAGGAAAGGTGCGTAGACTCAATTACCTAAAAGTGGTATGTTGGCAATACTGGCATGCTGGTGAAACTCTAGTATTATAATGGTTTAAAAAAAATCCCCATAGTCCCTCTTTGTAAGTCAAATTAAGTTTAGCCAGTTGCATTCTTGCCTTTAGCTTTGCCATATACTTTTATAGCAACCATCAATTGTACATTATACTGAGATCTGAGGGCTAAAAAAGGGCTGACTATCAGCTGTGGTCTCATGGTTTGACTGGAGCTCTGCAGACATCTGCAAGTACTGGCCACATGAAGGAGTTAATTAATCAAAGTCAAGTACTGGTCAAGTAAAAACAAATTTGCATGTTTCTTTATGGGAAGTAATGATGGTATTATCCATTATGTCTGTTAATAATGTCACAGGGGCTTTGCGATTTAAATTTATCCTGTAATAGTTTTCTTTTCCCCCTCTTTCAGATGAGAGGGATTCTGGAAGGGGAGAGTGGGGAGACCATGGCAAAGACCTCACCACCATGTTTGTGTTCTTGGTGCCTTTTTAAACATCCATTCATCAATCTTTTTCCATTTATTCAATTAAGGGGGATTAGCTGAAGTTGCTGCTGCAGGGCTGTCTTTTGAAACATCTTTATTTAAATTATCTGACAAATCATGTGACTTGCTGCGTGTTTAATCCCACTAATGTGTGAAGTTTGTGCTTTGTACTGACAGTAGCTACAGCCATCATTAATATAAAGTCTCTGGCCCCAGACAGCTCTCAGGGACTTCAGATCTATTTTGTCTGTTGATTTGTGACTTGTAACATCATAGTTTACACATAGCTCTGTTTGCGAGTACAACAAGAGGAACTTTACGATCTTCGGGGTTGGTTACAGCATCAGTAAACATAAACTTTTCATTGCTCTAGTAATGGATCCTACGCAACGACTTCTTATGAAAAAGTTGTTTTGTATCTGGAAGCCATTTGGCATGGGAAAGAAACCTGTCTGACAAGGAAAACCAGCGCAGTTTGTAACTGCTATTTTTTTCCTGTCTGCTTTCTTGGGATTTTAAATTGGTTGTGGTTGCGGTGATGATTGACACCTCTGCGTTTCTGACCTGACATGCAGGGTGCATGTCCTAGCTTGGGCAACTCAGAATCCCCTGCAAACCTCAGAAGGATGTGCTGATGAGCGGTTAATAGGACGAGAGTGTAAAGTTGCTGTAACAATAAGGAAAACACAAATCCACAGCCTTGTTCCAGGCATTGTGCAACTTTTTTTGTTTTGCTTGTGTAGTAAGGATGAGAAGCCTGGCTGGTGTGTGTGTGTGCGCGCGCGCGTGTGTATGATCTGCTTTTTGTGTTATCTTTGCCACTGCACTTCTCAATGAGGTAACAGAAACACAAGACGTGCCCAGGCAAGACATCTGAGGCTCAATCATAATAGCACCTGCACTGATACATCACAGACACACAGTGTAATTACAAATAATGACCTTGCTTAAATTTAATTAGTGCGTTAAACCTAATTTGTACTAGTCTTTTAAGTATATGCCCTCACACTGAGTTATCACGTGCTACATGTTTCATTTAATGAGAAAGGAAGAGCTCTGCTGTGGTGAGTGTAACATCTATCCGTTGAGCAGTGTTGTGGTTATTACAGTCATTACGTTTGTGTTGTGTTTAAACTCTGGTTCTTGAGAATGTGTGATGTGGTTTCCACTGTTTGTGCAGCAGAGATCAGTGCTAAGGTTTAGCTCGCAACAGACCCCCAGTGGTCCTGTAGTTGTAAGGTTTGTGGAGGACAGAGATCCAAAAATGGGGATTTTAATCACTGGACTCCTGTCTCTCATATCTGTCTTTTTTATTTAAGTGAGACATTATGACATTGCTGCACATTATTAGGCACAATTCATTAGTACCGGTTTGATAGCACAGATTTAACAAATTGCTGGAAACTTTCCTCAGATGGTCCATTTTGATATAACAGCGTCACACAGTTGCCCCAGATTTGATTCTACCACATCCCAAAGGTGCTCTCTTATAGATTGGCATATGTTGACTGTGGAGGACATTTGAGTCATTGTCATCCTAAAGAAACAAGTTTGAAATGATTCGAGCTTGGTGACATGGCTTGTTATCCTGCTGGAAGCTGCCATCTGATGATGTATACACTGTGGTCATATAGGGATGGACATCAGCAGCAGCAATACTCATGTAGTCTGTGGTGTTTAAACAATGCTCAGGCCCTTAACCGTTGATAAATGCAGGATTGATTTATCCTTTCTTGTAGTTTGTGCCAAATTCTGAATGTTGCAGCAGAAATCGACACTCATCAGACCAGGCGCTGTTGTTCCAGTCTTCCCTGAGCCAACTTTGGCGAGCTTGTGTGAATTGTGGCTTCAGTGTTCTGTTTTTTAGCTGACAGCAGTAGCACCCAGTGTGGTGTAGCCCGTCTGCTTCGAGGATCAATGTGTTCTGCATTCAGAAATGCTCTTCTGGACACCTTGGTTGTTACGAGTGGTTATTTGAGTTATTGCTCTCCTCTCTGTCATCAACAGGGCATTTTTAACCCAGAGAATTGCCCTTCACTGTATAGTGTCTCTTTTCTGGAGTATGCTCCGTAAACCCTATAGATGCTTGTGTCACAAAATATCAGCAGTTTGTGAAATGCCAGTCCATCTGGCACCAACAAATTAAATTACCTTCCCCATTCTGATGTTTGAACGTCAGTCCCTCATCATAACCATGCTTAAATGCACTGAGTTCCTGTCATGTGATTGGCTCATATTTCCACGCCACAAATTTTTGAACAAGTGTGGTCAATGAGTAATTGTGCATGCTGGTTCCAGTTTACCAATAACAGGCCACTTTCAAAACTACATCATCGTTTGTATGAGCATTTACACATGTTTGAAACAATAAAATTATATGAAACTGCAGCCATACCTACCTGGCAGTCAGGTTAGACTGACTAAGTGTTAAAGAAGGGATTTATCCTATTATTGCCTTCAGCTTGTTATTGCAGTTGCTTGCTCTTTTGCTGCCAGTGTTTGTTATTTTCTCTTCGGCCACAGAATCAAGGAAGCAGGCTTAGCTCTCACTCTCCACCTGTCAGAAGTCTCAGTAGTGCTGGTGGTGTTGGGGGGAGGCAAATCATGAGTCTGAAAAACAAAAAAGCTAATCATACGGTGTGCTCTTACCGTTGTTTTTTAGACTGAAACTTGGCAGAGAAGCCCTGATGTTCAACAGAGAGGCACTGAAGTGGATCGTAAATTAAAGGATTAAGTGAGTTTGGTAAATATGTGTTATATAGCCTGGGATAGTGAGCTAGAGAATCAGTGGAGTTTCGGGAGTTAGTCGGGGGAGTTTTGCGGGGGAAGGGTTTGGTTTTTTTGTCAAGCCTGTTGTCCCAAACTCTTGCTGAACATGGCTTATTCCTTTAGGTAGCCTCCAGGTGAAAAAGCAGTCATAAAGTAGATTAGGCTGCTGACAGGATGTGATTTATATATATGTGCGTGTGTGTGTGTGTCCTATTCAACTCTTAGTTTGTCTTTAATGGTTTCACTTTGGTAAAGCAAGAAATCAGACTTGTCTGCAATAAACTAACTCTCTAACAGTTGTTAAGAGAACCATTTTTTTAGTAAGTACGGAGGATGATGAATAAACTTATTGTTCACTGTGCTGCAAAAACTAAAACCTCCTAAACAGACCTATTGTTGTCTGTGGCATTTTCCTCTCTGGGTTTATTTATCTGAAGTTTGTCTGGAGTTCATTTTCAACAGACTTCCCCTGAGTGTTAAACCAGTTTGATGAACACACTGTTGCTCTTTTTCCAAGCTAGTCTCAACCTGTTTTATTGAGGCTACTATCTTAGCCAGACACACGGTAAACCGCAGTCACATAGCCATGTCCGATATCTTGTGGTATGCGCAAGCAGATTGGAAGGCGCTGATAGCATCAACAGGCCGTCTGCCTGTCATCATCCTTCTCTGGCTGTCTTCCAGATTGTCGCATTCCTCTCAGTAAACAGGAACCCTGTCATTTTGAAGTACCGGTCATATCTGAGGACTGACATGGTGTTTGTCTCTCTACCAACACCTTACATCATTTTGTCAGTCCTAATAACTTCCTTCAATGATGTTGTTCTTCCCCACAGTGCAGTTCCCACATGTCATCAGCACTAGTCAGTGGTTGAACTGTCGATGGTAAAATCCAGTCGGTGTGAGAGCGTGTGGGAGGGTAGTGACATATTTGAAGTATGCAGCAACTGGAGCATCTCACTCAAAATTCAAAAAAAGTTTTGCAAGGCAGCGCAGACAAAGCCATGCTTTTGATTCACTCCCAATGATGATGTATAGGTCATGTGTATGTGCTTGAGGGGGAAATAGAGGGAAGAGAAAAGCAGGGAAAAGGCTCAACACAGTGACATTGTCAAGTCCATGCAAATCAGCCAGTGATGCCTCCAAGCTGTTCTCATCACTTTCAGCTGTCAGCACCTTTATAATCTCTGCAGCACAGAGAGACCTGAGCAACCACAGCACTGAGGGTGCATAAGAAGATTGCGGGGGACATTCTTGTAAAAGTAGCAGCACAGACAAAGGGGAATTTAACTCTTCTCTCTTCAGATTTCACAGAAATCAAATATGGATGAGTCCTAAGTGTGCAGTCAGCCATTTTACAGCCAAGTTTGGCAATGAAACCCCAGAATCCACTGTATAAGTGTATGTTTAAACCACCTTTTCTCCATCACAGGCAAGACGACTTCCGCTCACCAGATTAGCCTCAGTGATCGGATTCTCATGGCTTCCTCTGGCCCACATCCCTCCTTCTTCTTCGTGGCCCTGTGGCATGAGAGCTTCCTCATTCTTCGATTTGCATGATCAGTCCAGGATGCTGGGCACAAAAAGCTTCAGCCTTTAGGCTCGCTGATGCTAGGTGACAGCCATGATAGACTCAGGAACTGTGGGGGTGGGAGGGAAGAAGCAAGATCGCCTTCTTTTGTAATTCCTAAGTTCTCTGGCTCACACAAGGAGATCGGCTCTTTCTGTCTATACCCGCATACTCTGGCATCGTTCCTGGGCAGCGCCTAATCCTTAAGTCTCTTGGAGTCTCTGCAGCACATTCTAAGATTGGAGTAATATTGATTTCATAAAGGCCAGTACAGCAAAACAGATTTTTTTTTATTGGAATTTTAACATCACGTCTGCTTTGTGCAGTCAGAGATGCAGCGATCTGACAGTGCAGATGCGGTTTAGTGAAACTCCCTGGGTATTGTCGATTGATGGTTGTTGAAGTTATGTTTTTGGTTTAGGCTTTCTTTTTTATACTTAGAGAATGCGATCTTTGAGGAGATGCATCCTGGCTTTTGCCATGTGGTTTAGGGTGAAAAGTGAACAAAGACAACTTAACCATGCACACACTTGCTGATTTACTTTTTGAAGCCGTGTATAAACAAAAGAAAGCCAGCTACAGTGATGAAAATGATTAGGTACAGTTACTAAAGTACTGCAAATGACCTAACACTAGAGACATATAATGTAGTTCTTACTGTTACACGTGCATTTGACAGCTTTATTTACTTTAGCATTTACACACAGGCGCCACAGCCCTGAATTTCTCCAGATGTCACCCTACAGAGGTGCACGTGAGAACACAAACCCCTACACTGAATGGGCTCTAACCTGCCAGCCTCCTGGTCCAGAGTGTGTGTAATGTCCAACTGCCCCTATGTGAGAACAGTACAGATACATGTTAGGTAAAGTCACTGCAAGCAAGGGGGCATCCTGCCTCCTGTAGGTTCAATCCAAGCAGCAACCTTGCCTAAACTAAATGCTATAGGTACTTTCTTCAATTACTATAAAGAGTGACTGTGTCAAAATGGCTTTGATGGCTACATAAACATGAAAGTTCTAATAATAATAATGGGTTGCATTTATATAGCGCTTTTTGAGACCCTCAAAGTACTTTACAATTCCACTATTCATTCACTCTCACACACTGGTAGAGGCAAGCTACAGTTGTAGCCACAGCTGCCCTGGGGCAGACTGACAGAAGCGAGGCTGCCATATCGCACCGTCGGCCCCTCTGGCCATCACCAGTAGGCGGTAGGTGAAGTGTCTTGCCCAAGGACGCAACGACCGAGACTGTCCGAGACGGGGCTCGAACAGGTAACCTTCCGATTAAAAGACGAACTGCCAACTCTTGAGCCACGATCGCCCGTTATCCAGAGCTGTAGCTGCTGGTCGGTTATGCTAAGACCGGTTAGCATAACCAGAAGATGTGTCATCATCAGCGGATGAGTGTAGAATACATATTGACTAACAGCCAATCAAGACGTCCTGTCATGGGTAAAATACAAAAGCATAAGCTGGATTCCCTTGTTGGGTGTTACAGCAAGTTCACATGAGTAGTCCACTTCATAACCTGTAATCAATCTTAATTTCACTAACAGTGTATTAAAACGGTAGACTGTGTATGTTGGTGGTTAGTTAAGTCCCATCTTTAAGCCTCAGGTTCAACAGTTTATGAGTATCTTGGTGTTCTGAAACTGGATGTGATGAGTGAGGGACAGGTCTGATTAAAACCGAGGTATACTTTATGCTCATACAGGGTCACACAATCTCAGAATTTACGCATTATATCATGTTTTATTCAGTAAGATTTGATGGTAGCACCTGAGACTATGAACTCATCATGGAAGTATTACCAAAGGTCACAAATCAAGTGAAGAACTGGGTCATTTAATCTTTAGCTTCACTTTTTAGATCCGACAACATGTCCATCTTTTGTAACAGTCTATGAGAACTTTTTGTTGCATTTGTGTCTTTCAATCGCTTCCATGGCCCAGGTGTGTAAAATCAAATACATACGCACGCAGAGCTCACTTTCAGGACCTCAGTGAATTCAAGAATGATGCCGTGATGGGATGCCACCTAAGCAACAAGTCCAGTTGTGAAATTTCCTCGCTACTAAATATTCCACAGTCAACTGTTTGTGGAACTATAAAAAAGCGGAAGTAAAAATGGAAGTGTTTGGGAACGTCAGCAAGTCATCCATGAAATGGTAGACCTCTGTGCATAGTGCAAAGTCCGCAGAGGTCGCCAGCTTTCTGCTCAGTCAGTCCGTTCCAAACTTCATGTGGCCTTTAGATTATCTCAACAATAGTCCATAGAGAGCTTCATGAAATGGGTTCCCATGGCTGAGCAGCTGCATCCAAGCCTTGCATCACCAAGTGCAGTGGTGTAAAACATGCCGCCACTGGACTCTAGAGCAGTGGAGATGTGTTCTCTGGAGTAACGACTTATGCTTCTCTGTCTGGCAATCCGATGGATGAGTGTGGGTTTGGTGGTTGCCAGGAGAGCGGTACTTGTCTGACTGTGCCAAGCGTAAAGTTTGGTGAAGGGGGGGATTATGGTGTGGGGTTGTTTTTCAGGAGTTGGGCACGGCCCCTTAGTTCTTAGCATGCCAAGACATTTTGGACAATTTCATGCTCCCAACTTTGTGGGAACAGTTTGGGGATGGCCTCTTTCTGTTTCAACATGACAGCGCACCAGTGCACAAAAAAGGCCCATAAGGACACAGATGAGCGTGTTTGGTGTGAACTTGACTGGCTTGCACAATGTCCTGACCTCCACCTGATAAAACACCTTTGAGATGAATTAGAGCAGAGACTGTGTGCCGGGCCTTCTTGTCTAATATCAGCGTCTGACCTCACAAATGTGCTTCTGGAAGAATGTTCAAAAAGTCCCATAAACACACTCGTTGTTGAAAGCCTTCGCAGAAGAGTTGAAGCAGTTATAGCTGCAAAAGGTGGACAGATACCAAAGCCTAGGGATTAAGAATTAAGTGTCACTCATATGTGTGTGAAAGCAGATGAGCGAATACTTTTGACAGTATAGTGTATCTAATGAAAGTTGCACTTCACCAGTACTTACACATTGCATATTTTTTTTACAGTCAGCATCTCTTTTAGACTCTAATAAGTGTGTGTATGTGTGTGTGTGTAGGGGGTGGGGGTGGGGTGGGGTGGGGGGGGGGGAGCCAGTTGTTGATGCTGAAGTGGCAAATTTTCCTGTATGTGTTCCTGACATGCACACAAATCTGCATTCGTAGAACAGACAACTGAAAAGCTCCTTCTCTGCAGAAAGAACTGTGACCAACTAACATCTCCCATCACGGGGTAGATTTTCTAAAGTCTTAAAACAAAATAAGTAGGAAGTGCGTTTCCTCTCAGACCACTTTAGTTACATTATGCTGAAAGGTTATAATGGAAATTTTTTTTTGCCCCAAAACCACAAAAACTGCCTTCCTACCCCCGGCTTTAAGCGAAGGATCTGAATTTCTTCCACCGCTACACAGCCCACGCTGCCGTCCAATAGGCCTAGCTCTTTCAGCACAATTATGATCACATAACAAGCTTGTGAATTTACAAAGGGAAGGAGACTGAGAAGGGGAAATGTAGAAGAGGAGAACAGTTAGTCTATTGTGTTTATCCACATGCACAGTTATATACAGTATTAGCACATGGTTTGCCTGGAGAAAGAGCCATCAAGCTGTAGAACAAAACAATCAGTCAAGTGTTGGGATAAACTAAGTATGACGGCTCCTAATGGAAACTCTTGTCGACTTGTTCTTTTTCTTCGTTGCCATCGGAACAAAAGCTGGAATTTCAGAAAGAGAGGAGTTCAGACAGCGGCGTGGTCAACTATGAAGGTGCTACTCGTTCATTTGCTGATTCATCATAACCGGTGTGATGACAAGACTCGATAGCTAAGGGTCAGGAAATACAGAGTCTAAGAACCTGAAGGCTGAAGTGGAAAATAAAGACAGTATCCTTTTTCCTCAAGGCTATACCCCTATGATGTATTTATATGGGCAGCAATTCGAGGCTATTCCACCAGCTATAGCTTGCAAAGCTTTTTTTAGTGCGCTCATGAGTTCATTTTTAAAGATAATTATGAGGCAGGGAAAAGGGTAACACCACCTGGGTCTGGGTGCAGTTCCCCCCTCCAGGGGCAAGGGTACCTAGACCCGGTTCGTAGAGTACGCTTGGGGAGTGTGATCGTGTGTACAGCGTCTCTTTATGTCTGTCTCCACGTTGGTTGAGTGTGGAGTGAGTGCATATGAGAGCATGAGGGTGGGAATGGATGTTTGAGTCTGTGTGTGCCTGTATGTCTGTGTCTATATGTCAGGTTGGGTATCAAACGCCACCTCTCTGGGGACATCTCAGGCCCTCCAAGGTTTGGAGGCCTATCTTCCCCTACCACCACTTCCCCTGCCAGTGGCGGACTCCCTCAGGTATCGGTGCGTTGGTGGTTCTTTGTGTCTGGGGATGGGCGTCCGGGTACACACCGGCTCACTCCTTGGCGGCTGCTTATTGGGGCCTGGAGCCTGGGGCTCGCTCGGGCCACTTCAGAGGTGGGGTGCCCTCGGCCTCTCGGCCTGGGGCTCGGTCACTCAGGCACAGCTAGCTGCCGGCGGAACTCACGGGCGCGTCACTGCAACTCCCCCTGGCTTCTGCTCGGTGGCTGCTGAGTGAGCCCTCATCTGGGACTCTCCTCAGCTCTTACTGGGACAGTGGCGCGGCTGCCCCTCTGTTGGTCTTCCTTGGTCTCTTGTGTTCTGGGGGCCTCTGGATGTCTGGAGTTTTGATCTCCTCCATACCTGCTTCATACCCTGGAGGACGGGGCTGTGGCTCCCCACACTCCTTAACAGATCGTAACATGGGTGGCTGTAGCTCAGGTGGCAGAGCAGGTCAGCCACTAATCAGAAGGTCGGTGGTTCGATCCCAGGCTGCCTCCTGGCTGCATGTCAAATATCCTTGGGCAAGATACTAACCCCATGTTTGCCTACTGGTGGTGGTCAGAGGGCCCGGTGGCGCCTGTGTCCGGCAGCCTCGCCTCTGTCAGTGCGCCCCAGGGCAGCTGTGGCTACAATGTAGCTTGCCATCGCCAGTGTGTGAATGGGTGAATGACTGAATGTAGTGTAAAGCTATGGACTAGAAAAGCGCTATACAAATGCAGGCCATTTACCATGGAGAAACCTTTGGAATACAAGCATGCTGATCCACACAGGTATGCACACAGGTGTACACACGGGTATTCACAGACGCGGACTACAGCTTTCTTGGCTGCTGCCTCAAAGCACATTGTGCGCTGTCTATCTTGCGTGCGGCACAATATCGTTTAGTATTTAGTTTCTACTGATATCTACTGCTAGCTAGTTTATTGTGATGGTGCTGTTTTTATTATGTTGCTCTTTGTTGTTTGCTTTCTCTCCTGTTTTTTTCTCCATACAGATGACCCAGGTGTTTTGTTTGTTTTGTTTTTTTTCTTTCTTCCCCCCCTTCTCACCGTCTCTTCTCCCCTTTGGTTTTCTTTCTCTCCCTCTCTTTCTTTCATTCTTTCTCCCTGTCCTATCCCCCAGTCATGTCTGTCCCGTTTGTAGCAACTGAAAATAAAATAAATACATAATTATAATAAAGGTCAATCAAATGGACCAATATGGCAAGGCCATGATGATCCACTTGGTGAAATAAATCCGCTTGGCATCTTTCTTGGCCTTAAGACAACAATTCTGATGGCTAAAGATCCAAACGGGAAACAAAAAAAAACAAAAAACAAAAAAAAAAGATAATTATGAGGCTACAGGCATATATACCCATATTTATACATTCAGCTCAAAGTAGTTCAGTAAATATAATGTACTTATCCAGTAGCTGGGCAGTTTATTTTGGTACATTTGTGCAATATATGCTCTATTTCTAATGCTTGATGAGATTATACTTAGACAAAGCATTAAAATATTTCAGACTTTGTTTGTAATATTGTATTTTTCAATATTGTAAGATCTTTTCTTTGCAGTATAAAGCGCCTTGTGTTGAATGTTGTTGGAAATTGGGGCTGCATAAATAAAACTGAGTTGAATTGTTTCCTGAAACTGCAGTTTATTAGCTTAGAGGAGGGTCAGTAGGGAGAGCATTGCCTCATTTATTTTGTTCTTCCTGACTTGTGTTGCAAAACTGTTATCACTCCAGCAGCCCTGCAAAAGTGAAACCGACATCTGTTTTAAAGGAAATGCCACTTATTAAATTTAAAAGTGTGAAAAAGTGGTTCGCACTATTTTTTTTCTTTTCTTTTTTCTTTTACATTTCTAGAATCGAGTGTGCTTGTTGTCCCAGCGTATAAAATGACCACATTTCATCACAGTCTTGTTTTTGGTTCGCTGTTTTGATGGATAGTCTTTCTATCTTTTTGCAATACTCCAAGCTGTTGCTAAATACTTCGACCTTTCTGTTGTTTCATCATGTCATGTGAAACAAAAACAACACAGGCACGCCAGGGCCTGAAGCGTGGCATTAATGAAGAGCGCAGACCAACACTCAAATAACCTGTTAGGTCTGTATCTTGTTCCAGTACACCTGAGGTCATGTCAGGACTCCTGCCAACAGAGTCTGTGATGAAACCATGAGACATTTTGAGAAAAGAGGGTACTCATAGAGCACAAATAGAAAGGATCTGCTGGTAAAAAACTAACTTCTGGCATCCCCAGAAAAAGGCATCTAGAAACAATTTATTATTCTCCTTTCAAACAGGTATATGGCATGCACAAATGATTATGCTGAAGGCCTCCGCATGAATGCTCAGATACGTTTTAAGTTGCCTTCAAGGGCACCAGAACGATTAAACTCGCCCTGAATTAGTCTGAGGTTTTGCTGAAAGGTCCACATTAAGATATTTTAGGGTTTAAGCAGGTGGTGCAGAATGTAGCGAGAGTATTAATCTATGTATTTAGTAACCTGGATGAAGTTGAAAGGGGCTGATGTGCTGACTGAGTGGAACAAGGAGGCTGTTTCTGTCAGATCAGCTGCAGGATCAGCTGAGGGATCATGGGAGCCGAGCATGGAGGCTGCGCTTTGTGACCTTATTATTGTGCTTTGCTGTCTGTCCTCTACTCCGCTCTCTGCCCGCCCGGCTTAGCCGTGCTAAGTAGGCTCAGTGTCTTGCACGCACACACACAAACAGACATCTTTAGCACCGCAGGGCTAAATCAGCAAGTTGTCCGGCCGGTTTGTGCATTTGACGCACACACCTGTAGCACTTAGCCTGCCTCACGCATATTCAAAGCTGGCACGCTCCATGCACACTTCCACAGTCACATGACCCAGCACACAGACACGCTTCAGCAGGTCACACGTATGGATGCATATCAGAGATGCTGAAAGCAGAGGAAAACAAAGTGTAAACACAGTTTTGATGGAGGCAGATAAAATATCTGAGGCACTCACTGCTATTAAATCCATAATAGTTGATTTCAAAAAATGTTCAAGTTAACAAGTACCCCATCAGCTGAACATCAACTGCAGCTGCTCTTTAACACGTCCATCGCTCTAGCCGTTTGCTGAATATGCCCCCATGTGAAGGAGTTCACTTTGTTGCCCTACCAGACACCTGTTGAAACACGGGAGACTCCGTCATGATGAGACACGCATCTACGCAGGTGAATCACAACCAGCTGAAAGAGCTGCAGCAGGTGACACACACTTTCACAAAGGAGGCATGAGCACAGCGTGTGGAACAGATCACTAAATCAATGAGTCCACGACACAAAAGGCTGCGTCTTCTTCACCATCTGCAGTAAATCAAACAGCAGATGTTTATACACAACGTCTGTAAAATATTGAAAAACTTGTGAAATAATACTGTTTTTTCTTTACTAGCATTTTGTGTGCCCAAAGCCAAATCTGGACGGTTTTCTAAAGTGACAACGGGATTCGGTGCGAGATTAAACTTGCTCTCACACCTGTGTGACGCAGTGCGCAGCCCAGACTGTAAGCAGAGTTAAGCAGCTTTGAGTCCCCCATCCATTCCAACCATATGATCAAAAAAAATCCCGGGATATGTCTGCAAACAAAGCAAGCGATTCAGCGGTGGGCTCGCTCCGCACCTCAACCCCATCCCACTCTCATCTTGCCAAGCCTCAGATCCACCAGCAGCCCGTGGAGCTATACTCCTCACAATGGGCCCATTGTATGAGCTGAGGTAACACCATAATTGTTCCCATTCAGGTGAAAGACACACCCACTTTTGACTCCTAGTGACATTTTGAGAGGTTTGTGGCTTCCACTGATGTTGCATTATTCAGATACAATGAGGTAAAACGTGGGTGGCTCACACACCTCGAGCTGCGGCTGGAGCCTCGCTAAGCTGCCATTTGTTTTGTTTTTTTCATGTGTAAAGCCTACGTCTTGACCACAGGGTCTGCAGAGCTGCAGCGGCAGATTTAATAACATCCTGACATTTCCATGAAGTGGATCTGTGGTGAAAGACAAGTCTGTTGGAAAAGTTTAATAATTTCTTGCTGCCAATCTAAAACCCAGAATGAGAACTACTTAGATGAGATTGCCAAAAAGCAGGCCAGTCTAACTACATTAATAAACATACTGAAACAAGCACATTTGCAGTGTGTTCTTAGAGACTGTGTTTCTCTTTTTTCATTTTATTCTTTTCCTCTCTTCACTTATATCCTCTTATCGCGAAGCTTTATTGAACGACAGTGGAGTCAGACCCCTCGTCCTCCTCACAAGCCTGGATGCTTCCTGGGGATATAAATCGCAACCATGGGCCCTCAGCAGGGAGGGACCACTGAGAAGGAAACAGTATGGAAGCTTGGGTGTTTCCAGCTGGCCGGCTTCCGAGCGTTCGTTGAGTCTAACGCAGGCTGGCGAGGAGCTTCCCTGCCTTTCATCTGTTTAGGAAACATCTGGAGTCATCTGCCGGTTGAATGAAAATATACACGCGTATGCCTGTGTGTGTTTGTGTCATTCAGGACTCTTGCCAGAAATGTTATCTTTGTGTAAAGATTAACCTTGCTGTCCAGAAAATAAATTAAGGAAACTGGTGAATTGCCAAAAAGATATTTGCGCTTTGACATCATCTCCAGTGTACAAATTCTTGCTCAACATCAGCAAGTAGTTTACGATCAGTCCCCTCCTCATTACTCACCGAAGGGCGGTTCAGAATGGAATACATGCAGTCAGAAAAACACACTTGTTGTTCAACCCTCCCATTTTTATGTTTTTTTAACTCGTCTGAGACAAGATTGCAGAAGAATCCGAGGTGCAAAATCAAGAGCAATTACTAGCGCGAGCTGTTGCTGCTCAACAGACTGGATATTTTATCCATGCGAGCAGGTGAGCAGACAAAGCCGGTGGTGGTGCAGCGTGTCTCTCCACGCCTGAGCTGAGACATCGGGGTTAGATGTGTTGACAGATGCAGACAGAGGATAGGGTCAGGAGTCACACCTGTCGGTAAAACACCTCTTTCTGTGCGCCAAAGAACTGGCACTGTGAAGAAGAAGAAAAAAACCAGCACATGCTCACAGCAGTTCAAACCTTAAGGGCAACAACTGCTGTCTGCACACAGAAATGTTAAATTACTCTTAAAGATAATACTGTAAGTAGACAATGCAAAGCATTAAGCTCTTTCTCTTTATTTTAAATAAGGAGAAACTTCATCCAACATGTCATTTCAAGAGCACCATGCATTTCATTTGCCTTCAAAGCACCGGTTTCACAGCATTCTCCCCAGTTAATGGCAGAATATTTAATTCTTTCTTTTGAAACTAACACATGAAAATCATCAAGTGGTTAAATGTTGGGGTTTTTTTATTACAGAACCACACCAGCAGCGCATAAGAATATTATACAGCCGGGAGATAACAGGCGTGCCTCTCAGACATAACAATCCAAACATTTTCACAGATGACTTTTTCGTTCCGTGTTATTTGCTACAGACTAGGTGTGCAGGGAAGAGCAAGGCCGTGTTTGGACTGCTAAAAGGATGTTCAGGTCTGGCTGCAGCAATGCTAGGGGATGTGATTTTTGGGAGTATTGCAGAGGATGTTTTGCCTCCTGTGTGGTGACTCCTGACCTCCACCTTCCTCTCTCCTAACCTGCTTCACCTCTGTCCTATTGTAGCTCTTATCAAATAGCTGAATGTTGTACATACATCCAGTCCAGTAGCACATACAGGAGATAACACAGCAGCCTGTTTTTGTTCTGATGTGTGTTTAGTGAGTCATTAGACCACGTGAACGGAGTCTATCCTCATAGAGTGTTCTCTGCCACCATCCAAATGTTCCACCTATCCCTTTCTCCACCCCGATCATCACCTGTTTGTTCTTTCTTGCAGCTCCTGTGTTTGAGTGTTTTTGTAGTGCTACGTGATTACCCTGCCTGCTAACACAACATGGTGTTGTCCAGAGTGTGCACTGTGAGCCCTGCTGATCACACTCCACTGAGTTGCGCTTGTACGGCCTCTCATCTTTGCTAACTCACACTGACATGGTCCTTTGATGTCACGAGGAGCAGAGCAGACCTCGGACAGTCCCAACAAAAGCAATGTGATCCAGGGCTGATGTGTCCAAGCATGCCTGCAGTCACCAGCCTACAATGAACCAGGACAGCAGGGCTCCGCTTTGCAACCTCTGTGTTTACCTAAGAATGAACCTGCATGCTGTCTGTGCTGAACTTGACATCTGAATAATCTGAGGAGAGATGGTGCAGAACAGAATGTGTGACAGCGTGAAGATTTAGCCTATTTTTTGCAATTTCTTGGGGATAGAGAGGGGAAACATGGTAGTGCACACTCACTAATACACCTTGCTAGTGTTTGATTAGACCTACTTTTGCCTTCAGGACTGTTATGACAAAGATTCAGTAATGTGCTGGAAACATTCCTCGGAATTTTGGGCTCACATTGACTTGACAGAATTATGCAGCTGCTATAAAGTTTCTCTTTGTTCACGGATGTGTGTGTGTGTGTGTGTGTGACCCTGTACGGTCTTCTGCTACTGTAGCCCATCTGCTTCAAGGTGTTGTGTGCTCTTCTGCTTACCTTGGTTCTAAAGACTGGGTCTTTTTCAGTGTGGCTGTTCTCACCTGAGAACTCCAGAGAACTTCCACTCATTTTGTCCTTTTCACATTCTCTGGTAGTGTTGGAAAAGTTTTTGAAACAAGCCAACAATCATGCTTCTTTAAAAGTCATTTAAATCACCTTTCTTCCCCTTTCTGATGTTTTGTTTGAACGTAAATGCCTAAATGCACTGAGGGGCTGCCATCTGATTGGCTGTTTAGACATTTGTTTTAATGAGCAGCTAATGGCTAATTGATAGATTTGGGACCAAATTTCCCAAATCTATCTAATAATGTGCTTTTGTATGAATTCATTTATTTCCTTTCAATTTTAACTGTACCTCTGATGATATAAATTTCAGCTCGATTACTAAAGTTCCCCATCAATAACCTGACAGGCTGCAGCTCTTTCTGTTGTGGGTGACAGCCCAGTCATTTGCACAGTAAAGCAGATTTACATTAGTAGGAACTACATTAGGTGAAGAAAGTATATTTATGGAAGTAAATGCTAAGATAAAATGATACATCCTTACAGTTATTTATAGTTTTATTTATAATCGCATTAAATTGCATATTACTGAATTAAATTACTACTTTCTTTATTAGTTTGTTATCACAAGTATATATATATTTAGATTTTGGTAGTTTCAGTTGTTCATATCCTCTTTGAAGTCATGTAAGTTAATAAGTTAAACTCACATCACTTTTGCAGATGAAGACAATCTGCATGCACAGACTATATATACAGGAGACCAGCAGTTTTGATTGTTAGTGCTTATTATGGCGGTCTTAAAGTTGAAAACTTTACTTTTTTCTGTTTTTGGTTAGAAGGTTTAACCAACTTCTGACCTTCAAATCTCTGAACACACTTTGGACACATGAAATAACCAAAGTTCACCTCAAACAGTATTCAGACACAAAGGAGGAACCTCGTGTGGCAAGTAAGACGTACTATTTGTTATCTTGACATTCCAGTCTGTGTTTTGTGTCTTATGTGTGTTTACATACACTAAGGTATGCATGAACGAGGCAAGTTAGAACGACTCAAAGTCTCCCGAACGCCTTGATCTGGACTCAAGGTCTAGAGTATCAGTTTTCCCTCCTGGAAAGTACGCGGGAGTAACGCCTTTGTCTTGTGTCTGGGACCATTTGGGCACAAGGACATACATTATCCAACTAATGATCTGACCTTCAAGGTTTCTGGCAACATATGCTCCAAGAAAAGCTTTAGCCCAGTCTCACGTGTGAAAGGGAAATTGTTGACACAAAGTTTCTCAAAGACATCACCACATATTTACCATCTTTTTCCCATGTGTACCATATAATTCTTTGACATCTCTGTAATTTATGAATGCATGCTAGGTCAACTGGTGATTCTAAATAGGTTGGTGTAGGAATAAAGCGTTGTATGAATGCATGGTTTAAAAAGTGCTTTGAGTGGTCAGTAAGACTGGGAAAGTGCTGTATAAATGCCAGTCCATTTCCATTTCCATAAAGAAGCTTTTCTTATTCCCTTCACATTTAACAGAGCTGTGGTTCTGTGTACTGCTTGTGATTCACAGGTTCAGAGGAGGGGAGGTTGTGGCTGGACTGTAACCACCCTTAGTATGAATTATTCCTTGGGACAAATTTTCCAGCAACTCTATAGGGGAAGTACAGCTTCCAGTGTTTTTTTTTCCTCTCTCTCTCTCGTTCTCACTTTACTATTTTTCCCTCCTGCACGGGATCGTGCCAAACACCGAGCAGAATAACAACTTCTTTAACACCTGCACAAAACGCTTCCCTGTTTGTCTTTAAAGTTTACACCCGTGCGAGCATGCAAATGATATACCAACTCCAAACAGAACCCAAGAATTACCTCAGCGAGGAGCAACGCAGCATATCCCCCTCCAGTACATCTGGTTCACTTTAGCTTCAGCATCAACAAGTGCTTCGACCGGCACAGTGCCGCTGCATGCTTTCTCTCCCTCATACGCAGAGAGAGAGAGAGGGAGAGAAAGCACGTATGAATCATGAAGGATGATGTGCTACAAAGCTCTGAAAGCACTTCAACTAATGTATATTTCATGAGGTATTAGATGCCGTATTATTCATGATGCTCTGCTTTGCTGTTGTGTTTGGGAGACAGAGAGCTTAACAATGGATTCATGGCATGGCGGTGGAGCATTAGAATATATATGGTCCACAAAAGCCCACAGCCACCTTTTATTCCCCACAGGAATCCATTCATAGTTGTTCTGAGCGATTTTCCGTGGAGGAATTTGTGTTAATCACTCTCTTGAAGATGCTGTAGCAGGATAAAACTTTATATGTGGCGGAGCGGAATCAAACCTCCTTCAGAGGCCACGATGTGTTGTGGATTATTATCTTTCAACATCAAATGTGGGTCTGGAACTTGGTATAGACAAACATTGCCCAGATGCTTTATATGTTCATGAGAAAAAAAACCACACTCACTAAACCACCTTAACATTGACCTAAGCCCATCTATAAAACTATGCTCTCTGTGTCGTGAACAACGCTCCCTTTGTTACCCATGTGAAGACTGGAAAATGAAGGCGACTGCAGTCTCTTGCTGTAAATCATTAGAAACAGACAGGGGTTACAGGTTTTGGCTGTAGTTTATAACAGCTATGCTTACTTAGTAACACCCCTTGAGCGATCTCTTTTAAGCTGGCTGGTGATTTCCATAGAGCTGAGCGCAGGTAGCTTGGCATGTCAAAGGTATTTAAGCTAGCAAAATAGCTCTCTGTGGAGGATTCAAAACTATGCTGCCACACAACTTCTGACTAATTTAGGAGAAAATCTGCTCGAGGAAGGTATTTCTGGAATATGTTAACATTTTTAAAACATCTGCACAATTCTACCATCGCTTCTCTCCCATTGTCTCAGGAATTCTTTATAGAAGTTTCTCTAAATTAGGCCTGAATTGGATTCAAATGACAAAATTACATGCCTGCTATGACTAAATATATAAATTAAAGAATTCGCACAAATATCTAACAGGAAACCACAACGTCAGTGACGGAGTAGCTCATCCGCCTCATGCTGCTACTGCTTACAGGTGATTGTTATGTGCGATGCACAAAAAGAAAGCGATACATTTCCTTGTCAATGCTTGGTTGCATTTGCACCAACTAATGAAAATGAAAATGTGTTGAGAACAACCAGTGTTACCGTGACCTTGATTAAATTTAGACTCGTGCAGGAGGAGAAGCAATTCTGGCAAATTGTGGACGGAAGGAAAAAGGTCGCCCTGCCATGGCACGAGCTCATCGGTCGTTTAGCTTGATGATCTAAAAATGAAAAAAGTGCTATTTTTTGCAGCAGGATACCAATTTTAACTGGCATGAAAAAATATGACCCTATTACTTCAGTACTGGAAGATCTAAAGCATTTACTGGCCATGCTTCCCCCGAGTTATTAACTATTCTGATCAAACTAGAGTGAGGTGATAATATCCCTTAAAAATTTGTTGTAGATCCACCAAGGTCTTTAAAGTCAACTTAATTCTTTATTAGTTCAAAAATGACAAAAAGTCTTGTACTTTAAAAGCATGATTATTACAAGTGGGGTGTATATTGTCAACATATGGAAAGTACCAGAGAATGATTGAAATATCATGTCACATTCGACCTCCGACCTCTGCTTCATATTTAATAGATTGATCTTAATGTGATAATAGTGCTATATAGAGCAATTAAAAACGTATTTATATTAACAACATACAGTCATAGAGGGAACAATTCTAAGCACCTTCACTATTACTTTGGATCTGTCCTCTTCTTCGAGGTCAGATAAGATCAAACTTTCATAAAATATCTCTTTTAGCTTTAAAACTATGCTTAAAAGTCTAGTGCCTTTGTTTGTATCCAATATATCCAAATAGGTCAAATGTGACATTTGACCTCTGACCTCACTACTACTTTTTAAATCTTTAATCTTCTGCAGGAAATAACAACTATACGCTTCAAGAGAGTGACAGTGAGCTGTCGTGGTGAGGTTTGTGCTCTCGGAGTGCTTCTTGTCTTTTTTAAAAAGATTTTTTAACCATGTTGTGGATTCCTTAAATTTCTTTCTGTGAAGCCCTTTGTAACTTTTCTAAATTAAGCTCTTGGGTACACACCTTGGACCTGTGGATTGGCCTTTGTTGCTGCTCCACGATTTAGAATTTGAAGCTTCTTTTGCAGCAACGTCCATATCTGAAGCACTGCCTTCTAAATAAATCTCTTCGTGTCTTCACCGATTACCTTATACGAGTCTGGGCAGATATGGATATAAACTGCAGCTCGACTGGTTGGAGAAGGCATAAAATCGCTAGAGGGGGGGTAACTGAGGTTTCGAGGCTTAAATCTCTTTAAAGAAATTAAATTAACATCAATAATAGGCCCACTTGTATGTGACGAAGATTCCCAACAGAGAATTATTACCCAACTGCAGTTATGCAAAGCGCGATAGCATCTTTTCAGCTCAGTTTTTCATTTTCTAGCCCACAACTTTACAGTTTTCTTTGAGTCCCACTGCTCAGCGAGTGTTGTTTTTGGCCCCACTCAGGCAGTTACTCTGGCAAAAAAAAAAAAAAAGCTTTACAAGTGCATTGCACACACAGTGCCATGCACCAAAAAGCTGAAAAGATCAGGTGAAATACGTGAAGACCAAAAACAGACCTACAGAGAAAATTATTGGAAATGCAGTGATGCCGATAAATTATTTGCATTTGTACTTGCAAAGATCTGCAGTGATACATTCAAACCCGAGACAGAAATATATGTAAACTCACCTCAGTCTATTGGTGCATATTAATCTAAATAAAGTTACACTTACACTATTGTTTTATTTTAAAACAGTCATCCTCAGTACTCTCAGTAAACATTTAACAGTTGTTTCAGGGAGTTTTATATCTAATAAGATGTGAAGGACACAGAACAGATCTTCACATATAAATACTTTCTTTTTTTATCATCCTGTTATTTAGTGTATCTGTGTTAAAATATGGCAAGAAAAGTTTTAAAGTAGACAGTTGGGAGATTAACATCCAGAATGAGGAAAATAAATGAGCTTCACAGGATGGCACAGGAGGGAAAAGTAACATTAAGGGGAGCAAGAGGCAGTGGCAGAAAGAGAAATAATAAAAGTGAGCGGGTAGACAAAGTGAGCAAATCCAATTTAGCCATATGTGAGCCCATCTCCACAGCAACCCTTTGTGTTTGCAGCGAGCAGTTTGTGAGCTTTGGCACCGGTCGACTCTTCTCCCCATGTCAGCCCCTTGCTAACGACCATCCCTGAAAAGGCAAGCGGACAGAGGGACACGGCGAAGGAAAGAGATAAAAATGTGGGGAAATGTGGGGAGAGGAGGACAACGGAGAGCCAGTGCAGGAGAGGAGGAGAGGAGGGAAATAATAAAGAGCGAGTGGGGGACAAGGAGGTGATGAAGTGAGTGGAGACTTGAGAGAACATTCCTGAGCCAGCTGTGGGTTGGAGGGGGAATTCTCACTGAATGCCTGACAAATAAAACAAGACACAGGCTATTTCAGTATTCCAAAAACCCACTGGCACATCGCGGAGCAATGAAGGGGAAAGAGAGATTTTGGAAGGAAAAAGAGGGAGGCTAATGAGAGAACCAGCAGTCTGCATGGTCCGTCAGGCAGGCCTAAAACCACAGCAGTCCAGCGGTTAATCTCTCCCTCCCTCTCCTGTCTCCACCAAAATGGAAGCAGAAACTGGCAGCAGCAGCGGTGGCGGTGCTGATGGTGGTGGTGGCGGTTGTTGGGCCCTGACGGCACTCACATTCCTCTTGCACAGACAGGTGGTGGGGTTGTTTAATAAATACAGGATTTGGAGGGGGTCAGCGAAGGAGGGGAGAGTCAAAGGGCATCACAGACTGTAAACAGCAGAGCTGAAAAGCCATAATGCTGCTACTGCTTTTCTGGGGAAACAAAAGCTGACTCTACTCATAACTCCTTGTTAATGACTAACCCTATCTAAACACTTCTGTGGAATGACTGACTACACATGCTTCCCTTTATTAAGTGTTGCTCAAGGTCTAATAAGAAGCAGTTTAAAAAAGTAAACTTCACAGTGGAGTGACTCAAAAGTAGTTTCTACAGGAGCTGGGCATTTTAGCTGTCATCTTTAGAAGAGCTACATCTGTCTCCTCTTACTTTCTACTAGTTTAGTTATTCAGCACTTGATACAGTTTCAGGTGTTGCTAAAATTGCCTTCAGCACCCGTACTTAAATTACTCTGATTTCCAGCAATTTTTAACAAGAGGTCAGCACTGTTGCCTCTCAGCAAGAAGAGTACTGTACTGGCAGCCTATTGAATGTTATAAATACAGATAATATTACTGTTAAATGTTATTTGCAGACTTACTACAGAATAACATCAATCTATAATCCTGTTTGGTTGCGAAACTACTGGAGGTGGAAAGGCTGGGCTAATTAATTATACTGGAGCGGGATAGAAGTTGATGCCTTGTTCTTGCTTTCTTGTTATGTTTTTTCCACATAAATAAGCTTTTCTGTTTCAGTGATGGAAACTTTTGATAAGGTTTGTGAATAACTGGAATTTAAATGGGTGGCCGTGCTGTTAAAAATAATATAATAGAGGCGTCCACGTAGGAAGCAAATTGCTTATCATGCATCACTTTGAGCTGAAGCTGACGGCTGGTAGCAGTCTTTCCAGGCTCCGGTTGCCTAGGTAACCCCCTATCATATCTCAGTCAAAGGTATCCTGTGCTCTCATTGGCAGTAGTTTCAGTTAACTCTGGGCTCGCCCAAGTTGCCAGCAGTTATTTTTGCCTGCACTCAGTGGAAGTAGCTGAATTTCTTTGACTTTAGTGTGTGTGCAGCTTCTAACGGGCTTCACAATTACTTGCATGTGGGTGGGGCGGTGGCCACCCCTGACCTCTCTGTGGTTCAGTCCCTGTATGTCACACAAATATCTAGATCTCCACAGCTGGACAACACAGCTGGGCTTAATCATATCACTGCTATAAGATAACTATAATTCTTATGATACATTTACTTATTTTCATGTTTTTAAAAAAACATTGCATCCTGCTTCTCTGGTAGTCACCTGATCATCCAGTTATTTCTTTGTGGCTTAAGGATGTTATGTCAGTTCTCAGAGCAGAAAAGCTCAGGTTAACATGTCGTGATGCCTGCTCAATCATCCAGGTACAGAAATCCCAGGTTGAGTCCGTTCATCGGTAACCCAGGTTCCTCCTTCAGTCTCAGCTGACTGCAGGTTTCTCCAGGTCATATGCAGCACAGTTGCACGATGGCCGAAACTAGAACCACTGAACAACTCTGTGTACCATTTTTTAAAGTTTTTTTCAGAGTTGCATGTCTTTTTTTGATTATTAACTTTCCTATTTTTTTTTTACCAACTCTCATTACAGATTAGCCACACATATACAATGTCTACTCATTTTTATTTGTTAGACATTTTTGTTGTTTTATCTTCTCTGTTGTGTTCTGTGTTGATCCATACAAGCATTGTTCTTGTCTTCATTTTTTTGAAATGTGTGCTGCTGACTGTTGTGCAACAAAAAAACGCTGCTTAAAGCCACATCTAACCACAAAGATAAAAGCTATAACTTTACAAGAAAAAAAAATAGCAGTAAAAACTCCCTCCTTCCTTTCTTGTAACCTTTTATCTCACCTGCACTTTGGTGACTTTCACACTTATTCACAGTTAAGAATCAGTTGGCGGTTTCCCATCCATTACTGCATCAGTAGCAGTTATGGCTTTGTGATGCTTTCGGTGCACCCACATTCATGAGCCAACTGCACCTCAGGTGAACTTGTACCTTAACTTCAAACTTTCAGGATGTCAGTTGGTGTTCTTGCATGTCAAAAGCTTTTTTTTCAGGCTGCTGTAGGTGACAAGCAGAGCATGCAGAGGTTTAAAAATAAAAGAGGACCTCAAAGGAGTTCGAGTGTTTGTTTACCCTCTTGCTATCATGATAAACACTGCTAACATGGCTACTGTTTCATCCGCGTGCAGAGACTTGTCTTTCCACCGCAACTAATGCAGAGTGTGTCAGAGGGCGCACTGGTAGGATAGGTTACCGGTAAGTTGTCAGACAATAATAAAACAAGAAAATCAAAACATCATGTTGACTGCACCTTTAACGTCAGTGATGACTCCGTGGTTACGGGACCTGGTGAATCTTCTGGTTTTTCCAACATCCGCGTTAACGACACGAAGATTTAGTCCAATTAACGTAAATCGGACTCAATCCTCTAAACACAAAGTTGCTGAGGCTGCTTTAAACCAGCAGCTCTGAGGTGGAGAAAATTTTGAGCCAGAGCTTTTTTTGTGCGTGTGTGTGTGTGTGTGTGTGTGTGTGTGTGTGTGTGTGTGTGTGTGTGTGTGTGTGTGTGTGTGTGTGTGTGTGTGTGTGTGTGTGTGTGTGTGTGTGTGTGTGTGTGACGGATCAGAAAGGCTGGGGCTTTCCGGTGAGCAGTACTCCACTGTTCCCATTCACGGCCAGAATGGTGCCCATGTGTATCAGAGGGCCGCCACATCACAGCCAACCTCCTGCCAAAGTCTTTGTGATCTTCGCCGCAGCGTGCAAGCTCGTCTGTGCTTCTGCACGCGCTTTTTCCTTCCTCTGAAACCCCCCCCTCCACCACCACCACCACCCTTAACCACATAGATGACAGGAGAAGCGGGAAGAGGGATGATTATTTCATATGGAGCAGGAGGGGAATCCCACATCCTGCAATTTTATCTTCTTGTCTCTCTGAGGGACCTCAGAAAAATATGATAAGACCACTACAAACAAAAAGAAAAGAGTAAAAAAAAACAAGAGGGGCGGAGGGGGGGGACCAAGAAGCCATAAGTGACAACACTGCTTCTTTGACGCTGGGCACACGCAGCTAAATGTGCGAAAAAAAAGCGAAAAAGCTGGTAAACTGTTGATCAGACTACGGCACACTTGTGCACACTTCCTTTACTCTATACTGTATGTCAAAAGTCACTTCCTAGAGTTGAGTCACTCGTTTAGGATGACAGCTGCTGGTAGACCGCTGCGACCGCGTCCACTGCCCTTTCTTTTGCATCGCCAAATCTCTTGCTATCGCTCTTCCACAGCACTGCAGTTCTTCTGCGCACACTGCTCGGTTAAAGCAGGCGTGACGCACATCATTGACAATTTCAAAAGCTTCTGTGCAAGTAGTAGCTGCACAGCGATCTCTCCACTTAATTCATCCAGGACATTTATGTGTACAGTGAATATGTCTCTTGGAAACAGCCCTGGAGGAGCAGGGCTTTTGTATCCCACATCACTGATGGAAATGATTAAGTATATTGGAGTGTAATTCCACCCCCCTTGGTCTGGCTCTTAAAATAGTGGAATAGAGGGGAGGGCGGCTGGCCTGCACACATGTTTGAATTCCTCTGATTGGAGCAGAGAAGCAATTTCTTATTAGGCTGCTGATGTTGGCTCGTGACTCCAGCAGCAGGCCTTCCTTGTGGGGGAGAGAAGCATGGCATCGTTGACTCAAGAGGCCCCTCGGTTTAAAACCCTCTTTGCTACTTGTGCTGCCAGCCTGTGATTTCTCAGCACATGAATGATTTCAAAAGCACTCCTTGCTCTGAAATTTAAACATAAACATGTGAAAATGTGCCTGCAAACTCTAAATTCAAGCTAGATTCAAGCTCTATGTTTTGATCGGCTCAGCGTCTCTGAAGTTTACGCTTCGAGTTTATATAAAATATACAACAATGCTGCAACTAGTGTGATTATTTATCATGCTAATAAGCCACACATGTCTGGAACACTGCAGCAGCCCCGGATGTTATCCCTGAAGGCTGGCAGGAAATGATGCATGAACAGGTGAAACACTTTAAGAGAAGCAGGGGTTACGCACAGAACATATACACCAACACACTATGACTACCAGCCCTGTAATTAGGACTTCTGCAGGAAGACGAGGTTAAAGCAAATGACAGAAAAGGCTATAATAAAAACAAATGCTTCTCTGCCATTTTTGACTGTGGAAGCTGCTAACAAACAGAGATGCAGAGAGCTTTTCAACACGAGAAACTAATCTGTCCCCCTGAGGTTAACCAGACAAGACAAAATTGGCCACAACCACACTGCAAATGTTGAAACTCGTATTTTTTCACTTCCGAGCAAATAAGACGGAATTGAGAACTGAGTAAAGGTGCAGAAAACCTAAAAAAAACTATATCTAATACCTTTAAAAATAAATAAATAAATAAATCACACCAGCAGATAAAACTAGATCATCACAGAGCTCTGAGTTTTTGATGCTGCCTCTAATTCTACGTTTCAGCAGATCCACATAACCACAAAAGCCGTTTGTTTCTGAAGTGGCCTGGATCTGCCCTTGAGATCCACGAAGATGAGCAATAATTCTTGCAACCCTGCTCTTACCAAGACTGTGTCACCGATTTCAAAAGACTCGACCTGTGTTGCAACTATAAAGTGACGACAGCTTACATTCTATAACTTCCGATCAGAGGATACAGCTGCTGCTGAAATAAGGCGCATCCTGAATATTTACAAAATCACGTGACAGGGGGATAAATAAACTGCAGAAAGGCTTGTTAACAGACTGCAAAAAAGAAAAAAAGCACACCGGCTACCATGTCATCTGATTTAAGAGTCCTGTGATGATCTTTGGGGCCTCGCAGCTGTGAATTGTCAAGACTAGCTGCATGTCACAAGTTCAAGACCAGCTATGCTTCTTAAACTACCCCGAGAGAGACCAAATCGGCTGCACTGTCATTAGGATTTAATCACATGCTTTAACAGCAAACAAGTGACTGCCTTTGACTGAGGTCACACTCCAAATTGGTAACTCTTAAATTTGCCAGGAAAATAATAGTACGAACTATCTCTTGCTGCATGCACACACATAAAAAAAAAAAACTGAGTCCAACAGATGTGCTCATAGATAAGGACGAAAATGACTCATATGTTTTTTAACTAATGAAAAAGCCTCACAAGTTCATTAGTGCATGGGAGCGCATCTTGTATTGCATCAGTTGAAGTCCTCTTTAGCCAAAACTTTTAACTTTATTTGACTTTTTTTTCCAAATGAATTTGCTTAACCAAATGAATGTATCTGGACAGAAGGGTTGTGTAAATGCTGGCTGCCATCAGGGATTTCTTTATCCTCATGCCACGTGCATATTTGAATAACGGGTAAAGTTTTCATCAACTGTAAAAAAGAGAAACAGAATGCAAATCCAGATTTGAGCCAAGTCTCTGTAATAAAAGTTAGAGCTGTCAAACACAGTTTCAGAAATGGGTGATGAACTCAGTTTGACCAGGTGCACTTTTGGAGGGATGGTCTGATGAGAATGTAACACCAAGTGTGTCTGACCTCTGTGCTGAGCAGCACCGCTGCCAAACTTGAATTACAATTAAACTGAGTTCAGAATTGCCCCCCCCCCCTCCCCCTCCCTCCCCAAAGTTCAGAATAAGCTCGCCGCTGTGTGACAGATGTTTTTGATAGCTTTCTTTTGCAAACCGCAGCCTTAACGTACCCCAGATGAACACCTCTCCCCCACTCTCTTCTCCAACATATTGCAAATCCCAGTTCCAAAAGTGCTAACTTTAAAAAAACGAATGGATTTCGCTCACACTATGTGAGCACACTATGTATGTATGTACACTAGGATTTGCTCCCAGCTCTGGATGAGCACCAGTCTGCCTGCAGTCTTCGCCCTGCCAACGGCTGATCCCAGAGAACAGCCGTTAATCTGAGAGGGAACATCGAGAACGTCTCCTTTTAATTATCAGAAAACTCCAGCCGGGTTGGATAATGGATTCCAAATGGTGAGCTAAGGCAGAAGTGGGTGAAGCATTGGAGGAGGTGGCCACGAATGGAGAAGTGGATCAGAAGGAAGGGGGGGGGGGGACGGGTGACTCCTTCTCAGGTTCTGACCTTTGGCTGGCCCCCCTCCTGCTCGTGTGCTCTGCTACAGATTGAGACCAGATTGACTGTGTTAGGCCAGGAGATGACTGAGTGACAGAGCCCAGCACACAGTCCAATGCAGCTATCTTCCTCCCAGGGGATATCTTTCAGGCCTGCTGATACCTTATACGCTCCAGAGATTTCTAACTCATGCTGATATTATGCAGCGGCATCAAAAGAAAGTGTAGCATGAGTAGCAGCGCTGGAACTAGCAATTCTCTGTGTCCCCTAACTGACAAAAGCTTCCTTCAGGATCCGCACCCCTTCAGCATTTATCTTCATAGAAATAGCTGAATGAATTAGAAGCATAATCTCTTGTGTGCTGTTCCTCCTCGCTATTCCCAGGACACGCTGGGGGGTTTGACAAAGACAGAGAGAGATCTTACGGCCCGAGAGCTTAAAACCAAAGCAAAAAAATAACAGAATCACACAAAAACAAAACACAAGCTAATCATCGTGGCTCCAAACACATCGCACATACATTCGCACGCATGGACTACAAGACCACCCCTGAGAGCTGACCTGGCCTTGCCCCCAACCGCTCAGCGCTGGCGTGTGTCCAGAACAAACTGGGCCTCTCCGTAGGGAACAGTGGAGGCCTGAGGCCGCGCTGCTTAGCAGGCGCCGAGGGGGCGGCAGGCTGCCAGTGGTCAGTCCCTGGCGGAGCCTCTGGGAACCGTGTCACAGACGCACCACCTCACGGCGTCGTTGCCGGGTGAGGAGGTCAAGGAAGAACAGCACTCCTACGACCAAGCAGCTGGAAGCACTGTCATGGATGAGCTCATTTTGGCCGGCGTCCAAACAAGAGGCGAGCCAGACCCCTGAAGTTTGAGCTGTCTCCATGAAGTCACTCTTCAAGAGCACAGAGCATCAGCAGGACAACCTCTGAAGACATGCTCACAAACACAGAGAATAACTGAGGTTCATTCAAGGCCAGAACGATAACAGGAAGAGGAGTTACATCTGAACTGGAGCGGGGCTGAAACTGCTTGCTTCAAGACCAAGAACCACATGGAAAGTACTGGCAAAGGGAACCCCCAAGACAACAAAAAAACCACAGCTTCAACAGATGTGATCAGAATAAAGAGCAGAGACAGGGTTAAGATTTGTGGCACAGCTTCACCAACTTCCATGTTGCAGGAAGACGATAAGATCGCAACAAATTAAATCTCTAGCAGCACATGCAGTATATATAACAACTTCAGTGCCCTACCAGTGCACTTCAGCTTGCGGCCAGGAACAATGACCGACTCTAAACCGCAAGATCAAAGCCCATCGTTGTTAGTGCGTCAATGACCAATGTGCATGTTGGTCTTTGTGATTGTCTGTTTTGTATTTTTTCAAGCCCTGTAATTATCCTACTTAAAATGCTGCCTGTAATATGTTTTATGATTATGAAGAAGGCCATAAGCCGAAACTTTTTGGCCAGCCAATAAAACTGTTGTATGCACTAAATGTGTTAATGGGTCTACAGCTTCAATATAGAGTGAGAGAGCAAAAAAGCTTTTCTTTCAAGGCTAAATTTAGTCTTATCATCATACTCATAACCAAGCAACTATGAATACACAACAAATCTTATCGGACAGAAAAACCTTGACAATTCTAAGTGACGTTAAGTAAGCAAGCCTGAACTTCTTTAATCAAACAAACAGTGGATGGAGGACATCGCTCAGAAGGCAACAAGAAACTCTCAGCAGTCATTTGATATCATTTTAACCCAAACAACATATGTGACTCACAAGCTCCTGACCTGCACTTTTAGCCAATAAGAGAAGAATCGTAACTGTCCTTCACTGCTCACAGGTCAGATAAGTACAGTTGAACAATAAACAAACACAGTTCTTTGTGAGGATGCAAGTGCACAGAAATGCTACACACGCACTATGAATAGTGAATGGGGAATCTGGGAGGTGCTGGAGCCAATAACAGCTGTCAGCCTCCTCCAGGTCAGCAGTGATAAGGAAGGAAGGCTAATTGGATGGTGCATGCTCTAACAAGGGCGGTCAGTATTCAGAAGACACGAGCCCGGGGAACTCTTTCACATGCTACTGAATAAGCTGGTCACACTTTAAAAAAAACCAAGAGTCTATTATACAAGCAAATAAATGAACATTTTATGGAAAAAAATCTATAAGATAATGTTTTCTAACTAACAAATGAGGGAATTAAAAATACCACCTTTCCGTTCCATTAGCCAAATTATCTACAAGCACATGTAAGCATTGTCGATATAAAAACACACCACCCATTAACCTGTGGTCTACAAAAAGGACACAGGCTTAGCAATTAAGCCACATTCCCAAACGTATCCAACTGCCTCCATATCCAAATGACTATAATTCCAAACAACGTGGTAATTTCCTCGGCAGAGAGCGCATGCCTGGTGTGCTGCTGATTATGGCTTTTTGAAAACGTATAAAGACGGTGGTTTCCTGGAGGGAGACCGCATCAGCTGTCATATTCATAATTATAGCATTTCTGCTATTTCTATCAATCTTATGATTATCGTATATCTGCTATTTCTATCAGTCATATAATTAGGTCTTCTGTCATTTCTACCTAAACTTTACTTCTGCAGTTTCCTAAAGTTTTCTTAAAGTTCACGATCCATGACTTTTATGACATTTGGGACAGCGTTTCTCCTTTTTTTCCGCAAGCAACACAGAATTTTTCTGATTGTGGAGGACGACGTGGCTGAGCACACAGTTTGGAGGATATTGCTGAACAGAAAGCAAAAATAAAGGAAGAAAAGCCTTTTTGTTTGTCAAGTCAATTTAGACTTGAGCACATGGAGGATTGTGGATATACCGGACAAAGGATGTTGACTATGGAGTTGCCAGGCAGGAGGAAAATAAGAAGTCCACAGAGGAGGTTCATGGATGAGGTGAAAGAAGACATGCAGTGGGTTGGGTTGATAGAAAAGGATGTTAGGGATAAGATAATCCAATGTGGCAACCCTTTAAGGAAGCAAGCGAAACAAGAAGAAGCAGCTTAGAAAATAAAAGAACTATCACTTCTAGTTAAGCAAATTCCATCTCAATGTATGCATTTATAATATATTAAAGGTTGTTCTGGAGGCTTGAACTTAAAGGAACACTACCTGTGACAGTGGCTTGATGAATTTAGGCCCTTTACAGCCTGGGCTTCACTAATGAAGCTGACTAACAAGCAGGAGGAGGGTTTTGCTCCCTCACCAGGTGGCCATATACACAAGGACCCAGCAGGAAAAACACCTGGGAATAATAAACTTTAGCACCATCTCAGGGCTGGGACACACTGAAAGCACAGTAAAAGCTTTATCCATAGAACATATAATAGATAGTTAAACTGCATAAATGCCAAAATTAGAGCCATGAATCTCCAGATTAAATGGCTTCTGCCACGTGGTGGTTATGTGGTTATTAGGCCACTGATGGCAATAGTATAAATCAACAAGCAGAACTGCTTTATGGGACTACTGGATTTACAAGATTTTTTTTAAACCATTAAATATGACATTTAATATTCTATGAATTGTACTGCAGTAGTAATATAAAATCAATTACCCGTACTATGACGTCAGGTTCAATCCACGCCGCGCTGGCTAAGAGAAGTGCATGCTTGTACTGAAAGACATTTATATGCCGTCCAGTTCCTTTTACCCCAGAAAAGTACTGAGCAGGTCAAGAAACCAAATGAATAAACAAAAGGTTATCCAGAGGGCAATTAGCGTAACACTCACCTCTGTGTTCACCACAGTTGAGTCATTGATTGTGAGAGGGGAAGTGAATTTTGATTATACATGCTTCTGTGATGTTGATAGCAATCACTGGATCATGAGGTAAATTAGAAACACACTGTTTTCTTTAAGCCATAACAAGTGTTCAAACAGAGCCTGACATTACTGATGAGAGAAAAAAAAAAGCGCACAACGCCCTCACACCGTCCTCCTGCAGGGAACAGCGACACGACACACAGGAAAAGAAAAGAAAAAAGGGGGCTGAGGAGCGATCGAAATCTTATCTACGTTAGGGAAATTCTGCGATGATCCTGTGATGTTTATGTTTAACCATTTATGAGTAACTCTTTCAGGCAGACTACCAAACCACGTTACATACAGACACACCTACAAATCGCTTCATAATCATTAATCTAAGCAAACTGCATTGGATAAAATGTCTAATAATAACCTGAACAGCTGAAAGTGCACAGGAGCTCTTTCTTAATGTCGCACCAAACTGAATCGACGAGGAAGACGCCTCCCTCCCCTCTCCACTCCTCTAAAAAAAGGCCACCATTGTATGTGAAGAATTACCATGGATACTGCCGGCGCACTGTAAGCCTTTTAGAATTATTAGCATTCCTCTCTACCCTGAGCACTGTAGCAAAGCCGCTCTCTTTACGGTCAATCCGCCTTGAGAGAAACAACATTTCTTTCATTAGCAACTACAGGAATTTCCATCTGGCTGGGAATTAATTAAAGTCGAATTATGGGCCGCGGCAATATTGGCCTACTCAGACAAACTCAACAACGCCCGTGGAGGGTAAGAATGAATGTGGCCTTGTTAATGAGCAGGATACGAGGCACGGCCACTTGTCAGAGACACTAATTCAGAAGTTATTACTCACTCGTTATGAGACAAATCATGTCATATTTAATAGACCTATTTATAAATGAGCCGAAGTGACTGAACGGCTTTGGCACCATTATTGCTGATTCAAGAAACATATAAAGCTAATGGAAACAGCTGAAGCATGGCTTTCATATAAAATAACCTCAAACTTCATGTTATATTTCCTGATTTTGTCATGTTGATTTTCGATTACATAAACCACCACGAGGGGATTTTTTTTTCCAGTCATGGTTTTGTGCCGTGGAACTGCTGTTTAGAATATCATAGAGTTCATCCGTGAAAGAATAACTGGAAAAAATATGTCACTAATGATCTGGCAGCACACGCAGCCTTGCTGAAATACACGGAGCCAAGCAAATCATAAAAAAACTTTTTTCTCTATCCATTTTAAACAGGTCAAAATACAGATCAGTTTCCACGAGAAAGGATAAATCTAGTTACATTAATCATATTATACACAGCACAAAAAAATGTAATGCAATATAGTGATTACCAGCTTAGGGAGTTTCTACACTGTGTGACTCGCAATCAGAAGCACGTAATTTGAAAATAATGCAACAATTCTATCTTTGTGAAGGAAGGTGTCGGACACAATGTGGCTACTATCAGCCTCTGATGACAAAGGCTCTGTACCACAGAGCACCAGGGAGGCTCTGCTATCAGGCCCCGATACTCCTCTAGCCCTTGGCACTTCCACCGATGCAGAAAAAGTAGGTCTGCGTAGGCCTCAGTGAGATTCCACGGTGTGTGCCAACATGGCTAAATGAAAACATCCCCCTGGAGTGTACGCAGACTACAGTTTAAGTTTCATCTATCTGTGTCATTCCAGGTGCAGATTACAAGTAAACAGCTCTACTGAAACCAAAGTGACATTAGGCTGTAACCAGAACGCACGCAAAGTGATAGAGATATAACCTTTATGCAGGTGTGTCTTAGTAATAACAACACAACAAATCAAGTAATTTCTTTTATACATTTATTGTATTTCGACTGTTTCCATGTGTTTTATTGGCAGTTAGAAGAGCTACCTGACATGGGGTGTTCTTCATTTCCTGTGAGTGATCAGGAAACCTGGACAGGGCCCTGCTGATTAAAGACAGCAGTTAGGATCAACTCAATTCAATTTGTTTGCCTTGTGCTCTAAACTCTCAATAATTACGCTAAATGGTTACCTTTGTAACTGGTTGTGGCCTGGGGACTCCTAACCAGTCGCAAAGCTGATTCCTATGTGGCCGAACTGTGGCGAGGTCGCTTTCCCTGGAAAGGAGCATGGCAACGTTTTACATACTGCTTATAGTCAGTTTATTTAACAGCTGCCTCCAGTATGACTACTTACCAGTTAGTGTCACTTAGCAAAGTCATGGCATCATCCAACACCTCTGGATCAACAACATCATCGTAGGTCAGAAGCATCTCATACATCTGGCTGGCTGTGGTCTTTCTTATCTACAGTTGTGAGAAATACAAATTAGAACAAGAGTCAAGAGCTATTCCAGCAATCAGCTATGCTTGATCCAAACATATAAACTGAGAACTAGACCTGATGACAATAATCATCACCCTGCATGTGTCCAAAGCCACATGCATATCAATTCATCCATTCATTAAAAGCGAGCACGTTATGCTCACATTTATTTTTATTCTTGGACTCTACTTGAGTAGCTTTGCATGATTCACAGTTCAAAAGGATTCATATATCTAATACTAATACAGTTCTGTTGATACACTGTCTGGAGGAAAAAAAGCTGTTTTAGCTCCTCTTGCTTTGAGGCCCCTTCCTTCTGATAGGTTGCCTCTCACAAACAAAAGCTTTGATCAGCAGGTGGGTGGGGCTTATGTGCTCACTGCCAGGGCTTTTCAGAGCAGAAGAAACTAGAAACTGTGTTTAGAGAAGTCTGAAAGCCAATTTTGCACTCTGTAACAGCGTGACAAAATAAGGAAAAGCGCAATAGGTCCCCTTTAGTCCACTCAAAAATACAACGTGATGGGGCTCTAGTTTTCCTTAGAGCTGGCTATAAATATACAAAAAACATAAACAAAGCTGAATGTACAGTAATTAGGTGTTGAGATCTTTCCACCTGGATGAAACTGTTGATCAAAAAAACCCAACAATCCTGCTTCAAGGATAGCGGTGCACGCTCCAAGTAAACCTACCACAGGAAATGAATGGCAGAGCAGCAGCAGCAGCTGGGACAAAACCTTCTTTCTCACCTCACCTTGGAACTGGATCAGCCCACATAAACTGGGAAACACAAACCGGCATAGTCAACATACATTTAGCTTTAGCGATTTGCATCATGTGTGCATTTATCAGTGAGACAGAGACTTACACTGATATACATGCTCGCAGCTTGGAAATGTCTTTGGACTTCTTGAATTCTTTGCAAAGGGCCAAAAGGTCCACACAGAACGGATGACTAAGAAAACACAGGCAGAAAAAGTTTAGCTCTGACAAACATCCACATTTAGTTTAATACAAAGAAAGAAAAACAAATCACAGCACTCACTTCTCTTGCATGGTGAATATTTCGAAGCAGCTGTTAGCAAGAATCTGATTGAGCATCTTAAGAAAGGAAACGGACACTCTAAAAGGAAAAGAAAAGAGAATATATGCAGCTTTTACAAGTGTAATGTACTGAAAACAGGACAGATAAAAAAAAGCCTCACATCATCACGTACCTGTCATTGTGAAGATTGTCTCTGAAGATCCTCAGCAACGTTTCTCCAAATTGTCCCAAAGCAGCACTATCGCTCTGAATCAATTTCAGATGGTCAAACAGAGACTGGGAAGAGAAATGCACCTAAACAGAAACAGAAAAAACTAGTAAATATATATAAAAAAATAAATAAAGTGTTATTGTAAAACAGTATGATGTCACAGTGAAGATGAAGTCTGAGCTTTTTGTATATAAAACTACATCATTTTAACTGATCATACATAATAACACCCAAGTTTTGGCCACTGTAAGGTCCGTGTCTATAGTTTAATGCTTGTTCCAAATGGAAAAAAGTGTCTCACGGTGTTTAAGAGACAATAAATTCAATAAGACAGGACAGATTGACAACCCAAGAGTACGTGTACATGCAGTACAAAAACACTGCCGTGTTACGACTCTTTTCCTGTCATTCAAAGGCAAAGGTAGGAAATGTAAATAGAAAAAAACTGAGAAAAAACAGAAACCTGGACTATAATATTAAAATTACTGTGAAGTTATTGCTGAGCGAGTGCAAACTTGAGGAGCCTGGGAAAGAAAAGCATCAGATATTATCAGACCACAGCGAAGAAAGTGTCAAATCTTGACATTTGCAAGATAGCAACATAATATAGTTGCACAATGCCCTATAAACAGAGTTACTAAGAAACTCTTGGCTGAAAATCTCATCCACATTAATGCACATATATACACATAATAATAACAGTTTTTAATGTTTCAGTGGTTAATTTTCTGTTTTACGCCTCCAACTTTTTTCTGTTGTGTGGCTGCTCTTTTTCAGGGTCATGTGGGCCATCTACGTCCACACAATTCCTGGAAAGTTGGTAGATGCTTCATGTTTCTCTGGCCTGTGTGAATATGTGCCTGTGGTGTGAGAACAGTATTCTTGGCCCATGGATTGATGCAGTCTTGGCTCAGTTTCCTAAATGCAACCCTGTGCAAACATATCACTACTTCTCATCTCTGAGGATGTATCTGCAGTAAAAACCATTGGAAGACCAGGACGAGAGCTTGATTGCCTCTTGGGGAATATATTTAGGCCACCACTGGAAGACAAGTTTGACTTTACTGGCCCCACTGCTGCTATTACAAGCATTAAACTTATTTTCTTTAGTACATCTATAAACACTAAAAGCTAAGAAATAACCTAACTGGCTCCAATTTGTGTGTGCAAGTTCTCCTCCGAGTGATTGGTTTTAACAGGTTAGGTCATAACAGACGAAGGGGGGAAACTTGATCAACCCCAGCTGAGTCTCCCGACTGACGTTGAGTAAAATATTAGGACAGGAAATTAGCTAAACTCCAGATACAACCTATGGGATGTTCCCATTTTGAATCTGTAGGTAAGTCTGACTCACGCTTGGCCATAAAAAAGACAAGACGTAATCAGGTGGAGATGAGTAACATAGCTGGTATCAATGACTCGATGGACTGCCGTAAAGGCAGGTGTTATATGTCAGACACGAGATCAGAGTGCATCAGACTGAAAGCTCCCCCTGCTGGTCTAAACTCAACCTGAGTATCAACACAAATCTTATTGTGTGTTGATCTTATTGTGGGATGTTTAATGCTGAAAAGTACATTTCTATAATAAGCCACTGCTTTATTCTACGCACAAATATCATTAAACATCTACTGGACTTCATTAAAAACACAAAAGCCCACAATAAGAGGTGCTAAATTTGTCCCTCTTTTCTGAGACGACTGAGTTCTTTAACATCTACCGGATGATGTCTTTCGAGTCTGTGTTAGCCAGTGCGATCCCCTTTGCTGTGGGAGCAGACTCAGGGTAGTGGACAGCCACAGAAGCAGGAAATCATTCCTACCGGTGATCAAACTTTACAGCTCAATAGGTGAAAATCTCTAAATCCCTCACTGCCAACCTTTTAGACGTTTACAGATTAAAACTATCACCCATCTGCACATAACAATGTAAAGATTTGACAATATTCAACTTCTCCACCTACTGTGGACTCTGTGATTCCTCCCACAGACACGGTGAGCCCCAGCAGAGTGTGGTACTGATACTCAAACAATCCCAGCAGCTGGGCGATATACTTGAAAGCGTGAGATGGAGCATTCCAGTTCAGAGTGGTTGTGGTCTCACTGAAACACAGAGCAAATGGGTCACAGATCAGCAAATAAAGCTGTCATCTACGAAACACTGTTAAACTGCATGTGCATGTGCCAAAACCGACCAAACACAAAAGGCTGGTTAAAATTATAGCAATTATTAAAGCTCCTAAAGCTACTGGTTAACTGTGGTAGTGACTCACATGGGGAAAATGCCCAACAGCTCCTCTTGGTGGGGAATGTGAGGTACTACAGGATCTGTGCTGTGAAGGAGGTGAAGGAAGATGGTGCCAGCGTGGGCTCTGTAGCGATCAATCTTCTCGGCAGATTGCTGGGCCAGGCAGCACATCATACATTTCACCCTACATACATTAGTGTGAAATAAAGACAATGAGCACTATCACTATTCTCTCACAGTTGTGTTTATACAAGTTTTGCTGCCATCAAGACTTAAGAAAAAAGATCTTGAACTACAAGAAGCTCAAAGGCAACATTGGATATAATTCATATGACAACAATAAACAGTAAAAGTAAAGTTGGAGAGCCTAGAACATACAGAAAAAACAGAACATATTTAAATAATTAAAGATTCGTACTCACATGTCTGCTGAAAGGATTTCTGGAGCACTGCTAGCCACCAGCATAGTCACATCTTTCAGACTAGTCATTGCCGCCTCTCTGACCCTGAGCAAGTGACACACACAGTATATTTAAATGGCATGGGCTTGAATAAACCCCACCACTTTCTATTAAATCTATCAATCTATTACTTTTTTTTAAGGTAATCTAAATGGACTGGAACTTATATAGTCGTTTTCTACTCCATCTGGGCACTCAAAGCGCTTTATACTACATGCCTGATTCACCCATTCACTCTTACTCATTCAATCACTTTTTTTTCTATGCTTAAGTGCTTTCTATCTAATGTTACACACATTCATCCTCTGATGGATTCATCAAGGGATCAAACCAGGGGATCAAACCACCAACCTTCCAGTCAGTATTTGAACTGCTCTACCTGCTGAGCTACAGCCGCATAAACAACAGAAGACCGTTGCAGTTTTACAGGATTCTGCAGTTTTACAGTCAAATTAGTTTCATGGCTAAAGGGCACAATTTGTTTATGTGAAATGCTGATCAGGGTGTTTATTCAAAACTTAAACACAAGCAACTTGTGAATTCTTGATTATATATGATGAAAATAAGGGAAGGACTGTCTTCATTCAGTGTTATTACGAAAGAAAAAAAAAAAGATTGCAGGTAAACAAGGAAGAAAAGCGATTCAAGAGAAAGAAGGAAATAACAAGATTACTAGACAGTGTAAAGCAAGCAGCCCATCCCATGTTGGAGACAAGTGACAAGCCTGGTGACATTCCAGGCGTGTCGGTAACCGTGGCCTGGAGCTACCTGTGACATGGGCACGTCCCTTTGTGGAGGGACAGAAGACCAGACGTCTCAATGGGGAAGAATTCTTCCTCCCCGAGGCGGTTAAAAGAACATATGTGCCTTTGAGGAGCAATTTCACTCACCAGGCCCCGACATCCCCTCTGCTGTCGGTGGTGTAATCGACCATACTGGAGAGGAGAGTGCCATACACCTCATCTACATTTGCAGAGCACAGGGTAGAGTCCGGAGAGCCTTCAGCACATGCGCCTGCTTTCACACTCACTCTGGTGGAGAAAATGAAAAACAGTTTGCAAATCAAAACATAATTTAAAAGGACAACGAGAAATATACACAAACCACAGCAAAGAAATTAAATTTGAATTTTGAGGAAAGATGCTATCGGAGAAATGGCCAGACATGCCCTTCAGGTCCTGCAGGTATAGTCGGCCAATTGTTTATTTTAGCACCACTGTCTACATATCCACGTGTTTAAACTAGCAGGCAAAGAGCCGAGGACAGACAAACAAACATAACAGTGCACAAATACACACCAAAGAAACAACAGGGTAGAAAAAAATGTAGATAGAAGATGAGAAGGCAATAAGCGTGTGCATATGAATACTCACTGAGCTACTGATGTGATTGCATCTCTCCTCGCCTCAGTAAAAGTCCCTTCCTTCTGGGTTTCAGCGCACAGCTGCCGAAGGCCTTCAATGATCTATCGCAAACACACAAACCAATTTATACCTAAAATGCAGAGACAGCTAGATGGAAAACAGCTTGAAAATGAAAGTGTGGACACACTTCAAACACACCTGCTTCAATTTGCCATGGATCATAAATTTTGGCAGACAGCCGAGGGCCAGGGCAGATCCGCAACGAGTGAGCATCTGTGGGTTGTTAAGCCCTTCAGTGTACTGAGACACCAGAGCATCTAAACATGTAAGGACACGGACATGTTACAGACATTAACCAAATCATACAGATGAAATCCATATTTGGTTATAGAATAATGAGAAAACCATAGCTAAGCTACCTTGCATTTGTGGGTCAGCCTGGCCTGGACTGGCCTGGTAGTACTCCTCACACAAGGCAGACAAGGCTGATACAAGTGCAGCCTGCAGACACAGGAAAGGGAAGGCCAGAGAGTAGAAAACAGAAAATAGTCCACAAATAAACAAATGGTGACAGTATTTGATTCCACAGCTTTGAAAATGACCAAACTAGTACACACTCTGGTGGAGCAACCACTTTACCTTATACTACAGATACCTGTGTTTTGCTCTATTGATTGGTTACAATAAACAGATATAACTGACGTATAAAAATGAGCATCATCATTCTCACTGGTTCCTGGAATGACCTCAACATTAGAGAAGAATGAAAAGGCATTAAGCTTACCATAATGCCATCCTTTGCTCCACTAGAAACAAGATGAAGAGTCTTTATGGTGTCGTCTATAATCCACTGCCAGCCAGCTGTAACATAATACATACTGTTAGCTGTGATGTTGGAAAAAAAAAGAAAAGCAAAACCTCAGTGCTGTAAAGAACTGCCTTACTAATGATGGGGTCGTTCTTGAAAGGCATTTTGGACAGGGACAGCTTTTCTATAAGACTACAAACTGTGAAAAAATAAAAAACAAACAATCAGGAATCGTCAGCATGTCATGCAACTATTTTTTAAATTCCAACTTTGAATGTAAACTTACTTGCTGGTCTCATCAGCTCTCCACCAAAGCCCCTATGTAACAAAATAAACATAATTGTAATACGAGTAATATATTACTGATCTGCCATACTGCAAAGCTAAACAGATTATTTCAGCATACCTGTACTGTTTTCGGTCGTGTAGCTGAAAGTGGGCCAACAAATTTAAATGAGCAAGAAGAGCAAAGTTTGTTTAATTTGAAGTTAATCTTGAAACTATTTTTAAGTTCATGCACTTACCATTTGGTGAATGTTCTTTAAAGCATCCACACATTCTGGAGAAATCATGTCCACCACAGTCCTATGGGACAAATACAAGCCCGATTTTAATAGTGCCATCATTTAATGTGCCAAAGGCTTACAGGGCACTGTCAAAGCACGCTGCTAAAACAATTACATGGACACTTTGAAAACACATCAAATCGTTATGGGTTATCTATATTGATAAGGACTCAGTAATGTGTTAGTAACAAAAAGATGCCATATTCAGGGAGTCCATTTTACTGAAATTTGTATGGCCCGATGTGCTTCCATGCATGCCTGACAACATCAGGGCATGCTTCTAATGAGATGAAAGATAGAGTCCTGGGGGAATCTCATCCCTGATTTCAATCAGGGCATCACTGAGATCTTGTACTACCTGGTGGCATCAGATTGACCAAAATATAATGTACCAAAGGTGCTCTACTGGATTTAGGTCAGGTGATTGTGGGGGCCAGTCAAGGGTATCATCGTCCTCCAGGAACTGCCTGGACACATGAGGTCGGACATTCTTGTCCACCAGGAGAATGCCAGGACCCAAAGCGCCAGTATAGGGTCTGGCAATGAGTCCAAGAATTTCATCCTGATACTTAATGGCAGTCAGTGTGCTGTTGGCTAGCCTGTAGAGGTCTGTGCATCCCTCCATAGATATGTCTCCCCAAACCATCAATGACACACCACCATATACTGAATGATGTCACAGGAATCAATATTTTCCTTGGCTTCTCCAGATCCATTCACGTCTGTCATGTGTGCTCAGGGTGAACCTGCTCTAATCTGTGAAAAGCACACGGTCCTGCCAAATGTGGTATTTTATAGCAAATGCTAATTGGGCTACGAGCACGGGGTGCTACAGGCTGTAAGGCCCTTAGGCCAGCCTCATGAAGGCTTTTTCTCATTGTTTTGTCAGAGATATTCACACTAGTGGCCTGCTGGAGGTCATTTTATAGGGCTCTGGTAGTGCTCATTTTCTTCCTTCTTACACAAGCAGATAGGCGGAGCAGATATCAGTCCTGTTAAGGGGTTAACGACCTTCTACGACCCTGTCCAGCTCTCTTACAGTAACTGTCTGCCTCCTGGAAACTCCTCCATGCTCCTGAGACTGTGCTGGGTGATATAGTAAATCCTTTGCCAGTGGCACATATTGATGCGCCATCCTGGAGGACTACCAGTGAAACCTCTGCAAGGTCCAGTGAGGTATGGCCTCATGCTAGCAGTAGTGACACTTAAACTAGCAAAATGTAGAAGTGGTCTGTAAAACCATTCCTGTGTTGGGGGTTGTGTCATTGTTTCCCCTCTAGTGCACCTGTTGTTAATTTAATTAACACCAAAGCATGAGAATCAAACCAACAACCCCCTCTGCTACTTAAACGACCACTTTAATATGCCAGAAGTTTAACTGACTTAATGCTTTACTCTGATTAAAAAGTGTTTTTAACCCGTGTATATTAAGGTTTAAAAAGAAGTTTCAGTTCTAGACCAACCCTAGCTAATGCTACTTTTATTGTGTATATAAAGCCTACCTGTTGGTTTGAAGGCCCACTTTGTACAGAGCATGTGTGATCTGCCCGCAAGCCTGGATGGCTCCATGCCGGCCATGGAGATCAATACCCACGGCCATTTTCAACAGCTGCGGTAAAACTGAAACCGAGCAGGGAGGGGGAGTATAAAATTTCCACTCTTTATTTTTAATTGAAGGTTTCATTCAGTTTCATAAAGCATTTAGCAGTTGAACTAAAAGACAAACATTGACTGAGGAACAGGTAGGGTGACATTGTTTACCTGTTGCTGCCATATAATCAGGCACTTGAGGCGTCAAGTTGTGGAGAGCTTTAGTGGCAAGCTCTCGAATCATACTGCAAAATATATACACAAAGATAAATAGATAAATAAATAAGTGAAAACAAAACAGTGTCCTTTTCACATTTGGCAGCATTATTAATGCAAGTACTTACCCATCCCAGTGGTTGATCTTCATAGCTACTAAATGGTCGATCATGGATTTGGTGTACTCTGGGAAACCTGCTATATAGACACTTTGAGACAAGTAATAAAAAAATAACAACACACATAACAGTTTTATGCATGTTTTGGTAACCAATAGAATGCAAACATCAGTTTAGCCACACTTAAATCACATCTGCTATCACTGTGCTATGTTCCTTCCTCGTTCTGTATTCATTCATGCCCTGAGGCTAGCATCTTTATTCGTTTTCACCGCTTAAATGTTTACTAAGTTGGTGACACATTCCTGCCAAAGGTGCAGATTCTTGTAAAGGCTAAAGTTTTTCTGCACTGGCTTCAATATACACTTTATCAAATGTGTATGTGTATATACTGGGTTATAATATTAAGATTTTTGGTGCCGTTACAACTCAGTTACCTTAACCCAAGGTCATGTGATGATGTGATGATGGACTGTACACTTTATGTAAAAGGTTAATTTGAAGCGAGTGAAGAGTGGAGCCCATTGACATAGCAAAGATGAGGTGTGCTCGTGTTGTGGCAACTTGTCAATCACAAGGTAGCCACTCCCTGAAGCATGCCATGGTTTACTGTCTATTTCACTCTGAATAAGACTGCAGTGCACACAAAGACCAGTTTGCTGTACTGAAAAGGTCTTGAAACTGATTAATCAAGAAATAAGGAAAGTGTTTACTATAGTATAAAATGGAAAAAAGTGTAATTTTCTTATAGACATAATAAAGTGTGACCTTATTTTGTCATCAGTCAAAGAAGAATCCAAGATTATGACATTTCTGGACAGGTTTCTCTTTTTAGAGTGGGAGGCAGGGTCTATCTTCTAGAGCAGCGGTCCCCAACCCCCGGTCCGTGAGTCGTTTGGTACCGGGCCGCAAGAGTTGAGGCTCGGGTGTGAAATGTATGGTTTTCAGGGTTTTTATCGGTTTTCAGCGGTATTTTGTTATCGTTTTTATCATTAACTCTGTTTTCCTGGGTCTTTTCACGTGTGTTATGAATAAATCTTCTTTTTTTCGGTACCGGTACTAGTTTTATTTTGTTGTAATTATCCGCGACACCTTAAAGGCCGGTCCGTGACAATATTGTCGGGCATAAACCGGTCCGTGGCGCAAAAAAGGTTGGGGACCGCTGTTCCAGAGAGAGAGTACACAACCCACTTTTGGCCCGAATGATTTTTTTCTTGCTTGTCACTTATAGTGAGATAAGATATTTTTAATTAGGGACAACACACATAAACAGTAATGTTAGGAAAAACTGAGATTTAATTCTGTGCTGTGCCAGTGTGAAAAGAAAATGTATTACCTGTTTACAACATTTATTTTTTAGGCTACTGTGATTTGTGCAGTGTTTCTTACCTGATGTTCAGGTAGCAGTTGTTGAGATTACCAACTGCATAGTAGTCTGCTGTTGTTAAGATGTCAATACCATGAGGAAATGTCCCCTATTGAGACACAAGAAACCAAGAAAGTGCTGAGATGTTTCTACTGCATTTCATTAATTAAAGGTTGCTCATATTATTAAACACTGAGCTCATGATTATGAGATAGAAAACACACAGTTAGGTTCCAAATTCAAGAAACGATCTCACAGAGTTATTGCTCGAGGTCTACTTGCAAATCAAGCTTTTGCTGGTGCCCTGCAGCCATACTGGGAGGCTATTTCTTTACTTAAAAGGTTCTCACTAACAAGGCAAGTTTGAGCATGAGCTAGATATTTGGCAACAAATAAGCTTCAAATCACAGCGATTCTGTTAGTCACAATGTTCATGTAGTCAATACTGAGGTCACAAACCTGTCTGCCGACATTCTCCTGGAAGGCAGCCTGGGACAAAAAGAGACAAAATGAACTGCTGTCCTGTAACTGTATGTCTTAGTTAGGAAAGCATGGGATGTCGAAAAGAGAACTTACAGATGCAGCTCTGCGGCAGTTAACATTTCGATCAAACACAGCAGTGATCAGCAAAGCACTGCAGAAAGACACAAAGTATATGTTAAATACATTCAACCGCCACCAAACGTGTTGGAGAAGGTAATAACTTTTTCTTGTCACAGGGCGTTAAGTAAAGATGAATCAGCCTTCTTGTACTTTGTTTTTATAATTTTTCTGCTTGACGGATACTTCAATTTTAGAAAATTCTGTAGTTAACGCTTAAATACAGTTTTTATGCATATGGAATTAAAAATATACTAATATAAATGTTAGACTGCCCCATTCCTGTGAAATTAACCTCAATCTTCACCAACAGTGTACAGATTCTTATGAGCGCACAGATGAGTCAGATGCTAGGTTTCAATTACATCATTATTGCAAACTGTGATTGTGAACCACAGATTCTCAGCACAGACGGTAAACCATAATATGATTAAGCACGACTGCCTTCTGACCTAAATATCCCCACACCACGTTTAAGTGGGGGCCAACCTGTGACAGGCTGAGACTGACTGCTGTTGTCCTTTTTCCCTTCATGTACCCAGCTTCAGCAAGATCCCAGCATGGAGATTTACCAGCTGCCCAATTTGGCTATGCTAACTGCCCTCACCCTGAGGGTTTAGAAAACAAACTTCCTGGCTGAACTCTAGACATAAAGCTTACTCTAAATTACTTTTACCACTGCTACAATTAGTATATAGTTTATTTATTTAAGTTAGTAAGAATACAAGTGCATGAGTGTGCCCCCAAGCCACTGACAAAAGTGAGTTTTCTGTGAATGTCATCAAGCTTTGATGAATAGAGCAGGAACCAGCTTGTCTTAGCATTGCTGCCAAACGGCGACCGAAACCTACAACAGCAGGCGAAACCTGGCAGTCCTGTAGGCTAGAGAAAGGGAGGGTGTTGTCGCGACTGCTGATGATAATTTGCAGGGGTTCAAACTGACACTGCAGAGCTGGTCTGCACAGTCACAGGCCACAGGTCCATACATGCACACCAAGAAAAAGAGCTCAAGGATGAGATAAACCGTTACTATTAACAAAGACTGAACACATGTCAATGGGTGATGTCGTACTTCTCTGCATGGTTGCTCATTAGATGGGAAAATCTCCCGATCTTGGTTTTTATTTTTAGAGCTAGTTCTGATTTTAAAGTGAGGCATATAAAACATTTTACTCAGCAAGTACCGTCTGTTAATGTTCATGTAAAAACAAACAAACAACGATTTCAGTACTTCTTGCCATGCCCGTATAAGCATGCTGCATGCAAATGAAGTCTTAACTAAATGCCTGCAGTTTAACATAGCGGCTGCTGCAGCAACATGAGGGGAAAACATGCAGAAAGAAATGCACTTCTAATAGAGATAATGCAGTCTAAGGTAACAGAACATAAAAATCATTTTTATAAATTTGATGAGGATTGTAGGAAAAGACCAGATTTTGGTTCCTTGTTTTTCTAAAATAAATTTCCCTTCATGCTGCACCAGGGTTAAAAAATACTGAGATAAACCTTTCTGCACCAAACCTATAAACCTGTTTTTCAGTCAAACACCAAAACAGAGCAAAATGTGCTCTTTAGCAGATATGCTAGATAATACTCCAAATGTCAACGTCCTGCAAACCAGGAATGCAGATCTTTAGATACTGGTTCTCATTTCAAAACCGAAACGTAATATAAAAAGTTCTATGTAAAAAAAAAAAAAAGGACTATAGCCTTTATTTAGCATATAAAGCCCATGTTGTGCTTTTGCTTTAAAAACAACAACAACAAAAAAGTACTTTTCCCACCCACTGCCTCAGACAATTGGAGCTTTACTGAATCTATTTGATTTTTACAACATAAAAATCCAAACTTGTAGCCTATTCTAAATTGAACACATGAAAACATTATCAAATGGCGATGTATGTTGCCTGTGTGGGGACATGCAAGACTGATATGACACAGAAAAACTGGTTTGAGGCAGTAAAAACACCTTGCAGTTTCTATGCAAATTGTAATGATAATGTCACTCCTAACAGCTGCAATCAAATGACTTGACTGATTACTTGACATGTCACGTGCACCGATCTCTTGATTTCAGCCGGTTCTTTGCAAAATTTCTATCCTCCATTTTCAACTGTATTATATTAATTAGAAAGGTGTTTCTAATTCTTAAATGCATTAACTTTAAACTGCTCAGGAGGATAAATGCTGACTTTGCTTGAATATTAAACCGCAGCAAGGTACTGAAGGAATCTAATGAAACTGGAGATAATTCTCTAAGTAATTATTTTGCATTTTACTAGTGGAATAACGATAATAGTTTTCCTCTGGGGAAATGAGGTTTGTTATACATTTTCTATAACAAGTGAAATTACTTTGAAAAAGTAATTAATTATAGTTACTAGTTACTTCTTCAAAAAAAGTAACTGAGTTACAATATTCTAAAAGTAATTAATTACTTGAAAAGTAACTATTGCCTTACTTTAAAAAAAAAAATGTAACCCTCTGGGGTCCAGGGTATAATTGGCCATTTTTCACTACTTTTGATGTTTCCTCTACATTTCACCGTTAAAAACTATTTACTTTGCCTTGATTGGTATCATTGTTTTTCAGCACAACCTCACGTGTTTGAATTTACAGTTATGTTTTCATTTTGATATACTGTATTAACGCAATTGATCTAAAATCAGACAAAAAAAACATAAATTCCAAGTAGAAAAGGTCTTTTACTGTAACAACCACAAACATGTTTATTTAATCATATTTCATAACTTTAAATGCAAATATAAATTGCCAATTTTAAAATCATATGCACAAGTTTTGCAAACAACAAGTTATTTGCAGCCATTTACCTTTTACCCTTTTTAAAAAAAAACATTTCAAACTATTTACAGAACAATCAGCTGTTCTGCATTCAATAAGATGCCACACAAATTATTTGTGCCACTCCAAAAAAATAATTTCTGTCCACTATAAAGGAGAACATCACAGCTTGATACCTGCAGATAGCAGTCACCTCATTGCTCGGACACACAACACAAAACTATCCACAACACTACACACTAACTACACAAGACAACACATTAACTACACACTCCAAACACGCTAAACGTCACAAATCTCTCACATCTCAAAACTGGCTCTCTCTCTTTTTTTCTGCTCTCTCTCTCTCGCCATCACTCCTAAAACTTCCCCCTATTCGTAAACAACCAAATGTCAGGTTGCCATATCATTTTTTGATTGGTCGACATTTTTCCACCAACTCGAAAGAGGTGTTTTTTGTTTGTTTGTTTTTTGGTCATAAGCAGAGAGTGCTTGCTAGCGCTGTCCTTAGACCGTAAACGTGATGAAACTATTGAGGAAAAATGCGTATATATTGTTTATCATGACTCTGGTTTTACGTGGCCTATCAACACAATTTAAAAACTGGTATATATCACCTTGTTGCTTTGTCATCTTTAAGTGGTCATGTGATTGGGTTACCACAACTACTTTATTCTTCCTCAGTCAAACAGCAGCACTCATGCGATTGTTTTGCCCCCTTAGCTCCAGGTGTTGTGCAAAAAAGTGATCGTCGGCCAGAAAGTGATTGCCGCCCGTGGGAGCGTGCCGCTGCTTAAAGCTGTAGCGCCCAGATTACTTACAGCTACTTCCGTGCAACTGATTATAGGTGCTGGAAGCTAAACACAGCTTCAACCGTCTGTTTGTTGAAAAATAGTAACGCGACCGCGCCGCATTTTCTTGTTAGTAACGGTAACGGCGTTGTAACGATAGGAATTGTAATTAGTTAGATTACTCGTTACTGAAAAAAGTAACACCGTTACTTGTAACGCCGTTATTCCCATCATTGCCTATGTGTAGCAGTGTTTCATGTGTATAAGGGAAGGTTACCTGGCAATCTGAGTGACAAAAGGTTTGAGCTCCTTGGGTTCATAAGCCCTCGCAAAAGACCAGCAGACGTAGCAGGCAGCATCACGCACATTGGAACCAACACTGCACGCTCCTCTCTTTTCCTCGTAGATTAGGGACTTGATAATGAGTGGCACAACTGCAAGCAGACACCGCAGTGAGATGAAAAGTTGTCAGAAATGTCCAAAATATATATTACACAAACTGCATGAAATGTTTTTGGTAAGCAAAGATCACTACTTTATCTTCACAAAGCTTGACTTTTGCAATTCCAGATTAAAGGAGAGTAATACAACATGAAAATAAGCTAGCACCAGTTCATAAGACTTTTCAAGGTCAGATTATGAACAATATAGTAAGTGCATGTTATTTAGGATGATTATCAAAATAAATCTGTTTCATAATAACAGAACATTTGTTTTAACAGAAAATAAAAAGGACTAATAGGAGAATAAATGGCCTGCCTGCTATTAAACTTTATTTAAAACTTCATATACATTATTTGTTCAGTTGGAACCAGAAAGGGGAAGAAGGATTGCAACCCCCCCCCCACATGTAAATCATTGCTTGAGGCTTGACTAATACCAGGTACATCAGTGTTGCCCGAGGGCCTTGCTGTTTAGATGAAAGCTCCACCCACAGGTGAGACAACTCCTCAGAGATAGAAACTCACCACACAACAAATATCAAACACATTCATGATCACACACACGTTCACCCACTCTGAACTCCGAGCACGTACCGACGGAGGTGTCCTGACCAGAAAGTGCCGTGCGGCGTGAAGCGTGGAGCAGCCCACTGGATAAAGAGGATAAGATACTGACCCTTTGGCTAGAGAAGGTAGGGTTTGTTTTGTTTTTTTCTTTTTTTGTCTTTCTTTTATTAACACTAAACTTATTTTCAGCACTCTATCAAAGCATTTCTTTGCCAATGGATAAGACTGACTGTGATTTGTAATGGTGTTTCTAACCATTTTTATTGGCTGCATAAAGGGTAGGGATAACTGTGCACCTGCTACCTCTTGATCCTAATTAGTCCCTGCTCAGGCTGCAGTAACTGAGCCACAGGTAAATATCTGAGCTCTGCAGACAACCTTTTAACCAGGTCTAAAATACTTATTTAGACAGCAGACAGACAGCCTTCTTTAAAGAATATCATCTTTAAAAAACTAAACTTACCTGATCTCACTCCATCCAGATTTATTTAAAAAAAACAAGTAAGTTTAGATCCTTTATTTTGTTTTTTGTTTTTGTTTTTTTAAAGCTGTATTATAATGAAAATAAAGACTTGTTATAAGAAGACTTTCGAAAGACTTTTACTTCTTAAGAAGGGAGTGGTTTTGCATGCTACCACAGTTGGGACAGAAACTCGAGTGGCAACTTCTTGCAACAGCGCATGACAAGCAGGTTCCTCTGAGTCCGCCCACCAACACTGAACTTACAGCTTTAGGTGATGATTCGTTTCAGAAGCCTGAAGTGCTACAGATGCCATCCTCGTTTGCAGACTTACTAATTGCTGATATTGTTCAGCTAGCGTGAACGCTGTATCACAAGAAAAACTATTAAACAATTACTTCCAATACTCATGCGTCTCCTGAGCTGGTGAGCTCATCAAGTGATAAATTCATCCCGCAGGTGTAGTCATGGGAAGCAGGTGGCTGGTGGTTCCCACGCCGACAGCGCAGAGTTTAGTAGATTGAGAGCGAGAGAGAGAACGAGCTTGTCTCTACATGCCCTCGAGGTTTGTGCTAGAAAGTGTGTAGTCTAACTGTCTAGTGGATTAGCGACTCTCTAACATTAGAGGCGTGATGAGCAAAGCAATCGCAAAACCGACTGTCGAGTGAAAGTGCGAAACATGTGGAGGTGTTTGCAGGCTGCCGTCAATCAACCAAAACGAAACTAGGACAGAACTGCATCTATGCAAACGTGTGGCAACATTTTTGCATATGGTAGGCTACTTTACATATTTGGGTATATTTCTGTTTGGTGTCCAAAGCACTGTGAAGTTGCAGAAATACATTAGCCCGAGGGCTCTGTGTTTTGTGCAGCTAGAGATTTTCTGGCTGAGCAGCTGAAGAAACACTCACCGAAAAATCAACCACTTTTTACGGTAACTAGTCAAACAACTTGAGCAGGCTCATTACTTGACAGCAAGCTTGGGAATCTGGTACAGAGTAGGGTTGGGCATTTGGATGGATTTACTGGCCATCGGCAACTGGCCTAGTCCATTGACATTTGTGACTTTTTTTGTAAGACGGGTGTGTTTTGTTTTTTTTGCCGATTTATTGGCATGTTTACTTTAGAATAGAGGTACTTCAGTAAAATCTAAACCATTACTAAATCTCCAACTATGACACGCTATACTCTTCTTTCAGAATCAAGATGGAGACTGTTCAAGAACGCAAGCCAAAAAGACCCCACTATATTCCCCGACCACCAGGCAAGCCTTTCAAGTACCAGTGCTTCCAGTGCCCATTCACCTGCAACGAAAAGTCCCATCTTTTCAACCATATGAAATACAACTTGTGTGAAAACTCCATCTCCCTCGTATCACAGAAAGGTGGGCAAACAGCTAGACAGATGAAGGCAATGGCAAAAGCAATCCCTCCTAAAACTAAGGATTTAACAAATGCCCAACCAGCAGTTCAGAACAACACTCCAGAGAAGCAGGGAGCTGAAGAGAAGAAAGCTGAGAGCACAGATGACACAGAAAAGGTCAATGTAGGGTGTGACAGTCCAGTCATCAAGGACAGTCAGAGTGCAGCAAATCCAAATATGGTTTCAGAGACACAGAGCACGGAAAGCAACGAGGAAAAGGATCAGACGCGCCCATCTGCCTTCTCACCTGTCACACCCAACCGTGACGGAGCAGAAGCTTTCAAGACACCTGTGAAGCAGACCGAGGACTTGCAAGCTCCTGTTCCCACTTTCAACCACCCACGCTTCCCATGGAGCACGGTTTCATCATCCATTCCCTTAAAATCATTCGCGCCTCTCTTGGTTCCCGAATATTCTCCTTATCTCCAGCCTGATCGGCCCCTATATCCACCTTACTATCTTCCAGGAAATCACCATGTGAATGAGCCAAACTCTCCTTCCTTTCAGGCAGATTTTCTGGATCCCCAGAGGCCTATGGTACAACAACCAGTGACTCCAGCTAACACTTCCCCATTTCCCTCTTTCCCATACAGGTACTGCCATCCTCTTCACCCAGGGCACCCTCTGCCTTACACTCTGTACAGACCCCACGAGCTTTCTATGCCAATTGCAGGACACAGATATATTCCTTTGGATATGTATGGCCCAACTTTTGGCCATAAAGACTATGACTTGTACATACATTCACGTGCCAGTCTGAACCACCCACACACTTCTACACAAGCAGAGAGCCACCACGGGCAAAGTGGAGACAAGGCAACAAGGCTGAGTCCCAAAGAGGGCAGCTCAGCTCTGGGATCCCCTGACAGACCCAGCCAAGCTCACATCATCCAGCGAGACATCGAGGCGCTGCAGTACACCAACATCAGTGAGTCACAGATCGGCCCACAACTAGGAAACACGTCTACAGCGGTGCAACACATCAAAAATGACTTAAGACCAGAGGAGTGTGCAGAAATGTCAGCTCAGCACGTAGACAGAGGGTAAGCAAAATTCAAAATTTTGGATGTATTAATTTTAAAAACGTTTTTGTTTCTATTATTGTATTGTTATGTTGTGTACATTATGGTTTTGGCCTTTCAGTTTCAGATTAGCTGCGAACAGCAGATTTTCCTTCATGTCTGATTCTGATCCACATCCTGAAACTTCATCAGAGCGTCATGAAGTCGACAGCACAGATGATATGGCTCCCCTCAACCTCTCAACAAGAAACCAAGACAAGGAAAACATTCAGTCTGTCGACAGACTGAGCTGCTCAGACACAGTGAAATCAACAGAGCATGAGTCGCCCCTGAACCTCAGCCTCAGAACTTCTCAGACCAGCCCTGTATGCAGCTCTCCAACAAGCACTTTAGAAGATCTTCAGCAGAGCTCCATTGAAAAGCTGGATGAAGAGCCTTGTGACCAGAGGCAGACTGCAGCTCTAGCACTCTGTCAGCTAGCCATTGCAAGCTCTGCAGCGTCTTCACGTGACTTCAGTACTATAGACGAACCCTTGACAGATTCCACAGAAGCTAAAAGTCCTGTTTATCAAGAGAAGAGCAAACAAACGACCAGGGCCAAGGCAACAGCAATCAAAAGACCACACAGTGGAAAGGCTGAAAACAAATGCCATAAACCCAAGAGAGTAAAAGCGCCCGGACGGGTTCTGAGGAGGAGATCTCGTTGCCGCTAACAACTAAACTCTGACTATAATAAGGACCATCTCTGATCTAAAGTCTAAAAGCCTCATTGATAATGGACTTCTTATTGTATTGATTTAGCACTGAAAGATTTGACTGTTTTAGCCAATAGCACTGCTACAAGGTTAAAAATGTAAAATGTTACACTGTTCTTTTTTTTTTTTAATCTCAGAAATGACTTGAAAAGGTGATGAGCAAATTTTGCAAGTTTTCTAAAAGTTGAACAATTTTGTAAAGCAGACAACTGTAAATGTCATGTCATATGTATAAAGATGCTTAATAAAATAATAAAAGTTGTTTACAGTAGTCTGTGTATCATACATTAAGTATTGAGATATTAAATCACCTACCATCTGTCAATCTGGAAGGCAGCAGCAGTCCTCTTCTACCCAGTTCAGCAAGTGCCAGGCAGCCTCCATGCCAAGCGTTGTCTGTTTCCTGGAAGCTTCAGGATCAAAACACATGCAAAGCATATCAAAACGCAGAACATTGCCCCTCTAGGGGTAAGTAACAGAGAGAGCCGAAATGCCCCAAGCATGAATGTACCTGAAGCAGTCCAGCACTGATCCAACCACCTCATCTGCCAGCTCCTTGGGAAGCCTTCCAGTCACCCTCCCAATGCTGAGGGGTTAAACAACATAGATTACTGTAACACAACAACTCTTTCTCATGATCTGCTTTTGACATGTCAAAATACCAAAGACAAGCAGCAACATGGATGCGTTTTTATAAACAGTTCAGGTTTTTCAAGTGTCATATAAAAGGTTTGTTACCCCTTTGCTGCAGACCAGCGCACGATTGTTTCCTTATCTTTCAGTCCCAATAGCAGATGTTCTGTAGAATAACATGCAAATCAGATTTTTTTATTTTATTATTATTTTTAAATGTTTTGTAAGGACAAACATTTTAAATTAATTGGAAGCAGAAACTTACCAATGACAGTCTCCACTTCCTCGGGAATGTCGTAGTCCTCCTCCTGTTCTTTTGTCTCCACTTCAGAGGTCGCACCAGTACTGTCTGCAGCCGATTGGGACATGGAAAGGTTTGCTGCTAAGGATCGGTTGCCTCTCTGATACCTGAAAATTTTGCATATTACAAAAAAGCACACACACAAAATGCATTTCTGTGTTTCTGCTTATTTTAAAAACTAGCTGGTACTAAATCTGACCTCCAAGCGGCCAAACGGGGCTTTAAAAAGGTAAGGCCGAGCCTCTGGGTTAATTTGACACCAAGCTTCCTCAGCATGGCCTCGCTGCTCTCTGACAGATGCTTCTTTTCCAGACACTGTAGAACTGCAGGAGCTGAGGAAATTTATTTATTAAATTTATTACATGAGCGAACACACAGGAATATAAAAAGTTTGTGGAAATTAATACTTAGATTGAAATATTTTCCAGGTAGTGAAGCTATTAAACAATTAGTTAAACAACAATCACATGCCAGTTATACAAGAGACAGCATGTCAGTGATTCTTTTTATTTATTTATTTTTGTCCCCAAAATGAGACTGTAGAGCAGGGGTAGGCAACTCCAGGCCTCGAGTGCCGATGTCCTGCAGGTTTTAGATGTGTCCTTGATCCAACACAGCTGATTCAAATGGCTAAATTACCTCCTCAACATGTCTTGAAGTTCTCCAGAGGCCTGGGAATGAACTAATGATTTGATTCAGGTGTGTTGACACAGGGTGATGTCTAAAACCTGCAGGACACCGGCCCTTGAGGCCTGGAGTTGCCTACCCCTGCTGTAGAGCAAAGTCTTGCTTCTTACTTTGTGCATGAACAAAGAAAAGGAACCTACCATACTGCAAGAGGTCATCTCGTTTTCCATGCTTGAAGAGCTTTGCCTGTAACATAGTTTGTTTTTTTTAATGCAGCTGGTACATAGCTGCACTTTTAAGCATCTCCCATTAACCACAAAAACATGTAAGCTTGAGTTCTGAAGTCTTGAGACTAAATGCACAGAGCCAGTTTTGAATGCCCTAAGCAACACCTTGGCTCCAGGTTCATTTAGCAAACATTAAGTGCAAAGCGACGCTTTTTAAAAACATGCTATACAAGTTTACGTGCCAATTATACAACATTCATGTGCATGCTTGTGGGATCCATTAGATCACCTTAGATTAGACAAAGTGATCTAAACGTAGCTTATCAATGAAGGTGTAACATGGGAAAAAACTTCTGTTGTCTTAAAAAAAAAAAAAAAAACAAGAAACGTTTTTCTTAAATCATTAGATGAAATTGAATTAAGTCACTTGAAGCAAGAGATCCCACACATGCAGCAGGTGCATAACACACCTGCTAAAACCACACAGGCTATTGTGTGAAGCATACCAGTCATGTCAGCTCTTGTAAGTCCCCCTCGACAGGTTTTTATACACACAGACTACACTGTCTTCAAACACACATACACACACAGACAAGTATGCACACAACATACAGGCTTGAGTGTGAGCGCATATGTTTACCAGAGACTGCAGAGCACCATCCAACACCACAATGTTTCTTAATGATTGATCATTGGTCTGGGATATAGTGGCTAGATTCCAGTCCAAAAAGTCTCCGAGGCGCTTCTGTTTCACATCAGGGCGAGTCACGAACCTGCAGAGTCATGTAAAATAAGACAACACCATGAAAGACCAAATCGCTGACACTAAATATAACAAGAGCAATCTTGCCCTCTACTGGATAAAGACCTGATTACAGATCAATAGTTTTAAATTGTTTGTTGGAATTTACTTCGAATCTGAGATATATTTGTAACCAGGGGCAAAATGCTTTAGTAATGATCTTGTATGGTTTTCAGTAAAAAACATATTTTCACAAACATAAAGGTGCACAATTAAAAACATCGTAACTGTGTTTTTTAGCTTAGCTTTGAAGCAACACACTGTAAAATAATTAAGATTATGGTCATTTGAAAAATACCCTGGTTTCCACTAGACTGAAAGTGACTATGATGTCAGCAGCACCTGAAACACACACCATATCTTAAATCTAATACTGCATGCTACACTCTCCACTCCAACACACAGATGTCTAATGGAACAAATACCAGAAATAATTTATTAAACAGCAGGGGGAAACATTATTAGATCATAAAAAACTAAGTTTAAAATAAAGTCCATAAGAATTTGAACAATGTAAATCACTAAAAAGATTTTAAGTCAAAGAATCAACATGTGGTTGAACTGCAGACTTTCAGGTTTAACTCAAGGGCTTTGACAGAAATATTGCCTCGACAATATTACTACACTCTGCTCAGATTCAACCAAATGCAGGTGCATATATCCCACCTAATGCTAATGATAAGCTTGCTATGAGCGAAATCCATGCGGCCACTAGCAAACAACAACCTGTACACACTGAGGCTGCATTTATTGTAGCAGGTGACTTCAACCACTCCAACCTAAAGACAGTATTAGCTAAATTTTATCAACATGTCTCCTGCCACACAAGAGGGGACAACACAGGACAATGTGTATACAATTGCAATTCCTTTTCTGATAACATATTTTATTCTGTTATATATAGTATTTTATTCTATTCTATAGTATATAGTATCTTATTCTTATTATCTTATCCTACTCCAGTGTTTTTCTTAATTTTTGCTACTGTAACTTTAGACTGTTCACTTTCTGCTGTGGTACAACAAATTTCCCATGTGTGGGACTAATAAAGATTATCCTTATCCAGGACAGCACGGTGGCACGGTGGCTAGCACTGTTGCCGCACAGCAAGAAGGTCCTGAGTTCAATTCCCCCATCAGGCCGGGGTCTTTCTGTGTGGAGTTTGCATGTTCTCCCCGGGTACTCCGGCTTCCTCCCACCGTCCAAAGACATGCAGCTTGTGGGGATAGGTTAATTGGATAATCCAAATTGCCACTAGGTGTGAATGTGCGAGTGAATGGTTGTCTGTCCCTATGTGTTAGCCCTGCGACAGACTGGCGACCTGTCCAGGGTGTACCCCGCCTTTCGCCCTATGACAGCTGGGATAGGCTCCAGCGCCCCCCGCGACCCTGAAAAGGATAAGCGGAAGCGAATGGATGGATGGATGGATATCCTATTGCTGGAGCCTACACGGTAACGCCCCTCCCCCACCTGGGAAAGTCTGATCACCTTTCTTTGTTTCTCCCCCGAATATTCACCACTCATCAATCGTGTGAAACCATTAGCGAAGACAATCAAAGTGTGGCCAATGGGAGTAGGTTGTGTACTCCACGACAGATTTAAAAACATGGACTGGAGCATGTTTACCTCTCAGGTATGTTACTAAAAACACTGTTTAACTTTAAGTGTCTGTGTGGTATTTGTCCACTTACTTTGATACCAATACAGATGCAGCATTTCTTGCACTGTCGCTCACAACTAGATAAGACTGTGGAAGAAAAAAAATAGTGCGATTATTCATACTGTTTAAAAATACACAAACACATACTGTATTATGCAAATTTGAAAAAATTGACAAAAATCTTAAATGACAAGATTAAATCTAGTGCCAATATCACACTGCTGGATTTTCTTGTTAAGGAATCTCTGGTGGATCAGTTTGTACAGGAAGGCATATATATCATCAAAAATCAAGCCGCAACACTACATAGCGACTCCCAAAGTGTGGGCCGGGACCCCTGGCGGGATGCAAAGGCACTGTAGTAATAGAAATTCACCTTAAAATTACTCTCAGATATGTACAGTTAAATATTTCTATAAAATTAGTTTATGTATATAAAAAACTGGTAATATGAGATGGTTTACTCCTTATTCTGACCTAATTTCACTACTCTTGTACTGAAGTTTGTGTCTCAGTGGAAGGTGGGTCACACATTGGCCTTAGCACTTTACATATGACTGAGGAGCATTAGCTATCTATAACCAACAGCCTTTGTTATGTTTTTTAAATAAGTTTTTCAAGGAAACACATCACTTTCTTTCTTATTTTGATTTGAGTTAAAAATTTAAGACTAAGTGGGCCCCATGCGATTTTCTTTTTTAAGTAGGCCACAGCACTCTTGACTTTGGCAATGGCTATGCCAAAACATAAAAACATCATATCACTTTGGTATAACTAACCTTGGCAATAGCTAGAATGCGATCCATGATAGGCTCTCTAGCCTTACCACCATCTGACTCGAGGTGGCCATCCAGACGAGAAAGATCGAAGGGTATGAGGCAGGTCATAGACAGCCATAACAACAACATGTACCGAGTTTCCCAAGTCTGGAACAAGTAAATAAATAAAGATCAAAACAATATACACTATTGCCTATAGGTATATGTAACTGATGCATCAGTGTGAAGCTATTATTTTTCCCTTTAAACTAAAGCCTCACCTCAGAGTCACTGGGGTCCTGTCTGGACATCAGGTCCAGAACTGGCTGGACATCGGCCACCTCATGAGGAAAAAGCTGCATGAAAATTTTATAGCCTCTGACCTAACCAGAAATAAACAAACAACGTGCAGGATTAGTGAATCTGCTGCATAAGACATGCGTGAGTGCAATCACATTGCGGCTTTTATTCAGTGCAGTCAGGAGGTTTTTAATGAGAAAACTGACCTTGCAGATTACGTAGAGGAACTTGAAACACAAATGAACCAACGAAGGTGGAGACTTTTCACTCCTTATAAAGTCCAGTATCATATTTAACATCCATTCTAAAATAAAAAAGGAACAAAATAAGGAAGGAAGTGTTTTTATAAACTGCAAGCTCCTTTGACTTTTTATAAACTGAGTGATTTTATTTGTAAATTAGCTGTTGTAGTGTACCTAGATGAGGGTCCAGCAGATGAGGCTGCTCTTGATATCTGTTCATTATTACTGCAGGGAGAAATTAGCAGACCATCACGTCTCCAAACTAATCACTTAAAATTGCTTATCTTGGGGAAGCTGATTTATTTGTGACCGTCTCACCTAGGAACCTCTCTGTAGTAGACTCCCTTGGCCCCAGGTCTCCGTGGACCTCCGGCAGGCTGGAGATGAGGGCTGTGGTCTCGCCTCTCTCATTGAAGCTGCCCAGCACACAAGTCTGCACAATAGCGTCCGCCTCTCCTCCTTCACCACCGGAAAACCCATTCTCCGTCTCCGATAGAGGCATTATCGCAGACCTTTAGCACGAGTATCTGTTGCAAGTTATGACAGGTTTAGCTAGCTAATATTAGCATTTGTGCGAACAAATAAAAGCGGAAAGGTGGAAATTATTCCAGGAAACTGGTGAATTGAATTAAAACATATACTGATAAGATGCGTAGGAGGTTCAGAGAGTATAAGCGCGAAATATGGCAGCTCTCAAAATTACATAAACTTCACTGGACACAACTATTGTTGATGTCTATAACGATGCAGCTAGCTGTTGTAGTCGTACCCCGCCCCGGTACGGCAAGCGAGATGGCTCACGTGGTTAACAGGGGCGGAAATTAAAGTCCCAGGTCACGTGTTCTCTAGACCGTATTAATGCAGGATATGTTTACTAACCTTTTACTAAACAGTTATTTGGGCTGCTGTGAAGTTGACCTAATGATGAAACATTTCTATCCAAATGGGATTGTTTTTCTTTTCCATGCCTCCATTCACAGGGAATTAAGGTGTGTAAATCTAGTGTGTAAAGGTTTTCACACTAGATAAATAACAAATTCAGCAGGTCTGGAAAAACACAATGGATTCGCTTAGGATTTAATAATGGTTATACCATGCACAACAAGGGCTTGCAATGACTCACTGTTATACAGGGATATTTTGTAGGTGTAGTTAGTATGCCAACCTTTATTCCATTCGTAGCCATTCTACTATAATGTAGATAAAATATAAAACATTGCATCCATAGTGAAAGTCAGATTCTGGTTTGTTCTACCTGCTTATAAAGGATTCCTCAATATTAACATAAATAAATAAAAAACAATAATTTTTAAGTTCAGTCATTGGTGTGTAGTACAGACTTCTGATTTGCAAGTTTTGTTTAATTTATGTCTATAAACAAACTACACTTAATTCACTGTAACACCTTGTGCAAAATACAGAATTTATTTGCAGATTCTGTTTTAAATATTAGGAAGCAGGAAAGTGTCAGATGAGCTGGCAGGATGCAACTGTTTTTTCTATGTTAGGTCAGTATTTTCTGCACAGTACAGAAGACATTAAAGTGTTAGATGTGTTGTTTAGTGTCTTCACACACTGTTTTTGGTCAAATAAGCAAAATCGCATAATACTTCAATGTAAGACTGCAATGCTTTCTAAGAGTGCCTGTGAGTGTGTTTATTTCAGCAGGGTCTTCATAACTCTTATGGAAGAACCTTTGTAACCACCACCAAAGTGGTTCCAGTGATTCAGGTAGTGGAAGAGTTGGTAAAGCTGGTTCCTCTTTGCAAATCCTGGTGCTTGGGGAATCTTGCTGTGGTATGCAGAGTAAAAAGCACTGTTGAAGCCACCAAACATCCCGGCAATACCCAACTCAAACTCAGAGTGGCCGTAGAAGGAAGCAGGATCGAAGATGACTGGGCCGTCTGCACATTCTGCCACGTTTCCTCCCCATAAATCTCCATGTAGGAGAGCAGGGACTATCTCCACATCTTTGAAGAACTGAGGGATCTTCAGCTGGAAATAAGAGACACAACATGCACATTACAATGCTGATACAATCATAATGTCTTGTGCAAAATATGTTTAATTTCAAACAGGATCAAAGGGAGGTTGCACCTGTAACTCAGCCCATAGTTCTCTGGTCTCCCTGTCTCCATACGATTTCTCCACCATGTTAAGCTGGTGCTGTAGCCTCTGCTGGGTGTAGAATGGAACCCAATCACTCTGCCATTGATTGTCCTGGAGAGGTAAGAATGAGAAAAAACTGTGATGCTGCTGAAATTCACTTTAACATCTTGAAGATTTGGAGACCAAACATTTGTAACACAACTTAGAGACATCAATACTGTACACCCTCCACTAGAATGCAGACACAGTATATAGACACATATACATTGGCTTTACCTGTGGCAGATATCCACAGCATGTAGTTACATGGAAGCCAAATTTTTCAACAGCAGCCACATCTGACTGCCCCGCTCCTTTTCCTGCATATATAGCCGTAATATTAATAAACAGTAATCACAAACTTTTTACCTTAAATTTGACACAGTTCATTATTATTCATTGGTGTGTGTGTGTGTGTGTGTGTGTGTGTGTATATTATCCACATTGTGGCATGCTAAGATGAAGTTAAACTGAATTACCCACTGTCTGTTGCTCTTTATTTAATTTTTCCAGTTGTTTCTTGTTGTGAAGATGCAGATCTGCCATCTTCTCTCCTAGCTGTTTTGAGTACCTGCTCATTGTGTTTAAAAATCAAGTATGTCATTGAAAAAATATTTTGCTCAGTGTTTCTAAAACTAAATTCATCTGCCCAAATTCTGCTTTAATCTGCACTAAAGAAAAAAATGTAGTCAAGAGCTCTCTTACTTGCTAAGACTGTTCATGTCCAGATGTTCCATCACAAATACAGAGCCTCCTGTGTCAAGCTCAATCACCTTTATGGGCTTGGGGACTTTCACGGTTTCTGTCTTTACAATAGCCTCCAGACTGGCCATTTCTCCATCAAACATCAGTTTGGCCTGGATAATTTAAAGACAGGACAACACGGTCTGGTAAACACAAGCTTCAGTAAATGTGAATTTTTGCATTGTTCTCCACTCCACAACATCTACACAAAGTCCACGGACAGTAGTGTGGTGCAGCTGCTGGATCATGTCCCATTCATTTAAGTCCCGAGTTGAGCACACGCCGAAAGCCGATCATGAACTGAATGACACAACAGTTAAAGAAAATGAAAAACTAACAATAACAAATACCTCACTCTTGTGATTTATCTTTACAAACACTTTCCCAGTGTCAGTATGATAACTCTGTCCCTCGCTGATGCATCCACCTCCAGCATGACCAGCTGATTTCAGCATGGTTGTCCCCAACTCCCTCTTTAACTTAGCTTCCATGATTATTTATCATCAGTTCCAGGACAGTTACAGCAGGACTAAAACCACCTACGCATCGCAAATGCGGGTATGAAAGTCTTTCTGACAGTTTCCGTTGCGGCAGCCAACCAGGACTTTGTCCCGAAGCAGGATCTTGTTTTTCTTCCGTTATGTAAATAATGATTGAGTAGTAGCCAATCATAAACAAGTCTGGGTTGATTGATTTCTACTTTGTCCAATAGTTGCGACGTTTGTCCGGTCACGTGAACGTCGCGTGACCGACGTTTGTCCGGTCACGTGAACGTCGCCATGGTGCCAAGTGAGGCTACAGCTATACGCTACGAGTTTAACTATGGTTCTGCGGAAAAACCGGCATGACCAGCAAAGAAATGTGTTTACTCCTCGGAGCGACCGGTGTTGGAAAGACGTTGTTGCTCAAACGTCTACAAAATATCCTTTGTGGCCATGTGAATTTCTTTGACGTAAAAGGAAATACTACCAAATAGCTTAATTAGCTAACTAATTTAGCCTATGAGCTTGTGTAGTACTTAAGTTGCTAAGTAATGGACGACCAGGGTTTGTATATCGCCTTTCCCAATTGCCAAATGTCGATACCCAGTGTTATTTTATTTTGCATCGGTATGTGTACAAATTCATTTTCATAATAAGAGCTGTAAGAGAGATTATTATTACAATATTTAAGCTTTGGTAGCCCTTATTAGTCCAATAGTTTGGAAATTCACATTACAGCAGAAATTAGTGCTGTACTGTAATGTGAAATTGTCAATGGTCAGAAAGTGGATAATAACAGTAATAATTATAATTATATAAAACAATAGGAAACATGTACAAGATAGACGAAGTATAATTTAAATGTGTGTACATATATGTCGCAGTGATAAAATAAAATAACATCTTTAGATGCCTAGAAGCAAAAAAACAGAGCCCCAGATGATGCTAATAGAAGATGGAGTGTTGAAAACAGTTGCACACTGTGATTTATCAGTCCCCAATGTGTGCATGTGTAAGTATACATGTGTTTTACTGCTGCGGCTCTGCTGGATGAAAAGACCTCCAATATTGCTCCTTTACACACCGTGGGTCCAGCAGCCTGACGCTGAAGAAGCTGCTCAGTGCTGTAAGAGTGTCCTGCATGGGGTGGGATGTGTTTAGCTACCATGCTACCTGTCACTTACTACCTCCACTGGGTCAAGAGGGCATCACGTTGGCACTCTTGGTCTACCTGTTTCAATTCTTTTTGACCCCAGTAGAGATACTGCTGCCCCAACAGACCAGCACCATTACAGATAGCTGTTGGAACCACAGAGTCTTCAGGAGCTTCTCCTGCACTTCAAAAGTCCTTGGCATACTTACCAGATACAGCCTGCTCTGTCCTTTTTGGTAAATAGCATTTTTTTTTGATATAGTCCACATTCTCCATTTCGTAAGTGGAGAAGGATATTTGTGCCTGTGGACGTTCACCACCAGCCCTTTGGTTTTTCCAGTATTTATCTGGAGGCAGTTCTCGTTCACATAGCTATTTCAGAGATTGAAAGGGAAGTGATCTGCAACAGCACAAGTTAAACACTATCCTCCAGTTGCCTAGATTACATGCATGGGGCCCATCGCATATAAACTTAGCCCAAATTGGTGGATTATTAATAAACTGTCATCTGAACAGATGACGTGATTTCATTTGTGAGGTGACAAGTCAACAGTAGTCTCTCAGCTGTGACATCACCAACCTTACTCATAACAAATATTCAAGTTCTACTTTCATAGCTCATAAAATATTGCGTAAACATTTCAAAATGTTTTTCTTTAAAGCTGATAGCAATGCTGTCTCCAGTCGATTTTCCTATCAGATTTCATTTACAGTTTATCGTACATGGTTTAGATGAATTGGGGACACCACCTTCAACTCTTCCCACAGTAAGTACTAATGGACAGTTCAAAGTCTCTGACACCTTATCCGTGTAAGTTCTCCATCTCCAGTCTTCATTCTTTGTAGGTAGGAACCAATCTGACAGATCTAACCGTGAAGAAGAAGAAGGTGACTGTGAGAGAGCTGGGAGGCTGCATGGGCCCTATATGGCCCAGTTACTTCAAAGACTGCTCCTCTGTCATTGTATGATCTTTGTATACATGCTGTTTATATTTGTAATATTCAATATGGGTTTACTAAATTGAAGTACTTGAGTAGATTTCTTTTGTTTCTCCATAGTTCATGGTGGATTCGGCCAACATTGCTCAGATATCCTCCTCCTGTATCCAGTTGCTGTCAGTACTGTCAGCTGAGCCTCTGAGCAAGGCCTCTGTGCTTATTCTCTTCAACAAGAGGTGACACTCGTAGAATACACATCAGTCTCTATTAGTGTTTTACCATATTGTACAGGATCTCTAGCAGGTTTAATGCAATTTGTATGTAATAAGGAAAGCTAATAATACCACTAGGAAATTTTTGATTTTCTTTTCCAATTTTATATTTTCCCCCAGGGACATGCCTTGCACTATGAGCCTTATAGAGATAAAGTCACTGTTCAGGATGGATGACATTGTTGCATCTGCGACTCAGCCAATCACAACACTGGAAGTCAGTGCCAGATCTGGAGAGGGACTTAAAGAGGTGATGAGCTGGCTGGAGTCCGTCACAGTCAAGTGACATACGCTTACTGATTACTTCATTAGGTACACAATTACTCTTTCATGCAAATATCTAATCAGCTAATAACATGGCAGTAACTGAATTAGTTTAAGCATTGAAACATGGTAAAGATGATCTGCTGAACCGAGTTCTCTGGGTTCTCTGGCCTTGTTGTTGTAGATGATCAGAGGAAAAGGAGACCAGAGGGGCTAAGAACAGGAAACAGGCTATAGTTTGCACAGGCTAACCAAAGTTAGACATCAAAGAATTGAAAAATGTTGCCTGGTCCAGTGAGTGTAAGTTTCTCCCAGCAATTTGGATGGTATTGTTACAATTTGGCATAAATAAAATGAAAGTATAGATCCACGCTGCCTTATATCAGAGGATCAGGCTGGTAGTGGTGTAATGGTGTGCCGGATATTTTCTTGGTACCCTGCACCCAGCAGGATAACGCAGTATGTCACAAAGCTCCAGTCATGAACTTGACAATCAGTTCACTGTACTCAAATGGCCACAAGAGTCACCAGATCTCAATCCAGTGGAGCACCTTCAAAGTCTGGTGCAAACTCACACCATGGTTGTGCATATGACAGATCTGCAGCAAATACATAAGACTGTCAAGTCAGTATGGACCAAAATCCAAGGAATGTTTCTAGCACCTTGTTAAATAGAATTAAAACAGCTCTGAAGGAAAAATGGGTCCAACCCTGAACTAGTGAGGTATACTTAATAAAGTGGCCAGTGACTGTGTGTGTGTGCGTGCGTGCCAGTTTCTGTATTTGTATCTTATAATAGTGATACTGTTTATACAAAAAATGTTCTGCCTTTTGGTCTTTATCAGCTTATATGCTACTCTGTTGAGGTTTTCATGGTGTGTTTCTCGTGTAAGAGTGTTTATCTTTGGTAGCACAAAGACATAACTGTACATTAGGCAGAGTGAAGAGGACGAAGTGATAGTATAACAGGATCAAATGATTGTCTCATTTGCAAAGGTCTTAATTTCATGCATTTGTTATTCGACGCAGAGTGGGAATCTGAGGTATTCCTGATTGATACTGTCACTTATAAGAGTTCCTGTTTTCTGTTATGGCTGTTTTCCATGGCTGTAAATCACGTGAACTCTGTCTGAAATTAAAAAAAGCTCTTTCACTTCAGATTTAATAAAAAAAAATTAAAAAAAATGAGTAACAACTCTTATAGAACTTTATGAAGATTTTACAGAATATTTTCTCATGTAAGGCATTCAGTATTTATCTTTGTATATGTTTTTTTTCTTAATGAAATTTGGATTTTGTGTATGAACTTTGTTTTCAGTGTATGTGGATGTTATGTTTTAATTGAGAGGAGCAGTTTTTTTGTGTTTCTTTTTTGGCTTATTGTCACTTTTTTCTGTTTATTCTGGTAGTGATGCAATGTAAGAGGTAATATTGCTGACTTCACCACCAGCAGGGGGCGCAAACTGCTTATGAGACAGTGATACTGAGTGTGTTCCTGAGTCGTCATGATTTCATGTGGCATGTATTGATACCAAGGGAAATGAGTAAATGCAAGTGAATAAACCCATGTGAAGAACTGAGCAGTGTTGTAAATACACTCCTATATTTGGTGAAGTCAGTGGTTTGCAAGCAATGAATAAACTCATATTCATACATTTTTTAAGGTTACTTCATATGAATTATTTGCTCACAGTCCTCCCAAACTATTACTTCATTCGCCACTTGAATTTCATAATAGCAGACTGGTATACACTGATTTTCCCCCACCAGCTCTGTTCCAGCCATATACCAGTATGATGCAGTACTTCAAGCAGCGAACAGGTAGATGTGCACATACCGAGAATGTGTAATCAGCAGTGACCACCTAAACCTGTAATGCATCTTCCCTCTACTTACAGCTTAGTTTGTTGACAGCAAAATATTATCAGACCTTTTGTTTCTACGTTGTAGGGTATGACCTTGAAATTGTACTTGACACTTAGTAGTTAGATTTTAAAAAAAAAAAAAAAGTGTTATCTCTGTTGTAGTCTGTTCATTAAAAGAGGAGCAGGATATGTTGCTGCAGTGAAGAGCAGATTCAGCTTGCGTCTACCTAAAGGTTATTGTGCAGTACAAGAATATAAAAACAACTAAGAATAGGTTTTTCATACAAGTCCATTGGGCTGTAGTTTGGTGTGCAGTTAGAGCAATATTTCAAGAGGACAATTTAGTGAATTTCCATTTTTCTAAAATATTTTTTCCGGTTTAGTTTGTCCTCATAAGAAGGGGTTTTGACTGCTCTGTGCGGCCTGTGATCCCTGAGCACTTGCTGAAGAGAAAGGCAACAAGGGCTCAGGGAGCCTCACTGGCAAGTCCAGTCCAGGATGGGTGGGGTGAGTATGTGACGACGGGATGCTGGCACCCGGATGACTTGTAGGCAGCGGCAAGGAGGCACTGTATGGAAGAGAAGTGGCGTGGGGAGCCGTCAAGGCGGAGCCGGTGCCCATTTGATTTAGACTTAGTTTCGGCTGATCTGCTTGGAATGGATTGCTGGGTGAAGGAGCATTCAGGCCTATGTGAAAAGAAATAAAGAGAAAAAGTCTACTTTTAACACCTATTCAAAGTTTATTTTTTCTAAAACTGAGCCTTGAACCTGATGAGTCAATGACCTCTTTATGTCTCTCATGACGCTACAGTTTCAAGCACACACTGTTCCCAAAACTCATCTGAGATTTAAAAGGCAGGAACAAAAAAAAAACTTTAATTCTCATTCACAAACCAACTGGAGATCACAAAAAACAGATACCAGCAAGGATAAATGGAAAAATGGAAATATCTAGCACTCTGCACGTGGGGGTTTTACTGCAGTCGTTACATGGCAGCGGATTATCACTCGCTTGCATTTACCAGTACATGGCACACACTGGTAAATGATTAACACTGCCAGGTGGTGGTTGTGCTCATCTTATGCACAACCAGCACCTGGCTGATTTGAATACAATGTTTTAACTACTCTGTATGTCCAATAACAAAGTGCAATGACTGCACCTGCAGTCAATAATACAAAACATACCTGATAAAAACGGGTTCTTGTTCTTGGCTGATGGGTTTCCTGGGATCAAGCTGTCCAAGTTCACCAAGGAAGCTGCCGAAGGGTCCAGGAAGGACTCGGGTGTCCGGCATGTTCGAGAGCTGGGGTCATTCAGGCTTTCTCGAAGACGAGAAAGGTCAAAAAGCTCAGGGCTGTCCTCTCGCCCACTAGCCCCGTTCACCTGACCACCATCCATAGCGTCATCAAACAGATCAGCATCTGTCAGCAGAAAAGTAGAAAGACAAGTAAGACTGCAAGTGGAACCAACGTACAAAAAGTAGAACAAGAATAGCAGATAATGTATTGTTTACCTGAGGGACTTAGAGTTCGGGGAGCAGGTTCTGTAGGTGCTGATCTTCCTAAAGGCGCTGTGAACAGATCAGCTCCTGACGAGGATAAAAACATGACAGAAATGCTATTTAACTTTCTGTGGAACATAGGTAGTTTTTAAGATATCCAGGTGACGTCTTTATTTTAGTTACCCTACTTGTAAGTGAAAACACTCACCTGTATTTGCAGGCAAAGACCATACAGGACTGAGGCTGGAGACGTTGTCCTGTGGTGGATCCCAGGGGTTGGCTGGAGGTTCCCACGGTGGGGGAGGGCTATTTGAAGGTGGAGGTACCATCCATGGAGAATCAGCTCTTGGAACGCGGCTGCCTTCTTAATTAACACACAAATAAAAGAGTGTTAGCCGGTGAGCAGTTCAAATTATTTTGTAGGTACAAAAAGCAGAGAGTTTCATGTAAAAAAAAAAAAAAGATTCTTCATCTTCATACGATTCCATCTAAAATAATATACCATGACCAAGCCAACTCAAGGCTCACCAGCAGCTGCCTGGTGTGAGGCATTATTCCACCGATGGTCACTGGGAGGCAGATCTGTGGGTACTGCGAAAACATCTACCAGGTCCATAAAGGCCGTCTGACCAAATTCATCAAAGAAAAAAACAAAACCAGAAAAAGTTTATATTTCAACATATATTTTGACAGTATTATTGAATGTTTTCATAGTCATATACTACTGCTTATGTTTCAAGCTTTCATACCCCGCCTTTTTTCTCCATTTCACGTTTGCTCTCGTCCAGAGCTTTCTGGAGCAGGGACTCATCTCCTTGGCGGCTGAGCTGCTCCTTTCAACAGATAAAAGACACACGTAAGCCTTTACGGGTCACATATTGTCACATCACACTATATTTCTCATTCAGTGACGGTGCACAGGAAAAATAGATGGCTTGCATTTTTCCTATGCAACATATGTACACAGTTGGCAGAAACCAGAAAATTCCCTGGCCAAAGAGAGGACAGAAAGCAGAGCATCCCTGTGATCTCTAACAGAGCAGTTCTATTGTGTTACTATATAGGAGTGTAGACAGAGAGGGTAAAAAAGGGGGAGGAAAGAGACAAAGAGAGTGAGACAGGAAGCGGGGGTCCAAAGGTTGCCGAGATAATACAACAAAGTGAACGTTATACAACTTTTTCAAACAAGGCAAAGAAAAGGAAGCAGAAAGTGTGGCAATAAGGTACTGTAAAGGTTGTATGGGGGAAAATATAATTAAAAAAAAAATACAGAGAGAAAGGATGATTTAGGACAAGTGGCACTGATCATATAATGGCTTATGTTGTAACAGAGGACTGAAATTAAACAGGTAATATTCTCCTGAGCTATTCAGGAAGCAAGTCTGAATTTACATTATAAATAAAGTATTGTGCAAAAGTTTTGACCCACATTTAATTTCCTTATATATATATCACTGGGATATAAAGAAATAGGCAAAATAGTAATGTATTCATTTATGATTTATTTATTTAAGATGTGGAATAAGATGGCTTGAAATACAGCATATATAGTAGCTTTCTTTCTTCTTTGGATGTTGGCTGTCTTTACTTCTGTTCTCTGTCAAGATGATCTCACACTGTTACAATAATGGTGAGGTGTGGGCTCTGTGGAGGTTAATTCATGACCAATAGTGTTCCACTGTGTGTTTTTCTTTGCTGGATTTTTCCTGTTTCTTAAGAACATGATAAACCCTGAGACACATTGGCGACCTGCCCAGGGTGCACCCTACCATTCGCCCTATGGCAGTTGGGATACGCTCCAGCCCACCCATGACTCTGAATTGGATAAGCAAAAGAAGATGGATGGATGACTTTCAGATGCTTTCCATTTCCTTTTTTAGTCCTTCCACTTCTTTTGTCCTCCACTTGTCTGATTTCCTTAAATTTATAATGAACACACCGCACACCATGCTGAGATATGGCGAGTTTTAGCTAATAGCTTTGTGGGAATCACCTTGTTGGTGCAAAATGATTCTTTTTGGTTTGTCAAACCGTGTCATCTTTAGTACTTTTCATAGATTCAACTAAAGAAAATGGAAAATTTTTTTTGATTTTTGTGACAGACTGGAAGTGCCAAAATATACCATTTACAGTTGCTTCTTTGCTAAGTTGTCTGTGTTTACACAGCACTGATTCATCACTTGAGCAGGCTGCCTTTTTTTTCTTTTTTTTTTTGCTTAAATGATTGTTTTTTTTAAGCCACGTAACACTACCAAGAAAATAAAAATCCTTTAATAATGAGTGGAAAAAACAGTCAATGTCCAAGGAAAAGCTTTGAAAGACCTCCAAAAAGTCTGGAGAATTATGGCTTAAGACAACTTCAAAAAATAAAACAGTTACAAGAAGTCTGGTTCCGTAGAAGCCAGAAATGAGGGGGTGGCTCAAGTCTTTTGCACAGCACTGTAATTCAAACTGAAGTGACAAGTGTGGTCACCTGCACCTTCATTTTTTATAAATAACTTGTGAAAAATGTCACGACAGTTCTTACTGTCTATTTCAAAAGTGCTTAGGAAATGGTTCAAGTCCTCTCACCCACTCCCCAGGACACTCTACCTGCTGGTGCTCCTCCTTGCTCAAGCTCAGGGCCAACTGGAGCTGAGTTTCCTCGTCCATATCCAGGGCAGCAGCAGGAGCGCGTTGGACTGGCTGTGAAAGTGTAAACCAAGGAGGGATTTACAGTCAGCTTCCATTTTACCAGAAATAAAGTTGGGCATCCTCACAGTACTTCACAAGCAAATTTAACAGGTTTCCCAATCAATGTGAAGGAGCCAGTCCTTTGCCCTTCCCTGGCACCACACCAGAAGGTCAGCAGCACCAGGTCAGAGCCTGAGATGTGTGTCTCATACAAGTGTACTCAGAGGAAACAACTTATGGTTAGTATAAGAAAAAACAAAGGATGAAACCACAATTGGTTAATTTTTAGAGAAAGTTGCATATTTCTTTGCTGTTCAAAAGTGAGTGAGTGAAGGGGGGATAGTTCAGTTGTAGGAAGGAGAGAAAGTGAGTAGGCATGCAGTTGCTTCTGTGAAGGAAAAACACTGGAATGTGATACTGGGTTAAATGTTTAAACCAAGGGACAAAGAAAAAATGCAAAGGTAGCTGCATCCCTCCCAGTATACATGTACCTGGTGGGCCTCCTCTTTGCTGAGGCTCATAGCGATCTGGAGCTGGGTCTGCTCATCGATATCCACTCGAGGAGGTGGCTAGAGTTACACATGAGGGAATTGGAGGAAGGCAAATCAAAAAAAATGGTAAAAAAGCATGCTTGATTTTGCTGTAATGATAGGCTATGCTGGAAAGAAGAGAAACAGATCAAATGCCTTGGATTTCTTATCAAAAATCACAGCCGATTTGTTTGATTGCTGAAGTGGAAACTGATATGCACTCTAATATATTCCTACAGGAGCTGAAGCAGGAAGTCTCCGAGGGCAAAGCTGCCCTTGGCATGGAGACCGGGGCGGGCTGTGGAAGCTTGAGAGTGGATCAATGCACACATTCTGTCTGGCTTCTCACTCTTTCGCTCCCAGCTTCCTCACTCTGCTCGGTCATTGTTGGCTACATCAGAGGTTGAGCTGATGATATCATTTTCTGACAACAGTTCTGGAAAATACACAGTCAGGAGCAACGCTTCACCACTGGGGCAGCTGTTTAATGTTTTACTACAGCATAAAATGTCAACAACAAAGCGAAGAAGCCTCTTTCTGTCTGGCGCATGTGCCTGTAAGCGTGAAAGGTTTGTGCTCACTGAAAGAGCGAGTGTGTTGTGTGTTTTTGTACCTTTTCACTTTCTTCTCGGCTCATAGCCAGGGCCAGCTGCAGCTGTAGCTCCTCTTCGCCACTGGTTGCTGGCCGTGCTTGTTCCAGGTCTGGAGCTAGTTGAGGAGAGAAAGAGCAGAGGGGAGTGGGTTTTAGGGAGGAATGGGGAGCCATAGGATGAGAGAAACATCAACAGATGGAGGGAGGAAGGGGATGCAAAGCCAAGAAAGAAACACTTTAGGGTGATTTTTAAGGTCAGAAACGAGCTGGCACTGTTTTTGCATGTTAATTTTCCATTGCCTGTTGTTAAGGGCCTTTGATCACATTGCTTGCCACAGTCTGCCTGCACTGAGAACAATGGTGTGGCTGTGTGGAGAGTTCGGCTGGTGGTGGGGGAGAGGAATGGATGGATTGGAGTGGGGCCCACCTTATTACCCCGAATCCTCTGGGCCAGTTGGAGGATTCAGGTCCAGATTTGAGAGAGGGAATAGGGAAGGGGGTCGGGGGGAGCTGGCAGCTTACCAGTCTGGGTGCCAGGCTGTGGGTCACAGGGCTAAAAGAGGGAAGCAGGCCACACGCTGGAAAAGTCAGGTCTCGGAAACCAATCTTTTCCACCGCACTGCCCCTCAATATCCCCCGTCTGAGCTGGAATACTTTCTAGCAATTAGCTGCTGACAACCTGGTGACCCCCTCCCACGGTACTAATCATTATCATGGAATCTTCTGGAAATCACCAAAATATCCCCCCTTTTTATAGTTAAAATCAGCTAGAGAGAAACAACAACAGAGGACTGGTGGGGCTTTCTAAATCATCTGGGGTTTCTTTATCCAATTCCTTGCTATGATTTCTGGAATGGATAGGAAAGCCTCCTTCAAATAAACCATGCTATTTTTATAGTATCTCTGAACCACAGAACCAGAGCTAGGAATTGGACACTGGCCATGTGCTTCCGCTGGCACTCATTCTTGCTCAGAAAAGTATGCTAGTAATTTGTATTAGGTGGAAAATCTGTTGAACAAAAAAAAGAAAGAAAGAAAATACAGTCATATACCGTCTTGCGGGTATACAGTATTTACTTTTCCCTCATGAAGCAAGCCACAGACATAAAAAGATAAACATCTGCCCTTGAGACACCACAAGGGCAAAAGTTACTAACGGCCTTTTTAAACAACATTCCCCACAAAGACCACACATTTGCCAAAGTATAGTACAGACCAGTAGCACCACATTTATAAATGATGCATTTAGCTTTCCAGTTAGAGTTGTCACTTGTAGCTGATGAAGTCAGTGATACCATCTCTCCTCAGTCGCACACTGAAAATTTCAGTCTTATATCATCAACCCATCTAATGACCTAAACACTTAAGTGGCAGATGACAGAGTATCACCTCAAGCAAACATGCTGTAAACCTGTGTTGGAGTGAAACAAGCACACATTGGGCCTCTTCTCTATCATAAATCCAGTTTAGCTGCCAGACAATCAAAGGAATGCAGATGCCCAACAGTGTGAAGAGAGCAAAACTGAAACGAAATCGCAGTCAGTTTATGCATGTCAAGGCTCGGAAAGGTGAAGCGTGAGTATTAAAACTAATAGTGTTTTCGAAACTACCTTGAAAACAGGTTTTGATTTACTTCATCACATAAGAGTTCAGGGAACTTATCAGATGAACTCATGACCATTTTAACTTGTGACTTGCCATGTGAGTGATTCAGAAAAATGACAGCTCCCGTGCAAAAGGAAATATTCAAGTACTCAACACTGTGTGCTTTGAGTAATGTAATATATAGTCTGTAGTTACACAACAGCCCCTGCTACTCACAGTGGAAGGAGGAAGGAGAGCTTCTGCACCTGACGCCCTCATCACTCGGGTATCCTGGGTAAGGAGGAGGTAAGGGACTCGAACCTAAGCTACTTGTGACCCCTGTCATGCGTGTTTTGGTCTTCAGTGCCTGGGTTCGCTCCTTCTTTAGCTTTTCTTCATCCCTCAACAGAGCCACCAACTGTTTAGCCTTTTCCCTCACATTGAGGCCCTGGTCACGTCCATCTCGATCTAAGTACTGGAAGTCTCTCAGTGTCTGAATGCTGTATATGTTGTCCCGGCAATCCCTGGCTACGCGCTCAGACCCTGTTTTGATTAAATAGTCCAGTAGCGTGAGCGCCTTGTAAACATGCCTCCAGTTTTTGCCGTGATCATTGAGCCTCTTCCAGACCATACCCATAACCTCGGTGAAAGCCACAACATTGAAGGTCAGATCTGCAATTTCAGCCATGAGCGAGCTGGAGGGTCCCCAGGGGTCGTTGGAGGTGGCCTCTCTAACCTTTATCTCGGCCTCGGTGTAGTTGTTGACCATGTTTTTCATTTGGCGGCGGATCGATGATGTCTGCATGATGGCAGCGGTGTTTAACAGGTAGAGGAAGAAAATCTAGCAGCAGCAGGCCAGCCCACTGTGTTGCTTCAAAGGAAAACGGCTTGTTCAGCTTAATGGAAAAATGCGGTTAAAGGGAAGGCCCAAAGGTGACTTCAGCTGTGTCCACAAGTGTGCTCCTTCTGGAAGAATAAAAACATGATTTAAGCATATGCATATGTAAAATAAGAATTTCACATAACTTGTCAGCTTTATAACTCCTTATACATCATCTTCTGTCTGCAATTATCAGCAGCATTAGTGAACTCGCCTAGCTCTCATGTTTTCCCACCCATTATTAGTGTTTGGAAGGAGAGAAATAACTCCACGCCTCTGAGCAAAGTGAAAAAAAAAAAAAACCACCTGATCTCGGTTTTCCCCGAATTTACTTGAAGACATGGGCCATGGCTTAAGGCATGCAGTGCACTGTTCCTAAGCGGGCAGCCACCAGCTTGACAAATATTTGCTATATCTTATTTCATTCGTCACTTTTGCTGCTAATAAAAGCACAGTTTTGTGTCATACCAAACTCACTGTATCTGGGACTACTGTTTAATCTGCAGGTGTTGGGCATTATGAGAAAAGGGAGGGGCTCCACCTCCCCTGCTGGTCTGACCTGGTTACATCATCATGACAGCGGTGGTGGGCCTCCCATAACTAACGAAACACCCAGTGTCCTGTACATGTAAGCATATGTCTATCTGCCTGAATCACCAAAATGTTTTTCTGCAGCAGTTACAGAAAATTATGCCTTACAGTACATGTCACTTTGTCCTGAACTTTGGATTGCTTTGTCTTACATAGTCAGGGGAATCATAAGCTAACTGATAAGCTTCCTCTCCCCCACATAAAGGAGTACAAAGATGAGTGACAGCCCAATCACATCAGTAGGACTTACAATAAAAAAAAAAAAAAAGTAAAACAGCAAAAATTACGCTTGAAAATCTATTGTGTTACACGAAATATGAGCACACTGCTACTTTTGTCTCTCAAAAGATTTAGCTGTACCTTTGACTGTACCAGGATAAGAGGGAGTGAGTGAGTCTATTTCTGGTTCAAAGAACAGCAGGTTCAGTGATCAATGCAGGCCCGGTTCACTGCTTAGGCCCTTCTTGAAACTACATAGCTGTGCCCAGAAAATAAGAGAAAATGCGTTCTTCCTATAACTTTCTGTCAGTGGAAGTCAGTTTAAAGGAAAAGGTGGTTTTATGAGGGCTAGCAGAGGAGAAATGTTTAACAGAAGTCAGTTAAAGTCTCTCTGGACAGATTTCTGCCTCTGTTAATGTGGCAAAATGAAGACGATAAATTCTTTTTAAGTCAAATTTTGGCACCTCGATTTCGTTAATTATCACAAAGTTCAAAGTACAGCCAGGAAGAGAAGCAGGCCCAAAACATTAACACGCACAAAAACACAACTGATTTTCCATTTCTGACCTTGACTTGACCATTTTCAAATTTGGAGGATTTAAACAATTAAAAAAAAAAAAAGAAAGAAAAAAAGTCCTGCTTAAATTAAAAGAACGCGATCTATCTGCACTTATAGGACGCAACCCCCCGCCCCAAATAAAACTGCTCCCAGATCGGGCCTACATACCCGCCCAGGTATTCTTCACTGCGGGCTACAGCCGTGAGAAAAATCACTGACCCGCTGGGGGAAAGCGCGGCTCTTTTCCTGGCATGCTCTTTCTGTCCCAAACTAGGAAGACCGGGGCCATTATTGCGTCAAATGCGATGATCGGGTAGGTGAAGTATGTGACCGTGACTCAGCCTTGTTTTCGAGTTTAAAAGTTAAAACCCCGATAAAACGAAAAGAAACCACGAAAAACATAAAGATCGTCTCCACCGTGTCCACTTTCCCTCTTACCTTCATGTCATAGCGCGTCAGTGGGGTCCCAACTTGGGGAAGCTTTGGGTAGAATAAGAAACGCCTCCGCCTCTCGGCATATCCCGTAGCTGTCGCACAGAGAAGAACTAGTGGAGAAAGATATTTAAAGCCCAAAGCAGTCAGCGAGAAGCGCACGGACTGTGTAAGAATCCCAAACTACGGCGCGGAGGCGGAAGCTGCTGTTTAGTTTGTTATCAAACTAAGTTGTGTGTGCTTATCACAAATCCAGGCACTGAGCCTGCAGATGGCACAGCCCCCTATAAACACACACAGTAAAAATGGATGGATGGAGAGAAGGGGAGGGAGGGAGGCCTGCTCGGTGCATGCAGAGTCAGACTTAACTCTTTCACTGCCTGATGGAAAATCATCTGTCGTAACTGAAGCAGGTGATCACAGCACATGCTGAGGAATCTCTCTTTTTCTCTGCCACAAACATTCACAAGCTTAAAACAACTAGAACTGTGTGTAATTTGCGAGTGGTGCAAACACACAGCTAGACCGATGTACAATTTTGTACTGTGAGATAAGAACAAATAATCTAAGCCAGGCACGGATCTTTTCACAGAAAGTCAGCGCTGCAACACTTTTTGAGTGAACATGCTCTCCCATGGGGGAGTGTACAAAGAACTACACTTCCTTCCCACCAGCTTCTTCCATGCATTTCTGCTCTTTACTTATTTATTACCACTAATGGGTTCTTGTCTGAACTCCCATCCTTGTGCATTAAGACCTCAATCTGCTCTGTATTCACTCTGGCCTGGACTCAGACAAATGCACAGTGTAATCTGAGGGTGTCTGTATGAACATACAGTGAGTGCAAAATGATTATCTAACTAAAGGGAGAAGCTGCTGGCGAGAGAGCAGCGGGTCTTGTGGTTGACTGAGCAGGATATACAGGAAATACCAGCTCAACCTTGTAACAACAAAAACACTCCTGAAGACAACTGAAGGGCAAAGTGCACAGGAATTAAAATGTCATCAAGCGATATGACGTATGATTTGGGGTTTAAAAATAATATATATCTCTGAAATAAGTGTGTACTACCCAGCCCTGTGTGTAGGAATGTACTATTGCTTGCTGCAGCCGCCCTGTTCACTTTCACTGATCCAGTCAGTCAAGCTCATTTCATATACCTCTTTCAGCCCTCCTCCTCTCTGTCTTTATTTCTCCTCAAAACAGATGCCTGAACATTCTTTGTTCCCCAACAAAGGCGTGATGAGGTCAGGACAGGGGGGACATGCAGGCGAGGGCTGGGAAAACAGAGGGGGAGGAGAGAGGACGGCCAGTGATGACGTCATGCAAGAAAGGCAATCAGACTTCAAGTGTGTGTGCACATGTGTTACTTCTGGAGACATTAATCTATTAACACAGTCTTATACCTCCTGGGGACACCTCCATTACAGTGAGTGTGTATAATGTAAATTACTACACTGAAAGGAAGACTTAGATTATGGTGGTTATAGCTATAGTAAGTCTCAGGGATATTAACATGACATCCTATTTCATCAAAAAAAAAGCTGGATTTTTTCAACTGTATAGTGTAATAATGCAAAGAATTTAAATATAATTTAACCATAAAGTTTATTAAAACTAAGAATTTGGCACACAAGCCTAATTCCCAAAAGTTACCAGACTCTGTAAAATGTAAATAAATACAGAATAAACACATATTTTATTCACAGTGGAACATAGAACACATATCAAATGTACAATTATAAGAACAATATTAGCTCCACTTTGAATTTCATGGCAGTCTTTTGGGAGAGGAATGTTGTTCCATTCTTGTCCGACAGCCCTTGGTCTTGTTTCCGTATTTTATGTTACAAAGACAGCAGTGTGTCCCAGTGATGTTCACATATGGCTTCTTCTTTGCATGTCAGAGCTTGTTGCAGATTGGTGAACCTCCGCCCATCTTCAGCTCTGAGAAACTGCCTCTCTAAGATATTCTTTTTATATCCAATCATGTTACTGACCTGCTGCCAGTTAATCTCATTAGTTGAAAAATGTTCCTCAAACTGTTTCTTTTTAATGTCACTTACTTTTCCAGCCTTTTTGTTGCACTGATCACAACTTTTTGAGAGATGTTGCTGCTATTAAACTCTAAATGAGCTCAAATTTTCACAAAAATGTCAAATGTCTTTATAGTTTAAACATTTATATGTTTTCTATTATATTGTGAATAAAATGTGGGTTTATGAGATTTGCAAATCATTGTATTCTGTTTTTATTGACAGCATATTTAAAAGTATTTGAAAAAAATATATGCTTAATTTAATTCAGTACCAGCAACATATTTTTTTTAAAAGCTGGGTGCTGTGACATCAGAGCTAAAGAAGAGAGCCTTGTTTTCAGTGCACAGTTCTAAGGTTACATCTGTGATCATGTGCGGTGCTGCAAACAGCATGGATAACTTGCTCATTTGTGAAAGGTCCATTAAACAATAATAATAAACAATTTGAATAGGTTTTGGAGCAACATATGCTGTCTCTCAAGGAACATTGTTTTTTCAGGGAAAGCCTTGCTTATTTGAGCATGACAGCACCAAACTACATTTAGCATGTAGTAAAAGAGTCAGCAATCTAAAGTGGCATCCAGACCAGACCAATCACAAAAGGAACACACCAGGGAGGATAAGACACTCTGACTAAGAACTCTGACAAAGGAGGGCTCAGGCTGTTGTTTAGGTAAACTGCTACATCAAGCAAAGAATGCTAAAAACAACAGCTAAAATAAGAGGCCATGCAAGACAAAGGAGCAGGGTTGAAAATGGGTGTAATGTCCTGTAATGTGTATGAATTGGAATAATAATTTACTTTTAGTTAATTGCTGCTGCAACAAAAGCAGCATGATGTGCATAACCATAATCAATTCCTTTCCACTGGTTAATCAGCTAACTTCATCTGTTTGTCTCTGGTGCCCTCTAGGGGCAGTGTTTTTGTCTCCTTCTTATGTCCTGAAAACAAAAAAGAAAATCTGCAAATTTTGCACAATGCGAATCTCAAGTATATGCTCTGATCAAAACCAAAGATGCACTAAAATACGTGGATTCGTGTTTCTGCTCACTTTATTAAGCTCACTGTTATTGTTAATGGAAAATTTTACAATATAATTTCGAAAAACGCAAACTAGCTAATATATTCACGAGCTCTCTCAGACTTTTGCACCCCATTAGTATTTCTAAAAGTATATCAATGTTCCATTATGTACTGCTGATAGCACCTATTTAGAAACCAACCATCTACTAGTACATTATCAGCTACTATGGCTGCTTATACATTATTCATCACAACATGGTTTTCAGCTGTAGCACTAAAGTGCACTTATTAGAGTGAGACTGCAATCTCCATGGCGATCAGCTAGTCTTGTATATATATTTTCAGGTTCAAGAAAGAAACCATTATGTGGGCTGTCCATTCAAAGTGTCCTTGGATTTTGAGAATAGTTTGATGGAGGGAAAAAAAAGGCTTTGTATCATGTTCTAACTTCTGCACTGAGCTCACAAATGATTTGGTATGCTCCAGTGATTCACCTTCTCCCTAAAACATCAGCATATCTCTCCTCCAGAAATACAAATTTGATTTATATGTTAGTGTACCGTGGAAAAATAACATCAGCTTTCTGACTCCGGGGGTTCTGCAGAGGACTCATCGCCAGGTCATCTATGATTCATAAAACAAAGAGTTGCTCTGTTTCAAGCTTCAACACTCGAAAAAGTCGTGAGGAATTCAGAAAATAAAGGGACTTCCAGAGTATGCGATCACAGTTCAGGAATAATAAAATCTGTCATGCACAGATTTATGTCGGGCGGTGCAGGGATGTGTTGTTAAGTGGGATTTGTTATGAAAACACTGTGGAACTGTTAAATAACAGATATAAATATATATACGGCAAATGGCTAATGTCTCCGTGACAGCGTTTCAGGAAAAGAGGATAAACAAAATTAATTTGCGCTCGCACGTCACACCTCAATTGTCCATGATATTGGCAATTATCTGTACTCTGTCTACCAAACATTTACCCAGAATTAGACAGGAAGCACCTGCAGGTCAAATGCTAAAAATAGAAACGTGCCAGAACAGATCAGAGTGTTTCGTGCCCCCCCCCCCCCCCCCCCCCAACAAAGTAAGATCGTAATTTAAAACAATCCGGATAACTTTCAGAAAGCTGCAATGCACCAACTGAAAAAAGTCTACTGTATATTTCTAGACCAATCTAGCACTTTTGTCTTCCTCCAAAGGAATATTTTTCACAAGCGGGGGCCGTGGGGGGCTCCGTGCTTCTATAAAAGGAATGCATTTTGAATGAGCCTGCTGACGCAGAAACTGTGGGTGTATAAGAGATGACACTCGGCTCTGTTTCGCTGGACACATGGGAAAGCAACTGGGTTGGTGAGGTTGTGATTGCCTCTCGGTGACTGGAGACTCTTGAAAGAGCACAAGAGATGAACACAACTGAGAAGTTTTATCTTCCCGTTGATGGCATTCTCGAAATGTTGAACTCTCTCACCGGGCATCTACAATCAAGCATTACGCACCCAGATCTTCAGAGCACCTCACTCGGTCCAGTGCTCCAGCACCCCAAAGTCTCAAACGTAGCGACAGGCATGGGGCTCGTCAAAAAGGTTAAGGGGTGCTGGAGACAGCAGGATACGAGGATAGTTGTGAGTAGATCCTCAAGTTCTGGCAATCGGCAAGTGTCGGCTGATCGACTCCCGAAGAGGTCCGTGGACCTGCTGGAGTTGCGTTTGACCAAGCCCAGAAATTGTCATAGAATAGTTGTGCTTGGTGCGCCCAGAGTGGGTAAAACAAACATTCTCCGGCGGTTCATGGGGAAAGACTTTGAGGAGAGCTATGAGCCCACAATCGAAGACTTCCACAGAAAGCTGTTCCACATAGGAGGAGAGGCATACCAGGTCGATCTTCTGGATGCGGCAAGTGAGAGGGACTTCCCTGCCAAACGCAGACTATCCATCCTGACAGGTTAGGAATCAGTGCTGTATTAAATCTGTTTTTAAGGGATGTTGTTTTTTTATATTTTGAAAATGAATGCTAACTACCTTAATTTACATCTGATGTTCTTTGTCTCTCCAGGTGACATTTTTCTGCTCGTCTTCAGTTTGGATGACAGAGAATCTCTGAGTGAAGCCTGTGAGCTGCTCAGCGAAATCAAAGCTGCTAAGGCAAAGTTACTGAAATTAAAACAGCCAGTGAGAGTGCCAGTCATTGTATGCGGTAATAAAGGGGACTTAGACTCAGAGAGAGTCGTGAGACGGCCAGACGTGGGGAAAATCCTCGGCGAGGATATCCCATTCTTCGAAACCTCTGCTAAAACCGGCACCGGGCTGGACGCGATGTTCAGAGCCCTTGCCTCTCTGGGTGGACTACCTCACGAGACTAGTCCATCGCGACATCAGGTCATACCCATCCTCACCTACCGGTCGCTGTACGTCGGCCAGCGAGGCAGGAGGGGTAGCCGTACGCGGGTACTCTCTGCGCCCTGTGCCGCAGTGGACCCTCTGGCGCGCCGCCCGAGCTTCAACAGCGACCTGCAACTCGTGCTTGGATCAAGCACCAAACACAACAAACCCGAGAAGTGTCAGATTCAATGAATTGTGAGACTTCTCGACAAACAAATTGTAGTAGTACGCTGCAATATGGTATACGTAAAGAGTTATACTCTGTAGCACCTGGCTGGACCAGTGCATTCTTATCGTGTTTTTTTTGTATATCCCTGTTCTATAACCCTGTAATAAAAGCTGAATATTTCCAACTATCTTGCGTGTTTTGTGTCCTTGCTTTCCATCCTTCCGTTTGTTACAAAAAATTTAAGAATCTCTTCACAAAGAGACGGGCACGGCCAGATTACGCACACTGACGTAAGCAGTCAATTCTCTTCGAGTGATGATGTAAAAACCTCGAGTGTGGGAGGGAGTTCAGAGCCATGGGTGGATGATTCAAACGCAGACCTTCAACATCTTCCAGTATCTGTTGTCAGTCTCGAGAGTTTTTGCACGGTTTGTTTAGAACGCCCACGGCTTAGTGAATGGCTTAAAGTACAGAGGTGCTACAATGCCTATTAATCAGCCGAGGTGGTGTACGCGCTTGTGTGTCACCATGGCAGTTGGAGGAAACAATGAGTGATAGCGCATGATTTATTAAAGAGGGGAAGGTGGGCGAAAGGAGAGAGACGGAGTGAGATCAGCACCATGGAGAGAGCACAACGATTATTCAACTCGGCATTTAATATTACTGACACTGACAAGAAGTTCAGTATATTTGCTTAAAATAAACCTCTCCAAACAGTAAAACTGAAGTGGATCAATAAAACCCACTTTGGAAAGATAAACTAAAAGTTTATTGACAAATTTGTCTGGTACATTCACAAATGAGCATCAGAATGGGAACGAAAGGGGATTTAAGTACCTCTGATCACAGTGAACCCATCTTCTAATGGCTGCTAAGGCTTAAATCATCTCAAACTGGTGCTCAACATGCCTCCAGTCACCAGATTTCAATCTACAAACAAGGTTTAAAAGGTGCCGATGTACCCGCATGTACTTTTTAAGTGACAGGGCACTAGCTGGGTTTTCAATACACAGTTGAATCATAAAGATCTGTATTTCCAGACCTAGTTCATGGAAAAATAATAATGTCTGAATATGTCTCATGACAGTAAAGTTCCTTGAGATAAGACTCAATCCTTTTAAATGGACTAAATATTTATTATTTATTCTCTCATGAGGGGGAGTTTTATTGTATGCACAACACAAATGTCTCACTTCTCTCCAGGAGTACCACATTTCAAAGCTCTTTTTAGGCAAACTCGACAGTGATTACGAAATGTAGAGACTTACAAGTGAGCTGGGATCAGTTTAAAGCTATATATATATATATATATATATCTAGATATCCCTTTACTCACCAGGAAATTAATGTTCATCCATCTGGTATGATTTCCAGGGATTTGAGAAGACATGCAGCACCTGCAGTGATATCAATCAAGTCCGAGAACAAAATGATTGCTTACTCGGAGGCTTTACTTGGTATAATATAATTTGTTCACCCTCTAAAACTTCCCACTCACCGTGTACATTTGCTCAAAAGACTATGACATCAATCCAAAATAATTTCCTGTTTATTGTCAGAGGTATAATTATGATTAAACGACAGCAACAGCAGCAATTAAAGCTTTAGTGCAAAGTGTATCCGTTGTAGTAATGACTGCATGAAAGCATCTGGAGACTTAAATCCAAGACTCGTTCTAACCGGTGGGAGAGGCAACACGGACATAACACAATATGCTCGATCGCTGCTGGGCTGCAGTCATTAAAGATAAAGTCATGTTTGCAATGGTATGGAAAATGATGAAGAGCCTTCACTAACACGTTTAAAAGGTGTACCAAACAAAACTGTTGGTTTTTATATGTTTTGACAGCCACGAGCGTATCTGCTTTATAAACATTTGTGTCATTGAAGGTTGGAGGTGTTCTTGGTTTGTCTGCCAGCAGACTCAGAGTGGTCCCTGTGAGGCTTTGGGGGAAATTTGTCTTTCCAGCTCCACCAGGAGAGCTGGAAGGATGCTGTCCAGTAAGGCCAGTCCTTCCCAGGAGCACCTCAGACCCCTGACAAGGAAAAAAGAAAAAAAAGACACAAATGATTTAACCTTCAAGCTGTAGAGACGTTTTAAATACCGTATGCTGGGGAAATCAGAACAGACTATTCCCCTTATTTTCTGTCACCTCATGCACCAAACAGTTATATAATAAGGGAAATATTATCAAATAATAAAAACAATTGTTAGGTTGGCTTCCGCACAGGTAAGGAAACTTAAAGAGAAAATTAAACATCATAAGTCACCTGTCATCGAGAATCAGCTGTCCGCTCTGGAGCAACTCTTGGACGACAATGGATTCACCAAAAACTTCATCAAGGCCAGTTTGTGGGCTGAACATCTCCCAGTGCTGTTAACATAATTAAAAAAAAAAAAGTCTCTGCGAACTGAACATTATCTGCCGTGACAGAAAATACAATGAAAGATTTATTTTGTGTGCTTTACCTTATGATTAATGCCCTCAGTCATTCTCATTCCCATCACCAACACCTCCTCCAATCTGCCAAGCAAACATCTTTCATAACTTAAACTGAATACAGAACAGCAAGGACAGAACAGAAAGAGTAAAAGGCCTGAATACAAGTCTCATAATAGCATCTCACAAGGACAGAATGTTTGAGAGAACAAGCACATGTGCCACGGCCTCAACGCTCAGTGTGATAAATTACACTGTGGACTGTCTCAGACTTCACTGCTACATTTCACATGCTCAGAGCATTTCTGGGCATCTGTCTCTGCCTGGAAGTGCAACGGCGTACAATTCAAGATGGCCAAGCTGAAGCCGCCTCCGCGTCCCGTGTCCCCAATGCCGCACTTCACGGATCCACACGTCAGGCTCCAGAGTCTGGGTCCGGGCCTCTCGAACAACACCTCCCTCCCCCAGAGGAACAAACCGCCCATGTGCTCCTGTGTCAGAGACAACAATATAAAAAGCACAGTTTCCAACAGGAGCATAACCGGAGTGATTTAGTGCTTTACATCTAAGTATTACCTGGGCCGACACCGATGTATTGGTTGCCTTTCCAGTAGCTGATATTGTGATGACTCACTGAGTTCTACATTACACAGAGAAAAACATTTACTGAGTGTTTATGAGGGAGAATAGTAAAACTGTCATATTACGGAGATTTAATGAAGACAGAAAACCAAACACAAAGTTAAAAAGAAGCTTAAAAATACAACCTAGTAGACTCTGCTGGGGAAAAACAATATAAATCTTTGGTTTTCGATAGAACTGGACATTTAAATCTCGCTCAATAACCTCGGAAACATCCGATGACTCTAAATTATACAAGAAAAATATGGATGCCTATAAAACAGAGGACTGAACATGTAGTTTGTTGTACGGATTTTGTTTTTTTACAATTAAGAGTGAAGGAAGACTTTTTTTTTGCATGAACTGTAAACAGTGAAGCCACTATCAGTCAGATTGAGATGACTTGAGCTTTGTGATATGGCACGTTATTCTGAAAGCAGTCATCAGAAGATGACGACACTGGTCGTAAAGCGATGGACACAATGAGTGACAACACTCACATAGACTGTGGCGTTCACCATTATAAACCACCAACAACCTGAACTGTTGCTACAAGGCAGGATGGATCCATGCTTTCATGTTTATGTCAATTTCTGACCCTACCATCCGAAAGCTGCAGCAGAAATTGAGAATCATCAGATCTGGCAACATTTTTCAATCTTCTATTATCCAATTGTGGTGAGACCGTGGGAATTGTAGCTTCAGTTTCCAGTTGTTAGCTGACAGGATGGTATCTGGCATGCTTCTTGAAGATTTGGTGTGGTGTGCAGTCAGAGATGCTCTTCTGCAAACCTTGGCTGTAACGAGTGGTTATCTGAGTTACTGTTGCCTTCAAGTCAACCTGGTCATTCTCTTCTGACCTCTTAACATTAACAAGGCATTTTCTACCAAGGAAGTGTTGCTGAGTGGTACTTTCACTTTTTCAGGCCATTCTCAGTAAACCCTAGAGATGGTTGTGTGGGAAACTCGCAGCAGATCTGCAGTTTCTGAAATACTCAGACCAGCCTGTCTGGCACAAATAACAATGCCACATTGTGAGTCACTGAAATCAGCGCTCTTCTATTAATTCTGATGCTCAGTTTGAATTTCAGCAGGTCGTCTTGACCGTGTCTACATGCCTAAATGCAATGAGTTGCTGCCACTTGATTGGCTGGCTAGGTATTTGTGTTAATAAGCATTTAAACAAGTGTACCAAGGAAGTGTTTTTCTTTTATTTATTTTCTCTTTTCATTCTCCGAACCTTCCTTCGATTTAACATATCATTTTTGTGTATAAAACGGATGCATGATAAGGTGAAGCGTTAAAGTACGGTTTTGTTACAGCAAAGACTTACATGTCTTGCAAAATTCGACACCTCGTACTGTTGAAAGCCGTGCTGGTGCAGAGTCTTCCTGGCGCGCTGGTACATTTCTGCTGTCACATCCTCGGAGGGCATCGTCACTGCACCGCACTCAACCTGTTTAAAAAGCTGAGTGCCTCGCTCCAGGGTCAGCTGGTACAGAGACACGTGATCATCACACACCCTCAGCAGCTCAGACAACTCTATTTCCCAGGATTCAACGGTTTGTTTGGGACGTCCGAACATGACATCCACCGACACCCGACCAGGGCACAGCCTCCTGGCCTCTTCGATAGTCTGCAAAGCCTTGTGGGAGTCGTGGTCTCTTCCCAGACTTTTCAAGTCCTCATCCTGCAAAGACTGAAGATAGAAAGTTTGATCAGAGTTGTTCCATAAAATGAAAAAAGTTCTCACCTTACCCTTTCAGAATCAAATTATTAATGCAATTTTCAGAGTTACATCACCTCATAATACATATAAGTGGGTCAACATTTTTGAATTGTGTTATTTTTCCAATATTATCGAGTCAGGAGATAGACAGATGGAAAGATTAAGCTCTGAAAACACATTTAAGCTCTGTTCCAACTGAAATCTACAATATAAAATCCAAATTGCAATTTTCATTGCATGCAATTTCATGTCTATGATGCAGAGCAAAAGAAACAAGCACTGGTACCCTAGATGTGTGATTTGGACCTGACAGGACTAAACTTCAAAAAGTGCGTTTTAAATAAATGTCATCACACAGAAGAGGGAATTTAAAAAAAAACATGAACACAATGATAGGCCTTGAGTGTAACGTTGCAACCAACCACTAAATGCTTTGAGTAAAACAGCTGGAAGGCCCTGCTTTTCCATGGGCTTTCATGAGCACCCGAGGATTACGCTCACCTGGACCCCGATGGAAAATCGGTTCACCCCGGCACGGCAATAGTCCTCTAACCTGGACTTTCCCGCAGGAGTGGGGTTGACTTCGAGGGTGACCTCGGCCTCATCCGAGAGATTCACCTGCCTGGAAACAGTCTCGAGGATCGCAGCAAAGATGGAGGGGTGGGCCAGGCTTGGAGTCCCACCTCCAAAGAACACTGAGGTGATGCTACAAATGAAAACCAGAGTGTGATCTCAGCTGCAGTTTACAGTTACTGATTGTCAGGTTTAATAAATGCACATACCAGGATACTTGACTGAGTCGCAGCAGTGTCTCAGTCTCCATCTGAAGGCACTTAGTCATGATATGGTCATTGTTCTCTTTGGATATGTACTTATTGAAATTGCAGTAGGAGCACCTCCTGAGACAGTAAGGCCACTGGGGGAGGAAGAACCTTATAGTCATGACACAGCCCACTTATGCTTAAATCAGGTGAGTCAACATGCAGTTACGGATACATGTGCGCGTGATGTTCTCAGAAAAAGAAGCTATAGCTCACGTGCACATAAAGAGACGCGCGCTCTGTGATTTGTGGAGAAGCCGCACATTCAGACACATCTTCGGTTACTTCTCCGACCGAGAAGTGCTGCAGTCGGGGAGGGAGGACACGACTGACCGCATTTAATGTGCGTCTCATCATTTTGGAGACAGCGTTTGTTTCGCCACGGGAGATTACATTCTCCGACCCGAACCAGAGGTTACTTCAATACCCGGCTTCATCACTCAAACGGTATGCGTTTCTGTGACAACAAAGTAGCTACAAAATAGCTACGCTACGCTATTTGAAGGTGCAGTCAAGTCGCTCCAACCGGAAATACATGGAGCGATTTCCTCTTCATGTTCCCGGTTTGGCCACAGCGGGGCGCTGTTTTACCACAGTAAGAAATACCCGAAGCACAAGAGGGTCAGCCAGGTTTTTAGGTTTGCAACATTTGCTTTTGGTGAAAAATATGTATTTTCACACAACATCTTTTCCAGTTTTACCCAAAACGTGAAAACGTTGCAGCGGTAAGGATTTAAATATATTCTAACGCTAAAGTAGAAATGGAAAGAAACTCCTTGAACTCTTGGAATTTATTATATAACCATGTATGACCTTTACAACCATTAAACACTACGATCAATGTTATGTCATAACAAATCTCTGTAAGTACCATCTTCAGTTATCATTATTATCGCAACATTAATGAACTCCTTGCTTGTGTGGGACTTGCACATGTGTTATGTAACTATGAGACTATCAAAATGAATTATTTCTTTGTTTTTCTTTTCTTTTCTTTTTTTTGACATTTCAGGTCTAACTGTAATACACTCATATTTATATAGCATTTTCCACTCTAACCACTCAAAGTGCCTTTAAACTTCATACTGAATGGCCCTAGCCAGGATTTAACCAGGAACCCTCTCTCTGTGAAGTGAAATTGGTAATCATTGGCATCAAGGCACTCTTTGACCTCTGCTTGTCATGTAGGGTTATATATTATAACTCCTATTCTTTCTTTGCACTAACCTGGTCAAATGTGGCCCTTGAACTCTGTCACCACCACCCCATAACAGACAAGGCACACACAGTTTTGAAGTTTCAAGAGTCCCTAAAATTCATAGTTTTCCTTGATTTTACTAATGGTAGTGAATCTGAAATACATTTGGATAGATACAGGTCAAATCTGACCCCAAATAGACTCACTATATATAAAATTTGCAAAAGAATCAAACAGTATTAAATATTTATAACACGTAGGGTATTTTTGCTGTTGTCAAAGTTTAAAATGGTTCAAATTTGACAACATGCTGGAAGGTGAATAGTATTGTTAGTACGTATTCTATGATTTAGAGGCTGATTTTAGGCTATTTCTGATTAAAATATGATTTATATGGGCCTTATATTGAAAATGATGCAGTTTATTTAGGAGCCTATGAATCATAAGTAATCTTTGTTGGGCACACCTGTTCAACTGCTTGTTATTACTTCTAGGCTGAACTACATTCAGCATTATCAAGATGTCCTAAAACTCTCTGAAAAGGTTTCAGCTGATCCAAAATGCTGCAGCAAGAGTTCTGACAGGGTCCAGAAAGAGACAGCTTGTCTTCATTGGCTCTCTATTAAATCCAGAATCGAATTTACAATTCTGATCCTATCATAAAAGGTCTTGAATACTCAGCCCCCACTTTATCTTAAAAACCTCACAGTACTCTATCACCTCTACAGAGCACTCTGCTCTGAGACATTGGGAGACAGGCACACTCTCTACTTTTAAGATTAGGCTTAAAACTTTTTTTTAAGGCTTAAAGTTTATAGTTAGGGCTGGATCAGATAACCCTCAGTCCTAATGTAAACCTTCCCTTTGTGGGAAGGCTGCTTGGGGATTCCCACAATGCTCAGTGTTTCTTCTTAATTTACCTTTTTAAGTGTTTATACATCACTCAGCATTTAATCATGAGTCATTATTAATATCTGGTTCTCTTCCACAGCGTGTCTTTATGCTGTCTTCCTACCCTCACTCCCAACTGGTTGCGACAGATAGCTGTACCTCCCTGAGCCTGGTTCTGCTGGAGGTTTATTCTTCCTAAAATGAAGTTTTTCCTCTCCTGTCACCAAAGCCATAGCTCATGGGTTCATATGATTGCTGGGGTTTTCCTCTGTTTTCTCTGTATTATTGTATGGTCTTTACCTTACAATATAAAGCGCTTTAAAGCTAGAGTTGTTGTGATTTGGCAATGTATATAATTGAATTGAATAATACAAATATCTGGCACCAACTCAGTGGACCGACACATGTAACCATAGTCAAGACAACCTAGAGACTTTCAAGGGTATGGTTGGGCTGATCCACTGGTAGATTATGTGGGAATTCTTATGAGCATAGCTGATACATTAAATAAAGACACAAGTCTATATTTGGAAAATAAATGTGTGTCCCACTAACACACGATGAAACTAACTAATGAGATATTGATTTTTCCGAAGCCTAGCACACAGACAGTAACACAGCCTAGAACAGCTGCTTTAAAAACGGATTATTTTTTAACTAAAGATTAAAAATATAAATCAGGATTATAGGCAATAAATGTCTTCATCATTTTGATATGACTGCAATCATGGATCCATGTCGGTGCTACTCATCATCAGATGAGTGTGATCCTCACTTGATAATTCAAATCAAAACAAATAACGCATGCATGTATACCTGCTCTCATTTTGTTGCCATGATGCCAGGTCTCTCTTGGAAATGAGATTTTTAATCTCAATGAGATTTTTACCTGGATAAATAAAGGATTAATAATAATAAGATTTACTGCAATATAATTTCCAAAATAAGACAGTGTTCATACATTCAATCAGTAATAAATCTAAAGCTTTAATTACACATAGATTAATATTAATGTCAATAAATGTGAATATGTTCACTGCCAGCTTCCAGCCCTGAGGTCATTTTCCACTTAATGTAAAATCTAGTGACCAGTTATCTAATCAGCAGATACAGTGAGGCAGACAGAGGGAGAGACGAGAAACACACAGGAATATATTTTCACCGAACTCAAATGTGTGAAGTCGGTTCAAGGAAAGGTTTTAATAATTTCCAAATTAAAAAAAAAAACAAACAAACTACTGAATCTGTGATGTGAAGCTGCCAAATGGATACAAGGAAGAAAGGTAGGCTTTCCATTAACCATGAAAACATGACAAAGAAAGGATTTGATGTGGTTTCTCTTTGCTCTAGGCACAAAGGCACAAAGGGGAATATTCTCAAGTTGCATGTCAGGCAGGGACTGTGGGAAAATACCTAAAGGTGGAGAAGGAGGAGTTGAACCTTGGGTTTAACTTTAACAATAAAAATCAAACTACCCTACTTACTGTTAGATTTTACTGCACACATGTACCATAAGTTATGTTCAGAAAGTAGGATGAACCAGACACATGCACACACAGCCCTTTTCAAACATGCTTTGCATTGCATTGATATCAGAAAAAGTATAAAATAAGACAAACACAAACAATATGGTGTTAATGATGTTAATTGCTGATATTGTAGCTTCTTTTGACATTTTTTTTTATTGTTTTCTGAGTTTATTACACACTTAAAAAATATATCTTTATCAATCTGATCCCAATTGAATTTCTGTTTTTTTTTTTTTTCATTTTTAAAGGTGGTGCCATAGAATTAAGGCTCATGGTGGTTGGTAGCAGTGGACCTTCTCAGTTCCTACTAACCAATTCCATACTTGGGAGACAGGTGTTTTCTAAGGATGTCACCAGCCTTTCTGGCAGCATAAAGAACAACGGTGAGCTGGCTGGTAGACGAGTGGCAGTGATCAATGGACCAAACATCTATGATAAGGATATATCTAAACCTAAGAGGAAGATGGAGCTAAGGAGGTCCAAGTGCTTATGTATACCTGGTCCCCATGCATTTCTTGTTGCCTTTGACATGGAGAAAATCTCCCCCAATGATGTGAGAACCTCCAGACTGATGAGGGAACGCTTTGGAAGACACTGTCTGAGACACGCCATGGTCCTCCTGGCCTATGAAGGAAATCAGAATAGAGCTGCCTTGGAAGATAGGGTGAAGAAGACAGATTGGCATCTGCGAGAACTCATCGAGAAGTACGGTGGACGCTTTCACCTTTTCAACAAGAACTGGAGAGATCGAAGTCAGGACAGAGAGCTGTTGAAGAAGATAGAGCTGATGGTTGCCTCGTTAGGAGGAGGCTACTTCTCCAGCAGAACTTTCCAGAAGGCAGAGGACTGTGTAAAGAAGGAGGAGAATAAGCTTAGGAAGCAGCGAGCAGCAGAGATAGAGAAGGCATGGGCTGAGATGGAAAAGCAATACATGGAAGAGGAGCTGTACTTCCAGAAGGATGCCTATACGGCTAATATTGGCGCAGAGATTAGAACTCAAGCGGAGATCGACAACAGCTGGCTCAGGACGTCCCTAGTCAGAGGCCTGGGGACGGGTTTTGTTGTGGGGGCTGTGATGGGTGCGCTGGCCGGGTCTATAGAGGGCCCAGGAGGGATGGTTCTCTATGGGATCATAGGTGGTGCAGTGGGTGGATCAGCAGGGGGAACAGCACAGGTGGCAATAAAGCATATGGACAACAGAATGGCCCCGACTGCCAGACTGAACTTCAACTCAATCTTTATTAACCGCTTCTTTGCAGCTCCTCGTACATGACATAGGGAACTGACTGATGACCTGATGAAAATAAAAAACTTACTCTTTGTATCCAACTTCTGGTTAGGTAGCTTTCTGACTTACTTGATAACAAACTAGATAGCCGTCTTAAGCCCTCTTTCATCTCAAGAACATACGTGTAGTACGAGACTATTTCGACAGAAAACTTGAAAGGTTTCCAGTGGCATCAATTCAAACTGTGACAACCAGTTTAAACTATAAATAGGCCTATTATAAATAAATGAAGCTGTGGTTTTAGCACATTTATAGCAGATTTGTGTGAACACTTTATATTTTATTCAACCTCCACCTCTTCCTGGTGCCTTGCTGTGGATTAGTTGAAGTGCAACTCAAATAACATGTAGGGCGGAGTCTTAGCTGAACACGCCATTGTCTAAAGCGCTGCCACTTTCCTAGACAATCCACATACCTCAGTACACCTGTTCAGTGTGAACCAGTGAAGTTTCTGTGTATGATTAACTAAATTAACAAGTACAAGCCATACAGACACCGCTCCTACCCAGAAAAGATCGACTAAGTAAAGGTAAGATCACATTTCCTTTAATACTTTTTAACAAACGTGTCTGTTTTCACAAAGTTACCTGTGTGCTGATTTCATGTTAGTCCTCTCAATCTTTTATGGCCATGTTGCATAATCGTAAACTGTTTCCTATGTTACAAGGGAGTACAAGGGAGTCTGAACTGAGGATTGCACATTACATTAAAACGATCTTGAGAATTTAGTGAGTTCATTTTTGTTTTGAGTAGTAGCTTCCTCATGACACAAGAAAACTATTTGGCAAATACCAGTTTGACTGCATATTTTGCTGCCTCTGTTTGTTATCTATCTGCTGGTGCTCACACTGGCTGTGACAGTGGCAATCAAAACACGCAGAGATAGAAAGAGATAACGGGGTAAAGTTCAACAGCAGGGCATTAAAGTATAATCATGTCCAGTTGTTTCTGCCTCTTTAGTCTGTGTAGAATGAGAGTAATCCATTCTGTATGAGAACACAATGTTAAAACATGACGCCCTGAATTCCAGTGAAAATATTTCTGCCATGAGTAAATCCGCCTTCTCTCACGCGAAATGTGAGCTGAATCCTGAATTTTTACTGTTGTTTAATAAGCATGGATTTTAAAGTCAAACCTTAAGTATCTGTGTCTAAAATCTTGGGTTGTGGTGGTACTAAGGTGTCTGAAGTGTGATTAGAAAATATCCCACAGGTCATTGCACCAACACCACCAACCTGAACTGTTGATGCAAGGGAGTGCGGATCCATGCTTTTGTTTACTCCAAATTCTGATTCTAACATCTGAACATGGCAGCAAAGTGAAACTGAGAGTCATTTGTCCAGTCTTTTATTGTCTAATGTTGGTGATCCTGTGCAAACTGTAGCCTCCGTTTCCTGTTCATGGTTTACAGAAGTGGCACCTGGTGTGGTCTTCTGCTACTGAAGCCCATCTGCTTCAAGGAGATGCTCTTTTGCATACTTTGGCTGTAAAAAGTAGTTATTTGAGTTATTGTTGCCTTCCTTGAAGCAGTCTGGTCATTCTCCTCTGACCTCTCACTGGATACAATCTCTTTTTCAGACCATTCTCTGTAAAGCCTAGAGATGGTTGTGCAGGAAAACCCCAGTAGCCCAGGGTGATTCTCTGCCAAGTACTATGCTACATCGAATGTCATTTAAATTACGTTCTTCCCCATTCTTATGCTCAGTTTCAACTTCACATCATTCTGACTATTTCTACATGCCTAAATGTATGAGTTGCTGCTATGTGATTGGCAGATTAGATATTTATGTTAACGAGCAATTAAACGGACTCACCTAACAAAGTGGCCAATCAATGTATGACTAATACACTTGAAAATTCATAAAACATACGATAAGCATCTTGTAATATGAGTAACAGTGACTAGTACTTTTGATACTTGTGTACCGTCATAGTGCGCAAGTAAAATCCTGGATGCAGGATTGAGCATTTACACAATTATGTGTTAAAAACACAAATCTACTTTATAGTACTTTATAGTACTTTTAAGTTTGGACTGTTAACAAGATGGTTTCATTGCATTTGTTTATCAAACGACTTCTGTTGGCACTTCTCACTTACTCTTAGGTATCACTTTTGGTTTAGTCTTTGCTTTACTATTCAAACACAACACTCCCTTAAAAGACTTCGATATGCACAGCAGGAAAAAGCTCTGTTTCTTACTTTTTCTGACATAATTTCTTTTTCAGATCATGGCCTCTACCATCTGCTTGCTCCCTGAAAAGCACTTCTTGTGCTTTCTGTGTAGGGACATCTTCACCAGCCCCGTAACCATACCATGTGGACACAGCTTTTGCTTGTCCTGCCTGTCCAAATACTGGACACGACATCAGTTGAAATACTGCCCTCACTGCAGGAGACTGTTCACAGACAAGCCTGATCTCAGTGTCAACCACATACTGGCAGACATATCTGAAAACTACAGGAAGTCTCGACCACAGAAACCACCAGATGAGGAAACGGTACTCTTTTGTCTGTTATCTAATAACAGGTAATCTAATCTAATAAATCTAGTGTATTTTTGTGTGCTGATGCAAATCGTTTGCACATTCACAGGTTATAGATGTTAACCAAATGATTCAGGAAAGGGTGCAGAAGATAGAAAGACTGAAATACTCTCTCGGGCTACAAAAGGTGAGTGGAAATATCTATAAAATTTAAACATGTATAACATAATTTATATTTTTTCTTTATTTTCCTTTGATCTGTACATCATTAAATGATGTTGCTGTCCAATCAGAACTCTTACCTCAGAGAGGTGCGAGAGAGTCAGAAGATCTTCTCTGCACTTGTAAATGCTATGGAGAAGAGCCATAAAGCTGTTGTTGCTGCAATTGAGGAGAGGCAGAGAGAAGAGGAGAGCAAGGTAGAAACACTGGTCAAAGAGATCGAACAGGAGATTGAGGAGCTGAGGAAGGAGACCAAAGAACCGGACCCTCAGATCTCTGGTGATCAGAGTGATGACTTGAAGCGACCTGCCAAGGTAAGTTATCTCCATCTACTGCCAAATGCATGATGATGATGATGTGATTTGAAGCATAATTGTAAAATCTTTCCAACACTGCGAATGCTATTTAGCCCTGTGAGATGAAGGACTGGTCCAAGGTTACCATAGAAACTGATCCTTGTATTGGAGTCACCAGAAGAGCACTGTCAGACGTGTTGGAACAAATAAAGTTAGAAGTCAACAGACTCTCCAAAGCTGGTGGGTGGTGCTGTTTTAATCTTGCGTGCATCATATCAATCTTAAAAGATAAATTCATTGACATTCTTTTTTTTCCCCTGTTGTTCATTTTTAGAACTTAAGAGAATCGAGAAATACTCAGGTAAGGTTCTCGCTGTGCAGAAATACATTTTATCAACTTTACAAAAATGATTAGGGATTGAAGATTATTTTTGTGGATAATATCAAAAATATAACCATAATTCAGCTTCATTTTGAGTTCAAAATTTAACTGCATGAATTTTCAGCTGTTGTGAATAGCTGAAAATGAACGAGCACTGTTTGACTAATTCTTGACTTTTTGCTCTTTTTCTCCTTTCTTTGCTCTTTTTTCTTTTTAGTGGATGTTAACCTAAGTGCTAAAACAGCAAACCCTTTCCTTTGGGTCTCAGATGACAGAAAGCAGGTGAGGCACACGGATAAGCTTCAGGAAGTACCGGAGAACCCCAAGAGGTTTGACAGAGTGGGAAATGTTCTGGCCAAAGAAAGCTTCGCTGGCGGGAGGTGCTACTGGGAAGTGGAGGTTGGGGAGAAGATAGAATGGACCCTAGGTGTTGCCAGACAGTCCGTAAACAGGAAAGGCAAGTTCACAGTGTGCCCTGCAAATGGTTTCTGGACCTTAAGCCTGAAAGCTGGAGGCCAGTACATTGCAAACACCTCTCCTGTCACCCAGTTGGCTCTAGACCAACGACCCAAGAAGTTTGGAGTGTTTCTGGATTACAACGAAGGTCGTGTGTCCTTCTACTGCGCAGACTCTGGAGTCCACATTCAGACCTTCACGGATAAGTTCACAGATCGGCTCCATCCATTCTTCAGTCCTGGTCGCATGCATGGAGGCAGAAATGCAGCTCCTCTAGTCATCTGCTCAAGTTTTTGCAACATCTAAACCTCATTCCAGTTTAAAAAGAGTTACTTGTTGGTTCTTGTTATCTCCTTAATATTTATCTAGCGTGATTAATGTGTTTATTTATTTACAAAGCTATTGAACAATGAGCCACATTTTCCCTGTCAGAGCAGGCTACTGAACAAGATGGTGCAAAAGGACTACGTCAGTACACTTGAAAACTTCAATGAAACGCATAAACAGACTGAAAAAAGAAAAAAGTGTGGCAGTAAATAATAGATGGCTGTCATAAATGAACAAGTGAGTGAAAGTAGAAAAAAGAGGATTGCTGAGTTGGATGGATGCGCGGGGCTGCAGGGTTGGGACAGAGGTTGACGAGAAGCAGGGAAAGCGGGGGGGAGGGCACAGTAAAACAGCAGGGCATTGTGCCCGTACACCAGGCACTGGGAGACACACTCAAACACATTCACGCATTCACACACCGACACAGTCGTGCACAGAAGTGCGTGCTTCAGCCCACCGCCACACAGACACACTGGCATCTCGCAGGGCAGCCCCATCTCCAGTCCTGTCCTGGGTGTTGGAGCTGAGAGACAGAGAGCCTCCCCTGCTCTCTGGCCTTCCTGTTGACTGAACTGAATTCTCAGGGCTGTCATTCACAACTTCAGGCATTCACAGCTCAACTACAAAACCTACGGAGCTTCAGGCAAACCGTAAACTGTGAATCATCTCCGGGAGGAGCAGTGAAAGTTCAGCGACCTCTATTTCAGGTAAATATTCCTCATAATAACCATTTCATTAATATTGTTTGGACATTTCCAAATGTCAGAAATGTCTTCACTATGGCTTAAGAGCAAATTAATGCTATGTGCTTTGTTAGTTTGTTAGTTTCCAACACATGTATGCACTGGAAGTGGCTTTTCTTCCATTGTGTTATCTGCAAAACTTCCTAGGAATGAAATGGACATTTTAGTAATGAGATCTGGGAATATTCCAGGGCCCTCTGTTATTTTAATATGGTTTATCCACTGTCATCTGCACCAAACATCACAATAATCTTTCAGAATTAGTTTTACTGGAGTCAAAACTCAAACTAAATAACTGAACTAAATAGTAAAATGCATCCCAATGGTCCTCAATGTCCTGCTGCATATGTATTGATCTTGTTATGAATGGATCGTATAAACAGTATTAGTAAAATTGTAGCTGTAACAAACAGAAGACACAGGTTCTCCTGGCCCACTCTACAGGCTTTCATGAAAGCTGCTTGTGTTCCGAGTCTCCTCATGTTTTTCTGAGATAATCCACCACCCGGCAAGGCGTAGCTCAACACCCACAGTCATGTCAAAGAAAGCTATTCTCTGCAGTTCTTACTGGAATCCAACAGGCCTCCCAGCCTGATTCCAAATATTTATGATAACTATATGCTCCAATAGTCTTTTCATACTTTACTAATGTTATGCTAGTGGTTGTTGTGGTAAATAACAACAGCATGTGATGTAATATCCAGTGTGTCTCTGAGCGTTTTCTTGCACTGCTTGTTTGATTACTAAGAGAATAACCCGGCTGGTGCGACTATTTTATGTTTTGTTAATTTTAGGATATCAATCCACATCAAACTGACCTCATCGACGCCATCATCCACAGACGGCGGAGTGGACCACGGCATTTCGAGCAATATAGACTGTCACATTTCTTTGTGGGACTATAAGTTTGGCCTGTGCAGAGACTAATATATCAGAGACAAGTCCATCTGTCTTTCGCCATGGCTACCACGGGCATGCAGTTGCTGGGTCTGATCCTTTCCATCGTGGGCTGGGTGGGTGGGTTAATAGTTTGTGCCATCCCCCTGTGGCGGGTCACCGCCTTCATCGGTAACAACATAGTGACAGCTCAGATCATTTGGGAAGGCCTTTGGATGAATTGCATAGTGCAGAGCACAGGTGAGATCCAGTGTAAGGTGTACGATAGCTTGCTGGCTCTGCCCAGCGACATGCAGGCCGCCCGCGGCCTCACTGTGTTGTCCATCCTGCTCTGTGGCCTGGCTCTGGCTCTGGGGGTCCTAGGAGTCAAGTGCACTAAATGCATCGGCGTAAACAGCCTTAAAGCCCGCATTGCTCGCATTTCTGGCTCCCTTTTTGCCATCGCGGGGTTTCTTTACCTTGTGCCCGTCTGCTGGACTGCCCACTCCATCATCAGGGATTTCTATGATCCACATGTGGCAGCTCCACACAAGCGTGAGCTCGGCCCTGCCCTTTACATCGGCTGGGGGGCATCAGCCTTGCTTCTAATTGGGGGGTCACTGCTCTATGCGGGGTCAAGTCCTCCCGGAATCCCAGGCTCTCCCACTTTCAGCAGTGGAGAGAGCAGTCCACGCAGGGCACCTGCCACACAAGTCAAAGGTTATGTCTAAAATGTCTGAAGGCCTTCCACAAATCCACCCCGAATGATGTCAAACCTGTCTTTTCTCCTCTTGACATTGATTCATGTAATTATTTTTTATTAAGTGTCACTTTTCTTTTGTTGTCTTGAGAAACGTCACAGGAGGCTGAAAACTGAACTTGTTTTATTATGTCATACCTGATACCCTTCAATAACACTCTTTCTCTGTCTGCCAGTTAAATACAATAAACGTTGTATGGTCTGTGGAGGAAAAATGGTGTGTGTTTACATTTGTACCATTACATATATTAAAGCTCCTCAAAATACTTGTTTTACAAGGAAAAACCTTTGAGTCATTTATGTAAACACTACGAGGGGTTCTGCTGAATGAAGAAGAACAATAGAACAATGGAGATGTGTGTGCATTAGCATGTGGTGCCATATTTTTCAGTGTGTGTGTGTGTGTTGTCCTGTCTTCCATCTCATTTTCCTTATCTGAGTTACTCTATACGGCGGGAACAAAGAAAAATACATGATCCTTTTTTCACTTCATAAAGATCCTGCTATTTCTTCTAATAAAATCACACATTGCTCCAGCAGATAACTGTATGATAACAAGCAAAAACCAGATTGAGCCTGAATCACTATCTGTCTTTGCATGTGTTCATGTAGTACAATTCCAAGCACCATCTTTATTCATGAGATATTATCCTTGTTCTTAAACCTGATTGATTGCACTGTAGGTGACTGTAAATATAATCGTAGTTGTGCGGGCATGCATTAATCTATCAGTTCCTTTGCTTTCTGTCTGTGACAGCAGAAGACAGAGCAACACAATGCCACTCTATAGAGCATTACAGCACCACAATAACAATAGCCACTAGTGTTCCAAGTGCCAGGTAGTGACTCACACATGACCTAAGTAGGCCTTTACCAGTGCTGGTAGAGTAATGATGTGAATACTGTAAGTCTGTGGCATTTTACTGTATGCTTACAAAGAAGACAACAGAGGGAGACGAGTGCACTAGTTACATTGTAAATAATGAATGGAGTGCTTCAAAGTGGCTTCGAGGTATGGTGTCAATGCAGTTCTTAACAATGACAGTAACAAAGAGTTAACACAGAAGTTGATTACATGAAAGTGAATTAATGAGTGTATCATTTACAAGGAGGCGATAACTGCACACGTCACTGATGCATTTGAGACTTTGGGCAACACTGATGTGTGTCCAGTTCATCTCAGATCTGCTTTCTAGAGCTCTAGAGTTCCCTGAGTAAATACAAACACTGATAATTGTCTGTGAAGTCTTTTGGTGTGAGTGCTGTAGTATGTGTGAAGTGGGGTATAGTTCTTTTCTCTTTCCTTAGGCTGTAAAAATCAAGGGTACATGTGCAGAAAATGTGAAATAAAGACAAACAAACAAAAATGATATTGGGATTTGGTTGTTTCCAAAGTCAACATAACCTTAAAATAAATGTAGCCTAATGAATTGAAGAAAAAAGAAACGTTTTTCCTAAAGATATTTTCATAATCGCATATGTATGTTCAAGTTTTAACATAATTTAAAACCACTTTCTTAAAGTCAGATTCTATTCATCGTTCCTCCATTTATTCGATTCAAGTTCTGGCTGGCTGGAGCCCATCTGTCTTAGGTGCACTCTGGACAGGTCACCAGTTCCACATAGGAAGGCCCCAGTTGGCCTGTGGATTTGAACCCAAGATGTTGCTGCTGTGATCATCACATCATCATCATCACCCTGCTGCCAAAGTCAGATTCCTACATGCAAACTCTTACTCAGATAGAAGGTATCAAGAAATAACTCACTGTTTGTCTGTGTTAGACCGTTACATAAAACTGGAGGATTTTGATCATGCTTTTAAGTGATTTACTGCATGTCAAAATGTCCTGGAGTGCAGAAAGATGATCATGAAAATCAAAACTGCCATGGGTGTTTAATTACATTTTTGGATGTTATTGTGCCTTGAGCACCAACTAATACACATCACTTTACACTTATGAAAGTTCAATTTGCTTTATCAAAGAGCATAATTAGTGTGAATGCTTGAAAAGCATTCACAGTATTGTTCTTCTAATCTTTAAACTATTTTATTATCTATTCCGTACGTTTTTTGTACTCTATCTCCTTCAAAACCGTTCAACTTAGAAAAACCATTCAAACACCGTTAGATTCCTCTTCTTTTGGACATGACTGCTTCTATTTTTCTCATTTTTAACATTTATATTTTTAAAATTATTCAACTTTTTTCAACAAAAATTTCCCATGTATTTCAATGGAGAGACGCTTCAAATTCTCATTCAACTTACTCTTCTTTAAACTGTATCTACTTCCACATACATTGACATAGAGCCACCATTCAAACTTTAAAACGAAGACAAGACGTTCAACTATCCAACTTGTATTTATCTTTTCAATATCTATTATACTTTTTCTTCAGTTCCAGTTTAAGTTTCATGATGTCTTTTCACCCGTTTCAGAGTTTATAATGGGTGTGTATGGGACGGAATGTTGGGGCTAGAGTGAGACAGCTCAACTGCTAGAGTGAGAGGAGCAAAAAAATTAATCTTAAAATCTTTTTTAAAACTGCTGCTGTGTCCACAGCGTTTACTGTACAGGTATGATTTTACCCTCAAAACGTAGCCATCGCTGTCCTCTTTCATCCAATGTGTTTACTATTGTACTAGGTGTTATGGTTCTTTCATAAATGTCACCAATGCACAGCCTCCTCCCTCCAACTCTTCCATAGACTCTAATGTTAAAATGGCTCAGAAGGTTCGTTTGAAAATCAGAAGTACAGGGTGTCTTTACACTGTCACCACGTCCATATAATATACTCCACAGGCATGAAAACTGAGAATTCAGTAGACTAGACATTGCTGTCGCTCACGGTGAAAGAATTTCGTCAATACGACTTGTACTTTTCATTTGGGAGCGATTTGTTTGGGGCTGACTTTTCTGTTCATTTTAAGCAGCAAAAGTGAGGTGCATGTCTGTGTCCGTGTATGGAGCCATTGGGTGCAGTCACTATAGCAACCAGGCTCACACCTGCCTGCTTAACGAGCTCTCTCTCACTCTGCCAAGATTCATCTTAAGCACTTCTCTTTCAACTGCTGCTGTGTCCACAGTGTTTGCTCTACAGCCATCATTTTACCCTCAAAACGTATCCATCGTTCTTCTCTTTCCAACACCGTGTCTTTCAAAAGCTCAGAGATGTAAACCTTTAAAACTGTGTGGATCCAAGTGGAGGGATCACATTTTAGTCATTCAGTGATTCAAAGAATATGAACTTTTAATATTCATTCAGGTGTTTTCTGACTCTAAAGTTTCTTTTCTCATTTCTTAGATTTTTCTAATTTACAATTAAAACATTTTCAGCTTTTTTCCAACTTCTTCTTCTGTGTAACCTTCAGCTTTTAGCAGTTCAGCACTTTTGTTTTCACGTTAAATTCGGGTTTTTTTTTTTTATCATTCAACATTTTTAACTCAAAATTCAGCAATTAATTCATTTCAGTGCATACATTCAGATTCAAGCATTCACACTGCAGTTTCTTCAGAAAATGCACTTTCTAGTTCTTCTTGTTCTTTTGGCTGCTTTCTTTAGCGAAGAATCTTCTCTTTTCCCTCTGCCTAGCATCTCCATATTCAGTATCCTTTGTCTTATATAGCCACTATCGGTCCTCTGCACGTGTCTAAATCATGTCAGCCTTGTCTATAAACTGCTCAACATGACCTGCCCTGTCAGTATTGCCTCAGAACCAGTCTCTACTGTAATTCCACCCTCACCTTAAACCAATCTGTCACTCCTACCACACATCTCATCAATGACTTGCTGATAATGCATATTTTTATTTAGATTTCTAAAGCGGCAATCATCATGTCAAGGTTTCGCTTAACAATAAATCAATCAATAAATCAATAAATAAATTCAATAAATTAAAAATAATAATAAAATGCACCCGTAATTGCGCATACTCGCCGCGAGAGGGAGACATTTCATGCGTGTCGCTGTTTCTGCGACGGAAGTGGGAAGTCAGAGGAGGCTGTACCTGCTGTACAGCTGTGCTCCGTGGCTAACAGCTAACCTCCGTTGTGAAAGTATCGGGATCCGCTAATTAAATAAGTCATCTCGACAGCCACTCTGAGACTCTGACTTTAACATGGGAAAAGGTGGAGGCACATTTGAAAGGCTTCTCGGTAAGTTAACAGCACATGCGTAAGTTGAGAGTAAAATAAGCAACTATAAGGCAGAGTGCGATGTTTTCCAGCGTATTGTTTTGACAGTCGATCGGGCTGTGGCTCCCAGGCCAGCTAGCTTTTTTTTTTCCTAGCCTGCTAACAAATTCGCTGCTATTGTTCGAAGGCCAAGAAATGCTAAGAAGTTAGCTGAAGCGAACAGTTTTAACTCAAAGTCTGGTCCAGTGTTATCGCCTTGCTTTTAGTTAAGCTAACCAAAGCTGTTGTTGTGTTCCTGTGCGTTTCATACACGGTAATATACGATTAGCTGTTACTTCACACATTAACTACCCCATATCCAAGGAAACCAGGCAGACAAACACAACGCTGGTATTCGTGAGGCGTTCTGTTGTCCTGAGTTTTTTTTTTTTAAAGACCACAACAGGTTGATTAGTTCGCTGACACATGTCTATAATTAGCGACTGGGATACTTTGTGATCCACGTATAGACCTACGCTAACGTCAGATGGCTAATAGTTGCTTTTACTCCATGACTAATCATAGAAAACAAGGCGTCTCTGTCATAGCATGTTTCAACAGTTACCTTGGTTTAAAACGAGTCCCAAGTGAATTTCCAGTTATGCAACAACAAGTTTCTTGGGCTACAAAGATGAGCAGGTTAACTAGCGAACCTGGATGAAAAATGTATACACCCAGTAAATGTCAAATTATTTTGTGAAGTGTCAAATGAATACGCAGCTGTGCATATTGATTACTATTAAACAATTTTCAGACATTTTAGGTCTCTTTAGTTCAGCTGGAGAGTTTTGCCTACTCTGCCAATGTAACCAGTAATAATTTGATATTTGAGGCCTAAATATCAAAGTGTTTGTATTAAAACCATCAAATAGGTTATAAATCGTGTGTTTGATTCTTCTTACCAGTGATGGAAATGGTTTCAGAATTTGAATCCATTAAATATAATTCCTGCCGAACTTATCGTTGCAGTCCCAACTTGTTTTTCTCAAGGATTCAAGGGTTTTTATTCCATTTCAAACGTGTGTATTCACATGAGTTGAAACTAAATTTAGCACTCAGGTCCCTGTTTAACGCCAGCAACAATGAGAACACACAAGAGAACAATATACAGAAACAAGGAAGAGAAAACATATTTACAGTGTCATAGAGAATGAATAATCATTTTTTAAGGGTATGGAGGATATTGCAAATGCACAATTGGTGTCTTTGTTACGATTGGCTAGGAGAAGTAGACACAGAAGCAGTCTAAAAGCATGGTGGTTCTGCTCTTGATACTCTGTGGCCTCCTGCCTGAGGGGAGGGGAACAAACACTGCATGTGCTTGGTGAGTGGGGTCTTTCAAGATAGAGGAGGCCCTTTTCCTGTATCTGCTGGCGTAAATGTCTGTAGTGATGGGGAGGCCCTCAGCAGAGGCGTTTTCTCTGCCGTCCTCAGGACACTCTTTCCCCACAAATCTGCAGAATAGGTTTAAGACTGAGCTAACAAGTTCCTCGTACTGCAGCCTCCTGAAAAAGTGGAAGCGTTGGTGTTGGTGTCTTAACCAGGACGGAAATGTTGTGACACCAGATAGGGTTTTCAGTGAGATGTACACTAAAGCTGGTGACCACTTCCACAGTTGTTCTACTGATTTGCAGGGGCGGAAGCTAGTCTTTGTCCCTTCTAAAAAGCACACTCATCTCCTTTTTTTTTCTTGAACTTGATGCAGAGATACTACACCTGCACCACCTCTGCAGTTGTTTACCCCCTGCCTGTAGTCAGAATCATTGTTGTTGTTGAAGCATAAATTTTACCTGACGTTCAAAGTATAGAAGCAGATAAAAAAATAAAAAAAAGTCTGAACTGAGTAATGCACACCTCTAAACCTATGATCAGATTCGCAGTTTTATAGCAGATGTCATGTGTATTTAAAACATTTAATCTTTTTAAATATATTTAACTCAATTAAACCACCATTATGTGTGGGTGATTGCTGAATTCACAGCACACATCCTTCAGTTTGACATGTAATAAGATGATATTTGGTTCCTAAAAATTGGGCAGTTTTTTTTATTTTATGATTTGCAAACAGGTCGTTTGTTGTGCTGAAAGTTGGATTAGGTTCCACTTGTATTTAGAAATGCAAATCAAGACCAGGTTTCATCTACTAAATGCATCGCAATCATATGCCAAACAGGATTATCACTTCGTGCTATCAGTGCTTTCCTGTTTTCCCCACAGTTCCGCAGGGCATAACAAATGTCAGACCCAGGACTGCAGCGCTTTGGCACACCTGAATCATATGCAAGGCTATTTTCTTTCTGACAGCTGAACTCACGGAAGCATCTGTAGCAATAAAATATTTTTAGTTATCCCTGCTGATGATGATATAATAAATAAGTAGATCTCTATTATATCATTAAGGTTTGACACCTCAAACCTTTTGTGTGGTAATAGTTTGATATCATACAAAGATCGATCTGGAGTCCTACGTTAATAGCAGGAGTACAGATGTTTCTATAAAGATTAAAGCATGTGGAAGAAGCGTTTGTTCATGTGTAACTGCCGGTGCAGTTTTGTGGAGCTGCTGTTGTAGATGCCATTTGACAGACATGCATGTTAAAGCTTTCTGTACTCATGCAGATAAAGCCACCAGTCAACTGCTTCTGGAGACTGACTGGGAATCCATCCTGCAGATCTGTGATCTCATTCGACAGGGAGACACACAGTGAGTGATTCTGTCTTCTTCCCCTCTACAGTCACATCCTCCAGCAGCTGAAGATTTAATACAGCTTCGACTATTGTCTTCAATGTTTTTGAAATAAACATACTTGAGAGTTTGCTTATTGAATTTATGCCAATGATTCTGCATTAAGCGATATCTGTGTTTTTTGTCCTTGCAGAGCTAAATATGCCATTGGGGCCATTAAAAAGAAGCTGAATGACAAAAATCCACACGTGGCGATTTATGCACTTGAGGTAAGACGTGTGGAAAGTATACAATCAAAAATACAAAATCTCTGTTGCCTGTAAACATAGTTTGATTTTTGCTTTGGTTGGTGTGTTCTCTTGCTTTGTCACCTAACTGTGGGCAATAGTAGACTTGGCATCTTTTGCGTTGGGTTGTTGAGAATAATGCAGCCTCACCCTTCAGGTCTTGGAGTCAGTGGTGAAGAACTGTGGCCAGACGGTGCACGATGAGGTGGCGAGTAAGCAAACCATGGAGGAACTGAAGGAGCTACTTAAGGTGACATTCATTTTATCTACTCCCTGTCTGCTCAGTTCCCATCACACTCTTTTCAATGCCATTCAGAGATGGCCTGTGTTGTCTTCTTACTGTGAAGCTTAATTTGTTGGCAGAGGTCAGGCGGAGTGGTTGCTTTGGCTTAATCAATGAAGAGTTTTAGTCTTTATTCAAACCTTTATTCAAACACAGGCTCCAGATTCCCAAAGGTGTACATGTTAGAGTGATGTTAAAGTGAGCAGCCACACAGTGGTCTGATATTAAAGTAGTTGATACTAAATGAACTTTTTAAAAAACAGGTTTAGCGTCTTTACAGTGCTTCAATTATATATTTTGGCTGGAGGCTTCATAAGCTTTCCCCCTCTCCTATGACTGCTCACTCTTTCAGCTGACTGGATTACAGCATGAGCTAGCAATATTTGATTGGATCCTAACTGTATCATGTGACACAGGCTGTATACCTCATGCTGGTTTCAACTTCCTGGTGATGTCATTGCCTTGTGACAGGAGTCTTTTTTTTTTTTTTTTTTTCAGATGAAAACAAGGGACTTCCCACCTCACAGTGTTGATGAATTCAGTGTGTTATTTGACAGTAGAATTCAGAAACAGGGAAAGTAGACCTTTTTGCTTTAATTGTGTGTAAATTCCTTGACTTCCAGAAACAGACGGAACCAAATGTCAGAAACAAGATCCTTTACCTGATCCAGGCCTGGGCTCACGCCTTCCGCAATGAACCCAAATATAAAGTGGTTCAAGACACCTATCAGATCATGAAAGTGGAAGGTAAGCTTGAACGAGCCGAGTGCTCACATCTGAAATGAAACCAAAGGATCTCTGAAAGCTTACTGACCCAGAAAATGTTTTCTAACAGGCCACTTAAAACTGGGTGATACCAGTTCAGATGATTTGTAATGATAAAAAACTGATTTTATTGATTCAAATTTCATTGTCAAAAGGTACATCAGCAGCTAGAAGTTATTGCCTCTTTGTGATTTTTTTTTTTTTTTTTTTGTAGCTGTTGTAAAAAGATTTTCTGCTTTTGTTTGTCTGCAGGTCACGTTTTCCCCGAGTTCAAGGAGAGTGACGCCATGTTTGCTGCTGAGAGAGTAAGATATTTTGTGTTTCTTGTTTTACTGATGTGTGAAGAGAGTTATGTTTTTGTGGCATGTGCCCCTTACATTGAGAAGTAGTTGAGTAATGTGATGTCTGCTTTGTTTATCTAGGCCCCTGACTGGGTTGACGCTGAGGAGTGCCACCGGTGCAGAGTCCAGTTTGGCGTTATGACAAGAAAGGTAGGCCGGGCCTGCTTGTAACTAGGCCACTTGGAGGTTTTATGGTTTCCTTCATTCATTTGATGCTGTGAGTGTGTGTCTGCGTGTATGCGGTACCTTCTCACGGCGCATGTGTGGAAATCAACCTCATTTTGTGTCCTGTGCTTTCCCAGCACCACTGTCGAGCCTGTGGTCAGATTTTCTGCGGCAAGTGTTCGTCTAAGTACTCCACTATTCCAAAGTTTGGGATCGAGAAGGAAGTGCGTGTGTGCGAGCCCTGCTTCGAGCTGCTTAACAAGTGAGTCCACAGATGTGGTGATTAAAATGTTAGAATTAGTGTGAAAAACAGGCTGTGTGTAACATGGTGGCCCTGGATAGTACAAGTGTTTATGTCTCACAATTATCTAGGGTGCAACAGATTAAACACAATAAACACGTGATTGATTTTATTCAAGGTAAAAATGATATGTAGCTGTGATATGACTTGTAAAAAATGATAGGTTAAATATGTGCAGCTGTGGTGCTGAGGTAAAATGCAGAGAATGTGTTATGGAGAGAGGAAAGAGGGCAAATAGATGTGTGGTGGAATGAGGAAGTGCAGGAAAATATTCAAAGGAGGAGGGAAGCAAAAGAAAAGTGGGATAGTAGGGGAGATGAGTAAAGTAGACAAGAGTACTAGGATGTTAGGGGTACAGCAGAGGTGGAAAAGGCTTAGAGTGAGCTGTATGTGAGGCTGGGCGCTAAGGAACGAGAAAATAATTTTTATCGACTACCTAGACAAAAAGATAAAGCTGGAAAGGATGTGCAGCACGTTAAGTTGATTAAGGGTAGTGATGAAAATGTACTAATGAGTGAGAGTGTGTTTTGAGAAGTTGGAACAAATACCATTAAAGAAAAACACGGAAAGACTTCTAATGAAAAAATGGTATGTAGATATATGAAGATAATGCCGGTTTTAAAAATAAACTATGTAAACGTATGCAAATGATGTCTGCGACTGTGTAACGTGTTCTGAGGCATGTTTGCACATGTTTGGCAGCTGATACTGAAAGACTGCTGGTAACACTGGGTGAAACATGCTGTGTAGTCAACTGCTCCAAGCAGTCGTTAAATTGTCTCACTCGCAGCTGGTAATTCACAGGACAATGCAGAAAGATTTTAGCTGGACGTGTCAAGCTAAAATCAGGAAGTACTTAGTATGCTGCAACATGAGTAGTTAAGTTTTTTTTCTAAAAAGAAAAGAAATACATGGATTGTGAAAACATGCAGACTATGTTTGTGAGCCTGTCTAGTAAGTAAGTAAAGTTTATAAGGCTTTTCACAAGACATGTTGTCACAAAGTGCTGTGCAAACAAAATAATTATAATGAAATATGATAGAAAATTAAAATACAGTTAATAGCAATACAAAACCAGGCTCAAAATAAAATGGAGATGATTAATAAACAGTGTCAACAAGAGCTTGTTTAATACGTTTTTAACTGATGTCTATCAGAATGAACAGCTCAGAAAGCAGTTCAGTTTCCTTCTTTTGGCATCAGAAGAAAGTAAGAAAAGCGCTGGCTTTTAAAATGGACTGAAGCAAAGTGGAAAAGTGTTCTGTTGTCAGATGAATTGAAATTTGAAATTCTTTTTGGAAAACATGAATATTATATCCTCTGGACTGAAGAGGAGGTGGTTTGCTATCAGTGGTCAGTTGCATTCTTGATGGTACTGGGGACCTGGCAGCCTGCACATCTGGAAAGGCATTATCGGCACTGAACGTTTTTTAGAACAACATACGCTCCTAGCCAAATGACGTCTTTTTCAGGGAAGGCTTTGCAAGACAGTAGTTGAAGAATATGCCTGCACTCCATACCTTTCACTGATTGAAAGCAGCAAAGAACACCTAGAATCCCACATCACACAGGAATTGGACAGCATTCCTTAAGAAAAATGTTTAAGTGCAAAAGAAAATAATAAATAATACTGTATTATCAAATAAGTTATGCAAACAACATAAAACGCCTTGTTTTATGTTGTAAATAACATTTTAATTTATGCCTTATAAATTAAAATGTTATTTCCTTATTATAAAACTTTCTTAAATTAGTAGCAATAAAACAAGTTCTGACAGTATTATATTTCTTGATTGAGGTAGCGCTAATGTGTATGTGTGTACACACACGTGAGCTAGTGAATGAGTGAGTATGTGTGTGGGATCCTTTAAAAGAGCATGTGGCGGCTGCAACAAAGCAAAGTGAGCATATCAACAGTTGTGGTTTGAGGCCGTTTTTCCTGCAGCAGAAAACAGACATTCTGATGATGATGATAATATTATTATAATGATGATAGTATATGTATGTGTGTGTGTATATATATCTGTATTTTCACTATCTCTTCCACAATTTGGGGGGGGGGGGGGGGCAATCTGGACAAAATTTGTATGAACATCATCGCACATACAACAATAAATAATGTTGAAGTAATTAGAGATGGCACGATGCCACTTTTTTTATGTCCGATACTGATATCATAAATTTGGATATCTGCCGATACCGGTATGAATCCGATATAGTGTATTTTTCAATCAATAAAACAGGTTGTTGTTTTTTTTTATATCTTGCTGCATTTTGTATAAGTTCATACTCACGTTTTAAAAAAACAAAACACTAAAGCTATTCTGTTATACCTGTATGCAAAAAATACACTGCACCCAAAATATTTCATAGTTCAGCAATACTGATCAATCTAATAAACCTGAACCTACACGATCCTCCCTATTCTGGTATTTTAAAGAGTACTTAGCAGAAATATTAAACAACCTAACTAATAGGGTTGTCAGCTCCCAGTAAAAAAAAAAAAAAAAAAAAAAAATAGGGAACCACCCACCCTCCGCCTCGTGATGCTTAATCGACGTAATCAACTAGAAGTAATAAATCAGATATTAGGACATTTCAGCTTCGACTTCAAGAAATCGTGATATGCGTCTTCACTGTTTCCTGTTATTTATACACAGAACAAAGAGCTGATGAGCCAGATGTATTGATGATAAGGGTTGTTGTTTACTGTTTCTCTAATGTAGCAGCTTTCTGTATGTTAACTGGGGAAAAATACTTAAACACAAAAATAACAGAACTTTAGTGAATAAGAACGACAAACTAAAAACAAAGGTGTGTACCATACTTGGAAGCATTGTTTGTCAGTGTGTGTGTTTGGATGGAGATCCGAAATCCAAATGGGAGTAACTTGAAAGTGTTTCCCATGATGTTTTGTTGTATTGTTCTCTCTTTGGAGTGCTACTGTTGTTTCAAGCAGCATGCTTGAAACTCTGATTTACAAGGTTATTTGTCCTCCCTGATCCCTCTTCCTTAGCAGCCACCCCTCCCTCTCTCCTCCACTTAGGAAAGCTGAAGGAAAAGCCCCTTCCTCAGGCTCTGCTGAACTGCCACCTGAGTACCTGACCAGCCCACTGTCCCAGCAGTCACAGGTAATAATTTGAAACTCTTTATATCAATCACTGTCTTTCTAGATTTTTTGTTTTTGTTTTGTTACCTGTTAAATATAGGACTTAAATGATTTTCGAGTTATTATATTGTTGTTGTTTTTTTACATTTTAGACAGCTTTCTAGCCTTTTTGGAAAAAGTTGCTAAAATTGTCACACTGGAAATAAATAGTCATGTACACCCCATCATTCATTAGCTTAAAGAACCACCTTTACCAGCAATCACTTGAAATCAGTGTTTTCTAGCTGACTTTAATTCCCATATTGCTGTGGAGGAAATTTGTCCCAATCTTTCCTACAGTGTTGCTTTGGTTCACTGAGATTTGCAGGCAGAGCTCTCTTAATGTAATTCTACAGCATTTCAATCAAGCTGAATGTCTGGGCTTTATTTGTGGTCATTATGAAACCTTTAGTGTTTTCTTTTTCAGCTATTCTATTGTAGATTTGTTGTAATTTAGATGATCCAGTTGCAGCCAAGCTTTCGCTGTTGGACTCTCCTGCTATATATTTCTCCTGCTCTTCTTTCTCACCAGATGCCCCCCAAGAGAGATGAGGCTGCCCTGCAGGAGGAGGAGGAGCTGCAGCTGGCCATAGCTCTTTCTCAAAGTGAGGCTGAGGAGAAGGAGCGAATGGTGGGTTGCTAAGCTGAAATGCTCATTTTTGGGTATGGATGTGTTTGTTTTCAGCTAGTATATAGAATAAAAGCTGACACACAGCTGAATGCTCAATTGCAGAGACATAAGAACTCGTACTCAATGTATCCCAAAACCGATCCCACCCCAGTGACTTCCTCAGCTCCCCCAGTCAGTACCCTCTACACTTCCCCTGTGGTAAGGCTGTTTCCAGCAAAATCACTTATACTCTACAAAACATGTTTTCATGATTTTAAAAGCATGTTTGAAAGATTTTTATTATTGTTAAGCAAATTTTAAAATGCATTCTTTTTTGACTATTATGAAACACATTGCAGAACTCCTCTGCTCCATCAGCTGAAGATGTAGATCCTGAGGTACATGTGGTATATTGCTCTTCTCAAATGTTAGCAGTATTGCTGATTAATGGAAATGCTACACCGTGCTTTTAAAGCTAATAAGGAAATATGACATCATTCCAGCTGGCCCGTTACCTGAACAGAACATATTGGGAGAAAAAACAGGAAGAGGCTCGCAAGAGTCCCACCCCCTCAGCCCCTGCCCCTGTGACATTGGCTGAGCCACTTCCGGCAATCAGTCAGCCCGTGGAAAGTCACGTCCCTGTCCAGCCTGTCAACATAGTGGAGGTATGCTGAAGTTGTGAGCTCTAAAAAACCAAAATCAAGCTAAACACAAATGAGCCCCTGCTCATGGTTTGCCCTGTTCATCCCCTCTTTCAGCAGCAGTACCAGAATGGCGAATCAGAGGAGAACCATGAGCAGTTTCTGAAGGCTCTGCAGAATGCTGTCACCACCTTCCTGAACCGCATGAAGAGCAACCACATGCGTGGGCGAAGCATCACTAACGACAGCGCCGTGCTCTCACTCTTCCAGTCCATCAACAACATGCACCCACAGCTTTTGGACATCCTCAACCAGCTAGATGAGAAGCGATGTAAGCGTTGGCCTTGTGTAATTGTGTCCATGTTTATAGATTTCTCTCTCCACGTGTCCAGGCTCTGAACTGTGATGATCTGTGTCTTGTCAGTGTATTATGAAGGGCTGCAGGACAAGCTAGCTCAGGTTCGTGATGCTCGGGCCGCTCTCAACGCACTCCGGGACGAACACAGAGAGAAACTGCGTCGCGCTGCAGAGGAAGCGGAAAGACAGAGGCAGATCCAGCTGGCACAAAAACTGGAGATCATGAGGCAGAAGAAACAGGTACTGAACTGAATCTGTTCAATGAGAGTTCAGATATAATAGGCCATTACCATGCTCACAGGTATTTCTTTGGACCGCAGGAGTACCTGGAGATGCAAAGACAGTTGGCCATTCAGCGCCTCCAGGAGCAGGAGAAAGAGAGGCAGATGCGTTTGGAGCAGCAGAAGCACACCATCCAGATGAGGGCCCAGATGCCTGCTTTCTCTCTTCCCTATGCCCAGGTACACATTTTATACTCCATCTGGCCTCAGACTGAACTCAACCCAAGGATAATCTAGTCAGTAAATTCACTTGATATTGCAGAAACCAAATGTCTCAATAATAGCAGAAATATATGAACCTAAAGAATAAATTTCAGCTAATGAAACATTTTTTTAGATTTCAGCAGGAGACTTTTTATGTTTTTGAACTTTTTTAAGTTCATTGTAATCTTTTGGTGAAATTTTAATGCTGTCTTTATTTGCTGTTATGTAGATGCAGTCTTTGCCCCCCAATGTCGCGGGAGGGGTGGTATACCAACCCGGTGCTCCGCCCAGCTACCCAGGCACTTTCAGCCCCGCTGGTTCTGTGGAGGGTTCACCTATGCACAACATCTATATGAATCAGCCAGGGCAGACTGCACCAGCACAGTACCAGGCTATGCCTGGTCCTACCACAGGTGAGGAGGTTCACAAGAAAAAGGATCAGCTGAAAAGACAAGAAATCTACCAACTTTGGTCATCTGGTGTTACAATTAGCGATATGATCTAAAATCTTAATCGTTCACTACAATGTTTTGTGTTTCCTCCCCCCCTTTCTTTCAGATCCCAATATGGTTAATGCATACATGTACCCACCTCCAGGAACTAATGGGCAGCCCGCTCCTCCGCCTGGTCAGGCTCCACCCACAACTAGTCCACCCTACTCCACCTATCAGCCCACACCTACGCAGGGTTACCAGGTCTGACAAAGCTCCACTTAAATTTTCTGATTAATACATGAAATGCCACAAAAACGTTTAAAGATGAATGCATCTCACTGTTCTCTGTGTTTTGTGCAGAATGTGGCCTCTCAGGCGCAGAGTATGCCCCCCATGTCCCAGGCACCCCCCACTAACGGTATGGGTTATATGGGTTACCAGCCATACAATATGCAGAACATGATTTCAGCATTGCCGGGACAGGACCCCAATATGCCCCCCCAACAGCAGTACATGCCAGGCCAGCAGCCCATGTATCAGCAGGTCAGTTGTATATTTATGTATTTGAAGCTTCTGACAGACTAAAAGTTAATTGGTTCAACTGTCATTCACAGTTAACGCATGAAAGCTTTCTTTATTTTTATCTTTGGTATTTTTATTTAGGTTATTTAAATGTCAGTCCTGGCTAATCTTCCTATTTTTACTTGTGCATTCATGCTGCTAGGTTGCTCCCCCTGGTGGCCCCCCGCAGCAGCAGCAACAGCCGCAGCAGCCGCAGCAGCAGGCACCTCAAGCCGTGCCGGGCAGCGCAGAGGCACAGCTCATCTCCTTCGACTGAAGGGCCTCACGCTGCTGGGTCTAACACACTACAGCTCCTCTCCCTGTTTGGTCTCTTTCTTCCCTCTCTGGACTCTGAGGATACCCTCTGGAAACACACACATAATTCCCACTTTCCACCTCGCTGTGATTTTTGTGGCAACGTGAAATATTGTGATGATGTTGCAGAACTGTTGCTCTCCTTGCCTCTCCCCCGCTGAAGTATAAAAATCAGGAGGGGTGAAGCTGCAATGGGAAGCGCCATAACCAAGAACCTTCACCCTCTTCCTCCTCCTTTCCAGCTGATATGTATGTAGTATCTCCTTATTAAATGAATAACTGAAGAGCAGAAATAGTCAGTGGTATTAAAGTTACAGAAAATATGACCATTTAGGAGATTAAAAAAAAAAAAAAAAAGAGAGAGAGAGAGAGAAGAAGATGCAACCATCCTTTGTCTCACATTTTTCTAAATCCAAATTTGCATGTTGAAATTTCAGTTCTTTTCTGGAATGGAAGCAAATTATTTCAACGTGTTTTAACAGTTTAAGAAGTGACTGAGAAACATCTGTATTCACTGTTTAAGATGCTGTTGGTATGTCTGAAGAGTGACAGCACAGTCAGACACCTGGAAAAAATCTCACTAATGCATAGGCAGTAGTTTTCATATCATCCCTTCTCATAATTACAAATTAGAGTCTTCTTTTTTTAATGGGGGGGGGGCATTTATTTGTTGTGTGCTGCTTCAACTGTGTGTTAATATAGTTTCAGAGACGATGCAGGGATTAGCACGTTACGGGAAACTGTTTAGAAAATTAGCTGGGTGGTTGTTTTGTCTTCATCAATTATACTTAATTAACTAAATCATTAAAAATCCACAATTAGTAACAAAAAAATATTCATACTAAAAGCAGTCCAGCAGTTCTAATAGCATCTTGCATCCCTTCTGTTAAAGCGACTGGTGTTGCCGAACATCAAGTGCCATCACAAAATTGAAGCATATGAATTTAACCTGTAATAAAGTGCAAGTTTCCTCCAGGAGTCCCAGCCTACATTCTATTAGTTGTAATTTTCACATATACAGATGCCTGCATCGGGAGTACATGTGGGCACTCTTTCAAAAGTCTGCTTGAGTATCCAGAAGTGAAGAAAAGCTTGCAGAGCAAACATGATGTGCTGCATGTATGTATCACACACCCAATCAGTGGTTTCTGTAACTCTTCAGTTGGCATCTGTGAACTTCTTTATTCCAACATACTCATCTGACTTTGAAGTAATTTTAAAATTATATTTAATAAATATCTGGTTCTTACTGTCCACGTGCCTCGACTTGTATTTTGTAACCACACACAGAGGAGGGTTTGTTTTGTTTTTTTTTTAAAGCTTTTATTCAACTATATCCATTATCAGATTGCAGAATTGTCTTACAAATATAAAGACTATAGACTTACACTCATAACTGATGTGAACTAATAATTTAATGTCCTTTTGGTATTTTGGCTTCTTTAGAGTTTTCTGAAGATGAGGCATTTGTAGTATTCTTCCATCTCAATCTAAAAGAAGGAAACATTACAAGTGTAAAAGACATGCTGCTGGGAGGTGGAATCGCCTCTAAGCCGAGATACATGACTTACTATCCGCTCCATACGCATCCCGTTCCCATAGGCCAGCTGTCTGAGCACGTCGATATCTGGAAGACCCCAGTCTGGATTCCTGTATGCAGCAGAACCAAACATGGTCCATATCTTATCCTAACAGCCAACCACATACACATATTACCAAATAGCTGCTACTCACATTTTTCGTAGCTCCTCATCCAGCTTTTCATTACAACTTGGTGTGATGATGCCATTAACAGCATACACCTGAGAAATGTTTTAATTTGACATCAGTTAGTAGGTTCAGGTTTATTTGTAGTGTAATTAACTATCATTACATACCCCATATGTTATCAAAAGGCCGTTTTGTTTGAGGATCTGTCCTGCTCCACTGAACACTCCCTGAGAAAATGATAAGTAAATAAAATACTGTGGGGATATATCTCAAGCTCTTCAGTTGATTTATAAGCAACCAGGCCTACCTGGGCTGTTTTGAAGGAGCTGTATTGCAGTAAATTAATGGAAATAATAACGTCACAGGAGTTGTGACTCAGTCCTGCCCATTTCTCCCACGGATCACTGGCATCCAGGTGAACAGGTGGTAGCACCGTCTTTGCTTGGGTTGCAGCAATATATGCCTTGATACTGCCAACAAGGTGTGTACGAGCTTCATTTTAGATTTAATGTCAAATCCATAGACTTCAACAAATCACTTGTTTAAATAGATCATTGATTTAACTGGAATATGTTCGTAAATCTTTCTGTCACACATAACTATACTGACACGTCAACATGGCAAGCACTTTCTGAAAGGCACAAACCTCTCTAGAGAATCCTCTTTGATGTCTGATGGCTGCCAAATGACAAAGGGCATCTTCTGAGCAAACCGTATGATATGCTGGCCAGTTCCAGAACCAAGCTCTAAAGCAAATAACTGCCTGTGTGACTGGCTCTCCAACACATCTTCGAGCACTGAACAAACACTCTCCCAGTTCCTTTCAGCCTGAGGAGACAGCAGCATGGCCTGAAGGAAAAAGAAAAGAAAAGATGTGTGCCTCTTTTATCTAGCATTGCACTCCCATGCATTGCATTGTTCTCTTAGCGGATGCTTCTTACCTTTTATTTGCACTGGCGATAAAGGCCAGTGGAGGGAATGGCATGTTGGTGGAAGACAGTAGCAGCAGATGGGTGGAGAGATTACCTGGTTAAGAGGATTTCCTTCATGCTCCTTCCCAGTGTCCAAGTGCCCAGCATTGGTACACTACAGGTAGGACATATGCACATGCACAGCAAATAATAGGACAGCTATAGTCTTGAGTCACCTCTTATTTCTTTCTACTTTGCTTGCAAGGAGCCAGTCCACTTTACATTTTTAAAGTGGTCTTGACCAATAATTCTCCAATTCTGACTTTTCACTCATTTACTATTTTTTTCTTTTCTTTTGTTAAGCCTTGTTAAGAAAGTCCAAACACAGGACCTCGGATCTGGATCTGACATGGTTTCGGGCTGAATCTGAGCCAGTGGTGTTGTGGATAATGTCAAAGCTGATGAATTCTGAACACAGCAAAATCCCTTCAGATGTTGATCCACTATGCAATTCCACCTGGAAAGCATGTGACTGTAACAGCTTAATTTTTGAGCATTAGAATGATCCCAACCACACTGCCAATGCAGTAAAGACACCTGGATGGAAAAACAGATAATGGAGCACTATGAGTCATTGCATGTCATTGAAGTGATAATGCTAGAGATGGAAAGATGAGACTGGACATATTATTATTCTTATTATTCTTATTCTTATTCTTATTCTTATTCTTATTCTTATTCTTCTTCTTATTATTATTATTTCAAACTTTCTTTCTTTCTGTCGCTCTCTCACGCACATTCATTGTCCCTTGTGGGCTCCCGTAGCAGTTGAATTGAGGTTTTTTAACAGTTCACGCAATGCATTGTGGGTAGGTCAGGAGTAGAGGGGACGCCATGTGCTTTTGAGGCAGAGGATCCGCTGGAAGGAGACGTGTGTGTGATAAATTTGTCTGTTTCTCAGAGAGAGGACCACCGGCTCCATTTACCGTCGGCATGTTCTGCACCAGCCGCTGCCTCCGCACCGCGCTGCGAGTCGCAGCCAGCACGCATCGGTACGTAACAGGCGGAGTACACCTGTATCCGAGTGTCTGCGGCTTCAAGGGCAGAGAGCCGGCCACTGCTGCCGCTTAATTTGGATGGAGAACACGATGTTGTCTTTTTAATTCGTCTAAAGACAGACGATGCGCGTTGTGTGAGCACAGAAATGAGTTTAGTGGTTTGCGGCTGTGTGCTAAGTAGGTTAGCCGACGTTAAGGGTTCCATCGCAGGCTTCAACTTGAACAACGTGACCAATTGAGCCCTGCTGTCCGACTAATGACACAAAACGCAGTATACCTTCATGGCTTCGTCTTAAAAAAAAATCTAAGAGAAGCATGGCTTTGACCTTTTTTTTTCTTACCTACACTGGTCAAATGGGACTTTTCTGGTATTTGACAGTAGTAAAAATACTCTGGGTGATTTTTTTAAAACATTTTTTATAGCTTGATAGGCTACATTACCCTGTTAAAACTGACTAGAGTTTTAACTGGGGTTTTTCGGGAGTCTTGAGACTTTCAATGCCATGTGTGTAAAAGAGGCAGTTGTGTCTTAAAACAGACATGTCCAGACTGTCAGCTGGAGATTTTATGATGTAAGCCACCATGGCTTGTCCTGGAGCGCTTCTCTCTCTTCATCCTTATCAGGACCTCTCAGCCAAAGCTGTAGTTTCCTCCAGTGTCGCCCTGGTTACATGGAGGCTGACTGCCCTTTGCACAACTATTTTTTTTATTTTTGTATTTATTAAATTTTTTTTTTTGCCTGCAAGTACCCAGGGGTTTGTTTGGGGGTAAAGGGACTTGAATTTTGTAATCACAAGTAGAATGGGAAGCTTTGGGGGTGGGTTGTCCACATGCCTGACAATTTGTTGTAACCATCAGACACTATAAGTGCATCGTCTGCACATCCCTCATCCAACTGGTCTCCATGCAATCAATGAAGAGCAACTGCTCAGCTGAGCTGTCCACGTCTGTTATTGTGAAATTCCAAGTCTGAGATGTTTGAGAAGGCATGAAGAACCACCGTGCTGTCAGTTTTACTAACAGGACTGAGCTTCCTGCCCCCCTTCCACAGTGCATTTCTAGGTCTGCATACTTTCTTTGATTACAGTCCTGCATTCATAGAATAGCGAGGTTGCTAAACGATGATGGGTAACAAAGAAGATTGAGCTGATATATAACCTTTGTTATATAATGCAATTGTAACCTCAACAGGGAAGGTGTAACACAGAACGGGTAAATAAATTGCATCTGTGAGGGTTATAATTCAGTTGATATTATTATTGTACATTCTGCTTACATGAAACTTGATCGTGTTCCAAAGGTTTTCAAGTTGGATATTCGTGTTGCAGAGTGTACTTTTGTAATAAACCTACAATATTCCTGAAATCTGTCCTTACTGCCAGAATATAATGGTTGATTTCTTAGCTCACAGGTACTTGCCGTAATGTCAACCAGTCCTGCCCGCCCTGAGCAACCGCTTGTGGGTGGCTGTAGCTCAGGTGGCAGAGCAGGTCAGCCACTAATCAGAAGGTCGGTGGTTCGATCCCAGGCTGCCACCTGGCTGCATGCCAAATATCCTTGGGCAAGATACTAACCCCATGTTTGCCTACTGGTAGTGGTCAGAGGGTCCGGTGGCGCCAGTGTCCGGCAGCCTCGCCTCTGTCAGTGCGCCCCAGGGCAGCTGCGGCTACAATGTAGCTTGCCGTTGCCTGTGTGTGAATGACTGAATGTAGTGTAAAGCGCTTTGGGGTCCTTAGGGACTGAGTAAAGCGCTATACAAATGCAGGCCATTTACCATTTGTGCCATCTCGCATATAACATACAACAAATCTCTTCTTACTATTCTTACCAGGGATGCGTGACTCTCCAACCAAAGCTAGCCAGTACCTGCAGAATCCTGCCAAATCCTTTGTGGTGTGGTGTTTTTGTATAGCATTATTTGCTGATGCAAAACTGGAATTTCAGGGTTTTTGCTTGCCAAATTACCATAATTTGTTTGAGCTGTTAAACTGCAAAGCAATAAGCATAAAAGTGTCCTCCAGGTGAAATAAGAAAGCAAACCCATCTCATAGTAATAGCTACTGTCTTTACACAGTGAGAAGCTTGAGGGGTTATTTGGTGGTTTGCAAATTGAGACCATTAATTATGCATAAGTTAGGCAGTCTGCACTCTAAATGTAAGAAGGATTGTTTTGTAAAGCAGTAGACAAAGTCAAAATATGGCAGTGGATGATGCCAGGTGTGATCCACACCATACTGAATATGTGGATACAGTCTGCCGTTTAGCTAACCGCTTTTCACTTTCCCAGGCAACAGCTTCAACGGCAGACACCAGCCTTATGTGCTCTCAGACTTCTGAAAACCAGTCCAGCCTCGTCTTCAGATGCCATCGCCACCCCTCCTCTAGATGGAGCCCCCAAACAGTATTCCCCCAAAATCCAGCAGCTTGTCAGTGACATAGCCAGCCTCACCTTGTTAGAGGTGTCCGATCTCAACGAACTCCTCAAGGTTTGTGGGAAACCTAAAACCACAGTGCACTTTGTCTGAGCTTCTTGCTGTCCGTTTGTGTTAAATGTTGAGTGATAACTTGTTTGTCTTTACCACAGAAAACTCTGAACATTGAGAGTGTCGGAATGATGCCGATGGGGGCGATGGCGACATTAGCTGCTCCTGCAGCTCAGGTATTGATAATTGTTTTTAAAGGGAAGTTCTGAAGACTGCCTTATAAATCATTAATGGCTTAAGTAGCAACATACATCATTATTGTTCTTTTTCAGATGTCTAGCTTAAGAATTTAAAGTCACTCATAGTTGATGTGGCCAACGAGGCTCCGTGCGCACAGTTAAATGACCTCGATTGTGTTCCTTTTGCAACTAGGCTGCAGAGGAGGAGGTGGCACCAGCAAAGAAGGAGAAGACTCACTTTACAGTAAAATTGACAGAATTGAAAGCTGCTGAAAAAGTAAAGCTTATAAAGGAAGTGAAAAACTGCATCCAGGGCTTGAATCTGGTGCAGGTAAGTCTCACTGTTGGAGCTATTTAAGCGGGCTTATTGTAGCTTTTGGCAAAAAGCAGTGGGCCGGTGTTAGAATGTGAGATATAAAATGTTTATGAGATGACGCTTTGGAGGTAATAATATGCATATATTATTACATAATAGTCTGCAAAATCAGTCCAATTTATTTTGTGAATCAGTTTCAGCTGCTTTGGTGCAAATGAAAATCTCACTGCTGGTAGCATAAAACAGTACATGCAGTCCAGCTCATCCAGGATGACACATCCATTCGTGCTGTTATGAGTAGGTTTGCTATGTCTCCCAGCATGTTCTCAAGAGTGGTGAGGTGATGCAGGTGGGCTGTTACACAAGGAAGGCTGAACAGGGCTGTAGAAGGATATCAAGGGCATCAGTGTCTGCTCCTCTGAGCAAAGAATTGTCAGTCCTACTACATGACCTCCAGCAAGCTCGTCATGTGCATTCCTCTAAACAAACTGTCAGAGGGCACGTGGGTAGCATGGGTTGACGTCTTTTAGTGGGTTTTTGCTCACAGAGGTTGTCTGTGGTGTTGGCTTTGCAGTGAACCTGTTGTCCCTTTATTTGCACCAAAGTGGGTGAAATGCATTCCCAACAGTTTCTAACTTGACAGATTGATATGAATTTGTTGTATTGTGGTGATCAAGTGTTCCTAATTTCTTTCTTTTTATTGTGAGCAGTAACTACAAGCAAACATTGTGTATAGTGTAATTTGCTTTGTCTGCAGTGTTAAAGCTTCTCAAAGCACAAATTTGTTAATTTCACTAATTGTTTTTTTTTTTTCTCCGCCCTCTTTATTTGAAACAGGCTAAGAAACTAGTGGAGTCTCTTCCACAGGAAATCCGGGCCAACGTATCCAAAGAAGAGGCAGAGAAATTAAAAGCAGCCCTGGAGGCAGCAGGTGGCACCGTGGAGTTGGAGTAGATCTCGTCTGCCCTTATGCCCACTGTTCGCCATCATTTTACTACTCATGCACTTCATCCTTGAGTTTATTTCTTTTTATTTGTTTTCTTTCCTCCCTTTTTTTTTTTTTTTTTTTTTTTTTTTGTACGACAAAGACGTGGATCGTAAGAGAAATGGAAACAAATGCCTTCTGACATTAACGCCGTCCCCTTACAACGTCAGGTCGTGACGGCACAGCTGAGACTGAACTCTCCAGCACGCAGCCTTCGCAGATGTGCCGCCGCACTGTTTGGTGGTTCGCTTGTCTGATACACGTGTCACAAACAAGCTAAGGAGATTGGTTGGATGCAGAGTAACGCCTTTTTCAGACATGTAATGAATAACATTGCAGTAATGGCATTGTGTCAATCGGCGGTCATTGATCACATTAATGTTCCTCTGGTTTCTATCTGACCTTCCTGCGACAGACTGAGAGAACTTCTCTCTCTGTCATTGTTACAAAGAGCTGCATGTGCTGCGTGGTGTTGCAGAGAGAGCTGTACCCTACCCCCCCACATGCATGCTCTAAAAAGCTTTCTTCTGAATTAGGAAGAATGCTTGAATCATATTCCAAATTAGAAACGATGTAAACGTTTCTGCTTTTAATTGCATTCTCCTGTGAGCTGAGTAACTCGCCAAAGATGCATGCATAGTTGCTACGGTTGAAATTTATTGCGTCCAGAGGCGTGATCAGGGTGCTGATGGACACGAAACCATCACCACACCAAGATGCTGTCAGATCAATGGGAAGGAGCGCATGTCTGAAAGAGGCTGAAATTACTTTGTAATTCTTTGTGTTTAATCTTCTCACAAGGTTAAATCTTGTGGTTTCCAGGTTGATACAGATGACTGATGTTGAGGAGCACCAGATACTGTGTGTAGTTCAGAGAATGGCAGGGTTGAGTCCAGATAAATCTCATTGAAATGTTAATAATGTGATTAAAGTTGAAATAATTATTTTGCTCTTATGTGTTATTGGTCGTGTGGCTGAATTTATGGAAAACTTGATGAGTGTAATCAAGATTTCATGTGTGCTGTGTTGACTGAACATTTATAGTGGAACAGTGAATTTCACTAGATAATGCTTTACTGCGGTTGTCCACCAGAGGTCTTAATAACGCTGGATAACAGCACTTGCATGTCATTTTGTTTCTGAGTAAACCTTAGTGTTGAAATGAACAGAAATGAGTAGGTTTTCCTAAAAGAGGGAAAAAAGCTTCAGTATCTGTGATGATGTATGATTTGGAGAGAAAGTAATTTACGCCATTTACACTAACTGGACACTTAATTAGGTATACCTTCCTCTGAACCCCTTTTGCCTTCGGAACAAAAAACGGTTTTCATGAATCTGTGCAAACTCTACTTTTAGTTCCCTGCTCTTAGCTGGCATAAGTGGTAACCAGTGTGGTCTTGTGCTGCTGTAACCCATGTGCATCAAGGTCTGATTTGTTCACAGATGCTCTTCTGCATACCTTGGTTGTAACAAGTGGTTGTTTAAATTATTGTTGCTGTCCTATCAGATGAAAGGAGACACTCATTCTCTTCTGACATCTCACACTGAGATGTCAGAAGAGACCTTAGAGATGGTCGTGTGAGAAAACCCCAGCAGATCAGCAGTTAAGTACTCGGTCCAGCCCAGCTGTCATTACGAGCTATGTCACTTTCAAAGTCCTTTAAATCTGCTTTTCATTCTGCCCATTTAATGTCTACATGCATTTAGTTGCTGTAGGTAGACAATCTTATTTTGTCTGCAAAAGTCAGCATGTAAAGAAGAAAAATTATACACAGTTATTTTAAAACTAGTGTTGGACTGCTTTTCCTCTTGGAGAATCTGTCTCTTCAATGGGGTTCACATAAGGAACATAAACTGCTAACCCTGCACAAAATCACCTGCAGACTGCTGACTGTAAAAAGAAAAACCTGAAGAATATAAACAATTTCTGATTAATTATAGTTATAGGAGAAGGTGAGGAGTCAGGTGCTTTGTACTTATGGACACTAGAGGTTGCAAGGACATACATGTCAAGAAGTATGTAGAGAACATTGAAGGGGCTCAATTTCATACCTGCTATCATGGCAGTATAATGTTAATATAACAGTTTTTTATAGTGCTTTTTCACAGTAGATATGTTGGCTAGTTGTTTTAATCAAGTAGTCTCAGTAATGTTTTGTAACTGAAGCATCAGGAAGGATTCAGGACCTGGGAACTGATGTGTTTTAGCACAAAGAGTGCTGAGGATAAACCGTGGAGTATTTCACTCCTGTTGGATTGGTGAATATTCTGGGCTTATTGATCCTTTTGGGCTCCTGTATCTGTCCAGGTGTTTTCACTGGTGGAATATTCCACTTTGATCCTGGGTGGAAGCTTATCATTGGGGGAATATAATTAATGGGAAATCCCTAATGGTGAAACACCACTGGAAAGTAGAAGGATCGAGTGATTTCATTAACTCTGTTTCATTCCCCGATGAAGGTATGTGTGCCAAATCATGACGGAGTTTTGCTTTTAGTTTTTTTTAAGGTTAAACCTAAATGTAAATTTTAGTGCTTTGATAATTTAACATGTTTAGTTTTTATGTCAACACTCGGACTTAATCTATCGTGACACATCTAAATCTTAGAGAGAATACAGTCTGTTTTTACATCTGTCACAAGAACAAATGCAAAGCACAGATGGAGAGCAGGAAGAATGAAGACAGATGTGTACAGATGAAACATGAGAAAGAGCAACGCAACATAAGTGATTAAAAACTCTGTGAAGAACATGTAAAAGAAATGGCTTGTCATCCAGTTTTCCTACAGTGAGGAGGGAAAACCCTTTAGTCCTGATGAGAGTCGTAGAAAATTGTCCTGGAGAATGAAAATGATACTTTGCTGTGTTAGTGATGATGGCTTCTGGCTGGGTCATAGCATTGCAAGCCTGGCCTGGACTGCTGAAGGAAGTCACCACATCAAATCAGTCGCAGGTTTCATTTTAACTCACTTTATGATAAAAACAAAATCCAGCTGTATGCAATTTAATGCAGCAATTTAGCATAAAGCAGAGGGCAGCAGCATATCACTCTCCTACACTTCAAGTGACTGAGGTCAGCCTACGGTCCACCAACTGCAGACATCCAGCATCAATGCAATATAACATCCATATAGACCTAACTCCTAGTTGGTTCTTGTTATTTAATCTCAGTGTACCCTTAAAGATTTGGATTCATGTGCAGTAGATTAATGTCTGCAGTCTGACTTGATTGCAATCTCAACCGGTGTAGCTACAGCCAGCAGAAAATAATGGAGCAGGCCTGCAATAAATCCTATCAACCATGAAGGTTAAGCCTGTTGTTCATTCAACTTCATTTTTATTCTGGACCTTGCAGTTATCGTTTTGCCCATCTCATTTATTTCACAGACGGTAGGCCAACTTGCAACCACCCCCAATCTGATCAAACAGCTCCCTAAAAGAGGCCCAACAACAACAACTCATGTTAAAGCATTAGACAGAAACCTAAATCTCAGTTCTGACTATTGCTAGCTGTCATTACCCATTCCTGCCTGTGTCTGCTCACATCTTACCTTTGCTCCAACTTGGAGTGGGTATCCAGTTGCTGTTTGTATCATCTGTCATGAGTGCCCCCCCTCTGAGTCAGCCCAAGTGCTGCTGTGCCAGGCTGGTCATTCATAGCACTCATTTAAAATCATGTCATGTTCAACAACCCAGACGGTTGCATTAGCTGTAGAAACTTTCAGAAAAGTATAAAAATAATAAATAATGTTGCTGTGCATCACTGACCCATTGTTCAAAATGTTGTAACCTTGTAACCTTTTGTGCTTATGACCTGAAGTCTGAATGCTATAATTAGACAAATCTATCCTTGACAAATATTTGTTTAAACTTCGAGACCTTTGCTCCATGTCAGTGTGTCGGCCACAATTTCAAAACTACAGCAGCGGTCAAGCCCGCTTACTATTTTTATATTGGTCACGTACACTTTCTCCCATGAACCAGCTGCACCCCTCTTCTTCTTGGCACACAAACATGGAGTAAGTACAGAGGGACACTCATTATATTTGTCTGTCCACTGCTTCAAAAGAAACAAAAATACAGATTTACATTGAGATGACTCCCGTCGACTTTTAAAATGAATTGTGGCCACGCATCACCAGAAGTGCTGAGGGGAAAAACGATGAAAGGAGCACCCTCGGGCAAAGTTGTGCTTTGAGCCTCTGAGAAGTCGACCCTTTGGTTTTTCCCCCCTCTAGAGTTTGCCTCACTGACAGCATGCAGGAGAACCGTGTCTCTCGTTGGTATTTTGGTGGGGTCTCGTCCAGTGCAGCAGCCTGTGTAACCCATCCACTGGATTTGATAAAGGTAAATTATAGAGCTTATCGAATTTGAATTAACACCAGAGCACAATCCTTCCATTCGGCAGAGACAAAATAGATCCAGATAGGCCTCACTGATGTGTCTATTTTGGCTATTTTGGTTTTCTATTTACTTGCTGATGATAAAATTTGGAATAATGTGTTGTAGCAATATTCATTTTAGCAGTTTCTTAGAATTTCACTTGGTTATTATGCAGCCAAATTGCCTTTATATTGGCAATCATTAGGCTTGCTTTGATTCCTTAAGGTGCTTTAAATGATAGTAACATTTGTAGTGTATGTTTAGTGGCACAGCTTTTTATTTCTTGCAGCTATTATCGCTATTATCCACTTATTGCATTGGTTTTCTTTAATTTAGGATGCGGACTGAATGGTGCTGGTAATATTAGAGCGTGAGATATATTTTCAGACTAGATATTAACGGTTTTAAAGACAGGAACCTTACATACATCTAAGGCCAATTCTCACTAAAAGTGCCACTGACTCTTAGTGCTGCTTCCTTATGGTTGCTTCCAGGTCCACTTGCAAACACAGCAGGAAGTGAGGATGAGGATGATTGGGATGACTCTTAACGTAGTGAGAAGAGAGGGTTTTCTGGCTCTCTACAGCGGGCTCACTGCTTCCCTCTGCCGGCAGGTCAAAAACAACACTCATTTCCATAAAACCTTTATCAGCCGCACACTCTTCCTCTCTTTGACATAGCTGTTTTTATTTATTCATTTGTCCAGATGACATATTCTTTGTCACGATTTGCCATTTACGAGACCGTCAGGGATAAGATGAAGAGAAAAAATAAAGGTCCTATGCCTTTCCACCAGAAAGTCCTCCTGGGTGCCTTTGGAGGTAAATGGTGGAAAATAGCTTACATTTTATTTAAAGATGTTGTTTCATTTTATACTTAAAATTGCATTTAAAGATGTTGTTTTTCCTTCATCAGGTTTTACAGGTGGTTTCATTGGGACCCCAACTGACCTGGTGAATGTAAGGTGAGATACAGTGTTTATGTCTTTGTATCTGTTTGCACTTCACATGTAGAATCGAATGTATTTTTGTGGTTCACCACATAAAAGTCATAGTTTATATTTTATAGTTCAGTGCATCCACTACATTGCTGTTTAAGGTCTAAATTTGCTGTCATTCCAGCCGTGAGATAAAAGTGATTCATTTTGTTGTCACAATGCTTTAATAGTTATAATAATTCTATGAATATTTAATATACATTTAAATGGAGATTAAATTGAAACTGAATCATGAAACATATTACTAATAAAAGCCTACATTTATTTTTAGTTTGTTCTGGTCCATTTAAGTGGCCGTTTTATTATCTTGAGCATTTTAAAAATGTTGTTTATAACTTTTGGGGTTTTGCGGTTTCTGTCCACCGTACTTTTGTGCGAGTGCTTGATGACCAAAAAACAAACAATAATAGAAAAAGAAAAATACCAAAAAGTAACAAAGGATACACGAACACGGATCACTTCATTAGGTACACCTGTCCAACTGCTCATCACAAATATCTCATCAGCCAATTACATGAGAGGAACTCAGTGCATTTAGACATGTAGACGTGATCAAGATGACCTGCTGAAGTTCAAAGAGAACATCAAAATGAGGAAGAATGGTGACAGAAGCGACTTTGAAGGTGGTATGGTTGTTGCTGCCAGATAGGCTAGTCGGAGTATTTCAGGGACTGTTGATCTTCAAGTAATTCATTGTATTGGATAGTCGCTACATAGGCCTTTACCAGAGTTGCCTCAGTTGTGCCGACTGGGAGCTTGGGCTGTTTTACCCTGTGCTTCTTAGGTTATTCTTTGCCTTTGGAGGAGCCACACTAAACCAGAGTTCATAGAATGGTTAAAGACACTGCTTCCTGTGAATCACTGATGGTAAGGAATAATAACTGTCAAGGAAAGTTTCAGCAAGAGTGGATTGAGGTTGCAGAGAAAACAAAGGACAGAATCTAACAGACAGTTGCCCTTTCTCTTTTGTGCGTCTGCTAAGTTTTACACAACCCCTTATTTATTTTGTTCTTAGTACTTGGATACTTTTCTGTCTTTGTATTTCTCCTTACTGATTGCACAGATGTAACCATGTCCAGTGTATGCTATTTTGTGTTTTGATTGTTATGAAAATTGAAAATAAATAAAAGGAAAAAAATGGGCAACAGAAGGTTGGAAAAATGTCTGGTCTGATGACTTTTTCCGCTTTGACATTTGGATAGTAGGGTCAGAATTTGTCATAAACAACAGGAAAACATTGATTCATCCTGGTATCATCATGCTGCTGCTTGTGGTGCAAACGTTGGGATCCCTATTACCAGCTGAGCATCATTTAAATGCCACAGGCAGCCTGAATATTGTTGCTGAACATGTCCAGCACGCACTGTATCAAAAAGGCCTCCAGGGCTCATTTGGGATGTGGTGGAACAGGAGATGCAGATCATAGATGTGCAACTGACAAATCTGCAGCAACTGACATGGTGCTATCTTGTCAATGCCATGAAGGCAGTTCTGAATGCAAAAGGGGTCAAACGTGGTACTATCTAACAAAGTGTCTGTGAGTGTATATATATTTCTAAACACAAGTTAAGGGGTTAAGGGGTTTCTAACATAACATCCAAAGTAGGTACCTGTAGAAATGTTGTGAAGTGAAAGGAAGATAGCTGGGGAAAGTAAAAACTACACAAGAAAAAAAGTTGTGGTGGCATAAAAGCCTTCCAATTTTAGATGGTCAATTTTCCCAGAGTGCAGAAGCAAGACAATCAATGTTAAGGCTGCACGTGCTGACAGACAACCGGCTTTGAAATCTCTCATCTTTACAGAATGCAGAATGACGTCAAGATGGCAGCAGAGTTCAGAAGAAAGTAAGTGCACGAAAAATGGGAATACATCCTGAATCATAATTACAGACAATTATAGTTCTTTCCAAATAACCATATTGTAAGATAGTTTTTTCCCTTTTTACAGTTATGCTCATGTGTTTGATGGGCTCTTACGTGTCTGTAAGGAAGGTAAAGTCCATAAAAGCTTCTACCATTAAACGTACCATTAAAGCTTTATTTTTATTTCCTTTGTATGTTCTGTCACAAGTTTAAAATCCACAATCCTTAAACTCAAGAGAACAAATACTGACTAAAGATTTCTTTACAATGTTCATCCTTCTGAAATGTGCTTTTTAGAGGGGCTGAGGAAACTGTTTTCTGGTGCTTCAATGGCTTCTTCGAGAGGTGCACTGGTGTCTGTTGGACAGGTAAAGTCATAAACTGCCCTACAAGACAACAGTGACTGCAAATATAGTGAAACTGTGAATTTTTGAGCAGTAACAGCAAACTGTAAGACAGAACCATAATGGCCTTAATGTTATAATTTTTATGCCCAACAATTATTGCCATAAATAAATCTGTAATGGCTAAATATGCAGATAGTCAGCTGATTAAACTGTGTTTATTCAGTTTTTCTTAGCTTGTTATGTAGGGAAATATATTTTAGAGGCTACGCATAAAGTTCAATTAAAAAAATCTATACATTTAAATGTTGGTATTTTTTAAATTTTAAAATCAGTCAGTATAATCCTAAAAGTTATACTGCATGTAATTATCATGCAAAATGCCAAAATTCTGAATACTGCTCAGACCAGTAAGTGCTGTCAAAGAAATTCCTTTTTCTCTGGCAAAGAGAAACTACCAGTTGGAGACAATCATGATCACTAACGAGATGTTAACAGGCCTTGGTGTTGTTAAGTTAGTAAAAACATTGTAGGGCCTTCAGCGTCACTTATTAAGATTTAAGTGAGCGTATGTAAATGTTTGAGCCTGTGTGTATACTTTTGACCCTGCATGGATTGGAGGAAATCCTAATAAATTAAAACTTGTGCATCCAATTCTTGTTTTTTAATGTCTTTAAAGATCTATGCACAATCATTCCACCCTGGAGAAAGAAAACTTCAAAGAAATCATTAAAGGCCCTAAATCACCATGACATTTATGCCCATGTTGAGTACCCACGAACTTCTGACCACAACTGTATATCCACTGTGTAGTTTGCTCTTGTTCTGTGGCAGGAAGGACACAGATTAGCCTGCAGCATTTAAACCAAAACTACATTTTGGGTTTTAGGTCTATTTCACTGATATTTTTTTAAAGTATTTTCTTGGAAATTATACACTTCTTTAAAAAATAAAGAAACAAAACAGAAAGCCATAAATGCGAGCCAACTTACGCAGCACATGTGTGTTTTGCTCCTGCAGCTCGCCTGCTACGACCAGTCCAAAGAGTTGGTTCTGGCTACTGGTTACTTGACTGACAACATCTTCACTCACTTCCTGGCGAGTGTGTTTGCAGTAAGTGACTCACGTCTGTCATAGCATAGCAAGACAAACATCACATGATTTTCTGAAATAAGCCCTCTGTTCTTGCGCAGGGTGGCTCTGCTACAATCCTCTGTCAACCACTGGATGTTGTTAAAACAAGATTAATGAATTCAGAAGTTCAGTATGGGGTGAGTGTCTTTAAAATGACTTTTCCTGTTATCTGGTTTTGCAGGAGAGTTTGGCTTATTTAGGTCTCTGAGTTCTCCCGCCCTCATCACTCTGATGTTATGTATGTTTTATTCATTGGTTATGGGGAAAATGACACAGCTTGGCATGTCTCTTGTGTGTTTTGTCTCCTTGTTGCAGAGTGTGTCTCACTGCTTAACAGAAACAGCAAAGCTGGGGCCGAATGCGTTCTACAAGGTGGATGTCACATTCACGCAGACATGATGTTTTATACAGCTCTTTCTAATTATGTGCTGTAGTAACCTACAGAGTATTAAGACACTGAAATAGTGCTTTGATTTGTGTCCAGGGTCTTGTTCCTGCAGCTATCCGCCTCATCCCTCACACAGTCTTAACCTTCATATTCCTCGAGCAGCTGAAGCAGCATTTTGGTGAGATGGTCATTACCTGAGGGTGCCATAAGATAGTTTTCCTACAACCACGGCTATTCCTTCAGGATTTTAGTGGCCCTCCATGCTGCACAGGTTGATCTCGACAAACTGAGCTGGGGTTGAGTGGAACCCTCAAAAGTCCGAGACGGAAAGAGAATCTTCATGCTACGTTTTTCCATCCATAACACATAATCAAAACAACTTGTGTAATAACACCCAAAGCTCCAGACAAAAACGTGGTGACGAAACGTGGTGTTTCTTAAAAATGGAGACGGTTTAAATTATTTACATTCACCACTGTGCTACTTCACTTGTCATGAACTGTGCAACTATAAATATCACCTAAGGTTATATAAGGCTAATAAAGTAATAAATGGATTTCCATTAAATTCAAAACTGTCTCTTGAATGAATATCCTGAACCTGACAAATGAATCTTCATGCTACAAAACCTCCAGTGCCCTCTGGGGGACAGTGTTACACTGAAAAACAGCCTGCCAATATATTTATATAAAGTGTATTTGTAATTATGCAGATTGTCCAAGGATTTGGTTCAAGACAAGACTGTTTATTTTCATATTATGGAAGGAATGTGAGGGCGGGACAGTAGTGCAGTGGTTAGCACTTTCTCCACTGCCTGTGCAGAGTTTGCATGTTTTTCCCTATTCTGCCACTGATTTCCTGCCACAGTGCAAAAACAGGCATGCTAGGTTAATTGGTGATTCTACATTGTGAGCGCCTGTGATGGACTGGACCCTGCCTCTTGTGCTATGTCAGCTGATGGAAGAGGCCCCTTGGATCCATAGTTTTGTTGGAGAAAATGATTAGAAAGGAAATCTGTGGCAGAAGCGTTACTTTTTCTCATTTTCATTAGTCAGGATTGAGAATATAGTGAGAAAATAAATGATGGGCCTTATGGAAAAGAAAACAAGGCTGATTCAATTGTGAAAACAAGCTTGTGAGACACTCCCTTGTCAGTAATTTGTCTCTTTATTTACTTCTCTCACTGCATGAGTGCAGTTATTGCTGGACACATCAGACATCCTGTCAGGCCTCTTTTAAAAAGGAACACTTAACCTCTTAGACAATTAGATTCACTTGAATTCATTATGACCGTGCTTTCATTAGACACTCAGCAGCTTTTTAAAACAGGAGGCCGGCAGATTCGTGTGAAGACAAAGACAAAATTTTTGCTTAAAAAAAAGACAGAGAGAAAAAAAAAGTTGTGTGCCATGGTTCAGCAGCTGTATGTGGGTTTGTGGGTTCATGTTATTTAATATCGTTCCAGGTATTATTTTCCTGAGCATTATATTGTACAGCGATGCACAATCCATCATGCTCAGCTTTACAAGACGAACTGATATCTTTTCCATGTCCTATGGTTTACTCACTGCCTGTATCAGTGTCAGAATTTGAGTGATGATTCTTGTCTTCGGGATCCAACAGCTCCACACTTGATGCCTTTTCCATGATGTATAGTCAAACAAAAATCAGATAAACTTTCCTTAAGAGGTCCAGCCCGCTAAGTCACTGATATCACTAAGAGATTAATGCGTAAGTGAAATCAGCTCTTTTTGATGAAACTTTTATTTATTTATTTTTTGCGGTTAAAGGTTAAGTTTCAACTTGCTTATTCCTAACTGCTGCACAGGTTACACGACCCCGTGAAACCTGTGCAAAAAGTCATCTAATGGTGAGCCGGTTATTATGTGCGGTTGTCATGGTGCTTGACGAAAGAGCAGCTTGATGACATAGGTCAGTAATGATAGATAATGCACTGCATAAGAAGAGTACATCTGCTTCCTTTTTTAGTGTATATCCAGATTTACTTTGCTGTGTATGAAAGAGTCAGACAGTTAAAATAAAAAATTATTAAAAAGAAGTGTAGGTGTTAATTTATAAAATAGAACACTTTTTTCTTTTATAATATTAATGTATGAATGTATTTCAGTATTAATTTATTTGCTTGCAAACAGTACTGAGCAGTTGTATAAGTTTTAGATAGATAGCTTAGCCAGCTGCCTCAGGTCTCTAGAAGCAAGCATTTCTCTTGGATGTTGAGCCTCCGGATTGATTTGCATTAAGAAAAATGCTAAATATAAAATTCAAAGAGATTAATAAAGCCAATCAATCGATTATCCATTCATCCACCTGTCTTCTTCCTCTTCTCTCAGCTGTTATGGGGCAAAAAAAGTGGAAAATTAAATATAAATAAATAAATAGGGAAGCATATTAATAAAAAAATGATCTATTTCTGTCACATTTTTAATTGAATTGAATGCTCTGATTTATTACACTTGTATTATTTTTATAAACTGATTCATTTAGAAATTATTTATTTTTTGTGCCATTTTCTGCCCTTCATCACTCTGAAGCCTCAGACGGCGGTTTGTGCTTGATGTTTTCTCTTTATCAGGCACTCTATCGCTGGTAGAGACTGACCGCTGCGCCCGAAGACATCCACCGGGGATGCAGCTAATGATGGCGATGATGATGCACACGCACACACGGACAGAAACACATATCGCTTTCTCATCTTTCTCCGTTTACCTTTGTTTCTGGATGCGGACGAGGAAGAGATGTCAAAGTCTGGTTTGAAGCTGAGAACTGACAGACTGAATGTTTTGGAACGGTCCTGACAACAGAAACAGAATTTGAGATTTTACAGTGAGGTGAATTGTTATACCAGATGTTGCGGGTTCATATCTCAACACGAGGAGAAGCCATTTTCATCTTTGATTTTTACCCAACAGGATGCTCACTGTATATATGAACAAACAGGCTTTTTAAAAATATACATTTTTATATTTTATTATTTCTCATTGGCCAGTTTGTTGAAATAATAATCTTTTCTTCACACTGAGAAACTGGGCTTGTGCAGATATAAGTAAAGTAAGGGCACAGACAAGGGTTTAAGTCTTTTCCAAAACAGCATTAAGAAGGTTTCAGTTAATGTTCAGTTAGCATCCACGCAAAAAACCCCAAATCAAACTATACAACCTTGATAGTTATATTTCATGTTTAATTTCACTTTTTTTTTTCCAGATGTCAGTCTCAGAAGTTGTCACGTGTGAGTCAAAGTTTCAGGCTGTTATGTCTTTAAGATGCTGACAAATTGCAAAACTCTTCTGCAGCCTTTAAAGGAAAACACTGACCTGACCTCATTCTCTGTAATTGTTTATTATTATTATCATACTAAAAGTAAGTTGAGATTATTCGTGTTTAAAACATTTCTGGATCACAACATTTGTTGAAAAAAAATAAAATCAACAAGCATGTTAAAACCGGGCATGATTTCATGTCTCTCATGTCAGCTCTGGTTCAATATATCCATACCCCACAGTGCTGGCATGCAGCTGTTAACAATTTAATGCAATAAAGATTAATTTAATTGCATTACATTTTTGTGTGTGATAAGATCCAGAGGGATAGCAAACATCCAAGTAATTCATATGTGGCCTTGATTAAATTTGAAGTGGACATTTGCATGGAATAATGTGCAAAGCGCCTTGAGGCAACTGTTGTCGTGAATTGGCGCTATATAAATAAAACTGAATTGAATTAAAGTGTCTGGCTGCACTCTTTAAACAGCATGAAATTTTAATTAAATGCACTGGGTATGGCCAAGTAGGCCGGTTAGTCCGAAGCGTATGAGCTTTGCAGTTTGTTATACCTCCGCTGTTAAGCCTGGACCAGCTGCACTGTCACAGTTCAACAGTCTTTTAACATCTAAGAAACCAAAAAAAGCGCTTTTACATTTCATCTCACTGCCAGCTGTGGAAATCCCTTCTTTTCTAGTTTCTTCCCTCCTTTCATCTTACTGATCCATCAGAGTTTTCCTCAGCTTTCCTGGACTCTCACAAGGTAGTTGACAGTCCTCTATTCTTCTTCTCTGCACTCTGCTGCCAGCTGCTTCAAATGTCAGATTCTTCCTCTCATGGGCGATCTCTGTTTTTCCACAGGCTGGTCAGCTCAGTCAGTGCAAGCAACAGTGTTAGACTTCAGTGAGGGTGAAGGTGGGAAGACCTGCCAATTACCAAAGTGATCATCCAAACAGCTTAGCAACTGAAAAACACCAAGCCTGTGAAACTAGATTTCGCAGCATGTTTTTTAAGCAGTGTGACTGCAGACATAAGAGAAAAGCAAACCTATACGTACAAAAATGTTACACTCTGTTGATTTTCTTCTCCAAAATACAAATGCAAGATGACAGGGTTAAATCCAATATTTTCATCTGGACCCCTGGTTCTTTGTAGTATACAGCAGCAGCTTCTGGACTGGATTGGAAAAAAGGATGAGATTTTAAATCACGGTGCAGACTAATATCAGCAAGATTAGGATTTCAGTCCAGCACAAAAGGAGCTGTTCATTCAGTGAACGTTAATTACTAAGCTTGTTAATAATAAAGCACACATCTTGCTTGTTCCATTAAAATTAAGAGGTAAAGAGGAATGAGTCAGATTGACTAAAATTTTTGTCCTTACCATTCTTTAGACATTATTATCTAAATTCATCTTTTTTTTTTCAACACACAGCCATCAAATGGACCCATTTAATGCTTGTTTAAGCAATGACAATTTAAAATTGGCAGTAAAAATGATGGTTAGCATATTTCCAACTTTTAGAGTTACAATTGATTCTTTATTAGAAGTTTTAAAGCTGATGAAAAGTTGTCATTTCGCCTGGCAAAACTGATCGTCACCAGCCAGAAATTGTAACACTGCTTTTGTCTACCTCTGTCTGAAATCATGGATTTAGTTTTTGGAAAATTTTAAGGTCACTTTCAAGTGGCTAATCTGTTACTATTATCACTATAATTTAAAAATGATACCAGAACTTAGATCCCCTCTCACTGCCCCTCCCAGAGTCAAAGTTTGGTGCATTTCCTTAATGAATCCTTCTCTTATCAACCCTGCGTTGTTGGCTGGAGATGATTTTTCCTACACTGTCTACGTCTGAGGGATTTCTGCCAGCTTGCGTTGGACTGGGTCATGGCACCACCTGTGCCATGCCTGGCTGGCCACAGCAGGTAGTGCTGAAAGCTGAAGGTGCTTCAAAACCACTCTCAACTGGGCTTCATGACACTCAATGTGGGCAACAGAGGGGCCATAAATCTGCAAAATTATATTTAAATAGAAAAATAACCAAAATTACACTTCCCTGGTTTTCATTCGACAATAGTGATCTGCCTTTCTTCCTTTCTTAAAGCTCATTTGCTGCCAGTATCATACTGGGTGGTAACAGCGCTGATCTCCTCGGTTTGGAATGACGACAGAGTTGAGAGAATGAGCGATGGTTTCACATTATGGAAAAGTTTGTGGGATGGAGTGTGGGAGCCAGGCTTTTCACTTGAGGTCTGACTGTGGCTCTAAGCCTGCATGCCTCCCCTCTCTGCTCCGGCCGGCAGCCCTTTGCAGCCAGAAGAGAGATATTCACATAAACAGGAGCGAAAGCCAGGGCGGAGAAAATCACCAAAAACCTTATATAAGGAGCAAAGTGACTGGCAGGCCAGAGAATCAGTGAATTGTAAAAGAAGGTGGCAAGCAAGCAAAACATTACACAGACTTGTTTACTTGGCAATTATATACAGTGGGGCAAGAAAGTATTTTGCATATTTTCCCCATGCTTGTAGTTTCGTCCAGTCCCCCCTTTTTGGATTGTAAACTTTCAAAAACTCAAACACTTGGTGACGTTTTTACACTTTACAGGTTCACGAATTGGATGTTTTAAGTGTAAGAGTTTATTCTGATGCTTAACAGACTAGAAGATGGAAAACTATGCTGAGCTGTGCAGAAGCATAGAAAGCAGGCATGCAAGGGCTCTCGAGAAGATCTGCATGGAGGAATGGGCCAAAATACCAGCTACTGTGTGTGCAAACCTGGTAAAGACCTATAGTAAACGTTTGACCTCTGTTATTGCCAACAAAGGTTATGTTACAAAGTATTGAGTTGTATTTTTGTTATTGACCAAATACTTATTTTCCACCCTGATTTACGAATAAATTCTTTACAAATCTTACCATGTGGATTCATGGATTTTGTGGAGGCCAGGCCATCTGGCGCAGCACTCCATCACTCTCCTTCTTGGTCAAATAGCCCTTACACAGCCCAGGGGTTTTCTTGGGGTCATTGTCCTGCTGAAAAATAAATGATGGTCCAACTAAACACAAACCAGGTGAGATGGCGTGTCACTGCAGGATGCTGTGGTAGCCATGCTGGTTCAGTGTGCCTTCAAGTTTGAATAAATCCCCAATAGTTTCACCAGCAAAGCACCAACATGCCATTGCCATGCTTCATAGTGGGAACCACGCATGTAGAGACCAACTGGGGTCTACAAGTCCCTACAAAGGGACTACAACGGGACATGATTGGTTCACAGAGATAACTACATTATTGTCCCAGCTGTCAGAGTTGGGCTATACAGGTTGCAAATATATCTTACGGCATGTGTGATATCAGTTGGGGAAAAATATAAACGCTGCCTTTATTTCACAGTCTTCATGTTTAAGTGCCAAATAAGCTGCCATCCAGTTTCTATAGGGGACTCAGCATTTCCAAGGACGATGTCTGGCTTTGGACAACACAAGTTTTTTTCTGGTGGAAATAAATCCTTTTAAAATGTGTGTATGTTTGTTTTATATGTCTTTATATACAGTGGGGCAAAAAAGTATTTAGTCAGCCACCGATTGTGCAAGTTCCCCCACTTAAAATGATGACAGAGGTCAGTAATTTGCACCAGAGGTACACTTCAACTGTGAGAGACAGAATGTGAAAAAAAAATCCATGAATCCACATGGTAGGATTTGTAAAGAATTTATTCGTAAATCAGGGTGGAAAATAAGTATTTGGTCACCTCAAACAAGGAAAATCTCTGGCTCTCACAGACCTGTAACGTCTTCTGTAAGAAGCTTTTCTGTCCCCCACTTGTTACCTGTATGGATGGCACCTGTTTGAACTCATCATCTGTATAAAAGACACCTGTCCACAGCCTCAAACAGTCAGACTCCAAACTCTGCCATGGCCAAGACCAAAGAGCTTTCGAAGGACACCAGGAAAAGTATTGTAGACCTGCACCAGACTGGGAAGAGTGAATCTACAATAGGCAAGCAGCTTGGTGTGAAAAAATCAACCGTGGGAGCAATCATCAGAAAATGGAAGACATACAAGACCACTGATAATCTCCCCTCGATCTGGGGCTCCACGCAAGATCTCATCCCGTGGGGTCAAAATGATCATGAGAACGGTGAGCAAAGACCCCAGAACCACACGGGGGGACCTGGTGAATGACCTGCAGAGAGCTGGGACCAAAGTAACAAAGGTCACCATCAGTAACACACTACAACGGCAGGGAATCAAATCCCGCAGTGCCAGACGTGTTCCGCTGCTGAAGCCAGCGCATGTCCAGGCCCGTCTGAAGTTTGCCAGAGAACACATGGATGATACAGCAGAGGATTGGGAGAATGTCATGTGGTCAGATGAAACCAAAGTAGAACTTTTTGGTATAAACTCAACTCGTCGTGTTTGGAGGAAGAAGAATACTGAGTTGCATCCCAAGAACACCATACCTACTGTGAAGCATGGGGGTGGAAACATCATGCTATGGGGCTGTTTTTCTGCCAAGGGGACAGGACGACTGATCCGTGTTAAGGACAGAATGAATGGGGCCATGTATCGTGAGATTTTGAGCCAAAACCTCCTTCCATCAGTGAGAACTTTGAAGATGAAACGAGGCTGGGTCTTCCAACATGACAATGATCCAAAACACACCGCCCGGGCAACAAAGGAGTGGCTCCGTAAGAAGCATTTGAAAGTCCTGGAGTGGCCTAACCAGTCTCCAGACCTCAACCCCATAGAAAATCTGTGGCGGGAGTTGAAAGTCCGTGTTGCTCGGCGACAGCCCCAAAACATCACTGCTCTCGAGAAGATCTGCATGGAGGAATGGGCCAAAATACCAGCTACTGTGTGTGCAAACCTGGTAAAGACCTATAGTAAACGTTTGACCTCTGTTATTGCCAACAAAGGTTATGTTACAAAGTATTGAGTTGTATTTTTGTTATTGACCAAATACTTATTTTCCACCCTGATTTACGAATAAATTCTTTACAAATCCTACCATGTGGATTCATGGATTTTTTTTTTTTCTTCACATTCTGTCTCTCACAGTTGAAGTGTACCTCTGGTGCAAATTACTGACCTCTGTCATCATTTTAGGTGGGGGAACTTGCACAATCGGTGGCTGACTAAATACTTTTTTGCCCCACTGTATGTAAAGCCAGATTTCATCCCACGTAAAAGCAAAAGTTTTTGTAAGCTATGTACCCCAGCTTAATTTGTGTATGTCTACTTGTGAAGATGATTTTTTTTTTTTTACAGTTAATGGCAGAAAAAAAGACGCCAAAAAAGAGGCAGTGACATGTAATAAAGATAATGATGAAAAGCAGCAGGTTGTGTTCTCACTGAAACAGCTCAAATCAGAGCAGAAAAAACAGCCCATTAGTCTGAGGCAGCAGAGATAAACAGCTATGCAGAATTTCTTGTTTTTGTTTTCAGAAAACTTTTATGTTAATAAGGCGCGTCAGCCTTTTTACTTGAGGGGGTCCCATTTTTAAATAGACTCCCCACATCCAAAGTGGAATAACAGACATGTTCTTCAGCATTAAATGGTGATATTCTCAGTCAGACCAATATAGTGTTTGCTTGATTTTTTGAGAAATCCATTTTCATATGTACAGTATGAAGTTATTCAGTCCAAATGACTGACTGCAGCTTTTCATTTATCACAGTGCTTAATGACATCAGTGGACGTGCACAAACTATTACTGGAGCACGGTAATCTTATTGCTTATTAGCCCAATATAACTGAGCAGTACGTGAAAATGAACCCTGTTACCTTTAGCTTTCACATAGATAGCTACAGCGAGCACTGTTCAAGCATTTAGATCTGCAGTTTCTCCACAGGAGGTCTATCTCACACTTTTTTTTTTGTTTTTCCTTTAGCGTAAGAATCTTCATTTCTACATATATTGAAATTGAAATATGCCCGATATTTACCCGAAACCCCAATCAATACAATCAATCAAGTTCCCACTTGTTTTACTTTTGGGAGGAAATGAAAGCAGCTCCTGCTCCTTAACACAATTAAGCTTTTAAACTTAATCAAAGTCAACTGAATAATGATGCAGACAACGTTGAAGTCATGTTTTTAAACTAGTTGCAGATGTCATATACTGGTATCCATCTGTGATCGGTTCAGTGCAGCTGATGTAAGAGCAAATATAAACCAGTGACGTTTAATTTTATCACATAATCACTACTTATTGAAGCAATGTTAAGAAACAAATTGGCGTTCACGTGGAAGCTTTTTTTGATGGTAAACGAAGCATGATCTTAAATCTCATGTGTTGATTCTGAAAGGTGGCATCAATGGCTACTTACTTCATAGCGAGCTGATTACTGTATGCTCTTAGAGCCCTCTTTTCCTGCGGTGGCAGCAGGAACAAAGCATTTCCCTCCTAAGCAAGCTTATTTTCACCACCTGTCCATTATCCAGTTAGCTCAACTTAAGGTCATAGCCTTCCAACCTCTGGTTGCTAGGGAAACATATATTCCTTGACCAGTTGGCAAGTGGCTGCTGGTTGATAGTAGAGATGGCACGATACCACTTTTTTATGTCCGATACCGATTCCGATATCATAAATTTGGATATCTGCCGATACCGATATGAATCCGATATAGTGTTTTTTAATCAACAAAACTGGTTTTTTTTAAATATCTTGCTGCATTTTGTATAAGTTCATACTCAAGTTTAAAACAACAACTACACTAAAGCTATTCTGTTATACCTGTATGCAAAAAAAAAAAATTTCATAGTTCAGCAATACTGATCAATCTAATAAACTTAAACCTACACCATCCTCCCTATTCTGGTATTTTAAAGAGTACTTAGCGTAAATATTAAGCAACCTAACTAATAGGGTTCCAACTCCCAGGAACAACAAAAATAAATAAATAAAAAATAGGGAACCACCCCTCACACTCCACCTCATGATGCTTAATCGACGTAATCAACCTTAATTTGATGCAGTGTGAAAAAAAATGCACAGAAATCAATTATTTTTCAAGAAATATTAAATAGATTCAACATCTTTCTTCAACAAAATTGCAGACTGCACAGATGGTACCTTCCCAAAGGAGAAAGTACTATAGCTTACTAGGGTATATTAGACTTAATAGTTACTATATACAGTAATTGACTTCTATTCATTTTACATCAAATTAAAACTTTGGGTGTCAGATAATTATTTATTAAAAGCTAGACATTTTAAATGAGAATAAGAAAGAAAAGTATGTCTTTGTGCCCCCTTTTCCCTGTTAATGCCCTATCGGCCCCCCTGGCTAAACTTTGCTAGATCCGCCCCTGCACAGTTACCAGCCGTCAGCTACAAAAGATCCTCGAGTAGAAAGTAATATTAAATAAATTCTAACAACAGCTGATCAAGCTTAAACGTGCTGCTGTTGTTCAGCCGCTGGTTTCCTCTTTCTGGTGCAAAGTGGGCCAAAAACAAACCAGAGAGACGGAGTCGCGACAGAAAAGCCGATCAGCTGATCATTAAGCAGTTTCATGATTGAAGTAGCAGCCGGAGAGCGAGAGGCAGTCGCTTGTTAAGCTTAACGTGGGAATGCTTTACAAACATTCAGAGATGGACTTACACACTTGCTTTACTTCTCTCGGGGATAACTTTGTCGGAGATGAAATGCCGGGTTGCTAGCGAAGCTCCACATGCTATCCAGACCACCGACAGGTCACAAATGCCACAGCCGCTCTATCACGTGATGCATACTGTTCCGACGTGCTAACGTTCTGAGGTGAGTTACGCGTGTTGCAAGTTTTGTGAGGTGCTTTCGTGATATTTAATGGATCGGATAACATTTTTTTTTTCTCTCTGATATCCGATCCAGTAATTTAGGTCAGTATCGGACCGATACCGATACGTAATATCGGATCGGTCCATCTCTAGTTGATAGTCATCATTTCTAGTTTGTATTATACTATTTTCACAATTTCACTGGATCACTGCTTAGTGAGCAGTTAGTGAGTGTCTGTAGCCATGTTGACATTTTCCATAGAAATTATTGGACCAACCACAGCAACCTGCTAGTGAGCAAAGCAGTTGCAAGGACGGTTTCAGTGTAACACCATGTAGCCCTTTGTAGTCATTTTCACCTGTCAACAACAAGCGACCTCTTACAACCACTCCCAACCACTCAAAACACATTTTTCCTTAGTTAGCAGATGTTGTTGACCTGTGTGACTGAATCCTAACATGTGTTTAATTTTAGCCTGACTCTGTCCTACGTTGATATTTTTCATACTGCAGTAGGCCTTATCTGTCATTGACATGCAGTGTAAAAAAATGGCTTAAATTGTGAAATTCAATAAATTGGAAAGAGAGTTAGAATCTTAATTTTTTAATTTGGTTACTTTAAAATCTGCATTCTCTTTGTGTGTAAGCATATTTTATTTGAAGATCTTCAGACTATTACATCCAGTTGCAAGTCTCTCTAAATGCAAAAACCCACAAAAGATTGCTTTACAGATAAAAGTCAGCCAAATAATTCATTTCTTTTTTTTAATAGTTAAACTGAAATAATCTAAATTTTATAGCACACCTGCCCATAGTATGTAAAACACTCCGCTTTATTGCTTGTCTGCAGAAGGAATTTGCACTTCTAACCAAACACAATTGATATTTTAAGTAATGTAGATGAGACAATTCCCAAATTTTCCTTTTGAGCAATCATTCCACTTTTACTGGAGCATGGCACAGCATCAAAAACTCTATAATTCAGTAACATCCCCTACATATATAATTCACAATGTGTTAAACATAAGCAGCTTATTTATTTTTGGGTTCCTGTTTCTATTTCTCTAAAAAAGACTAACGTATCTCTGTGAGACATGGTACGGGTTAAATGAAAATAAGCACAGCAGTTTTGCCTTCACTTGAGCCCTGTTCACGCTAAACTGGTCTGACTTTTATTCAAATTGATTTCTAAAACAAGTCTCTTTCCCCAGTGTTTTCCTGTTTCTGACAAAGTTCTATGTTTTGCATGAATTTGCCGGAGGACAGTTCTTAGCACATAAGAACAGTCAGATATTGTTTTGTCACCATGTTATGAAACAGTTGCTTTCATTTCCTTTCCGTCTATGTTTTTCCCCGTGGTCAAATCAACTTGATTTAAAATTCGCCTATAAGTGCATATTCCAGATGATAGAAATAACACCTGGCATTATAGCCAAAATGTTCTTTTGGGTACAAACTACATTACAAACCTAATATGGGTCCTCTATTAAACAGCGGAAGACCAGAGTTAGTGGAATATTGTTTTGCTCACACTTTGGCCTCTGATAAAGAAGCAATCCTGAGGGAGGCGGATGTTAGTCATTAGCAGATCCAGCTGTCATCAATGGGAAAATGAATTTTTTCTGCCCAAAGAGTGACAGGTCATAAGGTTGCAGACAAAGTGAGCTCCAACAAGCCATGCACAGGTGACAGATAATTCAAGTGTGGCATTATTTTGCATCCATTAGTGACTAAAGCATTGTTTCTGTGGTAACCCATTAGCTCAAACTCTGTAGCCAGCATTCAAGTTAAATCTCACTTTAACTTTTTAGGGCAGAAATAACGCAGTGAGAATCAGTTGCTTTGTATATTGCAATGGTCTATTTGAGAAATTTTAGTCAGGATTTAGGGCAGGTCATAAGCCAGAACTTGCACTAAATAGAGTTTTAAATTATATTTTTCCTATCTTGCTCTCTCTGTGTGTCTCTCTACACCTCCTGGATTGTCCTCAATCTTTAAATTAAAACAACTGCTTAACAACTTAAAAAAATGGGCTGTCAGTTGAAGTCTGATGCGAGCTTGGTTTTATTCTCATCATTTTAGGGTTTCATTCAAAGGGGACTTTATCAGTCATTTATTCATTTTCTTATCCCCTTATCCAATTCAGGTATGCATTGGGCCGGTGGGGGTGTACAATGCGCAAAAGGGAGAGTACACCTTGGGTGAATCACCAGTCTATCACAACACAGGCGGAAAGAAGTCCTTAGCCTATCACACTCACACCTGCTGACCGATGCCAATGATGTAATTACCCAGCTACATTTCCGAAAGAATGCAAAAGCATTGACATATATTTTTCCTTCCTATGATAGGCCGACGGGCAGGGCAGAGATAGATTTTGGTAGCCCGACTGGAAAAATCGCTAGTCCCGGGACGTCGGGCTAGCGATTTTGCGAGCCCTGTATCTGATTGAGGAATCACTCATCTTTGGAAAAGAGAGTTTATTACAGAGAAATGGCTCTTTCCAAAATAAAAGCTATACTTCTTCTGGGCTATATTCTCAGCAGCATATTAAACATATAAGGAGAATCCTGTGCTAACGGCTGTCTAAATGACTCGGGTAAAGTTTGTAGCATGCGTGCTTGTTGTTTGTCGGCATAAATGTGCAGTCATATTCGTTGTGTTCCCACTAGTGCTGTCAGCGTTAATCTCGTTGAAATGACGTTAACGCCACAACACGACAAATCTCCGTTAACGAGCTACCGCGGATCGCCCGTGCATGGGGCTGGACGGCCAACACATTAACGAGCTAACTGCGCTAACACACTAGCTCCCACCCATGTAATTGAGCATTGCGTGGCACTTCCAACATACTGTTTTACTTTAGTCCATGACGCGCTTACCTTCAGGGTCATACGTCACATGAAAACCAAAATAGTTCCAAAGGCCAGATCTGAATGAGGGTGGGGGAGGTTCAATTTCCCATGTTGCAAGGAGAGGTTTTTTTTTTTTTTTTTTTTTTCTTTTATTAGTAATATAAACATACAAACAAAATGCACCATATATTACAGATTCAGAGAATAAACATTTCTTACATATTAGCAACTTTCATATATAGTGAAAATAAAATATAAAGATGGGGTCACATAAATTAACAGATTATTAACTCACTAAATCAAAATCTTCTACAAAGGAAACAAAAAAAGCAGCCTTTTTCTTTTTAACTAAAGTCAAAGATTTGCAAGGAGAGGTTAACTTCTGTCTGGCTAGCTTGCCCTGTGTCACTACCCGATCCGTACCGGAAACCCGATCGGTACCCCGCATGCGCAAATCTTACGTCACTTCCTCTCTTTGCCAACATTGCGACATTCAATATATTTGATTGATACGGTTAGCGCCCAGTTAGCTCCTAGCATTTCTCAACAGCTCTGCCTCCTTTTCGACTAAACAATGGATAATCCGTATGCAAAGAAATTCATGCTTTTCTCCTCAACAGAGAGCGTCCCCCGATTGAGCAACAGCGCCGTAAAATAAGAAGAATGGCGCCTAATTACAGAGTTAATAATGCAGACTTTGTAATATCTCACGTGTAGATTCATCAGCCAGATTAAGTGTTTACTGACAATTGACAGTGATAGCGCACATCATCATCACTATTCCAACAATCCTCTCCTCACAGACAAGCATAAACACACTCGACTATCGCTAAATCAGATTTAACACACGTTTGTAATGACGACAATTCAGTTTATAATAGGGTTTATTCGCTCGGTCAGCAGGTGGCGGTATCCTCGTACACTGGGGAGTAAACTGCCATTAAACGAACAGAAGAAGAAGAAAACATCTGCACATGCGCGGTACGGATCGGGTAGACCCGATTTGTACGGTCAGACTTTACACATGCGCAGTAAGGATCGGAGAGTCCTGATCCGTAACTTTCTTTTTATTTTTCGTTTTTGTCTACATTGTACTGAAATGCTTCATTATTGCAAACATTTTAAGATATACTTGTTATTCTTAACATCTTAACTCTTACTCTGACCCATAACTATCGTAAAACGCTACGACCGGAAGTAGAAACCTTTCGCGCATGCGGGGTACCGATCGGGTTTCCGGTACGGATCGGGTAGTGACACCCTGCACTCAGTGAATCTGCGTTCGACTACTCCGCCTAGGCTGCACTATCGAGCGCAGATCCACTGAGCGCTCAACACAGACAGCATCGTCAGAAGGAAAGTTGATAAAATAAATTAAAAATTTTGTATTGTTCGATACATATGCGTACCGAACCGAAAGCACTGTATCGAACGGTCCAATATCGTTACAAGTATCGTTGCACCCCTGATATATATATATATATATATATATATATATATATATATATATATATATATAGTCACTATATATATATATATATAAATATGGTCACATACATATATATATGTGACCATATATATATATATACATTTATATGATGTGTGTGTGTGTGTGTGTATACACATATAGATATATATATAAACTAAAAAACTATTTATGTAAAAATGAACAGAAAAGAACATGACATATATCCTCTGTGACTGCATATGCAGTCACAGAGGATATATTAAAATATTCATGCTGTTATGGATTATTTTTGATGTGTCAGGCATTCTACTCTTTTATAAAACGATGATCTACAAGAACTGCACATATATCTATTTTATGCAGTTAAATGTTGTAATTAGATTGATTTATGGCTCTGTTTAGTTTAAAATTCAGCACTCTAGTTAAACTAATGAGGTGCCCTTTGTTTTGTGTTGGACACAGATGTAGCCAAAAAAGGTGAAGGAATGTGATGTACTCTGTGTGTGCGTTTCCCACTGTGGGCTCTTGATGACAGTCATTCAGATACAGGAGTGGCTGGAATGGAGGATATGTATGATTGTGTTACTGCTGAACATCAGCCTCTCTTATCACTCGGGTTACTTATATTTTATGGTACTCAGTTTAAAATTTCCCAGGGGAAGGAATGGAACCGGTGAATGATCCCAAAATAACACTTGTGAAATATGACTGGGCCTGAATTGAAATATTGCTGGTGCTTATCAGCTGCAGCCAGCAGAGCATGATTACTACAGACTCGCAGTCGAACAAGGTGATTTCTGTCTGAATCTAGCATCTACTGCTGCTCCAGAGCCTCTGATGAAAACCTGGACTCGCCATCACATAAATGATCCCATTAATCCCAGACGCTGGAGGACAACAGGCCACTTAGACCTGTAATTGTTTAATTATCCCTGCTGAGAGTCGCTATGAGAAAGGACATTAAAACCTGCTGTGTGGAAATGATGAAAACATAAACACAATGCGCATGTAAGTAAGTGTGTGTGGTCTAATCCCTCAGCTGGATGCTTATAATTGCGAATCAGATTGTTCACTTCCTAATATCTTCCAAGAAAGAGAGGTTTTGAAATCCTGCTGATCCAGTTACAAACTGAGCTCTTGTTTCAATCTGAGTGACAAGAAATTGAGACACACAAAACAAACAAAATTAAAGACAATATGTGCACAAATTTGTCATCAGACCCACAATGCTTTGACCGACCAGTGACCGAGGTGTGCTGGATGCTTGCGTTTGTGTTTGAGTTATTATTGTAGACTTGCATGTCAGAGAGAAAACCATCTCTGATCTTTTCTTGGTGGATATCTGACTGGACAGAAATGCTTCAACCTGTACTCAACCCAGTTTTGCAGCATTACATTCTTCCTGCCTTTAAATTTTTCCAGCAGGACAATGCCCAGGCTCAAACTGAGTAGTACAGGCCTTTCTGGAACATAGGCCAGCATTTGGTCCCAATATGTGCCTGGGACATGCTGGCTAAAAGAATTTGATCAGAGGTTGCCACAACCAATGACCATTCCACAGCTGCAGGCTGCAAACATCCAGAAATGGAGAGCAATTTCTATGGGCTCAAAATGTGGTCATAAATATTTTGTACTTGTAAAAAAGATTTGTATGTGTAAAAAAGATTTGTGTGTGTAAAAAGAATTTGTGTGTGCGTAAAAAAGATTTGTATGTGTAAAAAGAATTTGTGTGTGTAAAAAGAATTTGTGTGTGCGTAAAAAAGATTTGTATGTGTAAAAAGAATTTGTGTGTGCGTAAAAAAGATTTGTATGTGTAAAAAAGATTTGTGTGTGCGTAAAAAAGATTTGTATGTGTAAAAAAGATTTGTGTGTGCGTAAAAAAGATTTGTATGCGTAAAAAAGATTTGTGTGTGCGTAAAAAAGATTTGTATGTGTAAAAAAGATTTGTGTGTGCGTAAAAAAGATTTGTGTGTGGACTTAGAAAAAAAACCCCTGCAAGTTACAAGTACGGATTTTTGACCCTATTTTTCTTCCCTTCATCTGATTGGTCAATGTCATGTCAATCACAAATGTAACAATCCAATCAGAGAACAGATGGGTTTGGCTGTCGGAGGGGCGCTGTTTTGAACTGCAGGTCCTTGAAGGGTGATACCGTTTGAAGCTGGAGGATCGCTATATAAATATCCGATAGCAGCTAGGTCCCCTAACTTTCAGTAGCTGTTGAAAGGATAAAGTTGTGGTATATCAGTGGTTAGAAATAACATTATTACTTTAGGATTAATTTAACACAAAGTCAGGGCTGACCCAGGACCATTGCTGTGAGTCACAGTGCGCAGCATAAAAGTCCTTTCACATCGGATGCTGGATACGCTGCTAATGCTAACTAAAAGCAAAGGATCCAGAATTTGTTACGCTGGCTGCTGGGCTCTGTGGGTTTTTGCAGCAGCTCTACCTGTACTAGATGCACCTGCTCCTTGTCTTTTCTATCTCTGACTTTATGTCCTCTACAAGAGTTTTTTTTTGCTAGTTCTTCAAATGTTCAATAAAAACATGTATGCTAATTCATAACGAAGAAAGCTTTGTAATGAAGACTGTCATTTCCAAAACACTGCCCGCCCCCACCCCGCGGTCCGCAGCGCTGTTGAAAAGGCTGTGGAAGTCCCTGTATTAAACACGTAGACCTGTGACACAAAAATCACCAAACTCGGACGACCACAGACTGTTTTCCTTCGTGGTGATGAAGGAAAAGGCTGGGTTGGCATGTAAAAGGGCATTTATTCCCTTCAAAGACCTGCAGTTCAAAAAAAGCGCCCCTCGACAGCCAAACCCATCTGTTCTCTGATTGGATTGTTACATTTATGATTGATGTGACATTGACCAATCAGATGAAGGGAAGAAAAATAGGGTCAAAAATCCGTACTTGTAACTTGCAGGGGTTTTTTTTCTAAGTCCACACACAAATCTTTTTTACGCACACACAAATCTTTTTTACACATACAAATCTTTTTTACAAGTACAAAATATTTATGACCACATTTTGAGCCCATAAATTTCTCAACAGCAGATGGACACTTGCTTTGCCTTTCCTATTGCCCTGCTTCCCATGGCGATGGATAAAACACTGTTGTAATCCAGCAGGTGCTAGGCACCTGTTTCAAATGTTATCTGCTCACTGAATATATTAGTGTTAGAAAATGTCACTGTTTTTGTTTAAATAAACATTTTCATAATTTTACAAAGCTCAGTTTATTTCTTACCACTGGAGATTTAGCATGCACGTCTTTGATAGATCTCTGCTGCATAATGTTTCTTTTTCTCTGTTTATCACTCATTGCAATGGACTGCCAGCTAGATGTTAAAGGGAAATGTATGTGACTGATAATAACTCGTAACAGTTATTCAGTCAGGCTGATAACACATTCGTGCTGAGTGTTTGTGAATATGTGAAAGTGACACGCCTTTAAAGGTGTCAGCATATCTCCTCTTTAAAAACACTGTTTTACAAATGCGTTATTGTGGATGCAGCCTGAGAGTGTGCCTGGCAATCGCTTTCCAGCTTCCATCACTGAGTAATGATTCCCAGCAGGCACCACAAGAATTCCACAATTTATGTGGTTAAAGTCAGCAGCGGCACAGGCAGGAGCGCTCACCTTTCACTGCATGAACACTGCATGTGTGGGCAGTGGAAATATGTTTGCTCATACATTCACTTACATGCAGATGGATCATGCAAATAGACCATAAATGTGCTGTTTTATTTGTAATCTGAGCCATTGTTTGTTTTCCATTTCTCACATGATGAAATGGACCTGAAACCTTTAATCAAATTGTGTTTTAAGAGAAAAACAGACACAAGCTTAAAAAAAAGAGCCGGACCTTTTGAGAAATACCATTATATTTATTTATGCAGCCCTCCCTTCATTTTCTAACTGCTTATTCAGTTCAGGGTCGACTTTTTGAAAGACAGGGTGCACCCTGGACAGTTTATTTATTTATGAGAGTTATAGAAAAGTGAAAGTACTCTAATGTCTGAAGTAAGTAGGACGCTACCACCAATAGTTGGCTAGTTTGATGACAAGAAACAGTTGACCTTTCTCTCCCTGAGTGGTTTGAGCTGTACAGATCTGGCAGTTGTTCCTGGATGTTGTTGGCTTTTACTGGGTGAAGGTAGTGCACCAAAAACCTCCTACTGATTGCTTTGGTTGGTAGCAGATTGCCTGTAATTTTTCATGCTTGTCAGTGAATACCAACTAATAGCTGAACGGTATTAAAACTAGAAAAAGTGCAAGGCTACAAGTGGAGAAGATTTGCCTGCAAGGTAAAAGTTGTCTTCAGCTCACAGAGTAGCAAGAGAGTATTTGTAGACAAATCTGTCGCCTTTTATCCGTCACTAACTATGCCCACAGCAATATACTAGATATCCAAGTCAACTCAAACTCACTAAACTCAAAATGCACTAAAACAGACTCATCAGTAGGGATGGGTACCGGTGTCCGGTGCCATCATGGCACCGGTTCTGACATAAATGGTAGTAACCAGACCGAAAAGCAGCGCACATTTTGGTGCTTTATTTCAGTGCTTTTTTTTTCCTGAGCTGTGATACACTTCTAGCCAATCATTTTACGTTTCCGAGAATAGTAGGCGGGTCCAGGTACGTACGTTCTTTTAGAGCAGAGCTACAGATTAAAAATGCCCAAGGCGAAGCGGTCAAAAGTCTGGCTGTACTTCACAGCAAAATATGCAAACTCAGCAGCCTGCAACAAGTGCTTTAAGCTGATACTGTGATACTGTCAAAGGAGGTAACACCTCAAATCCGATGAAACACCTGGCGACGCATAGCGTTTTTTTTAAAAGCCCAGAAATGCGCTGTATGATAGCTTGCTGCGAGACCTCACACCGAGCACATCTACTGTGCGTGGGTTGCCTGTTATCGGACCCGGAGTTAGCAATATCCCCCAAAAACCCCGAAGAGGAGAGTCCTGGCCCCTAGCCCTGTCAGTGTAGCAGAAATGACGACGGATGATGATGGCAGCAGCAGCCGTTCTTCTCTGCGTGAGTAGCTTAATGTTGTTGGTGTGTAATTTACGTTGAGTAGGCTAACCACGTTATTACATTAATGCATGTAAGGTGAACTAGCAAACATCATCATAGCTACATGCGGCTGTCTTCTTGTTTGATGGCAGATACTCCCTTCACCCTGGCCAAAAAGGCTAAAATGACCAAAGAAAAAGTGGAAAACAGTTAAACATGAGAGGTTTTGGACAAAGTTTGTGTTTTTTCCATTGATTAAGCACTGCTTCCAGCCAAGAGTGATACCATATATGCCCCATAGCTGCAGAAATGGCTAACATTGTTATCTTTTTACAAAAAACCAGCTGAACATGAGAGGTTTTTGGACCAATTTTGTGTTCTCCATTCTTTGAGCACCGTTTGAGCACCGGCACCGTTTCAAAAGTACCGATTTGGCACCGGTATCGGATAAAACCTAAACGATACCCATCCCTACTCATCAGTTAAAACAAAGCCATCACCAAGACTGCTTGAACTAGCATATGGATGCTGTCCACCACGTGTAATGATACAAACGATACAACAACTCCTATTAAACACAACTTAGCAGGTCTTAAAAAAAACTAATGAATTTAAAAAATCCTCCATCTTTTAAGGCGAGCACCATAAATCCTGCTAACACGCCATAGTTGCTTCATTTTTGCCATAGCTACATTTTACAGGGGTTTTGATCTATTTGTCTACTCGGTAAGAAGACACTTCTCTCAGTGAATTACTATAAGCTTTTAATTCATATACATGGTGAAGATGTTGAATTTGAATGATGCATCTAAGGCTACCCTTTTATTTTGTATATCAAAGTGTGTAATTATACAGTCTGCACAAAAATGGACTTTTGTCCATTAAAGACTATCAAGCGCACTTTCATATGTTATTGCAAATAATTAAAAGCTTGGGTGAAAGCTACTTTACAGTCATACTATTTGCTATTTGGAGCAACAGGAAGAAGCCCAGCAACTCTCTACTAATCATTCTGCTCTCACTCTTCTGCTGTTGCTTTTGTTACTGTCCAGGTCTCTGTTGAGTTTAATGGGCACCGCACACAGCCCCTTACACCCACAACCACAGCAAGGCAAAAAGATCAATTACATCGTAGCAGAACCCTTTTCACCTTCACATACCCCCAAATCCAGATATGCATGCATGGAGCTGAATAAAAACAGAGTAAAAACTTGCAATAGGGGAGAGCCATTAGCTAGCAGGGCAATCATCTTGTCAGGGATAATGCTGGTGCCATGGCACGACCAGTACTGTTAGCACAGGCTCACATAAGGGAAAACAGACTAGAGAAAATAGTGCTTGAGCATGCTTTGAACTCTTAAAGTAGGAAGCGGGTTCTCGAAGGTCTATAGCAGAGGATTGGAGAAAGCACAAGAGTTTGACCTTTTTAGAATGATATGCAGATGAGCAATCCTGAGTAGCTTTAAATACATTCATGGAAAACATAAAAGGTCATAACAGGGCTCTTTTGATGTGGGCAAATGTAGCATTTCAGAAGTTGGAGATGGTAATTTACAAACATCTGCTTTTATAAGTGTAAGTGTGCTGTATATGACATGCACATAATTAATGTGTGCATACAGCAAATGATTTTAATATCAAGAATCAATGCGGAAACTTCATGTTAGCTACATGAGATTGTGATATATATTAGTAAAAAACTATTAGTAAAAAATAAATAGATGTTTAATTTTCTGCAAGTAACTGGAAAACCTATTTCTAGTAACTCAGCTATCAAATTTTATGTATAAGTAAGATGAGCCACATGATCTTCTCATGATCTTCTCATAATAATTTGGTGTTTTAGTAGGAAACCTGGATGCTGCTTTGGTGGGTGAGACCCCCATACACATTTCTGCAGATTGCAGGGATTGCAATGACACTCCCCAAAGCAGCAGCCATCCCTTGCAAAACAATGCGCCCAATCATAGTACAGATCAGAAAACACTTGGAAGCCCAAATTTTAATATGACTACCATCCGTGATCTACTCACAAACAAGTTATGTCTTCAACAAACTGTCAGTAAAAATAATTTGTGGGTTATAATGATGAAGGTATTTATTAGGGGTGCAACGATACTCATATCGATATTGAACCGTTTGATACAGTGCTTTCGGTTCGGTACGCATATGTATCGAACAATACAAAGTTTTTAATTTATTTTATCAACTTTTCTTCTGACGATGCTGTCTGTGTTGAGAGCTCAGTGGATCTGCGTTCGACTACTCTGCCTAGGCTGCACTGTCGAGCGCAGATCCACTGAGCGCAGCACAAGCTAGCAAGACAGAAGCTAAGCTCGTTGCAACATGGCAAATTGAACCTCCCCCACCCTCATTCAGATCTGGCCTTTGGAACTATTTTGGTCTTCATGTGACGTATGACCCTGAAGGTAAGCGTGTCATGGACAAAAGTAAAACAGTATGTCGGATGTGCCACGCAATGTTCAATTACATGGGTGGGAACTACTGCGTTAGCGCAGTTTGCTCGTTAACGTGTTGACGCCGTCCAGCACCACGCACGGGGCGATCCGCAGTAGCTCGTTAACAGAGATTTGCCGTGTTGTGACGTTAACATCATTTCAGATTAATGCTGACAGCACTAGTGGGAACACAATGAATATGACTGCACATTTACGCCGACATCATCCTAGTGCAAAGACAAGTGGAAGCAGACAAAAACAACAAGCACGCATGCTACAAAGTCATTTAGCAACTAATCCAACAATACATACAAATATTAACAATGGTTTAATTAGAGAGAAACACAGTTTAAATAACACTTCTAAATAACTGAATGAAGCAGTTTCGGGCAGCGTGACGTATAGGCACTTCTTCATGTTCTTCAGTTTACTGTGCTGTCTGCAAGACAATACAGTCCCAATCTCCACTTAATGGTAACTATGTGACTATCTAAAGAAGATATGCCTTATTTAGATTATACTTGGCATTTGAAAACACTCAGCGTTTTGTGTTTCCTTTTGGTATCACCTTGTGTTTTGTGTTGATTCTGATTTTGGTATTAGTTCTTAGGGTTTGGTTCTTGTGTTTAGCGCTTTAGTGTTTTATCAGCCCTACCTGTGTCTGTCCTCTGTGCTCTGTTCGTGTCCCCGAGTTTGTGTTGTTAAACAGTCTGTGAGTTTCCTGTTTTACTTTGTAGGTTTGTGTCTCGTTATGCACATTGGTTCCAGCTGTTTCCCCTCCTCTGTGCTATTTCCTGATTACCTGGTGTGTGTATTTATAGTGTGTGTCTGCCTGTGCTCCTCGTCACGTCTGTGTTACTCCGTGTCAATCTGCATTACTCTGTGTAACCCGGTGGTCATTCTGCGTCTCTCTGTCATCTCTTTCTGTGCATTTTGCTCCTCATCCCGTGTCCTTATGTTTCAGGGTAGTTTTTAGTTTTCCCCAGTTTAGGTTTGTTTACTCCCCGCTCTGCTCTTCCTGTTTTGCCACTTTTCACGTCTGTAAATAAACATTCACTCGCACTCCAGCCAGTACCTACATTTTGGATCCTTTTCTCTCTACACCACACAACTGCTGCCCCAGCCGTGACACTCAGGAGAATGATTTTTGTGATTCAGTCACAGTTTGCTTGAGAAACTTGTTAGTTGAAAGTATCTGCTAAACCAACCCATCAGTGAAGGACAGCAGAAACATACAGACAGTGTTAGGGTATGGTATGCTTGATCTCTGGATGGACTCTAAATTCTGGATGGAGTATAAATTAAAATAAAGTTTCAATAAAAAATGTATTTTATAGTAAAGCTATTTCAAAGTAAGCCTAAACATGCTAATAGACTGAAAGGTAAAAGCTGCCACACTTTGAAACCACATTATATAGTAAGACTTGACTGTACAAATAAAGTTTACTAGATAGTTCCAGCTTATAGACATGTTATTGCAGTCCAAGGGGCCCAGATGGTGAGTCGACAGCATATGTTGAAGAGCAAGATTGGCAGAGTCACACCTGAGCATGACAGAAACTGATTACACCCCACCCTTTTCTCCTCTTGTTGGACATGTTTGATCAGCTGCCGGACATTATCCCGCGCTCCTGTTTTCACTCCACACTACTTGGACAGCTCACCTGATACCACTCAGTCTGCAGTGAGGTGTGAACTGCACCATTTCCTTTCGCCAGGACTGAATTATTGCTACCTGCTTTCCAAAGATAACTCCCTGCCTTCTTTCTCCCCTGGTGTCTAGTTCTCATCACAACAATACTCCCACATGCCTCACAGTGTCCAAGCCGAAGAGTCAAACTGTCGCAGCTGTGAACTATTTTGACGTCAGATTTAGGTGAAATATAGAAATAGAGAAACCACAAGGAAGTTCAGGGAAATGGGTGTTTTGTCAAGAAGAGGATTCCTGGGAACTGAAACTGTCAAGCAGAAAGGGCAAGAAAAGTTGCAGGTGCTCAAACAGAGATGGTATACAGAGTGCAACCATTACACAGCTACAGCCTTGATCTTATAAAATTGGCAAAATATATGTAAAAAAATTAAATAAATAAAAAGTAACCAACCTTCCATAACTGATAATAATAAAAATGGATGGTCTTTTCTACCACTTATACTTTTCCTTTTAGTTGAAGTTTCAGGTCTTATCTACATCTCTTGAACTTGATTCCTAAGACATTTAAGTTCTGTTTGGTTATTTTTTAAATTGCTTTGTATGCATAACTTTTTCTTTTTACATAGTGACATATTTTTGTGCTTTCTTGCTCATAAAAATAAAAATAAACCGAACTTGTTCTTCTTAAAGATTGTCCGTCACTTTGAAAAATTAAGCTTTATTTACCAGCTCATCTGCACAATCTTTGAGTCTTTGCTTGAGTTATTCTTCTGATCAGGGAAGATACAGATTGCAGTTGGGGAGTTAGAAAAAAAAGTACTATGAGCAGTGTAGCAGAACAAAAGGAAGAAGGCATCCTGAGCCCTGCTGTGACTGAGAAAATAACAGGGAGGACTCAAGTTGAGACACAACAGCAGAGAAGTAAAAAGAATGTTTGGGGAATTATTGTTAAATGAAACCTATCAGGATTTTCCTTGTAATCCTTAATATACACATACTGTGCAAGTCAACTGCACATACGCCCTAATAAATGCATGACACAACATGGGAGAGCCACCTCGACAGGACAAGACTCAACTATCCATCCGCATAACACAATGAATTATATTCTACTTCAAATACTTTTAAATAGATTTAAACCTGAAAATTAATATTTTATCATATAAAAAAATATGCTCTGGATAGATGTAGTTGGAATTTTCTGAAACTGATTAAAACAGGAAGTTATGCTGATTACGCAATGCCAACTGGAGGGAAAAGGAACATATTTGAAGAAATAGATTTTTCAGACATAAGGCATGTAATTTCTTTGTTCCATTTCACAGAGGATCAGTTTATTATCGAGGGAAAAGATAAACGATGATGATGATAATGATGAAAATAATGCTGATGATCCTGAGAATATCCTCTTGCAATGCTCCCTGTCTCCAGCTCCCCACAAACACAGACACAAACAAACACATGCATGCAGCCGTTCATTGTTTCTAAGTGCTCATTTGCTTATAATCAAATCACTTTCTTTTATTGCAATTAAGGTTCTCAATGCTTAAGTATTTCCTGCAATTTAAAAATGCAATAACGAAAACTGCAGTGGTTAACCATTAATAACTGAGCATCGCTGACACCCACTGACTCTTAATGGCAATAGACTGCGTTAATGGCCGATTTGGGATCATTGAGCATATTCAACATCGAGACTCCCTAAGGACATTTTGAAGAGTTGCTAATTAGCATTAATCTGTCAGACTTTAACAGAGCAGAACTTTAACTATCTGAATGTGCTTCGTCAGTAATACGCTCTGTGATACAGCTCCACACCTCCACCCACATTCACTGTTCATAGTTTCTCAATGCTATAGTTTTTATGTGGACGCTTAGAGTACATGTCTGCTCTGAATACTATAAATCCTGTAATTTCTAGTAATTACAGTAATTACACTTTCTCTAAATCAGCTAATTCTTCCCTTAGTTTCTTTGACGTACTACCAGTCAAAAGTCTGGACACAGTTCCTCATGTTTTTTCTTTATTTTCATGATTACTTACATTGTAGATTCTCACTGAAGGCATTAAAACTTCCTAACAGTGTCAACAGCAAAGCACCCCTACACCATCACACCTCCTCCTCCATGCTTCACAGTAGGAGCCATGCATGTAGGGACCATCCATTCACCTTTTCTGCGTTGCACAACGACACGACGGGAACACCCAAAGATTTCAAATTTGCGATCATCAGACCAAATCACAGATTTCGCAGCACAGATGTAATGCCCATTCCTTGTTTCTTGGCCCAAACAAATCTCTTCTGCTTGTTGCTTTTAGTAGTGGTTTCTTAGCGGCTGTTTGACCGTAAAGGCCTGATTCACCTGGTCTCCTCTGAACAGTTGATGTACAGATGTGTCTGCTAATGGAACTCTGTGTGGAGTTTATCTGGACTCTAATCTGAAGTGCTGTTAACTTGCGATTTCTGAGGCTGGTGACTTAGATGAATTTATCCTCAGCAGTCAAAGTCTCTTTGTTAGTCTCCCTTGGGAGAAATTTGCTTTGGACAGAGGGGTTACACTGCACAGACCCAATACACTCTTCCATACCATCACAAAAATGATAAATACATACATAGATAAATAAAAATGTTTAAGCAGAGGTGACTCTTGATCTTCCTTTCCTGGGGCGGGCCTCATGTGAGCCAGTTTCGTTATAGCACTTGGTGGTTTCTGGACTTGGGGACACATCCCAACTTTTAGCAATTTTCTAGACTGACTGACCTTCAGTTCTTAAAGTAATGACTGACTATCGTTTCTCTGACTGGTTCTTGCCATAATATGAATTCTAACAGTTGTCAAATAGGACTGTCAGCTGTGAACCAACCTGACTTCTGCACAACACAACTGATGGTCCCAACCCCATTAAGAAGGCAAGAAATGCCATAAGTGAACCCTGACAAGGCACACCTATGAAATGAAAACCATTTCAGGTGATTACATCATGGAGCTCACTGAGAGAAGCCCAAGGGTTTGCAGCGCTGACAACACAGCAAAGAGTGGCTACTTTGAGGAATCTAAAAAATAAGACATATTTAGGGTTATTTGTCCATTTTTTCTTTGCTACAAACGATTGCTACAAACGAAAGAAAAACGATTACAGGTCACCAGAGAACTTCAATCTATACACCTAAAAACCACAAACCAGGCGAGAAATTTGGGTGTAGTGATGGATGCAGACCTAAACTTAGAAAAACACATTAAGACAATAACAAAGTCAGCTTACTATCACCTCAAGAATATTTCAAGGATAAAAGATCTGATGTCTCAACAGGACCTGGAAAAACTAGTCCATGCATTCATCTTTAGTAGGCTTGATTACTGTAACAGCATCTTTACAGGTCTACCTAAAAAATCAGTCAGACAACTACAGCTCATTCAGAACTCTGCTGCTCGAGTCCTCACTAAGACCAAAAAAGTGGACCACATCAGTCCAGCTCTGAGGTCTTTACACTGGCTGCCTGTCCGGCAGAGGATAGACTTTAAAGTTCTGATGCTGGTCTATAAAGCTCTGAATGGTTTAGGACCAAAATACATCAGTGACCTCCTGACCCAGTATGAACCTTCCAGATCCCTCAGGTCATCTGGATCCGGTCTTCTATCAGTTCCCAGAGTCAGAACCAGACACGGAGAAGCTGCATTCAGCTTTTATGCTCCTTATATCTGGAACAAACTCCCAGAAAGCCTCAGATCAGCTGAAACACTCAGTTTATTTAAATCCAGGTTGAAGACTCACCTATTCTCAGCTGCATTTGAATAAAGCACCAAATCCACACTTTTAAGCTTAAATTTCAAAACTTACATTTAACTACTGATTTTATCTATTGTTCTGATTTTATCTGTTTTGATTTTATATACTTTTTTGTTTGTTTGTTAATTAGTTTGTTTGTTTGCTTGTTTTAATCAATTTTAAATCATGCTTTTATTTGTTTTTGTTTCTAATGTCTCTGTAAAGCACTTTGAATCACCTTGATGTTGAATTGTGCTATACAAATAAACTTGCCTTGCCTTACATAATTCCATATGTGTTCATTCATTGTTATGATGCCTTCATTGAGAATTTACACTGTGAATAGTCATGTAAATTACAACAATTAAATGAGGAGGTCTGTCCAAACTCTTGACTGGTATGAATATAAATATAAATATATATATATATAAAAAAAAAAACAAACACCCAGCACGCCCCTGCGGGCGGTTTATCCTTCAAGCTCGGGTCCTCTACCAGAGGCCTGGGAGCTTGAGGGTCCTGCGCAGTATCTTAGCTGTTCCCAGGACTGCGCTCTTCTGGACAGAGATCTCCGATGTTTTTCCCGGGATCTGCTGGAGCCACTCGCCTAGCTTGGGAGTCACCGCACCTAGTGCTCCGATTACCACGGGGACCACCGTTACCTTCACCCTCCACATCCTCTCGAGCTCTTCTCTGAGCCCTTGGTATTTCTCCAGCTTCTTGTGTTCCTTCTTCCTGATATTGCTGTCATTCGGAACCGCTACATCGATCACTACGGCCGTCTTCTTCTGTTTGTCTACCACCACTATGTCCGGTTGGTTAGCCACCACCATTTTGTCCATCTGTATCTGGAAGTCTGTATCTGGGACTTCCAGATATATATATATATATATATATATATATATATATATATATATATATATATATATATATATATATATATATATATATATATATGAGAAAATGGCACAAAAAGTTGAAAGCTAGACTGAAATATATATATATATTTCAGTCTAGCTTTCAACTTTTTGTGCCATTTTCTCATGCTATCCTAGGGTTCATTGCTTACTTTGTTTCTGTTTGTTAGACTTTCTTGTCAGCGGACTCAACCTGGACTTGTTTGTCTACATTACCACATGTGCATGACCTTGGTCAGTTTTGGATTAGTTTGTTACATGACAGTATTTTGCTGTCTACAGTAAACTTGTTCACATTTTCAAATAATAAGATTTCATCATTAAAAAGGTTGAGGCTTTATAGATGACAATGACATGGTGTGTTTGGCAGATGTAGCTAACACAGAATCTCAGCTAAAGATGCCTGTGGGTGCTGTGTGAAGTTTCACAAACCCAGCACAGAGCAGCCAACATTATCCAAAACTCAATAGCGACTACAGTACTTTAACCTGATAAAATCCTTCATATAGCACTTCATGTTGTTAGGATAAATAAGTCCAAAACGTGTAGTAATTGCTGTTGGCTATAACTCTTTTTTTCTTTTGCTGTATTTTTTGTAAGGTTGTACCTTAAATAACATTACCAAGGAATTGAGCATTTATAATGTGGCTTTCAGATGTATTTGAGTTCCTTCTGGGAAGAAGTTAGGTTTAATTCTCCTTAGCCAGCTGATATTTAAAGTGATGTGCCGTATATGCTGCATTTGGGCAAAACTGTGCATGTGTAAAGAGGAAGGAGAAGAGTCGAAGATTATCCCTGAAACTCTTTGGTGGCTCCATCACCACAAAACACTGTAGCTTGGAAAGACTAAACCTCAGGCCAGAACATTAATGCCATCCACACAAGGATGGAGGTACCCAGATATAGCCGAGAGAGAGAGAGAGAGAGAGAGAGAGGGGCATAAATAATGGGTTTTTTGTCTGCAATCAAATGGTCTGACTGCACTGACTATGAGCAATTCCATTACAGTAGTCTGGTTCCCATGGCCCTGTAAACAACCCAGCCCAGTCACAGTGGTGATCTCTTTAGTCGGTGAGCACTTAATCAAATTCTACTCTTCTAGTAGGCAATTGTGCAGCCTTCTAAGATTTATCTGTATGCAATTTAAATGTGATTAGACTTGCACTTTATTTGTTAGATATAATGGAGGAAAATGAATTAGTGTGAGCAGTGTGAGCAGCTGGTATATTTTTAGCCCAATAGATGAACATGCCCTAATGAAATGTGACTGAGTGAGAAAATAGTGAAAATGTAGCATGACATGTTCTTACCTGTTGTAAGAGTGTGTGTGTGTGTGTGTGTGTGGGGGGGGGGGGGGTATGAATATATAAAGGACCTCTATAATTAATATTTTTACATGAAGACATGACTTTATTTTATGAAAGGTTTGCTCTTAGTGACACACCCTGAAAAGGACCGGCCAGGTTTGCAGTTCTCCGAATCTTTGCCGAGTTCTGAGTCTTTTTACGTGTAGCCATCTCAGAGTTCTCTCAAACAGATAAAGCAAATAATTAGTGTAGTTAGTTAGTTAGTGTCATACCATTGCGTGATTGATTTCCTGTGTGGCCCAGCACAGTCTCAAGGGTGTGGAAAACATATCAGGGTTTGAAAGATCCATAAAAGAGCATCAACTCCCTACAAAGTGATTTCCAGCAGGGAAACATATTTATATGTTTCTGACCAAGCTGATAAATAAACCTACTCCACGACGGTGGCATGAGGTCCCAACATCCATCAGTGGGATTTCTGCTCAATGACCCAGAACAGTGCATCTAAACTGGTGTCTGCTGACTGATTGCTGCCAAAAAACAACCTGTGTTGTACAGTAAATTACATTCCCGCTATACAAATCCAATGTAAATTTTCACACACAGAAAATTATGTTGTTCGTGTTCTTTGTTAACATAAAAACAAAACATGAACCTATACAATACATTATCTGGTATACAATAACAAGCATCACTGCTCTCCCTGAATATCTGGGGCCATGAAGCCCTTGAACATAACAGTGTGCCTGATGCTGTCAGAAGAGGGACAAGTGAGACAGGAACTAAGGACAGAAAAGTGCCCTAGCTGATGTCAGGGATGTATTGCATGCAGGATGTAGGAAAAACAATTATCAGTTATCAGCCCAAACACTTATCAAACCCATGATCTCAACCTTTGTGGCGTTGTGCTCTAACCAACGGAGCCAATTGAACATTTATTGGAAATTAAACACAGAACAGGCTTTTGTTTGGAGGACAGAAGGACAATTGTTACAAATGATGACAGTCCTGTGTCCCATTAGAGAACACGTTGGCCATCGGGTCCCGTTGGCTTTCAGAGGGCCCACAGTGCGTGTGATTGGTTTGAGCACAGCAGAAAAAACAAAAAGAGCTCCGCATATAAGTAGCATTTGTTTTATTCGTGAGTCCAGCAAGAAAAATGTAATTCATTGCTGAAATGAGGAGACATGATGTCTGTACTGAAAAGTTCTTGAAAAACCTGAGGCTTGCTGTTGTGCTTCATGTTTCAGTAAATGTTGTGTTTGCTGATGCGTTGTGGTATAAATGGTATGGTGCGAAAAACAAATGAGAAACTGTCAGTAGAGATGTAGTGCGTCTTGCTTTTTCATTGCCGAGGTGCCTGCCCATTGCATGTTGACGGCAGGATGAACTGCTTCTAAAATCATTACATCTTCTCTGTAAATCCACAGGCTCTGTGAGATCCATGCCAAGGGAAGAAAATGGATGTGCGGTAAGAGCGGCTGCTGTAATAAACCAGGTCCTTATGAAAGTGGAGACGTGATGTCCCTTTTACTCACAGGGTGAAAACCGCTGCTTCCCTTCAGCAGACGCTATCCAACTTTTTCTCCCCTGGATGGACATGCTTTGGCTGCTTGGCTGTAAGCGAGCTGATTTTTCTTCACACTGGGATCCTGTTTGCATTGTTTATTTCTCTTTGACACATGCAGAGATGAAGAAGATGATGTGGGGAGGAATGCTTGATTCAGGCCATTATCAAGAGAACTGGTGCTTTGAATAAGCAGTAGGAGTTCTGCTTTCTTAATGAAGGTTCCCTGACTGAGCCTCGTAAGTGCGGTTACTTTTAATTGATCTTAAATAAAGGTTCTTTCCATTAAAGGCTCCCATGGTGATACAAAGCAATTTTTAGCTTTCTCTAAATACCCTTGAATCATTATAATCATTACATAATTCAATTCTTACAGAGGCCTAAGGAGCTTAGACTACGATGACCTGGATGACTGAGAACCTTCACAGACAATTCTTACAGAGATATAAAAGCATCCCGGTGTGTGTTTTGTCACCTGACAGGAAAAAACCCAATAACTTTACTGATCCTGTCACTCTCCATAGTGCCATCATGAGGTTCAAATTACATGACGTTTCTAAATGTTACATTATGATATTATACTACACCCAGACACACACACCTTTTAATAAAATGTAATAGCCAAATGTCACCATTAGATTAACATTTGCCCCATATTTTTGCTCTACAGTGTATCACCTAGAAAAAAGTGGCATTCATTATCTTCAGCTAGATATTTTTGTGTTTAGTGTTAATCAGCCACAATTTACTCAATGTTACCATCTCCATTGTTCTTCAGCTCTAATTGCCACTTGCCTTAAATACTTCTGTCAGCTCTGTTGTAGATTCTTACTCCTGTTTGCAAATGTGGCTGAGATAGCAAATTTCATTAGATCTAACAGGGGAAAAAAACCCACACTCACACAGCAGTGAATGGATGTACACATCTAATCCTCCTAGTTTTTCTAGAATTGGCCACAACAGTAAATCCTCCCCCAATTTGAAGACCTAAAACCACAGCAGTGACTCATGTAGTCATTTCTGGCCTGGTTCTAGTCCATCCATCTTTCTCAAGGTTGTGTGGTTTAGTAAATCCGCCTGTTAAGTCTGACTTAATCCTGGGTCTGGCCTTCAGTTTCCAAATACAAATAAACACTGAGGCACACCTGAAGGTTAAAACTGGTTTCAATTCCCTCAACTGCAATAGAGTGATCAGTGCAGCTGTCTTAGGGCTTACAAAGACTTGTCATCTCCGAGACGATTTGGGCAACCATGAAAACAAGGCTTTAGGAGGGCAGCATGATTATAAATACCTCGCTGGATGAGAATAATGTATTTTCCTGAATGAAATATCCCTAAATCACACACATGCACGTAAAAGATAACTCTGGGTAAAATGATGAAAAGCTAGCCAGGTTTTTGACTATCAGGAGGTAACAGAGATAGAAAAGAGATAATGATTTGCTATGAAGTTGCTTGCTGACCTTCAGCAGCACTGAAGGTCAGCCATTGAGGTGCAGCACAACAAAGACACATAAACGAGGTAAAAAATGACTCCCAAGACCCTCTGAGATGACACGGCACAAGGTTGTGCGTTCTGTGTGTTCTATGCTTTTAATCATATACCAAAAAACAAAAAAAAAGGAAATGGCCAGACACGTTGAACTTTTCAAACATTCAAGTTCTGGTGTCTGGTATATAATGAGCTTGGGAGCTATATGACTTTTTTCAGGCTTAGAAACACCAGGGAAAAAAAGCATCACATATATTAAGGTACTAAGCTGTATAGACTAGATACAGTAGTTTATTTTTTCACTAAGGGCAGATGGTAGGCACATTATCACCACAGTAATGGCATATTGTACATCATTGCAGCGGAGCAATCCTTGGCACACAAGTGCTCATACTGGTGGATGACACCAGGCAGGTAGGGTTGATAGCCTGGAGAGTGAAGTGCCCATGTATTCAGCTGCATCTGCAGGTGGGATGTTGGATAAACCAGCGGATGTTTCAGGTGAGCAGCCTAATCTTTCTTGCTCCGATTAAGAGGCAGGCCTGCAGGCAGCAGCTGCCAACCAGAGAGAGGTTGTGCACCGAGACAGGAGTCTGTGGTTGGGGGATGTGGTTTCATGGCAAGGGGGAAATGGCTTTTTTTGTAATCAGGGGGTCTTTTATTTGATGGGCTTCACGGAGATAATGAATGGCTTAGAGATAAATTGTTTTTCCATTTTCACAGAAGAAGACCTCGTGGCTCTTTTTGTGGGATTTGAACACGTCTGGCCCAAGAAGAATAGTTTTTTTTCTTTTTTAAAAAAAAGAAAGCGTTATGACATGTAAATGCTAAATACACATCCATTCTCTGAAAGGCAACTACAGCATGAGATGCCAAATATATTTATATATTTCAGTCAAATTAAAAGGAGTCTAGACAGTTTGGACTTTTGGAGTGTCGTGGTGTGTTGATTTTTTCTTTTTCTTTTTAACCATGAAATTTTTTGCAGTTTTCTTTTTTTAATTCTCCAGTGTTTCTGGTTTAGTCCTTCCCTTACTGTTTGTGCATCAATTCAACTGTGACAGAGCTGTGCATAAATCCTGTTTGGTTAATGAAACAAAGCGAATGACCTCTCTGTAGAGCATAACAGTCAGGTTATCACTCTGCAGAACTCTGGTGGAGTCACTGGTGGTGGGGATTTAGTGCGCTCGCGGGTCCTGGCACACGCGGTGAGGATTAATGAGCAGACATGAATTCACTGCAGGCGCTTTACCAACTAAGCAGACAGCTCATCTCCAATGGATAATCATTAATTTGTTTGCATGTTTGTTTACATCTCCTGCCTCGGCAGGGGCTGGGGGGGGTTGGGGGTGGTTACATTGTGCATCAGGGGCGATCGTGGCTCAAGAGTTGGGAGTTCTCCTTGTAATCGGAAGGTTGCCGGTTCGAGCCCCGGCTTGGACAGTCTCGGTCGTTGTGTCCTTGGGCAAGACACTTCACCCGTTGCCTACTGGTGGTGGTCAGAGGGCCCGGTGGCGCCAGTGTCCGGCAGCCTCGCCTCTGTCAGTGCGCCCCAGGGTGGCTGTGGCTACAATGTAGCTTGCCATCACCAGTGTGTGAATGTGTGCGTGAATGGGTGGATGACTGGATATGTAAAGTGCTTTGGGGTCCTTAGGGACTAGTAAAGCGCTATATAAATACAGGCCATTTACCATTTACCATCAGTGTTCACTCAACAGGCTGCTGAGCACAAGAATGTGCAGAGAGTTGGAAAAACAGCTTTCATCTCTTGGCAGCTTCAGTTCACTGGACCTGTTTCTTCAATGTAGAGCGGCAGCAGGTAGCAGAGGAGTGTGCTGCTGATGTAGAACCTCACTCAGCAGTCTCACAAAGTACAACGAGGCCAGACTAAAGTGATATGCCCTTGCTAACTTTTTAATACGGCCATCAAAGTGGTCATGAACCCTTGAGCAGGACGTTACGCCTCGTCCTTTAGGTGACGGTCAGAATAAAAAGCATATAGTCCAGTCAGAGACCCCCATTAAGAAGGTCACATCGATGTCAAGCTGTCTGCTTCTGGCTGCAAAGCTTATTGATTTCAGAAGTCAGAACAATCGATTTGAGCCAGGGACATGCTGCTTAGTCATCACCGTCACACAAACATGACTGCATGCCATATTACAGGAACTCAGCTAAGTGTCATTATTATTAAGAGCTTCTTGTGTCAGGGGAGATGTGCCCTAAGAGAGTGTGATATTTTTAAAAGTAAAGTGTTAATTAGAGCTTGAAGGGAGGTGAACACCATTTATGAAAAACACTGAACTGCTAGTGAGGTACAGCAGTTGCACTGGCTTTCCCTGAGGTGAGGCATTACATGCCTCTCTAGGAAACTCTGTTCAGTTGCCCAGGCTGTAATGATTGCTGTCATCTCCCAGTAAAAGCATGAAATACAACAGCATTAGTGTGGTTTCGGTTTGCCACACACCATAATTACCAATGTCCTTGCAGCAGGTTTTGTAATTCAAATTTAAGCATGCAACACTAAATGCCCGAAATCCCTGTTATTGGAATGTGATGAAAGACTGGGCCATGTTTGTTCCTCTTTACTAGTGTTTTATGGATTTCTCTATGCTCAAATGAAACACACAAAAATAGCAAGAATACCTAAAAATAATAATAATAGTAATATTAATAATTAAGCCCCAAGGCTGATTGCTTGAGAAAAAAATCATTTGATTTAGGTGTAGAGTGAAATCACCACAAAACATTCTCCTTTTATGACCCTCGTGCCAACTTACTTCCTGACCTCACCTTACAGACTCAAATCTGTCTCCTCGTTGCTGACTGAGCTTCAGCAGCTTTGACTCAGATAAAACACAGGGGACGTGAAGTGGAATGACTAGGAAACTAGAACAAATTCATTTGGAGCAGAGCTATGTAAAGTGACTGTGTACCACTGTCAGTATTCCCTTGCAGCTTCAGGAAGCTTCATTACTTCCAGCGAGTAGGTTGTGTTTTCCTTGTCAGCAGGATTATGTAAAAATTACCAGGCTTACTTTTTAAAAAAATAAAACTTTCTGAGGAGAAGGAGGATGGGCAAATGATGAATGCACTGAATTTTGGTGCTGATCCAAATCATGAATAGTTTCAAGTAATCTTTTTGTTTATTATTATTATTTTTCACGCCAATGTTGAAAGATAGGGCACTGACGGCGGTTGGCGCTCCCTGCTTGCCCTTCCAGTTGTCAGTTTGAATTGTGGACAAACTTTTGAGCAGCAAGTAAAAGCAGCACATTCTATTCTTAGGCAATTCAAGATTTTCCAGCTGTCTGCACACGTCTTCCACATTGTCTTTACAGTGGTCAGAAAAAAGGCTTAGGGTGTTTGTCTAATACCATTGTTTCCACTCAGCGATACAGGTCGGCCCCTGCCAAAAGGAGATGTTTTATCCAAAGCTTCTTGGGCTAATAGAAATGAACCCTCTGGTTCTGCATCTCAGTATTGTTCCCCCTTAGTATGCAGTCCATCAGTTTTAATCAATCCACGTGTCTGAAAAAACAGAAACCTCTGCTGTAGGGATGGGTACCGGTGTCCGGTGCCATGATGGCACCGGTTCTGACATAAACGGTAGTAACCAGACCGAAAAGCAGCGCACATTTCGGTGCTTTATTTCGGTGCTTTTTTTTTCCTGAGCTGTGATACACTTCTAGCCAATCATTTTACGTTTCCGAGAATAGTAGGCGGGCCCAGGTACGTACGTTCTTTTAGAGCAGAGCTACAGATTAAAAATGTCCAAGGCGAAGCGGTCAAAAGTCTGGCTGTACTTCACAGCAAAATATGCAAACTCAGCAGCCTGCAACAAGTGCTTTAAGCTGATACTGTGATACTGTCAAAGGAGGTAACACCTCAAATCCGATGAAACACCTGGCGATGCATAGCGTTTTTTTTTTTAAAAGCCCAGAAATGCGCCGTATTTGATAGCTTGCTGCGAGACATCACACCGAGCGCATCTACTGCGGGTGGGTTGCCTGTTATGCAACATCCCCCATTGTTTTTTTCCATTGTTTAAGCACTGCTTCCAGCCAAGAGTGATACCATATATGCCCCATAGCTGCAGAAAAGGCTAACATTGTTATCTTTTTTACAAAAAACAGCTGAACATGAGAGGTTTTTGGACCAATTTTGTGTTCTCCATTCTTTAAGCACCGGTTTGAGCACCGTTTGAGCACCGGCACCGTTTCAAAAGTACCGATCTGGCACCGGTGTCAGATAAAACCTAAACGATACCCATCCCTACTCTGCTGTAACATCTGCATGTGTGATAATAACAAGCTGTTATTCAAAGTTATCAACTTATTTATCACTCGCAGGTTAAAAAAAAGTCAATTTGATGTGGATTTCAAACTATATTAAAGTGAATTAGTGTCTTTTAAAAAGGCAGGATGAAAGTAATTGAAGGAACCATTTATAGCTCATAAAACTGTTTTCCTGTCAATGCAGGCTTTATTTAAGGCTATTAATTTAGCTGTTACATCCTGATTTGAGCAAATTACTATAAGTACTCCGGGAGTCTTTTTCTATTCTAATCTCCTCTGGAAATTATGAAAAACTAGACGAGCTGAAGAACAAAGTGTCTCCAACTATTAAGCTGACCTGACATCTTAAATTAGGAAAGAACTTTTTGTTATCTGGACTGTTGTGCAGCTGATTGATTCCAGCTTTGAGGGGCTCATTTAGTCTGTTGAAAATATGCATATTACTTAACATAGACAGAGGATGGCATAAAAACTGCAAACAGACACGGCACACTGTATGCTTTTTTGGTTAATCTTCCGCATCATAGCTTCTAGCAGCATTACTCTTTTTTCCATTTGACAGAAGCTTGTAGTTATTAGACTTCCATCCAGGCCAGTAAATTTACCCAAAGCCATGTCACTCTGTTTCAGAGCTTCTGCTGTAAACCACCACACTGTCTCAGATATTGGATTTATTGAGCCTAGTGTGTGTTTGGTGGCTACAATCTGATTACACATTTATTTAATTTAAGGGGGTTGTAGGGGTGTTGACAGATCATCAGGCGCTGGTGAGGGATATCTCCAAGATGAGGCCGTGTGTGAGGTGCCAGTGTGTGTGTGTGCGTAAGCTGAGAGAGTCATCTTCATATTACATGAACGGGTTGCTTCCCAAATCATGTGTACCCATGGGATGCTGCTCTGCTTGAGAGAGACGATAACGCAACCTCTCAAACACAGCTAATGAGCACTAACAACCTGAGTGATGATGCTCATGCATTAATCAAACCAATGAATCCGGTCTCTCTCCTCACTCCTGCGTCCTATGAAACTGAGTAAATGATGCCAATTTGGCTGAGCAGCTTGCCAGCCTTGAAACATGAGGAAAATGTTTTTTCATGGATCCACTAGGATTCTGCATCAGATGTGTGCCACTTATTCATATCCTGGGATCTAAACGATGTGACAAACATTTGCAGAATGTAGTTACTGAAAATTATCACTCACTCCTGCTCTTGATGTGGGTGAGTAAAAGTTTGATTAAAATCAGTGGGTGAATAAATGATGACACTTTTGTTTGCGAACAGTATTATGATAATAAATATTAGTGTTCAAGCCAATGACTTTACAGTGTGGCTTAATGAGGAGTTTGATGCTTTTTTGGTTGGTGAAACTGTTACTTTTATTGTTGTTTTACTTTATATATATGCTTTAAAATGAAGTCAAATCTACAAGGCGCAGACTATGAATCAGAGCAAGTTTTTTTTTTTTTTTTTTTTTAGAAAAAATATGTCTTATTTTAATCTTCAATACTATTGTGATGCTGCAATTTCATGTACTTGCTCAGCCAGTGTGGGTGCGTTGGTGTTTTAAGAGTACAGCAATAAAATGTGCTGTAATAATTACTATAGAGTTTGCAGTGATCAGTAGCTACTTAGTCAGAAAAGCCTAGTTAAATCTCAACTGTAGTTTGTGTTTTAACTTAATTAAGTTAGAGACAGATTGTGTGGTGTTCATTGCAAATCTTTACTTCTTTCTTCTTGCATAAAAGACATGCAAGAACATGCTGAGAGAGAGAGAGAAAAGAAAGTCAGAGATTGATATACACTCACTCGATTAGGTACATCTGTCCGGCTGCTGGTGAACATGAATATCTAATCAGCCGATCACATGGCAACAACGTGGTGCATTTAGGCATGTAGACATGATCAAGCTTTGACCTGCTAAAGTTCAAAGCATACAAATGGAGAAAAAAGGTGATTTAAGTGAATGAATATGAGTCTCTCTTCTGAGTGTTTCTGCTGAGATACTCAGAAGAGGATCTCTGAATCCACAACACATTGAACCTCAATCCAATAAAGAACATTTGGGATGTGATGGAGATTTATTTCATGGATGTTCAGCTGTTTCCAGCAACTTTTGCCATGAAAATTTAAGGCAGTTCTGAAAGCAATGTGTACCTAATAACATGCTATTCATACTCATTTCATATGAGCAGTCTTAATTTCCATTTTAACAGTCTGATATTGGACATTCTGTTGTCCTTCTGCTAAAGACCATTTCATATTTAACTATAGATTGTTACCTTTTACATTTTAGAATTCTTACTGGTCATGCTGGTCTGAACTAGGAATACATCCTGCTTTTAGACATGCACTTTCACTATAGAGTCTTGACTCAAGGTTATTATTCATTTAGCCATTAAGAAGACTGACTGATATTATCTAATATGGAGATATAAACAATTCAGCACTTTTATCTGATAAGGCTCAAAATATTCCTTAACCATTTATTTCCTGAGACCCAAAGCCCAGTTTGCTTGCTAATTTGCATGCCCTATTTTCACACATGGTTGCTTGGTAAGATATGTAAATATGAAATATTCATTCACAAATGCACACCTTCAAATGCACCTGTTGCCTCTGCAGCTGCGGCACAATGACGATCCTGGGAAGCAATGATTGCACGAGACGTCTGTCAGTGAGCTGAGTGTGTTTTATTGTCCAATCACACATAATCTGTTTGTCCACATCAGGACACAAGCCCAGTTCCCAGGCCTCAGGGACAAAAGACACACGACAACTGCTGACCCACCCTCGCTATATTTGCTCCATGTGCACAGAGCCCAGAAGATGCTCTTTTCACATCATCCCATTATCTGATACACACAAAAAATGTTGTTTAAATAAGATTAAGTGTTTTTGTCTTTTAGGTTAGCAAATATATTATGCATCTTAATATACAATTGGCTGTTTACATAAACATACCCTAAACGTTTAAAGAAATATGCTAACGCTACCAAAGATTTTGTATTGTTTTGTTCTGTTTCTCTTCTGTTTGTTCTTTCAGTGTTAACTGTATTACATTTATCACAAATTGCTGATGAAGCAACCAAAAAAGGTCCTCTGCAGAGACAGCGGCAGTTGGACTCTTCATGTTAGATCTTCTGCCTACATTTTGTAAGCCTCTGTTGTGTGTTACCAGTCATTTAAAGTTGGCCACACTCACCCAACAGTGTCATAGTGTGGTCATCCGAACACAACATCCTTCAAAAACATTTGTAACTAGGGATGGGTATCGTTTATGTTTTATTCGATACCGGTGCCAAACCGGTACTTTTGAAACTGTGCTTAAACGGTGCTCGAACCGCTGCTTAAAGAATGGAGAACACAAACTTTGTCCAAAAACCTCTCGTGTTTAGCTGTTTTTTTGTAAAACGATAACAATGCCTTTTCTGCAGCTATAGGGTATATATGGTATCACTCTTGGCTGGAAGCAGTGCTTAAACAATGGAAAAAACATAAACTTTGTCCAAAAATCTTTCATGTTTAACTGTTTTCCAATTTTTAGCCATTTTAGCCTTTTTGGCCAGGGTGAAGGGAGTATCTGCCATCAAACAAGAAGACAGCCGCATGTACTGTAACTACGACGGTGTTTGCCAGTTCACCTTACATGCATCAATTTAATAACGTGGTTAGCCTACTCAACGTAATTTACACATGAACAACATTAAGCTACTCAGCCAGAGAAGAACGGCTGCTGCTGCCATCATCATCCGTCATCATTTCTGCTACACAGGTGTTACCTCCTTTGCGCAGTATCACCTTAAAGCACTTGTTGCAGGCTGCTGAATTTACTTCTTTTGCTGTGAAGTACAGCCAGACTTTGACCGCTTCACCTTGGTCATTTTTAATCTGTAGCTCTGCTCTAAAAGAACGTACCTGGGCCCACCTACTATCCTTGGAAAGATAAAATGATTGGCTAGAATCCAAAGTGTATGACATCTCAGGGGGAAAAAAGCACCGAAATGTGCGCTACTTGTCACGATGAGTTGTATGGCTGTCAGTGGCTGGACCCACGTGTAGGACTCGGAGACAAAACATTAACTTAAACGACGGCTTTATTTGCTGGAGAGTCACCCTTGGGCGATACATAAACAACAACTTAAACTAACTAGACAGGAGATGCTGAGGGTAGACAACCATGGATACACACACAACAACCGTGGAGGACACAACAACTGGCAGAGAAAAACACAGGGCTTAAATACATACTGAGGTGATTAGGGAATGTGAAACAGGAGGAGAGCACAGCTGGGACTCATCAGACATGACAAGACAAGGGGAGGCAAAACTCAACATATTGACATAGTACACAAACTTTCAAAGTAAAACAGGAAACTGAACAGACGTGGACTAAACTAGGGGATACAGTGACAGAAATCAAACCCAAGAGAATCAAAACACATCATGAAATCAAAGATAACTAATACAAACAGAAAAACACTGAGTCCACAGACTCAGGACCGTGACACTACTTTTCAGTCTGGTTACTACCATTTATGTCAGAACCGGTACCATTGATACCGGTACCCATCCCTAATTATGATACGGCTGACCTGACTTTAAACTGTTTCAACTGCAGTTTCAATTGTTCAATTGGACCCAATGACTCCATTAGTCATTTAGAAAAGTGTGACAACGAGACTTTTTTAATTACTATAATTTTATACTTACTATTTATTTTACACTCAACCATATAACTGAGGGTTTTACCATAATATTGTAACATTTTTTTTTTATTAGATTAATATGTGCAATATCTTCAGAATTAAATCCCCTTTCCACTTAATCCTATTTGGCCAGCCACGGCATTTAATATTTAATATGAGGTAAGCTCAAATTTTAACAGAACACAATGTTGTCATTTTAAGAAATTTATGCTATTGTGGTACCTCCAAAATCTTAAGTACACCTTCCTCAGTTTGGAGGATGCTGTGCATAATTCAAATGCTGATTAGTTGATAAGTGGGTGTTTTAATTAGTTAATTTGTATAATTAGTTAATTTTCTGCTGGAGGCTTTTTCCTGTTTGCTTCCCACTATTGCCAAAGTGCTTGGCTTGATGGTGTCAAAATCACGTCACAGAAGTGATTTTACTCAGACCTCTACATTGGCGAGACCAAACAGCCACTTCATAAACACATGGCACAACGTAGAAGAGCCACTTCCACGGGACAAGACTCGGCTGTCAATCTGCATCTAAAGGACAAAGGTCACTCTTTCGAGGATGCCAATGTTCACATTTTGGACAGAGAAGAAAGATGGTTTGAAAGAGGAGTGAAAGAAGTCATGTCCACTGTGAACGACCATCTTTTAACAGAAGCCATCTATAATCCAGTTTTGAGATCCCCTCCCAGATGCCTTAACACCCACTCACATCCTGGGCCATTTGACCTCAGTAAATCACATGATAGGATGGGGCTAGGTTTCAGAGTTGGTTCACCTTGGCTGATTGTGACCCACACCCATTTCCACACCTTGGCTTGTGTGATTGGGTAGAGAATCAAAGGGGGTCAATGAACCTCTTGGGGACACTCCCATATGACTTAAAATCTGGGACTGTCCACCAATCGCTCTTAGAACTGAAGCAGCTTCTCGGATAAGAGGTGAAACATCTTCAAGGAAACTTAAAGAAGCCCAGAAGCTTTTCTTTCCAAACTCCTTAGACTTCACAGAGTAGTATTTAGGTTTGAGTAAAAGTGTTACTCCCTTCATGCTGACTGGAAATCATAATTTACTTCCAGGTGTTGGTTCTTGTGTTATTACTGCAGTTAAGAAAATTACTCTTTTTCTATAATACAAAGTGCAACTTGGCTACTAGTAACCACAATCGGTGCCAGGTAACACTATAAAAGTTGTTCTCACAATGCGGTGTCCAATCCAATAAATAAGAAAACTTACTTACACTCTTTCTGGTAGAAACTTCACGTTCTCAGAGTTTTTAGAAAACATTTCAATAACATCACCTTGTAACATTCCCAAAACGTTCCCAGATGGTTAATATGTAGACGTTTATTATTTATATTAATTATATTTATTATTTATTATTTGGCAGACATTTAGGAGAAATTCAGAACAGTCTGAAAATCTTTAGGGCAGCAGTAATATAAAACATCCCTCCTGTGTGTCCACACTGGATTGAGATAACATTTACAGTGCCTTTAGTGACATTATGTTTTTGCTTCTCTGTTGTTCTCAAGGAAATAAATGCACTCTTTCCGCCCATATAATAACCAAAATGGAACATTCTACTAAAATCATACAGGAAACTGGGAGTTACAACCATTTCACGATCATAATGTAACCTTTTAATAACATCCTTGATGTTTTGTGAGGGTTCAGGACATTTGTTACAAGTTACAGCCCCCTTTTTTCCAGCCTGCGTCATGCAATTTACTGAAAAAGAGAGGGTCTTGGTGAGATGAAACAGAGTACTGTAAGTGTAACAATACAATGTCTGTTGTTGTTCCATAATAGGAACAATGTGCCATGGTAAACAACACTTGACCTCGAGGGTAGAATCAATACTCACCTCTTTCACAAGACAGCATGTCATTCAGCCAAAAACGCTGCCTGGCCAGCCAGATAGCCAAAGCAACAGATGTCTCCATCAAGCCAAAAGAGTTTATCTGCACACAGTTCCTTCCTTTTTATTGTAACATCATGAATATTCACCAATACAAAAGCCACTGCAAGTTAAAATCAACTTTCGAATACACTGTTATTTATTCTTTTACCATTTGCACAAAGCGGACACAACATATCATGAAATGTATACACCTGGATGCAGTCGGTTTATATACTTCACACCACGTAAACTTTACATAACCACCTTTAAGAGAAGAGAAAAAGAAACATACTCAGTTGAGCCTTTTAAAGAATACATTCAGACAGAACCACTTTGGTCCAGGAAAGGGAGTGACCCAAGCTCCTAACTTTAAATGCAAACATGGTTATGGTTACAGCTTAAAATACATGTAGTAGCTTGAAGCTAAATTAGGATATAGCTCTACTGAATCCTATTTTCTTTGACGTGTACAACATTCCTTTATTACTTTGTGAAATGTCTACAAAACAATGAAAAAAAGATCTAAAAAAACACTGCAAAGATACTTGTGGCAGAACCACGATCGATGTACTTCCCAGCAAAAATGTGGCTGTCTGCTCTATTACTATCCTCAGCAGATGTTGATGAAAAATAACTTCAGCCTGCAATTTTTTCCCACCTCAACAGAAGGAACTGACTGAAGTGTTAATGCACAGAGTCTTGATCTGAATGAGAAACACGTTGCCGCTGTAGGCTACAAAATGGCACTGAGGAATCACAATGAGAGTAGTTTCCATAATAAAACAGAGAGCTGTGTCTACTTCTTGCCTTATACAGGCATGGTGTTTGGGAATGTCCTGTGGTGCTTTACTGTATATGCTAGAGGGAGACTGACTCATACTAACCTCTGACCTCTGTGCTCTATGTCAAGCCACTTGCACTGGTTTCTATCAAACCTTTGCCAGCAGCCCATTATTCATCTTACATCCACAAATCTGGAATACTGAAACTACACACATTCATACCCTGAAAATACACACTACCCACTCAAAGACATGCGTGGGAAATATGGACTGCAATCAAATAAAATCACCTGTATAAACACATATATAGAGAGACATAGTATCTACCAATTATAAATTAACATTGTGCAAATAGATACATATAAAGTCAAGTTCAGTTAGTTCTGGCAAAAGGTTTCAGCAATTCAGATATTCATTTCTGCTCTGCAGGTTGCTTCCCTTCTTTGAAAATAAATGCTATCAGACACAAATGTCCCACTGTCTGATTAGCTTTGTTTGCCACTCCAAAGCATGCTTGTTCAGCTTTTGTGGTGCAGAGTTTTGTTCAAAAGTGTTCACAGCCACTGCAGACATGGTACGCATTAGACTCTGTTGGTATGGTTACTTGGCGAATCCAGTCACTAGCAGTTATTAGCAAAGACGTTTTCGTCTGACACGATGGCACCGTAGAGTGATTATTCACACAACTCTTAAGTTAAGCTTGCAAAATTTACGCAGTCTTCATGCATGAAGTCCCAAGACCGTCCTCGTGCCAGAGGTGACGCGCCATATTTAGGAACAATGCTGGAGTCACACCTTTACAGGCCGTAAAGGTCTGTGTATTTTTATCCTTGATTGGATAACCACCCTGGATTCAGGGGCGAGGCATGTCATTCAGACAACATCTTGATGGCAAAAGGTAGAAAAGGAAATGCGTGTAGTGGCAAAGGAATTCGACTATCACCTTAAAACATACACGGCAAGTTTAAACAGCTGCAACAATAGCAATCAGCAGTATTCAACTAATATAAAAAAGATGTATTTTAATCTAAAAGACATAAGAAAGTCAAGTGATGATGATTTTAGCTTATTTATAATTGATCCTATACCATCGCTTGACCTCCTTTAATGTCCACACGCAAGACGAGAAGGACCTGGGGACAGCAGCTGCCAGTTTCCCATGAGCCCTGAATGAGGTCACTTGAACAACACTGTGGTCACCATATTGTTTGAGGTATAGTCAACAGAATTTTTCTTTTTTTTCTGCACATTTTCATCTAAATCACATAGACAGGAAAACATTTACAGATATTAGAGCAAAGCATATATATATATATATATATATGTATATGTGTGAAAAAAGGTTTCCCATCTGTTCCTACCTACATGTTATTTTGTATATTTTGTAGTCTTTTTTGTGTGTATTCAGTTCAATGCTCTCTTTGTATTTAAACTTTAGTACCAGAAATTTGATAGATAGGATAAGTTAAAGCAGAGGCTCAAGCAAGGACCCTGTGACCTTTACAGTTGGGGTTTATTTATTTATTTTTTTGTTACTTCAGGTTTCATGTTTGGTATGTCATTACGATCTTCCGTGGCTTATCTGCCTCGGGATGCTGTTGCAAAAATTGTTCAGCATGCAGCAGCTTATTATTCTGTGCTAAAAAACATCTAAACTAATCCGTTCACGAGACTCGCAGCACATTCGAAATGTCAGCGTGGATGCCCTTCCTGATCCTCCTCTCAGACTGTGGCGACAGCTCTCCAGTGACGCAGATCTCTGAGGGCCGACCTGAAAAGTGACACCATTAACTTGACTCTTTACAGCTGAGCAGGTCAGTCTGTCAGAGCACGATGAGAGCCCAAAGCCATCCAACTTCCTTTTTTAAGTAGTCCCAGTAGCTTTCACAGGTGGCTCTCCACGTTCTCTTTCTGCACTTCGTAACACTGCAGCTTGTCAGTAATGCTGATGTCCTCTACCAGGATATAGTTACTGATGGTCCCCTCGTGCAGCAGTGAGGCACACTTCCCTTCCTCCGTACTGTTGACCATGCCATTTTGGTTGCTAGCGACGAGCATGTGCCTCTCCTCGGGGCTACAGACTGGGGCGGTGGTTTTGGCGATGTCTGGGAGGTGAGGCATTCGAGGGGCGTGGTTTAAGAGACTGGTTGTTTTTGTGTTTGGGGTATTGCTATAGGTGTGGCGGTACTCCTCCTCAATGTTCCTCCCTAGCTTCCAGCGCTTCCACTTCTTCAGGATCTCAGACTGCACCTGGGGAGACAGCAGAGACATAAAGTAGACACTACAAAGCTTCGAACATCTGAAGATGGTGAAGATGGTGTATTTGTTGTGCAATCGAGATGGCTCACTTCTTTGTTGACAAAGCAGTACAAGATTGCCACCAGGAGACCCTGTGAAGACAAACAATACTGATTTCATTCTGTCTACTAGCCATTTTCACCCACAATATTCACTTACATGCTACTCTGCAGCTATGAAAACATGAAACTGAATGTCTTCTAATATATGCACCACAATCCAGGCAGAAACTGCAAGTTTGCTTCTTTAAAATAAACCACAAGTGCCTTTGAGTAACATCTGTCTTAAGATGTAAGCCTCACAGCTATGTTTGCCATCTTTTGACTTTGAAATTCTCTTTTGCTCTGTCTGTTGGTCATCTGTCATATCTGTTTCCAGTGCCTAAAGGTCACTCTAATTATGTCACTGTGTGACAAAGTCATTTAGCAGTGCTCATAGTGCATTAATTTAATCTCTTCTGACACACAAATATTACAGCACATCACGACTGTCTCAGAGATGGAAAACTCACAGAAGCAGAGAGAGACAATTATGCAAGATTATTATTAGTTTTATTATTTTTTAGTAGCCCACAACATATTTCTAACTGTGATTCAGATGCTGTTACAGTTCGGACATTTAATCTTGTTAAGCTAACATTTGTTAACTTACAAAAAACAAACCTTAAAATTGCTGTTTTAACCCTTTTGTCACATCTCTCCACACAAACACTTGATATTGATAACACCCATTCACCCTTGATCAGGACTACTTGGCAAGCACAAAATTAAATTAACTAGTTTCCATCAATCAATCAGTTTGTGTGAGTTTTGTGTGAGTTCACGAGCTGTCACAGGGTGAGAGGTGAAACAACCCGGACAAATTGCCAGTTCCTAGGCACTGAGTACCATGTATTACCAAGTAGTTTTCCATGGAAAGCGTTGAGGGCTATATTTAAGCCCAAATCACAATTCTCTCCCCTAAACCTCACCTTTTTGGTATCAAGCAGTAACTGATACCTAAACAAATCAGAGAAAAACTGGATGTGAATCATGACCTCCTGCCTTGAAAACCTACCAGCAACTGCCACCCTAAGTGCCTCCATATGTGGACTTTGCCTTTCTGGACCATTACGCCTTGGCATCCATTCTTGGCACAGCTGTAGCATGAAGGCTGTATTGTGTGCATCTCAGACAAACCGTAACCGTTTTTGATGGTTTGAGGTGTGTATTTTCTTTTCCTGTTCTGTACTTATGCAAGGACAGCTGAGGTGAATTATTACACCACATAAAGCTTTAACAATAACTTTCATTGAAACCAGAGATGGCTTAATTCACTGTCCTGAGGCACACCACTCTCCTTAAGGTGATTAATGATGCTGAATCATACTAGAAATAGTGTTGTGAAAAAATAAACATGTTTCAAAGTTCATGACTGACAGTCATTTGTTGTTAAAGTCCAACCTGGAAGGAGGAGAAGAAGAGGTCAGAGAAGAGCCTGGTGAGACGCAAGCCGATGCTGCCACTGGTGGACTCATCTGTTGCGAAGATAAAGACCACATTATGGATCCCGAGCAGCGGGATCAAAGTTAGCGTTGACTTAGCCAACCTGGGACGGAGGAAAGGAGAGACAAAGGAGAGAAAGCAAAGACTAAGTAGAGAGAAAAAAACGCAAATCAATAGAAAAACAACATCATATTCACACTCACCGAAACTTATAGTCTGTGTATCTCATTTGGTGTGCTCGGAGCTTTGACACGAGAATTTTGATGATATGGATGAAGATAAGGAAGTTGATCTGTAAGAGACAGAGAAAGACGGTGTTACTGGAAATAGTTTACTTATATTATGCAAAAGATACCATCATAAAGCTCATCTTTCTCCAGTACAGTGGAGATGGATCTTCCAGATGCATACAGGCCCAGAAAAATTGTGATTAATGAGAGAAATGGAAGAAATCCGAGTTACAAATATCACAAAGGATCAGCATTAGTCCCAATAGCTGTGCAAAAAAGTGTTTTCAAGCACATTGGGAAACCCTTTCATAACAGCTGGCATTTCAGACAACAGTAGGTGTTCACCTGATGAAATCACTTATGATGTGACCTTTAATATTTTAAAATAATTTGTCATGGGTAATTTGTGGTGCTTGGACCTAATGCGTGCATTTGATTTCTGTCACGGATTGTTATATCAGCAGCCCAGTATGTACTGGCATGAGAATTTAATGGTGAACGGAACTGTGTAACGCTGCACAGTTATTCAACATTTAAACCATACGGTAACTTGTAATATTTAAAAAAGGAGCTTAACCATAGCCATGATAAATTGTTAATCAATATTAATATGCACTTACTGGCCATTTCATTAGGTACATCTTACTAATATCACTTTAGAGCCAATATAGAAGTGTTTTAATTCATCATGGCATAGATTCAACACAGCCCTGAAAAGATTCCTCCGAGATTTTGGTCCATGTTAGTTGCACATCCATGATGTAAATCTCCTATTCCTCCACATGCCAAGTTATCCTGCTGGAAGCAGCCATCAGGTGATGGGTACAGTGTGGTGATAAAGGGATAAGCATAGTTGACAACAATGCTCAGGCAGGTTGTGGTATTTAAATGATGATCATTTGGTAGTAAGGGGTCCAAACTGAAAATATATATCTATTTTTTTGATCGCTCTGTAAACCAGCGGTCCCCAACCTTTTTTGCGCCACGGACCAGTTTATGCCCGACAATATTTTCACGGACCGGCCTTTAAGGTGTCGCGGATAAATACAACAAAATAAAACTAGTACCGGTACCGAAAAAAGAAGCTTTATTCATAACACACGTGAAAAGACCCAGGAAAACCGAGTTAACGATAAAAACGATAACAAAATAACACTAAAACCCCATAAAACCATACATTTCACACCCAAGCCTCAAACGATGCTGAATCATACTAGAAACGACTCACGGACCGGTACCAGTCTGTGAACTGGGAGTTGGGGACCGCTGCTGTAAACCATAGAGATGATTGTAGGTGAAATACTCGGACCAGCCTGCACGGTACCGACAACTTGGTGCATTCAGCATCACTTAAATCACTTGTCTTTTCCATTCTGATGCTCAGTTTGAAGTACAAAGTTTATGCCACGATGCTGTATCAAAGTGGCCGGCGAGTGTATATAACAGATGCTAAGCTAACTATAGGCTGGCTAAATCTGTCAGCCCACTGCGTATTAAACCACCTACATATTTATCTACATATGCATATCTGTAGTTCTATGTTTGCACAGACTTGAATGAAATTGCTGTAATTGTCAAAATATCTGTAACACCTGGAGCAGTCTAACACGCACACACTACACACACACAATTAATGTGAATACTACAGTGTAGTTTTCTACTGTGTCGTGCAGTTTGAGAATGGTGGGACCAAGATAAAGAGGGAAACAGTGAAATTGGGACCAGCCCTCCCATTCCAACAGGAACTCAAACACAGGAATTCCTGTGGGATACAGGTCACTTAGCTGGACGATAAATGCATGGAAAGTGCCAGGATGTCTGGCCTCACTTAAGAGCCACGACAAATTGGACTTGTGTAAACGCTTAGAAGTGACCTTTGCAGAACACATGTCTAATAAAAGTCCTGGTGACAGGATGAAGAGAGTATGCAGAGCTGGTCACAATGCAAATATTAATTAGATTTAATCCACAAATCTTTGAGTCCTGACAGGCTTCACAGAAGTTCTGGGTGAAGCACATCTTACCTTTAACACAACATGAATAAAAGAGGTGTGTTTAAGATAAGATAAGATAAGATAAGATAAGATAAGATAACCTTTATTAGTCCCACACGTGGGAAATTTGTTTTGTCACAGCAGGAAGTGGACAGTGCAAAAGTTATGACGCAAAAATTAGAATACAATAAGAATAAATACAGTACACAGCTGTACAGAATAGAATAAAATAATATACTATATACAGTAGAATAAAATAGAATAAAAATATACAATAAGATAAAAATAGAATACGAATACTATATACAACTGAGTAAAAATACAACGATGCCAGAAAAGATTATTGCACTTAGTGTTATTGCACATGTGTGGATGTGTGTGTTTGTTCAGTTAAAGTCTTTGTTGTGGAGTCTGACAGCAGTGGGGAGGAAAGACCTGCGAAATCTCTCCGTCCCACACCGTGGGTGCCGCAGTCTCCCACTGAAGGAGCTGCTCAGTGCTGTCACAGTCTGCTGCATGGGGTGGAAGACGTTGTCCAACAGGGATGACAGCTTAGCCGCCATTCTCCTGTCACTCACCACCTCCACTGGGTCCAGAGGGCATCCTAGAACAGTGCTGGCCCTCCGATCACCCTGTTCAGTCTCTTCCTGTCCCCAGCAGGTGCACCAGTGGGGGATAAAAATAGCTGGAAATGCTTGATTCACAGTCATATACCACTTTAAGGCGAAGCTGCTTTTTTCCCATTAACGTTTACATGCAGAAATAATTGAAATGTTAAAAAAAGGACATGGCATAACAAGATGCGAAGACACATAACGAGGAGGAGGACGACGACAAAATTACCATAACAGCTGCCAGTATCGGAGCGCGTATGATCCACCAGTATTTCATGTTTATATTTTGCTCCCAGCAACTGAAAAGAATGAAAGAAAAGCACTGAATGAAATATCAGTGAGAGACCACCTGACATATTTCCTCTATTTTACTAGAACGCTTGTGGACACGGCTCACACTGTAAAACATGTTGTTAAGGCTTTTAAGACTTTACATAAGAGCACAGTGTGACCTTAAAAGCACTTCATTTACTCCTTACTCCAGAATATTTGGCGTCCTGCTGAAAGCTAACATGAAATATTAAGAATGTGCAAACACAGCTGTTAAACCAGACTGGCATCCAGCAGGAGATAAAACATGTGTGAAAAGTTGAATTGCAGCCAATCCTTCATGTAGTAAATTGTGTGTTAAATTAACCGCAAGCATCAAGATTTTTGGAGAAAGACAATCTGCTGACTTTTTTTTGACATGGTGTCCTGATACAAATGTTACAAGCTAAAATTTAAACTCGTTGGCAGGTTTCCACCCTTGTTAAACAACCTGGAGAACAGGGAAGAGGGAAAGAGAGGGAAACTTACTCCTGATTTTCATACAGGTATTTAATCGCCACCCATGGCACGAGGAATATTAATGGGGTACCTGTGAAAAAAACAAGAGATGTCTAAATGCAAAACAGCCAATTAGCACTTGACAATTTGTATGCTCTTACTTCATTTGGCTCAATTCAAAAAGTATCGTATAACACATAATTGACTTGCACCCCCTGACTTATGACTTCACAGATTCAGGCCAGCTCACCCCAACCGATGCACTGGTAAATTTTGAAGTAGTTCCTCTCCGTAAACACAGTGATGACCAGGAGGTTGTGGAGGTAGATGCCTTCCACCAGCAACCAGTAGCTGTTAGCCATGATACTATACTGCATCATAACCATGGCAATGCGACAGCTGACCATTGTCTGCAAGAAAAGTTTAATATCACATATTTTACACTGCCGAGAGGAGTCGCCTGACACATTATTTAGCCGGTGTGAGATTCAGGCTCTGTGCCCACAGAGGTAAGATTTTACAACAGCAGCAACTTTAAACCCAATTTCAGCCATCTGTGACAACCCAGCGCACATGATCCTCCTTTTATATATGTATCTCTTCCACAGTAAACGTATTTTATTTTGGTCATGTATGCAGTCTCTCATCTTTGTTGTGTTGGTGAGACTCCTCACTTGCTTGACTAACATAAGTAATCAATTAAAGCCTTTTTAGCTGTAACTGTTTTGAGATTAAAAACAATTAAATATAATGTGGATATTAGACAGAGATAAGTAAATGCAAAATGCAGTTTTTAAATAAAGATTTTATTGATTAAGGAAGAAAATTGGCACTGGTCCTGTGTGAAAAAGTAATTGACCCTCTTGTTACATCATGAATTAACTGTGATTAATCTCTTTTTTTGGGAAGCTGAGTTCAGTTTCACTAAACAGGCTCAGACATGATTACTGGCAGACCTGCTGAATCAGGAAATTACTTACATAGAACCTGTCTGACAAAGTGAAACAGGTTAAAAGATCCCCAAAAGCAACGCATCATGCTACAATCTAAAGAAACACCTGAGAAACAAAGTCACTAACATCTATCAGCCTGGAAAGGGTTCAGAGCCATTTCCAAGGCTCCAGGACTCCAGTGAATCACTGTGAGAGTCATTATTTACACATGGGGAAAACTTGGAACAGTGGTTAACCTTCCCAGGAATGACCGGCTCCAAAAGCACATTGATGACTCATCCAGGAGATCACAAAATAACCCAGAACAACATTAAAGAACCACAGGCTTCACATGTCTCAGTTAAGTTCAGAGTTCATGATTCAGCCATAGGAAGGAGACTGGGGGGAAATGGCACCGAAGGGAGAGTTCAAGGAGAAAACCACATCAAAAAGAACACAAAGGTTCATCTTATATTTGCCAAAAAAAAACAAAACATCTGGATGATACCCATAAGAGAAAGCTAAACTTTTTGAAAGGTTTCAGTCCCATTATGTCTGCCGTAAAAGTAACGGCAGACATAAACACTGCATTTCAGAAAAGGAACATCATACCAACAGTAAAATATGGTGGTGGTAGTGTGATGGTCTGGGGCTGTTTTGCTGCCTCACGACCTGAAGGACTTGCTGTAGTAAATGGAACCATGAATTCTGATGTCTATCAAAACATCCCGAAGGAGAATGTCTGGCCATCTGTTCGTGACCTCAAGCTGAAGTGCACTTGGGTTCTCAAGCAGGACAATGATCCAAAATACAAAAGCAGGTCCATCTCTGAATGTCATAAGATGGCTCAAATATCTCATCTCATCTGATCACACTGGTCTAGTCTGCTTTTTCAGTCAGAAAGCTGATACACTGAAAAAAATTGTTTGGCCAGCTCTTGGATTTACGTAAGCATCTTGCGTGTATTTAACACAAGTGCCTCATGCTTTAAAGTTAAGTGTAACTACATAGTGTAGAAACTACATGATATGCAGAGAGGCTAGATTAAATTGTTCATATCATGTTCAAGTGAAGTAAGTCAATAATATATCAATGTTAAATCCCGCGACACTGCACGGGTTTCAGACTCGCGCTCTTTAGATCGTGGTTTCAGGAAGGCATCCATCTCAGTCAAGTCGAGCAGCCACCTCTACTTTTTTTAGTATACCAAAAAAAGTAAATTGGGTGGTTGTTACATTAAAAAAGTCTAACTTGTAATTTGAACACAGTAATTTCATGTTTCTATGAACGTAATTAAATCATGAAGAATCTGTACGAAATTCAAAAACTTAATTTGTTCTTGTTGAGACGACATGATACAATCTAGTAAGAGTGGTTAGTTGCTGAACTCATGAAATTCACAAGATCGCACAAGATTTCAAACTGCAGGAAAATCACTGGAGTTATAAGAGGCAGAGAACTACACACGCACCACGTGCATGCTATTGCTATTTATTGTGGATTATTACAAAAACAAAAAAATTCTGCATCAAATACAGGAAATCATAGCTTTCCTACATTTCCTAGATTGTTGGCATGGTGGTTAGTGCTGTTGCTTCACAGTAAGAAGGTCCTGTGTTCAAATCCACATTCTGGCTAGTTTGCAGGTTTCTCTCTGGGTATTCTGGTTTCGGTATGCAGTTATTAGAGTTAGGGTTAACTGGTAATTCTAAATTACCTGTGAATGTAAGTGTAAATGGTTGTTTGTTTCTATGTGATAGACTGGTCAGCTGTCCAGGGTGTACCCTGCACCGTAACCTATCACTTCAGGGTTGTTTCACAGCCCTCCTGCAACCAGGATAAAAAAGGATGGTAGTTGTTGAAGACCCATTCAATTTTTATGGTAACCAGGATCAGGACTTTGTTGAACATTATGTAATATGAAGACAGCAAGTAGTATTTAAGTGACCAAGTAGTATTGGGGTAAAAGTTATTGAATAGTGTTGAAATAAAATGACAAAATTGTGAAGGATTAAAATATTCCAAGATCTCAACATACTTCATCTGAACATGTTTCAATCGCGATTTATGAACACAAAATGCACCGGTTTACTGAATATGAAAAAGTTGTGTTGATTTAACTCAGTTGTTTAAGTTTCTGCCAAAGCAAAACATTTGTGTGCAACCAATGTCCACTATTGAATCAAGTAAATCCAACATGGCCTTTTTTTCAGTGTAGGAAAGCAACTGTTACTTAAATAACCACTCATTACAACCAAGCCAGACAGAAGAGCATCTCTGAATGTATGACATGCCGAAACCAGAAGCAGATGGGCCACACTGGGTACCACTTCTGTTAGTTAAGAACAGGAAACTTAGGCAGTGGTACTAGTAAGTACTAAACAAATTGTCTAATGAGTGCATATATGAATCCTTTAAACAGAATCAGGATTTTTGTTCTTATAGAGCTCAACATTTACCTTTATGACACATTGTGAACATACTATAACGATCAGAACCTAGATCCAGAACTGTTTTGCACTTTTAATTTATCAGCTAATCAAAAAATAATAATAGAAAGATCACAAATAAGAAAACATTTGTCTCATTTCCACCTGTGTTAAGTCTTTGGTGATCACTGTTAAATATGAAGAGCAAAACTGACCTCGTTGTTGACCAGCAGCTCTATTGGAGCTATAGATGCAGGGGGGAATCCCTGCTCCTCGTCTCTGTTCAGGCCCTGTGCTATGTGGCTGGTTTCGAACAGAGCATCTTTGATGAGGACAGACAAAGCTCGCAGGATGAAAGAGGCAAAAAGATTCATGTGGATGTTGTTCCTCATGCAGTGGAGTTTCCTGATGAAGGAGAAGCAACAATCATCCAAGAGGTAATCTGTTGGTGTATCAATCATCTGGTTTTGCTCTCTTAAAATGTGCTTGAAATGATTTAAGGTGTAAATGATTATTACCTAAAGAATATGAGGATGCCAAGAGCCAACACTAAAGCCACCAGGGATAAGGAATAGCCCACCGTGTACATGATCCGAATATGGACATAGTACTGCTGCAGATCAGAGCACACGTTTGTTAAATCTTTTTCATTTTTATTTTTTATTTATAGTAAAATTAGACAAAATTTCTTTATTCTTTAGCTTCTCTCAGCTATATCTAATGCTTTCAGATCAAATAGAATAAAAAAAGACTATTCTTACCAGATGTGGTGCTTGTTCATGAGAATCACACTCGCTGGTATTATATGTAGTCACCCACTGGCCATTCACATCACATTCCTGATACACCACGCCATGCTGAACTACGCACACACACACAGAAACAGACCTCTGTGATTTACTGAGAAGTCCAGTCATAGGCAGCTGTCCTTCTCTGCAGGGCATTTTAAGTGACCTGGCATGAGCATGTCTGAAATATTGTGTATGGCCAAAAACTCACACATCTCTTACCTTTACGGTGCCATGGCAAATACCACGGGCATGGCACAACAACAGTAGTGTTAGGGAGTCCATCGGGCCAACAGGCATAATTGTTAAAAGTCCTGTTGCACACGAGGTCTGTGATTAAACAAAAAAAACCATAACATCACAATATATATGCTGAGAAACCACAGACTAACCCTGAGAGTCTAAAACTTGCAGAATGTAGTAAAAATTAATTATATATTATATATTTGGAATGATTGCTGCTAGTAGCTATTATGTAAACATCAGGGCAAGTTAGCTTGACTTCAGAGTCCTGACCTCCTACTTACAGTATATCACGTCTTCAATCGTGTTTCAGAACAGAGGACCAAAACAACATTAACTATACGGAAAGATGGGTGTTCGTGAAGTGATGTATAGGCTAAGCTGCTCTTACGCTAATGGAGGGTGACAGGAAAGGTATGTAAGTGCTGCAAAGTGGTGTGATTTTGCATGCAGTGTGGGAAGCAGCCTTTCTGAAAGTTGGAGCAATCTGCTGCACTAACCAGCGAGCATAAAACATGATAACGGTCTTTAATGCGACTGAAGGGTAGCGTTTAGCGTGTAGTTAAACATTTTGCAGATGGGAGCTGCTTTTTACTAAGCATGAGCAGAAAGTGAGCATGGTGTAGTAAATGTATGACTGGAGAGGAAATCGCTGCCGCCTCATGGACTGGTGAGCAAGCTGTTACCTGTTCTGCAACATTAAAAGGCTTTTCTCAACAATGTGTTTGCAAATCATACAAATATCTCTTACTGTCGCATTTACATTGCTCTGAAATGTTGCATATTTTGCTGAAGTGGTTATAATTAATAGTTTTGCATTAAAAGGTTATAATACCTTTCTGTTGGTTCACTGTCATAGCCCAACTCAACTCTAAAATGTCTGCTTTGAATTCTAAAGAGCAAACTATTATAGTTACCATCTAGCTAATGTGTTTACTGAAGTAGTTGCTCTTGAGTTTCATACTCCTTAGCTACCACGGCCCCTTTATATTTATTTCATTTAGCCTGATGGAAAAGGACCTCCCTATTCCTTCTCCTTTTCCTTCATTACAATTGCTTTAAAGTCTCTTTGTGCTGGTTTCATCTTTGCCTTGGGCTGTCGGCGTTGTGTTCATGCCTAAATACTAAGAGAAAGATCATATGGGACGCCTAGCAGAGGCCCCAGTCCGTGAGATCTTCAACGCACACCTCCGGCAGAGCATCACCAGCATTTTAGAGGGAGACTGTCATGGTCCTGGGTCGTGTGACCCAGTGTGTTATGCTTAGCCTATTTTGATGTTTATTATTTGTTTAGGTTCTCTAAGGTAGTCCAGCCATTTGTATATATCACCCCTGCATTACGTCTCCCTTGCCCTTCGTGTGTTTATGTCTGTGTGTCTTGTACTGTCAAGTTCATGCTGTCAGTTATGTCACCTCCCCCTGTACTACGTCTCCCCGGTTCATGTCTCATGTTTCCTGTTTTACTTTGAAGGCCTGCATTCACTGTCAGTGTATTCAGTTTTACTCCTCCTGTCCTGTCGTTAAGTTCATGTGTGTCAGCTGCGTTCCCATGTGTGGTCACTTCCCCTGATCATCCCTCATGTGTATTTAGTCTCTGTGTTTCATACAGTCTGCGTCGCGTCGTCTGTGTTCCCACCCTCCGTGTTTCCATGCCTGGTCTGTTGTCTTCCAAGCCATAGCCTCACCATCGTTTGTTCCCAGTTCAGGTTTCTGTTTAGCCACGTTATCCCTGCTGTATTTGTACACCTTGTTTTCAGCCATATTAAAGGCTCGCCTTCTGTTAAAGCTCACTCCCGTCTGCTCACTCGTGTTCGCACCTGGGTCCATTACACGGAATACTTCAAGGACCTCCTTAATCCCACTGACACGTCTTCCGATGAGGAAGCAGAGTCTGGGGATGAGCGGGTTGACCCACCAATTTCCGGGGGCGAGGTCACTGAGGTAGTTAAACAACTCCTTGGTGGCAGAGCCCCTGGTGTGGATGAGGTCCGCCCCGAGTTACTGAAGGCTCTGGACATTCTAAGGCTGTCCTGGTTGACACGCCTCTACAACGTTGCGTGGAGATCTGGGGCAGTACCCCTGGACTGGCAGACCGGGGTGGTGGCCCCCATTTTTAAGAAGGGGGACCGGAGGATGTGTTCCAACTACAGGGGGATCACACTCCTCAGCCTCCCTGGGAAAGTCTATGCCAGGGTGCTGGAAAGGAGAGTTCGTCCGATAGTCAAACCTCAGATACAGGAGGAACAATGTGGTTTTTGTCCTGGTCGCGGAACACTGGACCAGCTCTTTATCCTCTCAAGGATACTTGAGGGTGCATGGGAGTTTGCCCAACCAGTCTACATGTGTTTTGTGGACTTGGAGAAGGCATTCGACCGTGTGGTTCTGTTGGCTTCATCGGGTGATGGCCTCCAGCTCACACTGGAACGGTTCGCAACCAAGTGTGAAGCAGCGGGAATGAGGTTCAGCACCTCCAAATCTGAGGCCAGACAGATTTTAGTATACTGTGATATATTATGCTCTTGTCACTTGCTCAGAGTGAAATATTATGGCGTTATTTTTGTGCCACTATTCTGAGCGCACGTAAAAAAAATTTGAGGGTACTTTAAAAAAAAATTGCAGGTGCAAGTGTTGCATTTTGAGGAGAAGTTTATTTTGAGCAAAGAAAAGCTACATTTCAATGAACAAAATTCATTGCTGCGTGCAAAAAATGTATTTCAGTGTTATTGATTATCTATACACACACTCAATAGCATCCTCTCTCCCTCAGTTTTTGCGTTTGCGCTCGCTTGCAATGTGTTGCTTGTACTCTCAACATTTCTGCCCGTGCGTGTTCAACGCTTTCTGTACACCGTTATATTTGTGCCACAAAACCAGCCAATCACAGACTTGGATGCAACAAAACCTGATTGGCTGTTTTGGTCTCCAATCAGCTCAAAATGACGAAATGCAATATCCCAGAATCCATTTCGTCCAAAACTCAAATGAGGCAGTGGAGGAGGAACACAGAGTGGCGGAGTTTGAAATATTGCTCTTTCTGGGTCACAAAATAAACTTTTAAGATATTTTCATGCGAGAATGGTGCTGTGTGAACTTCAAATATCTGCTCGATTTATCAAGACATCACATATTTGCAAAAGTGCTCTAACGTTTTTGGAAATGCCTGTTAAATTTTTTTTACGTGCACTCAGAATAGTGGCACAAAAATAACGCCATATAAAACTGGATGATATCTCCAATGAATGAGTAACACTTAGAAACTTTTGGTAAATGGTGCAGGTTGGATTTTAATTGCAGTGTGAAAGGGCCTAAAGTTAAAATTAAATTACAAGTCTAACACAGTGTTTAGCTCACCGGTGCTTGGTGGATCTTGGCTGTTGTTGCGTTCACACTCTTTCCTGTACAATTCCCAGCGCTCCGTCACCTTTTGCAGGGAAACAACAGCAGAAACCTAAGGAGACAATAACAGCAACACAATTAAAGAAAAAATATCTGGAAGGTCTGTTTTCCTGGAGACTTACGGATACATTTCAACCAGATAGACATGAAGAATACTGAGAACATGAACCTCGTGCAAAGCAACTGGCCAGCTGACGTTCATTTGTTTCAGTTCACTTTATATATACGGTAGCTGTAAACAACTGGTTGTCATACTGGAGATTTAATCAATCAAAATAAGACCTTGTCACACGATAATACTGTACTTACGCTACTGTACAGAGTGTTTAGGTTTCTGTAACTCTCTAAGACAAGTCTTAACTGTGAGGGTCATTGACTAATATATATATATCTATATATAGATAGATAGATAGATAGATAGATAGATAGATAGATAGATAGATAGATAGATAGATAGATAGATAGATAGATAGATAGATAGATAGATAGATAGATAGATAGATAGATAGATATTAGTCTGTGTGTGTGTGCTTTTAAACATGTTTTTGGACCCACCTGGATACTGCAGGAGACAATGAGCACTGCCAAAAAGAGGAACAGCTGTGACATCCCTTATTTCTGCTGTTGGTGCTGGGATGGGATACTGCAGAGCTGAGAAGAGTTTTCACTTCATAAGGGGGCTTATCTACACTGGCCACGCTGCCTGGATGACACAGAGACATACAATTCATCAAAGCTCATTGCAAACACATTGCTGTTAATGAGGCTCAGCTTGGCTGCGCAAAACAAGAGAACCACAACAGGAAAAGGCTGGGCCATATCGTTCACACTACAATTACACCAAATTTAGAAGGTATGCTGGCAAGGAAGTAAAATAAAAGGAGAAGTCTTATGTCTTTTCAACTTGTGTTCTTAACGCTCAAGAAGTGTGGAGAGGAAAGGAGTGCTTATTCATTCAAATAGAGCCATGGTCCACAAAGTTTACAGCTATACAAGACAGACCAGAACATCATCGGGCCAAAAAACCTCCAGGAAATGCTGTTTGTCCCTGCAGTGAGACAGCTGCATGTAGTCAGTGATTCTGCTGGCAGCTGTCCACCTTCTTGCTGAAGCCAGCGAGTATTTGGTTGAGTGTTTGTCAGTGTGTGCCAGAGGTCACTCACCTTCGCATCGACTGCCATAACACTCCCGAGAGATTTGACTGAAGCCGGAGAACGGAACGAAATCTGAAACGTTTCTGCAAAAAACACCTTGACCATGGAAACATTTTTGGCTAAAACGTTTCAAATTCCATTCCGTTCCAGTCTTGCTGTGGATAGGAGGACGAGCTCGTGATGTTGTGTAAGGAATTTTTCACAAACGAATGTAGGTATTTTTTCAACAGATAAGAGCACAATGTATCGTGACAGATGAACAGTTTGCAATGTTCTTGGGTGGGAAAGCTTAATTCACGAGTTTTTCAGTCTCTGTTTTGACTGAAAATGTCATCGAGCTTCTAAAATCTGGGGTAAACAGCAGCTTGGAGGTTCCAGTCACAATCTTAATATCCACACTATCAGACTTGATCAAATCTACACCAAGGCCTTTCTTAATGGACTGCTCAGTGTAATAACTACTGGAAACAATTAGCATTAGCTGCAGTACAGCCTCACTGAATGCCATAGGCGCTGAGAGATCAGAGCTACTCTTGTCTGGCCTGACATCAGGTCGTGATTGTCCAGCTCAAATCATAGCGCTGACTCTTGTACCTCTGACAGCATCAGACATGTTCTGATTTCAATTCTGTTTTTGTGTTCTGGTGGCTAAAAGACCCACAACGGTGACATCCCATCACAAATTCTGGCATAGGTCATTTGGAAGCAGAAACTACAGGCATATCTTCAAACCATACTGTACTTTAACCTCTGCTCTTCCAAACATCTCTACTGTAGGCATCTCGGGTAAGTTCTTACCAGACAGAGATAATGAGCGCGTGACATTTCAGCACGTGTCCCGCTGCACCGGAGAGGTTCAGACCCTGGTCTTCCTTGTGGCTAAAATGTTACGCCATGTGTGACAGTTTTCCAAGGGTTTCCCTCTTTCACAACCTATCTCTCACTTACTCTCTGACTCTTTCGCCAGCCCGCGCCACTCTGCAGCTTAGCAGCGACTGGGAGCAATGATTAACCAAACTGCAGGAGTGGGAGTGAGGGTGCGTCAAAGCAAGAGGGTTTACTACAGGAGAAAAGATTCCTAAACCTGGCTCCTGACCCCTTTTCTATGTTGCGACACTAAACATTCCAGCCATTACACATGTGTGAAGTTGTGAGGTGAATTTGAAATCTGCCTCTCAGACTGAGAGTATACATGGACACCAAAATATGATATTTCATCATCGCTTCATGACTAAAAGAAAATAAAAACTGCCTTTCCTAATTATCCTTTAGATGACTTCTATAACAATCTCATTGCTTCTGTTTCGGGAGTCCAGCAGTTTTCCTTAGTATTTAGTATTTATTTTTAGATATAATAACACCGAATGCCCCACAGCTGAAGACAAAACAAGACTCTCTCGATAATGAGCATTCACTGCCTTTTACGCTCAAAAAGCAATGCTAAATCAGAGCACTGGAGGATTTTTAAGACACAACCTGAGGACATAAGTTCACAGAACTCCCTTTCTTTATTTGTGCACATTTGTCAAGTACAATGTGTCTGCTCGGATGCCTTTAATGCAGGATGAGGGGAATCACGTTGGCCATTCGATGGAAGCTCAATTGGAACTAATGGGCTTCGAGGTGTGAGGCTAATTAGGCTTCTATATTGTGCTGTTATGATAGCCTGCCAGATCTACAGTACTGCTGCTCCCACTTAGCTTTTTCAGTCCATTGTTGCTTCAGACCAATCAAGGTCCTCTGAAACATGTGTTGTTAGACCCAGTGGTTCCCTGTTCCAGGAAATAATCTGGAGCTTTTAACACTTTTGCTGCACATTTGATGTATGAGGTGAAACAACGGCTGAGAGTCAAGCCTTCCAAGCCAGATGGCTCTCTTGAGATGCTTGGGTCTGCTCTCTTTAGCTTCATCCAGAAACAAGTTAGCAAGCAATAATGTTTCACCTCAGTGTCTGAAAATTATGCAGCACTTTTTTTTCTTTTAGATAAATACTTATGTTTAATTTCCTCTTAGACGACTTTGTGTTGATTGACCAAATGCTAAACAGATGCAAGTGTAACCTAAGAGGTTATTGCCCCTTTACACACACAGGATAGATGGCATCATGTTTGAATCATCCTTGGTCACTTATTTATGTTTGCGAGTGGAAGAAATACATTGAAAAACATAAGTGAATGACGCAAATCACCTGAATGTCCCAAACAACCTAAAAAAAACGCTTTGTGTTCAAGTGCACATTGGATGGCTTAATACAATGGCCAGTAACAATTACTGTTGTTTGTTGGAGAGTGCTTACCTTTCATTTGATTACATTGTCTGACAAATAAAATTACAAAAGAGTATGCATGCATGAATGCGGGGCAGAGGGGATCGGCAAGGATTAAAAACAAAACTCTCTGAAAAACACAATAGCTGTCCAGCTCAGAAAATGCCCCTGAGCAGCAGTATATCATTCAGCTTTCCAAACGCACAGACACTAGTGGGAGTAAACACGAACTGTCTGACATCATCCAAATCCGACAGCTTTCCTCGCCACAGATGAGGTCTGGGTGCAATTTAAAAAATATATGATGGAGAAATATCTTTGTTTTTAAACTGTCAAACAGCAAAAACAATCAAACACATGCTTATTGTGTGGATGCTTTAAGCATCCACACTATTGAGTTCCTGTTTCTCTTTATTCTTTATTATTGTGTGGATGCTTTAAGCATCCACACTATTGAGTTCCTGTTTCTCTTTATTCTTTATTATTATTATTCCGGGTGTTTCCGTACACTTTTCGCCGTTTAACTACTTCCACAATTTTTGTGCTATTTTCACCGTTCAAACTTTAAACTATTCAGCTATTTTTGCTAATTCCTGCTACGATTTTTGCTATTTTTAACTATTATACTTTTTAAAATATTAAGCTTTTTTCCTTTAATTTGTCCCATTGAAATGAATGGGAAACTTCTGCAATTCTGCTAAATTTTGCCTGTTTTTGAAACTTAACTACTTCCTCATATTTTCACCTAGAACAACCATTCAAATTTTAAAATGTTCACAAATTATTTGGCTATTCAGGTATGATTCAGCTTTTTCAAATCTTCTACTGTTTTACTTTTATGCCTCTTAAAGTTTTGAGTTGCAAAATTGTGATTTTTCACAAAATACATGTGTTGTTATGGTTGCTATGCTCTTGGCTTCCAGTGTGCCACTGAAGGTTTTGCAATTTTCACTTCATGTCCGAACAACTTCCTGCTACTTGCTCAATTTTCACTCAACTTCCACAAATTATACATCAAAACGTAGGTATTTTTGCTGGCTTTCAGAAAATGTCACCATCATTGTTGTGGGATTTATAGAATTTTTGCAAATCTCCTCAGACTAACACAAGGTCAGAAAACTCTCCATATAAAGTGAATGGAGAGCTTGTTCAAAATCACCGCTGGATTTCTGTAATGAGAGGCATATTCGAATCGTCATATCTCCTTAACGAAGCAAAGTTAAGACATGAGGCTTGTCCCCGAATATCTTCAGACACCCCTGACGCTCACAATTCAAGAATTTCTTTCTCACCTATTACCGTTCTGAAATGAGTTGGACTTGTTTGAGGGTAGGAAATTCGTCCTTCGCTCAGATTTCTTCAGATTTCAAACTGTGGAAATGAACCACTTTTTTCTCTCGTCATAACTTTTTGTTGGATTTCCACAGAGACCTGAAAATTTCCATGATTGTTCACCAAAGCCTGCTGTCTCTTACGGTGAAAGAATGATATCGATACTCCAAATAGATTTCGAGTTAGAAAGCGTTGTTTGAGGGCAAGTCAAGGCAGTTTTTGCTTCGCTCTACTCAGTTATGGTGCATTACAAGTCAAATATCTTTAATAATTCATATTTTAATGATAAATTGTAAACACTGGAAGATTCCCCCATCTCTTCTGAACAAAACGGTGTAAGAATGACCGCTCTAGCCCCTACGGTTTGGAAATTATGGTCATTTGTTTGAGGGGAGTCCTCACTATGAGAAATAGGCTGCAATAATCCTGTGCCTCTCTGTGCTGCGTGTGTAAAAAGAGGCACATGTTTTGGCGGGAAAAAGTACACAGGCTCTCTGATTGGTGGATTCAAATTCAGCAGCTCCCAGGCTGACCTAGAAACTTACTTCTCTCTCCCTGTGCATTTTTTTGCTGATTTTTTCATTTAACAAGTATATTTGAGGGACCCTCAGCATGTTCAGCATTTTTTCAGCTGTCCATTTTGCTTTTCCAATTTTTCTGTTTAACTTATTACTATTGTGCTAAATAATACTATTTCTGCTATTTTATAAGATTTGTGCCTAATATAGTATTTCTGCTAAATTACAATATTTCTGCTTTTTATACTATTTGTGCTAAAACATAGTATTTCTACTAAATGTAGTATTTATGCTTAATCATACTATTTCTGCTTTTTATGGGATTTGTGCCTAATATAGTATTTCTGCTTTTTATAGGATTTTTGCTCAAACATAGTATTTCTACTAAATGTAGTGTTTATGCTTAATCATCCTATTTCTGCTTTTTATAGGATTTGTGCTTAATATAGTATTTCTGCTAAATTATAGTATTTCTGCTTTTTATAGTATTTGTGCTAAAACATAGTATTTCTACTAAATGTAGTATTTATGCTTAATCATAGTATTTCTATATATTTCTGCCAGGTCCCCAGGCAGCCAATCCTCTGTGAGGACTGAGAAATTCAAATTTTCAAATCAGGGCCTGCACGGCTTCCCAGCCAATCATATATGTGTCCTGAGGCATTCAAATTTGCATATTGGGGCCTTCATGGCTTCTAAGCCAGCCAATCATATCTGAGGGCTGAGGAATTCAAATCCACAAATCAGGGCCTGCACGGCTTCCCAGCCAGCCAATCATGTATGTGGGCTCCAGGCATTCATATTTGCATATTGGGGAATTCGTGGCTTCTAAGTCAACAAGTCATCCATGTCATATATCTCTAAAAATTCACATTTTAATGATAAATTGTTAACACTGGAAGATTCCCCCATCTCTTCTGAACAAAACAGTGTAAGAATGACCGCTCTAGCCCCTACGGTTAGGAAATTATGGTCATTTGTTTGAGGGGAGTCATCATTATGAGAAATAGACTGCAATGATCCTGTGTCTCTCTGTGCTGCGTGTGTAAAAAGGATGCACCTGTTTTGGAGGGAAAGAGTGCACAGCCTCTCTGATTGGTGGATTCAAATTCAGCAGCTCCCAGGCTGACCTAGAAACTCACTTTTCTCTCCCTGTGTGTGTGTGTGTGTGTGTGTGTGTGTGTGTGTGTGTGTGTGTGTGTGTGTGTGTGTGTGTGAGACAGAGAGAGAGAGAGAGAGAGAGAAAGGCTTTTAATGGGATGATCTCATTCTAAGATTCAAATTCAATATATTTAGACTGGTTGACTGAATTGGATCTTGTGTGTGTGTCTCTCTGTGCATGTGTGTTTTCTTATGTGTACATATTTGTGATTGTGTGGCTGTTATAGATTTTTTTGCTGATTTTTTTCATTTAACAAGTATAGTTGAGGGACGTTCAGCATGTTCATCATTTTTTCAGCTGTCCATTTTTGCTTTTCCAATTTTTCTGTTTAAGTTATTACTATTGTGCTAAATCATACCATTTCTGCTATTTTATAAGATTTGTGCCAAATACCGTATTTCTGCCAAATATAGTATTTCTGATTAATTATAGTTTTTTCTACCAAATCATAGTACAGTATTTCTGCTTTTTATAGGGTTTGTGCTTAATAAAGTATTTCTGCTAAATTATACCATTTCTGCTTTTTATAGTATTTGTGCTAAATTATAGTATTTCTGCCAAATTATAATATTTGTGCTAAAACATAGTCTTAATTTAAAATTACAATATTCATAGTTCATCACAGTGTCTCTGGTAAATCACAATATTTCTGCTCTGTTGTACTATTTTTCTAAATCATAGTGTTTCTGTAATGTTTAAGTATTTTTGGCTAAATATATTCTTTCTGTTATCTTATACTATTTCTCCTAAATTCTTGTATTTTTGAGAAGTTATCATATTTCTGGTAAGTTACAATATTTCTGCTAAATTCTGCCATGCTATTGTATTTCTGCCAAGTATTATGTTTCCTCTAAGATATTGCAGTTCTGCTAAGTTATTCCATTTTAGCAAACTTCTTTTGCTTCTGCAAAGTTTTTACAATTTCTGCAACTTTTCAGCTTTTTCAGCTACTTTTTGCATACAGCTTCAGCTTTAAGCATCCACACTGCATTTTCGCAGGAAATGCAAATTTTTCTAGTTGTGTGGATGCTTTAAGCATCCACACTATTGAGTTCCTGTTTCTCTTTATTCTTTATTATTATTATTATTCCGGGTGTTTCCGTACACTTTTCGCCGTTTAACTACTTCCACAATTTTTGTGCTATTTTCACCGTTCAAACTTTAAACTATTCAGCTATTTTTGCTAATTCCTGCTACGATTTTTGCTATTTTTAACTATTATACTTTTTAAAATATTAAGCTTTTTTCCTTTAATTTGTCCCATTGAAATGAATGGGAAACTTCTGCAATTCTGCTAAATTTTGCCTGTTTTTGAAACTTAACTACTTCCTCATATTTTCACCTAGAACAACCATTCAAATTTTAAAATGTTCACAAATTATTTGGCTATTCAGGTATGATTCAGCTTTTTCAAATCTTCTACTGTTTTACTTTTATGCCTCTTAAAGTTTTGAGTTGCAAAATTGTGATTTTTCACAAAATACATGTGTTGTTATGGTTGCTATGCTCTTGGCTTCCAGTGTGCCACTGAAGGTTTTGCAATTTTCACTTCATGTCCGAACAACTTCCTGCTACTTGCTCAATTTTCACTCAACTTCCACAAATTATACATCAAAACGTAGGTATTTTTGCTGGCTTTCAGAAAATGTCACCATCATTGTTGTGGGATTTATAGAATTTTTGCAAATCTCCTCAGACTAACACAAGGTCAGAAAACTCTCCATATAAAGTGAATGGAGAGCTTGTTCAAAATCACCGCTGGATTTCTGTAATGAGAGGCATATTCGAATCGTCATATCTCCTTAACGAAGCAAAGTTAAGACATGAGGCTTGTCCCCGAATATCTTCAGACACCCCTGACGCTCACAATTCAAGAATTTCTTTCTCACCTATTACCGTTCTGAAATGAGTTGGACTTGTTTGAGGGTAGGAAATTCGTCCTTCGCTCAGATTTCTTCAGATTTCAAACTGTGGAAATGAACCACTTTTTTCTCTCGTCATAACTTTTTGTTGGATTTCCACAGAGACCTGAAAATTTCCATGATTGTTCACCAAAGCCTGCTGTCTCTTACGGTGAAAGAATGATATCGATACTCCAAATAGATTTCGAGTTAGAAAGCGTTGTTTGAGGGCAAGTCAAGGCAGTTTTTGCTTCGCTCTACTCAGTTATGGTGCATTACAAGTCAAATATCTTTAATAATTCATATTTTAATGATAAATTGTAAACACTGGAAGATTCCCCCATCTCTTCTGAACAAAACGGTGTAAGAATGACCGCTCTAGCCCCTACGGTTTGGAAATTATGGTCATTTGTTTGAGGGGAGTCCTCACTATGAGAAATAGGCTGCAATAATCCTGTGCCTCTCTGTGCTGCGTGTGTAAAAAGAGGCACATGTTTTGGCGGGAAAAAGTGCACAGCCTCTCTGATTGGTGGATTCAAATTCAGCAGCTCCCAGGCTGACCTAGAAACTTACTTCTCTCTCCCTGTGCATTTTTTTGCTGATTTTTTCATTTAACAAGTATATTTGAGGGACCCTCAGCATGTTCAGCATTTTTTCAGCTGTCCATTTTGCTTTTCCAATTTTTCTGTTTAACTTATTACTATTGTGCTAAATAATACTATTTCTGCTATTTTATAAGATTTGTGCCTAATATAGTATTTCTGCTAAATTACAATATTTCTGCTTTTTATACTATTTGTGCTAAAACATAGTATTTCTACTAAATGTAGTATTTATGCTTAATCATACTATTTCTGCTTTTTATGGGATTTGTGCCTAATATAGTATTTCTGCTTTTTATAGGATTTTTGCTCAAACATAGTATTTCTACTAAATGTAGTGTTTATGCTTAATCATCCTATTTCTGCTTTTTATAGGATTTGTGCTTAATATAGTATTTCTGCTAAATTATAGTTTTTCTTCTTTTTATAATATTTGTGCTAAAACATAGTATTTCTACTAAATGTAGTATTTATGCTTAATAATAGTATTTCTATATATTTCTGCCAGGTCCCCAGGCAGCCAATCCTCTGTGAGGACTGAGACATTCAAATTTTCAAATCAGGGCCTGCACAGTTTCCCAGCCAATCAAATAAGTGTCCTGAGGCATTCAAATTTGCATATTGGGGCCTTCGTGGCTTCTAAGCCAGCCAATCATATCTGAGGGCTGAAGAATTCAAATCCACAAATCAGGGCCTGCACGGCTTCCCAGCCAGCCAATCACATATGTGGTCTCAGGCATTCAAATTTGCATATTGGGGAATTCGTGGCTTCTAAGTCAACAAGTCATCCATGTCATATAGCTCTAAAAATTCATATTTTAATGATAAATTGTCAACACTTGAAGATTCCCCCATCTCTTCTGAACAAAACGGTGTAAGAATGACCGTTCTAGCTCCTACGGTTAGGAAATTATGGTCATTTGTTTGAGGGGAGTCGTCATTATGAGAAATAGACTGCAATGATCCTGTGTCTCTCTGTGCTGCGTGTGTAAAAAGGATGCACCTGTTTTGGAGGGAAAGAGTGCACAGACTCTCTGATTGGTGGATTCAAATTCAGCAGCTCCCAGGCTGACCTAGAAACTCACTTTTCTCTCCCTGTGTGTGTGTGTGTGTGTGTGTGTGTGTGTGTGTGTGTGTGTGTGTGTGTGTGTGTGTGTGTGTGTGTGACAGAGAGAGAGAGAGAGAGAGAAAGCCTTTTAATGGGATGATCCCATTGTAAGATTCAAATTCAATATATTTAGACTGGTTGACTGAATTGGATCTTGTGTGTGTGTCTCTCTGTGCATGTGTGTTTTCTTATGTGTACATATTTGTGATTGTGTGGCTGTTATAGATTTTTTTGCTGATTTTTTTCATTTAACAAGTATAGTTGAGGGACCTTCAGCATGTTCATCATTTTTTCAGCTGTCCATTTTTGCTTTTCCAATTTTTCTGTTTAAGTTATTACTATTGTGCTAAATCATACTATTTCTGCTATTTTATAAGATTTGTGCCAAATACCGTATTTCTGCCAAATATAGTATTTCTGATTAATTATAGTTTTTTTCTACCAAATCATAGTACAGTATTTCTGCTTTTTATAGGGTTTGTGCTTAATATAGTATTTGTGCTAAATTATAGTATTTCTGCTTTTTATAGTATTTGTGCTAAATTATAGTATTTCTGCCAAATTATAATATTTGTGCTAAAACATAGTCTTAATTTAAAATTACAATATTCATAGTTCATCACAGTGTCTCTGGTAAATCACAATATTTCTGCTCTGTTGTACTATTTTTCTAAATCATAGTGTTTCTGTAATGTTTAAGTATTTTTGGCTAAATATATTCTTTCTGTTATCTTATACTATTTCTCCTAAATTCTTGTATTTTTGAGAAGTTATCATGTTTCTGGTAAGTTACAATATTTCTGCTAAATTCTGCTATGCTATTGTATCTCTGCCAAGTATTATGTTTCCTCTAAGATATTGCAGTTCTGCTAAGTTATTCCATTTTAGCAAACTTCTTTTGCTTCTGCAAAGTTTTTACAATTTCTGCAACTTTTCAGCTTTTTCAACTACTTTTTGCATACAGCTTCAGCTTTAAGCATCCACACTGCATTTTCGCAGGAAATGCAAATTTTTCTAGTTATTATTATTATTCTAGTTGCTTCCGTACACTTTTCGCCGTTAAACTACTTCCACAATTTTCAGCCGATTTTCACCGTTCAAATTTTAAACTATTCAGCTATTTTTGCTAATTCCTGCTACGATTTTTGCTATTTTTAACTATTATACTTTTTAAAATATTAAGCTTTTTTCCTTTAATTTGTCCCATTGAAATGAATGGGAAACTTCAGCAATTCTGCTAAAATTTGCTTGTTTTTGAAACTTAACTACTTCCTCATATTTTCACCTAGAACAACCATTCAAACTTTAAAATGTTCACAAATTATTGGGCTATTCAGGTATGATTCAGCTTTTTCAAATCTTTTACTGTTTTACTTTTATGCCTCTTAAAGTTTTGAGTTGCAAAATTGTGATTTTTCACAAAATACATGTGTTGTTATGGTTGCTATGCTCTTGGCTTCCAGTGTGCCACTGAAGGTTTTGCAATTTTCACTTCATGTCCGAACAACTTCCTGCTACTTGCTCAATTTTCACTCAACTTCCACAAATTATACATCAAAACGTAGGTATTTTTGCTGGCTTTCAGAAAATGTCACCATCATTGTTGTGGGATTTATAGAATTTTTGCAAATCTCCTCAGACTAACACAAGGTCAGAAAACTCTCCATATAAAGTGAATGGAGAGCTTGTTCAAAATCACCGCTGGATTTCTGTAATGAGAGGCATATTCGAATCGTCATATCTCCTTAACGAAGCAAAGTTAAGACATGAGGCTTGTCCCCGAATATCTTCAGACACCCCTGACGCTCACAATTCAAGAATTTCTTTCTCACCTATTACCGTTCTGAAATGAGTTGGACTTGTTTGAGGGTAGGAAATTCGTCCTTCGCTCAGATTTCTTCAGATTTCAAACTGTGGAAATGAACCACTTTTTTCTCTCGTCATAACTTTTTGTTGGATTTCCACAGAGACCTGAAAATTTCCATGATTGTTCACCAAAGCCTGCTGTCTCTTACGGTGAAAGAATGATATCGATACTCCAAATAGATTTCGAGTTAGAAAGCGTTGTTTGAGGGCAAGTCAAGGCAGTTTTTGCTTCGCTCTACTCAGTTATGGTGCATTACAAGTCAAATATCTTTAATAATTCATATTTTAATGATAAATTGTAAACACTGGAAGATTCCCCCATCTCTTCTGAACAAAACGGTGTAAGAATGACCGCTCTAGCCCCTACGGTTTGGAAATTATGGTCATTTGTTTGAGGGGAGTCCTCACTATGAGAAATAGGCTGCAATAATCCTGTGCCTCTCTGTGCTGCGTGTGTAAAAAGAGGCACATGTTTTAGCGGGAAAAAGTACACAGGCTCTCTGATTGGTGGATTCAAATTCAGCAGCTCCCAGGCTGACCTAGAAACTTACTTCTCTCTCCCTGTGCATTTTTTTGCTGATTTTTTTTCATTTAACAAGTATATTTGAGGGACCCTCAGCATGTTCAGCATTTTTTCAGCTGTCCATTTTGCTTTTCCAATTTTTCTGTTTAACTTATTACTATTGTGCTAAATAATACTATTTCTGCTATTTTATAAGATTTGTGCCTAATATAGTATTTCTGCTAAATTACAATATTTCTGCTTTTTATACTATTTGTGCTAAAACATAGTATTTCTACTAAATGTAGTATTTATGCTTAATCATACTATTTCTGCTTTTTATGGGATTTGTGCCTAATATAGTATTTCTGCTTTTTATAGGATTTTTGCTCAAACATAGTATTTCTACTAAATGTAGTGTTTATGCTTAATCATCCTATTTCTGCTTTTTATAGGATTTGTGCTTAATATAGTATTTCTGCTAAATTATAGTATTTCTGCTTTTTATAGGATTTGTGCTAAAACATAGTATTTCTACTAAATGTAGTATTTATGCTTAATCATAGTATTTCTATATATTTCTGCCAGGTCCCCAGGCAGCCAATCCTCTGTGAGGACTGAGAAATTCAAATTTTCAAATCAGGGCCTGCACGGCTTCCCAGCCAATCATATATGTGTCCTGAGGCATTCAAATTTGCATATTGGGGACTTCATGGCTTCTAAGCCAGCCAATCATATCTGAGGGCTGAGGAATTCAAATCCACAAATCAGGGCCTGCACAGCTTCCCAGCCAGCCAATCATGTATGTGGGCTCCAGGTATTCAAATTTGCATATTGGGGAATTCGTGGCTTCTAAGTCAACAAGTCATCCATGTCATATATCTCTAAAAATTCATATTTTAATGATAAATTGTCAACACTTGAAGATTCCCCCATCTCTTCTGAACAAAACGGTGTAAGAATGACCGCTCTAGCCCCTATGGTTAGGAAATTATGGTCATTTGTTTGAGGGGAATCCTCACTATGTGAAATAAACTGAAAGAAGCAGGTCTATGTCTCTGTGCTGCGTGTGTAAAAAGATGCACCTGTTTTGGCGGGAAAACGTAAACAGCCTCTCTGATTGGTGGATTCAAATTCAGCAGCTCCCAGGCTGACCTAGAAACTTAGTCCTCTCTCCCTGTGTGTGTGTGTGTGTGTGTGTGTGTGTGTGTGTGTGTGTGTGTGTGTGTGTGTGTTTAGTGGGAGAGAGAGGACCCTGCCCTTATTTGACAGCATGTCATTGTAGGATTTAAATTGAACATAGTTAGACTGGTTGACTGGATTAGAGCCTGTGTTTGTGTGTCCCTCTGTGCATTTGTGTTTCAATAAGTTATTACTATTCTGTTAAATCATAGTATTTCTGGTACTTTTCGGTACTTGTGCTAAATACAGTATTTCTGCTAAATCATACTATTTCTGCTTTTCATAGGATTTATGCCTAATATAGTATTTCTGCTAAATTATAGTATTTCTGCTTTTTATAGGATTTGTGCCTAACATAGTATTTCTGCTAAATTATAGTATTTCTGCTTTTTATAGGATTTGTGCCTAACATAGTATTTCTGCTAAATTATAGTATTTCTGCTTTTTATACTATTTGTTGTAAATTATAGTATTTCTGCTTTTTATAGGATTTGTGCTTAATATAGTATTTCTGCTAAATTATAGTATTTCTGCTTTTTATAGGATTTGTGCTAAAACATAGTATTTCTACTAAATGTAGTATTTATGCTTAATCATAGTATTTCTATATATTTCTGCCAGGTCCCCAGGCAGCCAATCCTCTGTGAGGACTTAGACATTCAAATTTTCAAATCAGGGCCTGCACGGTTTCCCAGCCAATCATATATGTGTCCTGAGGCATTCAAATTTGCATATTGGGGCCTTCATGGCTTCTAAGCCAGCCAATCATATCTGAGGGCTGAGGAATTCAAATCCACAAATCAGGGCCTGCACGGCTTCCCAGGCAGCCAATCATATATGTGGCCTCAGGCATTCAAATTTGCATATTGGGGGAATTCGTGGCTTCTAAGTCAACAAGTCATCCATGTCGTATATCTCTAAAAATTCACATTTTAATGATAAATTGTTAACACTGGAAGATTCCCCCATCTCTTCTGAACAAAACGGTGTAAGAATGACCGCTCTAGCCCCTACGGTTAGGAAATTATGGTCATTTGTTTGAGGGGAGTCCTCACTATGAGAAATAGGCTGCAATAATCCTGTGCCTCTCTCTGCTGCGTGTGTAAAAAGATGCACCTGTTTTGGCGGGAAAAAGTACACAGGCTCTCTGATTGGTGGATTCAAATTCAGCAGCTCCCAGGCTGACCTAGAAACTCTCTCTCCCTGTGCATTTTTATGCTGATTTTTTCATTTAACAAGTATATTTGAGGGACCCTCAGCATGTTCAGCATTTTTTCAGCGGTCCATTTTGCTTTTCCTATTTTTCTGTTTAACTTATTACTATTGTGCTAAATCATACTGTTTCTGCTATTTCATAAGATTAGTGCTTAATATAGTATTTCTGCTTTTAATAGGATTTGTGCTTAATATAGTATTTCTGCTTTTTATAGAATTTCTGCTAAATTATAGTATTTCTGCTTTTTATAGGATTTGTGCTAAAACATAGTATTTCTACTAAATGTAGTATTTATGCTTAATCATACTATTTCTGCTTTTTATAGGATTTGTGCTTAATATAGTATTTCTGCTAAATTATAGTATTTCTGCTTTTTATAGGATTTGTGCTGAAACATAGTATTTCTACTAAATGTAGTATTTATGCTTAATCATAGTATTTCTATATATTTCTGCCAGGTCCCCAGGCAGCCAATCCTCTGTGAGGACTTAGACATTCAAATTTTCAAATCAGGTCCTGCACGGTTTCCCAGCCAATCATATATGTGTCCTGAGGCATTCAAATTTGCATATTGGGGACTTCATGGCTTCTAAGCCAGCCAATCATATCTGAGGGCTGAGGAATTCAAATCCACAAATCAGGGCCTGCACAGCTTCCCAGCCAGCCAATCATGTATGTGGGCTCCAGGTATTCAAATTTGCATATTGGGGAATTCGTGGCTTCTAAGTCAACAAGTCATCCGTGTCATATATCTCTAAAAATTCATATTTTAATGATAAATTGTCAACACTTGAAGATTTCCCCATCTCTTCTGAACAAAACGGTGTAAGAATGACCGTTCTAGCTCCTACGGTTAGGAAATTATGGTCATTTGTTTGAGGGGAGTCGTCATTATGAGAAATAGACTGCAATGATCCTGTGTCTCTCTGTGCTGCGTGTGTAAAAAGGATGCACCTGTTTTGGAGGGAAAGAGTGCACAGGCTCTCTGATTGGTGGATTCAAATTCAGCAGCTCCCAGGCTGACCTAGAAACTCACTTTTCTCTCCCTGTGTGTGTGTGTGTGTGTGTGTGTGTGTGTGTGTGTGTGTGTGTGTGTGTGTGTGTGTGACAGAGAGAGAGAGAGAGAGAGAGAAAGGCTTTTAATGGGATGATCTCATTCTAAGATTCAAATTCAATATATTTAGACTGGTTGACTGAATTGGATCTTGTGTGTGTGTCTCTCTGTGCATGTGTGTTTTCTTATGTGTACATATTTGTGATTGTGTGGCTGTTATAGATTTTTTTGCTGATTTTTTTCATTTAACAAGTATAGTTGAGGGACCTTCAGCATGTTCATCATTTTTTCAGCTGTCCATTTTTGCTTTTCCAATTTTTCTGTTTAAGTTATTACTATTGTGCTAAATCATACTATTTCTGCTATTTTATAAGATTTGTGCCAAATACCGTATTTCTGCCAAATATAGTATTTCTGATTAATTATAGTTTTTTCTACCAAATCATAGTACAGTATTTCTGCTTTTTATAGGGTTTGTGCTTAATATAGTATTTCTGCTAAATTATAGTATTTCTGCTTTTTATAGTATTTGTGCTAAATTATAGTATTTCTGCTTTTTATAGTATTTGTGCTAAATTATAGTATTTCTGCTTTTTATAGGGTTTGTGCTTAATATAGTATTTCTGCTAAATTATAGTATTTCTGCCAAATTATAATATTTGTGCTAAAACATAGTCTTAATTTAAAATTACAATATTCATAGTTCATCACAGTGTCTCTGGTAAATCACAATATTTCTGCTCTGTTGTACTATTTTTCTAAATCATAGTGTTTCTGTAATGTTTAAGTATTTTTGGCTAAATATATTCTTTCTGTTATCTTATACTATTTCTCCTAAATTCTTGTATTTTTGAGAAGTTATCATGTTTCTGGTAAGTTACAATATTTCTGCTAAATTCTGCTATGCTATTGTATTTCTGCCAAGTATTATGTTTCCTCTAAGATATTGCAGTTCTGCTAAGTTATTCCATTTTAGCAAACTTCTTTTGCTTCTGCAAAGTTTTTACAATTTCTGCAACTTTTCAGCTTTTTCAGCTACTTTTTGCATACAGCTTCAGCTTTAAGCATCCACACTGCATTTTCGCAGGAAATGCAAATTTTTCTAGTTAGAGTAAATGTGTGATATGTTCTCCCTGCTTTCCATAATTTAACAAATTTAGCTAAAAGGCTAAAGCGCATACAGAAGACGTTACATGCTTAGTGTTCAGGCATGAGAACCCTGTTATCTGATAACAGGGTGTTCAGGAAAAAAAGCATCGTGCTGCAACACGCTCTTTTACTTGTTTGGAGCAATCGAGATACTGCCTAAATCTACGCATCGTGCTCTGCTTGATTTACCTGATCTTCAGCATGACAGCATGCTAATCTGTTCCTGTGTAAAACATCAAATTCAACAACATGATTATTTCCCCGCTCTGATGTTCTGCAACCATACACATGCCACTGATTGCACAACAGTGGTTATGCATTTCAGTTGTTTTTCTGACCTTTTAAAAAATGTCTGCTTTCTCTTCAGCCACAAATTTCCGATGCTTCCCAGGAATTCTTTCGAAAAACAACACAATGTTTTCATCTAATTGCACATTGAGCTGGCACAATTGTTAATAGCTATTGTCAAAACTTTCAAAGTATTTCTGGAAGGTTTGTTTCTTAGTTTGCAGAAAAACTCTGAATATATACAAATCATGAAGACTTCAAATACAGTGACACAGAGGTGTGGACTCGAGTCACATGACTTGGACTCGAGTCAGACTCGAGTCATTAACTTTAGACTTGACTTGAAAAAATGTTCTAAGACTTGTGACTTGACTTGGACTTTTACACCAATGACTTGGGACTTGAATTGGACTTGAACCGGTTTACTTGAAAAGACTTGATATTTTACCCCAAATATAAACTTTAACATGCATATTATATAGAGATTGAAAATGTGACGTCATTCACGGGTAGAACCGCAAAGGATTCTGGGAACTCGTGGCAAGCGGTACTAGCGCACGCAGGCTTTCAATTAAAATCAGTCACACAGCGATAAAAAGAAACACAAAAATGTCAAGAAGCTGTTGTATTATTAACTGCAATAGCCGGTCGCATGACAGCCACGGGAAGCCGACGGGTAAAGAGATCGGTTGTTATCGGATTACCTCGTTGAAGAGAAATTGTTCGAGCCATGTTTCCAAAGTAACAAAGACGTCGCGGGTGGCCTGGATTGCAGCCATTCAAAGATCAAATATAACGTCCCAGAACTCTCCAGCTCATAGGTTAGTCTGCTCCAAGCATTTACACAAAGGTCAGTCTGCTGTTGTAGTTAATACGTCATTTTCATAACATAATTGGTGATATAGGTTACAAGCAAGTCTGGCGCTGAACAGAAATTGTGGCGCTATGCTCCTTTGTTTATTGTGCATAAATAGTGAATTGTCCTGACACAATATTGCGTTTCGCTTCTGTTATTATGGTACATTGACAAAAACATATACTTTTATTCACAGGATAAAACAGGTTTTTTGTATCACTAATTGTCCAGTACGATTACAGCATACAGTATTATTGTCACTGCTACATTTCTGTGATGCTACCAGAAATTATTTCCACTACTAATTAATTACCGTTGAGCTCAAAGGTCCTATTAATAAACGGTTAAGGAATGTGTATTTATGACGACGATTTGTGAGACTGGTAAACTTATGATACGTACGATGGTCTTTACTTTCTACACGGTGTATTTCAAGGTCCTGCACCCATCCGTCGGTAAACTGTACCTGGGCTTGTTGCAGTGACCTGAAGTTACTAAACTTCATGAGTGTGTGCACTCACTCCAAGAACCGTATGATTATAAATATGCATATAAATATGCTACGATGAGATAGCTGACTTCATCTAACTAGCAAATGTTGTCCAGGCTACGTTGGTGATGCAGTTTTTTTTTTAATGATATTTAAAAAAAAAAAATCATTTATTTATGTATGATATTTTTGTCATGCGATTTCAAAGCCGGTCCTACAACCGCATCCAAGAATAACATGCAGCTTATCTCAGAACTGTCGGTGAAAATTATTATTGGAGCTAGGTTTAATTGAGCTGCATTTTAAAGAGGTGCAATTTCACAATTTGTGTATATTTTCTAAGTTCACTATTTTGTCATGTGTTGAGAAAAACACAGATTAAAAAATTACATGGTCTAATATTTACATTTAGCATAACTGCAACATGCTTTTTTTTCGTTTTTTTTTTAAAGACTCGAAAGGACTTGAAATTCAAAGTTTCAGACTTGTGACTTTACTTGGACTTTTACACCAGTGACTTGAGACTCGACTCTGACTTGCCTGACATTACTTGAGACTTGACTTGAGACTTGAGGATAAAGACTTGAGACTTACTTGAGACTTGCAAAACAATGACTTGGTCCCACCTCTGCAGTGACAGTTACATTTCATTTAAGCCTGACTCAGCAGGACGTTTATGTTGACAGACAGTTTCCTGTTCATCCTCTACTTTACCAATAGGAACATGTCAAATAAAAGCAGACCCGACTAGATTCTTATTGATTTAAAAAAAAAAAAAAAGCTAAAATGCCGCCTGTCAGTGCACCACCGGCAGGAGGAACGTAGTGCTGGGGAGTGGCCAGGGATGGAGACCGGCCAACTGATCCCCGGGAACCAAAACTAGTGATTGGGACACGGAACATCGCCTCTCTGGAGGGGAAGGAGCCTGAGCTAGTGCGTGAGGTTTAGAGGTACCAACAAGATATAGTTGGGCTCACCTCATCAAGCAACTCACCTCAAAGGAGGGGGTGATTGGGAGAAAAGGCTTTCCAGGTCTGAATCCGAGCAGTGTTCTGTTAATGGACATGGTGTTTCTCCATAACAAACTGTCAACTGATCATCACCTCATGGTGGGTTGCCAAAATGCTATAAAAAATAAAAGCACCTGGGTTCACACGAGAGCCCTCCATGCAATTCTGTCTGTGAAATTTCAAAAGCAAAATATTCATTTTTTCCAGTTTTTTTCTCAGTTATTTTGTGAAGGAAAAGTAGCTTACTTGCAGTATGGATTATATTCAGTGGCACAAAGTGGCCATGGGATGCATTGCAGGTATACATTGCTTAATTCTAACACCATATTGTTGTAAAGGTAAGCTCACAGTTTTGTTCTGAGCTGGCATCTGAATAGCAGCTGTGTCTCAAAACCTTTTTTCAATTACCAGAGATCAGGACAGACATAAACTAACAGGTATTTCCACATTGACTGTTTGGCACAGTACATAAACCAGCCAGATTTGCCACTTTTAGTCTGAACCACAGAAGAACTTTGTTATTTCCATCTGCAGTTGTTTATGGAGGAGGTATGGCTCTGTTCTGAGAGGTCTCTTTCATGTACATGCATGAGAGCCACAACTAGACCTGAAAGAGACACTTTCAGGTCTATTTGCGGCTAGTTGACACTAGAAAGCTTGCGCTGATGTGGAGATGGGTTGCAAAGAGGCTTACAGAGAATATGCATTAGTTGAGAAGCATCAGAATACTTCCAGGTAGCCTCATTGTTGTTCTGGCCTGTAGTGAACAGTAACCTTCAACAGCAATGTTATAGTACAACTAAGTTTTTAAAGTGTGTGCTAATACCACAGTGTCCACGGTGCACCCAAAGCTGCAACACAGATGCCACAAGAGCATGCAGCCGCTCTGTCTCTCACCCTTAAATGGGTGGTTAAAAGGAAAGGTCGGGTGAAAAAAGCAAAAGGCTGGAAAAAAATGGGGTCAGTCAAGGACCAGGTCATTGAATAAGACTCACACTTAGACTAGTTGTATTGGTGTATTGGTGTGTGTGTGTTTTACTCTTTTGCTTGATGCTGGAATATAATCTCCGTTTAAAAAGCTGTTTTGTGTGTTTGGCCTTTTAGATTTGTCGGTGTTATTATTGTGTATTGATAGTCGGTCTAAAGTTAATTTATAGATCTTGCATACCTTGAAAATCAGAGTTCAGATTACTTTTGTAATGTGGATAACTTCCATCCAAGGTGAACATACTGGACACATTTCAGTGCAAAACTGTTGCCATTCAGCCATATTAATGTAATGTAAACCATCATTCAAACAGTCTAAAATGAATTCTGATAAAACGTTTTAGGTGTAAGGTCATGTTAGCAATCGATTAAATTTTAATTTCAATTTAATAATTTATTGGTCAAAAATTGACAAAAAATCCTTAAGAACTATTATTCTTAAAATTGTGATATTTATTGTCACCATACAGAAATTAAAACTATGTCACATTTGACCTCTGAACTCCCCTTCAAGGTCAAAAACATACAAACATTCTTAAGGTTGTTATGTAACAGATCAGATAAGAATGAATGTACAATGTTTCTGAATAAAGAGTTTTCTTTTTGGAAAACAAACTTGATATTATTAAATTAAATTATAGATTTTTATTACAACACATTTAAACAAATTTTAATAAGCATTCAGATTAATGCTACACATGTACCAAAACCACCTAAATAAATCATAACAAAAACTCAAAATGATCTCAAGAATATCATCGATCTCCCCTCAATTCAGTTTCTGAACTAGATTCTGACAGATACAGACATAAATAAAGTGAAAATTTGGCAGTATGACAGCATTAATCAACATATTTTCCAGTCTTAGTTTCTATGACCAGACTAGCCCACAGTGCACATCAACACCTGCTATGATCGTCACCAGCTGGATGTAGTCTGAGTCTTTATTTTCTTTATTTAATCTTTATTTTCAGGCCATGGGTCTGTTTTTGTTAATGTGTGGCCTAAACACACAACAAACAGCCGCTGTAGAGTCCTTGCTCAGTAACAGACGCATTCATGTGAGTAGTCAGCAGTGTTATGGAGTCCTTTTAATTTTGCTGTCATTCTAAGTGAAGCAAGATGAAGACGGCCTCTCTTAGTCTCTTGACAATGTGCAAAATGCTGCAATGTCTCCCGTTAGTAAATCTCTGGCAAACAGCACGAGGCAGAGGATGCATGGGGGTAATCTTTTGCTTAGCTTGTCACTGCTTTCAAATCAGTCCTGGTGTAGCCCTTCACTCAGTTTGCATCTGCTAATTTAAATGGGCTTCGCGAAGTGTGACTGATGAGAATCTGTGATTTTATGTGAAGACTGGAAAAAAGGAAAGCTGCTGGTCTTTGATTTTCTGGAGCTCCTGCCAAATGACTTTGCTATTGACGCTATAAATTTAACTAAAAAAAACCCCAAAAAACAAAAAAGAAACATCTTCCAACTGCACTGCAGCTGTGCTCCAGCAAAGCACCACCACTAAACAAAATGAATGAAAACCATTTGTTGTAAATGTTACTTTGACTGAAAGACATTAAAACAAAATTGGAATTTCGTATCCCAGTGTCGACCTCAGTTTATTCTCTGTGCGCCGCATGAATGTGAACGTCACTATATGGTCAACTAAATCCAGATGTTTAAGCATCACAAGTTCTGTGGTCTCACAAATCAAATATCCCGCCTCATCATAGCCTAATTCAGTCTATCTGACCTGTTAGGTTTGCCGATGGCACTGCGCGCTGCACCTGTTCACTGTCTGCTGCTGTTTGTCTTCCTGAATGGTGATTGGAAAACGTGTCATGTTATCATTCATCACGTTTCTTTAACAAAAATCACATTGCCTCAGTGAATATAATTACTGTGTTTTCATGAAATGGGTCATAAAACATCCCACCGCTGGCTAACTCTGCTTTCCCATGCGTGCCTTTTTATTATGTGTCAAAATGTCAGCAGAACACTGCAGTGCACTTAAATATGCAAGTCAAATGTGCCAGCAGGAACACTATGCAACTTTTGTTGAAGCATCAGTAGACCTCTCACTTTGTCCTGGAGATAAAAAAAAATAGAAAGACGGGAAAAAAAGGCTCACTTCCTTCAGGTATTTGATTTATCCAGATCTCCAGATGTTTACAGCAATACCGTGCACATGTGTAAAGATGAGGATGTAGCGTGACGTCTCAAACACATATTTTTTGAGCCTCTTATTTCTACAGCTCTGTAAAGAGGTCAACCTCTGAACTGTTACACATGTTTGTCGGGGACCCTGTTATAATGAGGCAGTGGCCCATCTGGATGCATCTACAGGGACCTAGCAGCTGGATGCTCAAAGCCTCTTCAGCGCGTTGGATATTTGCGTGTTTTGGTAAACACTTCCTGTTTAGAGGCCACATCGGCTGAATGTGGGTGGGAAACAATGAAAAATGATTGTATAACATCTGATTCGTACCTGTGTTTTGTGTGTGTGAATGTTTGATGTTTCGCCGTGCTCTACAGGAGCATGTGTGTGGGAAGCGTTTTGCGCTGCCTGGGTGCTGTGTCGTACACACTTTTATGAGGTGCAATGGACCTACGAACTGTGCCCGCTATGAAGCAACAACAGCCCTGCAGGGAGCCTTTGATTAGCCATCGCCATCCTACATTGTTTCTGCTGTGTTTGTTTGAGCACAGGATGAGTTTAATTCCCAAACGAAGTTTAACTTTGGTGCATATTGTTCACCACAACGCTGCAAAAATGTATTTTGTTTATTATCCAGTTCATAATCCTTTAAATTGTTAAATGTAAGGGAAAGATATCGTCTTACTTAAAATGGGAAAGAGCAAGCTGGCTAAGAAACAGTGAGTCACACTAAGTAGTGCGGTTGTTCATTTATATGAATAGTGATGTCTCTGTTTGCCAGTGGACAGGATTTGTGTTGTTAAATTAGCATTATAAAGGCAATAGAGATGGTGTTTCATTTTTCTCTTGCTTTCCCTTGTGTACTCTGGCAACTGATTGCACCTTTATAACATGTGTCAGCAACAATAAAAAGCTTATTGCAGTACAATATTTGTGTAAACAATTACACGGAGCTGCAAACCTTCATGCGTCCTAAATCCTAATATGAATGATTTTGATATATGGACAATAACGCCTTTAATAAATCAGTCTAACTCTGTAGCTACCATCAATCTTCCTCTGATTCTTGCTGCTAACTGCTGCTAAATCACCTGAATTATGTAATTAATTTCAAGTTTAGTAGTTCATCCCTCTCAGTTTGATTTCACTTATTTCACTCGAAACAGTCAAATTAGGTGATTGTCCAGCTTCGGCACAACTCGGTTTCCTCCTGGGAGGACTTCTTTTGTGGCATAACCAGACAAGCCTGTGCTGTTCATCACAACATTGTCAAGATTTCCATTACACAAAGCAGAGGATTATGTTGATCATGAGCCAAGCCTCGTGGCGACTCCAACTGCGCTACAGCTTCTTACCACAAAATGAACAATGATTAGTTTCCTGAGATTAGAAAGCTGATTTTAAGACGACAACATAATGACAGCCCAACAGTGTTGCCACTTAGAGCAGAGAGCAGGAGCAGGACTGTGTTGATGCTATCTGTGGTTTCAGCTTGGCAGGAATAACACTGCGTGCGCTTCAGTCTCGGACAGCACTTAGCTTATTTGTCTCTGCCCGTGTACTTGCTGATATTCGGTGACCTAGCTGGCACAGAAATGCAGGAAAAAAGATTTGGGGAAATATCAACATCATTTGTACTTGCGGCTCTGAATTGAACTCACTGTTTTTGTGGTAACCCACCAACTCCAAGTGCAGATTCAACGTTTATTTTAAATACATGCTTTTTATTTTTTTGCATTATAGACGTCAAATAATTAGAGCCAGGATCGGAAAAGCGGTAAACTCAAATTTTCCTGAATGCTGCCGGTAATATTGTGTCTGTCTGCATGCAAATATCAGTCGACAAAAACGCTGAGGTGATTAGTTCAAGCACATCCAACTTGCGGGTTGAGGTTCAAGTTACAGGAATGTCTACTTAAGTGTTTCTACTTTCTGCAACTTTATACTTGTACTTTATGAGATTACAGAAAAATGCTGTCATTTTCTGCCACTATATTTATTTGGTGGTTAAATACTTGTTACTGTCGTGGTTCCCCGTGGCTGTGGAGCAGGGAAGAACTTCTGTGATCCTTTCTTCTCTTAAAATAGCCATGAGAGTTTCAGGCCATAAATTTAGTCCAGTTATATCTATCAGTTTTGTTAATTTACAGCTCTCAGGACAAGCAGACGATTCAAAATCAGCTTGGCTCTTACAGTCTATTTCAGAGTTTTCTGTCAGCTGTAGTACTACAAAAAGTCCAGGCTCTTCTCTGGCTTCCTTTACTTTAAACCTTCTTTTTGTGTGACCCAGATTTCCGCTATATGCCAGCGAGCCCACTGCTAATTCTGTCTGTCAGCAGCTCATCTCACAAGTCTTCAATCTGCAAGCCCACTTTACACCAGCAGCCCCAGTGTTTTTCACAGATTACCAAGTGAGCCTTTCATCTGCTCTGTTGTTTTGCATTTGAGTCTGAATGTTTGCTGACTTAATCTGATATCTAAGTTGCTTGCATGTTCACACGGGTGTTCACTCAGGTTGAAGCTGAGAGAAATTATATAAATGATATCAAGAAGGTTTACAGTTTTGTAGCTCAGTGCAGCTCAGTAAGCTGCAGATGCATATTTCTGAAAAAAACAGCTCACATAGCAAAAAAAAAAACTGGTCATGCAATTCCCCCAAGAATAAAAATAAATGCCTTATAAGATTAATAAATCTCCCTGTGATGACATGCAAAGCAGTTGGCTGAGATTTGGAGTAAACAATCGAGAACAGAGTAACGCGAACACAGCAGTTCCACCTGTCAACACTTGCAAGTTAGCACTTGCACTTCAGCTGTCTGTGAATAGAAAACAAGCCTTTCTGTGACCTTTACCAAGCACATTATCTGTGCCAAGACTGAACACTGAGAATGTTGTGGTGTCCGCAGCCTTTTATGTGAAAGGGATGTGGTTTTGATATAGAGTGATTGAGTGACACTGCTTTTTTCCCCCTTCTACTGTAAAAGTCAGGATTAGTACCAAAACAAGGATTTGCATGCACCTCTGTGTCTGTGTCTCACTCATCTTAAATAACTTTATCCTAAGTCAAATGCACACCTAAAGTACTTGTGTAAAAGCCCACCTACCCTACACAACATGTTGTTGTTAATGTCACCCACTCTCATAGGCTGAGTCTAGGAGTCGCAGTCAATCCTCAGCCCTTCACAAACAGTGAAGCCTCTCATCCAGCTCATTAGTCTCCGATTATCCATTACTACACACATCTTCACTATCCAAAACATTGTTTCTGTATGTTTTAGTTTGTGGACTATGGATGATAAAGGCTGAAGTTCAGGGACAGGAGAAGCTTAACAAACTAACAGTGTTATCTGAGTCAAAACCCCATGATAAGCCCACCCATTTAAGTTCAATAAGTCCAAAACACACAAGAAGCAAGTATAGCAACACACATACTCATGAAGCAAAACCAAAATAAATAAATAGCTACTGGACAAGACTAAACTACGGATGGAAGGGGGGTTTATATGTGAGAACTTCAAAGACTGCTCATGATAGATTGTACTGTTTGGTAAGCTAATGAGATTGTAAGAAAACCCAAATAGACTGCATATATGCAGTCTATTTGCATATATCTTTTATATATAAAAGATGTTGATAGCCATCATAACATCACTCACTGGTTTTGTATTATGTAGCGTTTTGGCAGCAACTATGTTCATGTTTTGGAAAAGTTACCATATTTGGAAAAATCGAGTACTAATTTTTCAGGAAGCTTGGCTACCAATCTGCACGAAATCTGCAAAACAAAAACATATACAAACTTCTTCAACAGTCCTCATAGTTGCAGCAAGCCATGTTATCAAGGGAAAAATATCCAAAAATAGGGCCAAAACTATTTTTGTACCAAGTCACAAACTTGACTTTTGGACATTTTAACATGGGTGTCATGAACCGTGGGCCTTTAGAGAAACTGCAGAGCCTGTAGGCTCAATTTTTATCCCCAGAAGCTGAAGCGTGGAAAAAAACACTCGAGGACAAACAAGGAATTGAGGGGAAAACACACAGAATGGGGACAAGGGACAGAGAGACGAAGAGAGGCGGGAGAAACACAAAACATGCAATGTAAGATTTACGCAATGAGTGTTTGACATCATCCTATGGTGTCTCACGGACATATGCCCCACATGCAAACGTCAATTTCCTATGCGATGCTTAATGCTTATGTGAGAACACCAAATAGAACCACTGAATTATGAAATCACCTGGGTGACCATTAAACTGTGGGCCCCTTGGATTATACATTCAAGGATCTGGTCTACATCGAGCTCTTATGGATGAATGCAGGCAGTGTTTATGTGCAGTAATCCTCTGAGATCCCCTACGCTGCTCTGTCACTCTGCCATCAGCCTGGAAATTATCATTCTGCCATATGCAGCCCAGGACAGTAGACTCCATAAAAAGCTACACTGAGACTCTCAAGCCTTATTTAGACAGGCAAAGGCAGTTCAACCCAAATTAAGAAAAAATAACATCAATTAATGAGGGAGAAGCTGCTGGGAAAGAGGTCATACCATGTGCTCAGAGCCTACTTAGACTTGAGATATGTGAAAAGTATTATAAAAATGTTGAATAAATGCAATACTGTGCAAAAGTCCTAAAAAACCTCTAATTTCTTTATATTTTCCAAGTAAAACAGGAAATAGGTATATTAAAACACACAGAATTATATGGAAATACAGTATACAAGGCAAAAACTTTCTACAATTTTTAATGAGCCTTGAAAATCAATATTTGGTATGACCACCTGTATTCTTCAACACTGCCTGAAGTCTCTTAGTCAAGTTTCCATCTAGTTTCTTGAAGGTATCTTGGGGTGGCTATAGCTCAGACGGTAGACCAGGTTATCTACTAATCAGCAGGTTGGTGGTTCTATCCCTGACTGCATGGCTTTGGACAAAGTGCCCAAAGTAAATCCAAGTTGCTCCCCAATGCATCAACTGGAGTATGTGAATGTTACAGAGAAAACAATTTACTAGGAAAACACTGTTTGTATAAATAGGTAAATGAGGTAAAGTGTATAAAGCGCATTGAGTGCTCAGGTAGAGTAGAAATGTACATAAGAATCTGTCTGTTTACCATACAGGAATAGTTCTTCAGGCTTCTTAAAGCTTCTTCAAAGCTCTTCTGTGGATCTTGGCTGCCTTTTGTGCAGTTCTCCATGAAGATGATCCTGCACTGCTTCAGTAACATTAAGGTCCAGGAGGCCAGTCCATGACTGATAATGTTCCACTGTCTGCTTTTATAGTTGTGCTTTTACTGCACTGGCAGCGTGTTGAGGATCATTATCATGCTAAAAAGGAAGCCAATCAAACTCTTTCCAGATGTTATTGCAAACTGGATCAAAATCTGAGGGTATTTTCTTCTTTCATAATTCTATTAATTTGGATAAGGTCTCGCCACTGTTTGAAATGCAGCCTCGAACCATAACAGAGCCATCACTGTGCAGACACTCACTGTTGTATCTCTCTCCTGATCTCCTCCATACATATTGATCAAGATTCAAAGTTGGATTTGGCACTCAATAAGACCCATTGCCACTGATTTGAAGTCCAGCACTTGTGTAATCTGGCATTACTCACCCTCTTTTCTCTGTTTCCCTTCTTTAAGAATGGTTTCTGGCTTCTTGACATCCGCCCTTCCACTGAAGCTATTTCTGATGAGGCTCAGCGAACGGTAGACAGATCAACTGAAGTGTCAGCATCTCTCACGTCTTTGCCTATTTTTCCCTCTTGTTTAAGTTAGTAACTTTCTTAAGTTAGGGACATAAGTTTAAGACATTGCTCATCTATTGCACACAGTTTGCGTTTTTTTTAGGCCCAACACTTCTTCTTTTTTTTCCTCCACTTGTCCAGTTTCCTCTGATTTTTAAGGATGTAGACACCAAACTGTGCTATCTTTGCCTGTACATTAGCACTGTTATAGTTTGCACATTACTTTTCTCAGTTTATATATACTAACTTATTGGAAGTTACATGTCTACTTTTTAATGCACAGGTACAATAAGCAATCTGTACTTTTCTAATTATTCTAACTGTCTTAACTATTTAAACATCTTTCAGTATCCTGCTCTGTTTGCACACTACTACCTGGGTTTGCTACTTATCTGTACTTTAATTTTAATAACTGCACAGTACTCTGTTTTAGTAACTATTGTCTATGATGTAAATATGTATAAATTGTGTGTGTTTATGTTCTATGTCCTGTGTCCTGTTCTGTTTGTATATGTGTTTTTTTGCGGATGTTAAACCAAATTTCCAATTGTGGGACAATTAAAGAATTATTCTATTCTATTCTATTCTATACTTTTAACTAAAAAAAATTATGTTTTTACAACAGACTGCAGTAGCAAAGCACCAAAAGATAACTATTTAAAAATGGTTCATTATACTTTGAAGACAGTAAACTACAGTGAAGGTGAGACTGGTATTGTTTATGTTCATGGGTTTAGCACAATGTCTTTCATCCCTGTCGTTACTGTCACGTGGTTGATCCTCTCTGTCTATTTCTCTTTGTGTGTGCATACGTGTCTCCACTTGATGCATAGCTCTGTGCCAATCAACTGGCACACCTGAGACACTTTCACTTGTCACGCTTCACAGTATTTAAACAAGGGCTGGTCCTAGCCTGCTACGTTATGATGGGCAGCTAGAAATAATAGGTTGAGAAGTACAAAGCTCAGGTTTCTGATCATGTTAAGAGGTCTGCATAATCTGGAGGCAGACTTTAAGCTGAACAGAGGTCCTAAACAGTGCGTTTGTAGAGCTATTTTTCCATATGCTGAGCGCAACTAGAGCTGGCCTGGATGCAAACATCAGTTCATCTCTCTCGGCTAGATTAACCAGTCCTCACATACAGTCGGTTTCCTCGTGTCGTTATTTGATCTCTGAGTAATCTTTGTTTCCTTGCCTCAGGTTGTGCTTCACTCATCAGCGTGCTATCTAGTCTTTTTGGATGAACCCAGTCTGTCCTTCTCACTTCTCCATGTATGACCTACCAGCCAGCCTGCATTCTCCAGCCTTCTCCCTTCATCAGCTCAGTCCTCCAGCCAGTGCAAGAAAACCTCCCACTCCCAGAACTCTGTTTCGTAGCTTTGCTATTTCTGCAATATCATAGTAAACCTTGCTTAGTTCAATCTTCTGAGATCTTTGAGAGAGCCAGAATGTATTCATTTTCATGAAATACAATGAAAAATGTAACATTATTCACAATACAATTCCCAAAAATGGGTTTCATACCAGAAATTTATTGCTGTCCAAAAACTATTAATTATATTATGCTATTCCATATGCAATAAATAATATCTGTTATTCCAAGTCAACTGCAGTAAAGTATAAGGGCTTTCACATGCTATTTAAGTCATTGTGTTATTTGCTGTTAATGTTGAGAAAGGAAACAGGAAACAGGTGTGAAGATATATTTTACTGTGTTTGTGTGTGAGCGTATGTGCATGCGTTGATTTTGAGGTACCTTTGGGTCTAAATATTACTGCACATTGTGAAAAACGAAGTAATTGTAAGTACTTCAAAACCTGTCCAAAACGTTAACAGAGAGGCTCATGGGAGATAACTTAATTATGACTGCAAGAGCCACACAGATTATGAGCAGAGGTCGACAGTTGTGTGGCGTAATGAAAAATTTGTGCAGCGTTTCCTACTGCCAAACCCAAAGCAAGCTGAGCTAATTTGTCTCAGTGTCACTTGGCTCCCACATCTCCTGCCCACCTCCTCCTATTCATGGCTCATATTCCTCATCTGTGTTGTCTCCCTCCATTTCCTCCTCTTAGCATCTGGCTCATCTTTAATCTAAAACAACTGGATTCCCTACAACCACTTGGCCAAAGACAGTGAAGCATCTTATTTACAGCTCCATCTCCGCAGTTACACACGCATAATGCGCTGTCTTAGATGCACATGCTTATAACACTCCTACATAAACACACACTCAAAGCACATGACACACCTAAAAAAAGGCTTAAAGCCATTGTTATTCAAACTGGGCCTCAAGTGCTTCGTAATGCTCCCAAAATAAATTCACCTACCCAGAGGCGTTTTAATTTGGATTTTTTTTTCATGTGTCTTCTACTCCAACTGTTTGTTAACAGCAAGAACACCGTCAGGCATGTAAGGCAGCGTTTGTTCCCTCCAGAGCTTCAGCGACATCTTAAACAGGCATCAAATGTCACTTGTTCTCCCACGACGATCTACGGTTCACTAACTGCGACTGATCCCCGCTTATGAATGAATTAATGACACAAACAAATTCTCTATGAACACAGCCTAATATGCAGAAACAACACACAGACAGCTGAGCCATGGATATAGACAATTTGTCATTCTGTCATCTACAAAATCCCCTACAGCATTATTATTCCCCACATGTCTGTACAATGGAGATGTATAACCATGTAAAAACCATGCCCTGTGTCTCATCACTGACAAATATGCTGCACCCATGAGAAAATATTAGGCAGGGGAAACAAGAGAGTGTCACGCAGGGAGCAAGCGAGCATGCAGCGAACTGCAAGGAAAGTACTAAGTAGCTGTTGATGTAATGTAGGTCAGGAACTTAAGAATAAATCTAGGGCCTCCAACAGGCTCTGCATGTCATCGGGGGGTCGCTATGCTGCAATAGGTCATTTGTCTCACATTAATATGTACGCTATTAGGACCAGGTCTCCGTCTAGCTGGTAATTTCTTTAACACTACAACCAAGGGAGCCACTTTGGCCCTTTGGCATTTTAAAAAAAATTATGAAACATGAATTTAAAGCCTATCATCTCATATTTCAAAACTTTTCCTGAAACAGGTTTAATCATCATAAATTTTGCGATTTGTGGGATAAAAAGAAAAAAAAATCTCTACCACCTATAGCTAGAACTGCTGAGAACATCATTTTAACGATAAAAAAAACAAAATCAATCAATCAGATGTTCCCAGAAGCCAATGTGATGATGTCTGTGGCTGAGGGGGGTAGAGCAGGGGCCTATGAAGCTGGCATCGTGATCGCCATCTCGATTAGCTAACCCAGGGTTTCATAATCCAGTTACAATTGAGTTCATATTGAGGGGGCGGAGTTGGCAGCAAATAGATGTGCTGGCAGCAGAGCAGCTGATTTATTCCCAACTTTGTTTTATTAATTTCAACAATGACATACAAAGTTAGCAACAGCTAAGTCAATCTTGATTTCAGAACAGTGGTATGTCCATTATACCATCCAGCCCCCCAACCCAAATTCTCCCCCTACCAGGTCCACAATAGACAAAACACCGCAGAGAACCAGTCTCTGCCCACACACACACACACACACACGCACACACACACACAAAAAAAACAAAAAAAAACAAAAAAGAAAACAAATCAAAAAATAAATAAATAAAAAAAAACCCAAAAAACCCCCAAAAAACATCACCTCAGGACTCATACACATAACAAGCATAACCCCCAAAGAACAACAACAACCACAACTCCCCCCCCCCCCCCCCGTAACCAAACAAACAAACAAAAACAAACAAAACAAAAACAGAGAAAACAATAGCAGAGAAAGAGAAACAGAGCAGCTGATTTAAACTGCAGTTTAGTATTGAAGCCTACAGCTTTCATTTACAAAGCAAGGAAAGAAACTGCAAAAAATGCAGACTGTGTGAGTATTGGTTAATTTTTTAATTGAGATTTTTAATTGAAGTTAAACCCTTTCTTTCTATCAGTGACCCAGAGAAAGATTGTCGTGCTTTTATTATATGTGCTCCTGCCAGACTTATAATCCTGTGTCCCACACCGCTCACTTGATCATTGGTCAGCAGCTTCTAGTAATTTAGAATTTCCTGATTGGCTTGTACAGCTGACTGGGCAAACTTTGGAAATGTCTCAGATTAGGTCATCTATCTCACTAACAGCACTCTAACTGAAAACATACCTCTTAGTCAACAGTTTCTGCTCTTCTTAAATTATATAAGTATCATTCCTTTGATGATTTTAAATGTCTTAAATAAAGTGACTTAACTTGGCTAATTTACTCTCACAGAGGACTTGCCAAGCTTAAATTACTCATTTATACAGTTGAATATATTTTCATAAAATAATTCAGTTCTACTTGGAAACATTTATTCAATAAACATTTTTTTAAAAGTATTGATTTAAGTAGAAAAACCAATTAAGCAAAAACATCTGTGTGGCATTTGCAGTTCAAATCAAACATTAACCACATTTAAATCCTTGGCTGTCTCTTTTTATTGGAAAAAAGAAGCCAAACAAACTTTGGATGGAGCTCAATATGTCTGTACACTGTAGCATGGTTGCATCACAGCGGTGGTTATCTCAGCCTTCACAAACAAGCCTGTTAGAAGTGTGTAGGAGCTGTGTAACGTAATCGGCAAACAGAGACTAATTAGGCAGTAAAAGAGATGAGCACACACGCACTAACACTTCCTTCTCATACTTCTATTCCTGTTAGTGCCCTGCACTGACTCTCATCCAACCCAGTGACCTTTGTGTAGTCTCTATAGTTAGCCTGTTTTTAAATTTCCTCAACAACTAAATTAATTATCTTAAAGGACTCAGGAGTGACCTTAAATAATCCTACACTACAAAAAATGTGTAATGACAAACACGGGGGGCGGGATTACACTGGAAATTGGAAAATACTCTACGTGCTGCAGATAAAAGTATCTGTTTCACATCTCCTCTGCAGGAAGGCTACACCCTGCAGCGATTATAATGTGCCATATCAGAAGAGGGTGCACAAAGATAAGTGGGATTACAAGTGAGGGAGCTTAAATTACAAGTGTCACTCTTGGGCTAGCTTGTATTTTTGTGCAGAGGAAACGGTGAAATGCTTCATCTTAACTTGTGCAGTAATAAGCTGCACTTACTGTCTGATACTGCATTAGAGGCCTGCACAGCATCTATTGTGGTGAACGGGGATGATAAGGCAATCAGTTGGCCTTTTCTAAAAACAGACTGCAAGCAGTTATGGTCAAGGAGTCAAAAAAAGACATCGTCATGAAGTCGAGGAGACATATATTGACTTATTTTCAAGCTATGGTACAACCTATTGTGTAACCTATGATAAGAAGATAAAAAAGAACGACTCTTTATGATAAACCTCATGAAGCAAAATGGCTTGTTATTGAAACTCCAGTTTCTAGTAAGGAGTTTCAGAGAAAGTGAAGCCGAGGTCATTTTCCCTACTGTAAAGGCCATAACATACCGACGTGTCATGTAACATTGTAAGCGGTGTGTTTTAGTGGAAACTTCGTCCTCAAAAGTCAAAAATCAATCAATGATGAGATGGTCCTGATGATTCTAAACAAGAAAAGGACCAAGCAGAGATTCTTGGTTCAGCCAGTTGTCACAAGAAGGCAGCAGCAGGGAGAATTCTGAAGCCGAGAGAGGTCACTGGCAGAGTTGGGCCACATCTAAGGAGGCAGAGAGCTTTTGACCTGGAGCAGCATCTAGCTATGTGTCTGAAACAAAATATTTTTCTACTATTTGTACATTCAGAACTGGTATGCGTTTGAGCTCCAGTGCACTTGTTGCCAAGTGAAGCGGTCTGTTTGGTCAGATCAGTTTGAGCTTGGTTTAAAAGAATAAATGCCACAAATTCATCTAGCAAAATCCTTCTTAAAATAATTTATTAAATATGTGAATTTAAAATATATGCATGGATTTTACACGCGTGGTCAATAAAGGCCTTCATCTTGAACAACATTTAGATTTGACTGGGATTCATATTTGAGCCTCTGTGAATTGGATGCTGATGAGTTGCAAAGAGATCCTACCACATTTTAGCCAGTCACCATAGTCAGCCTAGTTCATTTCCACTTACTTTGCATGCACACATTTTAGTGTACATTTTAATACATAATTTTAAACATTCCTTAGGACTTTAGAAATGAATATATTAATATTTTATCCTTGTGCGTTGTCAACGTTCTCTACCCAAAGTGCAAACTGTAGTATTTCTGCAAAGAGGTTTGACCTGCTGCAACATTTGCATTTAAGATTTGTTGTGCTGGTTGTCTGGTGATGGATGTAATGCAAAAAAGTCTTGAGCCTCCAGAAGACCTTCAGTAGTATGGTGCAGGCCTTTGGAGAGCATAAATAATACTCCATAAAAGCAGCTTGTTGGTCTGTACTGAATATTTGATGTGTTTAGTTTATGACAACATGTCTGAAAGACGACAGCGAGCTTAATTAATGATAACCCTTTAAAGAAGATGAGCTTTGACAGGAGAGAACTGCCCACCCGAGGTATGAATCATCACGTGGAAAAAAGGAACTAGCGACTAGGTCAGCTACGCATAGCTTGGGGGGGTCAAGGAAGGAAAACAGATACCCTGATTTTGCTCACTTCTGCAGCTTATAAATGTAATGAGACAGTTAATAGTTCGCCTTAGTTTAAACACAGCTATTCATAAAGAGTCACACTGGTGGAAAATCTTGCAGTATGCAGTTTCAAAAAAACAGCCTCCTCATGCTGTAAGTAGTCATGTGAAATGTAAACAAAAAAGAAATTGGGGAAAATGACTTTGTTGTCCTTTATATTAATGTGGCTATTTGGAACAGCCACTAGCACTTCGGATTTCTGGTTGACAGCACAGTGTACAAGCCACTTGTTAAGAAGCATAACTCCATACTGTGCATATGTTGCAAATGGGGTGCACGCATATATTTAAACAATTAAATAATACCATTCATACGTTTCTGCTTTGCTCGACTTTCATTTGCAAAATAATTTGTAGCAAATGAAAAACTGAGAGATCGAATCAGCTGCTTCTCATGTGAGTGTCTATCTTAGTCATGGACTGCAGCTAGCAATGACAGGCTGTTTAACTGCAGAAATTCTACACTTGTCCCTAGGTTCTGGTTAGTGTCCACCAAATTTGCAGCACATCTCCAGAGCAGAAGAAGGCCTGCTGACAAAAACTGCAGTCCAAGATAGTGGAATTTGAATATAACCATGGGAAAGCAGCTAAATGATATCAAGGATGACCACAAGAGCAACGGGATCAGTGAGTCATGGGACAAACACAGCAGACTTCGTTTTTGTTTTTTTTAACTGAGAAGACAATCCAATTACTAAAGGTATTGCTATTAGTAATATCAATGAATCTATTTATCCATCCATCTTCTGCTTATACAACTTAGGGTTGCCCGGTGGTTCCCAGCTGTCACAGGGTAAAGGCGGGGTATACCCTGGACAAGTAGCCAGTCTATCACATGACACTCACAGTCACATTCACACTTACAGCCAGTTTATATTCACCAGTGACCCTAACCCTGTTGAGACCTCTGCCTCAGCAGAGTTTCTTTAACCCAAACCTCCTTATGATTTGTTTGTTTAAAACTAACAAATTGTAAGCAATAAATCATATAAACCATGCAGCCTTTAGCAAAAATGATACAAACAAAACTTCTGCATTTATAAATTTATTTCTTCAGCCCTTATGCCTCCCTATATAAACTTTTCCAAATTGAACCATCACCAAGTTTTGATCTAACCAGTGCATCAAGGCATCAAAGGACATCTTGTGCCTACGCCTGCAACATCACTGGCTGCTGACAAAATGGCAGTATTTGATTTTTTTTCCACGGAGAAAATTTTTTTGGGATGTAACATTACTGCCATAGCCAGTTTGAAGCCGGCTATGACATTAACATCGGTTTAGTATTGCAATGATCCTGTCACACAGCCTTACTGTTCGCATAAACAGCACCAGTGCAAGACAGCGCAGCATATGTCAGAGAAGACTGCAGAAGTTATTTTGCTCTGTATGCTTTTTTAAATGAATCAGTAAAACTAGCACCAGAAATTTGTGTTTGTACCTATAACAGATGGCTGCACGTTGTGCATGTCTGAGTGCTACATATGAAGAGAGGTCAATGTCTCCCTCACTGTGTACACAAAACACAGAGGCCCACGTCCAACTTCCCGTCAAAGACACACTGACTTCAGCGGTCTGTTCAGTGAAGGAGGAGGGCATGTTGTTTTTCAACTCCAACTAACAATCCTCGCCACTGAAAACCAAAGAGAAAGACTTCATTCATGGTAAGGTAGCACAAACAAAAATATTCCTCTGGGAGACATTAGTCTCACATTGTCTCCAATTCAAATCCCTTAATTTACATACTCATTCCAAACCGTTTACCAATTACAGCACTAACGACAAGCAGCACTGCGGCAGTGACATTTGGTTTATGTGTAAGCTGTAAGACGCATGTCCTGTTAGAGTTCGTCAGACACACCCAATAACTAATGCCAAAGAAGTTATAAATTTGTTGGCTAATAGCATAAGAAAAACCATTCAAGGCAATGGGCGTATGTTCTGTATTAAAGTCACAGTTCTAAGTAGGGAGATAGATGAGAAAACTGATAATATTCTCAACTCCTTGAGCATATTAGCTTCCCTTAATATTGTGCACAAACAGCTCAATAAAGACAATTGGTTCTTTTGTCTGGGGGCTTGTGAGGTCAACAATTTCATGACAGGAAATAGAATAATACTAAATAAGGGATGTCAAACTCTTCTCGCAGTGTGGGCCACACACAGCCCACTTTGATGCTAAGTGGCCCGGACCAATTCAATTTGATTTTTATAGCACTAAACTGTAGCCTTTCTGTCAGTGTAAAGATGTTCAACTACACATAAAAGCTGAGATCTTAATTTGAATTAATTTAAATTAATATTAAATCCTTAATTTAAGAAAATTTGTTACTGTTGCTGTTACTTTCCCGTAAGCACGTGGCATTACTGCGTTACTAAACCGTGATTTTGTTTGTGAGAGTGTCTCATGACAATGATGTAAGGGGACATTCGTGGTAACAGACGTGTGCAGATCAACAATGGATAATATATAGAGTGCGGGAGAGAGTACGATTGTGCAGCATTTAATTCGTGGAAGTACTGACCTTACTTTGAGTTTGCTTCTGTAAAAAGTGACAAAAACATTAGCGTCTGCTGTACACTGCGTGGGAAGAAAACTTCTTTTTACAGCGAAAAAAAACCCTTAAATTTCTGAGCAAGTACCTAGCAAGCTGCCTCGGGAATATGAAATTCACGGAGAAACCCCCGGATCCTACCGCTGTCATGACCGCTGCGGCACTGGGCAAACCTCCACCTGCTCCGCTCCTGCTAAACAGGTGAAAATAGATTTAAGAATGACAGGACTCAGGCTATGTCCACACGTACACAAGTATTTTTGAAAGGATTTTCCATTTTTTTTTTTTTTTTTTAAAGAAATCCCGTCCACACATGCAGTTTTAAAAAATGTCTCCGTCCACATGTAAATGCTAAAAACGATAGGTTGGCCAATCCGAAGTCTAGAAGCATGGGAGGGAAAGACTGAACAGGGTCTTGTACTCTCACAAAACCTTAAGTACTTCTGAAAAGTTTTTGTTTTTCTGGAAGGGCAGATAATTTTGTGTTACTTTTCAAGTGCCTTCATCATTTCAGATGTTAATAACTAGAGACTATTTTTGGCTGTTGTGTAGACTCACAACTTAGGAATGAACAAAATGCATACAGCATACATAAATTCAATTTTTGGGGGGGACTGAAAGGTCTATTGCTTTATTACTTATTCAAGTTGGGTATCATATTTTTAAAAAGTAACTAAGTAACTAATTACTTTTGCAAATAAGTAATCAGTAGAGTAATGGGATTACTTTTTGGAGAAGTAATCAGTAATTAGTTAATAATTACTTTTTTCAAGTAACTTGACCATCAGTGATCATTAGTGCCACAACTGAGTAAAGATGACCAACGTTGAGCTATTGGCGTGCTGGATCCTGCTATATGTCCAAAACTGTCCCTGGAGCCTCTCTAGTCTCATTGTTCTTGGTGTAAATCTGAGAGAAACTGAGATGAGCTGCTCAAGCTGGTACTGGCACATCCAGCCTGAAGCTGTATAATATAGTAGTGCAATGTGGACAATGTAGTAGTGCTAATCTCTCAGGATGAGGAGATACTTCCTTGGAAAAAAATCTAGTTCCGACATGCCGCCTTACTGGACGTGGGACACGCTGGGTCAGCGGTTTCATTAGAGGGCAGCCACAACCAGCAACCATTGCACAGCTGCAGACTGTACTCATCCAGAAATAGGGAGAGCAATTTGTCAACAACAGATCCAGAAGCTTGAGCAATCTATGCACACACAGGTGACTGCATCACATTAGATGAGGCCAGACCTCATATTGAACTGTTTGTATGTATATACAAAACAATATCCATATTCTAATTCATTCAAATCAAGTAACAATCAAAATTGTATAAAGATGCTCTACAGTAGCCTGAGACTGAAACCTCTTGTTCTGAGCAGATTCCGCCTCATAAGGGACGATCTTACTGCTTGAATACAGCATAACGTAGTCTCCGCTGGATGTTGGTTCTCGTCTCTTACTGTACACTTAAATTCCACTGTGTTTTCAGCACAGCAACAGCTGGTTAAGACTGCTCCGTCAAACATCATTTTACCTGTTTTGGTTTTAAAAGGTGGAAAAGGTGAGTTAGGCAGGAAAGTTTACTTTTGTCCCCTTAGTCACGTCACCAGAGCCATTGACAAAATAGAAGAACACTGAGAGGAAGGCCTCTACGACATTGGTTTCCAATACAAATTGTTGGAGGAAACCCAATTTTCTTGGGTACACAAGATTTAACACGATGCTGACTTATATCCAACACTGGATTCAGGGGTTCAGTTATAAACTTTGATGCGATACTTGGGCTCTATTCAATGGGAAACCCATTAACAAACTGTGCACCTGAACAGTTGTACAGCCAAACGTTTAACATCAAAAATAAGACCACATGAAAAACATCTTATGAAAACCTCATCTTTTTTTTAAATTAAAACAAGAAAACACTGAAACAAATTTTCCAGATTCTCATGGACATGACCAGAAATTTTCTATTTATTTTAATCCTTAAAATGTAGAACATTTTTTGACTACGCAGCAATCTGCTTTCCTTTTGTCTAATCCTCTGTACTTTAGCTGTTGTTTACCTTGTGTCTTACAGAGCCTCGCTATGTGGAGGAGGCAGCCAGTCGCTGCACTTTTCTGATTACTTTCTGTGACCTGAAGCATTTTCTGCGCCATGCTCTTTGCATGAAGACCTCACTTTGAGTAAACTATGTTGATTTAACATGACAAGTGCATGCACAACTCTATTCAAAGTGTTTGCTTTTCTTCTGTGACATCTTGGGCCTTCAAACAAAGATTATAGTTGTTTTATATACTCAGCGAGGATTAGATTTGCAGAAATAGCAGGATGGAAGCAGTTTAAAATTTGCCAAACCTTCAAAAAATACATACATTGGAGCAGGGGCATTTAAAAAAAACAACAACAAAACATTTCATTATGAAATGATGAGTGAACGAGAATTCAGAGATTATTTGTCTGTTGATGGAGAAAAGTTGTCCTGATGTGCGACCCAAAGCCCACAGAAGAAGCATGGTTGCAACAGTTTCCAGCTGAGCAGTCACTGAGATAAAGCAACTGTTGTTTGTGCATAGCAAAAGGATCTATGTTTGACCCTCAACTCATATAGATACAACAAGGGAGCAGGGGGTATTTTTAGCACCTAACCGATGTGGATCTGAACAAATGGAAAGTTGCTCGATACCTCTGCCTGCTTCAGAGTTTACAAAAGTGAAAGCGTTCCTGTGTTCTTTGATCTTTTTTAAATCCTTTGCTGCTCCTATGCAGGTATTGATTCCTCTCTGATAAACGCTCAAGTCTGTACTTTGTATGGAAATATTTCAGCGCGCACCGAGGAGGACTTGACCTCGTGCGGAACAGACGTACTGTCACGCCCCACTGAGACGTGAACGTATCTGTCACCTCAAATTTTGATCCACAGCTTGACCCATAGTGGCCCGGCTGAAAGGCTACAAGCACATGGCCCCTGTTCAGCAAACTGATGCGTGTAGGTCGGTCATTAGTGTATAATCATATGAGTCTGACTGGGTGATTCATCTTGGAGAGAGAGAGCACGAGTGATATGTCTCCATCATCACAACCCACTGACTTCTGTCATGACTTATCTGAGAAATAATTCCAATCATGACCTTCAGCCTGTGAGGCGACATATCCCAGTCCATCTACAACACTGATTACACTTAATGAGCAGGTTTTTTTTTGTTTTTTCTGTAAAGCACGATTTACAAAAGACCCTCAGAATTTAGTCTAAGTATTAACATATGGCAAAGAGAGCGGAAATCTTACTGTTTCACATCTGCTGAGCTCAAATATCAAAGATACTCTACTCCCACACATATGCAGCTACTCACTTTATAAAATCATTGCGGGTGACAGACAAATATATGTGACTTTGAAAAACTTATTTTTCATTTAGGCCCTAACAGATTAATATAGGAAATCTACAAAGACAAAAGAGTCACATGGCTTGGTGCAGTCTTAGATGATGCCAAGTAAAGCAATACCAGTGCAATGCAGTCTGTCATTCAGTACCTCTTTTATCTTTCTTCCTAAAAAGATAAATAATAGAGCAATACCGGTCTGCTTTCATTTTTGGGGTATTGAATATGGGTTTTTGTAAAAAAGACACAGTTGCATCTAAGACGTGTCCATGATGCACTGCATCTCACTCCTAATGGATTACATATGTACTCTTGAGCAGGGATTCTTGATTCATTGGCTACTCTTCATATTTCAGCACCGCAACCTTTTCCTAAACCCAACCAGTGAGTAAAAACAAAACTGATCACTGAACTGAGCGAGCGAAATCAAAGTAAAACAAAACAAAAAACAGAGGCCAACACGGTCTCCTGGCTGCGTGCTATCTCTGTGAAGCCAGCAGCTTCTGAAAAATGACAGCATCTATCACTGCTTACTCCTGTCATTGGTAACCTGCTGTTGTCATTCTTCTTCTTCTTTTTTTTTTTTGCTTTCTGTTTTCATTCTCTTCAATCTCTTTCCTTCTGTTATTGCAGACTCGTCTTAACTAACGGTGGCAGAGATTTATTTTAAAAAAAACCAAAAAAACCATTTAAAATAGACAACGGTGTTACAGGGGCCACACAGGAATCTGGATGCCAACATTTTGCATTTCACTTTTCTTTTCTTTTTTTTAAACAACAGCATGGTGATTCAGTGACAATAAGAGGGTCATGGGTTCAAATCTACAGGCTGGCTAGATAGATGATTCTGTCTCTCTCCAACATGTCCAGGGTGTGCCTTTTACCCAATTACAGCTTGGATTTAGTAAAGCTTATCCAATCATGAATTGGAATAGAATTGAATAATCAAAGAATCATGATGAGTGGACTTGTTTTTGTCCTATCTTTGATTTGAACCAGGTTTCACCATGTAACTCAGAGTTTTCACGTTCTCTTTTTATATCGTCATCACAACAATTTAAGTATTGTGATTTAAGTGCATTGGAGCAATTGTTGTTGTGATTTGGTGATATATAAATAAAACTGAATTGAGCAGAAGAGACAGATAAGGTCTCTTTCACATGGGCCTAGAGACCCACTGACACTGGCACTGGCAGGTACTATGATTGCTAAAGCCCCAGTCACACCTAGAGACCAGTCAGTGACATTTTTCCCTAGCAACTTCTGGTTGCTAGGGAAAAATGTATATTCTACAACTGATTGTTCAGTGGTTTCTGGACATGGTTGCTGTTGCTAGGTGAAACTGGTCACGAAGAGGTAAACAGTGCTCCACTGAAAACATCTCTGGGATTGCTTTGGCTGCAGTTTGCCAACTTGTCTTCACTAAGCAGTAGTGAACCTGTACTGTACAGCTGTTCACTGTTGTTTTTAAATGTGGTTCAGTTGTTGTTCAGTCCAAACATTGTCTATTTCCCTTTTGGGTCACATGAACTACCGCTCTGAGCGATAGTTAGTTGGATAGACCAGTTGACATCTTCCTTACTAGCTACAGGTTACTGTGGCAATCCGCTAGCAATCAAAGCAATCACAGGGACGCCTTTAAAATCTGACCATCAGAAAGCTTTACTAAGTAGGGCTCACTCTCTAGCTTTTAAGCCTAAATTTAGTTTCAAAACAAACAACAACAACAACAAAAAAAGAAAACAAATGCAAACTTTAAAAGATACGTCCTCCCAATGGTTAAAATTTTTATGAATGGAGGAATGTACAGTGTGCTTCAGACACCACAGCAGTAAAACCTTCCACCAACCATTCAAAGGTATGAATGAAAGATTTAAAAAGTGCACTCTTGTAACAAATTTAATTTCACAACAATTGTTCTTCTTATGACACTAAACAAGTACTGACTGAAAAGGGTGCATAACGCTTCTCAACTTCCCTTAATGGGCTCATACACTGGGAAAATAAATCCTCAAACTATTCCATGGGACCTTCTTAAACTGACGGAATGAAGAAAGGAAGGACATAATTTACGAGTCTCAGTGCATGGCTGATATCCAAAAGGAATGTGGTAAATCTTCGTGCTGTGAAGCTGAAATAGCAAAGCTCCTATAGAACCAAGAATGAAATGATGCATTTGGTTTCTGAGCGCCGCATTTCTGGTTTTCCTCTATTTACTCCATTATAATAGGTTTCTTATGTTCAGCGTGTGTGAAAATGGAAAAAACTATGATGCAATGATTTCTGACTGAGACTGTAAGGCACATTCTATAGCGCAATTATATATTAAATCAATTTGAAAACCACTATTTGGCTGTTTTCTTGGCAACCGCAAAAGCTCTGATCGCTTTTGGTCGACACTGCAGAAACAGTTCAGTCTGTGCACCATGAGTGGACTCTTTGGGCATGTAAGATTGATTGTCTTTTGTTCACAGGGGCAGGAAGGTACAATGCTGCCTGCCACACGGGCCACAGTAAGTGATGGAATGTGCTGCACTTCATATCTGATTCTGCTGTGGGTACGGAGCAGAGAACATGCAGGAAAAGGCAGCAGACGCTACGTAGAGACCAGAGAGCAACATCGGGACATGGCCCAGATGGGCATCAAGGGAAATAGTTTCCAGCCAAGACATTAAGTGTGCACATACTGGCAAAGAAACAAGAGCACAGTCTAGCTTGCACTGTGCGTTGTGTGGAGTAAACAAAAGAAGCAGCAATGAGCATCCAGAGTAGGCGCAAGGTTTTTCTTTTTTAAGCCATAACAAAAAAGGCTAAAAATGAGGGAAGGTGTAAGGCAACCACTGGGTAAGTCCTTTTCTGGTGCTATATATATCAGTTTATTGCTCTTTAAAAGCAAATAACTAATTAAATTTTTTCCTACAGGTGTTGGAGTGGTTTCATAAAGGAACTGAGATGGCGCTCTGCTATTGACACTCTGCTGAGTGTACTTGGGAAGATTTAATAACCTCTTATCTTATCAGTTTAACCCAGTGCGCACCTGAAAGTTGGAACAGCAAAGTCAACCATTAAACTGTGCCTCGAAGCTACGTGGACGTCGATGTATATTAAATAAGCAGTAGATGTTTCCTGCTGCTAACAGAAAGGGATTAGTTCTAATTTTTCCTGTTTAATTGTGTAAATAAAGATCGGGTGTGCGCACTTGTGACCATGGATGTGTGTGTGTAGTGGCTTTCCGATAGGTCACCGAGGTGATGTGTTGAAGGCAGACCTACCGACACGTGTCAAGTTACGGCTAAAAAAATGACAATGTCCGCACATTTACCTTTGACTTTTCCACTAAATGCTAGCTGCACTCTTTTATCCGCATAGAACGTCACAAATCACGCGGTTGGGTAGACTAACCAAATTTGCGCTATGGTTACACTAACTATGGTTACACATTGTGACAATGCGCGCCACCTGGCATACATCAAACTGAATAAATAAAGTTATCGGTGACTGCCTCCTAGTTCATGGAAAGCGCATCAAAATGAAAAGAAACAAAAACAAATTTATTAATAGATTTATTTAGAAACCAACTCTATGTGACAGTAATTCAAGCCAAGGTAATTTTGTGTGTGTTTAAATAAAGCTTTTTGCCTGTATACAAAACTTGGCTTACATTTCATACAGCGTTCCGTCCTATAAAGTGTCTGACATTGCATGTTTGCATACAAACTATAAGTTGTTGCCATCTTGTGGCCGCACTTGGCTACTGTCTCTGGAGGCAAGCTTGACTCTGAGCCACTGGAGTCTGTAGCTGCTGTCATTTTCAAGGGTGTGTCCTGGAAGCTAAGAGGCCAGGAGCTTTTTTGTGGTTCTTTGCACTTAATCAGTATTGCATGCACTATATGTTAATTATGTTTCACTGCTCTAAGATCAGTTGCAATCTGCATGTTACCGCAGAAGGACAGTTAGAAAGTAAGTGAGGATATTACTGTGATTTTTCATTTCAGCAGATTAGTTTTAGCCAGGAAAACCTTTATAAAGAAAATTCACATAATGAAGAGGGTACTGTGATCTCTGGAATGTCCCAAGGTTTTAAGTTTGTGTACGTATGGTTTAGAGCCTAAAGTCTTTGTTATATTTTAGTTCTAGTATATATCAGTTAATTGATTATTGGTGTCTGTGTTTCTCCGATTGGGACATAGTATGAATAATCACTTGGTTGGCTGGATGCAAGTTTAATGAGTTGATTTTCTTTTTCTCCCTCATTTCTTAAAAAATATTAACCATGTCACACAATACTAAAGCTTCAATTCAGTTTGCTTTTATTATACTAATGTATTTCTTTTTTTCCATTAAGGTGTAGGGCTGTTTTTCTAATCAGATTAAGACATGTTTTTCTTTTAGAGAAAGCCATACTACAAAGATATGATAGTACACAATATGATGGTACTGTGTGAGCTCAACCTTTAATATTCGCAATAGTAATATTACCCATACAACACTGATGGGGAACATGGAAGGGTGAGTATCATCTCTGCTTGCCTTTCAGCAACAATCACCCCACTTTACTGGATTTTTGCATAATCACAATGCATTTTAAGCTTTTCACTTGCTATTTTACCCTCTCTTGGCTGCTTTGACTCACACGTAGGAGCATTGTCCCCTAACCACAGGGCTACTGGTTTGATCCCCAACCCTGGCCTCTTCAGATGGCGCCACAGCCTTAGCACCCAGTGGCCACAGTACGTTACAGCGATTGCAATTTCAATTTTTTCTGTTGTTGTTTTTACATTTTCCTAGCTAGCAAATTGAGAGTTTGTTTTAGGACAACAGTAATTTCCCCGTTTCAGTTGTCTTCTTAAAAAGATGCACTCTGACAGGAACACTCTGCACTTCTTTTCTATTTGTTAGACAAAAAAAACAGCAATGTCAAATTTATGATAGTGCAACAGCAGCTTTTCAGTTCATTACTTTTGTGCCAACATGAATAATAGATTTGCGGTGCAAAACATTTTCACCTATTGCTGTTGACTGAGCTGGAGAGACAGAAAGAGAGCACATAATGTATACATTTGTATTTATGCATGCACTTCACAGAGATTTCAGTAATTTTGTTTATGTCCAAATGAGTCATGAAATTTGTTTGTGTGCCTCTGTGTAATAGAATTTGCCTTTTTCTGATGTAGTCATGAAGGAAATATGCAGGTAATGTAGTCAGTCTAAAAAAAAAAACTAAAACTGTATTTTTTTTCTTTTTCTTTCTTTTCACATGCTCTCTGATTACACTATAACAATAATTGACTTCCTTAATCCCCAATATGATGCACAGATCCATAAGAGAGATGACTTTTACTCCTTTTTCTTTCTTCTTTAATTGCATGGACTGGCCTGAGGATAGAGACGATGAAATATCACGTACAGTTCGATCTCCCGAGAATTTTTGTGTTTGCTCATGCAGGTATGAGTGTATTCACATTGTATGTGTGTTTTGCGGTCAAGCTGTTATGAGCTGGAGGGGGCACAGGGCTAAGTGGAGCCTAGCAGCAATATCTAGATGGATATTGTGGACTTCTCTTTTAACAGAGTGACAGCACTTTGTAGTGGAAGCTATTCTTAGAGCCCCTGGTTCAATTGCATTGGTCCAATTGAATTGGAGGATGCCGTGCCACACAGGACATCCATGGTCACTTGATGGGGCTGACACAAACACTCACACTCTTACACTCACACCTGTCTATCACACCTCCACGAGCGTTAATCCAGCTGAGGCTCTCCGGATCACCTTCTTCGTTCTGTCTCCTTTGTTCGCTCACACGTTCTCTTCTTTTGTCTCTCCAGACACTCTCTATCGTTATCTCTTCGCTATTACTCCCTCTCTCGTCTCAATTGTCTTAACCACAGCCGAGGGAAAAGTACAAAGTTAAGCTGCAAGAAATTACCAAGGACGCTGTATTTCTCTGTTCTTGTTGTGTCTCTCATCCTTGTCTTGTTAAGGCGTCTCATAATTAGGAAACCATGGCTATTTTTGAATGTTGTCTATCCGTAAATGAATCTCTTTGCTGCGTTTTTAAAAAAAACTACCTGCTGGGTCAAACTCATTCACTTATGTGTAATGGTGTAATGTAAATTATCAGATGCTCCCATTGTGTTTTCATATAAAAAATAAAAAAACAAAATGAAGTGAAGCAACTTTGGACAGCTGATGTATAAACATATTAATGTTTTGCACTGGTATTAAGTAAAATCTGACAAAGGGGTTTTTTGTAAGTTATCTGGCTGCTTAGATGACGACACTGACCACAATATAATGACCTTACTCAAGTGTCTTCAATGCAACTAAACAGCAGGGTTGAAATTAAAACATACGTAAACATACTTTCTTTTCCTGGAGGAAAAGAAAATGTCCTTTACAAATGTACTTAATTTTGTAAAGATGTATTTCCTAAATTAACGTTAAATACATTTCAGCCCATTGATGTTGAGCTGATTCTCATGTAGAGGACAACTACACTCCTTTGTCTATTTCATGGACTCCCTCTCACAATTACTAACTGTGGATGTTGTCCAGTTGACACTGACCAGTAGAGCCGTGTCTCTATTACCACAGGTCCCTCCCATGATATTCATCTCAACATGCCAAATGTTTTTTAAGAAAAACAACAAAACCTACATTACTTGACTACAAGATAAAGACACAAAACTAACTCCATGACAAACACACATTTATTCTTGCTTTACCATAGAGACTTTGACAAAAAACACCTGCTGTATTTTCATTTAAAGGAAAGGAAAAAGTCCCACAACTAATATCACACTTTTTGTTACCAAACAAAACTGAATGAAGAGATATAGCAGTGATAGTGAGTAGAGCCACTTGACTTTCAGTGCGTCCTTTCTATGTGAACTCTGACCAAGAACAACAAATCCTTTTTTCACCTTCTTCTTAAAGAACTCTTTTCTGTTGGAGCTTTGGGATCCTGCAGCTGAACGTGGTGTAAAGTACTAGCTAACAGCACTCAGGGCAGTGAGAAGGTCAGAAAGCACTCCCAGCTTTCGCTCTCTGGCCCCTGAGACCAGATCGCAGTCTGAATCATTTAGCTGGAAAGTTGTTCCAAACCACAATGTACTGCATGCATATGAATGTCCTATATCTATGTAACAAATCCAGCGATCCCTGTATTGTCATTCAGCATTTTTATCTGTGGCTATACCGAAACTCATGACTGTGGAAAGTTTGCCACACTGATTGTAGCTGCACTTACAGAGCAGAAGCTCACTTTATGTATCGCAAAACCTCAGTAATGTTTATTCTGTATGCACTGAAACTTCTGTGCCACCCACTAATGTTTGCAAATTAAGACTAAATACATCATCCAGTGGGGCACCACTCATTCACCGAGTGCACCTGCACACACAGACCCACCGAGGAGCATGCCTCTCTGATGCATTACTGCAGCAGCAGCTGTAATAGTAATGAATATGCTTGTTTAGTAATGTGCCAGAGGTGTTTGCCTAACAATGGGCACATTTATTAGCCACACTATGCAAAATGCACAGGGGCCTAAGGACCAACATGTTCTCTCATGTGATGCTGCTCAAGTAGGTTTAATTAGGATCAGAAACACTTGTGGACAATTAAGTCCCCTAACAATTAAATTCTTATGTATTTTATGCACACAGAAACACGACTGTAATTATTCTGCCTGTACATTATTAGATGCATGCGTAGGCATACAGAACAGGGTCGCGGGATTTAATTTGCTGCTGCATTGAAATTTCAAAACACAACAAACAAATAGATTTACACATATGCACATGGTGTTAATTAAAAATCTTCAGGTTCCTAACATGTATTTTGTAACTCTCTCTGAAACAGTTGCAAATAATTGCGCGAAGAGGGTGACTACTTTAAGCTGAGTGGTCCGTTGTTTTGGACTGAAGGGGACTAGGTTTAGTCTGGCTGAACTAATAAGGTCTCTCGACTGCCATTCGTACACTGTGGACACCGTAGCGCTGTAGGCTACGGGAGAATGCAAAGCAGCAAAGTCACATTTAACACTAAATTAAGCCTGTACGTTCAATTTAAATCCACTTTAAGATTAAGAGATTCTTAAAAATTGATCCTTGCTTTTCCACAATGATTTGCTTAATATACTATTTGCACGTGCTGTAAAGGAGTCAGGAGAAAACTTTATTCATCCTTCAATTCCGGACTCCGGACTAAGACCACCAGGTACTGGAACAGCTTCTTCCCCACAGCTGTCAGACTCCTGAACTCTGCCTCCTGACATCTGACCCACGTTAAACTCATGGACTGAACATACACACACCCACAATGGACAACTGTACCCTCAAACACAATAATAACATGGACTGAACCACCAGTCACAACCACTAGCACTTTATATAGCCTCTGTAGAAACTATCTACACCCTCACTTATCTTAACTGCACTAATGTATAGCTCTGTGTAAATAATCATTCTGTACATTTGATAATCTTTAATCCTACAACTGTTTACAACTTGCATAGTTCCCATTTCTGTATAGCTGTATATCCCAGATTCTGTAAAGTTATTTATTTCATATTCTGTATAGTTTTTCATATTTATATCCTGTTCATATCCTGTACATAGCTTGTACTCACTACAGCCTGTACATACTTATACCGGTAGTTATAGAATATTCACAACATACTTCATACCGTGTACATTATAACATACCATAATAGACCCATTTCTGTAATGTACTCACATATCTATATTATTGCTAATACATATTGTAATATATCTATATCACTAAAGCACTTCTGGATGGATGCAAACTGCATTTCGTTGCCCTGTACCTGTGCATGTGCAATGACAATAAAGTTGAATTCTATTCTATTCTATTCTATTCTAATTATTACTTCTATCATTTTAATATTTTTTTCAATGTGCTGTTGTGTAAGACCAGTAAGACCACTTTTCGAAATACAACACACCGTTTCTGTATTTTTGCACAACCATTTATCCACAGAACACTCGTATCTTTGACATGTGGGACTCAAGATCCCAGATAAAAGACCGTTTAGATAACACGGCCTTTGAACATTAGCGATAAGTGACACTAAATGCAACTGGAGGGATCCAGAAACACGTTTCCAGAAATGTAAATGTGTCCGAACATGCAGCAGAAAAAGAGAGAGAGAAATCCTTTCATTTCGTTTCGGCAATTCCAATTTCGGAAAATAATAATAATACCGATAATAGAGTTTTATTAAAACCCTTCTTGGTAATAGATATTTTAAGGTCCATCACAGCCTGCAACATGGCCAGAATGATGAGATTCTGCTCACGTGAACGAGCTCACTTGTGTCAATATCAAATATCAAATTAAACCAAACTCAATCAAAAAATAAATGCAAGGCAAATTACCGTTGACAGCACGGGATTCCGCCGATTCTGCAGATGTGATCTTTCACCGCTGCTCATCATCTGAGCCGCGTATTCCCGGTGAGTTCACGCGGCTCCGCTCTAATCCAACTTTCACAATAAATTACAGCTCGCCTCGCAGATAAGTTGTCTGCCCTGTCGGGAGAACTGTTTGAGGAATTTGGCGAAACTCTTAAAGTACGGAAAAATGATAATAATACAAAGATATTAAATAAATGTATTAAAGTGAACGGTTTGGGTCTGTCTTTGTACTGAGCGCGAGCGCACAGCTGCTTACTTGCGCTCCTTGTACCCGTGTGACGTAAGTGACGAGGGGTGGGGAGGGGGGTCATTTAAACACTGGGTCAGGGTGTTGTAGCGTTTTTCTGTGTCGTTTGACGAACGTGGGTTGTTTGAATTTCGGACTGGACACTGAGCTCTTCGTTAATTAGGGCTGATTTGTTCTCGTGTCTTATTCATCTGGTAGCTGCAAACATTTGAACTGAGCCTCATTCTGCCTACATACACACCTTACATGCCTTTTAAAATATAAAAATAAATAAATAACGCAATTATTCTTTGCCTTACTGTCCCACATCTGTAGACAGTGTCTCACGTTTTTAACGACTTCTCAGGACATGCGTTTGTTCAAAGTCTTCATTTATACAGACTAAAATGTGAAAACAAGTCTTTTTTCTTATAGTTAAAACTCGTCTAATGCTATGCTCATGAGTAAAAGTTAAACACTGCCTGAAAAAGTAACAAACCTTGCAGAATTTGGTGAATATTATGGCAACTACAAAGAAAATGACGTAAAGTATCTTTTTCCAAGTTATTGTTCAGTTTTGCACAGGAGATAGTGTATGTGTGTGTCATAAATTGGCTAAAAGGGCCAAAAATGTTTTTGTTTTGTTTTTTAAAATGACATCATCTGCAGTCTATGGATGTATCCCTACTGAAACCCAAAGACTACAGGAGTGTATAAAGACTAGGCACGAGACCACAAGAACAAACTTCAGCATCATTTTATTCTTACTGTATCTACTGAGGAGGTGTGTTGCATTCAAATATATGTTTGAGTACCTCAGCCAGTAAATACAGGCCGAGCTGCATCAGCTGCTCAGGGAGGAGCCTAGATTTTCTTTCTACTTGCTTTGAGGGAATCTTTGTGTGCCTTACAACTTAATGCACTCTGAGATACACTCTGACACTCTGCTGTTGAGAGATTGTGCAGATCAAAACTGAAGTGCATTGAAAGCACTGCAGACCGATGTCACTAAAAGAAGATACAGTCATGTGGGGGGAAAAAAGTGTAACCTTAGTAATAGCCAGGTACTTATAATGCACTTAGTTGAAAATAAAATAAAAACACCCAAGACATACATCTGAGACTTTATAGGCCTCAGTTAGCATTTTGGATGTTGAAGGTCATCATAGTAAAGTTAGAAAAAAGACTGAACAAGTTTGGTTTATCTGGAAAGATTGCCAAGCCAAAGCCTTTTCTCTTTAAAAGGATCAGTTTGCAAAACTGCCTCTGATAAAACCACAAGCCTTCTGAAACAATGTCAGACAAGCCTGGAGGGGAGATTTCTGGCCATAAAGCATTGGGAGAAAACCAAATAGCATATCAGCACAAACACCTTATACCAACTCTCAAGCATGGGGGTGGAGGAGTGATGATTTAGGCTTGTTTTGCAGCCACAGGACCTTGGCACATTGCAGTCACTGAGTTGGCCATGAACTCCTCTGAGTACCAAAGTATTCTAGAGCTAAATGTCATCTCTGTGAGTGTTAAAGCTGATTGAAATGGGGTCATGCAACAGGCATTGATACCCAGATCACCAGCAGAAACAGAAAGTCTAAAAAACAAAAAGAATCAAGAAGCAGCAATGGCTCATTGAAATGCTGCGGTGGGACCTTAAGAGAGCATAAACAAATCCCCACAAACCTCAATGAACTGAAGCAATGTTGTAAAGAGCAGTGGGCCAAAACCTACCAACATACAGAAGACTATTACTTCAAGTCATTTCTGCTTAAGGTGGTTTTAAAAGGTTACTATATGATGGGGTATGGGACATATTTCACATGAGAGCAGCCATGTTTTTGAGCTGCAGGAGGCAGTCAGTGATCTGTGGATTGACCCTAGAGTAGTGGAGGTCCTGTACCGTCGGCTTAGCATCAAATGCTAGAGTAAACAAACACTGTTGTTATGCATGATACAGATAAAAATTTTCATCTTTACCATGAAGAAATCATGCATTTAAAAGATTATGAAGTCAGTGATCAATTTTCAAGATTCAGAAGGATGCAAGACTATAAAATGAAGATCACATTTACATCATTATGATTTCATTGGACTCTAAGACTGTGGTATTGCAATAAGCCAGGGACTGCACTGTGCTCCCATTACGTGGCGTGTCCTCCAGTATTAGTGTATTATTTTGGGATATATTTGTGTGTGTTTTTGGGAGGCTGAGATCAAACTTTCATATTGGCTGAGGTGAACTTTGTCCTGCTCCCTCTGGACATCTCATGTTTTCCCTCTTCTCTCACTAGCCGCTTCGCTAAACTGCTGTAAGTCTTTATCCTTAGCAAGGTCATTTAATTTGTTATACTGAACAGAACTAATGCTTATGCTGAGAGGATTTAGGGCAGCAAAATTTCTTTACTGCAAATAAGGGTTAAATTTGGTGTAACAGAATGCCAAGCCCAAAATAATTAATGCCTTCCTCTGTGATATTCACCCTTGATGTAGTCTGTATTCATGGTTTTAGGAGAAGATCCATCACATGCAGAATGTGGGCTGTTTTCTAGAGTGCGGTGAGATGAATGTTTTCAAAAAGGATTAGCTCGCATTTTCACCAAGCTACTGAAAATGCATTGAGTCCTGTCAGCGTTTTTTTTTTATTATTTATGAGAAAATCCTATCTCACTATAGGGACTTCCAGAAGGGGGGATTTCTTGGCCTTTCAACCAACTAATCAGTCACCTCGCCTTTGGAGAAAGTGACTGCATGAAGCACTAAAATTAAAAGGAGATGAAGTCTCCTGTTCGCTGTTGCACTAAATCCCTGAAGAAAAACACTGTGGTCATTCTTGCAAAACACAAACACACTTTATTGAACAGTGAACTTTGACCGAAAAAAGGCTCAAAGACCTTTTGCATGTGTCAATACGCTCTGTTCAGATGAAGCAGACATCTGCTACACTGCTTTTTCACTTAAATCTAATATTGTAAAACACACTACTCAGCCACTTATAGTATACACTTATTACATTGTGCTCTGTAGTAGTCTGTCCTGCTCTTTTATTCTGTCAGTTCATCGTGCTTATTGGTTTTGACCCATTAACCCTTTCACAGTTTGTTAAATAATCTTTCTTTTTTTTCTGATAAGTAAAGCCATAAATTGCCAGTAGCAGCGGACAGTGTCAGCCGATAAGATTTCTCTACATGCACATATTTTTATCAGTCCTGTGCCGCAACAGCTGTCAGGTTTTGAGTGGGGTAAAAAATGGCAAGCAGCAGCTTCTGTGACTTTTGTTCCCGAGAACTGAAACACAAAATATGCAAGAGCTGGGCGTGAGCGAGACTCGATGTTATAAACTGCCTCAAGCTCCCCGAGGCTGCAAAATGCTACGATTGTGTCCAGCTGCCAGGCATCATTGCATCTTTAGTGAAATGCTTTTAAATTACATGCATCCCCCTCAACCCCATTCTCTGAGACATTGTATATACCCAGACCTGAATTAGCTTGACACATTTATAGGATTTATTGAACTCTAAATATCAAAGGCTTGATGCTTGTGGCACCGTCTATATATATTTTTCTTTCTAGAATCATTTCATGAGCTGTAAAAGACAAAAGAGAGCAAGAGAGCAATGCCTGAAAACAACTAAGGCATATTCCTTGTTCTTTACAAAAGACCCTCAGGCTGCAAAACAAAAAAAAAACACATTAGGTATATTCACATATGCAAGAGTGCTCAGGCTGGAAATAGAATAAGCCACACAGTATTAACCAAATGACAGAGAAAAATGCGTGCTTGTGATTGTCGTCTGTGTGAGTGTGTGCTAGGAGGATGTGCAGCATTTCCACAACCATCCAACAGAGGGAGCCAGCACAGCAAAACCAAACAAGTACACAGCTTTATTTACAAATATTAAAATATGACACAGACACTAAAATGATTTTTTCCCCTCTGAACCCCCCAAAATTATCTCTCTTTCTCTGCAGACTGAAACCCGTATTTTTGTTTTATGTAATCTAGTTAGATTACAGGACACACGTTTGTCTAACTGCATGCAAAGTAAACATTTGAAGAGACAGATAAGGTCGCTGCAAAAGGTCATGTACACATTGTATTAAAAGGTCAGTAAATTAAAATACTGCTGTCATGCTTAAATTACATAATTACTAAAATAATTACTTAAACTCTATAGTTTGGATAACAGAATAAGTTCATGGTTTTATAGGGATATAGTTGTAAGTATGATACAGCTGCCATGTCACTGCTTTATATCTTTGTGTAAGTTGTAATATATGGCATATGGAACATTTTTCACTGTAACATACATTGCTGTGCCAAGTAAGTGCAAAACCCAGTGGAATTGCAGTTGTGGTCAAATTAACTAAGATGCATGCAGGCAACAATGTAGCAGTAGCATGGTAGTAGTGCATATAGATGCTCTTGTAGGCTGTGAAAAGCTAATTTTGAAATATTCGGAGGAAAGTAATATTAATTATCTTTGCCTTAAGTGTTCATTTGATTTATTCTCTTTTCTATTTGGGGCATTTATCATAAGTGTACTGTATCTTCCTCAAAAAGGTTTGGAAAGTGTACATTTATACGCTGCAAAAACAGGATTTTTTGGACTATAAAAAAGGTTAATGTTAACATGTTAACACTGAGGTAGTGGCCAATTTATAATGTTGTAATTTTGTTCTCTTATTAGCTCAGGACATATTGACAACTGATTGCTGTGGATGTACAATGTAGGTTCTGCTGTTTGTGTGACAAAGTTCAGTGTTACAGTACCACCACAACTACGCAGTCTGCATTTATCTTTATGGAGTTTATGGCGCAAAGAGGAGGTTAATGCAACAAAGCTGATACGTTGTCATACTGAAGAAAGACAGATAAAATGGTTGATGACATGAACTCAAACTTTACAGTAATAACCTATAAATACAGTAGGAACACTAAAAAAAATTTATTGCAACCAAGAAGTTGATAGTATTAAACTGTAAAAGAAATAGCTGCACATTACAGTGGGTGTGTTTTAAAAATAAAAGTCAAAAGCTGGAACATCTGGCCACCAGCACTTCGCAGTTATTAAACGGGGACATTTTTTTAGTGCTTCAGTTTCTTTGAACACTTGTACACTGCTGCCAAGATAAACTTTTCTTAGACACGAGGTTTGAAAAAACATTTCAAAAGAATATTGATTACTGCCATGAACAGATAGTGTCAGGAACATTCAGTACTGCGCAGGAAAAGGAATAATAAAGAGAAAATTGACCAGATGAGAGTGCATTAGCTGTGTATGTTTGGGTCACCTGTGGTCTGACCTCTAGTACTCCTTGCAATTTGAGACAAGCTTGTTTTCAAAGTCTGGCCACTCAACTGGCATTTGGCAGAGTTCTTCTTTTGCACACCAGCTGATAATATCAGTGTGTAAATATTCTGTCATGGTTTTGAGGCTGGCAGCTTTGGATGTAATGTCTGTTTGTTTTTTTAACTTCATATACAGTGACTGGACAGAAATTCCTGGCTTTGCATTCCAGTTCTTTTCAAGCCACTTACTGCACATACAGTATGTGTGTCAAGGCAATGATGCAATCCTGCAGCTGTCTCAAGCTTCATGTACAGTTCACTCCAATTCAAGCAGTGATGTGTGCCCATTTTCAGCATAAGCCAGTAGTTCTAAATGTTTTTCCCTCCACCTGTTTTCCTCTCATCCACACATGTGTTCTGTCTTTGTTCTATGGACTTCATTCCTCTTCTCTCTGGAGAATACCTCCACCTATCCACACTCTTTTTTCACCTGTTCCCTACTGTCACTTCAGATCATGTCTCCTGCAAACGTCATAGTCCACTGAGCCTGACCTCATCTGTCAGCCTGTCCATCACCACTCGAAACAAGAACAGTCTCTAAACCAGTCACTGATGTAATCACATCCTCACCCTGAATCCATCTATCACTCCTACTGCACACCTCACCACTGTCTCTCTGTCCTCATACATGTCCTGCACCACCATCACATACTTCTCTGCCACTCCTGGCTTGATCATGCAGTACGGCAGTTTTGACATCATATGCTTTCTCTGTATCCACAAAGACACAATGCAACTCCTGCTGACGTCTTCTCACAAAATCCATTGTTGCAAAATTGGCATTCGAGTACCGCATTGAAATTCAGTGTTTGTAAAGGCAGACTGGATTTAGGTGATGGTTTCATACGATTGGGGCAATGGGACGGTACTAAAATGTAACATTTTTTATGAAAACTGTGCCTTTTTCAACATAGTTCCTACTAAAATATTAGATGTAATATTAAAATCAAGTTTGCTGCAGCTGTCTCACTGTCCTAGGCTCTATAGGAGAGATATTAAACTCCAAATCAATGAAGATACACACTAAACCATACATGCAAGCAGCTAAATATGTTTCCATTTAAGTGCTCCCATGATGAGCCAAGTGTTCTTCAGCCAAATCTCTATCAGCATTGTTATCAGGTTGTTCAGAAAGGAGCTGATAGACGTGCAGTCAAGTTGAAAGGCTATCACCTATGTTCTCACCGTGCTACCTATGACAGCCAGCTGGCCAGAGTATGGGTTTCCCTAGGGAGGCCTCTTCAGAGGCAGGAGTGAGCAATGCCTCTTATCAGACATCAGCTTTCCCTCTGCAGGGTCAAATAAATATGCAGGACTGTCTCTGAGAAAAGGCTGCCTGTATGGAACCTGGGAGAGCTTTTACAACAGAGTGACTTGTTACAACTTCACAAGCACCTGTTATGCAATTATACATACATAGATTGTCAGGTTCGACGGTGCCCCGACTGGCGACCTGTGTGTGTGTGTGTGTGTGTGTGTGTGTGTGTGTGTTTGTTCTCCCGCTCTGTTTTTGTCTCCGTTGTAGTTGTTACGCGGTTGCGTAGCAACAGGAGATGTCCGACCCGGAAGTTCCGCCACTCTGAGTGGTCCCACCTGCAACTGATTCCTCGCCAGCTGCTGTCAATCATCCACCATTGTGACAGAACTATTTAATGGTGTGGCTGAGTGACAGACAGCGCTGGAGTATTCCACCAAGCCGGGTAGTGACTCGAATTCAGCGAGTGTTAGACAAACGTTTGATAGCAGAGGGAGGCTAACCGCATCTGTTTGCCTTTTTTCCAGGCTACGAGTGAGACGGAGATACGAGAGGAGAGACGTCACTGTTTACGAAAGTCGTATGGACACACGAGGGGAGCACGGAAGGGACTTAGCACTATGGATTACTTTGGATTTGCTTCACTGTAAATAAAGACACTGTTCAATCTTAACGAGCGATCCGCGTCTGGGTTCTCTTACTCATCACTCCCGTAACAGAATACTCCAGCCACTTACATGGACCCAGCGGACGCCGCTCCGGTTCTGCGAGAACTCTCGATTCAAGGTGAGATGTTGGAACGCCATGAAAAAATGATGAAACATGTTGTTGAAGAACAAACTGTGTTACGGCAGCTGGTTGCTGAATTAAAAGGGATTTTGCTAACTCCCCCTGGGGCTGCAGCTGATGCTCCGTCGCCCGGGCCGTCTCTCAGCACAGCCGCGGCTTCTCCTCTGCCTCCTTCCCCTCCCACACTGCAGCGCGAGCACCCGCTGCCGGCCCCTGAGAAGTTTAGTGGGGATCTGGATAAGAGCCGCGGGTTCTTAACACAATGTTCGTTCATTTTTAGAGAACAGCCTCGGTCTTATTTCTCAGATGGAGCCAAGGTGGGGTTAATGGTGGAATCAATGACTGGACGCGCTTTACAATGGGCCCAGGCCGTGGTAAGCATGCAACCTGCTATCTCTTATGAAGATTTTTTGTGCAAATTTCGTTGTTTTTGACAAAGGCTCCAGCGCCGACAGCGCAGCACATCGCATGTTTTCCCTGAAACAAGGATGGAGGAGTGTAGCGGACTTCTCGATTGACTTCTGGATTTTGGCCGAGGAGACCAGCTGGCAAGAAAATGCACTACGAGGGGCTTTCATAAACGGCCTGAACGAAAATCTAAAACGTGAGTTGGCCTCAAGAGAACTGCCTAAGTCGCTCAGTGCTTTGGTGAATGTGTGCATTCAGTTGGATGAGCATAGGCGTGAGTTTGGACGGCGACCAGCGGGCGGCAGCAAAACCTCGGCAGGGCCCTCTCTCGAGTGGAGACGGGAGTGGGAGGAACAGCCGTTGGAGGAGGAGCAGCCCATGCAGATCGGTCGAGCCAGCTTTAGGTCTGTGGCCCGACGGAGAAGACCTCAGGGGGGTGAGTGTTTCACTTGCGGAAAGAGAGGATACTTTTCTGATAAATGCCCAGAGTCGGGAAAAGACGCTGCTCGTCAGTAGCCGTGGGCATACTGACGGGCGTTACCGCAAACATCTTGCCCCACCTCAGCTGTCCTGCCAAATTGATTTTCCAGTCCTGTATTCACCCATGTAGTGCTTTAATCGATTCGGGGGCCGAACAAAGTTTTATTGACGAAGCCCTGGCCCAGACGTTGGGCATACCTGTTGAACCCTTACCTGAGGTCCTCCAGGTGGCGGCGCTGAATGGTGCCCCCTTGGCCAGTATAACACATCGCACTACTGATTTGACTCTTTCTCTTTCCGGAAACCATGTTGAACAAATCAGCCTGTTTCTGTTCAAGGCTCCTCACACTCCGCTAGTTTTGGGCTACCCCTGGCTCGAACGCCATAACCCGCAGATCGATTGGGAGAACAGCAGGATAACTGGGTGGAGTCCTAAGTGTCATGAACAGTGTTTACGTTCTGCTACAGTTAGCCAGACGTCCACTAGCCCATCTTCACCTGACGCTCCTCCCGATTTGACTGCAGTTCCAGCTGAATATCACGACCTAGCCCAGGTGTTCAGTAAAGAAAAGGCCCAGTCTCTTCCCCCCCATCGTCCGTACGATTGTGGGATAGACTTGCTACCCGGCGCTCCCTTGCCCACAAGCCGTCTATACAGTATTTCGAAATCAGAGCGAGAGGTAATGGAGGGCTACATCACCGACTCGCTGGCGGCCGGGATAATCCGGCAGTCCACCTCTCCTCTCGCGGCAGGTTTCTTCTTCGTTGAGAAGAAAGACAAAACGCTCCGCCCCTGCATTGACTTTCGAGGTCTTAACAAGATAACCATTAAGAACAAATACCCGCTTCCTTTACTCACCTCTGCTTTTGAACTCCTTCAGGGGGCTGCCATCTTTTCTAAACTGGACCTCCGCAGTGCTTATCATCTGGTGAGAATCCGCCAGGGGGAGTGGAAGACGGCGTTCAACGCGCATCGTGGGCACTTTGAATATTTGGTGATGCCTTTCGGGCTCACGAATGCTCCGGCGGTCTTCCAAGCCATGATAAATGATGTTTTACGGGACTTCATTAATCATTGTGTTTTCGTTTATCTAGACGACATCCTTGTGTTTTCTCGGAACCCGGCTGACCATGTCAAGCACGTGAGAATGGTGTTGCAGCGCCTGTTGGAGAACCGGCTGTTTGTAAAGGCAGAGAAGTGTGAGTTTCACGTGCAGACAGTCTCCTTTTTGGGGTTCATCATCGAGGAGGGACGGCTGCGGGCAGATCCGGCCAAAGTGAGGGCAGTGGTGGAATGGCCTGAACCCAAGAACCGTAAGCAGCTGCAGAAGTTTCTGGGATTTGCCAACTTCTATCGACGGTTTATCCGCAATTTCAGTCAGGTCGCCCTGCCTCTCACCAACCTAACCTCTCCTAAGCAGCCATTCCAGTGGTCTCCCGGCGCTGAACGGGCTTTTGTGAGACTCAAGCACCTCTTTTCCTCAGCTCCGGTGTTGGTACAGGCAGACATCAGTCAACCTTTTTTTGTGGAGGTGGATGCTTCAGACGCAGGTGTGGGGGCAATACTATCCCAACGAGTGAATGCAAAATTACACCCATGTGCCTTTTTCTCACGTCGCTTATCTCCTGCAGAGTGCAATTACGACGTTGGAGACCGGGAGCTCCTCGCCATTAAGTTGGCGCTTGAAGAGTGGCGACATTGGCTCAAAGGCAGCGAGCATCCGGTGGTTATCTGGACAGACCACAAGAACTTGACCTACCTCCAAGCGGCCAAAAGACTGAATGCCCGGCAGGCCAGGTGGGCTCTGTTTTTCACTCGGTTTAACTTGACCATCTCTTACAGACCTGGCTCCCGCAATCTTAAAGCAGATGCTTTATCGCGCCAATTTTCCCCCGATCTCGACCCAGACGAGAAGGAGAGACCCATTCTGCCATCCTCGTGCTTCGTGGGGGCTCTGACCTGGGACATAGAGCGGGTTATTAAGGCTGCCCAGCGGTCGGAACCTGATCCGGGCACTGGGCCCGATGGGAGGATGTTTGTTCCCACGGCGGTCCGAAGTAAGGTCCTTCACTGGGTCCATACGGCCAAGTTTGCCTGCCACCCGGGTAAAAACCGCACTATCGCCTTTCTGCAACGTTTGTTTTGGTGGCCGACTCTAGGGAAGGACGCTCAGGAGTATGTGGCCGCTTGCCCCGTTTGTGCCCGAAACAAGGTCTCCTGTTCACCCCCTGCTGGCCTCCTTCGTCCATTGCCTGTGCCTAGCCGCCCGTGGTCTCATATTGCACTGGACTTTGTTACCGGTCTTCCCCCCTCCTCGGGTCACACAGTCATCTTGACCGTGATCGATCGCTTCTCAAAGGCTGTTCATTTCGTTGCTCTGCCGAAACTCCCTTCGGCCCTAGATACTGCCAAGATTCTCACGCAGCAGGTGTTCCGTCTCCATGGGGTTCCCCAAGATATCGTGTCCGATCGGGGTCCCCAATTCACGTCGCGAGTGTGGAAGGAGTTTTGTAAGGAACTGGGGGCCCAGGCCAGCTTGTCGTCCGGCTTCCACCCTCAAACCAACGGGCAAGCGGAACGGGCTAATCAAGAGCTCAAAGCGTTGTGTGGTCTCTTCGAACCAGTCATCATGGAGCGATCAACTGGCGTGGGTCGAATATGCCCATAATGCTAGCACGTCGGCGGCTACTGGGGTTTCCCCGTTTGAGGCCTCCCTGGGGTATCAGCCCCCGCTTCTCTCTGTGTCGGAGGGGGAATTGTCGGTTCCTTCAGTCCAGCACCACCTGCGGCGCTGCCGGCGGGCATGGCGCGCCACCCGGACCGCCCTCTTGAGGACCGCTGAGCAGAACAAGAGACTTGCGGATCGCCGCCGTGCTCCGGCCCCTGCATACCAGGTCGGACAACAGGTATGGCTGTCTGCGAAATATGTTCCTCTGAGGGTCGAGTCTAGGAAACTGGCTCCACGCTTTATCGGGCCCTTCCCCATCCTGGCCGTGTTGAATCCTGTGACTGTACGTTTGTCTCTTCCCCGTTCCATGAGAATTCACAATGTCTTTCATGTGTCCCAGGTGAGGCCTGTCCGGACCAGCCCTTTGTGCCCGCCCTCCGGGCCCCCGCCACCCGCCCGGATTATCGACGGCTCGCCGGCGTATTCCGTATCACGGATATTGGATGCCCGGCGCCGCGGTAGGGGCTTTCAGTTTTTGGTGGACTGGGAAGGGTACGGTCCGGAAGAGCGTTCTTGGGTGCCGCGGTCCGCGGTTCTCGATGCTGCCATGGTGAGAGACTTCCGCCGCAGGCACCCTGATAAGTTTGCTGGGTCGCCGGGAGGCTCCCATTAGAGGGGGGGTACTGTCAGGTTTGACGGTGCCCCGACCGGCGACCTGTGTGTGTGTGTGTGTGTGTGTGTTTGTTCTCCCGCTCTGTTTTTGTCTCCGTTGTAGTTGTTACGCGGTTGCGTAGCAACGGGAGATGTCCGACCCGGAAGTTCCGCCACTCTGAGTGGTCCCACCTGCAACTGATTCCTCGCCAGCTGCTGCCAATCATCCACCATTGTGACAGAACTATTTAATGGTGTGGCTGAGTGACAGACAGCGCTGGAGTATTCCACCAAGCCGGGTAGTGACTCGAATTCAGCGAGTGTTAGACAAACGTTTGATAGCGGAGGGAGGCTAACCGCATCTGTTTGCCTTTTTTCCAGGCTACGAGTGAGACGGAGATACGAGAGGAGAGACGTCACTGTTTACGAAAGTCGTATGGACACACGAGGGGAGCACGGAAGGGACTTAGCACTATGGATTACTTTGGATTTGCTTCACTGTAAATAAAGACACTGTTCAATCTTAACGAGCGATCCGCGTCTGGGTTCTCTTACTCATCACTCCCGTAACATAGATTGTTTGATCAGTGTTATTTACCCACTCTCATTCCTGACCCCGTTAACGTTTATCAACAGTCCATTAATATATAGCCATAAACATATACGAGAAAATTTTAAGAAGTTATCAATGTGCAATATTCTATCTTATTGACTTTTATTATCAGTTTAAATATCAGTTTACCAACTATGCTCACCGGCCACTTCATTAGGTACACCTATTCAACTGCTTGTTAACATTACAATTTGCCCATCACATGGCAACAATTCAGTGAATTCAGGCATGTAAACAGGATCAAGAACCTAAAGGCAGAGGATCCTACCCAATACTAGCAAGGTTTACATAACAAAGTGCCAGGTGAGTGCATATAACACATCAGAACAGTTGGGTTTGTATGATAAAAGTACAGTGTTTTTTCATTACTTGCTTGCAATTAACCTCTTAATTAGCTTAAATTTAAGAAGCTACCGGACATGACATCCCTTTGAGCTAAACAATGATGCATTTTGTTTGATATGTTGGGGTTTAAACTCTCTAAAGCCTGAACCATCTTCAAGTTTCTTGAAGACGTTTCACCTCTCATCTGAGAAGCTTCTTGAGTTCTGATTGGTACAGAGATCTCAGTAGCTCACAAAAACTGATACACCTGGCGTTACAGGATTGAATGACTTCTCAACTCACTGTTTCAGGGATGAGTTTTTAGTGATACAAAGTCGATCTTTTTTCTTTCAGCACAAATCCTAGTGGCACTGCTGTCACGTGTGATCACAGAGATTTACAGTGGCAGTTGTGTACACAGCAATAACCCATGGATATTGCTGTTAATGGTGCTAACATAAACTCCAGTTATTATTTAAAACACTTCTTTTTATATTAAATATTCATAAAAGTGTCACACATAAAATAACAGATCCAAAGCAAACATTTACTGTAGTATTCAGTTTCTTAGTACCCTAGTGTGTGGGTTCTCAAATTTAATTAATGTTCCAACTCAGCAACATGAGCTAACCACCCCACAATGACCAACCCTGCCAAATCCTGATTGGTGCAGGGAAGTTAATGACATCACATGTTTCCATCTGAGCTCTCGCTTCTGCAAAAAAATGACTTTGTTTTCAGGATCTTTGGAGCGCCTCTTAAACTAAAGTTCAAAAAGAAAGCGACAGTTAAAAGCTCCGGAGAGAATCTATCAGTAAATAGCTGACAGCTATAGACCCAGAAGAATTTTTCTGTCTTTGCTTGATGGAGAGCTTCATACTTAGCAAAAGGGCAGTTCTTAAAGTGTGTATAATTATTCTGAGAACAGCAGCAGGTGTTTATTCCTGCGGCTAGAGAGGTACAATAGAGCCCAGCAGCTCATGTCACAGAGTTGGACGGCGTCCCTGAGTGTAAAAATAGTCATCTGGCCGATGGTGTTATCTACATATTCACACGACTACTTAGCAGTAAAAGCATTCAGTCCCAGCATTCACAAAGTGGCTATATGCACATCGAATACAAGAAGGAGAAACACAATGTTTTGACGTGACCAAGATCCTGGTGGGATTTAACCACTGTCAGTCATTTAAAAAAAACAAAAAAACATTAAGGACAGGGTGGGCTTTGTTTTGCATTCATGACGTTCCCATGGCTAAAGTACCTGGGTTTCCCTGTACGCCTCCCAGTCTGCTCCAGACAGGATCCAAAACAAATACTCACGCTTACAAATTACTAAGCAAAACGTCAGGCAGGTTATGAACTCTGTGTGTGTCCCTTTGACAAGTTAAATACAGTTTGAAATTTCAGATAGTAATCTAAATACGTTCCCAGCCCTGTGAGAGGAACAGCGTCTGAGAGTTTTGTATTCAACGCTCATTTGTATGTTGATGTTATTCTGTTTAGAAATCCAAACTAACATGAACAATGATCCAGTGGAAATGATGTGTGAGGTTTCTGCTTCAGAAGCCTTTAACAACCAGTGCAGTGGACTGCTGTTATTTTGAAAATACATCCAAAAGACCAAGAGTTTGTCTTTGATCTGCTGTATGATTATATGTGAAACCTCTAACTTCAGCCTTATTTAAATTCTTGCTTGTGTTTCAGATGAATTAGAGCAAAGGTGTCAAACTCATTTTACATCACTGGCCACATCATAAGTCAGTAAAGCTGTTGCCTAATAACAAAGCAGAAAAAAATGCTGCTGGCTGCATGTTTGACAGCCCTGAATTACAAGTGGTCAGGAACATTTGGTGTTATGAAAAGTGAAAGCTACCTTCATGTTTGATTGCAAGAACTGATTCAGTAAGAAGGACTAGATGTTACAGTCCCTGATAATGCATTGCTTTAGATGGAGAGACTCTTGGGGGATGGCTGTTATGAGGAAAGGCAGCTCAGAAAATTTGTCAGCAGTGCCCATCGTTGGTTGCCTCAACTTTCGGTCTTTTACCCATGTTAATCTGCCATTTTCCTTCCTTGGTTAGGTTTAGGGAATAGAGATCTGATCTAACTTATCATTTTAAAATTTGGGACACATCATCAGTAGTGGACCTTGGATTCATCGGGTGTTTCGGCCATTATCACTAGACACCCTCATCCAAAGAGGCCCTACCAGGGTTGATCAGGCCCTGGAGTGTGTCACTGGTTTATGTTAAATTGTTATTTCTCTTCTTCATTCTTCTGTTTAGTTTCCTACAGTTTATTTTGCTTGCCTAAAAAGACCACATGAAGGTCTTTTCGTGGTCTCTTCTCTTCCTTCTTGGCAGTTTGAATCTGGTGCCAAATGACGCTGGCATGCTCCAGACGTCCCGAGAAGCCCCGGTTACCGGCCTTCTGCACTGATGTGTCAATATGGTTGTTTCTTTGCAGGAAAGTAGATAACCTTTGGGCCAAGACACTGAAGAAGATCTTTCCCTCTACGTTCAGCAGGCTGATCTGGCGAAACTGGCTGATGGATGAGGAATTCTTCTCCTTAGGGATCAGAATACCTCCTGCTCTTCGCCTCTTCCTTTCAACTGGACCCTTTTGTTGATCTAGTATAAGAGCCAGTTCCAAGTCAATGGTTTCCCACTCTCTTTTCTCACTGGATCTGGGCCACAGAATCTGATCTTTCCTGCCTTCCATCTTCCTTTCCCTTTCTGGTAGTGCGAGACTAGACAGTGTTGGAAGATTCTGTTGGCTGTTTCTGGGTGAGCTCTGGGCTGGAACGTAGTGTTGATTGTCTACACCCAAGTGTGTTGCTAGTTGTTGGTGGCTAAACTTAAAGCTAGAGGCTGATAATAAATGGCCGGGCCCTGAGCTAGAATCTAATATTGGGTGTGGCTGGCTAAGCTCTAGACTGGGAACTGCTACTGTCTGGATTTGACTGAGTTCCAATCTGGAGACTATGGGGGAGTCTGTACGACAATGAACTTCGAACAGGGTGCTGATGCCCTGAGGATTGTGGGGATTCTCCTGCCTCTAGACTTAAATTGACTGATTTGACTTACTTCTTAAAAAGTATGCGTCAATGCGAGGCCCCTTTCTCAGCTTGCTGAGGCACTTCTTCCTGCCTTGGTGGATTTTAAGGCCCATGTCGGTTGTTAGTTTTGACCAGCCACGAATGCAGTTCTGCAGCTTCTTTCCTACCATCATTGATGGTCCATTATTAGCAATGCAGGTTGATCCATCGTTGATACCGTTGGTACCGTGAAAACATCAGTTGTATAGCTTAATTATACAATATACCCATGCTGATTTAGCTGTGAATCGCTTCAAAATATAAAATCCAGCAGAGTGGCCTCGTGATTTAGTCCACATGTGTTTTATTAACTCATCTCATAAACATTTACTTTTTTACTTACGCAGAGTTTACCTTACATGATTGATTAAGCATTGTCTAAACTG